>NC_080799.1:33117069-34512069 GCF_028018385.1 Neofelis nebulosa
ATTAATCACTTGATTTTATTGGAGTATTGTTGACATGTTGTTACATTAGTTTCAGGTGTACAAGGTAGTGATTTGACGGGTTTATATATTATGCTGTGTTCGCCCCGAGTGTAGCTACCATCTGTCCCATTACATCACTGTTATACCATCATTGATGGTATTCTTTTTGTTCTCTTTTTATTGCTGCGACTTACTCATTCCATAAGTGGAGGTCTGTATCTCCCTCTCCCCTTGACCCGATTTGCTCAACCCTCCACCCTCCTCCCCTAGAAAAGTAAAAATTTAAGTTCCTTGTATCAATGAATCCTTGAGAAGTTGTCACTAACTCATGAATAACGACAACGAAAAGAATACGTCCAGATAAAGTATTTTTCTTTAAGGGTAACCAGGTATAACTCTAAGTATAACTTACAACTTGTAACCTGATTGGGTAGAGTTACATTGTCCTGGGTTCTGATATTTAAATTGCTTCGGAGTATGATTAATCTGTTGGTTGGTCGCTTTATTCCTGAAAGGTACTGATGGCGATGTTTTCATTTTAACTCTTCAGAGAGAAAATTGAAGATTTATTACAAAGTGAAGAAAACAAGAACTTGGATTTAGAGCCATGTACTGGGTAAGTTGCCCTAAATATTTTCACATGTTCTTTTTTTGGAGAGTGGATGATTTCTGGCATGTGCTCTATTTTGGGTTTTTAAACCCACATTCATAAACGGTCTTTTTATTATAGGTATGTTCCCAAGATGTAAGCCCTAACTTTAGCATTAACACATTGGGGACACTGGTATATTGCGACACTGAGTGAACAGTTTGTCCTGTCCTGGAGGGGAGAAACCCCTTGTTGCATCTTTGACTTTACGTTATGCTCCAGCTATGCTCTAGCGTGGCGTAGCTACTTGAGCCTTGAGGGATGCTTAATACATAAAGGCTTCAAAGAAAAGAATTCGCCGTCGGGCTACGTCTGTCCTTTTAATTTCTCTCTGCAGTAGAAAACATCAGTGTTTCAAAGAGTCAGTGGCTCAGATAATTTGTGCCTAGCTTCACAAAAGTGTTTCAGTGTGTGTGTCTACTTTAAACTCCTCGTACAGCCGCAGGCAGTGACACTGGGGTTGGAGAAGAACTTCTCCCTCTTCGACCCATGCGATACAATAATATTAAAGAACATTCTGATGAGGACAGATGGTAGGAGATCCTGCCACTCAAACATCCTGCCGGGTTTTGTTTGTGTGAGACCTGTCACTTCTCGTGGAGTCGCTTTGAAAAATTAAATGTCTTTCCTAACCAGTGCTTGATCAGTTAGGATTTTCTTTTAATGAGCCCCAATCAGTACCTTCTCTTTTGTTTTTATAGGTTCCAAAGAAAACTAATTTATCAGACTTTGAGCTGGAAGTAAGTGTTTATATTCTATGTGAGAGCTCTGTGAGGGACCCAGGATTGACAACTAAATATTATGTCTTAGCTCTCCTTTCACTTCTGAGATTCTTGGTGATCTGACCATACCATGTTCTTGGGCAGTGCTGTATTGAACTTCCCCTTACTTCTTAAGTTCCTTGAATACCCACTGATTTTCTTTGTTGTTATTTCGTAGCGGATGCTTTTAAACCTTTTAAATTTCCTTTCAGTTGTCACTTTGGCGATAGGTTCATTAAGTTCCGGATGTATAGTGTTTTGTTCTTTGAAGGTTAAATGATAAAGATTGGGTTTTAAGATCTAGGAAATAACTCAGATGAATGCTCTTTCTCAGGCAGGGGTTAGACCATGGGTACGTTTTAGGCGGTCTGTGAACCCCCTGAAATAATATCCAAAATTGTGTGCCTGTATTTCTCCGGCGCTGTATCCGTTTGTTTCACTGTATTTTCGAGCAGACCTCTAACCCTAAATTGAATATCGTTGTCGAGCAGGGGGAAGTTTGCATTCGACTTTATTTGGGCCTCTTGTTCTTCCATTAGAATCTACCAGTGATGTATGTACCTGGAGTTTACTTTGAACAAAACTGGAGAAGGGCCACTGTCCTCTGACTAGGCTCCTGGCCTGTCATCTTGTCCTTTCAGTGGACTCCATGGGGGTTCCAGATCCCTCTCCTTGGCTAATGCACACGCTGGTGCCAGACTATAGTAGAGTTACTCTTCTCAAACCTCCTCTGTGTATGCCCCATACCATTTAAAACAACCTTCACAATTTCACTTAGGAAGTAAACGTTATTGCATTTGGGAGCAAGATGCCTGTGTCCTAAAACGTTGATTTGAAATCAGATACACTCTGCATTTTTTTTTTTTTTTTTTTTTTTTTTTTTTAGTTTTTATTTTTTTTAATGTTTATTTTTGAGAGAGAAAGAAAGAGCACGAGTGGGGAAGGGACAGAGAGAGAGGGAGACAGAGGATCCAAAGCAGGCTCTGTGCTGACAGCAGAGAGCCTGACGCGGGTCTTGAACTCACGTCAACCATGAGATGATGATCTGCATCAAAATCAAGTTGGACACCCAACTGGCTGAGCCACCCAGGCGCCCCTACACTCCTGGATTCTTAAAGCAGACATAGGGAAACATTCAGTAGCTGAAATATTATGGAATAGGTTTACTATAAAGTCTTTGTTGTAGTGGTATTTATTTTATATTTAATAAAACTTCTTAACATAGCAGTCAAGTTGCTTTTTAAAACACCTAGGGTTTTAGCTGTCATTGGCTCATCTAGTGATGTCCTCTTGTCTCTCTCTTCTTTAGGTATCCCAAAGGCATTCACGTTGAGACTTTAGAAACTGAAAAGGTAACCCCAAGAACTGTCCAGGGCCAAACACATACAATGATACAATGACGTGCTGAGAGTCAGAATTGACTCCTGGCTCTCCTTCCTGTGAGCTGGGTGACCTTGGGCAAGTCACTTCACTTCTCTAAGCCTCGTCTTCCTCCTTTGTACCCTGGAGATGAGCATGGGGATGGTGATCTGTGCCTGTTTTGATCACAGCTGTTTTGTGGTGATCAAGCAGGTCAACGGACATGAATATGATTTGTAAACTTGAAATTATGCACATGTTACTTTGTTAGTATGTTAGTATGTGTTCTTGTTATGGCAGAAAGCTGTAGTGGTCTGCATGAAAAACTGGCTTCCTGTTACGTGGGCACGGGAAATGAAATTCTAGAATCTGGGGCATAAGCGTGAGCATTGGGAATACATTCAGGCATGTGTTCCCAAGGTGCGCTGATGGAACCGTGATGGGTAATGGGAGGCTGAGGGCGGGTTCCTTGAGCAAAATTTTAGAATTTAAGAATTTTGTTGTTGGTCTTTTTTTTTTTTTTTTTCACTCTCTGTTGTTGCTCTTGAGTCAGATGTCAAATGAGAGATGAAGTAAATTAAAAAAAAAATCTTGCTTGAAGATAAATCTCAAACTTTGACATAGAATGTGGTGTGCTTACTTGATTCAAAACGGAACATATGAGAAAGAAGGGACTAGTTTTCTGACAAGTTACCTGGAAATCCAGGATATGTTTCTAATGTCAATGAAATGCGATACAGACATTTTATTTTTCATTGAAAAAAAATTTAAATTGTAGTTAACATACAGTGCAGTATCGGTTTCAGGAGTAGGATTCAGTGATTTATCACTTACATACAATACCCAGCGCTCATCATGACAGGTGCCCTCAGTCCCCATCCCTCATTTAGCCCAACCCCCACCCACCTCCCAGAATCAACCCTGTTTGTTCTCTTTCGTTCAGTCTCTTGTGATTTGCTTCCCTCTCTCCCCCCAACTTTTCCCCCCTTCCCCTATGTTCATCTGTTTTGTTTATTAAATTCCACATCTGAATGAAATCATATGGTATTTATCTTTATCTGATGCACTTATTCAGCTTAGCATAATACGCTCTAGCTCCATCCACGTCATTGCAAATGGCAAGATTTCATTCTTTTTGATGGCCGAGTAATAGTCCGTTGGTGTGTATTCACACACACACACGCGTGCACACACGCCTATACACACTACATCTTTCTCCATTCATTGGTATGGATATTTGGGTTTGGGTTCTCTCCGTAGTTTGGCTATTGTTGATAACACTGCTATAAACAGTGGGGTGCCTGTGCCTCTTCGAATCAGCATTTTTGTATCCTTTGGGTATCTAATAGTGCAATTGCTGGCTTGTTGGGTAGTTCTATTTTTAGAAGTAACTCCATACCCTTCTCCAGAGTGGCTGCACCAGTTTGCATTCCCACTAACAGTGCAAGAGGGTTCCCCTTTCTCCACTTCTGCGCCAACACCTGGGTTTTGTGTTGTTAATTTTAGCTATTCTGACAGGTGTGAGGTGGTATCTCAGCGTGGTTTTGATTTGTATCCCTGGTGATGAGTGAGGTTGAGCATTTTTTCATGTGTCTGTTAGCCATCTGGATGTCTTTGGAGAAGTGTCTATTCATGTCTTCTGCCCATTTGGTCACTGAGTTAATTGTTTTTTGGGTATTGAGTTTGATAAATTCTTTATAGATTTTGGATACTAACACTTTATCACATATGTCATTTGCAGATGTCTTCTCCCATTCCATTGGTTGCTTTTTAGTTTTATAGATTGTGTCTTTCGCCATGCAGAAGTTTTTTATCTTGATCAAGTCCCAATAGTTCATTTTTGCTTTTGTTTCCCTGGCCTCTGATGATGTGTCTATTAAGAAGCTGCTTCAGGGAGCCTGGGTGGCTCAGTTGGTTGGGCGTCTGACTTCGGCTCAGGTCATGATCTCACGGTTCATGGGATTGAGTCCCGCATCGGGCTCTGTGCTGACAGCTCAGAGCCTGGAGCCTGCTTCTGATTCTGTGTCTTCCTCTCTCTCTCTCTCTCTGCCGTTCCCCTGCTCACACTCTGTCAGTCTCTGTCTCGAAAAATAAATAAACATTAAAAAAACTAAAAAAAAAAAGTTGCTTCAGCCAAGGTCAAAGAGGTTGTTGCCTGTGTTAGAAATTTTATTTTAAAACTGACTATTTAGAAATTCACGTTCACATGCAGTGTAACTTCTTAGTGTTAGTCGTGGAAAGTGTCTTATTCTCATGGTCTATTGGCACTTCTTTAAAAAAAATTTTTTTTTATTAAGTTTATTTATTTATTTTGAGAGAGAGAGAGAGAGAGAGCGAGCACAAGCAGGGGAGGGGCAGAGAGAGGGAGAGACAGAATCCCAAGCAGGCTCCACACCATCAGCGCAGAGCCCGATGTGAGGCCTGAACCCATGAACTGTGAGATCATGACCTGGGCCGAGATCAGGAGTCGGATGCTCAACTGACTATGCCACCCAGGCGCCCCTGATAGTCTACTGATACTTCTGATGTCGGTGGGGGTGAGTTAATAAACTGCAGGAGGATGTCATTTCAGCGCAGAGGCAGAATCTTGGTTTGTAATGCATCAACTCAGTTTTCGGCGGCGTTTCAAAATGGTTTCAGGGTATTTAGCCCATGAAAGGCTGTGTGGTGATAAAACATATAACTTCAAATGGTAGCAGTATCTGAATTGTTTGCCATCCGGTTGCTTGCAGAAAGTTGTACGTCTGGCTTATGTCTTTCAGAAGGAGCGATACATCGTCATCAGCAAAGTAGATGAAGAGGAACGTAAAAGGAGGGAGCAGCAGAAACACGCTAAAGAACAGGTAATGGAGTCATGGTCACGTCGTTTGGGTGAGAAACAGCATCTAAGTACTGATTTAGTCCTTTCGTTGTGTTTGCAGATCACGTGTCACATTCCAGTGTAACGAATAGTTTCCTATCACAGCAGAATTGAACTGGCAGAAAAACCTAGAATGGAATGAGAGCAACTTAACGGTGAAAAGTGTAGACATAGCCACCAACAGGAGTCTGACAGGGTGGTTGACCACCGTTCACCTTTGTGAATCTGTCTTGAGGGAAGTGTTCTTGGTCTGCATTCAGATTGTGTGGCACGGAACCTCATGCCCGTTAACTGATACTGCTGTGTTTAGCCTCGGGCGCGGTTGCTGTTTTCGTAAAACGAAGGGTAGTATGTGTGATTTGACAGGTTAGGATGGCTTGGTTGGATCTGCGTCGTTAGCAGCCTCCTCCTGGTTGCTGTTATGTGCTGCGGAGTAAGTCACCTGGCCAAGAGGTGTCGGTGAGCGAGAACAGAACAGTGAGTGAGTAGCAGTTGAGGTGGAACCTGGAAGCATTTAGAAGGTAGAATCGGTGGCATTTGGGATGGGGTGTGGGTGGCGAGAGTGGAAGGGGAGAGAAGAATGATAGTTAGGCCAGAGATTGGAGCTGTTGAGACGGATGGCAGGTGGGGTGGCCTGGAGTGATACGTGGGTGGAGGAGGCCAGGAGGTGACCCAGGGGTGAGTAGGGCCCACACCTGACCGATTGAACCAGTAAAGATGCAAAAAGCCACTGTTGGATTTAGGCAGCTTATTATATAAAGAAGGAGGATCAGCCAGTGGTGCCAACTACATCTGGTCCCTGTCCCACACACCAGAAAGACGACACTGAAACCAAAGGGACCAGGGGACTGCGGCATGAGTTGCGGCTACCCGTTACCGAACAGTCAATTCTAGACCACAGCTAAGTGCTTTTCTGTGCCGTAGCTCCATTCTGCAAAGGAGGGTGGGGCAGAAAACCCGCATGCCTCATCAGAACCTGAGAAGCGGTGAGAAACCCGTATGACAGCCTCCTGGGAGAGAGAGGGAGGCGGGCGGGAGATGGCCGTGTAGCAGCTCCTCACAAGCCCCTGCGTCCCACCCACCGGCTCCCCCTGGGGTGTTCCAACAGGAGATTGGTCCTGACTCAGGCCTTGGCCTGTGTGTCTTCAGTGGATATGTGCAAGGGTGAGTGTCCTGTAGGCAGGCTTGTCATTCTGGAGCGCAGGAGAGAAGGTGAGGTGAGGGCTGGGTGTGGCTGTCGTGGGTAGAGAGACTGGGCCTGGGTTGGAGCACCTCCCATGTGCTGAAGAATGAGAGTAAGATGGTCTGGGGTGGGTTCCTGAAAGATCTAGCATTTAAATGTTAGGCAGAAGTAGAAACATGTGCCCAGAGAGTATTGTGGCCAGCAACCCAGGAAAGAGAATGTTCAAAGAAGGGGACGTCGGCATGGAGGAGTAAGGATGTAAGGATAAGGACTGAGATGTGGCCATTGGCTTAGCCTTGGGAGGAGTTGTTCTTTTTTTTTTTTTTTTAAAGTGTTGCAGTAAAAGTTTAGTAACGGTTTTGAGAGATAGAATTCCAAATATCTGTTATAGTTTGCCAGAGGACAGAGGAGAAAGAGACAGAAATCTTGAGACCCAAGGGAACTGGGATATTTAGCTGGGACCCCAACCCAGCACTCCCCACCACAGGAATTCATGCACTTGACGAGAAGGACCTCTGGTCACAAGGAAGAATCAAAACTTTGGTATAGGAATTAGGGTCAGATTATTCACCATTTATAACATATTCCCCATATGTTCAAGCATTATGGTAGGTACAGAGGGTATAAGAATAAATGATTCCTGGCTTTCCTGTCTAAGAGCTAACAGTCTGTCTGGGAGGAAGCCATCAAAATGTCATTAAAAATTTGCATAGCGATGTGAAGTTTCTAAAAAACGGTCTTAAAAGTTAAAAAAAAGTTTTAATTGTGGCAAAATACACATAAAATTTACTACCCTATTTCTTATTTTACATTAAGAATTTTTTTTTATGTTTTATTTTTTATATTTGAGAGAGAAAGAGAGAGAGATGGAGTGCGAGCAGGGGAGGGGCAGAGAGAGAGGGAGACACAGAATCTGAACCAGGCTCCAGGCTCTGAGCTGTCAGCACAACCTGATGCGGGGCTCAGACTCACGGACCATGAGATCATGACCTGAGCCGAAGTCGGACGCTTAACCTACTCAGCCACCCAGGTGCCCCTAAAACATTTATTTATTTTTGAGACAGAGAGAGAGAGAGAGCGAGCAGGGGAGGGACAGAGAGAGGGGGACAGAGGATTAAAAAGCGGGCTCTTTGCTGGCAGCAGAGAGCCTAAGGCGGGGCTCGAACTCACAGTCTCAAACTGTGAGATCATGACCAGAGTGGAAGTCAGACACTTACCTGACTGAGCCCCCCAGGCGCCCGTATCCTATCTCTAAGTGTGCATACAGTTCTGTGGTAGTAAGTATGTTCACCTTATTGTCTAGCCATCACTGCCATCTGTCCTCGTAACTGTTTTCGTCCTGCAAAACTGAAACTCTGTCCCCATTAAACACTGGCTCCCTGTCTACCCCCTGCCCCAGCCCCTGCCACCCACCATTCTACTTTCTGTCTCTAGGAGTTTGACTACTCCTGGTACCTTCTCTGAGTGGAGTCCTAGAGTCCTACACTGTTTGTCTCTTTGTGACTGGCTTATTTCACTTAGCGTGATGTCCCCGGGTTCATCCATGTTGTAGCAGGGATCAGAATTCCCTTCCTTTTTAAGCTGAATAATAGTCCATTGTCTGTATATGCCACATTTTCTTCACTCATGCATCATGGATACTGGGTTGCTTCCACCTTTTTGATCTTTGTGAAATAACTCTGCTGTGATCAAGGGTGTGCAAATATCTCCTGGAGTTCCTGCTTTCAGTTCCTCTGGGTATATACCCAGAAATGAAATTGCTGGATCATATGGAAATTCTTTATTTAATTAAAAAAATTTTTTTAAAACATTTCTTTATTTTTGAGAGGGAGAGAGACAGAGTGCAAGCAAGACGGGGACACATAGAATTCGAAGCAGGCTCTAGGCTCCAAGCCGGCAGCACAGAGCCCGACGCGGGGCTTGAACTCACGGATCTCGAGATGACGGCCTGAGCTGAAATCGGACGCTTAGCCGACTGAGCCACCCAGGCGCCCCTATATATTTAATTTTTTGAGGAACCACCATACTGTTTTCCGTAGTGACTGTGCCACTTTGTGTTTCCACCAACAGGGCACGAGTGTTATAGTTTTCTCCACATCCCGGCCAACACTCGTTAGCTTTGGGAGTTGTTGAAAGAGAGGAGCAGCTTCAGTGAGGGAGAGGCCAGAGAGCAGAGGGCTGCAGGTAGCTGGCATTGAAGCTGGAGCTAGTGAGCAGAGGGAAGACTTGAATTATGTAGCCGTGATGCTCGCAAGATAGGGAAATTCAGCCCATTTACCCACCACCGGGAAGAAAGGAGGGACGAAACCGAATGGGGATGGGTCTCAGAATGTTGTACTATAAACGTTGTATAAAAAATGCATTTGACGAAAAAGCCGGGAGAATTTGGAGAATGCTTGATGGGATCCGTCAACTGCTGGATAGGTTTCCTCAGAATTTAATGCAGTGTTGAATTTGGTCAGCAGGTGGCAGCTGAGAAAAGATTGTGTTTTTTTTTATTTTTTTTTATTTTATGTTTGTTTATTTTTTGAGAGAGAGAGACAAAGTGTGAGTGGGGAGGGGCAGAGGGAGATACACGCACACACACACACACACACACACACACACACACACACACACAGAATCCGAAGCAGGCTCCAGGCTCTGAGCTGTCAGCACAGAGCCCGATGTGGGGCTACAACCCACAAGCTATGAGATCATGACCTGAGTCAGATGCTTAACTGAGCCACCCAGGCACCCTGAAAAGTTTGTGTTTTTAAGACTGCTTGCTAGCCATAGAAATTTCAGCAAACGATGTGCGGTGATGGGTAAACCCTAGGCACTGTTAGTACAGTAACTAATAAATAATTTGCTCCTTGCTAGTTCCATGTTCTAAAACAGAAGAGTGGTCTATACATTGATCATTTCAGATGCAGTTGTTTAGGATGATGGAGACAGACTATGGGAAACTAAAGCTGTCTAACTCGATGTAACATTTCAGTGCTTTTTGGGGGCTAGGTTTTAACCTGTGCAACTAAGGAATATATGTACATCAATAGTTTCCTTGGTTTGTTTCTCTAAATTAGGAAGAACTGAATGACGCTGTGGGATTTTCTAGAGTTATTCATGCCATTGCCAATTCGGTAAGTGAACCAGGGTCTATCTATTTTCCTTCCTTCCTCCCTTCCTTCCTCTCTCTCTTTTTCTTTCTTTCTTTCTTTCTTTCTTTCTTTCTTTCTTTCTTTCTTTCTTTCTTTCTTTCTTTCTTTCTTTCTTTCCTTCCTTCCTTCCTTCCTTCCTTCCTTCCTTCCTTCCTTCCTTCCTTCCTTCCTTCCTTCCTTTCTTTCTTTCTTTCTTTCTTTCTTTCTTTCTTTCTTTCTTTCTTTCTGTTTATTTTGAGACAGAGAGACCGTGCGTCAGAAAGAGGGAGGGAGAGAGAATCCCAAGCGGGCTCTACACTGTCAGCATGATTTTGGGGCTCGAACTCATGAAATGTGAGATCACAACATGAACTGAAACCAAGAGTTGTACCTTTGACTCAGCCACCCAGGAGCCCTTTTCTTCTTCTTCTTCTTCTTTTTTTTTTAATTTTATTTGTTTATTTTGAGAGAGAGGGAGCGAGAGCGGTGGGTGGGGAGGGGTGGGGGCGGGCAGAGAGATTATCACAGGCAGGCTCTGTGCTGTCAGCACGGAGCCTGATGTTGGGCTTAAACTCACGAATCATGACCTGAGCTGAAGTCCGACGCTCCACTGACTCAGCCACCCAGGCACCCCCAGGCTTTTTGTTTTTAACTAGATTTCTGAATATAACATCTAAGGTGAGATGCTTAGTTATGATTGTGGATTAGCCATTTGGTCACATGTAGAATGTTTACCTGGTATGGAGGGAGACTGGTTATAATGCACCGGGTGGGACGTTGTAATTGTTGATTGGATACACACCATTTTTCGGAAGGTTTTCTCATAGGGGCGCCTGGTTCCTCAGTGAGTAGAGCGTTCAGCTCTTGATCTCGGGGTTGGGAGTTCGAGGCCCATGTTGGGTGTAGAGATTACTTTAAAAAATTGAAAAGAAAAGGTTTTCTTGTAAAATTCATAGGATTATACTACAATGTCTTTATATGGCTGCGTGAAACTAACATTTATTATTCTCAAAACTAGTAAGAAGTGGAATAAGAAAGGACAGAGTGTGGGGAGAAATAATCAGGTTTCTAACTGAGGGCGTTCTTCCTTAATTAGAAGAATCTAGAGGACAAAAATAACGGAGTTCTGTATAACTGTAACTGAATCTTCTATCTTGATAACTTTGATGATATTTGATGAGTTTTCAAAAAGTGTTGACTATTTGTGTATATATGCTAGAGGGTTCCATGATAGGTACGGTAGACATTTTTGCTTGTTTTCTAAGTTCCTTTGGCAAAGAGGCCTCCACATCTTGCACAGATAAACTGGGTCAGGCTGCTGGTGGTTTTGCGGATTGTATATCCGAGTCAGGCAGCTTGCTGGGTTGCTAAATAGCCTGGAGTCTAAGACTTTCTGTTCCTTGAGTGTCGGCCATGGAGAAGGAATTGTCCCCCCTAGAGACGGAATCATCTTGTCCCTTAGATGCCCAGCTTTGTATTAAGGACACTTTAAGGCTGTAGAGATCCCCCCAGAGTTCCGTGGCTGTCCCACCACCAGGTGTGGGCTTGTCAGATCAGGTCTTGAGGGAAGGCCTGCCACTGTCCTCTACTGGGGACAGACAGCAGTGACAGAGCCCTGAGCTCACTGGGAGCTGTTGGTCTGAAGTGAGTGAGGTAGTCAGAGTGGAATAGAAAGCCAGATGAGTCTGGAGAGAAACAAGGTGAGAGTCTGTTCAGAAGTGGCTAGGATAACAGGTATCCAGAGGAGCAAAGAGGGTCTTCTGGTCACATTTGCTTCCATTATACACACTCAGCCTGCGGACTTCAGTCAAGTGGTTAATTTTACTGAGGCTGGCCTGTACAGACATGTGGGGCATCAGTTGGCTTTGAGCTCTGGTAGCCATTCTGAGACTGTTTGTTTTCCTGGTTCATATTCAGATGCCTTCGCTGGCTGTGTGTTTGTTGGTTTTCCCTCCCTGTTGTCTTGTCTCCTACAGAATAATTCATAGCATGTTGATGACCGTTGGTAGTTAACGTCACAAAGCCTACTACTGAAGAAAAGTCCTATTTCTTAGCAATCCAGACATTTAATATTTCTAAGCCACATCCCTTAAAAACAGAGTCGGGCTATGTAAAGCCAGTGAACACTGAACACTCTTAAATATTTATATGACACCACATTCTCTCCCTGGCACTGTTCGTAGTAAATATGTATTTTCTATAGTTTAAGAAACTATAGACAAGTTGCAAAAATAGTAGAGTTTCCGTAGATCCCTCGCCCAGCTACCCTTACACTGATGCCTCATATAACCACGGGGGTATCAGAACCAGGAAATTAACGCTGGTACAGTATTATGAACCGGACTCTCGAGCTGATTTGAACTTCATCACTCTCCCCACTGACTCCGTTTTCCATTCACAATTCTTTCCAGGATCCTATGTCGCATTGACTTGTCCTTTCCCTTTAGTCTTCAGCCCTCTGAGCAGTCTCTTTTTGTCTTTTGTAATTCGATGTGCTTAAAGAATGCTGATCGTAATTTTGTCCGATATCCCTCAGTTTGGGTTTGCCTGATCTTTTCTCACGATTGGATTGAGGATGTACAGTTTTGGCAAGAATCCCACGGAAATGATAGTTTGTGATGTTGACCTTGATCACCTGGTTGAGCTGGTATCTGCTGGAATTGTGTACTGTGACATTATCATTTGTCCCTCGGTGGCTAATAAATTCGGGGGGATACTTTGAGACTATGAAAATGCTGCTTTTTCTCAACCTCTTGCCCACTAAAACAGCATGTCAGTGGATTTTGTCTGCAGCCATTATTGCTTTGGTGTTTTAATGGTGAGTTTATATTTTCTTCTTTCTTTCTACCCTTGTTCTTGGAATTCTTCTGTAAGGAAGCAATGTCTCTTATTTCATGTTTATGTATTCATTTAAAAAATGTTTAAAGAAGCACACACTTCGAGGAATTTATGTTATTCTACAGATTGTAATCTGATATTTTTATTGTTTATTTTGTTGCTCAAAATGTATCACTTTTGGCCATTGGCGCTTCTTCAGCTTGGCTCCTGTGCCCTTTGAACAGGCCCCCATCCTTCTTGGAGCACCTCCTTACTTTCTGGCATCACAGAATGTTCAGACTCCTATTGTGTTTTCCCTGCCTTAGTTCTAGAACCGTAAGGTCTCCACGGAGGCCTGGTTCCTTTTATTGGATAATGGTGTTTAGAAACCAGATCTGGCAGTAGGTTCCTACTGTGGTAGTTACTGCTGTGGCCGAAAGGAGAGCTTGTCTGTTGGATTTGGAAGATTTTGTATGGAATTATTTATTTCAGAGAATTGTGGTTAGCCCTATGAGTCAAGGAGTATCACTCTGGAGGTGCACTGGGACCCGGTCAAAAGCTCCATTGTAATGACCAGATGCTTTATGTTAAAAATGGTGTCACCTGGCTAGCTGAATGTAGGTCAGTGTTCCATTTTGATAGTTAAATTTTTATCATGATGGAGTAATTGATTGAATACATACTGTAGTTCAGTTGGTTGAAAAGCAAAGCAGCAAATTGCACTGGAAATGCACATGAATTTTGACAGAGATGTGAAGGAAATGGAAATTCATCCTGTTTAATAGAACTCAAGTTTATTTATTTTTTTTACCTTTCAGCGTTCT
This sequence comes from Neofelis nebulosa, assembly GCF_028018385.1. Classification (NCBI taxonomy): domain Eukaryota; kingdom Metazoa; phylum Chordata; class Mammalia; order Carnivora; family Felidae; genus Neofelis; species Neofelis nebulosa. Next base: position 33,130,642 of record NC_080799.1, read on the forward strand.
TGTGAATGTATCTTTTGAAAATAAATGAGTTGTTTTAAAGAACACACTCCTAGAATAGATGTTTGGAATCTGTTGACAAATTTTTGACAGGTCAAGGTAGTTAGCATTTTCAGTTACTTTTTTGAGCTCTTCAATAAAAATTTTACTACTTCTGATTCTTGAAGGTGGCAAGATGAATAAAAAGCGGAGAAAAACATCAATGAAATCAAAGTCATTGGTGCTTTTACTTTGCATTCTGGATCTAATACGCTGAGATTAAAGAGGAAGAAAGCCGGGCCCAACTTATTTATCCACATATAAAGTTTTTTTGGGGTTTTTTTTCATGTCAAAAAGTAAGTTTAGGACAAAGTCCTCATAGGATATGAACCGCACATTTCCGTCTCAAGCACCAATATAATTTTGTGCCAAGAAGTCTTTTTCCTGACCTTGACTTTCTGTAGGGAAAACTCGTCATTGGACACAATATGCTCTTGGATGTCATGCACACGGTTCATCAATTCTACTGCCCTCTGCCTGCGGTAAGTGACTCAGCCTGGGTCCAAATTTTTTTTTAATGTTTATTTTTGAGGGAGAGAGAGAGGGAGAGAGAGAGGGAGTGAGCACAGGGGAGGGTCAGAGAGAGAGAGGGAGACACAGAATCCCAAGCAGGCTCCAGGCTCCGAGCTGTCAGCACAGAGCCCGATGCAGGGCTCGAACTCACGATCTACAGGATCGTGACATGAGCCGAAGTCGGACACTCAATGGAGTGAGTCCCCCAGGTGTCCCAAGCTGTGTTAAAACTTCATGATTCCTTGCCATGGCAACGACGTTGGCGGAGCTAGAGAGTATCATGCTAAGTGGAATAAGTCAGAGAAAGACAAACACTGTATGATTTCACTCATGTGGAATATAAGAAACAAAACGAACGAGCAAAGGGGAAAAAAAGAGAGAGAGAGGCAAACCAAGAAACAGGCTCTTGACTGTAGAGAACACGCTGATGGTCACGAGAGGGGAGGCGGGTGGGGGATGGGCTAGGTCGGGAGGGGGAGGAAGGAGTGCACTCGCTGGGATGAGCACTGGGTGACGTGTGGAAGTGGGGAATTACTATGTCGTCCGCCTGAAACTAATATTACACCGTGTGTTAACTAACTGGAATTTAAATAAAAACTTGAAAAAAGAAGAGAAAGAAGTTCCCCGTTCCTTACTACTGGGACAGTGTTCTCTACACGAGAGCTGTTTCCTTGTAGGCACCATGTTCCCAGGGAGAGAGTCTCATGTGCTTAGTCGTACATTTTTGTATATGTGCTGCCGAAGCGAGCACTAGTCGTACATTTTTGAAGAGATGTACTTACAAGCCGTTATCGGGAATCTTCAGTCGTCCGCCATTGCCAGAGCAAAGTTGGACCTTTGTTCCGTCTTAACGCCAGCAGTTTGCTCAGTTAGCGCTGGCCGAGGCTTCTTCGGCCACGGCTGTGGTCTCCCAGTTCGCTGCTGCTACCTTTAGCTATAATGGGGCCTTTGAAGGCCAGTTGTGCTGCGGGTCAGCCGAGCTGGATCAGGTCCTACAAAATTCACGATTACCTCTTGTGGGGCTGCCTCCCTTAGATTCTCTGTCAACCTTACCGTTTTTGCTCCTGGAGCCAAGTTGTCTCAGTGCACCAGGGCACAGGCTTCTTGGGCCCTGCGGGAAAGGAGGTTCTCTTCTGTCTCTTCCTCCTCTGCTCCCAACTGTGCACGTGGCCTCATCTTGCTTACCGCCCATTGCCCGTCCTCCGCTCTCCTTTATTGGCTCTCCCTGCTTTCCGCCTTCGGGGATCTCACCCACGCTCATGCCGTCAGCCGAAGCCAGTGCCATCTTTATCTCCAGCCGTAATCTTTCCCTGGATGCAGGTGCGCAGTTCCCGCCGGACTCCACACGACTCCATCCGGATAGCCTTCAGACCCGGAGGTGTTTGTAATTTCTAGGTCTCAGACGAGATGTGTAGCTTCCACTGCCTTTCTTCCCTTCTCACTCTCTCCCAACCAGTTATCTCTCTTTATTCCCTTACTATAAATTATAAACGATACCCTCTCACCAGTACTGTTTTTTGACGTTAGTTGGGCCTCTTCCTGGTCACTTCAGAATCCTGACCACTTGTCTCCGTGCCGTCTCTCACATTTGGACCTCTTCGTTTTAACTGCAAGTAGCCTTCTCGTCTGGAGCCTAGCAGACCCCAGGCAGGCTTCCTTGTCTTTCAGCTCGTCCTTTAAAACAAAGGTTGGCAAACTTTTTCTATAAACGGCCAGATAGTAAGATATTTTAGGCTTTGCAGGGTGTACAGTCTACGTCACAGCTCTGAGCACTGCCATGATAGCCCGAAAATGGCCATAGAATGGATAAACAAATGGGTGTGGCTTTGCTCGAGTAAAACTTTGTTTAAAAAATAGGTAATGGGCCAGATTTGGCCTGTAGGCCATGGTTTGCCAATCCCTGCTTTCAGCTGCCACCACATTAATCTTTTATGACTTCTGGACTGGAAGATACCTCCTTCAGAGCTCAGTGTCGCTTATACATAGGCAAAGCCTGAGTTATTTCATGTTTCTTATGAGACGTTATTCCATCGCCGTCTTGATTGCTTTCTTTGGAAAAGTCTAGCAAAGCCCGGCTGAAAATACAGTGGATCTGCTGCTCCCCTTGTCCTATTTCTGTACCCTCAGGACTGTCAGGGCTTTTAGGACAACTGTATCACCCTCTGGGACTCAAAGTTTTCGTAGTGGTGAGTCTCAAAACAAATAGGACCAGTGTGAATTTGCAGTGTATGATCTAAACAGCTGATGTTTACTGCAGATCAGCCACTTCTGTTGGCCAAGTACAGCAGCTCCTCTCGTGATTTTTTGACCTTTAAACCAGTGAAGTGATTGGTAAGGAAAGAGGAAAGTGTGTTACATCCTGCGTCTGAACACCAAATAGAGCTTGGCACAGAGGAGGCATCGAATGGTAACAATTGAGTTATCTTCCGACTGTGCTAGTTTTATAATCTTCTGATATATGGCTCTGCTCACATCACTGACCCTGCTCAAAAGTCTGAACCTAATCCCACATTCTTTGCTTTTCTATACAGCTGATTCTTTGTAGCCTGGCGTATCCAGCTTCTCTGTGATCTGGCCCAGCCTTCCTGTGCCTTCTCGTCACTTGTTGGTCTCTTTTCGGCCAGCAGGCCTGGCTCATTTGTTCCTGGGAACTGCTTTGTGTTTCAGCCTGTCCGTGGTTTGGTCTCCCATTTCCTCCACTTTGGATTTTCTCCACCTTTGCTGTATGCAGCTTTCCCTGTCTTACCAAGGTCCAGCAAACGCCTCTTCCATGAAGTTTTCCATGCCCGCTTGCCTTGCCCGAGAGGTGATCTTTCCTTTCTCTGAACTCTCACAGAACCGTGTACCTCTTGTGCCTACAGTTTTTGTTGACAGCTCCCCCCCTTTCTTCTAGGTGATCGGCTCCCCTGGAGAAGGGGTTTACGGGTCCAAACGCCTAGTATAGCACATTGTCCACGCGCTTAATAAATGTCACCTTGAATGAAACTATTGTAGTTCTGAATCCAGTTCTAGTAGGAAGGGCATGTGATTTGCCGCAGAGTCGGACATGAGTTAGGAGACTTGGCTTCATCCCTTGCTTTATTACTAAGGCGACCTTAGTAAGTAATTGAACTTTGTGTTCTGTCCGTCAGAAGGAGAAAATGGTTTTCTTCCAGCTAGTTTTGGAAGAAGCATTGAGAATAAATGCGAAAACATATTTAAAATGGGAGAACTTTTGCATGCACTAGTACCACATTTTGCATTTAAAAGTGTTCTGAAGAATCCATGTTTTGGAGCTGCCTTTTAGGGGAGAGTCTCTTCTGAAGAATCTTCTTGGTACTTAGGCATGACCTTTTAGAAGGCCTTGGTCCAGAGCTCTGTTATATACGCTAGCCCTGGAAGGATCCAGAATTCTAATTTTTTCTTGCTTTTGAGGCTCTGTGATGGCATTGAGGGGTGACATCAGTCATTGTATTTTTGTTTGGCTTCAGCACTGAAACCACTTGTCCATGTATTGTCTGTTAATTTAACGACAGCCACTGAAAAGCTGGTAAATATTCCAAACTAGCTAAATACAGTGTGTATTTATAGGCTTGGAAAGCTAATTGGAAGTGGCAGTCTGCTATGAAGCATGAATAACGCTGAAGAGAAGTGTAGTTACAAAGGGTCAGGAGTATGACGATTCAGTCTAGCATGGCAATTATGTATGTAAATGAGTTCATTCAAAATTGGAGTTGTCTCCTTTCAGCTTTAGACTTCCTGATCAAAACAAACCGGGAAATAAATTGTCCAATTTAGGCACTTGCTACTGGTGCTTCTTTAGCAATTTTCTGAGTAGTTAAAGCATGCATCTTGCATATTGGAAGGTCTGTGCTTTAATGGCCTTTTTAACTAGCATTTCAGAGGCGTTCTCAGTAACGGTATAACCTAGTTTACACAATGCCCATTTCCTATATAAACCATTCTATTTAAATAACCGTGCTAGTCTCGCTGTTAGGATGGATATGTTGAATAGAGCTATTACTAAAAGCTTTCTTTGTGTAATAGAAACCTTTCCCCCTCCTGTTTCAGCCATAAGATACTGGAGTTTGTCTATTTTGGTTATGCAAAGGTTTTATTTCAGATCATAGGATCCCAGTCAGTGAGGAGATTGTGAAGATTTTCAGAAAGTAATTATTAACTGGAAATGAATCTGGCCATTGAGTTTAAAGGGCCTGCGTGAGTATCACAGCTTGGAGAGAGAGCTGTGAAGCTTGAAATGTTCATGTATGTTTGCAGTATTGTGAGTGTATTTAGTAAAAATCGCAGCAAGTCATCATCCGTGTTTTGTTGTTTTTTAGGACTTAAATGAGTTTAAGGAGATGACAACATGTGTTTTCCCCAGGTAAGCTTTCTTCAGGGATTCTTTTTGTCTTTCATTCAAAATAGTGCTCCTACTATCTGTGATACAAACAGGTAATAAATAGTAATAATAGTAATTACCCGATCATGGTTACGATCCAGTTGATACAAGCTGGGAAATGTTTTAACAGGTCCAGCTGTGATGGTTTGATTTTATAATCGATGGTTTGTTTTATTCCATTAAAAATCAAAATTCGAACTCAGAGTGAAAATAGATGGCAATTTATTTCTTCTTGTCCCACACCCTGCGGTCTGAAAAACCGGTGGAGACTTCTTGGATTGGCTCTTGTCTCTCTGAAACGTTGAACCTGCCTTGTCCTCGTCCAGTTGAGAGTATTCTGTAGTTTGTCAAGAACTTTCTGGCTAGAGATTTTTTCCTTCACCTCTGAGTTTACCTGTTAGTGTCACAGGTCCCATGTCAGCCACGTGGAGCCTCCAAAGCGAGGGTCTGTGTGTGAGGACGAGTCTGAAGAGGGACGGGCATGGTAGCAGAGCCGTCATTCTTCTCTCTGGGCTAATTCTGTCCTGTTACCTACACTGTTCACATTTCTGTCAAAAGAAACAGCGTTTTCATATTAGTGTCTCTCTCCTTTTTTTTTCTCTTTTTTCCTTATTCTAATCTCTGAAACCAAATTCTAACACGTAACAAGAATACGTGAAACTAACAAATGCAGATTTTTCCCTCCACGAGTTTATTTTGTACAAATCTGGGTAGGACAGCAGTTGGTAATGGCGTTGGGGGGTGGGGGGTGGGTGTTAGACCTGCAACCATATTTGAACCATGTAAAAACTTGGGAAGATCTTTGCCTTCTCCTTGAGACTGACATAGCCCACACCCTCTCGGGGTCCAAGCAGATCTAGAGCTGTGCTCTGAGTGTGGTGGAGTCCCGTAGTCTCGTGATGAAGAGGGGTTGAGAGGACGGAGTCCCAGTCTGATGTGGAGATGCCGGCCCTATGTCAAAACGGCTCACGTGTTTAATTCTCCTGTCGGCTTTTAGGACAGTAGGCTTTTCATTTGAGTAATATACATTTTGGACCGTTTGCCTTATTGAAAATTCTTTTGTTTTTAGACTCTTGGATACAAAATTGATGGCCAGCACACAACCTTTTAAGGTATTTTTAAAATTTGAGCTATCACTGATAAGCTATGTTTTGATGTGTTTCGAATTGCCACTAGGCGCTTGAAATTCTGGTCTATTTAAATATCATTTTCTTTCTTTTTTTTATATATATATTTTTTTTAACATTTATTTATTTTTGAGACACAGAGAGACAAAGCACAAGCAGGGGAGGGACAGAGAGAGAGAGAGAGAGAGAGAGAGAGACAGAATTTGAAGCAGGCTCCAGGCTCTGAGCTGTCAGCACAGAACCTGATGTGGGGCTTGAACCCAGGAGCCCTGAGATCATGACTTGAGCTGACGTTGGACACCGAATGAGCTACCCAGGTGCCCCTAAATATCGTTTTCAAATATACCCAAAAAAGAAAAAAAAATTGGAAAAGAACTAGAAATAAATATATCAAAATGTGAATAATGGTTGTCTTTGGGTGGTGGAATTATTTTTTTCTCCTATATTCTTTTTGAATATAAACGTTTTTAATGTTAAAATATATAGTGTGTTTTTTTGAGGGAGTGCGCTTGGCAGGCTCAGTCAGTAGAGCATGTGATTCTTGTTCTTGGGGTTGTGAGTTCAAGCCCCATGTTGGGCATAGAGCCTACTAAAAATGCGTGTGTGTGTGTGCATGTGTGTGTGTGTGTGTGTGTGTGTGTATAATGCATTTTTTAATAGGTTACACATGCACACACTTCATTATTTTCCTGATTTTGTATATTTTGGTTCTATTTTCTAATCAGGAAAATTCAGGTAAAAGTATAGTTGTCTGCTGTTTTGTGAAGTGACTTTATATAACTGAGCAAAATGAATGCCAGAACTGTATAGGTTTCTGGCCCAAGTTCTGTAGGTATTTAACATGACTTAAAAACCTTTCATGTGGTGATACTTACCAAGCATGGTGAAAATGACACTTGGCTGTCTTTCACATTGAATGAATGATGACTCTTGTGTTTCTTCAGAGAACACAAGGGGGCAGTACTAGATACTGGGTTTTTTTTGGTTTGTTTTTGTTTTTTGTTTTTTGTTTGTTTTTTTTTGGGGGGGGTTCTGACATTCAGTGAATCTCTGCTGTAAGTTGTAGTGAGATGATTTAAGCTCATACATAATTCTCTGCTTTTCTGGTTTGTAGGATATCATTAACAACACATCTCTTGCAGAACTGGAAAAGCGGTTAAAAGAGACACCTTTCAACCCTCCTAAAGTTGGTAAGAATATAAAGTGATCCTGATAGTGCCCAAGGCCCTTGTGATCATTACTGATGTATATCACACAAGGAAGGAGAAGTTGCTCTGGAAACCAGCCGTGCACATTTGTGGATCTTGGCTGAGTTGCCTTGCTCCTGCCCTTTGTTGACTTACGCTTTCTGAACAAAGCTGGTCTCATAATCCTACATCTATTTTAGGTGAATCAGTCAGGTAGCCATGCATTGAGAAGTTTAGCAATTAATGCTTCAGGGCTTTTATTTCTTAATGCTTGGAATTCTCCCAAAACTTGATGTATCTATCTTTTCTATGGGGCATTGTTTAAGCAGAGACAAAGAGTTGGTGCTTAATTGCCAGGGGTCGAATGGAAACACTTTTTGTCTCAGGAAAGCCCAAGAATTGGGTTGACGGTGGAGGAAGGAGTGTCTCCACCTTTGCCTCCCATCATTGGTGGCCAAGCTATGGAAGGGCAGCAGCGAGGAACACCAGAAGTAGGGAGGAATGTTTCTCAGGGCAGAGATGTTTTACCATGTCTGGTCATGGCCCCTACCCAGGTAGGGCCCTACCCAAGCCACGTGTTCCTTCCTTGGTTCCCGTTCGCCTCATTTTGCTGCTGATACCATAATTGGCATTCCATTAGCTGTAGTCTGCAAACTTCTGAAGACATTGATAATTGGACTAATGGTTCAGAAATTGACAATGGAAGGTACTAAAGCAGCCAAGATTACAGCCATTTGTTTCCCTTTCTGGGTAATAGTCCAAAAAAGGAATTAAGAAAGGAGGGAGGGTGGGGCGCCTGGGTGGCGCAGTCGGTTAAGCGTCCGACTTCAGCCAGGTCACGATCTCGCGGTCCGTGAGTTCGAGCCCCGCGTCAGGCTCTGGCCTGATGGCCCGGAGCCTGGAGCCTGTTTCCGATTCTGTGTCTCCCTCTCTCTCTGCCCCTCCCCCGTTCATGCTCTGTCTCTCTCTGTCCCAAAAAAAAAAAAAAAAAAAAAAAAAAAAAAACGTTGAAAAAAAAAAGGAGGGAGGGTGAGGGAGGAAAGCCTAGACCTTTTTGTCTAACACTATGATGGAAATCATTGATTTTGGAAATAAATGTGTGTTTCAGTTGATGGTAGAGTAGAGCCTCTTACCTACTTGGCGTCATGTTAACAGATTTTTTTAAAGCTTAACGTCTAATATTTAATACAGAGGTTAAAAAATTCTTGCTTAAAGACCCTTATGTTGACTTAAGAACATTCACAGTCTAGGGGCGCCTGGGTGGCTCAGTCTGTTAAGCCTCGGACTTTGGCTCAGGTCACGATCTCTCTCTTAAGAAAGAAAAAAAAAACCAGTCACAGTCTTTTTGTTGTTAATTTCCATTCATGCTTTTGGTTTTGTTGCAACATTTTGATACTCATTTCCAGAACAGGGCTAGGAAATATTTATGAGTGATAGTTGTTTTTTTGTTTGTTTGTTTTTGTTTTTGTTTTTTGTTTTTGTAAAGAGTTAGAGTTTTACCCTATTCTTTCTGTGTGATATTCTGGGATGTGGCAAAGAATTTACTCTAAAGCAGGTTACTCTTCCCAGACACTGCACTCAGCATCTGTGCGTTGATCAGTGTGACGTAAGAATCACGTAAAGCGGTCTCTCCTAAGAAGTGGCCCCATGTTCGATGGGCAGCATTTTTCTTTAATGTTGTTTAATGTTTTATTTATTTTTGAGAGAGAGTGAGAGATACAGAGCGTGAGCAGGGGAGGGTCAGAGAGAGAGGGAGACACAGAATCCGAAGCAGGCTCCAGGCTCCAGGCTCCGAACTGTCCACACAGAGCCCGACGCGGGGGGCTCGAACTCACGAACCGTGAGATCATGACCTGAGCCAAAGTCGGACGCTTAACTGACTGAGCCACCCAAGCGCCCCTCCATGGGCAGCATGATCGTACGTTCTGATCTAGTTTGGGAGTTAGTTGTACCTTCATCTTTAGATCCATACGTTTGGAAATGTGGCAGAGGGCAGTGCTGATCATTGGCAGAGTTGCCCATGTCGAGTGGCGTCTTTTGCCTTCTGGGAGAGTTACCTGGGGTATTGATGGATGACAGTTACCAAGCATTTACCACGTGCCAGGCACGATGTGAGAGCTTTACTGACATTAGGTCGTTTGATCCTCACAAAAGCCTAACGAGGGAGGTTTTCATCTCCATCCTGCCAAAGTGGAGGCCCGGAGGTGAAGCGACTTGCCTAAGATCACATAGCAAATAAATGGTGGAGCCAGGATTTAAACTCAGACGGCGGGACCCACAAATCCATGCTCTTAGTCATGACTGAAATACCGATTACGTCTCTCTATCATCAGGGAAGAAGTTCCTCGTGACCTCAGAAAGCGGGCAGAAGACAGGTCATTGTCATAGAGCAAGTTATACATGGTCGTAAATAGCACCCGCCCGTGTGCAGTCGGGAGGCCTGTGGCTGGGTCTCTGATGATGTAACTGAGGCATTTCTCTAGTCTAGACCCAAGCTCTCATGTTCAGTGACCCTTTTTTCTCATATTGCGAGGTCTTGTGTGGAGAGAATGAAGAAGTAGATAGCCTTTTCCTGCTTGTCTGGGATATTTCTACAGCACATACCAGTGTAATTTGGATTTGGTAGGGTAGCATGCCTACTAGTCTTCGTGATGTGTGATGTCCTTGGGAAAACCCTTTGTTCTTTTTTCTCTTTAGAAAGTGCAGAAGGTTTTCCAAGTTACGACACAGCTACTGAACAACTCCACGAGGCAGGCTATGATGCTTATATCACAGGGCTGTGCTTCCTCTCCATGGCGAACTACCTAGGTACTCACTAGACCTGTTTCCTCCAAACACACCACGGTCGGGGGCAGATCTTGCCTGTCTGCCCTTTACGTGGGGCCCACTTTCCCAGGTAGAAGTGGGGGGGGGGGTTGGAGGTCAGAGTGGGAGGGCTTTGCGGTAGGGCGTGGAGAGTGCACAAGGAAGACCCGTTGACACTTAGCTGGTGTGGTGCCTGGCGCTTGCCCTTACGAGTGCCTCTGACCCTTCTGAACGGGAGAGTTGATTGACATAGGCTGTCGTCTGAACTTTCAGGCTCTGTCTCCTTGACCGTGTGTAACACTCTGCTTTTTTTCTTCATTAGGTTCTTTTCTTAGCCCTCCAAAAATTCACGTGTCTGCCAGATCAAAACTCATTGAACCTTTTTTTAACAAGTAAGTAAGCAGAGCCCCAGTGGCCACGTTCTCTCACTGATGTCAGGGTGATTGGGAGCTCTTGTGCATTTTTACATAAAGGATTTCTCATCCCCAGTGACTCACGTGTTTTTTTGAAAACAGAAATTGACCTTCTGGGAAATAATTTATTAAATACATTGGCTTAAAAAGAAAGAAAGAAAACACTGCCAAAAGTAGTGTGTCTCTTCCAAGACGAAGAACTGGTGGTTTTGGCATTTGAATTGCCTTTAAGGGAGACTCTGAGAGAGAGAGAGAGAGAGAGAGAGAGAGAGAGAGAGAGAGAGAGAGTGAGTGTGTGTGTGTGTGTGTGTGTGTGTGTGTGTGTGTATGTATACACAGTTGGACCTGACACTGCTAACATACTTTACACATGAGGTTATTATTTATACTTGCATTATTATCTCATTAAAATTCTTTCTAAGAAGATGTTGGTTACACAAATGGCTTTTAAGATAATCTATGGAGAAGTCTTGATTGTCATTTCATCCTGAGCTTTCATCTGCGTGGATTCAATGAAGTAAAAAGCTTGCTCGTGTACTTACAGTTGGAAGAAGTCTGTGTGATTTAGGGAGACGCCAAAGTTCAGAGCATTTTCAAAGACTCTCGAGATGATGACTTCAAAGTGTGGCTTGTGCTTTCTTGGCATCGTTGAGACTAAAGTTATGGATGTGACCCTCAGGCCGGCCACAGTTGGGCTCTGTGCCAGAGCCCTAAGCCTTCTTTACCCCTGCTTTCTTAACAGAATTTGTTCTAGGAGATTCTGGGTGAGCCAGAAAGAATGAGGCAGCCCACATCGGTCATTCCCACTGGGAGAAAGAACTGTTTGAGCTTTGGGTTGGTTACATCATTTCCTTACATTATACACAGCACTTTACAATTCTTTCAGTGAGAACACCATCTCCTTTGGATGTCTATATAAATGCTAGTATCGCAATGTTTGTACTTAAGTGACATGCTGCAGAGACAGATGTTAATTGCAAACATCTGGATTCCTACAGGTTTGGAATTTGTGTAGTCTGAGTTAGTAAATTTTATCACACTGTGGCTTCTTACTTTTAAATCTTCTTTTATCTGGAAGTTCAGAGGTAAATGTGTTTGATTTTTTTCTTTTTTTTTTCTTTTGAGAACGAGGATGGTGGGGGGAGGGATGAGGGGGAAAGAGAATCTTAAGCAGGCGCCACACTCAGCGTGGAGCCCAGCACAGGGTTCACTGCCGTGACTGTGAGATCATGACCTGAGCCGAAATCACGAGTCAGATGCTCAACCGACTGAGCCACCCGGGTGGCCTTCTACTTGTGTTTGGCTGTCAAAACGTCTTTCAGAGAGGAATGGGAAGCAATGTAGTATATATTGAAAATCAAGTTGAGGGACGCCTGGGTGGCTCAGTTGGTTAAGCGGCCAACTTCGGCTCAGGTCACAATCTCGCGGTCCGTGAGTTCGAGCCCCGCGTCGGGCTCTGTGCTGACAGCTCAGAGCCTGGAGCCTGTTTCCGATTCTGTGCCTCCCTCTCTCTGACCCTCCCCCGTTCATGCTCTGTCTCTCTCTGTCTCAAAAATAAATAAACGTTAAAAAAAAAAAAATTAAAAAAAAAAGAAAATCAAGTTGAAATTTTTAATTAAGTTTTTAATTTTAATTCCAGTATAGTTAACATACAGTGTCATGTTGGTTTCAGGTGTATACTATAGTGATTCAGCAATTCTATACATTATTCAGTGTGCATCATGCTAATGTACAGAGTTTAATTTCTTTTTTTATGGAAAATTAATTCTGCTAACAGTTGAGCCCTTGCTGTCTATCCAATTCCTTATGGGAAAAACAGAATATTCTTAGCTCTTAACTTTTATTTTGGGGGTTGTGTTTATCTTTGTAAATCTTTGAAAGGGCAGCTTAAGTCATAGACCATAGAGTGTGCAGGTGACCTTAAATATTGTTTGGGTCATGGCCATTCCTTGCATTTTTATGTGCAGGATGTTAAGTTCATTGTTCAATGATATTTTCCAACTGGGACATGTTTACTCATTTTTTAAATATAATTTAAAAAACCAGTTTATTTTTTATTTAAAAAAAAAATTTTTTTTTAACGTTTATTTATTTTTGAGACAGAGAGAGACAGAGCATGAACGGGGGAGGGTCAGAGAGAGAGGGAGACACAGAATCCGAAGCAGGTCCCGGGCTCTGAGCTGTCAGCACAGAGCCCGACGCTGGTATTTTTAATTTTTAAATGTTTGTTTTGAGAGAGAGAGAGCCTTCTTGAGGGTGGGGGAAGAGCAGAGAGAGAGAGGGGGAGAGAGAATTATAAGCAGCTCTGCACTGTCAGGTGTCAGCACAGAACTCCATGCAGGGCTTGATCTCACGAACCGTGAGGTCATGACCTGAGCCAAAATTAAGGCACCCCCATATTTACTCATTTTTAAATATTTAAAACAATGATCCTGCTTCTCCACTAACATCAAGTCCTTATAAAATCAGGTGATGGATACAAATTGGGTTTGATAATAGGCTGCATCTAGTTTATCAGTAATCTGTGTGACCGACATGAAGAGCAATCAAAATTAGCTTTAAGAAATTTAACAAAGACTTGATATATTTCTAGATGAATTTGTTATTGCTGATAATATGCAAGGCTATTACTCAAAAGAACTGGACAATTTCATTAAAATTTTTTTTACGTGTTTGTATTTATTTTGAGAGAGAGAGAGAGCGAGAGTGTGCGTGTATGCACGAGCCTGAGTGGGGGAGGAGCAGAGAGAGAGGGAGACACAGAACCCGAAGCAGGCTCCAGGCCTTGAGCTGTCAGCACAGAGCCTGACGTGGGGCTTGAACTCACGAACCACGAGATCATGACCTGAGCCGAATTTGGTCACTTAACTGACTGAGCTACTTAGATGCCCTAAGGACAGTTTCAGTTTAAATTTGGAATGTTCATTTATATTTTTTTCCTGAAGCCTCGCTGGATAGCAAAAATGGTTGAGGATTCAGGAATCCTCCTGTGATATTGCACTGAAAATTCTTGATTTTTTTGCTCCATCTCCCCCCCCATCTGTAAAGGAAGAATATTTTCTTCGTCTTTGAAGGAAAAAAAGTCCAGCAGGATTTGAAATGCAAAATAGGAACTATTTTTATTGTGTATTGGAATAGCATGGTCAAGTACGGTCATCCGTTTTTCTTTGAAAAATAATTGGTATGCAACGTTGTGTTAGTTTCAGGTGTACAAAGTAGTGACGTTATATTTACATACATTATGAAATGCGGTCATCCCTTCTCAACCCATTTAGAAAGTGGGAAAAGCACTTGCTTCTTTGAACATCTCTTTCTGTGTTAATAATGACCTCATTCTTAACTTCCATGCGTGTTTGATTTATGACATTAACCTTGATTTTGCCATTTTTTTCAAGATACCCTTGTAGAGAAACATCCAGAAATGGCCATCAACATTTCCTCAAGTGGTTGATTTTAGAAAAATCTGTAAATTTTTCTGAGAGTTTATTTGTTTGGCACCAGGCTTTTCTCAGCGTGAGCTTAACTAAATATTGCACAGTCCTAACATAAATTTGGATGGAAATCTAACTGCCTACATATGCAGAGAACGTTTTGTTCCTCTCTCGCCAGATTTATGTTTAAAAAGTAAACCTTGAGGGGGAAATAAACTGCACCTATTTCTGCATTATTCGGAATTAGCATTTGGCTACATTAGTTATGCCTTCTTGGGAAGTTTTTATTGAGAGCTATCGGGCGCTCCCTGAGACAGCTGGCGTTGGAGAGAGACAGAACGAAGCGTGAGGTGCTTTCTGAGCCGTATTTGTCTAGAAGATCGCCCTGTGAGGATTTTGCATGCTGCCATTTTGTCTCTTTCATGGTCCCGGGCACCTCCTACATTTCTCCTTCCTTTGTTGGAAACCGAAGGAAAGTCCTAAAGGAGTAGAGCAGTGGCAGTCCGGATCAGACCACTGCTGATGATTGGCTGTGTGGAGTGTGCCCTTCGTTTATGTTGTAGGCTCTCTGGGCAGGAAGTGATTCACCTCCTTTTAGAACCTTGGTCAGTTTTGATCAATGCGTGGAAAACCAAACTTCGAGAAGATCCTTTGGTCAAATCCTTTTAGGCTGGAAAGAGCTAAAAATACTCTCTGCTTTCACTTCTTTTCATACCACAGAAGGCACAAAAATCAGGCTTTTGCCTCAGGTTTTGTTAATAGTCATCTGTGTCTGCAAGGTACGTTGAACTCTCGCTCGATAACCTTTTCTGAAGGTTTTTGGGAAGGTTGTTTTCTATTGACCTCATTTCTTAAAAGGAGGAAGGAAATGAGCAAATCTTTTATTTTGGCTAATCTCTGCAAGTAAGGGAATTAAAAAGGAAGACTTGCCTGCAGTTTGCTGTAGAGGATGGCTGTCTTGTTCTTGACACAAGTGTCCTGAGTAGGAACAGGATTCCTCTAGAAATCTAGGCCTTCCTGGGATGACATTGCTGGATTTTGTCCCTACACTCGAGGTGAGGACAAGCCAGAAGGAGTGATAGGCTCTTGGGCAAATTGTTTCCTCCCCTGTAAATTGGGGATAAAACTATTCATCTCCCATAGAAGTTACCAAGATTGCATGAGGTGTTAAAGTTCATTGCCCAATATTTATTATTTTCCTTTCTCGAAGCATAAGAGAATTTAGCACGCTGGGGGATCTGAAAAGGAGATGCGGTGGTAGATGTGTTTTGTGTTAATGGTTTCATGATAAAGAAGAAAGTTGGTTATCATGTGGGTATAAAATTAGAGCACATGGAAAGTGTTCACTCTTTTTTTTTTGAATGTTTATTCACTTTTGAGAGAGAGACAGTGGGAGTGGGGAAGGGGCGGAGAGAGAGGGAGACAGAGATCTGAAGCGGGCTCCGGGCTCTGAGCTGGCAGCACAGAGCCCGACGCGGGGCTCGAACTCATAAACCGTGAGGTCATGACCTGAGAAAGTCAGACACTTAACCGACCGAGACACCTGAGTGCCCCAGGAAAGTGTTCACTCTTGCTTGTACCCACCTTTTAGTGTTTGCCTGTGACAAATCAGGCGGTGAGGAAGTGTTTCAGATTGGTCCATGGCGGAAGCAAGTTTGCTTTGGTTTGGAGCATTTATATTAAAGTTCTATTAGTCAGGTGAATACAGCAGTTTTTGCAAAAGGTTGTGTAGGTACCAGTAAACGTGATTAGCGTAGAGGGGGAGGGGTCATTATGA
The DNA here is from genome assembly GCF_028018385.1 of Neofelis nebulosa. Lineage (NCBI taxonomy): Eukaryota > Metazoa > Chordata > Mammalia > Carnivora > Felidae > Neofelis > Neofelis nebulosa. The sequence continues at coordinate 33,146,312 of NC_080799.1, forward strand.
TGCCTGAAATAAAACACACCGTGTTTTTTCCCATTTCCTCTGTGGAAAGCAATCACGTGCTCGCCGCAAGTTTTTTTTCCCTTTTGTTTAAAACCTCTATTCATTATTTTTATTCTACTTATTTATTTAATTTTATTTCTTTAATTTACATCCAAATTAGTTAGCATATAGTGCAATCACGATTTCAGGAGTTTAAGATTCCTTAATGATTCCTTTAAGATTCCTTAACGCCCTTACTCATTTAGCCCATCCCCCCTCTCGCAGCCCCTCTAGTAACCCTCTGTTTATTCTCCATATTTGAGTCTCTTATGTTTTTCCCCCTTCCTGTTTTTATATTATTTTTGCTTCCCTTCCCTTGTGTTCATCTGTTCTGTGTCTTAAAGTCTTCACATGAGTGAAGTCATATGATATTTGTCTTTCTCTAATTTCGCTTAGCGTAATGTCCTCTAGTTCATCCACATAGTTGCAAATGACAAGATTCCATTCTTTCTGATTGCTGAGTAATACTCCATTGTGTGTGTATGTATGTATGTATATATATCTATATATCTATATCTATATATCTTTAAAATTTTTTTTTAATGTTTATTTATTTTTGAGAGAGACAGAGATAGAAGGTGAGTGGGTTAGGGGCAGGGAGAGAGCGAGACACAGAATCCGAAGCAGGTTCCAGGCTCCAAGCTGTCAGCACAGAGCCCGATGTGGGGCTCAAACTCAGGAGCTATGAGATCATGACCTGAGCTAAAGTCGGACGCTTAGCTGCTGACTGAGCCACCCAGGCACCTCACATCTTCTTTTTTTTTTTTTTTTTTTAATTTTTTTTTTTAACGTTTATTTATTTTTGAGACAGAGAGAGACAGAGCATGAACAGGGGAGGAGGGTCAGAGAGAGGGAGGCACAGAATCTGAAACAGGCTCCAGGCTCTGAGCTGTCAGCACAGAGCCCAACGCGGGGCTCGAACTCATGGACCGCGAGATCACTACCTAAGCCGAAGTCGGACACTTAACCGACTGAGCCACCCAGGCGCCCCCACATCTTCTTTATCCATTCGTCCATCGATGGACATTTGGGCTCTTTCCATACTTTGGCTATTGTTGACAGTGCTGCTATAAACATTGGGGTGCACGTCCCCCTTCGAAACAGCATCCCTGTATCCGTTGGATAAATAGCTAGTAGTGCAATTGCTGGGTTGTAGGATAGTTCTATTTTTAATTTTTTTTTTTTTAATTTATTTTTGGGACAGAGAGAGACAGAGCATGAACGGGGGAGGGGCAGAGAGAGAGGGAGACACAGAATCGGAAACAGGCTCCAGGCTCCGAGCCATCAGCCCAGAGCCTGACGCGGGGCTCGAACTCATGGACCGCGAGATCGTGATCTGGCTGAAGTTGGACGCTTAACCGACTGTGCCACCCAGGCGCCTCTATTTTTAATTTTTTTTGAGGAGGCTTCGTACTCTCTTCCAGAGCGGCTGCACCAGCTTGCATTCCCACCAACAATGCAAAAGAGATCCTCTTTCTCCCGCATCCTCACCAATATCTGTTGTTGCCTGAGTTGTTGATGTGAGCCCTTCTGATGGGTGTGAGGTGGTATCTCATTGTGGTTTTGATTTGTATTTCACTGGTGATGAGTGATGTTAAGCATCTTTTCATGTGTCAGTTGGCCATCTGGATGTCTTTTTTGGAGAAGTGTCTATTCATGTCTCTTGCCCATTTCTTCACTGGATTCTTTGTTTTTTGGGTGTTGAGTTTGAGAAGTTCTCCACAGATTTTGGATAGTAACCCTTTATCTGATATGTCGTTTGCAAATATCTTCTCCCACTCCGTCGGTTGCCTTTTAGTTTTGCTGATTGTTTCCTTCACTGTGCAGAAGCTTTTTATTTTTTTTATTTTATTTTTTTATTTATTTATTTTTTTAAATTTTTTTTTTTCAACGTTTTTTATTTATTTTTGGGACAGAGAGAGACAGAGCATGAACGGGGGAGGGGCAGAGAGAGAGGGAGACACAGAAGCGGAAACAGGCTCCAGGCTCTGAGCCATCAGCCCAGAGCCCGACGCGGGGCTCGAACTCACGGACCGCGAGATCGTGACCTGGCTGAAGTCGGACGCCTAACCGACTGCGCCACCCAGGCGCCCCCAGAAGCTTTTTATTTTGATGAGGTCCCAATAGTTCATTTTGGCTTTTGTTTCCCTTGCCTCCAGAGACGTGTTGAGTAAGAAGTTTCTGTGGCTGAGGTCAAAGAGGTTTTTGCCTGCTTTCTTCTTGAGGATATTAATGGCTTCCTGTCTTTCGTTTAGGTCTTTTACCTATTTTGAGTTTTTGTGTCTGGTGTAAGAAAGTGGTAAGGTTCATTCTTCTGCATGTCGCTGTCCAGTTTTCCCAGCACCACTTGCTGAAGAGACAGTCTTTATTCCATGGGATATTCTTTCCTGCTTTTTCAAAGATGAGTTGGCCATACGTTCGTGGGCCCATTTCTGGGTTCTCTATTCTGTTCCACTGATCTGAGTGTCTGTTTTGTGCCATCGTTTTTTCCCTTGTAATATATGCGTGTGCATCACACTTAACATCAGAGAGATTCAGAACTGAAGGACTGTAGGAAAACAAAATATGTCCTTTCTGTCCAGCCCTTTCACTGACAGTGGGGAGAGCTACACTCATTTGCCCCGTTTGCTAGCAACTGCCATTCGTACAGAGCAGCGTGGAGTGCTGGATCACTTGTGAGTTGTCCGTGGGCACAAGTGTTTGGAAGTGCAGACCCTGCTTGTCTCTCGAGAGTGCTACCCAATCACCTGCCAGGTGATGGCTTATCCTCTTCCTGGTGGTCCCTCCCTCATACAGAAGGTGCTGGAATAACAGGAGGACGAGCCTGCTCTGTTCTGATTCCCTGTGTTGGCTCTCAGTTTTTAGCATCCTGGCTGATGGGTCAAATGTGTCTTTACTGACTGTTCAGGTCGAGTATAAATTAAGTCTGTCATTAGAAGCGTTACAGTGATTTCCCCCACCATGAGACTTCCGACGTCCTAACATAAGTGAGAGTTACAACACAGTTTGTACCATTGGTAAGGCATGGCTGGGGCTGTTACAACAGTCCGCATAATTGGTTCCATTTGCTTCTCAAATTTTAAAAGACTTGTTTAACTCCTCCAGTAGAATTGTTTCATTTTGGGATATCGGGTGGTAGCACAGTGCACTTGTGGTCTGTGTGGTCAGGTACCTGGGTTTGAATTTGAATCCCAGTCCCATTTCTTAAACCTGTGCCACCTTGGGCAAGTTACTTACTCTCTCTGTGCCTCAGCTTCCTCGTCTGTCAACGGAGAACGTTCCTGCTCATTTGATAGGCCTGTAGTGAGCGTAGAATGAGAGAATGTGTGTAAAATGGACAGTGGCTGGCAAATCGTGGTCCCCGGTCAGCCTGGGGCTGCTACGCTGCCGTGGGGACATTTATACCTGGAGGATGTGCTTCTCTGACCAGCTGCCAGGAGACAGAGAGAGAGAAAGAGAGAGAATCTTAAGCAGGCCCCACACCCAACATGGAGCCTAGTGCTTACAACCCTAAGATCATGACCTGAGCCAAAATCACGAGTCGGATGTTCAACTGACGGCCCCCCAGGCCCCCCAGTCATGTCTGCATTTTAAGACTAAGACTGTCTGCCCAGGGTCTCAGAAATGGCAGAGTCGGGGATGACCCAGGTCTGTTCTCGCCCAAGAATGGTTTCTTCCTCCACAGCACGCGGTTTCTAAAGAGTCAGTTCTGTGGTGGTTTGCTCATTTTTGTAAGAGACGGTGCCAGTATCTTTGAAGGGTTTCCTTTTCTCTTGGGGTTTGGCCTGAGCAGTGATCATAAGAGATGTTGACTTTGACCCCTGGGTTCTGCGGGACTAGTTTCCTGTGACATTTTACAGTCCACCCTTCCACAGGCCTCACGCGCGACGTCTTTGTATAATGCTTAGTTTAATGTTTTTATGTGATGCCATTTGATACGGTTCATTTGATGGGGACTGTTCACATGAGCTGCTGCTCTCACCCCCCTTCCTTGTTTCTAGTGTTGTATCTGTTTAAGAAAGGCCATGAGTTGGCTTCAGGACAGATGTCGGGTAACGCTCTATTTGTCAAAACATCAAGTGACTATAGATGGAGAATTGGGTGCCTCCCGCCCGAGTGAAATTAAAATAACTGATGCCACAGCCAGTCCCTTCCAGCCAGCGGATGTCTTCGTATTTTACACGAGAGCTTTAGCGAGCAAAATAAATGAGCTTGTTTTGTGAGAGATGTCTGCATGCTTCCTACCCTGGATGATGAGATTAGTTTTTTATGGCACATAAATATGTATAATGATGAGCCCTTGGGTACAGGGTTCTCATGAAGTGCTTTTCCCGCTGTGCCCTGAAGGAAATACCGAGACCGTTTGCAAGTACAGGAGAGCTGGCCGCCGTTAAAGGTTGCAGTTTTCCTTTGGAAGGCTCAGGACGTGGGGCGAGCCTCAAGTTAATTCACTGCTCACATTGTGTAGAGATTAGATTTTACTCCACATCTCTGTATCCCAGTCTTCAGTGGTGTGAGGGGAATGCAGTTTTACTTGGAAAGCTCTTTTCTGAGACAAAGCTTCTTAGGAACAGAAGTGCAGTCTGGAAGAAAGCACTTGAGCAAACGCAAATGTTTAACTTATCGAATGAAATCCTGTGTTTCTAGGAAGAAGAGCAAGGCGTGGGGCGCCTGGGTGGCGCAGTCGGTTAAGCGTCCGACTTCAGCCAGGTCACGATCTCGCGGTCTGTGAGTTCGAGCCCCGCGTCAGGCTCTGGGCTGATGGCTCGGAGCCTGGAGCCTGTTTCCGATTCTGTGTCTCCCTCTCTCTCTGCCCCTCCCCCGTTCATGCTCTGTCTCTCTCTGTCCCAAAAATAAATAAAAAATGTTGAAAAAAAAATTAAAAAAAAAAAAAAAGAGCAAGGCGTTCGGGGGCTAAAGGTTTTTCTTTTTGTTGGGGTGGCGGGGGGTGGGGGCAGGGATCAGATGAGTACTGTTGTACTTTATTCAGACATGCCATAACATTAGAGATCCTTCCAGATCATTCAGACCTGGGTGTTATGTGTACGACTCTGATGTTACAGGAGGCAGACTCTCGTATTCAGGCGCCTATAGGTCTCCCAGGCTGGGATGTGCCGGTTCGAGAGTTTTCCTGAGGGTGATCACCACGCGTGGGGGCAGCTGTGCCTGGGAAGCCCGAGGCCCAGACAGCCCATGGTAGCAGTTCTTCCTGCATTGCAAACGGGGGAAGATTGTCCTTTTCTTTTCTTTGAAGATTATATTATTTATTTTGAGAGAGAGAGAGAGTGTGTGCGAGTGGGAGAGGGGCAGAGAGAGAGAGAGAGAGAGAGAATCCCGAGCATGCTCTGCACTGTCAGCACAGAGCCCGACGCTGGGCTCCGAACCCACAAACCATGAGATCATGACCTGAGCCGAAACCGAGAGTCAGACGCTTAACCAGCTGCGCCACCCAGGCGCCCCGGAAGGTTGTCCTTTTTGTCTGTTGACAGCCTGGCTTTCCTTGCGGCCTCTCCTTCCCATTGCCTTGATATTTCAGCCTCCCCGCAGCTCTTGCTCAAACGGCAGCCTCATTATGTGTCTGGGCTTGGTTATAATTTAATCGGCCATTAGAGCATTACCAAAAGAATGTTTCTGGGACCTTGTGTCTGAAGCTCTTGCTTCCCCTGGGGCTTGGGTAGCGACTGAGGACTAAAAACGTGACTTGTCCCTGTTTGTTCCTGCTGGGGCTCCAGCCTCAGCATTTCACATCGAGGCTTTGGAAACAGCTCAGGTTACAAGCCACACGTGAGAGGGGTACCCAGCAGAGGCGGGTGGGCATTACTGTAGAGCTGGTAGTGAGAAGCTTTGGGCCTGAGTCCTGTCTCTGTTCCCGTGGCGGCCAAAGGGAAGCCAGTGAACTTGAAGAACCTTCCTCCTTCCTGGTCTGATGAGACTGGTACTTATCTGCCTGTCCCGCAGACACCAGATGAGATAGGGTAAACGTACAACAATACATTTTGTCTTTCTGGCCAGGCACTTGGTGCTTCATGTTTTTTTGTCTCATTGAAACACAAAATACCCACTCATAATTCCACCAGCCAAAAAAAAAAAAAAAAAAAAAAAAAATCCCCTCACTCTAGAACGTCTCAGCAGTGTGTTTTCTGTGTCTGTTTCATTTACTAATTGAGATCAGTATGATTCTTTACTGATTGAGACGGTACTCATTTTATAATTTTGTGGCTTAAAAAAATACAGTGATGAATTTCCAGAAGACATTCAAACCAGTGGCCAGCATCACGTAGATGGCTTTCAGTGGTTCGTCAGGTGGATGTATCATGGTCCTCTTACAACCTAACCTTCGTGTTTGGGCCTCTTGTCAGTCATCACGTCCCCTGCACTGTGATGGGCATGACCGTTTTTTGCCAGTTGCTTTTTTTTTTTTTTTTTTTTTTTTTTGAGAGAGATGGAGTGTGAGTGGGGGGAAGGGCAGAAAGAGAGGGTGACACAATCCGAAGAAGGCTCCAAGCTCCGAGCTGTCAGCACAGAGCCCGACGTGGGGCTCAGACCCATAAACCATGACATTATGACCTGAGCTGAAGTCAGACGCTTAACCCACTGAGCCACCCAGGCAGCCCCTTGCCAAGTTGCTTCTTAAAGTGGCCATTGACACACCGCTCTGATTTGCTTTCTTTCTCTACCTTTGGATTTAGCCCTGGAAAGCATGTTACTGTGGGAGCAGAATTAAATATTTTCTTTCATTTCCAAATAGAATCACTGATCTTATACATAGTTGTGGTTATGCAGAATTTCAAAGAACTCTAATGATCTTTTCAGTTCCCCAAGATTTGAGCCTCTTGTGAATAGTGTTCCTGAATCACCTTTGGGACTTCTTGCGTGCATTTTTGAATATCACTTTTGCCCTCTTTGTTCGTTCTTTCTATATTTCTTTCTTTCTTTCTTTCTTTCTTTCTTTCTTTCTTTCTTTCTTTCTTTCTTTCTTTCTTTCTATATTTCTTTCTTTCTTTCTTTCTTTCTTTCTTTCTTTCTCTCTTTCTTTCTTTCTTTCTATATTTCTTTCTTTCTTTTTCTTTCTTTCTTCCTTCCTTCCTTCCTTCCTTCCTTCCTTCCTTCCTTCCTTTCTAATATTTATTTATTTTATTTCTGAGGTGGGGGGTGTGGGCAGGGAGAGAAGGGGAGACACAGAATCCAAAGCAGTTTCCAGGCTCTGAGGTGTCAGCACAGAGCCTGATGCTGGGCTTGAACTCATAAACCCATGAGATCATGACCTGAGCTGAAGTTGGACACACAACCGACTGGGCCACCCAGGTGCTCCTGCCCAGGTCTTTGTTTTCTTTAGCAAGAATTAAAAAAAAAAAAAAAAAAAATTTAACGTTGATTTTTGAGAGATAGACAATGAGCAGGGGAGGGACAGAGAGAGAGGGAGATACAGAATCTGAAGCAAGTTCCAGGCTCTGAGCTGTTAGCACAGAAACTAGTTCCAGGCTCTGAGCTGTTGTTAGCACAGGGCCTGATGTGGGGCTTGAACCCACAAACCCTGAGATCATGACCTGAGCCGAAGTCAGATACTTAACTGACTGAGCCACGCAGGCGCCCCTGCCGTCTTTGTTTTCTTGAGCTTAGCTGCACAAAATGGGTTAACACTGGCATCAGCTTGGCAATCCGTTTTTATTCACCAGACAACTAGGGAATGATAGTTCAGAGAAGCCACAGTCCAAGGCAAGCTGTCGTGTCATCAAAGAATAACCTTTAATCTAAGTGTCCTTCTTTGAGCAGCCCAGTGTGCTTTGTGGTTGCCAGAGTCAGAGTCTGACACTTGCTGGTGAGGTCAGAGAATTTCGATAAGGTTAGAGGTGTCCGATTCCGTGTGTTGGGCATGTTACTCACGCCAAGTGTTGGCCAATCTTCGGTGCCGCGTTAGTGCTGAAGTTTAATGCGTGATGCTAGAGGTGTTCATCTGTAGCCAGTTCACAGAATCGGGGGGACTTTTGCCTTAAGGTGGCAAGAGAGTCATATTAGTGATCTTTTTGCGCCTTTCTAAAAAATGAGAACCACGGTTGTCAGCAATAATGTCCCCGCAGTTTAGCTCTTGCAGAGAAGCTAGTTGCTGGTCACAGTTGACCTCCTGGTCTCAGGGAGTGGTGGAAGAATTATGTCATTGCTTCCTTGGTTTTTGTTTTGGTAGTTTTGTGTTTTTCTAAGCCAGACTCATTTAATGTACACACATCATTAAGACTGATGCTTTTTTGGAGCCGTTGGCACAGCTTCTTGGTCCTTCTTATGCTGGTTGATTACTGAATCATCATTAACGGCAATTAGCACGAGATTGAACATGCTCTTTTCCTGTTCTCTCAACTTGGTGGTTCTCAGTCTGTAGAGTTTCTGAGTCGGTAGGTCTTCGGTAGGGCCCGGGGATTTGCCTTTCTAACAGGTCCCCAGGTGGTACTGATACGGCTGGTCTGGGGAACCCCATTTTGATAAGAACTCAAGGTTCTGGGCTGCTAAGAAGTTTTATACCTGGAATGAGCTTCTTCAGTGACTAGCAAGCCTCCTCACATAGTCTAGGTCCCAATGTCATACTGCCCTGGGCTGGAAAGGATATGGGCAGATGGCTTTTCGTGAGTGCTATGCAGCATATGGGAGACTTTAGAGATAAAAACATTCTGCACGGTAGCCCATTAAAGAGGCTGAGCTGAAGTTACCTCGTCTGATGAGCAAAAGACCTTGGAATTTGCTGTGCTTTACTGTTGGATCTTTCCAGACGTGTTTGAAAGCCGAGATAAACAGCATCATGAATCACTGGAGAACACTAAAAATCTGACAGACGCCCACAAGGGTAAACTTTGTTTTGCAGCATCTAGAATGTGAACTTGAGTTTACGGTTTCTTAGAATAGAATCTTGGTATAAAATTGGCGATTGTACCAAATAGGAGTTTTAATTTTAACCTTTGATGAAGTTAGTAGCGTCAGCCCTTTTAGAGGGTAGGTGCTAAAATAATATTTCATCAGAAAGCTTGCAGGGATGTGGCAGGACTTCTGCCCTGTTGTGTCTGTACTCAATTACAGCCATCTTGAATCTTCTCGACAATAGAAATACCATGTTGTGCAAGTGTTGGTCCAAATGTCTTTGACACCCGCAGATTCTGAAGGCCTTCGGCAAGAGCATTGTTCAGCACAGTTCACGGCCAAGGAACACTCCTGAGCGTATTTACCGGCGTTTCTGCCTGCCCAGTGCGTTGTCTCGTGTGTTAGAATGAACACTGTCAAGCAGATGACCCCCGTGTGAAGTCTTTGATCACATCATTTCAGGCCTTTTGACAGCCAGTTTGTATGAGGCAAGCGTACAATCAGATGTTGTAATTTTTTACTTCAAAAGGGCAGGGATGTGACCAGAGCGGTGGCTTGCAGACAGCCTGGCACACACAGGTGGGGGGGCCACCGGGGAGTTGACTTTGGTTCAGTTCCACCGACGCTCAGCTACGCTTTTAGGGTCGGTTTCCCAATGACACAGCTTTCTCCAGAGTTGCACTTGGCCAAGTCACACGCGCACTTGGTTTGTGTGTTCTTCCAGGGTTTAGGGCTATTCATTTCTCTCTAAAGCCCAGACACGGAGGCATCGGGGAAGAGTGAGAAGCGCTATTAATAATTTATTTGAAAGGGGTTTCTATTTAGTGAAAGTGTTGAGCAAGCAAACAAGATAGTGTGGAATTAACTAACTTAAAAAAAAAATCTTTGTGGAGTGTTTTTGCCAAGGACAGATTTTTATTTATTTCAGTCAGAGGAAATATGAGAGAACAAATAGCCTGTATGTTGGGTGACGAAAGATACCTTTCAAAAAAGGGTTTGAAACACTTAGGTGGTGAGAGGGATTGGGGAAGTCTCCTTTTTAAGTATAATTCTTGTTGCAATTCATAGCACCGTTGATTTTCTCAGTGTGTTAGTGAGGTCGCATGATTTTAGAAACAAAATGATACTTTAAAAAAGAAATCAAGCAATTTCATTGCTCAGACATGTGATTTTACTTTATATTCCTCTCTCCACGACGGGTAAGATGGGGCACAAGATTGATTTAAGTGGCATTTTCAGTCAGGTGTCTCTGGCAGTCTCTAGCTATTTCCCCTGGGCCTCCCAGTTCTGCTAGCCTTTAGTTTATTTTTTAAGTTCGAAAAGTAATAGTGGGGGCACCTGGGTGGCTCAGTCAGTTAAGCGTCTGACCTCGGCTCAGGTCGCGGTCTCACCATTGGTGGGTTTGAGCCCCACGTCGGGCTCTGTACTGACAGGTCAGAGCCTGGAGCCTGCTTCGGATTCTGTGTCTCCCCCTGTCTCTGCCCTTCCCCTACTCATGCCCTCGCTCTCTCAAAAATAAATAGACATTAAGCAAAAAATTTTCATTGTTAATTTGGATCACTTAATGCTGTTAGAGAAGATGAGCTATTATTTACTGACAGCCCAGTGTATTATTGAACCTAAAGGTCACATTTGATTTTTGGGGTGTTTGTGTAGCAATGAACATGTTGATTCAAGCTTTTATTCTTCTGTTGAAATTAGAGTAAAAATTTTAAATTATTTTTATGGTGCTTGCTATGTTGCATTAACTTTTAAATTAAGGTTTTTTTTTTTTTTTTTAATTTGGTTTTTAGAATCGGGGACTATCTCTAAATTTACTAAATGGAGAATTGAAAACTTTATGAAGCATAAAAATATTGAGCCTTCTCACCCAGGAGTAACTTCATAGGTTCTGGTCGGCAGTAGTAGTAATAGCTGCCATCAGTGACAGACTCCTTTGTGACGGGTGCTCTGTGCGATAGTGTCTTCTGGGGTCCCAGGTAGTGTTGATTGAATTGGGTAAAACGGCTCCCAAGGGCGCCTGGGGGGCTCAGTCGGTTAAGCGTCTGTCTTTGGCTGAGGTCATGATCTCATGGTTTGTGAGTTCAAGCCCCGCATCAGGCTCCATGCTGACAGTGCAGAGACTGCTTGGGATTCCCTCTCTCTCTCTGTCTCTGTCTCTGTCTCTCTCTCTCTGCCCCTCCCCTGCTCACGTTCTCTCTCTTTCTCTCTCAAAATAAATAAATAAAAACTAAAAAAAACAAAACCAAAAACGGCCCCCAGAACCAGAATAGTATATGCTTGAGCCTAAATTAGTGAACTAAAAATAAAATTGGTTTCTTAGCCATAGGATTTGGTTTATTAAATTGTAGGCCAGGCAACAAGTTCTTAAACCACAGAGTACCATGGCTTTGTTTTTTCTGGCATTAACCAAACAGTGTTATTTATACTGATGGTTCCATTTGTAAACTAGATCATGCCCTGCTTGGCGTTTGAATGCCTGAATAATATGCCTTAATTGTGGGTCACTGAAGCCAAACTAATTGCTTGTTGGGCTCTTGGATTGCCTTTTTAATTTGCTGTATAATGCAGTCTCCACCAGAAACATACCATGTATTGTCATCTAAGCAAAGCTTATTAAAATCTTACAAACAACGGAATGCCTGATATTTTGTCCATAATCTTGCAAATAAAAAAATTAAATGCATTACAGAGAGTTGTAAGTTACAAATATGCTTTTTTGAGTGCCTTTGTATCTGTTTCGGAAAGTATACATAAAATGCCTGTTCTACGTTTTGTATCAGTGTGATTGCTTTCTTTACCACGGATTGTTTCGCTTTGTGCTTTTAATATGTTTTAAATGACAGTAATGGCATGAGCTTCTAAGATGGTCACTTATTTCAGACTGTGCAATTCACCCAATAAGATTGGTATTGGTATTCATCCAGTGACTTTCCGTTTTCAGTAAAAAAAAAGACAAGACATATTTGCTGTCATTCTCAGTTCTCCAAACACCAGTCCTAGGAGTTCCCTTTATAATTTGTGGGGACAGTTGTTCAGAAGTCGGTAAGATCGTTAGCATTCTCTGATACTTGTTTTCTCTCAGTTTCTCTCAACTAACAAGCAGACCTGCAGAGGACTTTCTTTTGACTCTCTGGTCACCAATTTCGTCCATGTAGCTAATATTTATTGAACAGCTGCTGAATGCCAGTAACTGTTGTAGGTGGAGGGATGCCACAGGTTGGTGGTTGGTTGGTTTTTTTTTTTTTTTCTATTTATGATAAATATTTAGTCCTAGAGAAAAATCTTGGAGGTGAATTGTAAGAGCTTTTTAAAATGATTTTAGAAATGGAGTAATATATTTAAGAAGTGTCTACTTAAGAATTTAATAGATGCCTATGTCGGGTTTTCAGTAGAAATTAGCCCATTACCTGTTTTTCTTTTCTTTTTGTAGGTTATTTCTTATGAGAGTCATGGATATCCCCTATCTCAACTTGGAAGGACCAGACTGTAAGTGAATTTGTATTTTCTCTTTGCATCTGCACATGTAAGTGTGTGGTCTGGAAGGGATAACAGGAAAAGTACGACTGAAGAAAGAGCTTTATTTACTTAAAAATAGGCAGTGATTTTGTGGTGGATATGAATACTATACTTAACGTAATGGTACCCTTGGGTCTTGATTAACTCATCTCTTGAGTTACATTTTCCAGTTTATGCATGAGTTGAATGTTGAAAAATGTATATCTTCTCTTCATTATTTCGTTTTCACTCAGAACTCTAAATTCATCATTTCCCATGATAAATTTTGAGATGTGTTAGCTGTGTTACTAACCATAAGTTCTCTATTTTCCAGTTACTTGAGTATGTATATTTTTTGGTTGGGTAGGGGTTTTTTTTTCTCATTTTCCTTTTTCATTGAAAACCTTGGAAGTCCAGTCCTTCAGGGAGGTGGTTACTGCTGCTTCAGATTAGTTTTCTACTTCATCCTCCTCACCTTCCCACTTTTCTTTTCCATTGCTTTCTTTTTTTTTTATTTTTTATTTATTTTTTATTTTTTAACATTTATTTATTTTTGAGAGACAGAGAGACAAAGCGCTAGCAGGGGAGGGACAGAGACAGAGGGAGACACAGAATCTGAAGCAGGTTCCAGGCTCCGAGGTGTCAGCACAGAGCCCGACGTGGGGCTCGAACTCACGAACTGCAAGATCATGACCTGAGCTGAAGCTGGCCGCTTAACCAACTGAGCCCCGCAGGCACCCCTCCATTGCTCTCTTTCTAACCTTGGTTTATGGGCCTCAATCCCTGCCATTGGATATAGGTGTGGGAGAACTGTAACTGATGGTAACAGTCCTTGCGGTGATGATCAGAGGACATAGGTGTTGCATTCCATATCAGAATTCTGTTTCGGTGTACTCTTGTCACAAGAATTCTGCCACCTCAGTGCCCTCATTCCTGGTTTGTAGCCACGAGTAGCCAGAGCGGTTCAGTCCTAGGACTACCTCTGCTTAAACTCAGCCCATTGAATGTGGACGGTGCGTTACCTACACATGCAGACAACTAGATTAAAAGGAGAAGGTTAAACACTTAGTGAAATATCTTGAACAGAGTAACCTTTTATTTTTCCCCTTTAAATAATTTTCATGGGAACTTAATGAGTTCCTGTGGTCTGCATAGAATTGTCAGGATTCAAATTGTTGTGGGTTCAATAACGTATCAGAGCCCGAGTCAAGGGTGAGATGGCAGAGTGCTGCCGTTCCTAAAAGAATACTTTTAGGAGTTGTTTGGTAATCATGAGTCCTTCCCAGCAATTCCTCAAGTTAGCTTGGAGGCAGTTCCTTTAAAGAACCACTGGTATATCATTCACTTTTCAGCTGTCAACCTTTTATCCAAAACTTGTCTCCTAGTGCAACCAAAACGCGATCATGTTCTCCATGTGACATTCCCCAAAGAATGGAAAACCAGCGACCTTTACCAGCTTTTTAGTGCCTTTGGTAAGTAAATCACAAGTGCCTATGTACTTTTAGGATTTTGCTATGTTTTTGGTCTGTGCAGGTGGCCACAGGTATATGACAGCTTCAGCTCGGACGTGAAAGAGTATTGCTCTGCAAGAGTTTAGTGGCACTCATGGAGTATTTCAGGGTTTGATGTATTGCTATTTTTGTGCTAATGTGACCTGAGGAACTTTTAATAGCGCCCCACAATAGAGTGCTATTATTAATCCACGGAAAGCAGGATACTATTACTGTGACTGCCCTTAGTGCTGACCATGGAAAATAAATCTAGGCAGAGGATAAATCATGTTTAAGATTAAATTCAGAGAGAACGTCTGTTTCATAAGGGCACGTCACGGCTTGACACTGAATAGTCCAAGCACATGAACACAGATGTTTAAGAGACCGAGATAGGAGTTATGAGGGCGGTAGGGCACCGTTTTATCAGGTCAGGTGATAGGTGGAATCGAACAGTCTTCTGATGAGGGTTTATAATGACCCTTCTGAAGTCTTCAGCAGTTCCTCTTTAACCAGTGAAATATTTAAGCTGTTCTCTTTTGAAATTTTAGGTAAAGGCAGCACGAAATCTAAATGGCCAATACTAAGACTGTTAATGTTTATGTACCTTTTCACTGGGCTAATATCCTCTAAAATGTAGCCATGTAAAGAATATCTGAAGAGTTTATTAAAAGATGGTAAAGTGTTTATATTTTAACATTTCGTGTAAAAAGCAGGTACAAAGTAGGATTCCTATATAACTTTTTTTGTTAACACTTTATATAGAAATCAGACTGAAAGGAAGCTTCATGCTATTACCACTGACTGTTTTGAGTTTTTTTATTTTTTATTTTTTTAGACAGAGAAAGTGTGAGCAGGAGCAGGGAGGGGCAGAGGGAGAGAAAGAATCTTTTTTTTTTTTTTGAGAGAGAGAGAGGGCACAAGTGAGCAAGGGGCAGAGAGAGAGAGAGAGAGAGAGAGAGAGAGAGAGAGAGAGAATGAATCCCATGAGGGACAGAGAGACAGAGAGAGAGAGAAAGTCAGGGCTCATGTTTCTTGCCCCAAGCAGGGATCGAGCTTACCCGAAACGGGGCTCATGGAGAGAGAGAAGATCTTAAGGAGGCTCCATGCTCAGAGTGGGGGTCCAACACAGGGCTCGATCCCACGACCCTGGGATCATGACCTGGGTTGAAATCGAGAGTCAGACGCTCAGCTGACTGAGCGAACCAGGCGCCCCATTGCTGACTGTGAGATAGGCTTCTTTATGCTTTTCTGTATTTCCTAAAATAAGCATATATGTATTAGATTTTATAAGCAAAACACTTTACAGACTTAACTTTTAGAAACGTAAGCGAAACAAGGTATGTTTCCCAGTCTTTGCAGCCAGTCTCAATGATGTCTGAAATTCTGGTCTTGCTTGTTAATTTCAATACAGATCTGGAAATGCAATTGAATTTCATGGCTAATTTGTTTTGAGAGCTTTTGATGTTGTTGCCGTTCTTTCTCGAATTGCGAAGTGCTTACCCTATTTAGTCAACCTTTAATTGGGTAAATTAAGTAGAAAGCTCACTGGAGAATTTTGTTTTCTTTTTTTTTTTTTAACATTTTTTTTAAAGTGTATTTATGTATTTGAGAGAGAGAGAGCACAAGCAGGGGAAGGACAGAGAGAAAGGGAGAGAGAGAATCCCAAGCAGGCTCCACGCTGTCAGTGCAGAGCCCAATGCGGGGCTTGAACCCATCAACACTGAGATCATGATGTGAGCCAAAATCAAGAGTTGGACACTCAACCAACCGAGCCACCTAAGTGCCCCTCAGTTTTTTCTTTTTAAGTTAATTTATTTTGAGAGAGCAAAAAAGCCTGGGTGGGAGAGGGGCAGAGAGAAGGTGAGAGAGAATCCCAAGCAGGTTTTGCACTGCCATCTTGGAGCCTGATGTGGGGCTGGAACCCATGAACTGTGACATCATGACCTGAGCCTAAGTCAGACGCTTAACTTGACTGAGCCATCCAAGCGCCCCTGTTTTCGTTTTACTTAAAAACAAATGAGTTGTGTGATACTGGGCAGATAATCTCTCTGTGTGTCTGTGTCCTAACCGGAGATGCTGATGATGCCACTTACTGTATTCAGCATTTCACAAGGACTAAATGAGCTAATTCGTGGAAGGCATTTAGCATAGTTTGTGGCCTACAGCGACTAAATAAATGTTGACTATTATTATTTATCTAAAACACACACAGTAGAGAAGGGACTTTAGTCATTGAGGAAGTCATTATGGTACCTTGCTGTGCAACAGGAAGTGAGTTTTTGTCCTATGACAATGAGTTCGCAAGCATTTGTAGCCTTTGAAAATTTCAGCAGGAATTAAAAACATTTTTTTTCACTACTAAATTCTGGTGATGTTTACCCACTTTTAATAATTCCAGTCTTGCGTGTCTTTAGGAGGAGAGCAGTAGCAGAATAATTAGGCCTCTGCTTCCCCTTCAGTTTTCTCGAGCTTCTGCCCCACCACGCCTGTCCTTCCTTCTCCCCAGCGCCCTCGTGCCTTCTGTCTGTCTGCAGGTGGTTAGCCTTTCTGGAAGGTCTGTCTCTCTTCATGTGAACATCACTTGGTTTCGCTTGACTGCTTTCTGCCCCTCTCGGTTTTTTTCTTGCCTCCGTTAGTCTGTCTTGGTTTCCTCTCTCTGACACCTTCTTTTCTTTGGTCCTTGTCTGCCTGCTACCTGTTTGCTTTACCTGGCCTTGAGATCAACGTTGAGTTTTTCTCACTTCTTGCTACTTGGATTCCTTTTGTGTTTTCCAGTTGTAATTTTCAAAGCTTATGCATCTCCTGAAATGCTTAATGCAGTAAGTGCCATCGTCATCATCTGATGAGGACAGAGATGCAGAGAGATTATCTGTCCAGTATCACGCAAGTCATTTGTTTTTTTTAATTAAAATGAAAACAGGGGCGCCTGGGTGGCTCAGGCGGTTAAGCGTCTGACTTCAGCTCAGGTCATGATCTCACGGTCTGTGGGTTCGACTCCCGCATTGGGCTCTGTGCTGACGGCTCAGAGCCTCGAGCCTGCTTCAGATTCTGTGTCTCCCTCTCTCTCTCTGCCCCTCCCCTGCTCATTCTCTCTCTCTCTCTCTAAAATAAGTATTAAAAAGGAAAACTAGGGGAAAAATTTTAAAAAAATTAACACATTCTGAAATATATCAGACGTGCAAATGAAGTCTGGTAGTGATCTGAAGGGTCACATGTTCCCTTTACTTTTATTTCGCTATTACAGGTAACATTCAGATATCCTGGATTGATGACACATCAGCGTTTGTCTCTCTCAGCCAGCCCGAACAAGTGCAGATTGGTGAGTGCTTGGGGTAGAGGTTTTGTATATGAATGAAAATGCAAGCTGGCCCTCTTTATGCGGTGGCTCCAGTCCTCTGATTCACAAGCACTGCTGCCTGGTTTGTTTAGAGCTGTGTCTAAAATAAAGGGGGTGATCAGTCAGTATCACGTGTAGATTGCCTCCTTTCTGTTCCCCTCGCGTTGCACTTTTTTTAAAATGAATTGCAGATTGGCTTTGAGAATTAAAAGTGGCAAATTGAGCAGAATGGGGAGCATCAAAAAGTGATACCTGTATCCATTGTTCGTCTCTGTACTTTTTCCATTTATTTATGTTTTTGTCATCTATTCATTTCATTAAACTTGTCTCGAATACTTGTTTTACAAACACACTGGAAGATGTTTTATTTGCTTTCAAAATAGAACAGTATAAGATGGAACACCACATCTCTTACTGGATCCTAAATAATTTTGCTATTAACCATCTGAAAATGTATTTTCTTAGGATTGAAAGTTATTGATAAAATATGTGTTGTTAAACAGCTGCTTCCTCACATAGATTTCAAGTTTCCCTTAATAATGTAAGCAGTGTGGAATTTTAAAGTGTTATGTCTTTTTTTTTTTTAATGTTTATTTATTTACTTTGAGAGAGAGAGTGCTTGTGTGAATGGCAGAGGGGCACAGGGAGAGAGAGAGAGAATCTTAGGCAGGTTCCATGCTCAGCAGCACAGAGCCTGACACGGGGCTCGATCCCACGACCGTGAGGTCATGACCTGAGCTGAAATCGAGTCTGACTCTCAACCGCCTGAGCCACCCAAGCTCCCCTAAAGTGATGTGTCTAATTAAACTTTTGTTTATTTAACAAGGTACCACATACTGAAACTATATAATTCTGATAACGTAACTAAATGAGTAACTATATATGAAAACTTCCACAAGTATGCCCATTCAGATCAGAGTATTTTGGTGTTTCTTCTTAATTATATGACCACTGCAGGAATATAGGTTACACTGCAGTGAAGACCTTAGGCTCTGGAATCACACTGCTGCCCTACCTGTAGTTGTATGACCTTGGGCAAGTTCTTTAACCTTGATAAGCTTCTGCTTATCTCTGTAAAGTGAGGATGACAGTATGAATTTCTTGGGGTTATTGTGAAGGTTACAGGAGATGATGTACGTGAAGCTTGGCACAGCTTTGAACATGTATGACGATTCCTTGGTAGTGGATTTCAGCGTGAAATGTCCTTCAGGAGCATGTGACACCGAGAATAGTGTGGGATACAGGGTGTGAATGATGTTGCTTGTTAAATGTTTTGGTATTTGCTTATTTCTGTGATTCATTCTCCTGCGATCCTTAGAAAGGCCGTTGAGATGGCCGCCAGAGGGACTGATTATTAGAGAGGCAAAGATAACTTCGGGGAGGGGAAAGGGACTCTGAGATCGAGAGTGTAACAAGACTTTCTTGCGGCTGCAAGGACACAGAACTAGAACTTTTGGCTGGAAGTCTAGCCACACCTCCTTGGCCCAGCATCACCCTTCACCTCCCTCACAGCGCATACTTGTGTGACACTGAAGCCACATGGTGGGGTAGAGGAGATGCAGACCGCCCCGGGGCCTACGCTCACCCCACCGCTCGTCAGCCGTGTGTCTTTGGGCAGGTTATGTGAACTCTCCGAGCCATGGGCTCCTCATCTGAGAGGTGGATTCGGTGACGGGTACTTTGTGAAGCGAGGTCACGGACATTAGTGGGGGGCCTGGCACTCCACCAGCGGTGCTTGACAGATGCTAGGTGATCATTCACACATCTGCTTGGCCTCCCTTGCTGCGAACAGTAAAAATGAGAGTGTGCGAGTGTGCCGTGAGATGTGTAAAGCACCAGCTGGTGGTATTTGCTTGCACACACGAGCAGACTCCTCGTTTATGTGTGTGCGGTGTCACAGCTTCTTGTGACGTTCCTGTGGTACCATGTTTGACGTCTAGTCATGCTTGCTCCCTCACTTACGATCGCAGTATGCCTCCAACGGTAGCTTTCGAGCTCAGTATTTCATTCAGCGATACCTGAAATCTGGGAACTGCATTTCAGAATCACGTTGCTCCGGAGGCACATCATTTGATTGGTTTTGTGTGTTGCTTCCCTGAGGGCAGTATTGAGTCCGCCTCTTTCCCCACTGACTCCTTCTCCAGTGCCCGGAACACACCGTGGCATGAGTAGAAACGTGTGTTTGAGTGGGTAACATGGGGAAGAGGCCAAGATGAAATTGTGACCTTTTTACCTTTTTCCTCCTACCTGAAGTAGGTGACTATTGTGTCTCAAGAGATGCAGCTTTACTAGTAAAGTCTCAGTTTCCATTGTAGGCTCTTATACAGAGGACAACACTCAACAGAAATACCTGGCCATTTGCACATGCTGTGCCTATGACCCTAAGTTTCTTTGCCACAAGCCACCTCTTTACCATCCTTTTCCTCCAGAGCTTGGCTGTGTCCCATTTCCTGCCTCATGTCGGCTTAAACATCCATTTCTCTGGATGTCTCCTTCTCTGGGCCCCATTTCTGTGCAGCCTGGCGTCCTTCATGGATATACCTTGTTTGATTATCTTCCCTGGTGAACTGTAAACTCTTTGAGAGCAGGAACCAGACCACTTGCTCACCGTGGTGTTTTTAGTGCTGAGAGTAAATGTTTATTGAGCTGGGTAAATGATAGTCAAAGTATCATGACTTGGAAATGCCTTTTTGCTGGGGCACCTGGGTGGCTCAGTCGGTTAAGCATCTGACTTCAGCTCAGGTCATGATCTCACAGCTCGTGAGTTTGAGCCCCGTGTGGGGCTCTGCGCTGACAGCTCAGAGCCTGGAGCCTGCTTCGGATTCTTTGTCTCCCTCTCTCTCTGCCCCTCCCCTGCTTGTATTCTGTCTCTCTCTCTCTCAAAAATAAATTAAAAAAACATTTAAAAAAATTTTTAAAAATGCCTTTTTGCATGGGATGGATATTTATAATGTCTCTAGTCTTTTGCCGTGTTGTCTAAAATTACGCAGTTTCATTGAAAGTGTAAAAATCTGTTTTTTGTAGGAGTAATTCTGATGATGAGAGAGACCTAGGATAGCTAATGTGCTGCAGATCCTCTTAGTGTTAACTTAAACAAATTACTTATTCATTTCAGCGGAAACAGAGGGCCTGTTAGATCAATAATGTAACATTGGAAAAATCATTAAATGCCTATTTATATAGCAGCTTGTAATGGCTTCTTTGGCTCTGTTACAAACTCATTTTTGATTTACATTTAAGAAATGGCTTCTAAACTGACACCTGTCTTTTTCTTTTGATAATACTAAGTCTAACCAAGTTTAAAAAAAAAACAAAACATTTTCAATATCTTGAATATGAAAGTTCTCTTTTTCTAGGGAACGTTGTTATACTAATAATTAAAATCTTTCTACTGAGTGCCATTTGGTTTGATTCCTGATTGTTTTGTTTGTTTGCAAAACATCAAGGTGAGGGTCTTTGTGGCTTTGGGGTGTTCAGGTGGTGATAGCCCATTCAAGCCACACATTGAGCATTGTTCCCCAGTAGCTCTTGAGGTAAGGTAGTTCGTGACCATGGAGAATGTCACTTAATGTCACTGTTGGGGAATTTTCCTCAAAGAACTGGAGTGAGAAATCACCTTTCGTTGTAACTTCTGAATTGCTCATTCATATTTAAGATTCTTATATTCCTGGGGCACCTGGGTGGCTCAGTTGGTTAAACATCCAGCTCTGGGTTTCAGCTCTGGTTATGATCTCATGGTTCGTGGGATTGAGCCCCGCCTCAGGCTCCGTGCTGATAGCTTGGAGCCTGCTTGGGATTTTCTCTCCCTCTCTATCTCTGCCCCTCTCCTGTGTTCTCTCGCTCAAAATAAATAAATAAAAATAAACTTGCAAAAAACCCCAAGATTTTTATTATTTTTTTTTTTTTTTAATTTTTTTTTTCAACGTTTTTTATTTATTTTTGGGACAGAGAGAGACAGAGCATGAACGGGGGAGGGGCAGAGAGAGAGGGAGACACAGAATCGGAAACAGGCTCCAGGCTCCGAGCCATCAGCCCAGAGCCTGACGCGGGGCTCGAACTCACGGACCACGAGATCGTGACCTGGCTGAAGTCGGACGCTTAACCGACTGTGCCACCCAGGCGCCCCCAAGATTTTTATATACCTAATGTAGTTTTGTTAGGGAGGGGCCCAGCAATATTTCAAAAGTTCAGAGAACCTTCTAGTCATACCCTCAATGTTTAGACATTGAGTATTTTTGTCTTGAGTGTCCTAAATGCATCATACATTTTCATAGTAATAGCTTGAGAAAAAAAACCTTTTCACTTATGTTGAAAGCTGGAAATTGTAGCATACTGCCAGAAATATTTAAAAAGCAGAAATTGATAAAGGCACTTTAGAAGAGGTAGAAATCTGACAATTATTTTGTAAAGCCAGCAGGTAGTTGTATAAATTTCTGATATGCTGCCTTAGGAGCTCGTTCAGGACAGTTTGTTGGGATGGAGGGAGAAACTTGCTTCACTTCGCTTTAGAGTATGAGCATGTTTATATTAAATTGTACTTTTTTTTTTTTTTTTTTTTTTTTTAAATTTTTTTTTTTTCAACGTTTTTTATTTATTTTTGGACAGAGAGAGACAGAGCATGAACGGGGGAGGGGCAGAGAGAGAGGGAGACACAGAATCGGAAACAGGCTCCAGGCTCGGAGCCATCAGCCTAGAGCCTGACGCGGGGCTCGAACTCACGGACCGCGAGATCGTGACCTGGCTGAAGTCGGACGCTTAACCGACTGCGCCACCCAGGCGCCCCTAAATTGTACTTTTAAACGCACAGCTTTTATTTGCGAAGAACAGGCAAATCTTTGAGTTGTGGATATGACCCGAGGCGATTAGTCAGCATTGTTTTGCTAAAGAGTGCTTATAACTTTAAAATTTACCTGTGCTTTTTGTTTTCCTTTTAATGCCTGCAGAGTCTGTAGTGATAATGCCTTGCTTCATACGTGATATTAGTGATGTGTGTTCTTACTTTTCCTTGATCATGCTTGGTGGGGGTTACTAATTTCGACGGTCTTTTCAAAGAATCAGCTTTTGTTTTAAGTCATTTTCTGTATTGTTTATTATTGCCTATTTACTGGGTTTCTGCCCTTTTTTTTCTTCCCTTTTTCCTTCCTTTTATTTGCTTAGGGTTTACTTTGGCCTTCTTTTTCCCACTTCCTGAAGTAGAGCCCTGTGTGATTGATTTTTATTTTATTTTATTTTATTTTATTTTATTTTATTTTATTTTATTATGTTATGCTATATTTTATTTTTTGGGGAGGGGGTACAAAAAGGTGATTTTATTAAAGCACAGGGACAGGACCCGTGGGCAGATAGAGCTGCCTTCTGTGATTGATTTTTAAACGTTCTTCTACACTTGTAGAAGTGTGGCTTCCTGAAGGTCGCCCCTGGGTCCGTATAGCTCAGTGGTCAGCCAGGGAGTGGTCATGTGTGTGCTTAAACACCTTGAGCCGGTGAGGCTTCTACCTTTTGCCAGCTGGGTTGGGGAAGACATGCGACGTGTAAGCAGTTTGCACGTCTGCCCCGTTTCTTACTCTCAGCTGTACCTTCTTACTTTCTGTGTGGGTGTGCAAGCCCTCACGGCCAGCTAGCACTGTGGATGTAGCCTAGACTCTTTCCTAGCCATTGACTTTGACCTTTTTTGTTTCCAATATAAACATTGCAAGCC
Source organism: Neofelis nebulosa (assembly GCF_028018385.1). NCBI lineage: Eukaryota > Metazoa > Chordata > Mammalia > Carnivora > Felidae > Neofelis > Neofelis nebulosa. The sequence goes on from NC_080799.1 coordinate 33,169,221, forward strand.
ACAAATTATTCTCTAAGCACTGCTTTAGGTGCCCCCCACAAATTACGTGTTGTAATCCCATTATTATTAAGTTAGATGCGTTTTCTAATTTCTCCTTTGACCCTGGATTATTTAGAAGCATATTGCTTCATTTCCAAGTGTTTAGAAATTTTCCTTGAACTCTTGACACTAATTCCTAATTTAATTCTGTTGTGATTAGAGGTTTCGCTATGATTTCAGTCTTCTAAAGTTTACCGAAACTTGCTTTATGGCCTAACGTAAGGTCTACCTTGCTGAACATACTGTGTGCCCCGGAAAAGAATGTGAGTTCTGCGGTATATGGTTTGGTGTATAAAGGTTACTGGTGCTTAGATATTCAGTGTCTTTACCAGTGTTTTATTTAATCTATTAATTTTTTTTTTTTAATTTTTTTAACGTTTATTTATTTTTGAGACAGAGAGAGACAGAGCATGAACGGGGGAGGGTCAGAGAGAGGGAGACACAGAATCTGAAACAGGCTCCAGGCTCTGAGCTGTCAGCACAGAGCCCGACGCGGGGCTCGAACTCACAGACCGCGAGATCATGACCTGAGCCCAAGTCGGCCGCTTAACCGACTGAGCCACCCAGGCGCCCCTAATCTATTAATTTTTGAGAGAGGGTGTTAATAAAATCTCCTGTGATTATGGAATTGTCTATTTCCTTTTAATCGTGTCAGCTTTAAGACTGTGTTATTAGGTGCATACACATTTTTTTAAGTGTTATTTATTTTTGAGAGAGAGAGAGAGAGAGAGAGAGACAGAGACAGAGAGACAGAGAGAGCAAGTGAGGGAGGGGCGGAGAGGGAGTAGGGGGCACAGAATCTGAAGCAGGCTCCAGGCTCTGAGCTGTCAGCACAGAGCCCAAAGGCGCCCCCCAGGCGCCTCAGTGCTTTTGTCATTTTAAAATTTGTTCTTTGTTCCCTCTACTTTTGTTCCTTTGTTTCTCCCTCTCCTGTCCTCTTTTGGGTTATTTGAAGTTTTTAAAGAATACCATTTTAATTTCTCTCTTGCCTTTCTAATGCCCACTTCTTTACATTATTTTTTAGTGGTTGCTTTAGATATTTTAACATCTGTTCATAACTTTTCAGTGTAATTAGAGTTCATATTATACCACTTGACACATGATGTAGAAAGCTTACATTCCATACAGGTTCATTTATTGCAGTCCCCATTGGTTTTTCAAGCTGTATTTGGTGTATGTATAATATTTGCATGCATTATAAATCCTACAAAGTCGTGTTATAATTTTGCTTTAAACAGTCATATGTATTTTAAGATATTAAAAGGGTGGATTCTTTTCTCTTTACCCAGATACTTACCAATTCAGATGTCTTCATTCATTCCTGAAGATCCAAGTTTCTTTAGAGTATCATGTCGCTTTAGTGTAAGGAACTTCCATCAGTATTTCTTATAATGCTGCTGTTGTGGCAGCTGATCCTCTTAGTTTTCCTTTATATGAAAATATATGTATTTTGTCTTCATCCATGTAGGTTATGTTAGCTGGGTATGGAATTATGGGTTTCTCTTTTAGCATTTTAAAGATGTTGTTCCACTGTCTCCTGGTCTCCAACGGTTTCTGAGAAGTGTACAATAATTGCATCATTGTTGCCATATAGAAATATAGATATTCAAGATTATCTCTTTATCCTTGGTTTCAGCAGTTTGACTATGATGTATTTAGGAATGGCTTTGTTTGTAATTATCCCATTGGGTGTTGACTGAGCTGCTTGAATCTATAAATGTATGTCTTTCACCAGATTTAAGAATTTTTTAGACATTATTCACATATTTTTTTCCTGTTCTGTATTCTCTTGTATCTCCTCCTGGGGGCTCCAATTACCTATATGTTAGAGGCTTTTTGATGTTGTTCCAGTAGTTCATTTTTTTCCCTACCTTTCTTTTCTCTTCTTCTTGTTGGGTATTTCTATTGATCTACAAGCTCACTGGCTTTTCCTTCAGTTCTCATTTTTCTACTGTTAAGCCCATCCAGTGAATTTTACTTCGTGTATTATATTTTTCTGTTCTGTTATTTCCATTCAGCTTATTTTTATCTTTCCTTTTGTTGAGGTTTCCTGTCTTCATTTATTTTGAGCCTCTGTTCCTTTACCTCACTGAACATAATTAGAATAGCTTATTTAAAGTCTTTGTCTAATAATTCTAGCATCTGCATCACTTATGTGTTGGTACCTGTTGATCATGGTTCCCTTGAGATAGGTCATGTATTCTTGGCTCTTCACATGCTAAGTAATTTGGGATTGTTTTCCTGGACATTGTGAATATTCTTTTCTGGAGACCCTGCATTCACTTAGATCCCTCAGAAGAGTGTTGATATTTTGTTTTAGTTCTAGCAAGCATTTAGTTTAATTAAACTCAGACTACAAACTCATGTCTATGGCAGGTCTGTGGCTCAGATCTCAGCTCAGACTGCTTTCAGTCTGCCACATGCGAGGTTAAGTAAGGGTTGGAGCACCTGGCTCAGTTGGTAGAGCATACAGCTCTTGTTCTCAGGGGCGTAAGTTCTAGCCCCATGTTGGGTGTAGGGATTACTTAAAAATAAAATCTTAAAAAGGTTAAGTAAACATCATGCAGACACATGGGCTGAGGCTATACACCAAATTTGGAGTTCCCACTTTCTGGTTTCTTCTGTTCTGGGATTCCTTTGTCACTGGTTGCCTCATGCTTCTGGTTCCTCTTACCAGGAAGACATAGGATTCTTCTTTCAGAGTTTTAGTTGCCCTATACCCCTTTAGCTGCAATTTCCCTTGAGGGCATAGTCTCTCTCTGTCTGTCTCTGTCTCTGTCTCTGTCTCTCTCTCTCACACACACACACACACACACACACACACACACACACACAGACACACACACACACACAAACCCCCAGGAAATTCACTTTGTGCCAGCTGGCTTCCTCCAATTTTTGACTCCTTTGCAAAATCTACCTGTTTCTGTTTATATTCCAGAGCCCTCAGATACTTGGGGTTGTTTTTGTTTTTTCACTTTTTCTCAGATCAGCAGAAAAGTTGATTTGTCAGAAGCGTATTTCTCCAGTACTGGAGGCAGAATACCTTTATTTGTGCTTTTAAATTGTGTAGTATATGATTTCGATGGAACACTTCCTGCCATATTAGTATGTCGTGCTTAACTACCTCTTTCTGTTTGTTAAATAACATTTATTAAAAAAAATTTTTTTAAATGTTTTATTTATTTTTAAGAGAGAGAGACACAGAGCTTGAGTGGGGATGGGGCAGAGAAAGAGGGAGACACAGAATCCGAAGCACGCTCCAGGCTCTGAGCTGTCAGTACAGAGCCCGACACGGGGCTTGAACTCACGCACTGTGAGATCATGACATGAGCCAAAGCTGGACGCTCAACTGAACCACCCAGGCGCTCCATGTTAAATAACATTTAAAAATCTCATGTTAATGTATTTAAAAACAAAAAACAAAAAACAACAAACAACCTAGGACTTAGCTCCTTTAACCAATTAAAAGTGACTTAAATTCAGTTCCTTTTGGGTAGGCATGAATGCCAATAGACAAAATCAAAGGATTTGATATCTTTGCTTCTTTCTATTTTGCCTTTTTCATAGTTGGCTAGTGCGTTATTGTGTATTTACTGTTGTCAAAGAGGAAATGTGCAGAACATTCAAGAAAGAACCAAAAAAAAAAAGAATGTTTTTCCTTTCATGTTAATTTTCCTAATCTTAAACTCTGTGTAGTGTTACTTTACAACAGTTATCTTGAATTATAAATATAGCAATAGATAAATGAGTTCAGCTGTGACATGACTTTCTAATGGTTCTATTAAATAAGCTCGTTTTAGAGGGAGGCCCTAATAAATTACTTGTGTGTTTAAATGATACATGAGTTTCATGCCATAAGTACTGCATCTGAGAAACAATGCATTTGTTTTTATACAGGCGAAGTTTTTGTAGTAGTGGCTTATTGGTAAAGGAAGATCATTATTAGTGAGATAGTGTGAATGTCTTGTTTTGTGTATATATATCTTCTGTTGAAAACTTCTTTTTTTTTGGCTTTTTTTTTTTTTAAACGTTTTATTTATTTTTGAGACAGGGAGAGACAGAGCATGAACAGGGGAGGGTCAGAGAGAGGGAGACACAGAATCTGAAACAGGCTCCAGGCTCTGAGCTGTCAGCACAGAGCCCGACGCGGGGCTCGAACTCACGGACGGCAAGATCATGACCTGAGCCGAAGTCGGCCGCTTAACCGACTGAGCCACCCAGGCGCCCCTGTTGAAAACTTCTTAAAGCAATTGACTTTTTTTTTTTTTTAACTCCTCTAAATCACTTAATCTGCAGAAAGTACTGTGGAAATTTTTAATAATATTTATTAAGAGCCTTGTTTTCCTAATTCTCCCATGTGTTTAATCTTGAGAATTAGCAGTGTTGCACATCTGTCCTATGAGATCTGTATCAGGCAGATTTATTTAAGAGAGTAGCGATAACTTGAAATCTCCCTAATTAGTATTCTTTAGGGCATTAGCTGGTATGAGACTAGGGCAGAAAGCTTCCTGACTGCCAGATAAGGCTTCCCAAGTTCTTAACATAATTACCCGCTTTAAAGCAGCAATAAGAAAATGAGTTCTGTGGCAGTGAGAATGTAACCAGGAGAAAGAAATGCAGTGTTAGAGCTCTAGAGGCTGAATCTTCATGTGCTGTTAAATTGTTTCTGGTCCATAGCAAAGCATGGGATTTGATTTTTGTGTTCTCGAGCCCAGGTTGTCTGGATCTAAGAATGTTGGCTTTCTGTTACACTATCAGAGTATTTAGTGGATCTGTCATATTTAATTGTAGTATCACTTGTAACAAACTGATTTTGTTGTGCTCTCTTGCCCCCAGTTTTAGAAGTAAATCAAATTCATTGTTGGAAATGTGAAAAATACTTGAAAATATGAAGAAGAAAATTCTACCATGGTCTCACAACCTAGTCATAAATACCAGTATTATTTTGATTAGTATTTCTTTTTAGTTATTGTATTTTGTAGAGATGAGTGTTTTCATGACTTTTAAAAATCAATTGGGATCTGACTTCAGATGCATTTTTGAGTCTGCTTTTTTAGTTAATATTAGGTCATGAGCGTTTCTCGTGCTGTCACACGGTTTTCTGGGAGTGTTTTCTTTTTCGGATGCATTGCATTTCACGTAACTTATTTAACTATGTCCCTTTTGGATGACAGGTGTTTACTATTTTAAATTCTTTAATTTAAAGAGTGTCTTTATTAATGCCTTAGTCTTTCATTTCAAAACATTTTTTTTCAAGTTTATTTATTTTGAAAGAGAGAGAGAGAGAACAAGCTGGGGGTAGGCAGAGAGAAGGAGGGACAGATTCCCAAGCAGGCTCCGTGCCATCAGCACAGGGCCTGATGGGGCTCAGACTCACAATTTTATTTTTAAAATAAGTTCTGGAGAAGCAAAAATCATTAGATTCAAATGAAAACGAAAAAAAAATCTAAAAACAGCTCATTTTTTTCTTAGTAAACAGTGATGATTTATTGTTATTAATAGCAACATTTTAAACTACCAGAGAACTCAAAAAATTGTCCAGTGTCCCTCTCTTTATTAACAAAGATAATTGCAGTAATATTTGGGATTTACCTTTCACTTGTGTATATGGTATTTAAGTGTATATTTCATCTAAAGTAATGTATGCTTTGTGTATTGTTTCACAGTTTGTTCTTTTAACAGTTTTCTTTGTTGGACATTTAATTTAAGCAATTCTAGGCCTCTTGACTCCTATTCCAAAATAAGCTTTTATTTATTCTTCTGATTGAGCTTTAGAATCGTTTTGTTAGGGTCAGTCAAACAGCCCATTGGTATTTTTCGCTGACATCTTAACCAATTAATTATATTGACATCTTTATTTGGACATACTGAATCTGTATGACTAGGGATATGATGTGTCCCTTTATACACTCAGATAATTCTGTGTATCCTTGAATGGAGTTGTATGTTTCATTGTTATTTTTATCGTACATACTATTTAAGGTTATGCAGAATTCTAAATCGTGCCTGATTTACTGCCGTGTCGCTCTTAGTACATTTTTGGAATGTTGGTGGTAGTAGGACGTTTAAAGCTGTGAGGCCGATCTGTCTGATTGCTTTCAGGCCCCTGATAGACAGACTTTGAGGACTCAGTGTGAACGTTGTGTCTGAGTGTTGTTCCTGAGGCTTCCAGTGCCAGTAGGTGTTGTGTTTTTGTCATCAGAAATAGCAAACTGCTGATGAAGCAGGTTAGCTGTGTCCGTCTTTACGCGTTTACGTTGTTCTCTCATCCGTGATTCCACATTTTACAACCTGATTATTTTTAAAAAGGAAATAAATCTGGTTTTAGCAAATCTGAAATGGTATACGTGAAATAATTTGGGGGCACATCAATGGCTAATTCAAAATACTATTTTGTTACTAAAAATGTCACCAGCGAGTCACTTGGGGTGATGGAATTACAGGTAGTTTTACTTTATTGTGTGTTGTGGTTTTTCTTTTTTTTCATTTTCTGACTTTTCTAGAGTGAACAGGTTTTACCTATGTGTTAAAATATTTAAATTTAAGACTGAAACATTACTTGCCTTTATATACGTGCAGGAGCACAGCAAAGGGAAACATTTTGCTTTTGAAACAGACGGCTGGCAGAATAGTTCCTTCCTACGGTTTGACTGTAGTTATTTTATGTGTCTGTTTTCTAATCCTGAAATTTATGGAATTAGTTTCTCTGAATTTTCCTCCTTCAATTTCTTGGCTTAAATCTGCTATTCTGAAAGGATGAATATGAAATATTTTGATACATGATATTTGTTGATAATATTTTCACTGTTGAGTATTTTTACAACCTGTCTTTTCTTGTTTGTCCTGGAAAGAAGCCCAAATACCACTTTAGTAGCAGGCTAAACGTCACTTCATTATGTTTCGCAAAAATGCCAGAAAATGCTAGACAACTGAAGTGTTAAGTAACTTATAATTGATGGTGGTGATGGCCCCTAACACTTCAGACCATGGCTTTGCCTTAACTTCCCCACCCCACTTCAATATATCTAGGTATTAGTGTTTTTCAAGTTGTATGATTATAAGAAGCAAACATTGCTTAAAATAACTGTTTAGTAACAAGGCTTTATATTAACACTGTCCAGTTAGAAGGAATGGCCTTTGTCCTTTCTACATGTTAATTGGAGAAATGTGGGGTACTGTTTTTTTTTTTTAAGTTTATGTATTTATTTTTGAGAGAGAGGGAGGGGGAGAGAGAGGGACAGTGTGAGTGGGGAAGGGGCAGAGAGACAGGGAGAGAATTCCAAGCAGCCTCAGTGCTGTCAGCCGGGAGCCAACTAGGGGCTCAATCCCAGGAACCACAAGATCATGACCTGAGCTGAAATCAAGAGTTGGGATGCTTAACCCACTGAGCTAGCCAGGTGCCCCTTGGTTTGTTTTCTAATTGCATCAAAGGCAGGGAGCAACCTGTTGTAGTATTAGGAAAATGGAGCCTAGAAAAGGCAACACATTAAAATAAAACTTTAAAACTGAGTTTTTTCCCCCACATGCATCCTTTATTACCATGTAGTTAACAAGAGAAGGGAAATAAGTTAAGACAGCATATTATGTAGCAAAAAGAAAATATGAGCCACTTACAGGACATCTGCTGATTTTGGTAATTGTTTATTTTTAACGATTTAAAATAATGATTTAATAATTTAAAATCATTAAAAATTTAATAATTTTTAATAATTAATTGTTTAGTGTTATTTATAGTAACAACGTAGTGTTATGAAGGTATGTTGCACAGTTTTTAATATGGTTTTCTTCTGAAATCTGCAGTGTTCATCTTTGCATAAATATTTGCCGGTCTACTCTTGAAGAATGGAGGGACTAAATTTAGATGGGAATAGATATGAAATAATAGTCTCTGCACTCAAGGAATTCATGGCCTAATGATGCAGATGGGTATCTAGGCAGCTAGCGGGTCCACACGCGCTCAGTGCCGTGATGAGGGAGAACCCGCCCCACCTGGCGTGGAGTTGCAGACGGGGCCAGGGGGAGGGGGGGGGGGTGTTGGAAAACAGGGAAGGCTTCCTGGAGCAGGTGATGCCTTTGCTTACCCCGGCAGGTAACCTGGTACAGGAAGGCTCAGAAAGCTTTGCTGGAGAGCACGACCCGCACATCCTTTGGCAGGACTGGAGCAGAGGGTCCATGTGGTGGATTGGCTGGAGGGGAAGTTGGAAGGTAGAAACACAGAAGTTTGTGTGTTTGAATTTTACCCTTTGTACGAATCTTGCTGTAAGGTTGGTTCGGTGTTTTGCTTTGTTTTGTTTTAATTCAATCAAGTTTTAAAAATAAAATACTACGTCTGACTAGTTTTCTTCTAGAAGCCGGGGCTTTTGAGAGAATTTCCAGGTGTTGAGTGCCAAGTTTGTCGACCAAACAGGGAGCCGCCTTTGGAAAGCCTCATTGTTGTCGGAGTTGGCTCCCCCGTCCCCACGGCACTCCTCCATATGTGTATGGTGGCGTTGTGGTACCGAGTCAGAAATAGACGGACATATTCGAGCAAGTTCTATTTATTTTTAAAAGTCTAGAAGCGTGGTTTTTGCATTTACTCTAGTTCATAGCCCTCTCTGAGAGACTGAGGCCAAATTGAATTTATCTGGGAAGCTGCCACCTCTATAAATGCTGCACAGAGTAATAAATGGGCCATTGGCTTCCAAGAATTGGTGACAGTGTACTTCAGTTCCCAATTTAGAGTTCATGAAAATTATCCCTTGACAAACAAGAGTATAAAAAAAAGAAATTCCACTTGATGGATCCATCTTTTGATAAACTGTTAAATGTCGTTTACAGAAGCATTTCTGGGGCGAGTCAGGGTGGGGAGGAAATGACCAAATGAAGGAATGCCGGTGGCAGGTGTTTTGTGTTCAGGGCAGGGGAGGTGTGTGAGCCAAATCTTGTCGCGCTCGCTTTGTCTCAGCAGACTAGGGTGGGAACCAGCTGTGGTTGTTCATTTACATCCTTGGAATCTGGGAAGGTGCTGGGCGCTGAGCTGGGGAGGCTTTGAGGAGAGGCCTGGGTGTGGTCCTTGAGAGGGCTGCCTGTGGGTTAGCGGAGAAGAGGGAGGCATGTGCAAGCACAAGAGGGCCGAATGAAAGTGGATGTTGGCGACAACATTTATCAGACGCTGCTTCACACTCTCTATGTGGGTTGTGAAACCATTTTAGTGAGCATGACCAGCTTTTAAAAAAAAAATGTTTAGGGGCGTGGGTGGCTCAGTCAGTTGAGCGGCCGACTTCGGCTCAGGTCATGATCTCGCAGTACGTGAGTTCGAGCCCCACATCGGGCTCTGTGCTGACAGCTCGGAGCCTGGAGCCTGCTTCAGATTCTGTGTCTCCCTGTCTCTCTGAACCTTCCCCATTCATGCTCTCTCTCTCTCTGTCTCAAAAATCAATAAAGGTTAAAAAATTTTTTTTTAAAAAAAGTTTGTTTAGAGAGATCGAACGTGTGCATGTGTGTGCGCGCAAGTCAGGGAGGGGCAGAGAGAGAAGAGAGAGAGAATACCGACAGGCTCCATGCTTTCATCACAGAGCCTGGACTCAGGGCTCAATCTCCTGAACCATGAGATCACGACCTGAGCCGAAATCAAGAGTTGGATGCTCAACCGACTGAGCCACCCTGGCACCCATGAGCAGCATTTTTATAAAAGGAAGGATTTAGGAAATTTCAGAGTGAGTCCCATATAATAAAGGTAGGCTTGCTTTTTTTTTTAATTATTAGTTTTTTAAAATTTACATCCAAATTAGTTAGCCTACAGTGCAACAATGATTTCAGGAGTAGATTTCCCTAATGCCCCCTACCCATTTAGCCCATCCCCTCTCTCACAATCCCTCCCATAACCCTCAGTTTGTTCTCCATTGTTATGAGTCTCTTCTGTTTTGTCCCCCTCCCTGTTTTTTATATTATTTTTGCTTCCCTTCCCTTATGTTCATCTGTTTTGTCTCTTAAAGTCCCCTATGAGTGAAGTCATATGGTTTTTGTCTTTCTCTAACTGACTAATTTCACTTAGCATAATACCCTCCAGGTCCATCCACGTAGTTGCAAATGGCAAGATTTCATTCTTTTTGATTGCCAAGTAATACTCCGTTGTGTATATATACCACATCTTCTTTATCCATTCATCCATTGATGGACATTTTGGCTCTTTCCATACTTTGGCTATTGTGGATAGTGCTGCTATAAACATGGGGGTGCATGTGTCCCTTCGAAACAGCACACCTGTATCCCGTGGATAAATGCCTAGTAGTGCAATTACTGGGTTGTAGGGTAGTTCTATGTTTAGTTTTTTGAGGAAGCTCCATACTGTTTTCCAGAGTGGCTGCACCAGCTTGCATTCCCAAGGCTCGCTTTTTTTCATGTAACCTTTTTAGGTATAGATCTGTACATGCAGATATACGTGTATGTGTACCAGGTTGTAATAATACAATATCATTGCAGGTTTGGTCCCCAAGGTTTGAGCTCGCATGCTTTAGGAGACCGCCATGCATGCAGAGCACGATAGCTGGTGTTAGTATTGGGGGAGGAAGTGAGGGTAACGGACAAAGATCTTGATCCTCGGGTGCTGGTCTCTAGACCAGTCTGGCGCCAGAGGTTCGTGTGGACAGCACCTAGGAGGCACGTTCATTCCTTTCCGTCGCATCTCCAAGGGCCAGGAGGAGACCTTTATGCTTGTCACCAGGAAAGGGAGATTACGGTTAAACATCTGACCCTGTTGCCCGTCCCCCTTGTTTGGGCCTCCCTGTGGAAGGAGGACGGATGTCATTATCTGATTATCTCACAGCCAAGGGCCTTTTTGGCCAGGAGGTAGGGGTGTTGCATTGAAGAAGGCAGGCCTGGAAGCCAGCTGTTGGGGTCTCTTGTGGCAGCACAGACTAGGAAGCAGTGGGGAGTGTAGAGGCTCCTTGCAGCCGTCCGGTCTCTTCACGGATGGGGTCTCCTGGGCTGGTTCTTTTTGGCGGTGGTAGCAGCTGTGTAGTAGGAGGCCCCGTTTACCTCAGGCCCAAGATCCGTCTCCGACGCCACCTCCTGAGGAGTCCTCGACTTTGGGGGACACAGAAGCGAGGCTGAGTCACATCTTCCATCTTTCTCTCGACTTGTGAGGACCCCTGAGACAGGGTGATGCTCCCCACCTGCCATCCAGCACCAGTGGGAGGTGTGGTCGGAAAGGGCCAGATTCTGACGGCCTGGGTGGCGGTAGCTGGCCCCGTCACATTTCGGTGTGGCATGTGAGCCACAGGAAAGGCTTTCTGCACACCCAGCAGGGTATGGGTGTGACCCTGGGGACATGGTGAGGAATCTCTTTCACGGGGCATGAGTGGTTCTGCTGTGTGGGAGGGCTGAGAGGCTGGGTGGGGCTCTAAAGTTTCCAGAAGTGGCATGACAACCAGTAGGGACCCCTGGTTCAAGTTGTGTCTGTTCACGGGCGCCTGGGTGGCTCAGTTGAACGTCTGACTCTTTATTTCAGCTCAGGTCATGATCTCACGGTAGTGAGATCAAGCCCTGCATCGGCCCGAGCTGGGTGTGGAGCCTGCTTAAGGGTTCTCTCTCTCTTTCTCTCTCTCTCTCTCTCTCTGTCTCTCTCTCCCTACCCCTCCCCCCAAACAAAAAAAAATAATTTGTGTGTGTGTGTCCACGATTGGCCTCTTAGGGTGTTTGTTCACTTACCACTGACATGGTTCAGATTTTGTGAAAGCTTCATTTTCTAGTTTGCCTCCCCTCTGGGTCAATTACCCAACCGTCGAAGGGCTGTTTAACTGCACAGCCGACTTTGTGTCTTAGTTACGTTTCACCCACCAGAAGATGGTGCTGGCGTGCTGGCAAAGCCAGTCCTCCCTTCCCGCTTGAAGGGAAACTTGTCAGCCGAATGCTTATTCATGCCAAGTAATGCAGACAGATTCGGCAGGCTGTGTGCGCCGTGTACCCCTCACGCAGTGTGTCGCCGGCTAGGCAACGAGGAACATTCGAGGGATCAAACCTTCAGGACCTGGGGCTATAGAAAGCTGACGCAGGGGCCCTGGTTTTAAGGTGCTCGCTCAGGGCCACCTTGGCACTTGGGGTAAAGCGACACTGTTAGAGTCAGAGTGAAAACATCCTTTAGGTGCTGTGTGCGTTTGTAAACTGACCCCCGTACTCCCAGAGGACACGGGGAGACAGCAGAAAGAGGCAGACCGCCCCAAATGGGTAGGCAGCAGGTTTAATAAGGGAACTTAAAAGGCTTGTCACAGGCACCGCGAGACAAATAGATCTCTGCTCCTGCCGGCCAGAATCTTCCAAGTTTATGTAGAGGCCTTAATGGGGTTCAGTCACGTATACTGCCCAGATGGTTGCAACACCACCTTGTGGTCTCAAGGCTGTGTCCTTGGAACAGCTCCCACTGTGGGAACGGTAGGCGGGCAAGGACAGGGGAGGGGCTGAGGATCCTTCAAGGGCCCGGAGCCAGCCTGTGGGTCAGCTGGGGATCACGCCCTCACCATCATCTCCCATAGCACGCATTTGATCTGCGTGCAGTCTTCCATGATTTGGTTTGAAGATTTCTGAATAGAGACAAGAACAGTTTCCATAGACGGAAAACATTTTTTCCTGTTCTCTTTTTGGAAAAGATCTGAGTACTTAGAGGAAGACTCACGAATTAACTTGTAAGAGATACTGTGCGCGGTTCAGGGCTTAATTAAACCCTGAACTAGCGTTCAGCTTGAAATACCTGAGCCATCTCTCGATTTATTTTAACCTCTTGAAAGAAACCCAGATGGGGTGATGGACTTGGGAGTGAAGTTGTGTGATCTCGGGTGCCCGATTGCACCTCTCTGAGCCTGCAGCTGTGACCTGACGTTGGGAAGATCCACCGCTCAGGGCTGGGAAACATTGACGGAGGTCATAAAGGTAATGTTCTCAACACAGTGCCTGGCACTGGCTGCTTGGTCAGTGTCCACTTCTTCCCCCCATGTCACCCCTTTCAGAAGGGACATCGGATTAATTCAGACATTAAATAATATTCAAACACGAAAAATCAGAAATTCAGACATTAAAATAAGCTCTTGGCGTTTGCTCAGCTTGCAGGGTGATGTGGCCTTCAGGTGAGGCCACGTTTGTTGCCGTAAGGGACTTCCACTTAGAAGCTTCTCCTGCCTGTACCTTTTGAACAGAAGGCCTGAACTGTTGCCACAGTGGTTTTTAGTTGTCTTTCCTTTTCTCTTCCGTGGCTTCCGAGAGCCGGACTGCCATTCTAATGAATCCCTTATCCTTGTAATGAGGGCTCTCCCCCCGAACCTTCTCGGTGGGTCCACCTGACAGTTCCCGGCTCAGCTGTCCGTGATGGAGGGTAGCTCTCCAGCAGATTCCTCAGTAACAGAAGGGTTCTGCAGACACAGAGAATTCTGTAAGATTGCTCTGAGGTTGGCCTATGGATTTATCCTCAGACTTGGTTTGGGTAGCTGGTCTGGGGACGGCCTCCAAAGTACAGTCAGTCCTCATTCTGCACAGATTCTGTGTTTGCGAGTTCACCTACTCGTTAAAATTTTTTTGCAACCTCAAAATCAGCACTCTCGGAGTTTCTGCGGTCACTCACTGACTTGCGCAGAGTGCTGAAAATTCTAGTCGCCCGACATACGCGCTCCCCAGTGGAGGTTGAACAAGGAGACGCTCTGCCTTCCCGTTGCAGCCCTCAGACTGTAAACAAGTGTCCTCGCACAGTCTGTTTAGCGCCACGTTTTCTACATCTTTGTGCTTTTTGCCGGTTGATCTTGCTCTCTGAAATGCCCCCCTCCCCCCGGCACAGTGTGCAAATGCTGTCAAGTGTTCTTGGGCCCGAGAAGCCTGGGATGTGCCTTCTGGAGCACATATGGGTGTCAGACGCGCTTCGTCCAGGCACGAGTCGTCGTGCCGTTGTTAGCAAGTTCAGTATTAATGAACCAACAATGTATATCAAGTAAGGTGTCTTGGAACAGAAGCACGCATAAATCAGGAGTGCGTGTTGATTGGTTTACGGAGATGGGACTAAAGCCTTGAAGGAACCTAACCCTGGTTTTCCGTGGGAGCAGTGGGTCACAGACCACCGTTTGTTCCCTTCTGCCTTCCTTTCTCCTCCAGGGGGTTCGGCCCAGAGCCCTTAGGGAAAAGGATTTCTGGGCCACCTGCTGTTTATTTGTTTTACAAGGGCAGGTACCTATTCACAAGAGCATCCTGGCTCTTACTTGACAGGAGCACTGGGTTGTCTCGAGACGCAGTGTCACAAGTTGAGTCGCATACTCCCTGGCAGCGTCATAGAGGATTAGGTGGATGGAGACATAGGGTCTTTCTTTGGTGAGACTAGAATGTCGAGCCATATTCTCAGTTTATTACAACTTTGGTCACTTTTTAGAAATTGTAGTCCCTATAGCTAAAGGATCGAGATTAAATTTATTTGTGTATTAAACATCTGTGCTTTTATTTATTTATTTATTTTGGTTTTATTTATTTATTTTGGGAGAGTGAGAGAGGGAGAGTGAAAGAAGGGCAGAGAGAGAAGGAGAGAGAATCCCAAGCAGGCTCCACGCTCTCAGCGCAGAGCCCGACGTGGGGTTCAAGCTCATGAACCTGTGAGATCATGACCTGAGCTGAAATCAAGAGTTGGAGGCTTAACCAACTGAGCCACCCCGGAGCCCCAGATATCTGTTCTGTGCTTTTTATTATCTGCCTTGAATTTGACTGTAGTCAAAGATGGTGTTGTCTTTTTCTCTCGATACCTTCTGTCTCCAGATCAGTCCTCCGATGGACTTCTACCTTAACTGTTTCCACCGTGGGGTGAGGTTTGGCAAAAGCACGGCTACGTGGTTTGCCTTGCCGGCCCTTTCATTTCAGGCTCTTTTTAACTGGTGAGAAAATTTTAACCCTTGAGGGAAGAAAGGGCTGAGATGGGAGAAGAGTATAACCTCGTGGAGGACTCTGTTAGTTCTTTCAGCACGTAGCTGGGAAAGGAACGAATAGCAACTTTGGTTGAATTCACAGTAAGAACACCCAACGTCATGCTCTGTGTTCTGCCTTCCCACCTCTGCACACGTGCCGCACGGACCTCCCCCTGTGGAGCCCACAGTGAAGGAAAGTGCCGTGTTCACTCCGTCAAGCGAATCAAATCCTTGGATTCACCGCGCAGCTCTGACCTGTCCTTTGGCCTGCAGGACCCTTTCCAGGTGGGCGATAATGAGGAGAGGCAGCAGGGAATGTGGTGGACGTGCCCGGCTGGACCGTCCTGTGCCCCCGTGACCGCCCGGCTGGCCCGCCGCCACCTTCACTCATCCACCCGGGAGCCTGTTCCACAGACACGGCCTCACTGACTTTCATGGGAGTGGGGTGTCTGCGCCCCCTGCCTCCGTCTGGGAACGACGGGGTGCCCTGCCTTGCTGTCTTGGACGGGTTGCCCCTTTGGTGACCGCTGCATCGACGGGACCATTATCAGTATTAACTACTGACACTGACAAGCCTTGGCCAACTTCAAGCCAGGCTTCCTGCATTTTCCAGACACATCCCTATCTTTCAGATGGGAGGCCGTCATCTGTTTCATTTCTTGGCAGAGAATGGCCTGTATCCATTGGTGCGTTTCCTTCCTCATCTGTAGTTAAGAGTGGCATAGGAACCTAATCTGGTTGTTTTCCCCAGCGGTCTCCAAACTGAAATTCTGTGACAAGATTATCTGTAAGTATTCTGGATCACGTCAGACGGGCAGAAACAAGGAAATACTTCAAGACCCCCGTGTGTTGGTTTTTAAAAAACTTAGGAGTAGGAGTATTTGTTCTGGAAAATATCTAGCATAGACTGTTTTAAAATCTGTCATTGTTTAAATCCTCCTTTTTGTCCTTCCTCATGAAGTTAGACCCTTCTTCCTTGCTATTACATATACTGGGTTGGGCTGTATTTGAAAGGATGTGCAACTGCAGTATCTAGTAATAGAAAGATTTGGTGGATCTGAATGAGGAAAGATACACACCATAACCACAGGCCAGCATCTGAATGGCACCACCGATGACTATATTTTGTTGATGTTCACTCCTTGGAGAAATTTTTACAACCAGTCGATAATCAGTTTTAATATTGCTTCAGAGACATTTTAAGGGAAAGATGTGTGCAAAATTACATAAAAGTGGAGAGAAAGTGTTTTCAGGAAAGCATTTTAAGTAACTTTAAAGACTTTCCTCTAAATTTTCATTGGATTTCTCATTTGAATACGGGGAACTTTTCCCCTGCCATGCTTGCTAGCATTTGGAAAAGTGATTATGTCAGAGCTTGATCTTCGGCTTCTTATCTTGATAAATCGAATCCTCTTAACGCTGCCATCTAGCAGCCTCGGTGAGCAGCTGCCCCTAGGAGTAAAGATCTTTTTTCATAATTCATGTTTGGACAGGAAGGTGTACCTGGTAATGAATCTTGATTATCTCAACTGCCAGTGACGACCCGGGGTATGATAATATACTGGTTTGCCTTCAGGCCTCGGCTTTTCTTTGAGAGCTTACTGATAAGGAAAAACAAAACAAAAGAATCCATAGGTAGTTGTCCTGGGGAAACAACAGCTCCTGAAATGTTTTAGGCATTTTAGACTGAGGAAGAAAGAGAATTTAAATAAAGCTCACAGGTTAGAACCAGCTACTTGATTGTCTCTGGGCTCCCCTGAACGACTTAGTCCTTTGTTGTCTCCTTGATCCTTAATGGCTCCCAGGAGACACTGGGGTCAGGCAGGTTTTGTTTTCCTCATGTGGTTAGCTGCTCTGTCTTTGATATTGTGTCATAATCATTCCTTGTACTATATGAACGTATAGCCTTTCCTGTGGTTGTACAGGAAGTCTACGTATATACAATATTTGTGTTAAGTTAGCTGCAGGACAGACTGTTCTGTGCTCAGAGAAATGGGGCAGAAAGTGAGGATTGTTTCAGTTTGTACCCCAGTCCTCACCGCAGAGTTCCTGGTTCTATTCACATCATGTTACAGACTGTGGTTGAGACGGTCTTGGGTAGGGGCTCCTGGGTGGCTCAGTTGATTGAGCGTCTTGCTCTTGATTTCCGCTCAGGTCATGATCCCAGGGTTGTGGAATTGAGCCCCGAGTTGGGCTCCGCACTGAGCGGGGAGCCTGCTTAAGATTCTCTCTCTCTCTCTCTCTCTCTCTCTCTCTCTCTCTCTCCCTCTCCCTCTCCCTCTCCCTCTCCCTCTCCCTCTCCCTCTCCCTCTCCCTCTGCCCTTCTCCTCCACTAGTGCCTCTAAAAAAAAGATAGTCTAGGGACATCTGGGTGGCTCAGTTGGTTACACATCCGACTCTTGATCTTAGCTCACGTCATGATCTCATGGTTCGTGGGATCGAGCCCTGAGTTAGGTTCTGTGCTGACAGTGTGGAGCCTGCTTGGGATTCTCTCTCTCCCTCTCTGCCCCTCTTCTGTGCACACTGTCTCTCTCAAGAATAAATAAATAAAAAGAAAAAGATAGTCTATGGTATTGGTTGAATCTTGCTTTATGACCAGGTTCATTTTTATACAAATTCCAAGTGTGTTTGAAAAGAAAGTATAGTTTTCTAACTGTGAAGTGTAGGGTTCCATATGTCCGGCAGATCCAGCTTGTTAAATATGTAGTTTTAACGTCTTATTTATTTGCGAATAAACTTTTGTTTGTTTGACCTATAAATCTATAATTGGGATTTTTTTTTTAACTCCTACAGTGCTTTTGACATGGTTGGTTTTCCCTCGTAATTCTGTCCATTTTTGCTTTGGATAGTTGAATGTTGTCCTTCTAATTAGTGATTTGTTGTCTCATGGTTTGGACCTGAACCCAATTTTGTCTGATATAACTTGTTGCTAGTAAGTTGTTGCTTTCTTAAGCTAGTATTTGCCACAGATGTCTTTGTACGTCTTCTTACTTCCAGCCTTTCTGCGTGGCTCCAGGCGTGCGTATATGTCTTTGGTGAGTTGCATCTAGATGCAGATTTGCGTCTCTTCAGTCTGAGAATGTTTGTGTTTTATTTATTTTAATTTTTAACTTTTTTGTTTTTTCTTTTTTTTTTTTTAATGTTTAATTTTGACAGAGAGAGAGAGACAGGTAGAGTATAAGCAGGTGAGGGGTAGAAAGAGGGACACACAGAATCCGAAGCAGGCTCCAGGCTCTGAGCTGTCCACACAGATTCTGATGCGGGGCTCAAACCTACGAACTGTGAGATCATGACCTGAGCCAAAGCCGGACACCTAACCAACTGAGCCACCCAGGCGCCCCCAACTTTATTTTTTTTAATGTTTATTATTTTTGAGAGAGAGAGTGCGCGTGTGCGTGGAAGGGGCAGAGAGAAAGAGAGAGAGAGAGAGAGAGAGAGAGAGGGAGAGAGAGAGAGAGAGAGAGAGATGGAGGGAGGGAGGGAGGGAGGGAGAGGGAGGATCCCAAGCAGGCTCCCACTGTCGTGTCAGCTCTTCATTTGGAGACATTGGGCTCGAACCCACGAACCGTGAGCTCATGACCTAAGTTGAAACCAAGAGTCAGATGCTCAACCGATGGAGCTGCCCAGGCACCCCAAGAATGTTTGTCTTTTAAATGGTGAATCTGGTCGGGATGCCTGGGTGGCTTGGTCAGTTAAATATCTGACTTGAGCTCAGGTCATGATCTCACAGTTGGTAAGTTCGAGCCCCGCGTTGGGCTCGGCACTGACAGCCTGGAGCCTGCTTCAGATTCTGGGTCTCCCTCTCTTTCTCTCTCTCTGGCCCCTCCCCAGCTTGTGCGCGCGCGCTCTCTCTCTCTCTCTCTCTCTCAGCAATAAATAAGTAAACTTAAAAAGATTATAAATGGTGAACTTAGTCAATTTATCTTTACTGTTTACCATGCTTGTTTCTTTTTTCGTCACACCCACTTGTGGAGGAGGCTCGAGGTGTGATTTCTTCTCTCTTCCCAGCTGCAGCCTTCGTCAGGGACCGATTTGGTTGGCCCTTCTCCGGGCCAGTTGGCTGGTCTCTGTGAGAAGGCAGCTCTTCTGTGTGCCCGGCTTGATGCGGGGCCCTCGGGTCAGCTTCCCGCCCACACATGCCTGCACCCGGGTCTGGATCCGTGTGTGGCTGCTGGTGTTGGGGCCTCTACCCAGTTCTGGTCTTCTCAGGACAGCCTCTGCTGCTTCTCTTCTGAACTCCTGGCTTTATGTTCTCTTCTTGGTGACACCTAAGGGTTTCCTTTCCTTTCTTTTTAGCTCCGCTGGACGTTTGGAGGGGGGAACGTGGTGCTAGTTTGCTTTCCCTGCCATTCCTGTGTGTTTCCGGTGGCTGTGGGTCTTCCTGTGGTGGTGGGTCGGGCTTTTTTGCTTTTACCTGCTGAACTGCTTTTACCTTTGATTCACCCCCTGGTGATATTTAACAGAGATTTCGAGTGGAAAATAGCCGTATTTGTATGTTGGCGTGCACGGATGTTCAGTGGTTCCACGTGTTCATTTACTGATGCGTGACTCTGTCCAGATTTTACCACGCGTCGGATGTTTGCCCTGCTGGAGGATCAAGGGTGGCTGGGACCTGCGGCCGTCGAATTTTTTGGCAACCCTGGTTTGCTTTCAGAAAACCGCTATAAAAGCTTGAGTTTGGGGATGTGTTGGCTCCATTTATTGCTTGAACTCCTAATGCCCACGAGAGTGAATGTTCCAGGGGAGCCAGATTGTGGCTTAAGCCAAAGATGTCTTAGCCGATGCCTAGGCCTCGTCTGGATTATTCTGGAAAAAAAAGATTAGAGGAACTTGGTCCGTTGCATGTCAAGTGCTCTATTTTCCTTTAACATGTGAAAAAGAAAAGAGAATGCTTTGGTTTGCCAGAGTGTGTTGTTATAACAGCTCTTGGGAGAGCTGAAAAGCAGCGGAAGCGAAAATGCCGTTCTGACAAATCTTTTACCTTAGTTAATTAAGCTCTTTGGGGAAGTAGACTGGAAAACCGAAGGGTAACGCATTGCAGCATAATTACCATAGAGGCCAGTACGATGGAGAGTCTTGGGCCACAGAAAATTCTTGTAGGCTCTTTGAGGGTTATGAGGAGGGGAGGGCAGAGGCTCCCGTGGTCTGGTTGTCTACTTGGGTGAACTGTTTTTTGTTGTTGTTATTGTTGTTGTTATTTTAATGTTTATTTTTGAGAGACAGAGACAGAGCGTGAGTGGGGGAGGGCCAGAGAGAGAGGGAGACACAGAATCCGAAGCAGGCTCCAGGCTCTGAGCTGTCAGCACAGAGCCCGACGCGGGACTCGAACTCACACACCACGAGATCATGACCTGAGCTGAAGTCAGACACGTAACCAACTGAGCCACCCAGGCGCCCTGGGTGAACTTTTTATTGTAGATAACTTTTAAAGATAGCCAGAAAAGACAGAACAGTGTCATAATGAACCCTTCTAGGACTCACCCCTTCCCCCTTCCTTCCTACCGTGGCCAGTCCTGTTTGATCTCCACCAACCCTCACTCTCTCCCTTTTTGTCTTACTTTGAAGCATGTTCTAGATACCACATCATATTCCCTGGTAAAAAAATAATACTCCACTGTGTATGTCTTAAAGACAATTTTTTTTTTTGCAACATAGCCACAATATTATTATTGCTCTTAACACATAAGTTCTTTTTTTTTTTTTTTTTAACGTTTATTTATTTTTGAGACAGAGAGAGACACAGCATGAACGGGGGAGGGGCAGAGAGAGAGGGAGACACAGAATCTGAAGCAGGCTCCAGGCTCTGAGCCATCAGCCCAGAGCCCGACGCGGGGCTCGAACTCACGGACCGCGAGATCGTGACCTGAGCTGAAGTCGGACGCTTAACCGACTGAGCCACCCAGGCGCCCCAACACATAAGTTCTTAATACCATCAAATACTCATTTACTGTTAAGTTCTTAATATCATCAAATATTCATTTGCTGTTAAAGTTTCCAATTATCTCACAAATATGACTTTTTCTTTTTCTGTTTGAGTCAGGATCCATGTAAGGGCCACACATTGCCATTGTTGAAATGTCTCTTAGGTTTCTTAACCTGTAGGTCCCTCTCAGAGTCTCTTCCTCTCATTTATTGAGGAGACAGGGTCACTTGTCTGCAGTTTCCCGCAGTCCTGATTTGACTGATCATATCCCCTTGTGTTGTTCTACGTATTCTTCTGTCCTCCTCTTTAACCTAGATCCATTATTTCATTAGCAGTTGCTATATGGCAGCTATTGTAATTCTCACATTGCTTTTCCTGTATTCGTTGGGCTACATCTATATAGAGAAACTCTCACTTCCCTCCTGTGGGGCTTGCAGTTGGGATAGGAAAAGCAGAATATATATTTGATTCTTTCCTTTTGTTTACTGCTTGTTGAAAAAGTGAGTTGCTTTACTAGAATTCTCCATTGGTGACCGTCAGTTAGTTACTTTGTTTTACTGTCCCTATGAACTCATGGACATATGACATCTAAATATCTTCAGTGTGATGCATTCATTTACAGTTTGACACTTGCTAGTGATCTAGTGCAAATGAGAGCCTCTCTAGGTTGGCTGAGTCCTTTTGACTTGCCCTGTGATATGACAAGATGTTCCTAGGCTCATTTTGTACATTTTCTGCCCCCTGCCTGCAATCAGCACTTCTCCAAGAAGCTCTGGTTACTTTTCATTAAAATACTGTTTCAAGACCACAATCTGAGTGTTAGAGTTAGCTAACCAGTACTCGGTTGGTCGTAGTTTCTGAGCCTTTAATAGACAGAGCTAAGAAAATTTATTTTCTCTTTGTTTCTCTCTCTTTCAGGTAAAAATACATCTTGAGTTCAAACTAGTATTCCTTCTTTAGCATCAAGACTACAGTTTTTTTTATTTAACCTCTCTGTGTCCTACATATATATATATATATATCTTCTTTATCTTATACGAAGAATCCAGGTTCTTAATGATACCAGAATGGTAGAAATAGAATAGCATATAATTATTCATTTGCATTATCTGAAAATACGTACCCAGCAGTCTCAGAATAACAAAACCAATGCATTCACCAACAGTATGGCAATTGAGAATAGTTTAATATTTTTTTGCATTCCTTTTTAGCTTAGAGTATCTCCCTTGATGGAAGCCCAATCTGATAGCTGTTTTAAAGCCTCCTCAGTTCTGTCATTATTTTATATTACATACGTATGTGCACAAGTCTTTTATACAGATAGTCTTTCTCTATATGGTCTGTTTTATTTATTCTCTTCTCCTTTAATTAGTATGTTTTTTGGTTATTTTCCTGTCTTTTTTTGTTTTTAGAGGAACCTCACATTTTTATTCTGAGGGCTGCATATTCTAATGCCACTAAATAATTCCTTAGCCACTCCCTTGTTTTATCATCTGTTAGTACCCTTTGTGTGCATGATGATTGTTAGTTAATATGCCTTCAGCTGAAGGAGATCACATGACAATTTTAGATTCAAGGGAGAAGTAAGTTTACTCTTGATGAAAAGAGTAGGAAAGCCACATTGCAAAGGGTGTACCATAAAAATAAGGCAGAATTTTTGGCCATTTTATAATCTGCCACAACTAACACTATGTAATATTTTTATCTGGTCTACTTTTTGTCATTGTCTGTTGGTTTCCCACGGTGAGCAGTATTGAAATTTAGCCCGTAATCTTTCATTTTCCCTGCCTTCCCTCTCTCGGGTATCTGATTCGAAGAAATACCCTTTTACTTACCATTGTTAACTGTAGGGAGGGCACCCCTCTCTTTCTGCTTTTCTTGTATACCCTCCCTTGTTTTCTTTTTCTTTTTTATTTTTTTAACGTTTATTTATTTTTGAGACAGAGACAGACCATGAACGGGGGAGGGTCAGAGAGAGAGGGAGACACAGAATCTGAAACGGGCTCCAGGCTCTGAGCCATCAGCCCAGAGCCCAACGAGGGGCTCCATCTCACAGACCGTGAGATCGTGACCTGAGCCGAAGTCGGACGCTTAACCGACTGAGCCACCCAGGCGCCCCTCTTGTTTTCTTTTTAAATAACTATACCGTACCTGCATTGTCAGAGCAAACGGCCCTTACACACCACACTCTCTCCCTCACAGCCATCATTTGGTCTTAGTTGGACAGGTGAATATGTAATGCTCACTTTTAGTTCCTCCGATGACACTTCTTCAGTTTGGCTATCTGAAACTTCTTCTCTGGTAAGGTTTTTAGGAAGTCATGGGAAAAATGCTCCCAGAATTCTGGCATGTTGGTTTGAAAGTCAGTTTAGTTAGATATATATTTTTATTTAGAAGAGTTCAAATATTCTTTCCTTGAGTATTTTGAAGATGGCATTCCATTTCCTTCTGACTTATAGCGCTTCTCTCAGAGTGTTAGGGCAATTTGATTTTTTTTTTTTCTCTTCTAAATGACTTCTTTTTTTTTTAAGTTTATTCGTTTGTTATTTCTGAGCGAGAGAGAGAGAGAGAGAGAGAGAGCGCACAAGCAAGGGAGGGGCAGAGAGAGAGGGAGACACAGAATCCAAAGCAGGTTCCAGGCTCTGAGCTGTCAGCACAGAGCCCGATGTGGGGCTCGAACTCACGAATCTCGAGATCATGACCTGACCTGAAGTCAGACGCTTACCTGACTGAGCCACCCAGGCGCCCCGCAGTGTGTCTTTTCGTTGTGCAGGAAATAACCGTGTCTTTTTTTGTTGTTGGTTACTTCAGCCAAGCTGTCTTGAGTTAGCATTGTCAGCATTGTCCTGTTCCGTAGCTTTTGTTTTCGTCTGTGCAAACACAAACCCATTTGGGCCTTTTTTTACCTGTCTTCTGTGTCACTTTCTTGTATGTCATTTTGAATCTCTTCATTCCTTTTGGTTTAAAACGTGTCTTCCTTCTCGTCTTTTCCCTCCTAAGACACGTTGCATGTACTCACCTTTGTATTCCGATTTCGTCATCTATAAAAGTATTTCTTTTGTATCTCATTCTTTCTTGAGTTCTGTTCCCTTAAGCGCCGTCACCTCCTTTCTGAGTTTTTCTCCTTGTGATTTTGTCCTCGTGCATTAGATCATGGTCTTAAATTCTTTCAGTTCCTTTCAAAATATTAGGTTCAGTTTTCATCTCTTTTGCAGGCATGTCTGACTGGCCTGCTCTCACCCGCTATAGGGATAATTTTTCCACTGGTTCTTTATAATAACTTCCCATGGGATTTGAGCACAGTCCTCTTCTGTTACTCATTTTGGCTGTGCTCTCTTTTTCTTTTTACTACTAAAACCCCTGAAGAAACATTAAATTGGCAATAAAATATGTTCTTGTACACATCCTTGAGCTCACTTGTCAGTCCAGTGATCTAACGGCAGTGATGCGTACCTGAGAATTCACTTCCTGAGGTGAGTTACGTCCATTTCATGTTTATGTTGGGGACATTGTTTAAAAAGGAAGTGAGGTGCGCCTGGGTGGCTCAGTCGGTTAAGCATTCTCCTTCAGCTCGGGTCATGATCTCACCGTCTGTGGGTTCGAGCCCCGCGTCGGGCTCTGTGCTGACAGCTCGGAGCCTGGAGCCTGCTTCGGATTCTGTGTCTCTCTCTCTCTCTCTCTCTCTGCCCTTCTCCCACTCGTGCTCTGTCTGTCTCTCCCCCCTCAGAGATAAATAAACATTAAAAAATTAAAAACCACAAAATACGAAAACAGGACGTGAGCATCTCCCGAGTCCACGGGTCCAAGTTATGCGTGAAATGCTTATGTCTGAATAGTGAGAGTCAACAGCAAGTACGTATTTTAGAATTTGACCAACACAATGACATGGGCAAATTTGGTTCGAGGGGAGAGTAAGGAACGGGCAAGTGTTGCTTTGGGCCTCCTGTAAAGACGTGTGTTCCCTGGACCACGTGACATGTTATTACCAACAGAGGGGTTCTGTGACGAAAACTTTGCTTCACCTCCGCAGCTGTGATCACGAAGTTTCACTTCACATGGCTCCTCTGTGCCGTCTCCTTTGTACAGAACGTCATTATCAAGTGCCCATTGTATGGCGGCTTGTTCCAGGCTTACTCCTGCTGTGGGCCTTTCCACTGGCTCCTTCCTCCACTTGGAATGATCTTTCCCCCAGAAATTTGGTGACTCACACTCTCACCTCTGCTCCTGTGAATCAGTGCTCAAAAATTCTTCGTGGTGCTTTGCCTTGCCTCACTCCACTGAAAAGTCACTCTTCCATCCCCACCCGCTTCCTTGCCTTATTGTTCTCCAGAGCAATGTGACTGTTTGGTTTTCCATTTTGCCCGCACCGCCCCACCCGCCCCATGTCTGTTTCCCCTTATCAGAACCTAAGGTCCAGGAAAATCCCTGGATCCTAGAACAGTACCGGATCGACCCTCGGGACGCAGAGGTTTATTGAATGAGTGCATGCATGCTGGGCCCTCACCTCGGTGCTGAGGATACAGTGCTGAGAGCAACAGTTGCCCCCACCCTCATGGAATTTTGGGGGCTAGTGGGAGAGGGGACTTAAATTAGTCCAAGTGGGGAAAGTGCTGTATGAGAGGGCAGAGCAGGGATGCAGAGCTAGTCCGGAGCAGTCGGGTGGGCTTCTCCAAGGGAGAATTTTGAGCTAAAAAGTGAAGGAACAGTGGCGTATGAGCTTTGTGACCGTGGTGGGGAGTGTTCCAGAAAGACGGAGCACCTTTCTCAAAGACTCAGTGGCCAGCGGGAGCAAGGCTGACCTGTTCGGTTCAAGGAATTGGAAGAAGGCCAGTGCAGCTGGAGCCCCGGCGGGGAGCTGGAGAGAGGTGAGCGGGCAAGAGGTGAGCAGGCAGCTGGGTGCAGCCGCCCGCCCGGCAGACCCTTTAGGCCCAGCCCTCGACTAGCTCTCGGTGAACTTCCGGAAAGCTATACCAGTCACAGTCGCTTGGGTCAGAACCTAGACAGTGCGGTCTATCACAAGATGTATAGTAAACACAGGATTTTACAGGACATCCAGCATGGCATTAGAATGATTAACAATGGAATTCATTCTCCATGGCCCACAAATGGTTCCCTCATAGCGATTTTGAGAGCCCTCGGATAAAATGAACTTAGGTACAGTAAATGGTTCATGTTTGCATTATGTGTTAGCAAGGTTATGGTACTGTGATGTTTTTGTTCTTACTAGTACACTTATTTGCTGAATTTTGGCAAGTATTATTTTAAGTGCTCCTGGAAGAGAAGCATTTATTTTAGTTGTAAGATTAAAAAAAGAAGGGGGGGAGGAAACCTTTAAAATGTACTAGATGGTTGCTTTCAGTGCTAGTCTCCCTTGGAAAGGTCAAGTTTTATAGATCCGTATGGATGAAAAAAAGTATCCAAGGCACTAGGGCAGAATGGACAGGCCTGTGTGACTTCTGGGTCCTGGCTCTTACCGGCTGTGTGACGTTGGCCAGTTACTTGTGCAGTCTTTCTGAGCCGAGGCTTCCTCCTGTTTAAGACAGAGCTGAAATCCTACTTTGCCCACCCACGTATAGCAAGTCAGGGAGCCTCCCCTCCACAGAATCAGGAGCTTCCCCTCCTGGGAATGGAGCCCCATTCCCAGTAGCTGCTTTGTCACAGGCCCCGGAGGCTGGGTGACGATGAGTGAGAGGCTGACTAGTGCCACACTCAGCCCGGGCCTGGCCCTTCGGAAGCGCCCAGCTAAGTGCTAGTAGCTCTTGCATAGGGAACGGAAGACAAAGTTATGTGTCTTACTGGGTTTTGCACACAATTAATGGCTTTTAAATTTATGCCTTCCAAAAGGAGAAAATAAAATCACTTATTTTTAGACCCTGGAGGTTTTTTTTAGAATTACTTTTGGATGCATTTAACCCTTTGGGTCCATGGGTCTCAACTTGAATCTGTTAAATGTAGTAACTGCAGGGGCATACGAGAGCCAAGAGATCTCAATCTTAACTTGTCTTGATTTCAGTGCGTTGATTCAAGCTTATGTTATGTGTGATGTGTTTATCAGCTACCCTCTCTGACTAATGTTGTAATCATCTCTTGCTTGAATGCATCCCAAGAAATTTTTTTTTTTTTTTTTTTTTAATGAACCATCAAATAGGATGTGGCTTGGGGTTTTCTCAGCAATGGGAATATACATGTGTTAATATGTCTAGACTCTCTTTCCCCCTTCTTTGTGATCAGCAGAATTCATTTCCAAGCAGGGTGTTAGGGATATAGACTGTGTCCCTAGAACGAGCCAAGCTATCTCATCCTTGACCTTTAAAAGATAACAGGACCTTGGACTTTCCGCCCTGCCCTGTGTTAGCTCATGGAGATAAGCGAGGTCTGTGCTTTATAGTCTGAGCTGGCAGTGAATTAAAAAAAAATTTTTTTATGTATAAGGGAAGACCATTGTACAACTTAAAGAAATATTTGTATAGATTGTAGATAACATAAGAGTAACAATTTGTGATCTGATTTTTGTGTGTTCTTGGGACTTTGAAATGGAAAATGATCCAGAAAGTATCTTTATTGTACAACCTCATGATTGGGTGGCGTTCAGAACTTTGGAAATTGGTGAACGTATTTTTTTTGCTTTGTGATTCGGGTCTTTTCTACCTTTTCTGCTCTTTGTGTGGGTTTATTTTCTTCTCTTGTCTTTCCTCCTTCCTGGTTTATCCTAACAGAAGAGCAAGCTTGGCTGGATGATAAGCATTGTCTGCATAACTAAGTCAAAACACCATGTCACGAAGGGGGTGGTAGGTACATGGTCTGATGCCCTGTGCTTCCACTGTGTGCAGACCCAGGGCTCCAAATGCAGGGACCTCCCGTGGTCTTTGGAAAAGCAGAACGGTAGACTAAGGAACTAAGTCCGGCTGTCGGTTTGGGCTTCCTTCTTTGTCATTGTCACTAAGCAGTTATTTCCTTGCCTAGATCATCTCTCTTCTTGTGCTTTAAAAAAATGAGTGTTTAGGGCCTCCTGGATGGCTCAGTTAAGCGTCTGACTCTTGATCTCGGCTCAGGTCATGATCTCACAGTTCCTGAGTTCGAGCCCTGCATCAGGTTCTGTGCTGATGTCGTGGACCACCACCACCACCACCACCACCACCCCCGCCCCCCCCACTGCCAATTATATGCTTGCTTGTTCGCTCTGTCTCAAAATTATTAAATAAACTTTTTAAAAAAGTGAATTTTTATAAATCCCTGTACCATTTGTGGTTCTACACAGGGACTTAATTATCCCTAAGTAGATAGTTTTCCCAGCCTTCATTTTTTTCTAGAATTTGTAAGAATGATAGAAAAACACAGTACTGGTTAAATTAGCTATTCTAGTATGTGTTAGGAGTTGCCCTGGATGGCAGTTTATAGTTTTAGGAGAATATCTCTTTTTCTGCAATTCTTGTTGAAATTTGTTTGCTGAAACTCATTATTACCCCCACAGTTTGGAAATGGCCCTGACCTTTTCTTTTCCTCACAAAAGAACAAATCCCCAACCCTCTGCTGTTGTATTTCCCCTCCAGGGAAGAGTCTTAGGCAGCAGACAAGCTTGAAAGTGCCCCGTGGCAATACTGAGTAGGTTAAATTAGTAACCGTTGGATTTCTGGGAATCTTCTCTGAATACAAGTGTTTCTGCCAGCTGTTTCTGTCACTGTTTTGTTGGGATGTTTTTGTTTGTTTATTGGCTCTGGATAAGGAGTTAGAACTTTCTACTGAAAGAAAATTTAGGACCATGGTAGCACGATGGGTTGTCTCCCTCCACTCTGGAGAGTTGTGAAGCCCATTTCTTAGGGACCAGGAAGAACAAGGGCACTTAACCATATTCTTCCCTACTAATGAAAGTTGCTACCCAAGTGTTTATTCCTTCAAGACTAGAAAAATATAATCCGCCCCACCTCCCGCAAGGGTTAGAAAATGCACTTTTTCTTTTTTTTTTTTTTTTTCAAAAAATTTTTAATGTTTTATTTTTGAGAGAGAGAGACAGTGCACGCATGCATGTGCCCACGGGGGAGGGGCAGAGAGAGAGAGGCAGACGCAGAATCCGAAGCAGGCTCCAGGTTCCGAGCTGTCAGCCCAGAGCCTGATGCGGGGCTCAAATCCACAAACTGCAAGACCATGATCTGAGCCAAAGTGGGACGCTTCACCGACTGAGCCACCCAGGGGCCCCAGAAATGCACTTTTTCTTGTGAAAGGAATTTCTGCCTGGAACACTAGATTCTGTGGGCTTCTGTTTGTTTGTTTTTTACTTCAGCTATGCAAGTCTCTAATTTGCTTTAATACATTTTTACCCTAACACAGTGTTTCAGTTAATATTACAAATAAAAATGCTTTTCGGGTGCTCTTAGATATTGTGATCTTTGATCAAGTACTAGAGCTTAATATTTGTGAGTTTTAAATCATAACAAGAATGATCAGAGTTTACAATTTGATATTCATTTGATAGCTCTTACGTGATGGGCAGGGTTAAGGGTTTAAACATTTCGTCCCCCCAGTATTCCTTCCCATGAAAGTGGATTGCTAGTTACACTGCTTTACCATCTGTGACATTTCAAAATAATCTCTTCTAGCTGCAGAGAAACTTAGTAACCAATCATGCAATACATCATATTTTTTGGATAGAGTCTTCTCTTCCCCTTCTGGCCACCCCCAGTTCAGTAACTGTTAAGTGCACACTGTTTGTTCTTTCTGTGGGGAAGCAGCATGGCCAATGTAATGACGACATTCTCACGACGGAGGCTGGAGTCAGAGTACCCGTCTGTGCGGTGGTGTCCTTGTCTGCGTGGACAAGGGGGCCGACCGGTTAAGTCAGACAAGCAGGTTGACACAGTGTTGTTTACTCTGGCAGCTTGTAGCCTCCTGGGAAAGGTTCCCTTCTCAGTAGAGGGGGCTTTCTTGGGAGATTCGTCTCAGTACACACAGTCCACTACGTGGTTTATTTTATGGCAAACTTTACATATTATTTCAGAATAGTTTTTATTTTTTAGTCATTGAGCTTATTTGGAAATTTTGCCTTCGGGATCCTTATAATGATTTTCTTATTCTCAGAATACTATCCTTCTAAGAGTAATTTTTAAATTCTATCAAATGGTAGAAATTGTCAAGTTAAGATGTTGATTTGCGTACGTTCCAAAATGATAGAGGCGCCTGGGCGGCTCAGTCAGTTGAGCGTCCAGTTCTTGATTTCGGCTCAGGTCATGATCTCGTGGTCATGGGATCGAGCCCTGCCTCAGGCTCCGTGCTGGGATGGAGTCTGCTTGGAGTCTCTTTCTCTCTCTCTCTCCCTCCCCCTCTGCCCCATTCCCCCACCCACATGCACACTCTCTCTCTCAAATAAAAAGATAAATTTTAAAAAAGAAATGATAGAGGGATTTCCGTTTACTTTGTGATCTCTTAAGCCAGTGAGTTGTCATAAATGAAATGAATTGTGGAATTTTGGTTGTGTCTCGATTAGGATTTTTGAGGTTGAGCTATAGCCAAACACCGAATTAATTAAATAAAATACTGAGACTGCATTTATTTTGGTGTTGGCTGGCATTAAATCAATCCTTTTGAGTATCTAGCATTTCAGCATATTAATAATAATTTGTGTAAACTTATTCATAACTCATAGCCTTCCTCTATAATTTTCAGAAACTTTGCTATACCGCGGCCAGATAAAAAGTTTTCTTTTTAAGTAGAGCTCTCTCCTAGTTATTACAGAGGACAGCACTGTAGGAACATGAGCCTGTGTTCCCTGCACCCAGCTTTCAGGTCATCAGACAAGGTAACTACAGTAACAAAAATTTCACTATGTTTCAAGTCTAAGAATGCCAATTTTTTTGGTATTTTATTTTTAAAAGATACTTTATTTAAAAAATGTTTCTTTAATGTTTACTTTTGACAGAGAAAGGGGGGTGGGTGGGGGGAGGTGGGCGGAGAACGAGCAGAGGAGGGGCAGAGGGAGAGGGAGACAGAATCTGAGGCAGGCTCCAGGCTCTGAGCTGTCAGCACAGAGCCCGAGGTGGGGCTGGAACTCACAAACTGCAAGATCATGACCTGAGCGGAAGTCAGATGCTTAACGGACTGAGCCACCCAGGCAACCCTATTTACTTACTTATCTTTAAAGTTGATTTATTCATTTTGAGAGAGACAGAGACACTGCGAGCAGGGGTGGGGCAGAGAGAGAGGGAGAGAGAGAATCTCAAGCAGCCTCCATACTGATGTGGGGCTCGAACCCAGGAACCGTGAGATCATGACCTGAGCTGAAACTAAGAGTCGGACGCTTAACCGACTGAGTCACTCAGATGCCCCTAAAAATACTTTAAAAAAAAATCGGAATACATGCTCATTATAAAATTTCTTTAATGTTTTACTTTTGAAAAAGAGAGAGAGAGACAGAATGAGCAGTGGAGGGACAGAGAGAGAGAGGGAGACACAGAATCCGAAGCAGGCTCCAGGCTCTGAGCTGTCAGCACAAAGCCCGACGTGCGCCCTGAACCCATGAACTGTGAGATCATGACCTGAGCAGAAGTCGGAAGCTTAACCTACTGACCCACCCAGGTGCCCTGAATATGTGCTCATTGTAGAAAATCAAGTAGAGACACACAACACACCGACAGAATTAAAAAACAAAATCACCTAGAAATAATCGTGATGACATTCAGGCATATTTTCTTGCTGTATTTTGCCTCTTTATCTTATGTGGGTAGAATCATACCATACACAGAGCTTGAGGTTTTGTTTTTTTTCAATAACAGTTGTGAGAAGTTTTCTCAAGTTATTTTAACTCTGTGAAAACTGGCTGCATTCATTAAATCAGTTTGGGTCGATATACCATGATTTACCCAACAATATTATTATGGAGTTTTTAAGCTGTGTTTCATTTGTAGTGTTATCAATAACACTGTCAGACCTCTTTGGGCACAAGAATGTTATGTGAAAGAAGAAATTCCATGTGCAAAATTCCAAGTCTCTGGAGTGTCACTTGGTCTCTGTCTGTGGCATGATTTTTGGTTTTAAAAAAGGCTTACAAATCAGAATTTCTCATATTTCCAGTTTGCCCCGTACAAAGGTGTTATGTCGGTTTATAATCCATCCAGTGTTAGGTTTTTTTTTTTTTTTTTTTCAAAACATTATCAGCACTTCTTTGATTGCTGAGGAAGGATGTATTTTCTTTCTTTGTTTTCCTTGCAGTTGGACTTGATGGATTTTATTTTGTTTAGTGTTTGCTATTTTCCCCAACTTTATACTTTGAAAAGTTTCAAACCTGTAGATAAGATAGCAACTTTGTCGTATCTGCTTTATCTCCCCCCTTAGTCTCCATGCACATACATGTGCACACACACATATACACGTACATTCATAACAAAACAGCATATATCAATGTGTGTGTGTGTGTGTATTTTTCTTTGTAGGAAATGCATGATCTTGGTATGATCTAATGTTTAGGTCCCAGTTAATGCCTCTTAGAGTTTTTTATTATTTTGAAACAAGAACCAGTCATCACGTATTTAGTCCTCATGGCTCTTCAGTGTTCCTTATTCTAGAACAGTTCCCCAGTACGTTTTTGTTTTTCACAGCGTTGACATTCTTGAGGAGTTCAGACCAGTGGTCATTTTGCTCTGTGTGCTTTGTCCGTCCCACGATAAGATTCCAAGTAAGAGCTTGTGGCGCGAGTCTTACCTAGGCGATGTGTTCTCAGCGACAGTGTGTTCCATTATTACTGATGTTGCAGTAGATGAGCTCGTTACGTGGTGACTTCTCTCTCCCCTGTAGCTTTCCCCCTTTGTGATTAATAAGCACTCCACAGATAAGACTCGTGAAAGGATGTCATCTGTTCAGTGTACTTGTTGTCCCAGCGGCCCTGGAGTTACTTTGACAGTTTAATTGGTTCTTCTTATTTAGAGAATTGTGTGCTTTTCTTACTGATCTGTAAGTATACTTATGTTATGATTGTGATTTATTTTTAATACTCAGCGAACCATAGGTTATTAGATATTAGATGCAGTTATCAAATTTTCCTAACAACTCTGTGGAACACAGGTATGATTTCACCCCTTCATTTCATAGAAGAAACGGATGCTTAAGGAGATTAATTCTGGGTTTTGTGTTTGCAAATATTTACCCGTTTGTCATGTACTTCTTCACATAGGTCTATTTGACTACACCACAGCTTTGCATTTTTCCATAGTAACAGCTATTATTTATTTTTTCATAGTTTCTACCTTTGGCATCTTCTTTAGAAGCATGAAATGTTTAATCCAATAGGAGTGAGTTTTGCTCAAATGACACTCGTTGGTAAATATTTAGGGTTGCCAGATTTTGCTTAAAATAAGTGTGTCCCAGATATTGTATAGAATGCACTAATACTAGAAAAATGATCTGTTGTTTATTTGAAATTCAGCTGTAACTGGGCATTCAGTATTTTTATTTGCCTCCTCATCAGGAAGCCTTTCTCTATGTCATTTAAAACTGTAAAGCCATCTCAGCACTCCCTGCTTTTCCTTTTTTCCAAAGCACGACTCATCTATGGTGTATTTTCAAGTTTTTGTTTAGTGTCTATTTTTTTTTTTTTTTTTTTACATTTATTCACCTTTGAGAGACAGAGAGAGACAGAGTGTGAGCAGGGGAGGGGCAGAGAGAGAAGGACACACAGAATCTAAAGCAGGCCCCTGGCTGTGAGCTGTCAGCATAGAGCCTGACACAGGGCTCGAGCCCAGGAACCATAAGATCATGACCTGAGCCCAAGTTGGATGCTTAACTGACTGAGCCACCCATGCACCCTTCTTTTTTTTTTTTTTTTTTTTTTTTTTTTTTAAGTAGGCTTCATATCCAGCACACAGTTCAATGCGGGGCTTGAACTCATGACTCTGAGATCAAGTCCTTAGCTAACTAAGATCAGGAGTAAGACGGTTAAGTAACTGAGCCACCCAGGTGCTCCTAGTGTCTGTATTCTTCTATTGGAATGCAAAATCCATGAAGGCAGGACTTTTTTTTTTTTTTTTTTTTTTTTTTTAATTGAGGTTTAACATACATAGAAGTGCAAGTATTGGGGCACCTGGGTGCTCAGTCAGTTAAGCATCTGACTCTTGGTTTGGGCTCAGGTCATGATCTTATGGTTTTGTGAGTTCAAGCTCCATGTCATGCTCTGCATTTAGCAGCACGGAGCCAGCTTAGGATTCTCTCCCTCTCTCTCTGTCTCTGTCTCTGTCTCTGTCTCTCTCTGTGCCCTCCCCCACTCATGCTCTCTCAAAATAAACTTAAAAAAATTTTTTTAAGTGCCTTTATCATAAATGTACGTCTCAAAGAATTATCTCAAAGTGAACATACTCATCTAACCACCATCCAGAAGGGCAGAGATTTTTATTCTAAATGTATTTTCAGTGCCAAAAATAGTGCCTCACGTATAGTGGGTGATCAGCACGTATTTGCTTGAGTGCATCAGTATTGTAACCTGTGGGCTAGGCATCCAAGTTACTTTTGTCCAAATAACTAGCCAGAGAACTTACTGATTATTTATTGTTTGGTTATTATCCTTTGAAAGGCATAACTTTTAGTGATTATGACTAGCACATTACTTAGCTTTTACCCTACTGTTGAACATTTAGGAGGTTTATTTATGTTTCTCTTTTTAAGTTTTATTTATTTATTTTGAGAGCAAGAGAGAGCACGAGTAGGGGAAGAACAGAGAGCGAGAATCCCAAGTAGGCTCCGCACTATCAGCACAGAGCCCGTTGTGGGGCTGAGAGTCACAAACTGTGAAATCATGACCTGAGCTGAAACCAAGAGTTAGACCCTTAACTGACGAGCCACCCAGGTGCACCTATTTATGTTTTTTTAAATGTATGTATATACATTTTCACCTCCAAACGTCTCTGTGCATAAAAAAATCAGTTCTCATCTTAGGTTGTTTTCATGGACTGGTTTCCTAAAAGAAGAATCACGAGGTCAAAGGATATGAGCTTCTTTAAGCCCCTTCTCACGTAGATAGAACATTCACTGACAGTCTGTGGACTGTCTGCTGCAGAAGGCACACAGAGAGGACTGACGGGATGGGCCTGTGTCCCCTGCATCCGAGAACAGTTAGGGTAGGTGGCCAGTGCGTGGCAGCTTCCTTGCTTTGGTCGCTAGAGTGACCGAATGCCTTGTCTGGGAATGCCACTTTCTTGCATTACATAGGCTGCAAGACTTTGGTCCAGTCAGTCGGCAGATTTCAGTTTTCTCCTCTTACACAGTGCGGGGAGCAGAGGGTAGTGTCAGCGGGGTGTGGACCATGCCGGATGTGGTCTCAGCAAGTGTCAGC
This sequence comes from Neofelis nebulosa, assembly GCF_028018385.1. Classification (NCBI taxonomy): domain Eukaryota; kingdom Metazoa; phylum Chordata; class Mammalia; order Carnivora; family Felidae; genus Neofelis; species Neofelis nebulosa. The sequence goes on from NC_080799.1 coordinate 33,204,397, forward strand.
GGCTCCTTCGGTGCACGTGACCCCCGCTGCTCAAAGTTCCCCCAGGCCCTGGTCCGTACCATTCAGACGAGTTAGCTGACTGATGCAAGGGGACCCCTTCACCCAGGCCAAGAAATAGTTGTCCGGTCAGTGAGGGATGGGGTGTGAACTTGCAGGACAGGATTCCCACCTTCCATTGTGCCCACACTTCCGTGGGTCAGAACCCCTTTCGGACAGATTTATTTGAACTTTGAGAGCGCACCCTCATAGCATGGGCTGCCCCTGCCTTTCCTAGCTGGTCCACAATATATCCATTTCTGGCACCTTTGCTGGAAAAGTAGATATTGCATTACCCATTACCCTTTTCTCATACCAGTCAGCTCTTTCCAGGACTGCTTCTAACTGTAGAGAACTCCTCTAACAGCTCCATGAATGTCGTTTGTGGATCTAGAGTACAAATTATCTTGTGTGAGCTACTCTCTATGTATATTACATCCACCTCCTGGCTGCCAAGAGAAAGTGGGGGTTCCTTCTTCCTTCTTATATTCTCTAGCAGAAAAGAGAATTGGTCATTCATTCCGCCAATATTTATTCCCAAGGGCCTCTGTGGGGGAACGTCATTCTTAAAATCCTGAACTTCCACTAAATACCCCTAACACCAAAGGAGAGCCAGCAGGAACGCTCAAGGGCATTGGGGGCGAGGAGGTGGGGAGTGGAAGGAGAGATAGAGGAAGGAGTTGGCATTTCTGTGCAGTCTCGTGTTTTATTTAAGCCTTTCTCACAAATTTAAAAAATTCCACTCTATAATACATCTTTTATTTTAATATTAAAATGTTTTAAATTACCAGATTAATTATTCAGCTTTTCCTTCCTGATCTCCAGTAAAATCCATGCTCCGGGAAAGTTCAGATGTGGGTATTCAGTGGCTTGTAGTCGGTCTGCAGGCACGGGGCTGTTCGGAAGCAGAGAGGTAACCGTATGAGATACTCTCTTCCAGAGAAACGTCACTGGTGATACAGGATGACGGAAACACGTTCCTTGTCTTCCGAGAACTGGCCTGGGCGCGTGTGGTTAGAGGACAGGCACAAGGCGTGGATTGTGTAGTCACTAGTTTTCCAACCACAGTTGCTTCATAACATTTTTAAGCTTGAGTAAATTCAGCCATTCAAACTTACTCATTTGGGGGAGGTGTTTTTTTTTGTTTTTTTGTTTTTTTTTTTTTTTTTTTGCAGCAATACTGGTTTTGCTGGTCGCTCCACTCAGTGAAAGGATGCGTCCAAGTGAGTCGGAGATGAAACGGGAAATACAGATCTGCTTCTGCCATGTGAATGTCGGTTCTCCCCTTCTGCCCGTGGTGAGCTGTCTAGAGTGTGGTCAGCCGCGTGGTCCTCACGTGCGCCCTGTCTTCCGCCTCTGGCGGGAGGGAAGAGGAAACACGGTGTACGTTCTGACCCTGCGGGGAGGAACCGCCACGTGGGGTGCCAGTGTGGCACCTCCCAAGGGCATTTTCTCTTCTTTTTTAAGTTTTATTTATTTATGTTGAGAGGGACAGAGATGGTGTGAGTAGGGGAGGGGAGGAGAGAGAGAGAGAGGGAGAGAGAGGGAGTGAAAGAAAGAAAGAATGAGATTATCTCAAGCAAGCGCCACACTGTCAGCTCGGAGCCCGACGCAGGGCTCCAACTCATGAAACCGTGAGGTCGTCACCTGAGCCAGAACCGAGAGTGGGACGCTTAACTGACTGAGCCACCCAGGTGCCCCCGAAGGGCAAACGTTTTCAAGGGTAACTTTGACGCAGTCTTCCTCTTTAGCCTCCCTGCACACGTGCACACTCTTGCAACTCCGCAGCGCTGGTCGCCCGCCCCGAACTGAATGCGGAAACACCTCGACTCAGTAGCCACTCAGTCCAGGGGTAACTGGCCAAGCCCAGAAGGCACATCCTCCCACTGGGCCTGTGCGCACGCGGTCTTACCAAAGTCTTTGAAACCGTGAGGCGATCCCACCGTTTTCCTCCCTTAAATAACCCACACAGCATTGAGTCCAGGCTTCCAGGGAACCGGGGACAGGCTCTGCCCGAGCTCTCTCTTTGGCAACTGCGGTGCCTGCTGGCCGCGCTCCGCCTGGAGTTGGAGAAAGAACATGCCCCCTGATCGGCAAGGCCGCCTTCAGGTAGCTGCTCCTCGCGGTTCACCCCCGCCCCCGCCCCCCACGTTTGTGGGGAGAGAAGGCGCAGGGGGGAGCTGCGGGGCGCCCAGGACGCAGCCCGCCCTCGGGACCCCGCCGCCCGCCGCTGTGAGAAAATGTGGACGTGGGGCGCCGGGGATTTCTTTCCTCCCTCCCGTACCCAGAAGCCCTGCGTCAGCACCTGCCGACCGCCCCGGGAGGCGTAGCGGATAGACTTGGCTCTGCGGGCCGGCCTCTTGAGTGTTCATGCCTCCGCCTGCGCTTTGACATTTGCTGTCTTTTCCGTTCTCGTTTGCGCGTCACGTAGAAGTAGCAGCTGGACGGTTTGACTCCCACATCGAGTCCTGAGGGGAGTCAGCTCCCGAAAACACGTCCTTTTGTGTAGAGGAGTCGGCATTGCTTTGTTTGTCTTTTTTTAATTTAATTATCGTTTAATTTACATCCAGCGTTACTTCATTTGTGATTCAGGCCCGCGGCCGGTCTCCCTGAGCGTCTGCCGCTTAGCAGCAGTCTGTGGCCAGGCGCATCCTTGCTGCAGATTTGCTTTTGACGACGCCACTGTGGCCTTCGGAGCCAGCCTGGCTCGTCCTGGTCCTGCGGTTGAAGGCCTCTGACGGCTGCCCCATCCTGGCACAGGGCGCTGCCTGTGAGCTTGCTGAGAAAATGGGCTTTGTGGAGCTCTGCCTCTGGCTCCCAGGGACGTCGCTGTCGCACACTCCCGTCTTCCTCCGTTCAGGTCATAGCACGGTGCCATTGCAAAGGCAGCGTGAGCACGTCCGGTCACTCCACAAACATGCTGGAGCTGTCAGGCCTTAAATCGAGACGGCTGGTGTCAGAGGCCTTAGATGCGGGGCCTCAGAGGTATGATTTAAAGGACGGTACCGTTTTTTGTAGGGAGAAGTAAACGCAGAGTACTTTTTAAAATCCACAGATGCCGCATGATCAAGCACTCTGCGTTCTGGATCGATACGAGATTTTCAGAAGCCATTGTCCAGCTTCCCAGTTTGTGTCGACTGTTTTGACGTTGCGGGGAAACCCTTGGGTCGTTGGGAATTTTAAGAGAAAAATGTTACAGAACATGCCAAAATACGTCAAAGTGTAGTGATGTCATGGCTTGCCACTCTATTATGTTTTTCATGTAAACGGCTTTATTATTTATGTACATAGGTAGTTATTTTAATTGCTTTTTTCTTTTCTGCGTGTAAATGTTTTTAATTAATTAATTAACTAATTAATTAATTTTCATTAGAGAGAGAAAGAACACGAGCAGGGATAAGAGTCAGAGGGAGAAGGAGAGGGAGAGAGGGAGAGAGGAGAGGGGAGAGAGAGAGAGAGAGAGAGAGAGAGAGAGAGAGAATGAATCTTAAGCAGATTCCATGCCCAGCACACAGGTGGATCTCAGGACCATGAGTTCATGACCTGAGCCAAAATTGAGAGTAGGATGCTCAACTGTCTCAGCCGCCCCGGCACCCCTAAATGTTTTTAAGTGTGACACTTGGTTGCATTATCTAACCAGTTGGATTTGGCATTGAATGTCCAAATAGACAAAAATATCTACATTACTTTCCCCTTAGGATGTAGAAGACAAAATGAGTATTTAGAACAACTTAAGAGATATTAACAACTCGAGGCAGGAAAGCTTAACTTAAAAAAAAAAATCAGAGCGCCTGGGTGGCTCAGTTGGTTGAACGTCCGACTTCAGCTCGGGTCCTGATCTCGTGGTTCACAAATTTGAGCCCCGCATCCTGCTCTGTGCTAACAACTCAGAGCCTGGAGTCTGCTTCGGGTTCTGTGTCTCCCTCTCTCTCTGTGCCTCCCCTCCTCGCATTCTGTCTCTCTCTCTCTCTCAAAAATAGTTGAAAACATTAAAAAAAAGTTTTTAAATCTACCTCGGGGCGCCTGGATGGCTCAGTCGCTTAAGTGTCTGACTCTTGGTTTCAGCTCAGTTCATGATCTCATGGCTCTTGGGTTCAAGTCCCGCATTAGGCTCTGTGCTGACAGTGCAGTGTGGAACTCTCTTGGGATCCTCTCTCTCCCTCTCTCTCTCCCTCTCGTTCTGTTCCTCCCCCACTTGCGCTGTCTCTGTCTCTCTCAAAATAAATAAATAAAACTTCAAAAAAAACCCCAAACCTTCCTTTTTCTCCTGCTGGCAGAGAGGCTCGTAGGTTCTTCAAATGTTCAGGAGCAGAGAAGCACTCGTTCTCTGATTTTCTGGGAGGTGCCGCCTTCTGAAAGCACTTACCATATGGGAAAAGCTGTTCTCCTGGCTCTCCCCGCCCACTTCCCCTCCTTGTCCCTCTGTCCCTCTGTCCCTCTCTTCCCCTCTCTCTTTCCTTCTCCCGCTCGCTCTCCTGTGTATACATATGTTTGACTGGAGAGAAATGTCACTGAGTCGGCCTCAGCAGCTTTTGACAGCCTAACATGCCCTCGTCAGAGCCCAACACTGCCTGTCGGGCTGACCACAGATTGCTGGCACTGGGAGCCTGCCATCCTAGGGACACAGACTTACTTAGCAAATAAAGAGGTGACCAGTCTCCCTCAGATTGTGAACTCCCTAGAGAAGTGATTTGGTAACATGAAAGGAGAAAAATGATGCAGGCGCAGAATGAACGTGTTAAGTGCCGGTGGGGAGGGGCTTGGAAATTGAAATAGTTCTCATCCAGTTTCCTGCTGCCCCTTTGGCATGTTTGGGCATCCTTAGCATTTTAATGTGTCCCCTACACATGGGACCCACCCGTGAAATACATTAGTCTTTGGGCACATCTCAGCAAAGCACAGTAAACTTGATGTGGAAAATGAGACTTCACTTTGTAATTCTTTGTTTGCCCTTTGGAGAAGTGTGTGATTTCTTTTTGGATACTTCTCTTCTGACGCCAAGCATTGCCAGTTACAACAAATGCATTTCATCATGTCAAGGCAACCTGTATCTGAAGAGCAGATTTCATTCCTTTTGTTATGAACTGATTACCTCCCCACAAAGGGTGGGCCCCGGGCCAGCCAGGAGGGCTCCGTGAAGGCGCGGAGGTGGCTGGCCGCAGTGTTAGGTGAGGTTGTTTTGGCATTTTTCCGAACCTTTCTGGTGGTGACAGATCCTACGTGGGGTGTCCCGGAGATGCTGAGGAGGCGGGTGCATTTCAGAATGTTCTGTAGGCACATCGCAGGCATAGAGTAGAGGAGATGAAAGGTAGAGCTCAAGAGAGCGTTCGCGTTCACATGGTGGCCTCGTGGTGCCATCATGAGAGCGCCAAGTGGGGCCAGACTGGCGGCATGACAAGAAACAGTTAACGGGACCCACACGCAGAGCTGTCAGGGTTTATGTGGAATCCTTTCCTTATTGGGAAAGGCTTCTGGTGGCCGACACCCTCCCTCCCAGGGGTGATGACTCACCTTGCAGGTGAGGTGGCTCAGCCCTGCCTGGCTGATAAGGGCCTGTCATTCTTGTCTCTCCAGGGCTCTCCTTCCCTCCCCGGTTCACTTGGTTAATGAATAAGCTGAGTCATGAGGTGTAAGTAAATAAATGCCTTTATCCAATGAAAACCACATCAAAACATCCAGCAGAGACATTTAATGAAGGTGTAAATATTACAGCCCAGCATCCCGTATCTGGTTGGCTTATAAACAAACAGACTTTAAGCTTTTCGCTCCTGAAACCTTTAAATCTGAAAATGGAGCTGCCCTGTCAGGCTTTTTGCAGACAGGGCTTTGGGAAGTAGAGGGAAGATGGGACGCTTATGCTTTATCACAATGGCACTGACATTGTGGCAGATTTAATGCTTCATAAACAGCGCAAGAAGCCGCCAGAAGTATTGTCCTGGCGTGTGTGGTGTGCGTTGATACTGGGTGCATATCTGGATCCGGCGTCCAAAGTGTTAGCAAGAGCTAGTCCGGATTAGAGAACCCACTTAAGTCGGACTGCGGGCCCAGCCGCTGCCTCCAGCCGGCACGCAGTTCAGTTACGGGCACGCTCTGGTCGGTGAATAGGTTGTGTCCTAAAAGTTCCTTTGTTGACTAACCTTTGAGAACACAAAGCTCATTGTTGCACAGAAACGCCGTTTTGAATGGTGGACGTCAGTGAGCCATGGGGTGTCTCAGACTTCGGATCAGGGCCCATTTGTGGGCCAGGAAATCAATGCTGGTCGACAGCAGTATGAAAAAAGAAGGTAGAAAGAAACAGAGCAGAAGACATCAGAGTGGGTTGCGTGTCGTCAAGGTGGGTATTGTTTGGCGATGCTGTCACAGCTTAAAACTTACTGCGCACTGCTGCCTTCGGAGCCCCAAGGACTCTGATGCAGGGGCGTTGTGCCCGCGGTGACTTAAGTCTGGTCATTTCCACTGTCTAACACTGTGACATCAGGCAAGTGACTCGTCTGGGGCTCCATCTTGTCATGTTCACAATAGGGCACTTCTGTGGAGGTAGGGTTACAGACGGAGCGTGTGTTAAGATTAATATACTAAGATCCTACAGAATATAGGGTAACATACCGGGGGTGGGAGCTAATATCACACTTTGTGCACGGTAACCGTTCTGTAAGCCATGATGATTTTTTACTTGTGCTCCTTTGTGATGTATATGGCCAGACCTTAAAGACACTGTTAGAAAATAGTGTAACTGAGGCATGTACTATTTATATTTAGTCTTCCCCGGAGTAGAATTTATTCAGTGGTCTTGACATTTAGGGTCTGATGTTTCAAATCTGCTGTGCTGCAGAATCTCGGAGATCTTTGATTTTACCTTAAGTTATTCCTGTGTAGTTGAGACATCAATCTTGATCTTCTCCTGGGGAGGATGAAGAATAGTATAAATTACTTAGGTCTTTCAGCTGTCAGGTTGACCGAGACCAGTAAGTATGGGATTCTTCCCAAGTCCTATTTTAAGTTGTGTGTCTTTTTTTTTTTTAATTTTTTTTTTCAACATTTTTTATTTATTTTTGGGACAGAGAGAGACAGAGCATGAACCGGGGAGGGGCAGAGAGAGAGGGAGACACAGAATCGGAAACAGGCTCCAGGCTCCGAGCCATCAGCCCAGAGCCTGACGCGGGGCTCGAACTCACGGACCGCGAGATCGTGACCTGGCTGAAGTCGGACGCTTAACCGACTGCGCCACCCAGGCGCCCCTTAAGTTGTGTGTCTTAAATAAAAGGGTGGGGGGCATTCTCTCTCTCTCTCTCTCTCTCTCTCTCTCTCTCTCTCTCTCTCCCCCCCCCACTCCCCCTCAAAGTAACTCTCACTTTTTTTTTTTTTTTTCCAACGTTTTTTATTTATTTTTGGGACAGAGAGAGACATAGCATGAACGGGGGAGGGGCAGAGAGAGAGGGAGACACAGAATCGGAAACAGGCTCCAGGCTCTGAGCCATCAGCCCAGAGCCTGACGCGGGGCTCGAACTCACGGATCGCGAGATCGTGACCTGGCTGAAGTCGGACGCTTAACTGACTGCGCCACCCAGGCGCCCTTGTAACTCTCACTTTTAAACTTTGTTGGAAGTTGGTCCGCTCCTGTGTGACTCCATCGTGAAATCCCTTCTTCCTGTCCGGTCTCCACGCCTCAACACCACTTGTAAGGAGCTGTGTCGGCACTTGAGACCTGCTTTTGTTTGTTTGTTTGGCTAAGGTTTAGAGCCGCTGCTTTGTGGACGGCCGTGAGGGGTAGGTTAAAACAGTCGTAGAAGCATGGCATCAAAGTCAGGGGCGTCTGTCAAAGTAGAGTTTACTGCCCAGCTCGTGGGGTTGTTTTGAAGAGGAGGTGCAGGGGCGCATCGGTAAGTCCGCACAGATGGCCGCTGTCTCAGGCCGGATCCTCATCTCGTCAGCAGCTGGCCCCACGGCTGTTCTCCCGTTCTCTCGATCTGCACCCCGGTGCTCTCAGGAAGACCCAGTCCCTCACCCAGGAAACAGCCAACTTCCGGGTGCTGCCTCCTACCCCTGGATTCCTAAAGCTCTGTGCCACACCTCCCTTCTCTCAGAAGCAGATCCCACCGTGTGCCCGGGGCTCCGTGTCCTCTCCGGGGCCTTGTGCTGCGCCTTGTCCCTGTGTCCACCCGTTGACTTCTTCCCAACAGCGTGGAAACCTGCTGAATCCCTTCTGTCTTTTCAAAAGACTCGCAAGATCCCAGTTCACCTTTGCTCCTGATGATTGCTTTCCTTCTGCAAAGTCAAGTGCTCTGCATGTGTCGCCTCGTGTCCCCCCTCACTCGGCTGTCGGTGAACCCCACGCACCACTCAGTCACTCTTGCAAATGTCCCTGTGACCTCCGTGCCATAAAGCCACCAGGCTCTCCCCTCCTCTGGCCTTGGTCACTCAGTCCCCTGTCCTGTTCCTTCTTGGATTCCACAGAGCCGTGCTCTCTAGGTTAGTCCCCCTCCTCCTTGGTCTGTGGCTTCCCCGGGCACCCGTGCCTGCACTTTCCCACGTGTATGATGAGGAAGTGTTGGCGTTCCTTGGAGTTCTGTTATGACTTCTTTTCTTACTTCGGGCTGTCTCCATTCCTCTTGTTCTTGCCCCTTCAGGGGCAGCGGTCTCGTAGAAACACACGTCAGATCACATCCCTCCCCCTGACTAAACACCCAGTGGTGACTCCCCCTGCATGCAGCGTGGCCTCAGGCCGTTGCACTGTGCCCCTCGCTCTAGCTTTAGCGTGGGCTCCTCTCTGACCCCTCCTCCGTGTCCGCCATGATGGTCTTCTACTTCCTCGGCCAAGGCTGTGCTTCCTCATTCAGAGATTGGTCACTTCATGTTCCTTCTGCCCGGAACACAGTTCCCACCCCCAAGTAGCCTCCCAACATTCCAGTCTCAGGAAAGAGCCCAATGTCTTTTCCTTAGGGAACCGTCCCCGCATCCTGGGCCTGACCAGCTCCCTGTGGGGCCCCCAGAGCGCCTCTCCATTTCCATCCCTCCGCACACGTGTGGCGCTCTGTTCACAGTCTGTCTCCCGGCGAACACAGGGCCTGTGTCTCTGACCCACCCTCATAGCCCCGGTTGCTGAGGCTTAGAGGATAGCACGTTTGTTCCTGAATGAATGGATAGATGGATGAATGAACAAATGAGAATTTAATACATCAGTGTCTGTATTCATAAACTAATGGATGCACAAAGAAGTGACCAAGTGAGAACTAAGTACATTTGTTTGTAAAGCGTTAACATAGTTCTTATAGACAGTAAATACTCAGTAAATGGGAGCTTTATTTATTTCTCGTTGACTTTTCAGCTAGGAACTACGAAAAGAAAAAGAACAAACGCAACACCGGCCGGTTAATGGAAGCAGTGTTCCTTAGTGACCTCGTTCATTGGATGCTAAGGCGCTTGGCGGAGGCCTAGGCCTGGGGGGCTTAGAGCCCAACTAGCACCCTCGCCCTCAAAGTCTACCTTTAGCCAGTTGGTGTTGGTCCTCCCCTCTCCTTCCCTCCTGCCCCTCATGTGAACATCCTCATGCCTGGATTCTTGCCTACCTGGCGTTTGCTACCAATCTGTTCCCTTCCTGTTCTCCTCTAGATTGTGGGCCTCTTCAGGGCGGAGAATGTCCCATTTCTCCTGCCACACCCCGGTGCCCAGCGCATCACGCGGCGCCCGTGTTTGTGAATGAATGATTGAGGTGAATGTAAAGCTGACTGTGGTGTTGTCAATAGAGTTAGTGAAAACGATTGGATTTGTTTTGGCCTCAGTACGGTTTTGAAAAATGATACTTACAGACTTCTGGATTTTACACTTGTCGAGTACGGTTGGTATACTGGTCCCCCCGTTTTCCGTTTGGTTTCCATGCTTTTGCACGGGAAAGCTTTTGCTAGATGGCATCCGTGTTCTAAACGACGGCGTGTCCCGTGAGCTAGTGTGGACTCAGGGATGTCAGGCCACGCTCGCCTCGGGCACACCAAGGTGTGGTGAGTTACAGCTCGCTGATTCTGTGTCAGCTGTAGAACGTCCATATGGGCCGCAGAGCCATTCTCTTTGTCCGCACTACATGTTTTGTGATTTAACAGCAGTAGCCTCCCTAACGAGGCACCTACTGTGTGCCAGGCCCTGTGCTAAAAGCTTTGCATGCACACTGTCCACTCTTCTAGCCGCTTCATAAAGTAAGTAGGAAAGCCCATTTTATGGGTAAAGAAAAGAAGCCAGGTAGCACGTTAAGATTCAGGCAGGATTTGAACCCAGGCCTCTGTGGCCTCAGAACCTATGGTTTTGCCACTTCGTTGCCTTCTTTTAAATAAGTCGGGGGGGGGTGCGCCTGGGTGGCTCAGTCGGTTAAGCGGCCGACTTCAGCTCAGGTCATGATTTCACGGTCCATGAGTTCGAGCCCCATGTTGGGCTCTGTGCTGACAGCTCAGAGCCTGGAGCCTGTTTCAGATTCTGTGTCTCCCTCTCTCTGACCCTCCCCCATTCATGCTCTGTCTCTCTCTGTCTCAAAAATAAATAAACGTTAAAAAAAAAAAAATTAAGTCAGAGGGGTTTTAAGGTTTTAAGTCAATGTCATCCCATCTACATGCCAGCCTTTCTGCACTTTGCAGAGTGGGTTTTCCTTGCCACTTCTTCGGCCTTAATTAGAGAGCTGGGAGGTGACATGAGGCGTGGGAGCAGTGGGCAGAGTGAGTGCCCGTCTGTCTTTAATGGAGGGGGTGATGTGGAGAGAACACGGTCACGGGCACGGCCTGCAGGGGGCAGAGCCAGGGTCACACGCACTTCCTTCTCTCAGCCTTGTCAGCACGCAGGGGCGCTGCCTGCCCTGGCGGTGAGGAGCCCTGAGCTGGCTCGGTAGCGCTCAGCTCTCCCTCCGCCTTCACATTTCTGTAGCCTGGTCCCCGGCCGCCTTCTCTTACCGGGCACCTCCTGTGTATCAGCCGCTCCGTGGGGGACCTCGGGGAAGCGGAGATGACAGCATCACGTCCCCTCTGCCTCTTCCCTCGTTATTTCTGTGCGTCCTCTTCCACAGGCCTTGAGGGCTTTCGTTTCCACCCTTTTATTAATTAATTATTATTATTTTTTAACATAATTTTTTGTGAAGTCACCTAACAAACAGTGTGTACAGTGTGTTCTTGGTTTCAGGGGTAGATTCCCAGGATTCATCGCTTAATACAACATCCAGTGCTCATCCCAACAAGTGCCCTCCTCAGTGCCCATCACCCATTTCCCCCTCTCCCCTGAACCCTCAGTTTGTTCTCTGTATTGAAGAGTCTCTTATGTTTGCCTCCCCCACTCTCTGTGTGTAACTATTTTTCCCCCTTCCCCTCTCCCATGGTCTTCTGCTAAGTTTCTCCAGTTCCACAAATGAGTAGTGAAAACATATGGTATCTGTCTTTCTCTGCCTGACTTATTCCACTTAGCATAATACCCTCCAGTTCCATCCACGTTGCTGCAAATGGCAGGATTTCATTCTTTCTCATTGCCAAGTGGCATTCCATTGTGTATGTAAACCACATCTTCTTTATCTATTCATCAGTTGATGGGCATTTAGTTCTTTCCATAATTTGGCTGTTGTTGAGAGTGCTGCTATAAACATTGGGGTACAAGTGCCCCTATGCATCAGCACTCCTGTATCCCTTGGGTAAATTCCTAGTAGTACATTTGCTGGGTCGTCGGGTAGTTCTATTTTTAGTTTTTTTGCGGAACCTCCATGCTGTTTTCCAGAGCGGCCGCACCAGTTTGCATTCCCACCAACAGTGCTAGAGGGTTCCCCTTTCTCTACACCACTGGCATCTGTAGTTTCTTGAGTTGTTGATTTTAGCCACTGTGACTGGTGTGAGGTGGTATCTCAGTGTGGTTTTGATTTCTATTTCCCTGACGAGGAGTGACATTGAGCATCTTTTCATGTGCCTGTTGGCCATCTGGATGTCTTCTTCGGAAAAGTGTCTATTCATGTCTCCTGCCCATTTCTTCACTGGATTATTTGTTTTTCGGGTGTTGAGTTTGGTGAGCTCTTTATAGATTTTGGATACTAACCCTTTATCTTATATGTCATTTGCAAATATTTTTATCCATTCCATCAGTTGCCTTTCAGTTTTGTTTAAATTGTTTCCTTTGCAGTGCAGAAGCTTTTTATCTTGATGAGGTTCCAATGGTTCATTTTTACTTTTAATTCCCTTGCCTTCAGAGACGTGTCAAGCAAGAAATTGCTGCCACTGAGGTCAAAGGTGTTATTGTCTGTTTTCTCCTCTAGGGTTTTGATGGTTTCCTGTCTCACATTTAGGTCTTTGATCCATTTTGAGTTTATTTTTGTGTATGGTGTAAGAACGTGGTCCAGGTTCATTCTTCTGCATGTCTCTGTCCAGTTTTCCCAGCACCATTTGCTAAAGAGACTATCTTTTTTCCATTGGATATTCTTTCCTGCTTTGTCAAAGATTAGTTGGCCATACGTTTGTGGGTCCATTTCTGGGTTCTCTATTCTGTTCCATTGATCTGAGTGTCCGTTTTTATGCCAATACTGTACTGTCGTGATAATTACAGCTTTGTAATACAGCTTGAAGTCCAGGATTGTGATGCCTCCTGCTTTGGTTTTCTTTTTCAGTGTTACTTTGGCTATTCAAGGTCTCACTCTTTTAGCCTCAGCGCTTTGAAAAAATAATTTGGCCCAGTCGCCAGAGCATGCAACTCTTGATCTCGGGTCGTGAGTTTGAGCCCCACTTTGAGTGTAGAGATTCCTTTAAAAAATAAAATAAAATCCTTAAAAGATAATACCGTCTGTTGGAGAAGTGCCCACTGCATGGAAGGAAGAACAAGGAACCAGGAATTGGGGGTCTTGAGTCTTCACCCGGTAACTAAGGCTTCCCCAGTCTCAGCTGTCAGCAGTGCTCATGCCTTGCTTTCCCAGTGTCGCTGTGAGGTTCAGGCGGGGCAACGTGCACCGATTGTCACTGCCCTGGGAAGCCCATCTTGAGAGCCGGAGCCAGCGCCTCGCTTGCAATCCAGGGCTCTTGTACACCAGCTCGGGCTTCAGCATGGACTTCTTAACTGAAGAGGTTCTGCATTTTCCCTCTCGGGTGGACACAGGCTGCCAACAAGTATAAAAGCTGTGCTTCTTCCCGCCCCTCTCCTGCCACAGTCTTAGATTCACCTCCTGTCAAAGAACCGTGGTGGAACCCAGTTGCCAAAAACATGGCTAGGGCACAGGCCCTGCCCTCAGAGAGCACCCGGGCCCGTCGGGTAAGAGTGAGGAAAGAGCGGGCATCGAGGCCGGCAGCCGGCCACGCGAGGCTGCTGCTGACGGCCTGGACGGCACCCTAGCACACTGGCACTTTCTCAGCAACACTCGAGAAGGGCCTGGCTCTGGAGGGGAAGGAGGGACAGCAGAGGGTAAACCAGAGGCCGCCGCTGTCCAGGCTGGCCAGCTCACCGCCGTCACCTGTTCAGACAGCAGCGTACCTGTGTTCGGTCCCCCATTCCTGCCCTGGCCTCGGGCTGGGCCTGCTCTCTCTGATCGATGGAGGGGATGTCCACTCACAAACACAGGAAGATGTTCAGAGTGACCATTAGGGTCGAGTGTTGGTGTTTTGTTTTGAACTCCTTTCTCTAAAGACTTTAAAGTTTGGGTTCCAGTAGAATCCAAGAGAACAGCTGCCATGCTCTGTCTGGTAAACAGGGAGAGATGGTCAAGCTGTTGTAAACCCAGCCTGGTCAAAATCAGGTGGAACGTGAGAAAACTCGTGTTTACCACGTTCATATTTAGATAAACGAGCAAACACAAAACAACATTTGGCGTCACCCTGGTGTGGGGTGACAACCCAAAATGACAGCACCGTGGTGCAGGGCCCTGAGCTGCGGTCGTGGGAGGAGGAAGGAGAGGATGTCTTCCAGTGTCTGACGTAGGCAGGCATGACGGTTAAAGCACACGCTGATGCCCAGGAAGTCGGGCTGCGTCTGCAGAGCGTCTTCAGCTGGTGGGTGAACGTACTGGCTTATCAGGCTTCTCTGTCAGGTACACAGAACTGCTGTGGAGAGACAGACTCTTGATTCTCTTCAAAGATAGAGGTAGATGCCTGCATTAACCCTGAATGACCCCATCTGGGACCCTTGCAACGCACATGGTGTCATGAAAAGAATGTAGGCTTTGGTTTGGATCCTAACCCAAGCACTTCAGGTCCTTGGGCTAGTCCCTTGGTCTGAGCCTCACTTTCTTCACTTGTGTAGTCAAGATAACACTCACAGGATTCCCCATGCCTGGCGGAGGGAGCATCCAGTAAATTTCTCCTTCCCGGAGCGATTAGACTAGTAAGAATGAAGCGTGAGACATTGAGAACTTAATGTCCGCTGCGGATGGCCGTTGCAGACGCCACACGCAGGGCTGATGGTACACCTCACTGACCTCAGCTGTCAGGTGGCCAGGTGGCACTGATGTGCCTGGCTTCCTGAGGAAGTTTGGAGATGCCGCACCGCCATGTCACCGAGGACATTGAGCCTGGAGAGACTCTCACCTTGTCTTTGAGACACCTTCCAACTTGGAGCATCTGTCCTAGAAACGGCCCTTAGTACTTAGACAGAGTAAACTACAGAAAACCTGAAGAATTTGTTTGTTTCAGATGTAAGGAACATCTGTGAAACTGCCACTCAACCAGGGACCTAAACTACTGCTAATAAATTACATCTTTCTGTTGTTCCTCCCGGTCCCATCCTTCTGGTTCCCTGCCGGGGACAACCGCTCTCCTGAAAGCTGTGTTGATCATTTTCTTGCTGTTTTGTTCTCTGTCTCTCTGACTGTCTCTGTCTTTGTTTCTGTCTCTCTCTCACTCACACACACACACACACACACACACACACACACACCCGTACACCTCCTGGGATATATTTTTTGTTTGTTTGATTTTTGTTTTAGAACGCAATAAAAAGGGTGTCCTTCTGCAAATGAACTTCTAGGACTTGAATTTTTCATTCACTATTACATCCCTAAGATCCATCCATTTTATTGTATGTTGTTGTAGTTCATTTGTGTTTACTGATACATAGTATTGCATTGTGGGAATATACCACAATTTGTCCATTCACCTGCTGATGGACATTTGGATTGCGCGCGCCTTCCTTCCTTCCTTCCTTCCTTCCTTCCTTCCTTCCTTCCTTCCTTCCTTCCTTCCTTCCTTCCTTCCTTCCTTCCTCTTTCCCTTGCTGCCCCCCAGCTGTTAATAACCAGTGTGTTCTTTAAAAAAGAGAATTCTTGTATTTACCTTGTAATATGTAGTATTTTATATTTAGGAGTGGAATTGTTGGGTCATAGGGTATGTGCATCATGGTCCACTTCAAATGAGAATGTTAAATTGTCTTCCATAGCTGTGTTACCAGTGGAGATCCTATTGATCCACATCTTCCTCATCATTGCTCTTAGTCTTTTCTGTTTTTGCCAACAAAACAGGCACAAAGTGAGATCTTACTGTGCTCATAATTGACTTTGCCTGAGCTTGAGCATCTCTTTATATGATTATTGGCTTTCTGTGCTTCCTTTTCTGTGAAATGACTGTGCATGCTTTTCATGTCTTTTGCCCATTTTTGTGTTGGGTGTTTTCTTTCTGATTTGTAGGTGTTTTTATGTATTCTGGTGCTAAACCTTCACCAGTTCCACGCATTACCAACATCTCCCGGTTTGTGGATTGGCTTTGCTCTCTAAAGTGTCTGCTGATGGACAGGTTTTATTTAATGTAGTCCTACTAACTGACCTATTTTAATGCTTAACGTTATTTGTGTCTTCATAAATTCTTTCCTACTTCAAGCTCAGAAAAGATATGCACTTATATTTTCTTTTCAAGTTTTCAAAGTTTGCTTTTGACATTTCATTTCTTCATCCATCTGGAGTTGATTTTTCAGCGTGATGTGACTAAGAATCCAATTTCATTTTTTTTTCCTATGGATAAACAATTTTTCCAACTTTTCCTTTCCCACATTTTCTGTCATGCTGTCTCTGTCAAAAATCAAAGTTTCAAAGATGCATCAGTCTGTTTCTAGGCTCTTCTGTACCCTTGGTCAGTTTGTTGATCTCTGTACCATTTATACACCATCTTAATTACTTTGGCTTAAAGGAAGCTTTTATAGCTAGCAAGGCAAGTCCCCCTTCCTTATTCTTCTTCAGAAATGTCTGGGCCATTGTTGGCCCATTTGTTCTTCTGTTTAACTTTTGGAATCAACCTTTCCAATTCCACAGAATAATTGGGGTATAATTTTTGTAGAGTAAAAATACCCTCTTTGTTGCGCAGCTCTGTGTTTCAGCAAATGCATATAGCCCTGTAACCACCACCGCAATCAAGATATAAGACTGTTCCATCGCCCCCCAAAATCTCCTCCTCTCCTTTGTACTTCACCTTCTCCCCCAGTCCCTGACTAACCCTGTTCTGTTTTCTATTGATATTTGTTTTTAATTTCATTTTTAATTTTTTTGATCTTTTATTAAAATGTGGAATTAAGTCTATAGATCAAGTTAGGAAGGAATCTATATCTTAAGTCACCTGATCCATAATCTTAACGTGTCCACCAACTTAGTTGGAGAGGCTTTGCGTGACAGTAATAGAAAGTTCTTAAATTTTTAGGGAAAAATCTAAACATTCTTTAAAACCCCTAGTAAAGGAAGCATTTTAGAAGACAACCATCAATCTAAATAACCACATAAGTACATACAAATATATGGCAGACACATGGTGGTATCACCTAAAAATGTCCTGTTTTGGTTCCACACCAGCTTTGTCACTTGCCTACAAGACCTTAGGCCAGCAGCCTGGCTTCCCTGATGTCAGTCTCTGTCCCTGGGTGGTGACTAGAGCATCCCTTCCCTGCGGGGCCCCCGTGAAGATGAAATGCTGTAATGCGTGCCGGGTGTCAGGAGATGAGTGGCCCTGGCTCAGGGAAGCTGTGGTGGGCGGGGCGGGGGGGGTGTGTGTGTGTGAGGGGGGCTGCCCTGGCTCCCCTCCAAGGAGGTGGGGAGGGCCGTCGGCATGCGCGCTTCCCCAGAGGCTCTAACCAAGTGGCACCACCAAAAGGTGGCCTTGAATCGTTTCCCTGACAAATTTGGAAAAGGTTAGTATTACCGCGCGGCTCGCTACATGCTGCTGCTGACAGGCGAGCTGGAACCACTGGAGGACACAGCTGACAGCCAATTCATTTTGCTGATTCATCCGTTCGAGGAGGGGTGGCTGTGAGCCAGAGCTTGGCTTCCAGATGAAAGGCCGCGAGCTCTGGAGCTGCTGGGACGTGAAGGAATGCTGGTAAATGACTGCCATGTGAAGGCCAGCGGTGAAAAGTGGCTTGTTATTTGTTTCCCCTTTTAAGTGATCCCCATTCCACATGTTCTCGGATAAATTCCCCACCGTGGTCAGGGGCTTGTTTGTAACATTTGTCCGTGGGGCTGCGCGCTGGATTATTGGAAACGACCAGATACTGTTAAATAGATCATCTTGGCTCCTTTATGACCCTATCATCACCTTTGCTTTCATGGGGAATATTGACTCAAGCCTACTCTTTTACTTGGGAGTCCAAATGAAACTCGAGAGAGGAATCATTGCAGATGTCATCCCTTTGGGGCATGCTCGCAAAATAAACCTGCTGGAAGAAGGAATAGAACTTAAGACAGGGTAATTCGGGAGCTGCTCATTGGCTGACTATCAGGACCGAACAGTGATGGTAGAATCTTTGGGTTCTCATCATAGATCACACTGAAAGTTTAACCCGTGTCAGTAAGGTGGTCTTACGCTTCCAGTGAAATCCCCTCCACGTGATGTTTGCATGTGACAGGATAAGCTTCAGAGAGTGGAAATTGTGTCTCGTTCTCCCGAACATCTGACACGGTCCCCGGGACAGCGAGCAGTGGCCATGTGGGAAGCATGGGTGGTTGATGTGTATTGGATGTATAAATGGTCGGGTGGTTAAGTGAGCGGAGAAAGTCAGAAATGCGGTCCGCTGAAAGCAGCAGAAGTAGCTGTCCCAAGGAGTAAGATTTTCAAGAAAGGATCCCATTTTCTGTGGTTCTGTGCTCGGAGTGACTTTGGCCGGTAGTGCGTCTCCAGAACTGGATGCTTCTTCTGTTTATCTTCTTGCGAGTGAGTCAGGGCACGCCGCCTTGAGCACACATCTCAGCAACTCACTCTCCTTCTCTGGGAGACTCGCTGTAATAGGGAAGTTCTGTAATACTCTGAGGGTCCCCCCTCCCACCTTTTTTCCTCTTTAACTCTAGAGTGATTATTTGAAAAGTTACAGCAAACTTCTTAGTAAAAATACGTGTTTTTCTTCAAGAGCGGAGTTGGTTTTTTTTTTTCTTTCTTTCTTGTTTTGTTGTTATGTTTTGCTCTTCAGGTGGCTAAACATTTAGGGCATGACATTCTGTAAACCACTGCTGTGCTTAGAAGTTTTAGGCAAATCTGGCCCACTTAGAGCGAAGGTGAGAAGCGTTAGGTGTCAGATATGTGGAGCCTCTGCCTCTCATACAGTTGTCTTTCCCTCTGATTTAAGGTCCCCGATGTCCTGGAGTCCCCTGTCTGGTTCTGATGTGCTCACGGGCCGTGCGTACTTGTCACTTCTGTGCATTTGTTTGTGTGGTATTTAGTGAGAACTACTGCGCACCCAGGATGTTGCCAGGAGTGGGGACACGGACCCTCTTGTAGACATCATGGTGCTTTTGCAGCTGTCCAGGTAGAAGGTCTGCCCTTAACGGCCCCTGCCGGCATGGCCAGGCTCTCGCCGTCTCGCCGCCACTGTGGGCAGTCACTGTTGGTGGTGACCGTGGGCTCGGAGAGTCTATGCGCAAGCTGCAGAAGCCAGAACCAGCAAAATGGCCGCCCGGCCACCAACAGGTCTTCCCCGGGTCGTCGGTCCCACGCTCCCAGAGCGTTCTGTCCACCAGCCTCTGAAGAGCAGGCAGCGAAGACTGTAAGAAAACTGACCTGGCCTTAGTGAAATGTCAGCACTAAGGAGGGAATGAGCTCCAGCTTCCAAGCTCTCCCGCCAGCCAGAGCCACATTGCAGAGAATTAGCAGTCTTTCGGTGTGGAAGGAGGAGAGGCGTGCTTGTGGGGATATCTTGAATTTGCACAGTTGAAAGCGACGTGCAGAGTGACAAGAAGGGCCCTGGCCTTCGGGTCCAGGCAGCCTGGTGTTGCTTCCCAGCGCTGCCACCAGCCCGCCGTGTGGCCTGTGGCAGCCACCCAACGTCTGTGCCTCGCTTGCGAATGTGTTGTGAGGTTAGACATCTCGTATGGAAGGCACTGGGCACAGACATGGGGTAGACCTTCCATATTGGACACGGTGGCCTCGGCTCTGCTGTCAATATTGCTTTCATTTTCATTTTCATTTTCTAACAAGGAGGAGTTTACAGTTTTCCCTTAGTGGGTTTTTTTTTCTCCCATTTTCTTACTCTGAAAATGAGTAATTTTCAAGCCAGTAATGTTACCTGCAAATGTGCTTTACTTATCTCATAATGGTTCTTTACAGTTTACAGAGCACTTGCACAGCATCACAAAGATTGGGGTACGACGGCTGTCTTTTCTCCCAATGAGAAAACAGATTTGAAGAGCCTGTGGGACTTTCCCGAGGCCACCTGGCTTCTAAATGGTACAGCTGGGGTCAGAACTCAGACCTGAATCCCTGGTTTCTTTTACTACCTCTGGCCACCTTTTGAAAGTGGCATCTCCAGGGCAAGGCCAGACATTTTTACATGGATTTTTTTAAATTTTCCTCGTAGCCGTCAATACCAGCAAATACGCGGAAAGCTATCGGATCCAGACCTATGCTGACTACGTGGGAAAAAAACACGAGGAGAAGCAGATCAAGAGAAAGTGGACAGAAGATAGTTGGAAGGAGGTTGAGAGAAAGCGGTTAAACACTCAGTGCATATCCTATGCTCTGCAGAATCACTATCACCACGCCAATAGGTAAGAGTTCTCGGTGCTTGATTTAAACGGGCAGAGTTGTTCTAGCAACGGCTTTTCTTGTTCTCACAGGACTAGAAGTCATAATTCTGACTTGTGAGAAAGAGTGTTTTCTAACTCTCCACGTCATATCAGAAGTTATTGCTACCTTCATTCCTTCTGTGCCGTGTAGACCCAGCTCCTGTGCTTAACACTCACACAGCCCCACTGAGGCAGACCGGATACGTGTTCTTCCCAATTGAGGGTGCGGCAGCTGGGGCTCTCTGACCTGCCCGCCAGTCCAGTGAGAGAACCAGGATCAGAGCTAAACCCTTCCGTGTCCAGTCTATGCCCCCTTCCTCCCCCCGGTCCACCATCATGCCCCTGCCTGAGTGTCCGGCCTCCTTGCAGATCCCATGGAAAGAGAACTTGACTTACTACCCCTCATGACCCATAACCCTTCCTTCAGAAGATATAGGCTGGTCACATGCTGTCTCTTAGTAGAAGGACAAAATACAGGTGTAGAAAACCAGGAGGGAAAGTTCATTACAGAAAACGATGAAGATTAGAAAAGTGTGAACTTAAAGAAGAAAGTATGAGCCATAATCCCACCACCCAGAAACAATCACTGTTAATATTTTGGATTGCCCTCCATGTCTTTTTTCTTTTTGTTTCTTTCTTTTTTATTTTTTAAGAGCGTGTGCGAGCAAGGGGGAGGGGCAGAGAAAGAGAGAGAGAGAGAGAGAGAGAGAAAGCATGCAAGTGGGGCTAAGGGGCAGAGGGAGAGAGGGAGGGAATCTTAAGCAGCCTCCATGCCCAGTGCGGAGCCCAAAGCTGGGCTCGATCCCACAACCTTGGGATCATGACCCAACTTGAAATTGAGAGCCAGATGCTCAACCAACTGAGCTACCCAGGCCCCCTGATCCTTCATGCATTTTAAGTGGTTGTTTAGAGATTTTAAAAATTGAGATATAATTAACATATAATAAAATGCACAGGTCTAAGATGTTTATTTCAGAGTTGGTTTTTTTTTTTTTTAAGGAAAAGATTTTTTTTTTTTTTCAGTTTATTTCTTTTTGAGAGAGACAGAAAGAGCACAAGCAAGGGTGGGACAGAGAGAGGGAGAGAGGGAACATCCCAAAATGGCTCCATGCTGTCAGCACAGAGTGTGACCCGGGGGCCCGGTCCCATGAACCGTGAGATCATGACCTGAGCCAAAACCGAGAGTCGAATGCTTAACCGACTAAGCCACCCAGGTGCCCCCTTCCTTTTTTTTTTTTTTTTTTTTTTTTAAACAGTTAATACTTTTAAAGAAAATAAGGGTCTAAAACATGACAAAAATGGCATACGTATACTCACAAAAATTCAGGCCTTCCTAGTTAGAGGTACAGTTAAGATTGTGGGGGCCCTTATGGTCGAGAGGAAGGACCCCCGCAGCTGCGTGCCTCACTTCTCTCAGCCTTAGCGAGTGGACTCTGAGACCCTGGGAGCGCTGTCTCCACTGCCGAGCTTCTCCTGGGGGCTATTAGCAGTGCTGATAGAAATGGACATTAGTTTCTCCGGCTGCTTGCATTGGTAAGGCACATGCTTCTTTTCTTTCCGGTGAGAGATTCAGTGTCCAGAATATTCAAGAAGTTTAGGTTGATAACTGGACAAAACTAGGGCTGAGATTCTGGGAAACTGGACCGGACATAAATTTGCTTGAGGGAGAGATTTGGTTGGGCGGCATGAAATCTGAATAAATAAATACAGGTTAGCACGGTGTTTGAAGAATCCTTCTTTACAGTAGATACTTAGACACTTAAAATCTCCCTAATAGGTATTTAGTCCCCATAAATAAACACTGATGCTCGAAAGATTCCTGAAAGGCAGGTGCTGTTACCATTCTCACTTTATCACGAATGTTCTGTAATTAGAGAAAAAGGTTTTCCAAAGCCACTTTGTCCTCAAAGCCACTTTGTCCTCAAAGCCACCTTGCCCTTTCGAGATTTGGGTCGGTCTTATCTACAGATTATTTGCAATTTGGCATTTTTCACCTGGTGGGAAAAACCCTTTGGCTCGTCTCTTCCTTCTAGTCTTTTCTGTCTGTGAGACTCCACTGCGGCCTTCCTTGACAATGTAGTAGCTCCTGGGAATTCCTGCTTATGTAAGAAACGCTAAAGCATACATCAGAGTTACGGTTTTCAGATTCCACATGATTGTCGTCAAAAGTTAGGGCTTTCTCCAAGTGACCAAATGAGCTTATTACAGTAGGGAAAAGGAGGGGCTGCCCTTTAGAGACCAAGAATTCTGATTAACCTGACTGTATTCCAGGACCCATTGCTTTGTCAGACTGCTTGCACATTTACTTATAAATGTGGGGCAGGTGTTTTCTCTCTTCCTACTGAAAAATGCCCTGGAGACAGCAGAAGCCATGGAGAAGCGAGGCCATGGAGGGGCGAGGCCATGGAGGGGCGAGGCCATGGAGGGGTGAGGCGGCTGACTCCCCAGGCAGCTAGCAGACAAGGGTTCTAGTTCAGGCTCTGCTGTTACCTTGGAAATGACATCGTTCGCTCTTCCCTTCAGTAAATACCCATCCAGAGCCCAGTATCTGCCTCTGTCTTCTCATCTTAAAAGAGGCATTTTGTGGGGCGCCTGGGTGGCGCAGTCGGTTAAGCGTCCGACTTCAGCCAGGTCACGATCTCGCGGCCCGTGAGTTCGAGCCCCGCGTCGGGCTCTGGGCCGATGGCTCGGAGCCTGGAGCCTGTTTCCGATTCTGTGTCTCCCTCTCTCTCTGCCCCTCCCCCGTTCATGCTCTGTCTCTCTCTGTCCCAAAAATAAATAAAAAAACGTTGAAAAAAAAAAAAAAATTAAAAAAAAAAGAGGCATTTTGTTAAAGTCCATTTGGCTCTTAAATTCCAGATGTATTTACTATGTACAATGCGAAGAAGAAATGGATGCACGCTTTAGAGACCCTTTGACTTTCTCCTCAGGGACCAAGTAGTTTCTTCTCAACCTGTGAATCAGAGTGCTGAAAATGCCCCTGGTTGGAGAAGTTTTAGATAAGGAGCATATAATAAAGACCAGATTGGGTGAACCAGTGTCACAAGCAGACCTACGAATGCCTTTTACTACAATGAAATCGTAAACGACGGTGCAGCAAATGCAGAAAAGATCCTTGACCATTTCAGTGGGCACTGCCTTTTAACCTCCTCCCTGCTGCCTGTACCTACTCTAGAGTTTCTCAGAAGCTCTTCTCCCTGTGATTCAGGATGATCAGAAACCACTAGCCCGTGGTGCATCCGACTGGGACTCAGCCCTTTTTGTCCTCTGTGTCTTGGTCCTTTGCTTACACGTTCATTGCTTTCCCGCTTCTGTGACTTAGAGGGGTGGCCTCTCACCTTCAGGCCCCCCGCACCCCTCCCACTGTCTCAGAATGTCTCTGTAGCCGAGCGCCACCCATTTTACCCTGGTGGCAGCTCACTCTCAGAGACTGGGGAGTGCATTTGCAAGCTCCTTGTTGACCATCTCTTGCTTCTTTTTTTTGCCCTGGCTTCATTGGTCCATGGCAGAGATCTTTGTTCAGCTTCTTCTTCTTCTTTTTTTTTTTAAATAAAAAAAAAAAAATGGAAGTAGGGGCACCTGCGTGGCTTAGTAGGTTAAGCATCCAACTTCGGCTCAGGTCATGATCTCGTGGTTCGTGGGTTCAAACCCCACACCAAGCTCTGTGCTGGCAGCTCGGAGCTTGGAGCCTGCTTTGGATTCTGTGTCTCCCTCCCTCTCTCTCTCTCTCTCTGCTCCTCCCCCACTCATGCTCCGTCTCTCTCTCAAAAAAATAAACATTAAAAAAAATGGAAGTGTAGTTGCCATATGATATTATATTAGTCTCCAGTGCACAATACAGTGATTCAGTACATGACTGTATACATGACTCAGTGCTCATCATGATAAGTGTAGTCACCATACAGCGTTATTACAGTGCTGTTATCTGTATTCCCTTCACTGTGCCTTACACCCCCGTGACTGGTTTGTAACTAGAAAATCGCACCCCTTAATCCCTTTCCCCTATTTCTCCCATCCCCCCCCCCCCCCCCCCGCCCGCCCCCACACCCCTCTGGCAACCACTAGTTCCTTCCGTTCAGCTTTAACTGCTGCTGCTTCTCCTGGAGGAGATGCCGTTGTTTTCCTTCTTGTCTGCTTCTGGGTTCTGTACTATAGGAACAGACGTGACGTCCAAATGACGTTTCCCCAGTTTGCATGTTCCCTTGGATAGACCTTACACTTCCTGAAAGGGCTCCTGAAGTTTTCTCGGGTAGCCACCTCGCAACCCTTCCTGTATTTGGGAAGGGCGGGTGTCGGCAGATTCAGTGTCGAGCCTGTGGGTTGGGTACGTTTGAGCAGAGAAGATGTTTCCCGTGACACTTTTTAAACCATTGAAATGATAAACGCACATAATCTTTAAAGATTTGCCTAGGACAGGAGTATGTAAAATGCAAGAAGGGAGAATCTTTGCTCCTCCCTCCCCGCCTCTTCTTCCCAGTGCCTGCTACTCTTCATTTTCTTTCTTTCTCTTTTTTTAGTTTATTTCTTTTTTTTTTTAATTTTTTTTATAACATTTATTTATTTTTGAGAGAGAGACAGAGCATGAACGGGGGAGGGTCAGAGAGAGGGAGACACAGAATCCGAAACAGGCTCCAGGCTCTGAGCTGTCAGCACAGAGCCCGACGCAGGGCTCCAACTCACAGCCCTCACGGACCGCGAGATCATGACCTGAGCCGAAGTCGGCCGCCCAACCGACTGAGCCACCCAGGCGCCCCTTTAGTTTATTTCTTTATTTTGAGAGAGAGAAAGAGAGAGAGAGAGAGAGAGAGAGAGAGAGCCAGCGTGGGGGAGGGGCATAGAGAGGGAGACAAAGAGAATCCCAAGCAGGCTTTGTAGTGTCACCACTGAGCCTGACGAAGGGCTCCCATTCACGAACTGTAAGATCGTGACCTGAGCTGAGATCAAGAGTTGGACGCTTCACTGATGGAGCCATCCAGATGCCCCTTTTCCCTTTTCTTTCGGTGGTTTCCGCTCCACCTCTCTTACCAACTTTGACCAATATACCTTGGTCAGTTCTATAAAAGACAAATTTAGCGCGTGCATATTACCTTCCATCTCTCTGCTTCTCTTGTCCCCAGGGTTCGTTATATTATTTATACTGTTCACTACTTTTTTGTGTCTCTACTTTTGTGCTCTTTTGAGAAGTGGATTTTAAGAGATGGCAACAGGCATGCGTCCTGTTTTTTATTTTTATTTAAAAAAAAATTTTTTTTTTTTTAACGTTTATTTATTTTTGAGACAGAGAGAGACAGAGCATGAACATGGGAGGGGCAGAGAGAGAGGGAGACACAGAATCCGAAACAGGCTCCAGGCTCTGAGCTGTCAGCACAGAGCCCGACGCGGGGCTCGAACTCACGGACCGCGAGATCGTGACCTGAGCCGAAGTCGGCCGCTTAACCGACTGAGCCACCCAGGCACCCCCATACGTCCTGTTTATATTATGATTATGTAAATGCAATTCTCTGAAGGAAAAATGTTGCAGCACGGCCCACGGGGAAGAAAGTGTATTGCTGTGTCATAAAACTTTGCTGCCCAACCAAGAATCTTCTAAATATCCCAGGCTTTTTTGTGTAGATCTTTTTGAGAGAAGCAATTTCCTTTTGCTTGAGTGATTTTGATTTTTTTTTTTTTTTGCATATATAGTGTATGGTTAGTAAACCCTATGAAAATGTGTCTGTTTCACCTTCATAATTGATAATGTTGCTGGATAGAGAATACTAGATCATAAAATTTTATCCTCTCAGAACTATAAGTACATTGCTCTTCCCACTGTAATCAATAATCTGCTTTCCTGTTTTCCTTCAAGGCAGGTGCCACGTTTTCTGTGTCTTTATATCTCTCGCACCTACCCTAGAGTCTGACCCAGAGTTACATTCGTAGACGTTTTGTGAATTAATGGATGAGTAAGTACTGGAGTGTCCGTTTCCTCAGTGTGGGCTCTGGGCTAGGTCATGTTTTCGCTCTTGTGATGCTCACAAGAAGCATCATGAGGGAGGTGAGGTCTGTCCCCCTCTCCCAGAGGCTCAGGGAAATTAAACAGCTCTTGGCAAAGATGTGGGTTTGATACCAGGATTATCTACAGAGCCCTGTTCTTTCCACCATGTCCCTCCCCGCCCCCTTACATCTTCCCAGATCTGGTAGATCCAGGCCTGTCCTCAAGGGAAGAAAGGACTCACATGATTGCCTCTAGGTACGTGCCACATAGGGGACAATTGTCTTGACTGTAGTCCCCACACCAGCAAAGAAAACATCTTAAGAGCTTGTATCTTTTCATTTAAAAGCAATATCCTGGGAAGCACAAGAGAGGCCCTTTTGGATTTCTGCTTAGAAGAATCCCAAAGCTTTCGTTACAGAAAAATTTCAAACATAAACAAAAATAGTAAAAATAATATAAGAAAGTCTTAGCGTGCTATCACAGAGTGTCAACAGTTAGTGTGTGACGGTCCTATTTTAATTAATACTGTTTCTCTCCTTCTCCCTTCTGGTCATTTGGAAACAAATCACAGACTATTGTTTCAGCCATAGGTCTATGTAAGCATGTATCTAAAAGATAGGCAGTCACTTAAAAACAAAACTACATTGCTAGTAACAACAAAAAAATTAACAATGACTCCCAAATATCAGAGAGCCGGTGTTCAAATTTCCTGCTCACTGATTATTTTATTTTTATTTTTTTAACTTTTAATTTTTTAATTTTTAAATTAAAAAAAATGTTTGATATTTATTTTTGAGAGACAGAGAGATACTGAGCATGAGCAGGGAAGGGGCTTAGAGGGAGACACAGACATCGAAGCAGGCTCTAGGCTCTGAGCTGTCAGCACAGAGCCGGAAGTGGGGCTCAAACTCATGAGTTGTGAGATCATGACCTGAGCCGAAGTCAGACACTTAACCAACTGAGCCACCCAAGTGCCCTACAGATTTTTTTTTTAATAATTGTTTTGTTTGAGCTCTAGTTTCCAAATAATTTGTGTATTACATTTGGATATGTCTCATCTTCTCTTAATTTAGAATCCCCTCTGTGGATTCTCCCCCAACCCCCAGTGTGCTTAAGAAGGTAGGTTGTTAGCTCTGTAGAATTTCCCACATTCTGGTATATTCTTTTAAGTTTAACACATCCCCTGACTACTATATTTGAAATGAACTGGTAGTGAGATTTACAGACTTGATCAGATTCAGGACTGAACTCATGGCAAGAATATTTCATAGGTGGTGATGTACATTTCCTATAACATCACATTGGGTGGCACCAACTGTCTACTTGTCTTTTTGTGATAAGATTGATCAGGTGGCTTCAGATGTTGCCACCCTGGTCCATCCAGTGTAAAGTTCCCTATCAGCTTTTTACCTGATGGTTTTACTGACCATTAATGATCAAAGGCTACATTCATTATTTCATTAAGGATGCAAATGGTAATATTCTAGTTTACTTCATTTCTTATCCCAAATGCTCTTACTAAAGTAAAAAATTTCTGGGGTGCCTAGGTGGCTTAGTCCATTAAGCATCTGACTCTTGATTTCGGCTCAGGTCATGATCTCAGGGTTGTGGGATCGAGCCCCTGCATCGGGCTCCGTGCTGCTCATGGAGCCTGCTTAAGATTCTCTCTCCCTCTGCCCCTCCCCTGCTCACTCACTCTGTCTCTCTCTCTCTCTCTCAAAATAAAATAAAAAATTTCTTCTCATCATCTCTTTGGTTACCTGGACATATAGTTCATATAGGAAAAGCAGAATAAATTGTTTAATCTCTCCCCCCCCCCCCCAAAAAACACCTTGTAAAAACCAGTTTTCAGGATAATTATTTGGTTTCCTATCACCTTCTAACAGTGGGCAATGAGATTTTGTTTTGTTTGTTTGAATCATGAGGTTTCTAAAATACATATGTTTTATGTATTTTAGTGCATTACAGTCGCTGTTTTTTTTTTTTCTAATGTTTATTTAATTTTGAGAGAGAGAAAGAGAGTGAGCATGTAAGCAGGGGAGAGGCAGAAAGAGAGGAAGACAGAGAATCCCAAGCAGGCTTCTCGCTGTCAGCACGAGCCTGATGCGGGGCTCGAACTCAGGAACTGTGATATGACCTGAGCTGAAATCAAAAGTCAGAGGCTTAACCGACTGAGCCACCCAGGTGCCCCACTGTTGCTGTTCTTTTCGATGCTCTAATTATCTTGTTTCTGAGCACTGGAAACAATTTTGAGTCCTCTCTTGAGTCTTCTGGTACAATCCCAGTAGCCTTTAATAGCCTCTTTCACTGCTAGTATTTTTTATCCCAGGCTCTTCTGTGTATTTCCTACCTTATGTTTAGAATCAGCCATTTCTCCAAGGGGCCTGTTCCTTTTGATGGAAAATGGTATTTAGAAACCGTAATCTGGGTTCTCAGGGTGTTTATTGATATTGGATTCATTGTTGTTTATAGCCGTTTTTTTTTTTTTTTTTTTTTTTTTAATTTTTTTTTTTTCAACGCTTTTTATTTATTTTTGGGACAGAGAGAGACAGAGCATGAACGGGGGAGGGGCAGAGAGAGAGGGAGACACAGAATCGGAAACAGGCTCCAGGCTCCGAGCCATCAGCCCAGAGCCTGACGCGGGGCTCGAACTCACGGACCGCGAGATCGTGACCTGGCTGAAGTCGGACGCTTAACCGACTGCGCCACCCAGGCGCCCCTTATAGCCGTTTTGAATTAAAAGGGCTAACAAGGAAGTCTTCCTTCTTTCTTTCCTTTTTCTTTTTAAAATTATTTTATACTGTTATTTCCAATTCCAGTTAGACTCCAGGACTTCTTTAACTTTTTAAGATTTTGTTTCTTTTTTCTTTTTAAAATTTTATTTAAATCCAAGTTAGTTAACATAGAATGTAATAATGGTTTTAGGAGTTTCTTGTTTTTTTTTTTATGTTGACAGTTATGGTTCTCAGTGCTATTAAAGTAGTTTTTTTTTATTTGCTTTATACTACTATATATAATAATTTCAGAATAACTATAACAGTACCATTACAAGTAATATAATTACTGAAAATAATTTTTTTGCAGTAATTTTTTCCCCCTAGAGTGTATCTGACTAGAAATGAACAAACCACCTTATTTTAAAGTCACTTGAGATAATTCCTTTGTGTGGTTAATCTGCCAACTCAATAAACATTTATGCTTGTTTCATTTCTAACTTTAGGGATTGCCTTTTTTCAAATCAGTTTTGCCTTATAAGCATGCAGAACATTTATGTGGTTCCAGAGTCAGATCTCCTCAGCTCTTCTCCCTGCCTTCCCCGGCTGGTTTTCTCCCTCCCTCGTGGCAACCAGTTTTGTTTGTTTTTACTATATTCTTCTATTTTACAAATGTATTAAACAACTTCATATATAAACCCTCACCTTCTGCTAGGTAGACAGGAATGGACCGTATGGACTTTTCTCTACCTTCCGTTCGTGTTACTCTGCTTTAGGTGAAATGAGATTCTTTGCACTGCAGATGGCTTTAGTGTTCTTGAGCCTCCATAACAGAACATCCCACACAGCTAAGTCTGGTGTGTGTTCCTAGTTCATGGGATCAACCTCATGGTGAAATTCACGAAGATTGTGTGTCAGATGGTTAGTGAAAAATGAATCCATGACCTGTGCTCCTTTTGAGAGGCATCATTCTTCATTTCCCTTTTCTCACCTTCCCATCTCTTCCTCTGTCCCGTCAGTATGAAGGTGTAAAACTCACCGACACCCTGCCTGCCTGCTTTTGGAATATCTTTGGACCTAAGTGAAAAGCAAGAAAATGTTCATATATATTTGTTTTTTAAGCAGATTCTTCATTCCAGGCACTGTGCTAGATGCTTTACATCTTTAAAAAAAATCTGTTTAACAACTCAGTGAAACCCTTGGTGATATTTTTAATTTATGTGTGAGAAAGTTGAGCCTCAGAGAAGCTGAATAATTTAGCTGAAGTGACACACAATTCTTACTTACAGTGCATTACGTTGCCTCTTAGGAACATAGCACATCTACACCTGTGAGCCTACATGTTTGAGAGAGATATGGTCTCATTTTAATAAATTATGTTTTCTTAAGAAAACAAAACAAAACAAAACAAAAAAACCTGTGTTAAACCCTAAGTCCAAAACCTCCGAATTTCAACCTTACTTCTTTGGGGAGTGGATTTAGATGTCTAGTCCTACGCATCATCAGTGTAAAATTGTTAGCTTAAAAACAATTTTTCTTGAGGCGCCTGGGTGGCTCAGTCGGTTAAGCGTCCGACTTCAGCTCAGGTCACGATCTCACGGTCCGTGAGTTCGAGCCCCGCGTCAGGCTCTGGGCTGATGGCTCGGAGCCTGGAGCCTGCTTCCGATTCTGTGTCTCCCTCTCTCTCTGCACCTCCCCCACTCACACTCTGTCTCACTCTCTTTCTCTCTCAAAAATAAAATAAACATTAAAAAATTATATATATAGGGGCGCCTGGGTGGCTCAGTCGGTTAAGCGTCCGACTTCAGCTCAGGTCACGATCTCGCGGTCCGTGAGTTCGAGCCCCGCGTCAGGCTCTGGGCCGATGGCTCGGAGCCTGGAGCCTGCTTCCGATTCTGTGTCTCCCTCTCTCCCTCTGCCCCTCCCCAGTTCATGCTCTGTCTCTCTCTGTCCCAAAAATACATAAATGTTAAAAAAATAAATAAAAAAAAATTTTTTTTTCTTAATTTTTTTTTTTTTTTTTTTTTTTTGAGAGAGAGAGAGAGCATGCGATCATAGGCAGGGGAGAGGGAGAGAGAGAATCCCAGCAGCTCCATACTATGTGTGGCTCAAACTCACGAACTGTGAAATCATGACCTGAGCTAAAATCAAGAGCCATTCGCTTGGGTTGCCCGGATGGCTCAGTTGGTTAAACCTCCAACTTCAGCTCAGATCATGATCTCACGGTTCATGGCTTTGAACCTCTCGTCAGGCTCTGTACTGACAGCTTGGAGCCTGGAGCCTGCTTTGGATTCTGTGTGTGTGTGTGTGTGTGTGTGTGTGTGTGTGTGTGTATGTGTGTATGTCTCTGCCCCTGCCCAACTTGCGCACATGCGCACAAGTACACACTCTGTCTTTCTCTCTGAAGAAAGAAGAGTCAGACGCTTAACGGACTGAACCACCCACATGCCCCGGTTTTTAAAAAATTTTAAAAGAAACAGGAATGACCCTGTACAAGCCAATAAATATCAAAAATCCTGAAGTGTCATCCCCTGGTATGTTCAACACTTAGTAGAATCCAGTCTTGGGCTTCGATGGGTTGACAGGTTGATTTTAAGTAGAGGAACTACAGCGAGGCCAGGGGAACATGACTTGGCGGTGAGAAAGGACAGACACGCATGGTGTGTTCAGCCTGGGACAGCCACTGGAGGGAAGGGCAGGAGGAACCATGGTTAAGATCCTGAGGTGCCTACGAGAAGAGCAGTGATTTCTCTGTCCTCACCCAGGGCTGAGGAAGAACCTGGGGGAGACTCAGGTGGCATTATTAGTATGTGTCCTGCTTGCCTCCTAAGAAAACTCAGAGAGGGGACATGCCTTGTTCCAGATCCTGGAGCTGGTGCTGCCATAGACGGAGCTCTTTCTGCTGCCTTCCCCTCCTCTCTGCTGATTTTGGCCAGGCCTAATTGTCTTCTGCGGGCTGTGCTACTTTCAGACTGCAAAGCTGGTGGAGACCTTTAACATCCGTTCTGAATGATTTTTTTGTAATAACTGAGGAAAAATGACCACGGCCCTCCACTCAGCCTTCCCGCTTCTTCCTTTCCACATCTGAGCAGTTGGAAGAAAGGATCAGTCTGGTCTCAAGGGGGTATTTTAAGATATTGGAATTAAACACGGAGCATAAAACTAGAGTCTGGTTAATATAAAATACAGAGTTTTAAAGTACGTACTTACTAATAAAATGGAATGATTAACCATGCAAATTGGGTTTACCCCAGAATGTCCCTAAGACATAAAACCTAGGAGGGGCGACTGGGTGGCTCATTCAGTTAAGGGTCCAACTCAGTTTCGGCTCAGGTCATGATCTCACCATTCGTGAGTTTGAGCCCTGTGTCGGGCTGTCTGCTGAAAGTACAGAGCCTGCTTGGGATTTTCTCTCCCTCTCTGCCCCTCCCCCACTCAAAATAAATAAATAAACTTAAAAAGACATAAAACCTGAGAGATTTTAAAACAGGACGTAGGAGCAACTCTTAAGAAATATCCCTTGTCCCATCCACTGGCCAGCATTAGGGAGAAAGGAACTGATTTAGCTCGTCTCTCCCCTTCAACTTCTCTTGGGCCAGTAGATCAGGACACCACTGCTTTCTCTCGGAGGAGATACGTCCGTAGGATTCCTGAGAATCATATAAAAAGAGGCACAAGGAGATTGGATAAACAGAATGGTTGATGCATACAGTGGAATATTAGTCAGCTTCACAGAGGAGGGGGAGTCTGACATGTGCCGCAGCATGGGTGAACCTTGAAGACCTAGCGTTCAGTGCAGGAAGTCCGTCTCGCAAAGACACATACTGTACGATTCCCCTCCGATGAGATACCTGGAGTTGTTGCGTTCATGGGCGTGAGGTGGAATAGTGGCCACCATGGTGGGGGCGCGGGGGGGTGGGGAGAAGGAGTGAGGAGCTGGGTGTTAGCGGGTGTAGAATTTCTGTTATGCAAGATGGTAAGAGTGTTAAGAGGTCAGTTGCGCGGCATTGAGGGCATGCCTAACGGTACCGGCCTGCACGTTTCAAACGGTTGAGGTGGTAAATTTTGTTAGGTGTATTTTATTTTATTTTATTTTATTTTATTTTATTTTATTTTATTTTATTATTTTTTAATGTTTTATTTATTTTTGAGACAGAGAGACAGAGCGTGAGCAGGGGAGGGGCAGAGAGAGAGGGAGACACAGAATCTGAAGCAGGCTCCAGGCTCTGAGCTGTCAGCACAGAGCCGGACGCGGGGCTTGAACTCACGGACTGTGAGGTTGTGACTTGAGCCAAAGTCGGATGCTTAACCGACTGAGCCACCCAGGTGCCCCATGTTATGTGTATTTTAGAGCCTTTCTTTCTCGCGGTACCTGGGGAAGGGAGGACGCTGATGACAGACCCAGAATACTTTAAAAATTTGAATAGAAAATTATGAATTTGATAGAAAAAGAGGGGATGAAGTTTTTTTCAGTTACTGCTCATCTGTTTTATACTTTATTTAAATGTGTTTGTAGATGAAAAATTGTCAAGATAAGACGAGAAGTTGTTGAATTTGGTTGGAATACGCTGCTGAGATCTGGCCTTTCTTTTCTCGTCTGTTGTATGGGCTGTCGTGTGGCTGGCACCCAGATGGGTTGATTTGTAGATGAAGGTCTCCCGTAACAGATCTAGAGTATGAAGCGTCAACGCTGCAAAAACTGACAAAAGCAAAAAATGGAAAAGGCTTCGTTTCCTTCACAGTTGAAAGCAGAATGTCCTGTCAAGATTTTATGTTAAAGAACACGGAAGCTCAGTTGAACAGCATCTTGCGCTCACACGACTTCTGATGACTGGAAACATGTTCATGTCTCATAATGGCAGTGGTGTTTGAGAATTGGTGTTTTCTTTCCATATGCTTGGTGTTATTTATTTGATCAACCATAATTAAAAGTAATTACCTGTGTTTCTAATAATGTGTTACATTCCTCATACTTATCTTCATGTAAGAGTATAATTTTTTTTACATTTAAGTTTATTTTGAGAGAAAGAGAGACCATGAGTGGGGGGGAGGCAGAGAGAGAGGGGGAGAGAGAATCCCAAGCAGGCTCCCCACTGTCAGCACAATGCAAGGCTCTAACTCCCCAACCCTGAGATCATGACCTGAACCGAAACCAAGAGTCGGATGCTTCATCAACTGAGCCATCCAGGTGCCCCGATTATAATTTTTTTTAATGGTGCTAACATTTGAAATTGCCCTCGGCATGCTTAGATAGGGCAGGGAAGTACTTGTTTTTATATGTGTGTTAACTAAAGAAAAACACATTTCCTGTTTCATTTCCGCAGATCAGTGCAGTTAGGATTATTTCTGTATTTCTTGTAGTACTTATAGCTGAAATAAAATATGAAATGTGTAAATTGTGTAGATGAATTTCGAAGTGTAGACATTTTTCACGTTTTTCTGGCAGTTCTTTTTTTGACACTGTATGCTTTTAAAAAATTCTGGGGGCGCCTGGGTGGCTCAGTCGGTTGAGCGACCGACTTCAGCTCAGGTCTTGATCTCACAGTTCGTGAGTTCGGACCCCACATCGGGCTCTGTGCTGACGGCTCGGAGCCCGGAGCCCGCTTCGGATTCTGTGTCTCCCTCTCTCTCGCTGCCCCTCCCCCGCTCGCACTCTGTCTCTCTCTGCCTCTCAAAAATAAAGAAAACTAATAAAAAAAATTTTTTTTTCAATTCTGCTAGTCCATCCTAAGTCAGCAGAAGCAACAGGAGGTTTGTGTTCACTTGGCGAAGGTCAGCTGTGAGGCCCAGCTATGGCTGCTGTGGCCCAGCACCACATTGGTCTTTGTGCTCGTAGGCGCTTTCAGGTGTAAATGCCGTCCACAGATTTGAGGGGCTCCGCTTTGTCCGTTCAAGGATCCCCGAAGCACAGATTCCGTTTCGCTCAGTCGCGCTGCCGGTAGTGCAGACGGCACGTGGATGCTTGCCAGATGGGAGCGTTCACAGCCTCCCTTTTGTGCCCCTTTTCCCCAATGCAAAAGAACTAAAATTTGCTGTATATTTTCGTATCTTCAGTCCCAAAGTAGAACTGATCGTAGAGTCTAAGTGATGGCTAAATGGATGTTTACTGTGCGTTTCTTGAAACTTTTCTGTGCATGTGAAGTTTTCATACTGCTGGGGAAAAAAAACGGAGCCGTGTCTTGTGGAAGCCTCGTGTACATTTCCAACAGGGTAGGGCGTTTGGGGAGGTTCTTGACGATCTGCAGGATCCACGCACCCATGAGTCGACAGGTGGCAGTTGGCCGATGGCTTCACGGCCACCGGGGAGGCTGCTGGACACCTTCCCTCCTCCCCCCTGCGGCCCGTACGACCTGCGCAAGCTGCTTGCGACTCCCTTCTGCTCCCCCTTCTCTCTGTCTCTGTCTCTCCTCCTTTCCTGATGGGTTGCGAGGGTTTGGACCCCCGGCTCTGAAGACTCACATCAGCATCATCTCCAAAAACATGCCCACCCATGCCCACCACACGACAGGGAGGGGACAGCGAAGGGACAGCGAAGGCACCGTCTTCCAGGTGTCTGCCATGTGCCAGGCACTGTAGCTTGGGCTCTTGTATTTCTTTTTCTTCCTTCGTCCTCGTCATAGCCTATTCCTTCACTGAAGAGACTGAGACTCACCAAAGTACGGGAATTTGTCCGGAGTCCCAAAACCAGTAAATGACGGAACCCGGATCCGGGCCCTCACCGCTCTCATCCCAGATCCCATTTGTGCTCTTTCCAGAGTGTCTGCCCCCTCCTCATACACCCTTTTGTGATCCTTCTCTGCTGCCAGAAATGCCTTCTGAGATGCCGTCCAGCCCACCTGGGATCCTCGGGAATTCTCCGCCTTGGGGAAAAGCTACTGTTTATTTATACTGTGTTCCAGGACCTAACGTATGCCTGGTGGTCACTCAAAGAAAGGTTTAAGTAACTGAATGAACAAGAGAATTCATAACACCCTGGGAACATACCTTCTTACCTAGTGTCGTATTGGGGAAAGGTCCCGAAGACTACTTTTTCCCTTTTTTCTTTTTTTGAGGGAGAACATGCATGCCTGTATGTGCAGGGGTAGGAGGGGGAGGGGCAATCGGAGAGGGAAAGCGAGTCTTAAGCACACTCCTTGCCCGGCACGGAGCCCAATGAGGGGCTCGATCTCACCACCATGAATCACGATCTGGGCCAAAATCAAGAATCGGCCGCTTACCTGACTGAGCCACCCAGACGCCCCTGCTTTTTCCTTTTTGAAAAATATAGATCATACTAGGAATGCTTTCTTTGCTAAAAACAAGGCTGAAAGGAATGACATTCTTTTATAATTATACCATAATCCAGTTTATTTTATCGTCTTGTTGTTTAGACTGAAAGAGCCGTATGAAGGTGGGTGTAGATTGACTGGATCCTTGGAATATCAGCTCTGCAGAAGATTGTTCACGTGTGCCTTATCATAATGTTTTAAGGGAACATAAAAGGCAGTTAATCTCATGCTACAGAAATCAGTGTTCAGGCCACCATTTTCTGAGTATCACATCAGTTGTCCTCGATTTGGTAAAAGAAACAGGGAATTCTTGGGAACAACCATGAGGTCGTCATCTTAGATGAATGGTTGTAAATTCTTGGAAGGGATTTGATTCTAGCGTGCTGCAGTCACAAATTACTCCAGAAGGGTCTTCAAAAACCAAACCAGGATGCAAGAAGCGTGTGGTGTTTCCTGATGTCAGAACAGCTTCTGGGAGGTCCTCTGTTCCGAAGGAGCAGAAATGATGTTGTCTTGTCCTGGTAAAGCCATTATACCCTGTTGATTCATCAAGTCAGATCGGTAGTGCTAATGAAGTCATCGCAGCATTAATTTGATTAAATATGTGATGTGAATGTCCGTTCAGAGTGGCGGAATTGATGGCTGTAGTGAAACTACTAGACTTTAGAGTGGCATTTTCCATGTGGTCAGTAGCTCGCTCTCTCTCTCTCTCTCTCTCTCTCTCTCTTTTTTTACTATCTTTCGTCGCCAGTGTCTCCCTCTCCATTAGTTGAGACCATTTTGGCTGCAGTAAGCGTGAGTGCCCATCCAGGGAGGAAGAGTTGGATCCTTCATGAATATGATATCCCACCTACCTACTTTCTTCTTCATCATTTGTGGAACAGTTTTCTTCCAAATTTGAGACTGATGCTCACTTGACACGGGTTTTTTTTCCTTCTCAGGTTGTATTTGGTGGGTTTATAAGAAAAACTGGGGCACTGTGGTGGCTCTTTCAGTCAAGCGTCCAACTCTTGGTTTCTGCTCAGGTATGATTTCATGATTTGTGAGCTCGAGCCCCACATCCACACAGAGCCTGCTTGGGATTCTCTCTTTCCCTCTCTCTCTTCCCCTCCCCTGCTCTCTCTCTCAAGATAAATAAACTTTAAAAAAGTCAAGAGAAAAAACACCAGTTTCCAAGGAGATGGGATGTCTTAAAAAATATATAGGATCAAGATCCTGATGCTTTGAATTTCATTGTTGTTTGGGTAACTGGTTTTAATTTTTTTCTTAAGAGTCGTTTCTACTTGCAAATGCTCATAACTATGCAATCCTGTGTTACCACACTAATTCTGACGGATGGAAGTGTAGACTGAAGACTAGTCTACATTGTAGGACATTTGCGAAGAAATGAGATAGATTCTTTGAAGGACTCGGTCGCACCTGTAACTGTGTGAGCAAAAGTTTTACTTGATCACGCTGTACGCTCGTGGAGCCGGAAGATGCTTGAAGGTGATCTCGTCCGCTCTCCCTGGAGTTAGAGAGCAGAACTGGAGGCTCCGAAAAGCGGTGTCTTACTCGAAGTCTCAAAGGCAGTGGGTGTAGGAGAGCTGAGCATGCCCGTTTAACATGGACAAGTAAGGACCTACTACTGGTATGAAGTTTTTTCACAACGCCAAGTGTATCTTTGGGAAGTCCTTGGCTTTTTTTTCTTTCCAAATGTTTTCAGCGAAATACACGAACATTGTTTTTTCAAGCCAAATAATAGAAAAATTTTATAATTAAAAGCAGCTGTCCCTGATGCCCTCCTCCTTTCCCTGAGGGCCAAGCACTCTCCACTCTTTTCTTTTGATACTTACTTTTTTCAAGTAATGCAATTATTGCTGTGTCTTAGTTTTTCTGTTTATCCCTTGACTTAGAAAAACGGTAGGCTTGTCCAGTCATTTTTATGGTCCTAATAGTATGTGGAAAGACTGCCCGTAGTGGTTCAAGTTTTCCCGCCTCCCTGCATTGTCTGTTTCCTCAGAGTTGAATCTCTCTTTATGCTGGTCTGCTCTGGGTTTTGACTCTTGTGTTGAAGATTTTCTTCAAATATCTGACTTCTTTGGTTTCTTTAAAAATAAACTGAAAAGACATAAGAAGCTGTGGGTGTGGAGGCTAATGTCATTGGTGTCTTTTCTCTGTGGAGCGATGAGGTGAGAAGCTGGCTTTGCAATTACATGTATTTTCCCCGAGGCTTCCGATTTTCTTTATGGCTTGTGCTTTTTGTGATCTACTTAAGCAACCCTTGCCCAAACCAGAGTCAGGAAGACTTTCTTATTTTTTTTTCTGTAAATTTTACAGTTTTTGGTTTTATGTTCAGGTACGCGATCTATTTCGAGTTGATTTTTCTGTGTGGTGTAAGACACGGGCACAAGTTCGTTTTTTGCACATAGGTGTCCATTTGTCTTGGCAACACTGCCCTATGTTGAATTACTTTGACTTCTTTGTCAAAAGGTGTCTATATGTCTATCCTTTTACCAGCACCACACTGTCTTGATTACGACACGTTTACAGAGAGTCTTAAAATCAGATAGTAAATCCTTTATCCTTGTTCTTCACTTTTCCACATAAAGTTTAGGGTCATTTTGTTGACTTCTCCTAAAAGCCTGCTAGGTGGGGTGCCTGGGTGGCTCGTTTAGTTGAGCATCCCAACTCTTGACTTCGGCTCGGGTCACGATCTCATAGTTGGTGAGTTTGAGCCCCACGTCGGGCTCTGCACTGGACACTGTGGAGCCTGCTTGGGATGCTCTCTCTCCCTCTCTCTCTGCCTCTCCCCCACTTGCGAGCACGCGTGCTCGCTCTCTCTCTCTCTATCCCTCTCTCAAAAAATAAACTTAAAAAAAGCCTGCTAGAACTCTGATTGGGGTTTTGTTGCATCTATAGATCATTTTAGAGAGAATTCACATCTTAACTGTATTGAGCCTTCCAACTCATGAACGTGGTATATCTTTTCACCTGTTGAGGTTTTCTTTGATTTTTCTCATCAGTTTATTATAGTTTTCACCATACAGATTTTACATATGCTTTATTACAGTTGTCCCTAAGTATTTTGCTTTTTGATGCTATTGTAAGTCATGTATTTTCAAGTTCTGATTCCATTCATTCATTTATTATATAAAGAAATACAGTTGATTTGTATATCTTGACCATGTATTGTTGAACCTCACTAAATTCACTTATTAGTTCTAATAACTTTTTTTTTTTAGTTCTAATAACTTTTTATAGAGTATTTGATATTTTCTGTTTAGACAACCATATCTGTAAGTAAAGGCAACTGTATTTTTCCCTGCCCAATGGGCCATATACATTTTTCTTTAAAAAAATTTTTTTTTAAATGTTTTTATTTATTTTTGAAGGAGAGACAGAGCGTGAGCAGGGGAGGAGCAGAGAGAGACAGAGGGAAACATAGAATTTGAAGCAGGCTCCAGGCTCTAAGCTGTCAGCATAGAGCCTGATGCGGGGCTCGAACTCACGAACTGTGAGATCATGACCTCAGCTGAAGTCAGACACTTAATCGACTGAGCCACCCAGGCGCCCCTAAATTTTTCTTTTTTTAAAAAAATTTTTTAACGTTTTGTTTTAGTTTTTGGAGAGATAGAACAGAGCGTGAGCAGGGAAGGGGCAGAAAGAGAGGGAGACACAGAATCTGAAGCAGGCTCCAGGCTCAACGCTATCAGCACAGAGACTGACACGGGGCTCGAACTCACCAACTGCAAGATCATGACTTGAGCCAGAGTTAGACA
This sequence comes from Neofelis nebulosa, assembly GCF_028018385.1. NCBI lineage: Eukaryota > Metazoa > Chordata > Mammalia > Carnivora > Felidae > Neofelis > Neofelis nebulosa. The sequence goes on from NC_080799.1 coordinate 33,244,107, forward strand.
CTCAACTGACTGAGCCACCCAGGCGCCCCATATATAAAGTTTATCTCTTTCTCTTGTCTTATTGCACTGGCTAAGGCCTCTAGCACACTGTTAAGTAGATAGAAATAGTGACAGCCAGCCTTGGCGTCTTATCCCTGATCTTAGGACAAAAGCATTCAACATTGTGGCATTAGCTGTAAGGATTCAGGTATTTTTAGATGTTGATTTTCTGATTTGTACCTCGGGGGAAGTGAGCCTGACTGTTGGTGCCCTGAGTACTGATCGGCAGGAAGGAGCTGGGGGCCTCCCTTCTCAGGATGTGGGGGATGCTCCTTCCCCTGTTATTGCTCCTTATTGTCCTACTCAATCCCACTCTGCACTTCTGGGCTTTGTGCCTCTGGGAGAAAGCAAACCCCTTGTCCCACTCCTCTTGGCCTGGGGGTATGCTGGTCCCCGGCTTCCCTGGGACAGGGGCGGGGATCCTAGGACGCCCTTTCCCATCTTGTCATCTCCTTGTTTTAGGAATCTGGTGCCTCTTATTTGCTGAGACTTCGCAGGGCTCTGTTGAGAGTGAATCAGCTTTTTATACAACACTTAGATTTCTGTTTCCTCCTCTGTGCAAAGTTCTTTGGCACTCTTCTTTCTCCTTGTCGTCTCCAAAGAGTGTCTCCAAAGTGAGCTGACATCCTGTCCTCTGATGCTGCCTCTCCTGTTCTCTGTGCCTTGGTCAAGTTATTTATATCTCTCTACAGATAAATACGTGTGTCCAACTGGTCGTGTTTAACTTCCTGGAAATTTTTAAAAAGCTGTTTATTTTTTGCAATAGTTGGACTTTTGGTATAGGGGGAGTTGTTTTGATTTGCTCACATTACTGATTTGATTAGTAAATCCATTCATCAGAGACAAAAGTAAACTTTAGTGCAAAAGTAAATTTCATCCCAGCCTCTGAAAATTTCACGTTTGTTCTGAATTTGGCTTCAACTAATTATGTGTTGAGTATAAATTCCTTATCTAGGAATTATTATTAATTTCTCTGTGTATCATCAGTTAATTTTTTCTGTGTTGAATTAAAGTGAGTTAGCAGTACGGGATTATTTAGCCAAGTTCAAACCACGTTGAATGCCATTGATTCTTTGCAACCAGAACCAATTTTTCACTTATTTAGGCCAATCTCCTATTTAACTATGAACTTGATACCTAGGACTGAGCCACATACTCACACAATATATTCATATATTCTCTTTCTTTTCCCTGCTTCCCCCATGTGAGGGGGGAATAATGCTTCTCTCATTCCTTAAGAGATATCCCTTAATCCTGGGTAGCTAGCATACAGACATACCTTATTTGATTTTAATTTTGCTTTTCAGACTCAAATTATTTGTTAGAAATGAGAGTCACAGTTCATCAGCTGTGTCCAAGGGATTGCCTTCTGAATGGAGCGTAGCCTAGTAAACATCCTCCCCTGGCCACCCAGATCATGCCCATAAACACAGAGACACTCATGCTCGTGGAATTTGAATTCAGCATGAGAATTTGTGAGAACAATAAAAATGCATTTTCTAGCTCCCACTTCTGCAGATTTTTCCAGTTCATTTTGCTTTGTGAGGTAGTTTGCTCAGAGGGAGATTAGATTCCTCCTTTCCGTTAGATATATCTCACAGGGAATGTGTTTTTATCCAGACAGATAGGGAAAGTTGACTATATACTGGAATGTAAACCATGTTAACATCATATATAATTGAGGATGAAATGAGCCATTTGTTGTTTGTCACTTGCCTTCTTGCTCTTAGAGGGGAAGCATTCACTTCATTTATTCCATCCCTTCAGCAAACCTTGACTGCAGAGGGCTGACTGATGGCCCCGACCCAGGTACTGAGAGGCCCCTGGCCATCAAGGATTGTGAGAACCTGTTCTCACGGAATTTACATGGTAGTGGCAGAGAGAGAGAATAAACAAGCAAAGAAATAAATGAGAAGCCCGGACAGAGATGAGTCTTCAGAGGCAAACAAAACAGGGGCAGGGGCCTCTCGGGCTCCGCAGGGTGTCCAGGGAAACTTTTCGGAGGGCCTCTTTTGTCACGTGGACCTACAGAAGGAGCACTAGCGCTGGGAACTTGGGACTGGGCAGGGCGGGTGGGTAGTGAAGCAGTTCAAAGGCCCTCTCGGACTGGGGGGGCCATCTCAGATCTACCTAACCGGCTGCCCAACCAGGGGGAAGTCACTTACTCTGAAGGTGAGGTTTCTTGCCTGTAATAGGGGAATGGAAACACACATCCAGCTTAAAATGTTCATCTCCAAGTATCAAACGAGAGAATTTTGTAAACTGGGTAGCCCTTTAAAATGAAAAATGGCTATTTTATCCAGCAGCATGAACGTCCCAGCCAACTGAAGGACTTATCCTCCGTCTTTAAGACTTACTGTAAAGCTACAGATATAATAACAGTGTGGTGCTGGCATACGGAACGACGAATAGATGATGAAACAGAATAGAGTGTCCAGAAACACAACCACACATTTATGGTCTGTTGAGTTCCAGCAGCGTTTCCATGCAGGAATCTCTTCCTGACATTTCTAGGGACTTTTTTTTTTTAATTTAAATTTAAATTTAATTTTAGAGAGAGAGTGTGCACAAGTCGGGGAGAGGGACAGAGGGAGAGAGGGGGATAGAGGGAGAGAGAGGGAGAGAGAGAGAATCTTAAGCAGTCTCCATGCTTAGCACAGAGCCCGATGTGGGGTTCAGTACCATGATTAGAGGATCATGACCTAAGCTGAAATAAAGAGTTGGATGCTCAACCGACTGAGCTAACCAGGCACCCCTCTAGGGACATTTTATGTTACTCCAAGTTGTGAGAAAAATCAGTCAACTAATCAGGATAAAGGAAGAAAATCTGTGGGCCTTAAAGTTTAATGATCAACATAGGTATTAACTAGTTCAAAGGAATCCACTCACATGAAGTTGAAAGCAAGAGTGGAATCAGTGTCAAAGGTTAAGGTCAACATTTCAGAGACCAGCACAGGAGCATATGGAGCAGAAGGGGCCACGGTCACATCCGTCATTCCCATTCGTCACTGCCACCATGTTGTAAGTATATGGTCGTAGCCTTGGCTGTTGCTAACAGTGAGTCATTTTTATAAATAAAAACATATTAATGAGTTTACTCACATCAGTACACTTTATAAAAATCCTGCAAATCTTGTTCCAAGAAATAATAAGTTTTGGAAGCAGTCTTTAAATTGGCAGTTCTGAAACATGTTTCTCTGTAATAGCTCTATTGACCTTGCCAGGATACCCAAATGTTATGTCATCTTAATGGAATCCAGTGGTGTTCTAGTGTTTGAATATTTGCTGTAAGGCTACAGTTCTTTGTAATTACCTTTACGGAAGAAATGCAAAGGCAAGATGTAAATAGCGTCGTGGAATACTTTGATGTGCAATCAGCTCATCCAGAATCTGAATTAGGCCAAGCAATATCAAAACCAAAATCAAGGCAAGCAGACAAAATGTTTTCATCCGTCAAAGAGGAAATGAGCTTACATGAAGCAATATGTAATCTTAACACCCAACTTGTATTTGCTTTGGACACACTCAGAACAATTTGACCAACTTCAGCACAACATGAAAGAAACTTTTCTGCATCTGGATTATTTGTCATAAGACAAATATTAGCAATTAGTAGTTATGTATTTTAAAATCTTATTTAAGAATAACTTTTAAATATTAAATATTTGTGACATTTTTTAGTTAAAAAATTTTTTTTAATGTTTATTTACTTTTGAGAGAGGGAGAGAGAGACACACACACAGAGCGTGAATGGGGGATGGGTAGAGAGAGGGGGAGACACAGAATCTGAAGCAGGCTCCAGGCTCAGAGCTGTCAGCACAGAGCCCGATGTGGGGTTCAAACCCGTGGACTATGAGATCATGACCTGAGCTGAAGTCAGATGCTTAACCGACTGAGCCACCCAGGCGCTCCATTTTTTAGTTTTTAAGTGATGTTTATTGGGCATCCATTCAGTGCTAGTGTTTTATCCTTTTAATGTTTTCTGTTACCAAATATCTATATCAGGTAGAGATTATTTTTACATGTTATGGAAATACATAATTTTGTCACACCATATAGTCTGTAATCATAATAACCATACATTTATTATTATATCTTATTTTACTGAACTGACCCCTGAAACTTTAAATATAACCCTGTCACAGAAAGGTGATTCATTATTTACGATTATAACTATTATTTAAAAACATGTAGTAAAGTGCTATGAGAAGTATAGAATAATTTATTATTCAGGAATTCTGACTTCTTGTTCTCAAACTCTCAAGATTAATAACTGTCAGGAAGTTGGAAAAATTTGACATTCCTGACAAAGGTGCTGATAATCCAGGAGGCAGAGTTAGGTTTGTCAACAAATAGTTGTGAAACAATTGTGTAGTGGTATGTAAAAATTGAACTTCTCTTAAATCACACCATATACATGGTTAACTTGAAATGCTCATAGACCTAAATTTAAGAATTTAAACTATAACACTTCTAGAAGAAAAGATGGAAAAAAGTATTAGTGACCTTGTGCTATTAGTCTGAATTGTGGCACCTGCACCCCCAAGTTCATGTGTTGAATGAACACATGAATGTGAACATGTGTTCACATGAATGAACATGAATGAACACCTAACTCCCAATGTGATGGTATTAGAAGATAGGGCCTTTGGAAGGTGGTTAAAGTTAGATAGGGTCATGAGGGTGGATCCTCATGGTGGAATTAGTGCCCTTGTAAGAAGAGGAAGATGGAGAGAGCTGGCTCTGTCTTCCCAACAACAAAACACTGCCAAAAGAAAGAAGATCTTCATAAATGAAAAGATACCCCATGTTCATGGATTGAAAACTTGATATTGTCAAGATGTCAGTACCAGCCAGACTGATCTGTGGATTCAGTGCAATCCCTATCAAAATCCCAATGACATTTTTTGCAGACATAGAAAAGTCCATCCTAAAATTTATATATATTCTCAAGGAATCCTAAGTAGCCAAAACAATCTTGAAAAAGAAGGACAAATTTGGAGGACTAACACTTTCTGATTTTAAGACTTACTGCACAACTACAATAACCAAAACAGTGTGGTATGGGCCTGAAGACAGACACAGAGACCAATGGAATAGAATAGAGAGCCCAGAAATAAACCTTCCCATATACAGTCAAATCATTTTTGATGTAATAATGCCAAGACCATTTTGTGCAGAAAGGACAGACTTTTCGGTAAATGGTGTTGGGTAAACTGGATATCCAAATGCAAAGAATGAAGTTGGACCCTTACCTTACACCATACACAGAATGAACTCCTATCTCCGATAATGGATCAATATGTAGCATTTACAGGGAACTAAAACTCAACAGAAACCAACCTGATTCAAAAACAGGCAAAGATCTTGCATAGATGTATCTCTAAAGAAGATATACAAATGGCCGATAAGCTCATGAAAAGATTCTCAACATCACTAATCATTAGGGAAATGTAAATGGAAACCACAGTGAGATACCACCTTATACCCATTAGGATCACTACCGTAAACAAACAAACAAACAAACAAACAAACAAACAAAAACAACAAACCAGAAAAGAACAAGTGTTAAAGAAGATGTGGAGAATTTGGAGCCTTATGCACTGTTTGTGGGAATGTTGCTGTGAAAACAGTATGATGGTTCCTTCAAAACTAAAAACAAACTTAACTGTATGATCCAACAATTCCATGTCTTGGTATATGCCCAAAGGAATTAAAAGCAAGGTCTTTGTACACCCTGGTTCAAATCAGTATTTTTCACAGCTAAAATATGGAAGCATCCCAGGTGTCCATTGACAAATGAATGGATAAGCCCACAATGGAATAGTATTCATCCTTAAAAGGAAAAGATGTTCTAACACCAGCTACAACGTGGATGAACATTGCCTGACATCATGCTAAGTGAAATAAGCCAGTCACAGAAGGACAAATACTACACAATTCCACTTATATGAGATACCTGTTAGAGTAGTCAAAATCAAAGGGGCAGAAAGAATGGTGGTTGCCAGGGGTTGGGAAGAAGGGAGAACAGGGAGTGACTGTTTCATGGTTACAGAGTTTTAGTTTTGCAAACTGAGAATACGGGAAATGGATGGTGATGGTGGTTTCACAACATTACAAATGTACTTAATAGCACTGAACTATACACTTAAAGTGGTTAACATGGTGAATTTAATGTTATGTGTATTTTACCATGACTTAAAAAAAAAATCCAGAAAAGCCTTTCCACAAGTGTTCACGGTATTATTATCTATAACAGCGAAATGTAGGAGGCAGCCCAAATGTCCGTCAGCTGGCACGCGAATTGTGGTATGGCCATACTGTGAAATAACGCTTGGTAATAGAAGGAATAAAATGCCAGTACTTGCAGCCGCGTGGCTGGTTCTCAGGGTATTGTGTTAAGTGAAAGAGTCAAACACAAGAGACCAAAGACTGTGTGATTTCACATATACCAACTTCTAGAAAAGGCGAAACTATAGGGATTGCAGGCAGATCAGAGAATTCGGGGCAGAGTGGCCCAAGGAATCTTTTTAGAGAAAGGGAACTCTTCTCTTTTTGTTGTCTTTGTCCTTACATAGTTGTACACACAGTTCCAAAAATTAACCAAACTGTACCCCTAAAACGAGTGAATTTCATTGCATGTAAATAATAGCACAGTTACCGACCTCAGGAATTTAACATTGATATAATATTTTAATATACTGTTCATATCCAAGTTGTATTATTTGATCTAGCATTATTTATATCACTTTCCCCCATCCGTTAGAAGACCCAGTCTGTGAGAATGTCTAACATCTACTTTTCGGTGGCTCTCTGGTCTCTTTTATGACAGTGACACTGTTGAGGAGCACCAGCACCTCCCCTCAGAACCCTTTTTCAGTAAAATGGTTTTCATTTGGGTCTGTCTGATGTTTCATCATGGTTACATTTCTGTCACACAGTCCTGACCGGAATAGTACATAAGTGATGCTGTGCCTTTGTGACGGTATCACTGTGTTGGGAGACACTTTCAGACCGTGAAGATATCCTCCTCTTCATCAAAACATCTCCCCAGGTGGGGCGCCTAGGTGGCTCGGTTGGTTAAGCGTCTCACTCTTATTTTCAGCTCAGGTCATGATTGGGGTTTGTGAGTTTGAGCCCCGCGTTGCGCTCTGTGCAGACAGTGTGAAGCCTGCTTGGGTTGGGATCCTCTCCCTCTCTCCACTGCGCTCTCTCTCTCTCTCTCAAAATAAACTTAAAAAAATAATAATTAAAAAAAATCTCCTCAGATGTAGCAGCTACCGATGATATTTGCCTCAACCATCCTTCGTGTGATGGTTGCAGAAGGGTCACCTGGGAACTCCATTTGTCTTCCGCCATTACCATTTCATAGTTACTACTCAACTAGAAGAGCTCTCCCTTCTCCCTCCCCCCTACCCCGTATTATATATTCTCTAAACCCACGGATTTCTATGTTTTCAACAGTTTAGAATTTGTTATTGCCTTTTAATTATTTTGGTGCTTAAATGTCTGGTCAGTGAAAACCCTCTCCACCTGGTCCTTAGGTCCCGTGACATACACGCCTCATCATCTCTTGAGCAGTTTCCTCCTTTGTGGTAATATTGTGGGACGTTCCAGGCTCATTCTGTGCCTCCTTTAGGCCACCAGTGGAATGGGCCAGTTCTTCGAGAAGCCCTGGTTTTTTTTTTCAGGTTATGGTATTAGAAGTTAAGATATGGACACTAGATGTGCTCCTTGCTCCTGGGGTTTCTTCGCTCCTAGGCCCTTTCAGTGGATAGTGCACGGATATACACACGTGCACACCCACATAGTGGTGCGCACACACACACGTGTGTGGATCCACACATGTACACATACTTGTTTTAAAAACCGTCCCACTCCATCCCCATGGGGCTCTTCCTTGTCTTCCCCCATTCTAGTATTTGTATGTCTGGCTTCCAGCAACATCAGCTCATTCGGATTCACTCAGTGCCGTAACGCATTTACGTATTTTCGGAATGGTTTCACTCACTGAACAGCAGAAGATGCAAAACTGTTTAAGGGTTCTTCCCCACACCCCACTCCAGATGGGGAGTACTGGGTTCATAAATTGCGTTTTTTCACCTTCCTTACTAGAAATCCTTCCCTATCAGTTCTCTGAGATCTTCATTGTTTCTTACGACTGCTCTGAACTTCATTGATTATGTGTATACAGTTTACCAATTTCCCATGCTTAGACGTCTATTTTGGCCGTATTTCCTAATTACAAATAAAGCTGCAGTGGGGCACCTGGGTGGCTCAGTCGGTTAAGTGCCTGACTTCAGCTCTGGTCATGATCTCAGGGTTCAAGGGTTTGAGCCCCATGTCGGGCTCTGGGCCGACAGCTCGGAGCCTAGAGCCTGCTTCAGATTCTGTGTCTCCCTCTTTCTCTGCCCCTCCCCTGCTCACATTCTGTCTCTTCTCTCAAAAATAAGTAAACATTTTTAGAAAGTTAAAAAAACCCAAACAAACCGTAAGCTGCAACGAATCCCCTGTGCCTACATATTTTTGCAATGTTGGAGGTGTGCCTTCCAGATTCCTAGAAGTGGGATTGTGGGCTCAAAGAGTAAATGAATACATAGTTTTGTTAGATGTTGCCACCTTTCCCTCCATAACAGTGAATTCATAGCTTTGCCCATTTTTCTGTAGGATTTTTTATCCTTTGTTCTCTTCAGTTTGAGGGTTATTTGTATATCAGGGACATTAACCTTTCATCTGTGATGTATGTCACAGATATTTTTTCTTGGTTCCTCATTTGCCTTTTGATTTTGCTCATCTCATTTATTGCCATCCAAAAGGTTTTTATGAGGTCAAACTTACACATTTTTTATTGCATCTGGATTGTGAGTCATAGTGAGAAAGCCTTTTTGTACACCCAGAATTCACCCATGTTTTGTTGTGGTACTAGAGAGTTTCTTTTTCTTTTTCTTTTTCTTTTTTTTTTTTTTAACTTAGAGAGCAAGCAGGTGAGAGAGAGGGAGAGGGAGAGAGGGAGAGAGAATCAAGCAGGCCCCATGCTCAGTGCAGAACCTGATGCGGGGCTTGATCCCATGATCCTGGGATTGTGACCTGGGCCAAAATCAAGAGTCGGACACTCAGAGCACCTGGGTGGCTCAGTCACTTAAGCTTCCGACTTCAGCTCAGGTCATGATCTCACGGTTTATAAGTTCGAGCCCTGTATCAGTCTCTGTGCTGACAGCCAAGAACCTGGAGCCTGCTTCAGATTCTGTGTCTCCCTCTCTCTCTCCTCCTTCCCTGTTCATACTCTGTCTCTCTCTTTCTCTAAAAAATAACATAAAAAAAAAAAAGAGTCGGACTCTCAACCAGCTGAGCCACCCAGGCGCCCCTAGATAATTTCATTTTTTACACTTAGATATCTGATCCATTTGGTATTTATTCTTTTGTACCAAGTGAAGAATGGGTCTGATGCATCCTTTTTCAGCTGTTCCAACCCTGGAAAAGTGTTTAAATGTTCATCTTTGGCCCAGTAGTTTGAGATACCACCTTTATCATACTCTAGATTTCTATTATGCAGTTGGGGCTATTTCTAGACTTTGTATTTCTCAAAGTCCCAGCTGAGTTTTCATTAAACATTTACGTCTCAGAGGCTCCTAGGTTCCAGGATTTACAGTACAGAGGAATTTTTTGGCCCCTTCCCCTTTTGTAGTAGAAAAGCAGGTCCTTATTGTTTTTTAACACTTTTTGAATTTTCTGAATGTTCAGAAACCAGCCAAAATTATTTTTGTCTTTAAGAAAACTTTTTGTTTATTTATTTTTGAGAGAGAAAGAGAAAGAGAGTGAGCAGGGGAGGGGCAGAGAGAGAGAGGGAGACACAGAGTCCAAAGCAGGCTCTAGGCTCTGGACTGTTAGCACAGAGCCCGATGCAGGGCCTGAACTCATGAACTGCAAGATTATGACCTGAGCTGAAGTTGGATGCTTAACCTAAGACTGAGTCACCCATGTGCCCCTTTAAGAAAACTTTTAAAAGATATTATCAGGGTTTTTTTTAAGTTCATTTACTTTGGGGTGCCTGGGTGGCTCAGTCAGTTGACTTTGACTCAGGTCATGGTCTCGCAGTTCATGGGTTCGAGCCCCACGTCAGGCTTTGTGCTGACAGCTCAGAGCCTGGAGACCACTTTGGATTCTGTGTCTCCCTCTCTGCCTCTCCCCCTCCCCTGCTCATGCTCTGTCTCTCTCTGTCTCCCAAAAATAAATAAATGTTAAAAAAAACTTTTTTAAGTTCATTTATTTTGAGAGAGAGAGAGGGAGAGAGCAGGAGCAAGGGAGGGGCAGAGAGAAAGAGAGAGAATCTCAAGTAGGCTCCATGTTGTCAGCACAGAGCCCCACACGGGGTGTGAACTCACAAACCATGAGATCATGACCTGAGCTGAAATCAGGAGTCCGTCACTTAACCGACTGAGCCACCCAGGCGCCCCAAGGTATTATCGGTTTTTAAACCGTAAACTTTAGCATGAATTTTTAATAACCTCCCAAAATATTACCATTGGTATACCCCCTTACTATCCCTTCCATAAAAGAGGTGTTTCAGAAAAGTGCATATAACGTATGTGAAAAAGGGGCCAGCTAGTCTTTCGAGGCCGTGTGCTCTGAGCTCTGTTCTGCCTCGTGTGGCTTCTAAGAACCGCCAGGGAAGCAGTTTATTCCTCTGCTTCACGCGAGTGAACGAGTATAAAGTACAGAGCAGCTGTGAGTGCAGGAGTAACATGGAAGAACTGGAATACATCGGCTGGCCAGTGTTGTTTTTGTATGCAGCGTTTTAAGTATTCACTTCCTAGAAAAGGCTTGAATAGGGGTATGTACGCATTTGCTCCCTGCCTTCCCGCCCCCTCCCTGTTCCCAAATGGCCTCCCTCAAGTGGAATGAGTTGATTCTTAAATGTTTCTCATAACTTGGGGGCTCTAATAAAAAAAAGATCTATTTATAAGACCCATTTAGAGGAGACAGGGCTCACATCGGCCATGCGGCCTCTGTTTTTATCAAGTTATATTTCAGGGAACATATTTTCTCAAGGAGAAATCAGGACATGTAATTTGATTTAATTCAACATGTCACATCCTATAAAGCTTTAAAAGAGAAGCCAGGTTTAATTATAAATTTGACAAGTCACTGCTTTGGAATAGAAGAGAATTCTGTGAAGGTGGGCTATGCCCTGTAAGTGTATAGAGATGATGAGCAACGTGACAGCTGACACACTCAAGAAGTCCCCTGTTGTCCCGCGTGTCCGTGAGGCAGTCATGAAGGGAACAGGGCTGTCTTCCAATGTGGCGCCACGACGACTCTTATCTTGTTATCTCAGCTCTACTCTTCTGTTATGCTCTTCTCCTGCCAAACAGAGACCAGGAACTTTCTTTAAAAAATGTTGTCCTTTGAAGCACTCAGAGCAGCTTAGATTCGTACACATAGGGACACAAGCGTAATGTACAACGTGCTCCTGGATAACCTTGACTTGTCATGGGGAAACCTTTGGATTTCAGTTCGCATTAAGGTCTTTAACTCGTACTTGTAGGTGGCAGCCACCCAGGTTGTTGACTGCTAGTGAAGTGGTAATGGACTTAAGAGTATTAAGACACGTTACAGGCTCGTCTTCCTGATAGTCTCCACACCTTTCATGTCGTCCCTCTGTGTGCCTTTCAGTCTTACCTCGACCAGCACGGTAGGAAAGAGAAATCTGAGCCCCAGCCCAGCAGAAGCTGACTTGGAGACCAGAATATCAGGGGAGATTTCTGACACTGAGCTGGAGCAGACAGGGTCCTGTGCAGAATCCCTCTCCGAGGGAAGGAAAAAGGCCAAGAAATTAAAAAGGATGAAGAAGGAGCTTTCGCCAGCAGGTTTGTATAAAGTCTTACTCAAGTTCTGGAGGTGTGTACTCTTTAACGCTCTAGAAACTCATATTTTGGGGGAGAAATGATAGCAGGGCTTCGGTCGGTGGCAAAGCCCGTGTGCAGTAGTCTCCCCTTGTCCACGATTCGCTTCCCGTGGCTTCAGTGACCCGCGGTCCACCAAGGTCCAGAAGCACATGATCCTTGTCAGAAGGTCAGATGTATCGTCCGAAGGTCCACGGTCTCCTAATGCTAGGTCACGGTGCCTACGTCACTCAGCTCACTTCCATCTCGTCACGAGGGCATCTTATCATCTCACGTCCTCACAAGAAGGGTGAATAAGCTATTTTATTTTATTTTATTATTTAAAAAAATTTTTTTTAATGTTTATTTTTGAGACAGAGAGAGACAGAGCATGAACAGGGGAGAGTCAGAGAGAGGGAGACACAGAATCTGAAACAGGCTCCAGGCTCTGAGCTGTCAGCACAGAGCCCGACGCGGGGCTCGAACTCACGGACCGTGACATCATGACCTGAGCCGAAGTCGGCCGCTCAACCAACTTAGCCACCCAGGCGCCCCTGAATAAGCTATTTTAAGAGAGAGACCACTTCACAGAACTTTCATCATAGTACATTGTTCTAACTGTTCTCATTTGCTATTAGCCATTGTCGATCTCTTCCCGTGCCTCGTTTATAAATTAAACTTTATCCCGCATGTGTATGTGCAGGAAATCACGTGGTACCTAGAGAGGTTTCAGGCTTCCTCTGGGGGGTTTGGAATGTGTCCCCCGCAGATGAGGGGGGCTGCTGTAGTTTTCCATGGGACCAGCTGCTTTTAGGATCCATTTAATTTAATTTGAGGAATCCCTAAAAAGCCCTGTCTCTTGATAGAGGAAGGCTTGGCCGGGGCCTTCTTAGTTAAAGATGGTTAGTCCATTTTGGTAATCCTCTCTCTCTCCTCCACGGTTCAGAGGTTTTGCTGATGTGTGTAAGTAGCCTCAGTATTTTAAATGTGCATTTCAATTTGCACAGAGGCCTACTCCTACACATGTTATTTTCAGCGGCAGAATTTTCACCGTTCCCAGCAAAACGCCAGGCAGCCTGGATTTCTCTCATAAGCAGAATTACATAAGGAGCAGAGGAAACCGGAGGCCAACCCATGTTGAGAGCCTAGTATGTGCTAGGTGCTGTGGCAGGAGCACCAGGCCTGCCCGAAGCCGAATGCCACATTCTCTCCACCACCCGGATGCCGTGGGGGGGTGGTTTCATGACCTAACCTAGCCTTCCGTGCACAGACCCTCTACGGCCCTGGACCGTGAGGTGAGGGACGGGCTTGCTGTCAGCGGGGCCAGTTCCCTGCCCGGGAGATCCAGCCATCACCTACCGGGTCCACCAGCTGTCACAGGGGCGACAGTTATGGCCTCTGCTGACCCTTGCTTGCTAAGGGTCCAGCCTGGCATCCCATGCCCGGCAGAAGTGCTCGGCTCTAGTGTTCTGAGGTAGTCACCATGGTCCATTTTACAGTTCAGAGAATAGAGGACTTAAAGTTTAACGTGACTTGCCCAAGGTCACGGAGCCCTTAAGTCTGCCCTGCAGGAAACCCAGGGCTTACAAGCACAGTTGCATATTTTCTGCTCCAGATGGGAGGGCGGGAGGGCCGCTGACCGAGCCCCCGGGGTTCCCCCTCTGTCTCGGATCACCGCGGTCTCTGGGCAGCAGAACCTACAGTCAAACCAAAGGAAAGTGGTAAAGCCCTGGAACTTGGTTCATACGCAAGCTAAAGAGTTCATCATGTTTCAAATCACTTCCTTCTTTTACATGTGGCCTGATCTGACCACAGAGAGTTTTCTGAATCTCCTTGATAATAATGAAATCAAAGAAGCAGCAGAAATGTTGCATATGTTTTTATACATTATGCTGAGGTTTAACTTCAACTAAAAACTGAACTCCTGTTTGAAGCCCAGATTGTTTATTTTTTAAAATGTTTTTTAACATTTATTTTTTGAGAGATAGAGCGTGAGCGGGGGAAGGGCAGAGAGAGAGGGAGTCACAGATTCCGAAGCAGGCTCCAGGCTCTGAGCTGTCAGCATGGAGCCGGACGCGGGGCTCGAACTCATGACCTGAGCCAGAGTCAGGTGCCCAACCCACTGAGCCACCCAGGTGCCCCATCAGATTGTTTATTTTAGCTGCCTCCTTGAATCCCGGGTTCTCCTTGACTTGCCACCCTTCCCTTCCCTAAATTGAGTTTTGGAGAAGTTTTTAATCTGTACCATACTTCGTCCTCGTCTGTGATACCTTCTTACCACTGGCACATTGTCCTTGCTCAGCGAATGTTCATATTAAATGTTGGCATGACTTTCAGAGATCACGAGCAGCATGCCGTGGGGCAGGGTCCCCTCTTGTATTCTTTTCCTTCTGACCTCATTCTCTTCTGAATTTTCAGCTTATCTGTTACTTCTCAGGGACAGGATGACAGGTGGTCTCCCCCCCTTCTGTCTCAGCATAATCTTAAAGGTATTAACATTAGAATACCTAACAATAGACCACATGAATAGATTAGCTCCTTTTTATAACTTTAATCTTGGGAAGTGAAAACTTTCTACAAGCTATTTGGGGTCTCGAATGTGTAATGCCGTCATTAAAATAGGTTTTTATTCTCCTCCCATTGACAGTAAATCTGTCACTGCCTCAAAATTGGGGCTAAAAAAGAAAAAAAAATGATAAATTTTGTACTTCTTCACCAGTCCCACTAAAAGAGAAAAACATCTTGACAGCTTTTAATTGAACCAGAGACCTGGAGATAATTGGGCTTTCTGGAGCAGCATTCACTGAGTGAGACCTTCCAGCAGCGCAAAGCTGGGAGTTTAACGGGTCATTCTTAGCTGCTTTGTGGTTAAGCATTTAGTGCTAATGTTGTCAGCAGGATGTGGGTCGGGATATCAGGCTCTGAACCTGTGGAGTCAACCGACTTCGGTGACTTTCACGAGGTCCTGTATCGAGGGAGAATACAAAAGTCTTGACCCCACGAAGGGTCTGTGTTAAGCTCTGAAGGGTTCAGAGGATTCCAGGAGCTGTGAAGGTTGGGGTGTGTGCGGCTACCCGGTCGGACACTTTGGTGCAGCCTGGGGAGGTCTGTCTTGTCCAGGCAGCTCCCAGCTCTCCTCCTGGAGAGAGTGTCTTGACAGGACCTCAGGTGATTCACGAAGGTGTGTTGGGTGCCCAGCACTGTCAGCAAAGGCACACAAAGTGTAAAAGAAAGTGTTTAGTCTGTTAGGGAGCTTGCTATTTTCCAAGGAGGAAGTTGCAAAAAGTAGGACCATAGAATATTGTCTATAGTAGCAGTCCTGGGACCATTGGTGTTCAGTAAATCCCACACAAAATTGTCTTCTGTCTCAGTTATACATTTTAATATCTAAGATACACAGGAGTTCACTAGACCCCTTTCCAGCTAACAAAATGACTTAAATTGCAAAAGGAATGACTGTTTATTTATCACGTACCAAGCATTGTGCCAGGAGCATTCTTTACTGTCTGTTCCGTATAAGAAGCTTAAAAAGTATAGGTGTCATTATTTCCGATTTCTAGAGAGGAAACAGGCTCAAAGAATTACAAACTTGCAAAGCAAAATATAGCTGGAACTGGGGGCCGTGGGGAGGGCTCACACATTGGACCACTCTGCAGTATGTGAAATCTACCCAAACTTTTTAGTTATTTTGAGAGAGAGAGAGAGAAGGAGAGAGAGAGAGAGAATGAGCATGAGCAGGGGGAAGGGCAGAGAAGGAGAATCCCAAGCAGGCTCCACGCTGTCAGTGCAGGGCCTGACACAGGCCTTGAACTCACGAACCGTGAGAGCATGACCTGAGCCAAAATCAAGAGTTGGATGCTTTACCGGCTTAGCCACCCGGGTGCCCCAAAATCTTACACATAATGTAGGTCCCTCCTTTCAGATTTTTAATGATTAGCGTAGATTGGTAGTGTTATCTACTTTTCCTTGGGAGAATTCCAGGTACATCCTCCATTGGCACATAAAGGAACCCAGTTCCGCGTGTCGTCTATGCTGGAATAAAGTATCCCTGGGAAATGTTCTCCGGGCAGTGCTTAATGGATGCGTTTCCACAGCACACTTGTTCTCGAGGATAAGTGAATAGTGTCCCCCACTGTCCTGATGCTGACAAGACTGGCCGTCCTCAAAATACTGATGGACCAGTACCCAGGGGTTCTCTCGGGTCCTGTGAGCGCACGGAGGAGTGCCCAGAGACACTCTCCCTGGTAATCCTTTTCATCATATGATAGGCCGCTACAAGTCTATGTTTATTTTTTTTAATTATTTTTAATGTTTTACTTATTTTTGAGAGAGAGAGAAAGAGACAGAGTGTGAACGTGGGAGGAGCAGAGACAGAGGGAGACCTAGAATCTGAAGCAAGCTCCAGGCTCTGGGCTCTCAGAACAGAGCCCCACTCGGGTCTTGAACTCACGAGCTGTGAGATCATGACCTGAGCCGAAGTCGGATGCTCAACCGACTGAGCCACCCAGACACCCCATTTCCTCCTTACATTTAAAACACAACACATTAGACCTTTAAATGTTTACCAAGAACCAGCAGTTTCACTGGGGTCTTGACTAATCTGTTGAACCTTTCATGCTTAGACCCATAAGGTTACAGCATGGAAAATGGAGGATCTACTTGGATGTCACTCAGTCTGCCTTTGCTGAGCACTCAGTCCAGGCTCAGGAGGTCCAGCCAAGGAGCTTTTTAATTCCTCAATGAAAATGTGGTTGACGGACTCCGTGTGACCCATGAGGTGTGTGCTGCTCAGTCCCCATTCCTCATGGCAGCCCGCCAGGGCTCCCCGTAAGCCACCCGGGAACCCTGCCTTCTCGGGGGTGGGAAACCGCCCCCTCACCAGGCACTTTGGAACGTTTCCCGGTTAAAAATGTTTGTGTAACACCCCAAAGGATCTTTCTGTATACAGAATTCCACTCTGCAGAAAATGATATGATGGCACTTTTCCAGGGTATGTAGTTTTTTAGATTCTGTTCTGGATTCACCTGAGGGAAGAAATCTCTTACCTCTCAGAATTTCTCCCTGTCAGCTCCGTCAGGAGAAAGGTACACAAGCACCAACAGTCACCTGCTGTGTTGACCGCTTTTCATTTTCTGTTGTGGTCTTGTTAATAAAAATCATGTGCTCACTACGAAAATCTGTAAAATGAAGAAAAACGGAAAGAAAATGAAGCCCCGTGGTTGCCTGATACTCTGTTCATAAGTGCTTTTAATCTGCCTGGGATTTTTTTTTTTTTTTTTGATTTTTTTTTTTTTTTTTTTAACGTTTATTTATTTTTGAGACAGAGAGAGACAGAGCATGAACGGGGGAGGGGCAGAGAGAGAGGGAGACACAGAACTGGAAGCAGGCTCCAGGCTCTGGGCCATCAGCCCAGAGCCCGACGCGGGGCTCGAACTCACGGACGGTGAGATCGTGACCTGAGCTGAAGTCGGACGCTTAACCAACTGAGCCACCCAGGCGCCCCAGTCTGCCTGGGATTTTTATATGTAGTTGGCATCATGCTTCTTAGGCAATTTAGTATCCAGTGTTTTTCCCCATTTAAAAACCTCTCAGTCAAATCATTTTAATAGCATATTTTATTTTTACATTTTTTGGCTTTTTTCTGTTTTTTTTTTTTGAGAGAGAGAGGCACACACAGGGGAGGGGTAGAGGGAGAGGGGGAATCTTAAGCAGTCTTCAGCGTGGAGCTTGACATGGGGCTTGATCTCACAACCGTGAGATCATGACCTGAGCTGAAATCAAGAGTCGGATGCTTAACTGATTGAGCTACCGGGGCGCCCCAGTTTTTTTTTTAGCTTTCTTTTTAAATGTTAATTTATTTATTTTGAGAGAGAGTGTGTGTGTTTGAGCGCACAAGCGGGGGAGGGGCAGAGAGGGAGGGAGAGAGAGAGCATCCCAGTCAGACCCCACACTGTCAGCACAGAGCTTGACATGGGTTTGATCTCATGAACCTTGAGTTCATGACCTGAGCCAAAATCAAGAGTCGGACGCTCAACTGACTGGGCCACTCGGGTGCCCCAGTTTTGTTGGATCTTGAAGCAACATTCCTAAGGGTCAGCTTTATTAAGATACAATTTATGAATAAACTGAGGGTTGATGGGGGGTGGGAGGGAGGGGAAAGTGGGTGATGGGCATTGAGGAGGGCACCTGTTGGGATGAGTACTGGGTGTTGTATGGAAACCAATTTGACAATAAATTTCATATTAAAAAAAAAAAGATACAATTTATGTACAGTAAGTCCTCACTTCTAGGTGCACAATTTGAGGAATTTTAACACATGTGTACAGCCATCATTGTGATCAAGAGAGAGAATGGTTTTATCATTCCGGAAGATTCCCTCACACCTCCATCCCTCCTCCCACCCCTAGATCCTGGCCCTGATCTGCTTCTTTCTCAACCAAATGCATTTGAGATGCATTCATGCTATTACATCTACCAGTGGTTCCTTACTCCTTGCCGCTGAGTAGTGTTCTTTTTATGGACGTATCCCTGTCAATCCATTTTGCCAGTTGGCGTGTAGGTTGTTACCACTTTTAAGCAAGTAAAAAAAAATGCTGTAACCATTTGCGAACAGGTTTTTGTTTGAACTAAGTTTTCATTTCTTTTGGGTAAATACCTAAGAGTGGAATTGCTGGGTCAGGTAGTAAGTGCAGTGTTTTACTTTATAAGACACTGGCATGGCCTTTTCCAAAGTGGCTGCACCATCGTGCATTCCTGCTGTCAGCGTGTGAGGGCTCCAGTGGCTCTGCACGGTCACCAGTATTGGGATTGTCCTTTGTAGCCCATTTTAGTGGGTCTGTAGTGGTATCTCGTTCTGGCTTTGACCTGAATTTCCTCTAACGACTAATGATGCTACGCGTGTCTCTGTGCAGTTATTTACCATCCAGATCTCTTCTTGGGTGGAATGTCTTTTCAGATCTTTTGCCCATTTTTTCATGGGGTTGTTTGTTTTCTTCTCATTGAGTTTTGAGAGTTCTTTGTATATTCTGGATCCAAGTCCTCTTGGGTTTTGCTGATTCTTCCAGACTCTGCTTTTCTTTTCATCTTCTTAATGTTATCTTCCAAATAGTAGTTTTCAGTTTTACTGAAGTCCATTGTATCATGTCTGTTTCCTTGCATTATGCTTTTGGTGTCACAACTAAGAAGTCTTTGCCTGACTCTACATTACAAGGATTTTCTCCTGTGTTTTCTTCTAGAGGTTTTATGGTCTTAGGTTTTATATTTAGATGTACAACCCATTTTGAGTTAATTTTCGTGTATGATGCAGGGTATGCATTGAGATCCATTCTAGCAGGAGGCAGATGTCCTGAAATACTCATTTAAAACGAATCGTTCCAGAGTAATTCTCTGTGCTTTAGTAAAACAGGCCTGTGAAAATGAGCTCCCCCGAACACTGACCCCAGCTCCTTATCCACTAGCTTTGAGACTCATCCCTCAGTCTACAGTGCTCCCTTTCCAGAAAGTGCTGGAAAGAACACCATCATTGACCTCCAGCCCCCTCTGGTCTAGGTCTCCTTCAGATGGTTCTTAAAGTTCTGGTTCCTCTGGACACATCATTGTTGCTCAGCAGCTGTACGTTTTAGGCAGTGGAAACTAGGCCCTTCTTGACTGGAGGCTGTTGGCTTCCTGGGCAATGACCATGTTCAGTGTTGGGCCACCTTACTGATAAGAAGAAGGGACCTGACATGCATTAAACATGTTCATGTGTCAGGAACTCTGCCGTATCACAGCAGGCCAGTGTGGCATGAAAGTAGTCTTCAGTCCCGCTGATAGGTGAGGCTGTGAGAGTTGTTCAGAGCCATACAGCTAGTCACATGGCCAAGCCAGGCTGGCCTCATCCAGAGCTCCCGCTAATTCCATTCCTCCTCACCAGCTCTTGGGCGAGTCACTTCCTGTGTGTCTGCCGGCCTGCAGCCACGCCCACACCCAGTCCCATCCAGCCAGCAGCAGGTGCTCTTGTAAGGATGACTTATACTTTCAGCCATTTAGCTGTTTTATTTGTTTTCCTCGCAGCTAGTTTTAATTTACTTCAGTCCCCCACATTGGGCAGTGTGGCTCTTGCCTTTAAAATGGCTCATTGGCGGGGTGCCTGGGTGGCTCAGTCGGTTGGGCGTCCAACTTCGGCTCAGGTCATGATCTCACGGTTCGTGAGTTCGAGCCCCCCATCGGGCTCTGTGCTCACAGCTCAGATCCTGGAGCCCACTTCGGATTCTGTGTCTCCCTGTCTCTCTGCCCCTCCCTGACTCATGCTCTGTGTGTCTCTCAAAGAATTAAACATTAAAAAAAATTATAAAAAGAAATCTTTAAAATGGCTCTTTGGCTGCTGTAATATTTCTTTTGGTATGTGAATCATACAAATGCCCTCATCGATGTTTCTTTTCCTCCTTCCAGTTAGGCATTGTATAAATGCATGATTGAGAAGGTCAGGCTGGCCAGGTCTCATCACAGCCCATCTGCAGTGTTTCCTTGTTCTGGGGAGGGGAGCCTCTCTGTGTTTCCTTCTCTGATCAACCTGGATCCCCAGAACATCTCCTGTCCCTTATCACTGCTCACCGGAGGGGCCTCACGGTCTTTACTGTGAGTTTCCCTGCCAGCCCTGCCTGAACCCCGGGGCCACCCCGCCGGTCTGTCCCACTTTCCATCGCAGACGCACTCTTCCCTGACTTGATTCCCCTTCTCTCAGCCCCAGGCACGCCTGGTCCAGGCCCAGCCCAGCTGTGCCGCTGCTGTTCCAGGGAGTGTCCTGAGTGGAGAAGAGCCTCCAGCTGCCTGGTGAAACTGTTCAGAACTGGAGAGGACCTTCAGGGCTTAGCCAGTGTTGCCAGACTCTGAAAAGGCTGCTTTTTGGGGTCTCTCTGAACCCCCATAGGTCAGCTTCTCTCCTCTGCAAAGCTGCCAGCCCCTCGGGTTTCTCATTTGGGTGCCGGTATGGCCCAGCACAGAGGAGCCTGGTGTCCTGGGACGCGACAGGGCTCTGCATGCCATGGGAGGAGCCAGTCCCATCTCAGCTGCTCTCTGGCAGTGAGACTGGTCATCTTACTTAGCCTCTCTGAGCCTGCTCTTACATCTGTAAAATGGGGATATTGGTACCACCATGCTGGGCTTTTATGAAGATTAAATGAACGGAGGGGTACCTGGCTGGCTCAGTAGAGCATGTGACTCTTGAACTTGGGGCCGTGAGATACAGCCCCATGTTGGGTGTAAACCTTGCTTAAAAAAAAAAAAAAAAAGGAGGGGCACCTGGGTGGCTTAGTCTGCTGAGCAGCTGACTTCAGCTCAGGTCATGATCTCACAGTTCAGGAGTTCGAGCCCCACATTGGGCGTATTGCTGCCAGCACAGAGCTCACTTCAGATCCTTCCTCTCCCTCTCTTTTTCTGCCCCTCCCCTGCTTACAAACCTCTCTCTCTCTCTCAAAATAAATAAGCATTAAAAAAAAAGGATTAAATGAACCGAGTGCCCAGTGTGGTGGCAAAGAATACAGTACATGCTCCCCGAGAGATATGTGAGCGTCCTTGCTTTAACCCCCGTGAAGTTAACAGAGGCGTCCGTCCAGGGAGGCGCGTCCCTAATCCTACGTGCGAAGTTTCTGTGGGGTCGCCGCCGTCTGCTGGGCACTGCCGTCCGTGGGCAGGGCCTGTCTGTGAACCATCTCTGCCCAGCCCAGCCCCGTCTGCCTCGGCCTTTGCGGCTGGCAGTGGGCGCTGTGCTCCCAGCCGGTCGCTTGGTCCCCCAGGTGCTGTCCCTCTTCTTGTTCACCTTGTTTTGTCCTTCCCCCCCGCAGGAGGCCTCCCGGGCAGCCCTGCCAAGCTCTTCGAGGTTCCCGACACGTGGTAACCGAGACCCGAAGGAAAACAAATCGCTGGTGCCGTGGCTGAGGAGGACCCAGCTGGCACATTCAGAAGCCATACTGTATTTAATTTCATGAAATGTGGTATGGGAGGGGTTTGAAGCCAAGTCTGTGTCCTGGCAGAAACCCAGTTTCTTTTATTTGTGTGGCTGTGTTTCTTTTCTTCCTTTTTAATGTAAACTGTCTGCTGACACTCAGCACGGTTGTAGGCCGTCTTGAATGTGCACATTATTAACCAGTTGATGATTTGTTGCTCACGTGAAACCCCTTTTCCAGTGTCGTGAATTTTAGCGCGTTTAAGAACCTACCTGGTGGGGATCGTCGGCTGTGAAATAAGCGAAGAGCCGACATTCTTGGGCGCCGGGATCGTGAGTTTTGGGGTTGAAGTCTTTACTGCTTCGAGAGGTTTCTTTTCGTGTTCCCGTGCGCAGATTTGGGGGCCTCCGCAGCACGCGGTTACAGTCTCCCCCGTGGAGAGACCCCTCGCGTCTGCCCACTTCCCGCCATAGCTGCCTGAAAATACTAAGCACTCCAGCTTGTTTTTCCAGTAGGAAAATGTCTAACGCCGTCCACCCATAAAGACGCTTACCATATGCCTTGGCCTTTGGGGCATTTTTATTTAGAGTCCTTCTTCCTAACTTGTGAGTTTCTCAAGGCGAACTGGACGAGTACAAAAAGTTCACTTCTGTTTTTACACGTAGTGCTGTGTTCCCTTTTCCGTACCTTAGCCTGCTCGCCGTCTCTGTTCGGGAGTGTGTCCGGGGGTAAGGTGGCATGTGTGTGTACACGTGCGTGTGTGTGTACACGTGCGTGTGTGTGTGCGTGTGTGTGTGAAATCACAGATTACAACGTGTACCAGCCCTCTCTCTGTTGAAACAGATCACAGCAGCGACAGGATTTCATGGATCTACTTCCGTAGGTCTGTTTCATGTAGATCATTGTTAGATATTTAACATTTTTTTTGTATCATGGAAAATAAAAATGAAAAATGTATTTCCAAGAGATGAAAATTAAAGAAATTTTCCTAGGATTCTGGTTTTCTCCTGTTTCTTTTTGGTAAGCGAATGACGTATTTGATCTTTACATAGATGTATTTCTCTCTAAAGATCACCCCTAAAAAGCTCTGGTAAGTCAGGAAGCCTGGTGTTCGTGGATTTTTTTTTTTCTTTTTTTTAACCTCCAACTCCTTATACTTGCGTTAACGAGTCAGATGCCCGTTGCTGGAGCCGAGCCCCCTGGAGAATGGCTGTGTAGGAGGGTCCGGGTGTCCTGCGTGGCGGGTGGAGCCCTCTGCCATCAGTGGTGCTGTGTGAATTCGGATCAGTGAGACACTCTCCCCAGTTGAGAGCCTCTTAGCGCTTCCCCTCCCTCCCCCACCCCGCCTTACCCAAGAGTTTGTGCAGAGTTACAAACCCAAACTTGTCTGGGAGGAGCTCCCACCCCTTCTAGAGCTTCGTCCCTGCTCACAGCCCAGCGGGGTGGTGCACAGGGAGGTGCAGATAAAGGCTGATGTCTACAGGAGGCTTACAGGGCACTGCCAGGGCTGTGCCGGGTCTCAGAAACTGACAGGTAGGAACAGGTAGTGCCTGATACTTTCTAACGTAGTAAACAAGAGGGAAAACCAACCACAGACTGTGATTGGCGCACGTCGGAGAAGCACGTGTGGCCTGAGGAACACACTTGCGTGGCACCCTGAGCCCGGTTCTCCCTGCTCAGAAAGCTTTACACACACACACACACACACACACACACACACACACACACACACGGCTGCTCCGGCTCCAGAGGAGGGCTTGGGGAGGGGGCGTGCTGGAAAGGGCCTGTGCTCTGGAGCCTTCTAGAGCTGGACTTGCACCCCAGCTCCAGCCGTGGGTTCTCGGACACATTGCCCTCTCCCCTCCTCTGTTTCCTCAGTGATAAAATCAGGGCGATAAACCTGCCTCGCAGGGTGGTTGCCAGGACTAAAGGAAATCACGTAAAAGGCCCAGCATACACAAGTGCGCGGTAAATGGCAGATTTGAAGATGACGCTTTTGATCTGAGACCCTGTGTCGTCGTCTGTCAACTGGAGCTGAGTCACCGGGGATTTGGCTCGGGATTAAATACATGGCGGAGCTCAAACCCCTATTTTCTTCCCAACTGGACCCCGTCACGTGGAACACTTGTCCTGGGCCGGCCCTCAACCCACTCCACACACACATACAGGCTTTCTCGATGTCTCTTGGGGCATCAAACCCTAGGGTGGTGCTCTGGCTTTCGATGCGGAGGCCCAGGGCCCTATGATGAGAATGGATCTGTGTTTCTGGATTTGGTTAACGTGTGGAGCCAAAGCCGCAGGTGGGTGTGGAAGTGGGGACCTCCGTTTTTCCCTGCAGATAGTTCTGTGGTCCTTCGATTTCAGAGCTGGGGTGGAGACTGAATGCTGCGCTCTTGTCCTTTTCTATAGTTTTGAATTCATTCAGTACCTCCCCCCCCCCCCGCCCCGCCACATTCTGTTGTCAAAAATTTCAAACATGCAGAGAAGTTGAAAGAATTATTCAGTGAACACCCATTTACTCATGTACCTCCTAGATGATACAGCTACTATTTTGCTATCTTTGCATTATTGCATAACCAGCTATCCCTTCTTCCATCGGTTCATCCTAGTTTTTGTCGTTGTTGTTTATTTATTTTGAGAGAGAGAGAGAGCAAGGGAGGGGCAAAGAAGGGAGGGAGAGAGAGACAGAGAGAGAGAATCCCAAGCAGTCTCCATGCCATCCGCACAGAGCCCCACACAGGGCTCAAACTCACAAACGGTGAGATCATGACCTGAGCCAGAATTAAGAGTCAGACACTCAGCCAGCTGAGCCACTCAAGTGCCCCAATTCAGCCTAGTTTTTGATGTATTTTGAAGGAAGACATAAACTTGGGTGCACGCCCCCTACCGGATACTTCAGCATGCTTCTCATTAGCCAGAGTTTAATATTTGTTGATGATGGGGGAGTCAGTGGGGATAAAACTTACAGTGAAATGCTCAAATCCTTTTTTTTAAATTTTTTTTAATTAACATTTATTTTTTTGAGAGAGACAGAGCACAAGCAGGGGAGGTGCAGAGAGAGGGAGACACAGAATCGGAAGCAGGCTCCAGGCTCTGAGCTCTCAGCACAGAGCCCGACGTGGGGCTCAAACCCACGAACCGTGAGATCATGACCTGAGCCGAAGTCGCCCAGGCGCCCCTGAAATGCTCACATCTTAAGTGTACCAATTAAGAAGTTCTAGCAAATGCAACCATAACTACCAAGATACAGACATCCCCATCACCCCCAGAATATTCTCTTCTGCCTCTTCCCAGTCAACCCCAACACCGCTGCCACCCCCCAGAGGCACCCACCAGCCTGCTTTTTTTTCCACTACAGGTTAGTTTGATCTTTTCTGGAACTTCATGGGAATAGAATCATGAAGGGTGTGCTCTCCAGTGAGGCCTCTTTCAGCATGATGTT
The DNA here is from genome assembly GCF_028018385.1 of Neofelis nebulosa. Lineage (NCBI taxonomy): Eukaryota > Metazoa > Chordata > Mammalia > Carnivora > Felidae > Neofelis > Neofelis nebulosa. The sequence continues at coordinate 33,269,393 of NC_080799.1, forward strand.
TTTGAGTCTCATTCATGCCATTGCTTGTGTCAGGAGTTCCTTTTTGTGGCCGAGTCTGTTTTTTAGAGAATTTTTTCAATATTTATTGTTGAGAAAGAGAGAACAGAGGAGGAGCAGAGAGAGAGGGGGGGACACAGAATCTGAAGCAAGCTCCAGGCTCTTAGCTGTCAGCACAGAGCCCAATGTGGGGCTCGAACTCCTGAACCGCGAGATCATGACCTGAGTCGAAGTCGGACGCCTAAGCCACTGAGCCCCCCAGAAGCTCCATGTTTTTAACTGATGGACGCTTTGACTGTTCCCGGTTTGGGGCTTCTAGGAATAAAGCTGCTGGGAACATTCTAGAAACTCCCAGGTCTTTCTCCAAAGTGGTCGTAGCATTTACATTCTCACCCACAATGTATGAGTGTTCCAGTAGCTTTCGTCTTTGGCAACACTTGATGTTGTCAGTCTTCAGCCATCCTGGCAGATATATCACGCATCTCACTGCAGTTTTCCTTTGCATTTCCGTGATGATGGCTGATGATGTGTTTATTGGGCATTTGTATGTGTTCCTCTGTGAAGTATCTGTTCAGTCCTCTTGCCTGTATTTTATCGGGTTGTGTCTCTGTTAGTAAGTTGTAGATGCTCATTATATATTATGGACATCAGTCCTTTGTCTGATAATTATTGTGTAAATGTTTAGTTCCAGTTTATAGCTTGTTTCTTTTCCTTCTTTTTCTTCCAGCCTTACTGAGATACAATTGATACACAACATTGTGTAAGTTTAAATTTCTTTTAATGTTTATTTAGTTTTGAGAGCGAGAGAGACAGTGTGAGTGGGCGAGGGGCAGAGAGAGAGGGAGACACAGAATCTGAAGCGGGCTCCAGGCTCTAAGCAGTCAGCACAGAGCCCGACACGGGGCTTGAACTCACGAACTGCAAGATCATGACCTGAGCCAAAGTCAGAGGCTTAATTGACTGAGCCACCCAGGTGCCCCAACATTGTGTAAGTTTAATGTGTTCAGCGTGTTGACCCAATACATTCCTACGCTGCAAATAATAACCACCATAGTGCTAGCCAACATGATCACCTTTTTTTTTTTTTTTTTTTTTTTAATTGGTGGTGAGAACATTCAGGGTCAACCTCCCAGAAGCCTGTTTATTTTCTTAACAGTATCTTTCATGGGGCAGAAGCTTCTGACTTTAATGAAATCTATTTCGTACATTTTTCTTCCTTCCTTCCTGGGACCCATCTGTGGGGACATCATGCCATATCTCTGCCCTTTCTCAGAAACCCCCAGGTTGTAAAGGTATCCTTTCATGTTTCTTCTGGAAGCTTTAGGGTTCCAGGGTTTACTATTACGTGTCCGATCCGTGTTGCGTTCATTTCTGTGTGTACGGCCTGAGGCGGGAGTTGAGGTCCCTTTGTTTGCATGCGGATATCTGGTTATTCCAGCCCCATTTGTAAAGAACACTCTTCCAATTGGATTGCTTTGGTGCCTTGCACAAAAATCTTGTGACCTACTAACAAAGGTGGGTCTTAGCATGTATGCTTTTATCTGTTTTTTTTTTATTAATTTATTTCACATTTATTGATTTATTTAGAGAGAGTGTGAGTGGCGGAAGGGCAGAGAGAGAAGCCCAAGCAGGCTCCGCACTGTCAGCGCAGTGCCCCACACAGGGCCCAAACCCTCAAGCAGTGAGATCGTGACCTGAGCTGAAATCACGAGTCGGACGCTCAACTGACTGAGCCACCCGGGTGCCCAATCCTGTGTGCTTTTAAAGGCGCTGTCACTCTGGCCAATCGGCAGCGCAGAGAGGCTCTCATGCGTTTCTGCGTGTGCATTTCCCACTCTGACATCTTAGGGCCGTTCACTTGACGCGGAGAGGAAAATGCTGTGATCCTTGGTTCCTGCTGAGGCCAGGCCACTCTCTCCTGACCTGGGAAACGAGTGAGTGTTAAAAATAATCCAGTCTTTTTGGATGTTTTTTTGTTTTGTTTTGTTTTGAATCTCCTGACTTAAGTTTCATGACTTCGACTGAAATCTTTTTTTCCCCCCAAATGATTCATGGGGTAAATTGATGCATCCAATTTTGTTGAGGAGGGGAAATGGAATACCTGGAGGCCAGTTCGTGTTTCCCCTGGTTGTGAGCCACCCTGGCCTGCAAGTTGTCTGGTCCCTGGTGAGAGGAGTTCAGTCTGTTTTCTGCCGCTTGCCCGTCTCCGTCTTGGGCCCCCCTTGGTCTCAGCCAGGCCATGGCCCTGAACTTGAGTAAAAGCTCTTGGTGTGGCTGTCCCTGCTGAAAACATTCACGAAAGCTGAGAGGGTTAGACAATTTAAAATTGAAATGTGTTAGACAAGACAACTCTGTCATAAAAGAAAGGACAATTAGAAAGAGTCCCCCACTAGGGGCGCCTGGGGAGCTCAGTCAGTTGAGCGTCTGTCTTGAGCTCAGGTCACCATCTCGCAGTTCGTGGTTGGAGCCTCGAGAGGGTTCTGTGCTGACAGCTCAGAGCCTGGAGCCTGGAGCCTGCTTTGGATTCTGTGTGTGTCTCTCTCTCTGCCCCTCCTCCATTCACACTCTATGTGTCTCTCTGAAAATAAATAAATAAAACATTTAAAAAAGAATAATAAAATAGAAAGACACCCCCCGTTTTTTTTTTCTTTTTCTTTTTCTTTTCTTTTTGAGGAAGGGAATGTGTTTCAGAAAAGAGATAGAACCCTTAGGCCTGTTTCTTTTAAATGAGAACATAGGGAAATACTAGAACAGAGAGCTTGGAGCCAGAGAACCTCGCCTGTGTGTGTGATGCGTGTACACGTGGGAACCCCGTGCGGAGGAAGCCAGTGTACCCAGACCTGTCTCGTGGGATCCATCTGTGGGGATGTAATTGCACATTTCTGAGACCAGCCAGAGGACCAGGCGCCTGCCTCTGGACGCTTGCCTGCTGCAGCAAAAGGACAGTGGAGACAGCAACCCTCTGTCCCGCCTCCCCAGCAGGTGGAATCTTCATTACTGGCAAATGGCCAGGCCTCCAAAAAACACTGACTGAAGGGGGTTCCCTCCCTCTTCCTACAGTGATGGGGAAAGTAAACTGTGTTCATATCTCCTCCCCTCTGTGCACTGCGGCCCGGTCGGCCTAGCCTCTTAATTCTCAGCACCCAGAATCTGGGCACCCGGCATCATTCCTTGGACTCAGGAAGGGCTGATCTTACCCGGAAGCTTGCCCTTCATTTGTTGAAGGGGGCTCTGTGCCTACAAGCCGCCTTGATGAATGATCGTGGTCTGGGAGTGTAGCCTTGTGCCGCTTTTGGAGGCTGTATCTAAGTCGGGGAGGTGGAGAGTCCTTGGGTGTTTTCATTTTACAACCCCCATCATTACTTCATGGCGCAGCTGAATCCCTCTTCTGTGGAGTGTGAATCGGGCTTGCGCCCCACCTTATGGAGCCTCAGAGCCCTCATCGTCTCCCCTTTTCCGTCTGCCCACTGCCTCTTAAACTTGGAAGCCTTTCCACGGACACCCCGGCTTGAGAAACCGCATGGTCGAGGCAGCATGCTGTGAGGCCCAGCATCTGCAGTCGGGGATTGCCCAGATCTGAGCTCACGGCCAGGACCAGGACGCCAGCTCAAGTTCAGTCTCCTGTCCCTCCAGCCAGACCCCTGCCACCCCCTCCCAGATAATAGGTCTTTGTCCACTTGGCTGCTGTCATTCACTTACACTGGGAAAAACCCAAGAGTCTCCTCTTTGAAAACACATAACCCCTGTGCTCTGGAACTTTCCATTTCAAAGTAAACTCCTCCTCCAGTCTTCAGTCCTTGCTTTTTGAAAGTCAAATTTCTTGGGGCACCTGGGTGGCTCCGTCAGTTGAGCATCCGACTCTTGGTCTCAGCTCAGGTCATAATGTCACGGTTCGTGGGTTCGAGCCCCGAGTCGGGCTCTGTGTTGACAGCTCAGAGCCCGGAGCCTGCTTCTGATTCTGTGTGTCCTCCTCCCTGCCCCTCCCCTGCTTGTGTGTGAGTTCTCTCTCTCTCTCTCTCTCTCTCTCTCTCTCTCTCTCTCTCTCTCTTTCTCTCTCTCTCCCTCCCTCTCTCTCTCAAAAATGAATAAACATTTAAAAAAAGAAAGAAAGTAAAATTTCTTGTCTACCCTACTGTGTGTTTTTCTGTAATCATACTGGGGAATGCATATAGAAGCATACTCTATTCTAAATGCTTTGTAATTTTTTGACATGTAGATATCTTACGCCCCACTGAAGATAAAACCGAGGCCCCGGGCAGTTAGGTGACTTGCCCTGGAGGTCACGGCCAGTGGCAGAGCCGGAATTCAAACCCCAGTGATGCCCATGTGCCTAATCAAGACTTGTCACTGCCTTATGTCCACATGAGGGGCATCACGTGGAACAGGAATAAAGAAGTGACAGCAGTATACGTCCTGAGGGAATCGGGGCCGCCGGCTCATGGGGCATGTCCTGTGTGCGGCTGGAGTCCGTGCACTGGGCTGTGGCCAAGTTCCCCCTCTCTTCACACTCCCCCCACCCCCGACCCTGTCCATCCCCAGACCTGCCACCTCCTCGTCCAAGCTACAGGTGATGATAAGGCTTTGTCTGCATCTTAGACAATTCCTTAAGGGACAGCTTCCCAGAGGAGGATTTACAGCATCAGGAAGCAGAGGCATCATAAAGGCTCTGGATATGCATGGCCAAATCGATCTCCGTTTTAGGATCCCACCAGAAGCCTCCACACTCTGAGCAGGAAGGTGTGGGAAAGGCCCACCTGCCCAGTGAGCCAGCCAGCCAGTCATTTCACCTACGAAGCCCTGGGGGGGGATCCAGAGCTGGAAGGCACACCCTGGTCTTTGAAGCTTGTGTGTTCCCAGCAGCTGCGTCAGCATCACCTGAGAACTTGCTAGAAATGCAAATTCTTGGACCTCACTCCCAGTCCTACTGAGTCACAAACTCCAGGGGCGGGGCCCAGCTGTCTGGAAACAAGCCCTCTGGGTATTTCCAGTGTTTGCTCAGGTCTGGGAGCCACCGGTCTTGGGAAAGCTGCAAGGGTAATGCACACGCTTTATAAACCGACTCCGTGAGGGCCGGGAGCAAATCCAAGGGCAAGGTCACTTCCATCTCCAGCTCACGGTCAACATCATCACCTTAGCTGGTTCGCATCTTTAGGTGGATAATTAGAACCATGTGGAAAATGTTACTCGTTCATGTTAAGGATCTAGCTCTTCTAGGCAATTGTTGTTTGTACTTAAGAGGTGTATTATGTGCCAGGCACATTATTATTTATTATTATTATTATTATTATTATTCCCTCTGGAAGGGAAAAGGAAGGCTTACAGCAGTTTAGCAACAGCCTAACATCACACAGCTTGTACGTGGCAGAACTCAAATTGAAACCCCGTCTGTCTGCCAGAAACTGTGCCCTTCATGGCCACACCGCTTGAGAGCAGGAGTTTGACGCGGGCGCCTTTCAAATGATTGGGTTTGTTGTTGTTCTGAAATCTTCCACAGCTGTGTAGTAGCTTTCCCCCCGATTCCTGTAGCCTCGTACGTGGACAAACCCAAGCTGCTCTTGGACCCACCTAACTCTTGCCTGGTTGACCATGCCTAGCAGGTTAGCGAGGCGATCTTTTGTTTCCCTCCACGTGTTTCGTTTTGGCTCCTAAGGATTTCTTCTAGAGTTTCCGGACTGCCGACATCCCTTGGTAGGTGAGCGTCTCAGCTGTAGATCACTTGAGTTCTGTGACACTTTATGCAATGAGCTCTCAAGTCCTGTGTCAAGTGACAGGCGGGGACCAGAGTCGCTCGGGAGCGCAGGGGTCTGAGGGGACGCTGAGAGTGGGCACCTGTGTTTTGTCTGTTATCACCTGCCCCGGGCGGGAGGGGGCGGGGCGGGCAGAGAGCCTACAGTTTGGGATCCACGCTGGCCCTCTGGCTTCCCCTGGGGCTTGGTGGCCCAGCTTCCAGGGAGTGGCAGTGGGGATACCAGAGGCCAGACCGAAGAGCCTGAAGGCTTGCCACCACCCCAGAGGCATCCCCGCGGAGGGTCTCAAGAGGGCCTGCCATCAAAACAGAAGAGACTGCAAATATTCCCTTTTGGGGCCACGGAAGGGAAGCCAAATGAAATGTGAAGAGGTGTCTGAAAGCCGAGAGGAAACCAGGAAGCCCTTCCAGAAGTTCTATTTGTGGGAAGAAACTTTGGCACGGGGCAGCCGGCCCTGCTGCAAAAATAGACCGAGATGCCGAGAAATGGCTCCATTCTGGAAGCAAATGTCCCTCTGCGCGGAGCTTGAGCGGGGCCTTTGGAAGGCTCGGCCCCGCTCCTCTGCCTCCCTCTGGACCCCAGCACTGAGGAGCGAGAGCGAGAAAAGCCAAACATTTAAAAGCAGTCTTGCCTGTCACCGGGGCTCCACCGTCACCAGTGGGGCCAATGGAAATACAGGGCAAAAAGGAAGGTTTCAAGTCAGCGCCTGGAAACCCAGCAGGTCTGCGGGCCCGGCTCCCCTTTGCCGTGTTCGTTCTCGGCTCTGCCCCCCACCCCCCCCCCCCACGGGTGACACGGCTAAGAAAACAGGGGACGGCACGCAACAGGATAAAGTGTGGCTAGACAGAAAACGCAGACTTCTAGAGATCGAGGGCGGTGCCCCTCAGCAAGGTGTCCTTTAACACACAAGCCTGACAGCCCAGCGGGGGTTGAGATGTGGCTGTGAAAGAAGGAAAGGTGGCAGGACGGACCCCTGAGGTCCATCGTGACTCCGGAAGGCTGCTCTCGCCCTCTCTCTGTTCCGTGCTCATCTGGCACTGTCTTAGGAGAGCGACCCTGGCCTGTCCGCAGCAGCGAGGGAGCAGCAGTGACCGCTGTCGGGGTCGGCCAACCTCCTGCCACCGCGGTGGGGCCAAGCCCGAGAGCCATCTGGGTGGTCCTCTGCCCTGGACTCCCGGCCACGCTACGTGCAGGGTCACGACAGAGTCATGTTCCTTGGAAAGCAGCATTTTAGTTTATGGCCCAAGTAGTTTGGAGGGGGGAAAAAAAACACCCCATAAATGAGTTGCAGACCCCAGGTCACCTTGCGTAGAACTGGGACACATCGAGCAAATCTGACCCGCTTGCCCCTTCCTACAGGAGCTGGATGGGGTCTCTAAATTTGCTCCTTGTGGCCAAGAACTGTCAACGCCGCTGTGGCTCTCTGAGGAGTTGCGGTAGGAGTTGAAAAGGTCCAGGGTCATCTGGAATTAGCAGCCCGGCTCACAGGCAGCTCCTCTGTCTTCAGAGGGCATGATGGCAGCTGTTGGGAGGCTTAGGTGGGGACTGGAGTGGGGTTCCCTCTCTGCCGACGGAGAAAGCACGTGCTCAGGGGGGACCGTCCTGCGGGGAGAATGGAGGGGTCTGCCCCCCAGGAACACCCCAGCTGGTGGTTAAGATCCCCCTGCAAACACAAGCAGGTGGGAAGGATGAGGGGAGACTGTCAGGAAGACAGAAAGCAGGGAAGAGGGAGAGAGGGAGGCGAGGGGGAGGGAGCCCCCTGCCCGGTTCAGGAATGGCAGTGCCTTGAGAGCAAGCATCTGCAACAAGCTGGGGCGGTAGGGCACTTGGGTTTGCACAAAGCTGCATCCACGTATTTGCAATGTTGGACTGATGCAGAAATGGATTGTTTTTTGTTTTTTGTTTTTTTTCTGGAAGCATCCCATTTCTTTGAACTCTCATGTGCTTCTGGCAGGACCTGCCTTTCACAGCCCCCCCTCCCTCCAAGCAGGGCACAGGAGGTGGGCACACGCCCCGGGCCCAGCGGGTCAGAGTGCCCCTGTCTCCCCGGGAGGGGCCAGTCACTCCCTGGGCAGTTTGGAGCGCTGCGCTGGAAGAAGGTGACCCGAGGCTACTGGGCAACCATTTCTCTGGTCTCGTGGAGAACCCACCCGCCATAGTCGAGGAGGCCACCCGCTTTGGGAAGGAATATAGACGGCATCCTGGGGGGCCTGGATCCGTGTTTTCCCACTACTGGATCCCTCCACCCCGTCCCTTCCAGTGACGCCCATCAGTGTGTCACCTCCCTCTTCCCGCTTATCTCAATTTGAGTTACATTTCTGTCCCTTGCCACCATAGAGGCCCCGACCGTGAGAGGGAATATTTCGGCACGGGGGGGGCCTGCAGTCTGTGAAAACAGCTCGCCAGTATATAGACCGGCTGTAGACTAATGCACAGAGTCAAACAGGTGTGTATAGCTTAGCTTGAGAAAGTCCAGGCTTTTCAGGCCCTTGAGAAACTGTCACTGACCTATGGCAAATCCTTCTTCCCCATTCATCCAGGAAGCTTCGTTAATGGGGTGAGTGCATGGAAGGAGAAGAAAGTCCTTACCCACAAAGAGGCCATGCAGACCTCTGGTTGATGGAAGGCTGCTGTCTCTGGCAGGTTCTGGGGTTTGAAATGGAGTTCGCTGCTTGGGGGATGCCCCGTCTCAGCGAGAGCCTGCCCTCCTACTCGGGGGGGGGGGGGGGGGGGCCTGACGAGGCTCTTCTCCAGAGGGGACGGCCTTGTGCCTTGGAGCGTGTAAGTCGGTCTCTGCTCCGAGAGGGCGTTATTGCATATGGCCCAGCCTCCAGCACTGGCTTCAAACACAGACCATCTGTTGTCCAGGCTTCTTGCTCTTTCCAGCCTTCTCTATCACTTTTTCTGAAGCTGGGAACATTTCCCAAACCAACAACTGTCCGGTCTGCAGTGTTCCTTGCTGAGTGTCCCCACAAGAGAGATGGGGGACACGACGAATAAAGCCAGCCATCTTTGCTTCCCACTCTAGCAAAGGGACCGCTTTGCCAGGCTGCAATCATAGACCACTCCTGTCTTCCGCTTGCCTTCACGGGGTATAAACCGTCTAGAAGATGGGGCAGGAACGTCAGATGATTTCCCCCCACAGATCCCTAGAAGCATTGGGAGAAGGATACATTTTGTCATGAGACAAATTAGAAGTCAAGACCAGGCTATGGGGGCACCTGGCAGTTTAGTCGTTGGAGCTTGTGATTCTTCATCTCAGAATTGTGACTTCAAGCCCCCTGTTGGGCATGGAGCCTCCTTAAAAAAAAAAAAAGACCAAGTTCAACTACTTGCTTGCTTTGGACCTTGGATAAGTTTTGTGAACCTCAATTTTCTGCTCTGTACAATGGAGATAAGAATGCAGGGGCGCCTGGGTGGCGCAGTCGGTTAAGCGTCCGACTTCAGCCAGGTCACGATCTCGCGGTCCGTGAGTTCGAGCCCCGCGTCAGGCTCTGGGCTGATGGCTCGGAGCCTGGAGCCTGTTTCCGATTCCGTGTCTCCCTCTCTCTCTGCCCCTCCCCCGTTCATGCTCTGTCTCTCTCTGTCCCAAAAATAAATAAAATATGTTGAAAAAAAAAAAAAAAAAAAAAAGAATGCAATAGGGCTTGAGACTGGTTCAGCTGTGAGCAACAGGGGTCTGCTTATGGTGGCTTGAAACACTCATAAAAGACATCCAAGGGTGATTGTTGCCAGGGTGTGGAGAGAGGGTGAATGGGGAGTTAGTGTCCAGTGGGTACAGAGGTTCAGATTTACGAGATGAGAAGTGTGCTGGGGGGGGATGGCAGGGGTGGTTGCATAGCTGTGTGAATGTACCTAGTACCCCTGCATTGTAGGCTTAAATATGGCTACGATGGGACATATTATGTTATGTGTATTTTAACTCAAAATATAAAATCACAACTAAAAAAATTTAATTCAGAAAAAGGATACAAGGGCTCCCGGCTGGCTCAGTTGGTGGAGCATGTGACTCTTTTTTTTTAATTTTTATTTTTTATTTTTAAAAAAAAATTTTTTTTCAACGTTTTTTATTTATTTTTGGGACAGAGAGAGACAGAACATGAATGGGGGAGGGGCAGAGAGAGAGGGAGACACAGAATCGGAAACAGGCTCCAGGCTCCGAGCCATCAGCCCAGAGCCTGACGCGGGGCTCGAACTCACGGACCGCGAGATCGTGACCTGGCTGAAGTCGGACGCTTAACCGACTGCGCCACCCAGGCGCCCCAGAGCATTTGACTCTTGATCTCAGGGTCATGGGTTCAAGCCCCACACTGGGCATGAAGCCTACTTAAAAAAAGAAAAAACAAAAAACAAAAAGGATGTTTGCAAAAAACAAAGAAAAGACTTCCAAGGCAGGCAGTCAAGGCTTGTAGGATAGATCTGTGAAATCATGGACCCGGGCTCCTTCAGCCTTCCAGTGTTAGTTTCATTCTAAAGGTCTACTCATGGTCCAAGGTGGCTGCTAGAACTCCAGCCATTACATTCCAATCTGTAAGAATGAGGAGGTACATTCTGACTCACCTTTTAAAGAAGTTTTTATATATTCTTAAATTTTTATTTTTGAGAGAGAGAGAGAGTGTGTGTGTGTGTGTGTGTGTGTGTGTGTGTGTGTGAAAGGGGGAGGGACAGAGAGAGGGGAAACAGAGGATCCAAAGTAGGCTCTGCGTTGACAGCAGTGAGCCCAATGCATGGCTCGAACTCATGAATTGTCAGATCATGACCTGAGCCAGAGTCGTACATGCACCCGACTGAGCCATCCAGGCACCCATGACTCACCTTTTTAGAAGCCGTCCCCGAAGTCCACCATAAAACTTCCACTTACGTTCCATTGGCTACTAGTGAGTCACGTGGTCATGTCTGGCTGCAAGAGAGTCTGGGGGAAAGGTAATTATGGGAGGTAGCCTCTAAATTGGCCCCAACAATCCCTGCCTCCTGCTGTTCACTCCCTTGTGCAATTCCCTCCCCTTGAGTGTGGGCAAGACCTAGTAGCTTCCTTCTAATCAATAGAATCTGGCAAAAATGTGGGGAGGTCACTTCTGAGATTAGGTTACAGAAAGATGGCGGCTTCTATATTGGGTGCCCTCTCTTGCTCTGAGGAAAGCCAGCTGACATGTGAGCTGCCCTATGGAGAGATCCATGTGGCAAGGGACTGGTGTCTCTGGCAACACGAGTGAGCCTGGAAGGACATCCTGCCTGCCCTTCCACAGCCCTGGTGGGCCATCTTGACTGCAGTTTCATTCGTTTTTAAATTTTTTAAGTTTATCAATATATTTTGAGAGAGACGGAGGCAGCACGAACGGGGAGGGGGCAGAGAGAGAGGGAGAGACAAAATTCCAAGCAGGCTCCACATTGCCAGCACCGAGCCCGGCACAGGCTCAAACTCATGAACCGTGAGATCGTGACCTGAGCCGAAACCAAGAGTTGGATGCTTAACCGACTGAGCCACCCAGGCGCCCCTGCAATTTTTTGAGACACCTGATCCAGAAAGCTCACAACACTGACCCACAGAAACAAAACATGTTGTTTTCAGCTGCTAAATTTTGGGCTCTTTTGTTACACGCGACAACCAACTGATACACTTTCCCAAGTGAACACATTCCCAGGGTTCTGTGAGTAAGGAGGAAGGGAAGATGGGCCTGGGAAGAAGCCAGTAGTCACTCCCGCCCCTGCCCTACCTGTTGTAAGGATGAAATGAGGGAAGTCTATAGAGTGCCCACCTACGGTGTACCTGCACCCAGAAAGGGCCCAGACCGAGGTGATTCGTGAACGGCCACCGTCCAGACTCTACTTCCCAGGCTTCTTGCCAAACTCCCCCAGGAGATGCCATTGTGCTATGACTTTTATTCCCTTCTCCCTTCCTCCCTCTCCCTTCCACAGCTCACACCCCCACCGACTCCACCAAATCCAGCCTGGAGAGTGACTACTCCTGCAAAACCAAAGGTCCGCAAGCCGGCTGTTGGGCTCACAAAAAGGTGAGACTTCAGAGGAAAGGGGGCTTAATCCAGCCCCCCTCTTACGCTCTGAACCCCTCTGGAGTGATATCCTTGCCTTCTCCTCTACCTTTTCTCTGCACTGCTCTTGCTGAGGCAGAGCCCAGGGTTTGGAGCACTTGTAAATTTCCCTGGTTTTGTCTTTGTCTTTGTCTGTGTCTGTGTCTGTGTCTGTCTTTGTCTTTGTCTTTGTCTTTTTTGTTTTCTTTTTCTTTTCCGTTTCCTTTTTCTTTTCCTTTTTCTTTTTCTCTTTTAAAGAAATTGCATTAGTTGAACCCAAATTTTCTCTCCCCAAGAGGAGTTGAAGTCAGGTTTATGGGACATGAGGAGGTTTTTGGGTGAATAAGCATCGTATTTTCTCCTGGTTTCCCTTTGAGCTTTTGAGGACTTTTCCTCTTACCTGACCAGAAAGACCTAAGGTCTGTACAGTGTCTTGAGAGCCTATTCTCCATGTGTATAACTGGGAGAAAAATCTAGAGAATGCTCCCCTGGGTTCCACAGTAAAGTGTGCACCTAACTAAGGCAAGAATTGAGTCTCCCTTTGTATTATAACCTCCAGGATGCAGGGATTTTTTTTTTTTTTCACTGTGGAAGAAGGTGGACTCCCAAATCATTTCACATACAATGAAAATCTCAGTTGTTCAGAATGGGTTGATAACGACCAAGGCCTTTCAGTGAAAACAAATATTCCAGGGACAGACCAACAAAAAAAGGACAAGTCCCAAGACTTTACTGATGAAAGATAAAATATGCCAATATTCTGGCTTGTTATTTTCATTAGTGAACTAGGATATACAAGGACTTACAGAAGAATGCTGTGTTAACACGCTTTCTTAAATTTGAAAAATTGACTTAAATACGTTTTTAGCACGACGTCGCAAACGCTTACCGGCTTCCTGCAGAGGAACTCTACCAGTATGAACGCTGTGTGAGCAGAGAACTGTCTACTCATGTCTCCGTGAACACCTAATTTGAGAAGTCCGGCGTGCCCTGGGGAGGTAAGGCATGGAGAGGCCAAGCGCTCTGACTTTAGAAAGTTGTCACAACAAAATGACGCGTGGAGTGGTTTAACACCCTCTCCTCTGGGAAGGGAGAGCAGACTGAGCCGCGTGAGTGAGTGGGTGTGTGCTCACACACACGCATGTGCCCAGGGGGGCTTTGCGCAGGAGAGGAGGAAATTAACACTTCTGCTCCGATAAAGAACAGGAGCGTTTATAAAGCAGCAGGGAGGTGGGTATGTGCCTAGTTTGAGTCCGGGCGATGAGTAATTGATGGTCTTCAGCTTAGCGACAGAGTTATAGACCCGTACCCAGGTGATTGCTTTTCTCCACACCGAACTCTGCCATTATATTCTCTATTAGGAATTTGATACGCTGGAAAGACAGAGTGAGTTGGCTGTTGGCTAACAATGGGCCTCTTGTGTCATCCGTAGGAAACATTACCTTGCGTTTTTGTGACCCTGGCGTCAGTATTTAGCCAGCGGCAACTTCCTAGCCCTCACCTTTTCAGACCCCGGGGGGTGGCCTTGTAACCCCAGAGCTAAAGCTGTGGGTACAAAAGTCACTGGTCAAAGCGTGTCCGGGTGGGGACTCTGTGCGCACCAGGATTCATTTGGGATGGTTTCCCTCTCTCAGCCTGGTTTCCCCCACCCCATGCTCTGTGTGCACCCACTTCCCACTGTCGTGGGTGGTCGTGTGTTTGCAGCGAAGCAGGACTGTTCTCTCTTACGTTTCATCGTGGGAGCCAGCCTCAACTGGAAGGCAGCGGGGGTCTGGGTGCATGGCTGTCTTGGGCTGGACAGGGAATCCAGTGAGGAGAGAACATGGTGGCCTCACCCTGTTTGTGGGGTGGGTCCCAGAATCTTCTGCGTGAAGCTGGTGCAAAAACTGAGCCCTGAAGAGGTTTCTAAGGGAAGTACCAGCTTGGGAGGAAACAGGTAGCCACTGGCCATGGTTTCTAAAAACAGTGGCGCAGCAAGGGAGTAATGACCAGGTTAGGCTCTCCGTCAGGTCAGTGGCCCAAGGAGGGAGGCTGGTGAGGGGACGTTTCAGGGACTCACCAATGCATCTTTACTTTTTCCTCCTTAAAGATTTGGAAGAAAACTTGATTTTTTTTTCCCCCTCTGTCTAATAGTCAGCACTCTAAGAGACTTTTGTCCCAGGAGGATGTCCAGGTGTTTTAGGACTTCTCACCTGAGGTTTGGAAAGTGCCAGACAGGGTCATAACAGTGATAATAAGGACAGACATTTATGTGGCCGTGCTGTGAGTCAGAGATTGCTCTAAGTGCTTTGTGTGTGTTTAACAGCTGACCCCTGGTTCAGAAGAGGCGGATAGAGGGGCTAGAGGCTGGTGGGGGTTAGCAGTCAGTAGCCTTCTTGCTGGGATCTGCCATCATTAGTTAGATGAATGAATTTCACTCCACAAACATCATGGTCCTTTTTTTTTTTTTTTTAACTTGTGTATATATACATATATATATATACATATATATATATACATATACATATATATACATATATATATACATATATATATACATATATATACATATATATACATATATATATATACATATATATATATATATATATATATATATATATATATATATAAATTCAAGTCAGTTAATATACAGTGTAGTCTTGACTTCAGGGGTAGAACCCAGTGATTTATCTCTTACATGTGACACCCAGCGCTTATCCCAAGTGCCCTCCTCAATGCCCATTACCCATTCAGCCCATTCCCCCTACCCCACCTTCCATCAACCCTCAATTTGTCCTCTGTATTTAAGAGTCTCTTATGGTTTGCCACCCTCTCTGTTTTTCTTATTTTTCCTTCCCTTCCTGTACATTCATCTGTTGAGTTTCTCAAATTCTACATATGAGTGAAATTGTGATATCTCTTTCTGTGACTTATTATCCATGTTTTTTGCAAATGGCAAGATTACATCCTTTTTCATTACCAAGTAATACTCCATTGTATATATACATTATGTAGTCTTTATCCAGTCATCAGTCGATGAACATTTGGGCTCTTTCCATACTTTGGCTATTGCTGATAGCACTGCTATGAGCATTGGGGTGTGTGTGTCCCGTTGAAACAGCATTTTTGTATCATTTGGATAAATAGCCAGTAGTGCAATTGCTGGGTCATAGGGCAGTTCTATTTTTAGTTTTTTGAGGAACCTCCATACTGTTTTCCAGAGTGGCCGCCCCAGTTTGCATTCCCACCAACAATGCAAAAGAGATCCTCTCTCTCCGCATCCTCGCCAACATCTGTTGTTGCCTGAGTTGTTAATGTGAGCCATTCTGCCAAGCGGTATCTCATTGTGGCTTTGATTTGCATTTCCCCGATGGTGAGTGACGTTGAGCATCCTTTCATGTGTCTGTTGGCCATCTGGATGTCTTCTTTGGAGAAGTGTCTGTTCATGTCTTCTGCCCATTTCTTCACTGGATTATTTGGTTTTTGGGTGTTGAGTTTGGTGAGTTCTTTATAGAGTTGGACTTTGGTTTACTTTGGGTACTAACCCTTAATCAGATATGTCATTTGCAAATATCTCCTCCCATTCCATCGGTTGCCTTTTAGTTTTGTTGACTGTTTCCTTTGCCGTGCAAGGAATAGTTTTTACCTTCATGAGGTCCTAGCCGTTCATTTTTGCTTTTATTTCCCTTGCCTCCAGGGACATGCCTAGTTAAATGTTGCTGCAGATGAAGTTAAATGTTGTTGCGTGTTTTCTCCTCTAGGATTTTGATGGCTTCCTGTCTCACATTTAGGCCTTTCATCCATTTTGAATTTACTTTTGTGTAGGGTGTAAGAAAGTGGTCCACTTTCATTTTCCTCTATGTCACTACCAAATTTTCCCAGCACAATTTGCTAAAGAGACTGTCTTTTTTCCAGGGGATATTCTCTCCTGCTTCGTTGAACATTAGTTGGCCATACAGTTGTAGGTCCGTGTCTGGGTTTTCTACTCTGTTCCATCGATCTCTGTGGCTGTGTTTGTGCCAGTGCCATACTGTCTTGATCACTACAGCTTTATAATAATAAGTTGAAATCTGGGATTGTGATGCCTCCCAGCTTTGGTTTTCTTTTTCAACATTGCTTTGGCTATTTGGGGTCTTTTCTGGTTCCATACCAATTTTACGATTGTTTGTTCTAGCCCTGTGAAAAACACTGGTGTTATTTTGGTAGAGATCGCATTGAATGTGTATATTGCTTTGAGTAGTATAGACATTTTAAGCATATTTGTTATTCCAGTCTATGTGCATGGGATGTTTTTCCGGTTTTTTTGGGTCTTCTTCAGTTTCTTTCATAAGCTTTCTACAGTGTTCAATGTACAGACTCTCAAACTCTCAGCTATTCGCAGCTTACATGATACTCTGCATGGAAAACACAAAAGACTCCCCTGAAAAACTGCTAGAGCTGATATATCAATTCAGCAAAGTCAGAGGATATAAATCAACGTACAGAAACCGGTCGCATTTCTATGCACCAATAATGAAGCAGCAGACCAAGAAATCAAGGGATCCATCCCATTTACAATTGCACCCCAAACCATAAGATACCTAGGAAGAAACCTAACATCACAATCCTTTTAAAAACACTTGTTTATTCGAAAATTTTTCCAGCTCTATTGCAATAGAATTGACATATAACATTGTGTCAGTTTGAGGAATACAAAGTGTTGATTTGATATACTTACATGTTGCAAAATGATTACCACCATATCTTAGCTAATCCCCCGCATGGTATCCCGTGGTGTCACTTAATCATCTGTTCTTTTTCGTGGTGAGAGCATTTAAGATCTACTGTCTTAAATACTTTAAAGGGGGGGGGGGGGGCGCTGAGTCAGTTAAGCTACGGACTTCAGCTCAGGCCGTGATCTCACAGTTCATGGGTTCCAGCCCCAAGCTGGGCTCTCTGCTGTCAGCACAGATCCCGCTTCTGATCCTCTCCCCCACCCCACCCTGCCCTTCCCCAGCTCGTACTCTCTGTCTCTCCAAAATAAATAAAAACAAAAACACCCGGAAAACAAACACTTTTAATCATTTGATACAGTGTTAGTAACTATAGTCATCATGCTATCCATTAGACCCCCAGAACTTATTTATCAAGATTTTTTTTAGTTTTTCATATTTTTAAACAGAAGAGCACGAGTGGGGAGAGGGTCAGAGGAAGAGAGAGAATCTCAAGCAGGCTCCATACTTAGCGCAGAGCTTGACACAGGGCTCGATCCCATGACTCCGGGATCATGACCTGAGCCAAATTCAAGATTCAGACGCTTAACCAACTGAGCCACTCGGGTGCCCCTTATTGTGGTTTGGATTTGCATTTCTCTGATGATCCATCGTGTTGAGCATCTATATGTTTTCTGTGGGAAAATGTCTATTCAGTTCCTCTGCCCATTAAAAAAATTTTTTTTAATGTTTATTTATTTTTGAGACAGAGACAGAGACAGAGACAGAGAGTGAGCAGGGAAGGCGCAGAGAGAGACAGAGACACAGAATCCGAAGCAGGCTCCAGGCTCTGAGCTGTCAGCACAGAGACTGACGTGGGGCTCGAACCCACGGACCGCGAGATCATGACCTGAGCCGAAGTCGGACGCTTAACCGACTGAGCCACCCAGGCGCCCCTCCTCTGCCCATTTTTAAACACGGATTGTTTTCTACTGAGTTGTAGGAGCTCTTTATATATTTTGGATATTAACTTCTTATCAGATGTATCATTTGCAAATATTCTCTCCCATCTCTGGTTGCCTTATCTTTTTGTGGATGGTTTCTTTGGCTCTGCAGAAGCTTTCTAGTCTGATGGAGTCCCGCTCGGTAATTTTTGCTTTTCTTGCTTGTGCTTTTGGTGGCATGTCCCAAAACTCATTGCCAAGACCATTGTCCAGGAGCATTTTTCTCTGTGTTTTCCTCTGGGAGCTTTATGGTTTCAGTTCTTATCTTTAAGTCTTGAATCCATTTTGAGTTCATTTTTGTGAGTGGTGTGTAATAGAATCTGTTGATGGCTTTGGGTGGTGTTGATGGCTTTTGGGTGGACAGGATGTCCATCTTTAACTTCTCTCAGTCAAGGGGAATGTGTTTTGAGTCACTATCTGTTTATTGGTACCGGGGCTCCCGCCCTCACTCCTTACATTGGGGAGAGAGTCTCAGGACCGTATGGAGTCAGAACACGCATGGAAAGGCCTTCTCGTCTCGAATCCACACTGAGGCCACCCCGTGTTCTGACTATCAGTGCCTGGAGCCCTCCAAAGTGGTCGCTCCACTACTCCTGAGCCAAGGGTGGGGACCAGGCCCCTTCCCAGCAGCCAGAAAGAACGTTCGTAGTCTTGAGAGCCCTCACTCTACCCTCTGTCTCCCCACAGGGGCCTCTGCCAAGCCCCAGGCTCCTCCCCAGTCTTGGGGAACTGTTCCCAGCCCCCTCTTTAGCATGTCCACTTGAATCCCCCTACCCCACTCCATCCCTCTGCGATCTGGGACCATGCTTGAACTCCTCTGTTTGATTCTTACCTTCCTGGGTAGGCCTGGGGACTGAAATGCTCAAAGTGGCCTTTTCCCTTGACACTGTAATTGTTCCTTGTCTTCCACTAAGCAGGGACCAAACTTTGTCTAGCCCAGCACCTACTACAATACAGGTGTCAGAACAATAACCTTGGGAAAGTTGCCCAGCCCCCCCAGACCTCAGTTTCCATGTCAATACGTTGGTTCAAGGTGCTTTCACACCGTGTCCCACTTCTCTCCCACAGTGCAGGCGTAGATGGAGCTTCAGGAGCAGCTGGATCCAGGCCCTCAAACGGGGTATCAGGAATCCTTTGTACTGACTCTAGTTTTCTCCAGGGTGGTTTCACACAAATGCAGGTTCTGTCCTCATAGCAGCAAGATGGCTGCCAACTTGTCAGCTTCCCTAGGGCAAGTCGCAACAGAAGCCCAGGTCGAGTGTCCTTGGTGCTTAAGGGGTCATCTCTCCAGGCCTGAGACAATTCCTGTGTCACATGGGATGCACTGCTTTGATTGGCCAGGCCACACCTGAACTAGGCGTGCTATTCTCTACCCAAACCTCTTGAACCGAGAGCGGGGAAGGGGCAAGTTCTCCAAAGAAAATTCGGCCTCAATGCCACAAAGAGGAGAAGAGATGCCACTGCATCATCCATCACCATCAGCCCCCACCCTGGCCACTGGCACGCCTTGACCGACAGCGCCTTCTTCCTCCTGCCCAGGTTCCTCCACTGCCACGGCAGAGACCAAGGCAGTGGATGGGGCCCAGCCCCTGACCCACCATCCAGGCCTGGCGCAGGTGGATCCCCTGCCCGGGGTGGGGGCGGAGCACAGGTCTCTACAGGACTGAAGAGCATCCCTCAAATTCATGTCCACCTGGCACTTGTGAATGTGACCCAGAAAGAAGGCCTTGGCAGATGTAATCTGGTTCAGATGAGGTCACACTGGATTAGGATGGGCCCTAAATCCAATGACCGGTGTCTTTATAAGAAGAGGAAAATTGGGACACAGACACGCACAGGGAGGAATGGCAGCTGACGACAGAGAGGGGACCGATGCCTCCATAAGCCAAGGAAGACCAAGGGCTTTTGCATCCACCAGGAGCTGGATGAGGCCAGAAGAATTCTTCCCTAGAGTCTATAGAGGGAGCACAGTCTTGCCAGCACTTTGACTTCGGACTTGTAGCCTCCAAGGTCGTGAGAGGAGAGCATAAGCCACCAGTCCGTCCGTGACACTTTGTTACAGCAGCCCTGGGAGTCCAACGTAGGGGCTTTCCTGAGCCACGGACTTCTTGTCCCGTCCCCTAGAGACTTTGAGTGGGACCCTGGGCCCCTTTCCGGGAGAAGAAATTCTCAGCCGACAAAAGCCTTTCGCAGAAAAGGCCACATTATGTTTGCAGCTGGGGCCACTTCAAAGGAGAGGCCATATGGCATCTCCCTTGGGACATCATCCTCACTGCACCCCCCCCCCCCACCAGCCCTCCCCGGCTTGTTCAAGCTAACAGAGAAGTCTCTGCTTCTTTGTGAGAAGGCCTTGGGCAGCTAGGGCCTAGGGTGACCAACTCATCCCCGTGTGCCCAGGACTGTCCCTTTTTAGCATTGAAAGCTCTGCATCCTCGGAACCCCTTGGTTCTGGGCAAGCCAGAAAGGACAGCCCCCCTCATTAGGGCTGGGGTTTGTTATGGCTCCTTGGGAGCAGATTGACAGGCTCAAATACTTTGTGTCCCATATGCCCATAGGCATCTTTTGAGCCTTTATCATGTGCCGATTTGTACCTGGTGCCTTATGAACTATCCAGTCTTCATAACACACCCATGAAGCAGGTGCCACATTGCCCCCACTTTATAAGCCGAGGCTCCAGGAGGTGAGCTGTGTAGACAGCAGGGCATACGCCCTGGCCATGTTGGCGGGGCCCAGGCGGCTTCCTCACTCTGTGCCCTCGCCCCTGCGTTGGATTCGCCTTGGAGGGGGCGCTTGTGGGGAGGGCTGACTCCCAGACGCTTTCCCCACCTACCGGATCGGTGTCTCCTGCCCACGAGGGTAGCACGTTCCTTGCTTGGCCCCTGTGTGTGACCCCACGTGAGCCTCATGAGGGGCATCGCCAAGCAGTGAGCGGCAAAGACCCGGGAAGCTCACCGCTTGGGTTTGCATTCCATGCCGATCGTGTGACCTTGGGCACGTCACCGCTCTGTGTGTAAGAGATGGGGGCAAGGGGCTGTGTGGGTTACAGCTCCGGTGTTCGCATTATTGTTGAGGGGTTGTAAGGTGCAAGGTGCTGGCCTCAGTTTCTGGAGTCAGATGGAGCGGGAAGCAAATGGCAGTGACCCCCCAGGGCAGTTTACCCTGAACTGGAGCCTCCCACCTGTAAAATGGGGATAAGGCAGCATGTCTTCCTGGTGCTCCGGGCCAAGCACCCAGCAAACATTGCTCTGATTGACACAGGGGCTCAGGCCAAGTCTGTGAGTCGTTTCAACTGTGGGCAAACCTCCTAGAGTTGTTTTCCTTCTGATCCCGAGCTAGGCTGAATCCTCTGTGGTCACCATCTTGAAATTCCCGTTACTTTTTTTTTTTTAATGTTTATTTATTTATTTTGAGAGACAGAGGGGAAGGGGGGCAAGGAGAGAGGAAGAGAGCGTAGAGCCTGATGCGGGGGGGGGGGGGGGGGCGGGGCTCGAACCCACGAACCGCGAGATCATGACCTGAGCCAAAATCGAGAATCGAACGCTCAACCGACCGAGCCACCCAGGCGCCCCTTCCTGTTGCTTTTTTAACAAGATGGCCTGAATTTTCATTTGCACTGGGCCCCACAGATTTCATAGCCAATCCTGCCTTTGACAGATATCTACAGACCACTGAAGGTGTGTGAAGCTGTGTGGCAGGTCCCGGGGATATACTGGTGGACGTAGGCTCTGTCCTCACGGAGTTGACAGTGGAGGAAGGCTGCAGTGGGCTGAACAGTGGCCCACTATGCACACTCACATCCCAGACCCAGGCAGCTGTGAACGCAGCCTTATTTGGAAATAGGATCTTTGCAGAAATCTAGATGAGGTCATTCTGGATTTAGGATGGGCCCTATGTCCACTGACGGCTGCTCACAGAAGAGAGCGGATCTGAGGCAGACACAGACACAGAGGAGAAACACAGAGGGAAGGAGACAGACAGAGGTCGGGACTGGGGTGATGTGTCTACAAGCTAACGAATGGCTGCTAACCATCAACGGCTGGGAGAGTCGTGGGATGGATTCTCGCCTGCAGCCTCCAGGGGGCGCCAGCCCTGCCGACTCCTTCATCCCGGACTTTTGGCCTCCAGAACTGTGAGGGAGAAATTCCTACTGTTTGAGGCCCCCAAGATTGTGGTCGTTTGCTACGGCAACGCTAGAAAACTGACGTGAGAACAGACAGACGTCGATAAAATCATCACGTGCGAAAATGTGAAATTGCTAGTGTGACAGGGGACGCGTGAGGTGCCTGTGCTGGGGAAGGGTTCTCTGGGACCTGAAGTCTGAGAAGGAGCTGATTAATGGGGGCAGGAAGAGCATTCCAGGCTGCGGGAACGGCATGGGCAAAGGGCCTGGGGTGGGAGTTCACAGTCTGTAAAATCGAGAGGAGACACCTGGCATCATTCAGGCTGATGTGTTCCCTTGGCCCCAGAGAGCTTTTAAAAAGACACCAAACGGGAAAGCTGTCACCGCTGTGGCAATGACAGCAACTTGGCACCTGAGGCTTCCACCCCACCCATTCCACATGTTTATGTACCGGACTGACCCCCGAAGGGAATCTGTTTACCAGGCCCTGACCTGCTGCAGCGTTTACCAGCATCCTCTGACCCGGGGGACCTGCTTCCTGGTTGCACAGGCCGGAAGTGCCTGTGTGTTTGCTGTTCCCACCCACCAAAGGAGAGGGTTGTCGGCTTCCTCCACCTGGCTCGAGGCCTGGCTCCAGGTGTGGCTGCGTGAAGGACCCCAGACCTGCTGTTTCCGGGGGCTGAATGTTGCGGGAGCCAGCACGCAGTCTTGTGGTGCTGGCTGCAGGGTTGGGGGCCCCCCGGGCTGCCGGGAAGGACACAGATAGGGCCAGAGTGAGGCCAGCGGCACGTCCTGGGACACCCCCTCTCTGCGCCCTTTTTCCCGTCTATAAATCCAGACAAAATACTCTCATCAGCGTCTCCTCTGCAAGCCTGGCTGCAAGAATGATCGCCTCGGTCAAGTAGCTGTGGGTGCAGATGAGAGGGTTGCACTTTCATTCATCAGAGACGTTTTCAGCAGCTGTTAGGTGCTCGGCGAACAAACACAAGACAGACATCTGTGCTCTCCTGGAGCCGACATTCCAGATCAGGGATCTGCCGACGACGGCCAGCAGGCCAGATCTGGCCAGTCGTCTGGCTTTGCGTGGATCAGAAGCAAAGAATGGCTTCGGCATTTTTATTTACTGATTTATTTTAATTTTTAAATATTTATTGATCTGGCGGAGAGCACAGTGGGGGAGGGCCAGAAAGAGGGGGACAGAGGGATCCAAAGGGGTCTTTGCATTGACAGGCTGACAGCAGAGAGCCCGGGGTAGGGCTCAAACTCACCAAGAGTTGAGACCATGACCTGAACTGAAGTCGGATGCTCAGCTGCTTGTTGACAAGTACCCAGGTGAAGCTGATCCTGTGGCCCAGAGGCCACACTTCTTGGACCACAACCTGCAATTTCACAAGATCCCCAGGGATCTCGTATGCCCTTAATTCGTTTGTTTGTTTGTTTATCTACCTACTTTGAGAGCGAGAGAGAGAGAGAGAGAGAGAGCGAGCAGGGGACGGGGCAGAGAGAGAACCACAAGCAGGTTCCTCGTTATCAGCACAGAGCCCGATGAGGGACTGCAACTCAGGGGCCTTAGGATCATGACCTGAGCTGAAATCAAGAGTTGGACACTCAGCCACCTGAGCCCCCCGGGTACCCCTCTTGTGTGCCCTTTCAAGTGGGAAGTATATTATCTGCTGAGGTGCCTGCGACTCCCTCTAATTTCTGGCACCTGTGAATATGTTAATGTACCTGGTCAGAGGGGCGTTGCCGATGTGATTAAGGAACTTGAGATAAGGATGTGCTCCCGGATCATCCCCTGGGCGTGTGATGCCATCATGGGGGTCCTTCGAGGAGGAGGCAGGAGGATCAGAGGAGAGAAAGGAGATGTGCAGACAGAGCCAGGGGCTGGGAGAATGCGTTTCGAAAATGGAGCAAGACCTTGCTGCAAGCCACGCCATGCCGGAGCTTCTAGAAGCTGGCAAGACATGGAAGTAGCTTCTCCCTTGGAGCCCCCTGGAGGAGCCCACGCCTTGGTTGGAGACCCCTGAACCTTCAACACTGTAAGAGAATACATTTGTCTTATTTTAAGTGGTTGAGCTTGTGGTAACTGTTACAACAGGAGTAAGACACGAGTATGGCCGCCATGATGCCGTGATCATCGCCGTTCCTCCCCCTGCTGTCTCCCCGCTGAGTTGCTTCCACTGTTACCAAACCCCAGTCTCCTGCTCTGTAGAATGGAGACAATGATTTTTTCCTTCCTCGGGCAGTTTGGGGCTTAAGGGAGGTGATGTATGTGAAGCGGTCGATGACCTTCCCTGAAGAAGCAGTGGCCAAGGCCTGGCTCTGGGTGACCTTGGGCCGGCTGTCTAACCTCTCTGTACCTGACTTTCCCCACCTCCACGTTGGGGGCCATTATGGCGCCTGCCTCCCGAGGTGGTTGTGCGGTAGAATGAGCTCCTTGAGCATAACCCTGGGCCCTGGGCCGTGCTTGAGGAGAACGCAGCTGTGTTGGTGGCCAAACTGAGGAACGCGGACCCAGATCTGCGCGCTGGGTGCCCCCCACCCCCCCGGAGGGGTCCTGATTCAGGCCCTGAATGGCGGCCATGGCCTCTAGCTGGAGCAGATGCTTCTGTTCCCTCCGTTGCCCTGAGCTGCCCTTCGTTCTCCACTGTGGCTGCTGTAGACTGACCCTGGGGCTTCTGCCTCTCAGGGCCGGGGGCTCAGCCGGGCTCACTGAGGTGGAGGAAGGGGCCGCGGAGCCAGGGAGGGGCCCAGGACTCCCGAATCTGGATCCACGGTCTCGCCTGTGCTGAGGCCCCGGCCTCCTCGGGGCCTCGCTGGGAGTCGGCAGTCTGAGGCCTGCCCATGGTGCACGACTGACCAGGCTGGTGTGGGCCGGCTTTGCTGCTCGGGGTCCTGGGTTTGGTTCCTTCAGAGCGTTTGACTGGGTTGCAACTGTTGCGTCTCCGAAGGGGTTCCTTACAGGCAAGGACTGGTTAGATTCAGCACTTGAGCCCGGCACCCAGCCCAGGGCCTGCACGCGGGAAATATTTCTGCACCGTGGGACTGAGAGACCCCTGAGCACACAAGAAGGGCACTCCTATTAGTGGATGCTTCCAGCTCCCAGGAAATGCTGGGTGACCAGGCATCCCCAGGAATCTGGGCGTCACCAGAGGGGCCTTCCAGAGCCGAGGGTTGGAGGCGGCGTTTCCTGAGTGCCTACTGTGTGCCAGCATAGTCCAGGCCCCTCGACTACCCCAGGAGGGGCACCCTCATTTCGCTGGGAGAGCACACCAGGCGGGTCTGGGGCCTGGGCCAGGTGGAGGGTGGCTGCCTGGCTGGGCCCTGGGAGGTGGTCCTGGGAAATGAGGGCCATTGAAGGCTTTGCACTTTTACTGTTTATTTTTCTATTTTCTTTTTTAAATAGTATTTTTTTAAGTTTATTTATTTCGAGGGGGAGAGAGAGTGCATGTACCCGCATGAGAGCGGGGGAGGGGCGGAAAGAGAGAGGGAGAGAGAGAATCCCAAGCAGGGTCCACACTCATGGCAAAGCCTGATGCGGGGCTCAAACTCACGAACAGCGAGATCATGACCTGAGCCATAATCGAGAGTCAGACACCTAGCGAACTGGGCCACCCAGGCACCCCCCGCATCTTTGCTCTTTAAACATATTTTTTGTTTTGCTACTTTCTCCCCCAACATGTTGTTAGGAAAATTTTCAAACCACAACACGGACTCATGAGCATTTTCCTACACTCGGTTTCTCTCCTGTCCTTCCATTCTTGTCTCATGCATCTATCCATCCTATTTTGGTGCATTGTTTTTCCTTCTTGTTTGGGAGATTTTAGCCAGTCCCAAACAGGGAGGAGGCCGCAGTGAGCTCCCCCCTGCCCAACCCCCATCATCAACATCTTCCCCTTTCTCTTTCCTCCCTCTTCCCTGCCCCCATTTCCAACCCCCCTGGAGACTTGTAAGCAAATCCCAGACATTATATGCTTTCACTTGTAAATTTTTCACATAAAGGTTCACGGTCAAATCCTCTTTGGTTATCTCCAGGTAACTGGGCTCCCAGGGCCTGGCAAGAGTGGGCAGGTTGGCTGAGCCTCAGCAGGGAAGAAGAAATGGAGGGGCACCTGGCTGGTTCAGTCGGTGGAGTGTGGGACTCTTGATGGTGGCGGTTGTGAGTCTGAGTCCCATGTTGGGTGGACAGATTAGTTTAAAAACATAAAATCTTAGGGGCTCCTGGGTGGCTCCGTCAGTTAAGCATCTGATTTCAGCTCGGGTCATGATCTCACGGTTCGTGAGTTCAGGCCCCGCATCGGGCTCTGTGCTGACAGCTGGGAGCCTGGAGCCTGCTTTGGATTCTGTATCTCCCTCTCTCTCTGACCTCCGCTCGTCACATGCTCGCTCGCTCTCTCTGTCTCTCAAAAATAAACATAAAAAAAAAGAGAAATATTTAAGAACATAAAATCTTAAAAACAAAAAAAAGAAGAACAAATAAAATGGGGATATCTAGGCCAGAGCAGGGCAGGCTGTGACTGCCCCACCCTGAGGGACCGCCTTCTGCACCTGTCCTGTCAGCCCAGCCGTTGACCCCTGGACACAGGGCATGGTGCAGGTTAAATGTGGGGGTGGGGGTGGGGAACAAGAAGACTCTCATTCAGTCACTGTACCAGGGGCATGGGGGGATGGCCTCCTGACTGGCAGTTGCCTTCTAGGTCTCAGTATTATTAGTAAGGTGTGTGTGTGTGTGTGTGTGTGTGTGTGTGTGTGTGTAAATCACATAAAAACTAACCATTTGAAAGTGAGCAATCCCATGGCATTTAGTGAGTTCATAAAGTGCAACCACCACCTCTGTCAAGTTCCAAGACCTTTCATCACCTCCCCCCACCAGAAAACCCTGTGCCCACTAAGCGGTCCCTCCTCTTTCCAGCGTACCCTCCCCTGCCCCCAACACCTGCCACTGCTAACCTACTTGCCGTCTCTCTGGATTTATTTTTCTTGGGTATTTCATGCAAATGGAATCATGCAACATGGGTTTACTTGTGTCTGGCTTCTTTCGCTTTGTATCATGATTTCCAGGCCTCCTGAATGTATCAGTTGACACTGAAAGGGTCGTTTCCGACTCGGAGGCCAATACTTGGTGCTGGCCGCAGAGTAACAGGGGAGGGGAGGTAATGCAACCGTCAGGAAGCTTCTGCACAAATCTCAGTTCTCACCAGTGGGGGAACCAAACGCCCTACTTTGCCCAGGACCGCCCTGGTTTTAGCATTAGAATTCCTATGTCCCGGGAAATCTTAGCCCCAGCAAAACAAGAGTGGTCACTTGCCCCAGAAAGTTCCTGCCGCCCCTGAACTTGGACCTTGGGGCTGAGAGAGGGACAGTAGCCCTGGGTGGGAGCCAGGGTGCTCCCTTTTTGCAACAGGTGGAAATGATGCTGGCCACAGGCGTGTGCTGCCCATGCTGGAATCCTCTAGTGGAGATGTTTTGCACCCAGGTCCAGCTCATCCTGTCCCTGTGCTGACCTGCCTGGTTGGGGCCTGGCAGCTGAGATCGGTGTCTTGGGAACAGGGGCTCCCACCCACTCACCCCTTCCTGCTATCACCCAGCTCACGGAGCTTTTGGGAGACAGGCAACACGGTTTCTTGTTATATTCTGCGTCCATTCTGGGATGTCCCCTGCCTCTCCACCTGTACCTTAAATACCCCTCCCTCAGGACCTCCTTGCATGGGCAAAGTTGGTATCACTCATGGGGCAGCTGTTATAGAGTCAGAGGCTGGACCATCTAGAGAATTGGGGATGGGCAGGCCCCTGCTGGAGGGTCCCTTGGTGACATCCCAGTGGAGAAGTAGAGGTGGGGTGAATGGGAGAGGCTGACTGCTTTGATCTGTCCCTTCCATCTGTCCTGTCCAGGACACATCGTTTCCCTGGTTCCACTGCTCTGAGACAGGCTCCCGAAGATAAGGTAGGAGGACTGGGCGATGTCTCTGCATCTGGGGGTCAGGTGGGTGTGGGGTGTGTGTGTCACCTATTGGCGCCCCATCACAAAACCCCCAAATCAGGCTTAGGAGAAGGGGAGGCGGAGGATTTGGGGGGCCAGCTGCTCTGTCAGGTTGCATGTCCCATCTTTGGAGTCGGGGCAGTGTCGGGACAAGGGCTGTGTCCTACTGTTCCCCACCCTCCCTCGTGCTTGTCCGGCGCTGGTCATGCTGTACGTGCTCAGCAGATGATTTCTGGGCAGAGGGATAGAAGGAATGGTGGGGTGCCTAGGGGGCCCAGTCACTTAGGGGTCCCATTCTTGGTTTTGGCTCAGGTCATGACCTCACAGTTTCATGAGTTCGAGGCCCGTGTTAGGCTCTGCACTGACCGCACAGAGCCTGCTTGGGATTCTCTCTCTCCCCCTCTCTCTCTGCCCCTTCCCTACTCACACTGTCTCTGTCTCTTTCACAATAAACAAACTGTAGGGGTGCCTGGGTTAACTCAGCCAGTTAAGCATCTGACTTCAGCTCAGGTCATGATCTCCTGGTTTGTGGGTTCAAGTCCCACATCGGGCTCCCTGCTGCCAGCTCAGAGCCTGGAACCTGCTTCAGATTCTGTGTCTCCCTCTCTCTCTGCCCCTCCCCTGCTCATGCTCTGTCTCTCTCTGTCTCAAAAATAAATAAACATTAAAAAAAAAAAAAAACTAAAAAAAAAATTCATGGTGACTAGGGGCCCCTGGGTGGCTCAGTCGGTTAAGCATCTGACTTCGGCTCGGGTCATGATCTCCCGGTTTGTGGGTTCAAGCCCCACATGGGGATCTGTGCTGACAGTTCAGAGCCTGGAGCCTCCTTCGGTTTCTTTGTCTCCCTGTCTATCTGCCCCTCCCCCACTCACACCCTGTGTATCTGCGTCTCTGAAAAATAAATAAACGTTGAAAAGATTTTCTTAATGTAAAAAAAAAAAAAACTTTAATAAAAGAGAAGAAGATGAACGGTACTAACTCATCATGTGACCTGGGGAAAGTCGCTTCTCCTCTCTGGTCTCAGTTTCCTCCTCTGTAGGATGGGCCGGGGAGTCCCCAAGGCTCCTCAAGGCTACCACTCCAGGCCCGGTCCATTTCTGGTCTTGGGCCATGCTCTCCCGTGGAATAGTTTGTGCCTGTGGAGGGCCACCTGGGTCAGCCCTGTGCTCCAGAGAAAGACCCTCTCCTGGGAGGGGAGGGGCTTGCTGATGGTGTAGGCCCCATTCGAAAACCCTTCGCCTGCTCCCCAGGATGGTTGGCATAATCCAAAATCCTGCCCGCGGCCCGGTCCCAGCCCTGAGGAACCTCCAGCACTTCCTGCAGTCTTGTTGTGCCTCAGTTTCTCCGTGGTGCCGCTCGCCTGGCCGGTGCCCACCCCCCCTGCCCGTTCATCCTCTGACTGTGCCCCGTTCAAGTCAGGCCTCTGCCCAGGTATTGGCTTCTCACGGCCCTTCCCTGAGTCGCGTCTGAGGTAGACCTCTTGCCCCGGCTCCCCAGCCAAGCGCCTCCCTCTTCTTCTGGGACTGTCAGACTCCAGGAGCCCGCCCTGAATCTCCTCATTAGAGGATTAGATTCTCTTAGCACCTAGGAAATGACAAGGGTTTCCAGGGCTCCGGGACAGGAACCAGGGTAGAGACCAATACATACTTTCTATTATCTCGCAGCATTATTTATTCATTTTCTGTTGGGGGCAGGCTTGGGTCTGTCTTGTTTCCCACTGTAGCCTTATGTGTGACACAGAATCGATGCTCACTAAGGATCTGTTGAATGAGCACCTAATTTAGGAGGATGCTACTGCCCCTCCCCGCATGCCACGTTTCCACATTTCTAACTTGCTCAAGGCTTTTTGTTTTTGGTCCCGGGCACTGTGCAAAGCCCTCTGAGGGAAGTACCCCTGATTCTTACACCTCACACCTATGGCAGCCGAGGCTCAGGGAGGTGAGGTGACAGGTCCCAGGTCACACGGCATTGAGCGGGGAAGCCAGGATCTGATTGAAGTTGCTTCCACATGAGACCCACACTCCACATCTCCACCCAGCCGTCCTGAGGTGGGTCCCCGTCCCGGGCCCTGCTCTCTATCCTGCCCTCTGCAGAAGTACGGGCTGGAGAATTCCAAGAGGCCCCAGATTCCCCACCTGGACAGTGGCCTGGCTCAGGATAGCTCTGCCTCCCAGGCTCCGGGTTATGTTCCGCTATTCCTCACTGCTGCCCAAATTAGTTCCACGTTCAGCCCAGGGCCTGCGGTTTTCACTTGTTTTCTGTAACCGGAGCTTTCCCAGCGCTTGGCACTGAGATCCGGGACTCAGTGTCGGCTCAGGTTCCTGATTTCCTTGGATGCTGAAATGATGTCAAATGATTTCATTGGCAGAGAAAAGTCTGGCTGGGGGTCATCGGGCGGGTCACTTCCCTCCCCATAATCAGGTATCGGCAGCGCCTGCTTTTCTCATCCCATCCCGGCAACACGGGATGAAACGTGAACTCAGAGAGGTTGGGTGGTTTGCCTTTGTCACACAGCAAATGAGTGGTAGCACAGAACGTGAACCCAGGACCCAAGGTATTCCTCCCAGATGCTAGACAGAGCCTGACCTTGGGGCCCCAGAGTGTCGAAAACCCAGGTCTTGCCTGCAAACGGCTCAAAAGTCAAGCAGAAAAAGACCAGATTGAGTGCAAACAGTGATCAAAGCGGTGCCCGCCAACATGAGACAATATGTATTTTTAGACAGAGAGTGAGTCAGTCCACGGTGATTCACAGGCTTGGCCGGGCTTGCAGGGCAGCCCCAGGCCACCGAGGGCAGGGCAGGAGATGAGCCACACCAGGGGACAGGCCGGCCGAGAAGGAGGTGAGGGCCGCACTGGGTGGGGGCACCCTCCTTATTTCCCATTGTTCTATCAAGGGTTAGATACTTGCTGGATACTGACTCGTCTGGAAGATGTGATTTTGAATAGGTGCTTGGAAATTGCTCACGTTAACAGAGCTAGAAAGTGATGTTATTAGCAGCTTCCTGTCACGTCCGAAGCATCCACCCTGGGCTGGACACCACACCAGGTGCTGGAAAGATAGCAGACGACAGCACTAACCAAGCCCTAACCTCCTGTGCCTTCTGAAATGCTGAAACAGGGGAGGGTGTGCTGTATCCATAAAGGGCCACGTAGTGAATACTTCAGGCTCTTGGAGCCATCTGGTCTCTAAAGGAGCGACTCAGCTCGGCTGTTGCCGCAGAAAAGCAGCCACGGGCATTATGTAAATGAACCGTGTCCCAATAAAACTTTACTTATAAACACAGGAGGTGGGCCAGGTTGGTCCTGGCGGCTGCAGCTTGCCGACCCCTGTTCTCAAAGAGGCCCTCACCGCCCACGTGCACCCACCCTCATCTTCCTCGTCTGTCCCCGTCCCCCACCGTGACTCCTCAAACCACCTCCTCCCAGGCGGCTTGCTAATCCTGCAGGCGAAAGCTGGTCTAACCCTCTACTTCCAGTGAAAAGCTGTTCTTGTTCGGCCTCACAAGCCCCCTGCACACAGTGATTTATAGACCATATTGGACTTTGGCCTCCCGAGGCTCAGGCATCCACATATCACTCTGACCAGCCCGGTGCTTGGGACATAGTAGGGGAGGGACAAGCCTTTGTGGGCTGTGCCCAGCCCCATCTGTTGTCTTCACTTTAGTTAGAAGCAGGCAAAGATAAACGGGGTCGGGGGAGCTCTGTGACAGACTCAGGTCCCCTCTAGTCTTCCTCTCTGTCCTCCAAGGGCCCTTGGCATCCCCGGTGTCCCTTCCCCACCCTGTGTTCGCACTGGGAGCGATGTGATGAGTGTGATGAGAGCAAAAATGCTGTGTGTTGTGGGTCCGTGGCACTGAGCCTCCGCCTCCCCATCTGTGAAATGGATGGCGTTAAGGCCTGCTCCTGTCCCTGAGCTCGCTCAGAGGGGCACACGAATTACTGTGTTACTTAGCCTCTCAGATGCAAGGCGAAGTGTCCTGAGTGTGCCTCTCCACCCGTGAGAGAGGTGAAGTTAGCTCCACTTTTATAGACTTTAAAGGCATTAAAGAGCTAACCTGAGGTCAGAGCCAGCCAGGGGAGAGCAGGGTTCAGACTCAGTCTCCTTGGGCCTTCCTTAACCCTTGGCCACCCTCCATGAGTCAGCCATATGTGACTGGCCACCCATGAGGCTCCCTTTGCAGCCACCTGCTTCTCCACCAATAGGCAGCTGCCCCCTAACCCTCATTGCCACCTGTTCAGGGACAGGCTGGGAAACAAGGCTCCGCACCACTTCGTGGGTGTGCCAAGATGGAGGCAGCATCACGGTTGAGCAGCCATGAGGAACCCCAGCCCTAAAGGTTCCAGGTGCCTGGGCTCTGGGAGAGGGGCTGCAGAACGGGCGTCTTCAGAGCCAGGTTTGAATCCCACGTCTGAGGACAGCTAGCCCTGTGACCTTGGAGAGGGGTTGCATTCTCCCAAGCCCGTCCTTCTCCTCTGCATAATCGGAATGGTAAATCATACACAGTGGGTTCTCGTTATTCACAGTATTTATATTCTACAGACTTACTGCAAACGCGGGATTAGCAAATCCCAAGCCATTGCTCTTAGGGGTTGTACAGGCTTAGGTCACGGTTTTATCGACTGACCGGTGTGTAAACTGGTTTTGTGTGTGTGTGTGGTTGGAGACCCCCTATTCACCTTAGTTAATACACGTTGTTGATTGATGGACATTGAAGTCACAGCCAGCAGCCCTGTAACTTGTGTCTGAATGAACTTGACCTAATGTGTGGTTTCTCTTTGAGGCTTATCCGAACCTGCTGGTACTTGGGGACACTAAGCAGCACTTCGGCGCTATGCTCGGGGGCCATGTAAAGTATTGAAAATCCCGGGGCGCCAGGGTGGCTCAGTCGTTTGAGCGTCTGACTTCAGCTTGGGTCGTAATCTCGCGGTTCGTGAGTTCAAGCCCTGCCCTGGGCTGTCTGCTGTCGGCATAGAACCTGCCTGGGGTCCTCCGTCTCCCTCTCTCTGCCCCTCCCCTGCTCACACTCTCTTTCTCTCCCTCTGTCTCAAAAATAAACAAACATTAAAAAAAAAGTTTTAAAATATTGAAATTGCCAACCAAACAGCACAAAAAAAATGCTGCCCAAAACCCCCCATGGGTCACTAAACAGATCTCGACAGGACGTCTGCTGACAGGATGAGAGCTGAGACAAGAAGGCAGAGGGTGTGGTTTTGTTCAGCGTCAGCTGGCCACGTGCGCGTTTCTTGCCATTCGGCGCGTGTCTGTGAATGACCACAAGGGCCCCACGAATATTGATGCTGGGGTTGTAAATAAATTCTCGCGAGTAGGCAGTTTTACATGCACAACGTCTGCTACTAAGTAATGAGGACTGATTGCATGTGTGTCCGTATATGGCCACAGGTCTGGAGGTAGACTCCTCATGTGTGTGTGTGTGTGTGTGTGTGTGTGTGTGTGTGTGTGTGTGTTTACTCCATGCCTCTTAGAAAGAGGCCTTAGGAGCCCTACCGTGGTCAGTCACTGGTCAGAATCGGCCTGTGGAAAGCCGACCTGTTCTTTCCACATCTGCAAACCTCTCACGTTGTTGAGAACTTGCTTTATGCCCTTCGCAGGCCTTACCCCCTTTCATCCTCAAGCAGCCCTGTGAGTTGGGTGCTGTTGCTGTCAGCATGTTACAGATCGGTGCAGAGAGGTTGAGCAAATTCCCTGTGGTCACACAGCCAGAGGATGCAAACTTGGGCAGCCAGACCCCATGCACACACTGTCCCTCGCCCAGGGCTGACTTCAAGTGGTGGTCATAACAGCCGTCATGTTCTGACCAGGGGTTGGACCGAGGCCTCTCTAGATGCCAGGTGCACCGTACTGTGGGAGATGAATACATTATTATCCTCAAGAACAAAATTTCATTTTCCTATGCTTGAGGGTCATTTTAAGCAGCAGAGTCACCAACAAAACCCCACAGAAATGTGAAAAGCGTGGCACTGCATAGACCACAGAAAGGACTTTTGCTTACAGTCAGAGAGCTGTAACAAGAAGGCAGAGTGCTGCCTCATTCAACCTCAGCTAGGAACACGCGTGTCTGATGGATGACTCAGCTTTCGTTAAGATTTCTCAAAAAAAAAAATTTTTTTTTAATGTTTCTTTGATTTTGAGAGAGAGAGGCAGAGCATGAGTGGGGGAGGGACAGAGAGAGAGGCAGACGCAGAATCCGAAGCAGGCTCCAGGCTCCGAGCTGTCGGCACAGAGCCCGACCCGGGGCTCGAACCCACAGACCGTGAGATCATGACCTCAGTCGACATCAGACGCTTAACCGACTGAGCCACCCAGGCATCCCGTTGACTCATTTTTGTACAACTCTGTGCGTGTCCAAGAATGACTGAAAGTACCATATTGATTTGGGGGTTACAAATAAATTTCAGTGAGCAGCTAAATTTGCAAAGACCGAATCTGTGAGTGAGGAGGCTCAGTGTGGACACAGGGATTTTTATTTACTGAATATATTTACAGTTCGTTATGGCTACTATTCTTTCTGATGTTCAAAAGCCCCATTTTGGTTCTTCTTGTCTTTGATAGCTTTCTCGCTTTTTGACCTAAGATATCCTAAGCTCAGCTGGGATCCACCATTTCTCCCAAGAGCCTTAGTCCCCAGTGAAGAAGAGGTGGAATTCAGAAACCAAGACCAGAATAGTGGGTGTGTTCATTGTCCCTGGTGTGTCTGTTTTCTTTCAGCTTTGACAATGTGTAAAACTCTGTTGTTGTTTCCAATTTTTAATTATTTAATTATTTAATTATTTAGCGAGAGCATGAGTGGGGGAGAGGGACAGAGGGAGAGAGAGAAAGAATCTTAAGCAGACGCCATGCTCCGTTTAGAGCCCGACACAGGGCTTGATCCCACGACCTATGACCTGAGCTGAAATCGAGAGTTGGACATTGACTGAGCCATCCAGGCACCGCCCCCCCTTTACAATGTGTCTCTTTAATGCACTATTGGTCATTGTTTCTAGGTGAAGTAGGAACTCACTTTGTTCAGTTTTCAAACTGGTTGATGGCATGATCAACCCTTTGCCGGCTGTTTGGAGAGGCCACCTCCCTGAAGACTAGATTCTGAGTCTCTTTCTGGGCTCTGTTCTCGTCTGTGGAAGTGTCGATTCACGTTATTACGGGTCCTGCCCACTCTTTGTCATACAGTCTCTAAATTCCCCCCTGGCCTACAGAATCCAGACACTGGACCCACCTCGTGAGGGTCTAGTTCAAATCAAATCATGGGCCTGAGCCATTCAGATGATGTATTGAGGTGACATGATTTTCTAGGATGAAAAGAGAGGAGAGGTGAGGCAGGTTCCCCCAGGCCACCAAGGGTGATTGCTGTGGGCTTGGAGCTGAGTTTTAGTAACTGGATAAAATGATCTGGGCAAAACGGGGGGAAGGGCAGTTGGGAAAAGTGTCAAAGCAAGGAGGCCTCAGAGGATGGGGTGAGCGTGAGGCGGTGTCCCCCGTGCCAGGTGCTGGAAAGCCACTGAAGGCTTGACAACAGCAGAGTGGCCTGGTGGGTCTGGTTTGGTAAGGCCAATCCAGGGCAGGGAAGTAGCTGCTTAAGAGGGGGTAGCGAAGGCCTATCTGACAGGTGCCCCCATTTTCCCCGGATCCCTCCAGGCTCTTCGACTCAGAGCCAAGGACAAGTCTGGTGGTCTGGTGGTCCAGAGGTCTGTCCCTTCCCTCCTGCTCCTGGGATGGGTTCACCCCATCTCCAGGTGCTTCCGGCGCTGGGGGAGCACACGGGAGCACAGTCCAGCCCCTGGGTGCCCCTGCTACTCCTCCTTGTGAGAGCCTCGCAGGTGCCCTGGGCAGGGACAGGACTCAGGGGAGGGTGAGCACAAGGAGGGGACTGGCCTCAGGCCCCTGAGGGGGAGTGGACAGGAGAGGTGGGGGCTCCCAGGCCCACAGGGGAGTGGAGAGGGGTGAGAGACCCCAGGGGGTGGAGACGGCTGCTGGGGCTCTGCCTGGAGGCAGGGGCCCCTGGGACTCGCCATGGTGGCTCAGTAGAGAACATCCCCACCCCTCCCACCCCCACG
This sequence comes from Neofelis nebulosa, assembly GCF_028018385.1. Classification (NCBI taxonomy): domain Eukaryota; kingdom Metazoa; phylum Chordata; class Mammalia; order Carnivora; family Felidae; genus Neofelis; species Neofelis nebulosa. The sequence goes on from NC_080799.1 coordinate 33,305,013, forward strand.
GCCTGGGGTGAGTGGCCCTTTCCCCTCCCCCAGCCTGGGACAGGTGCCCCTCCCATCTGTGGGACCTGGGATCCCACAGCTGCACTGCCCTGTGTCCTGACTGCTCTGTGACCTTGGCCGGATGAGCCCCCTCACCCCTTGGAGCCTCTCTCAGTCTCTGTAAAATGAGGGGATTATTTGACAGGCCTGAGCCATCGCCCACCTTCTCTGCACCGTCAGGGGATCTGTCTACACCCGTCCCTCCTGCCCCTTCAGCTTGGCAGAAATGAAGGATCCTGGGCTGCTTGAAGGATTAGAGTAGAGGCAGGGTACCTGCCTTCAACCAAGAGACACCCACCCTTCCTGTGTCCCCAGTGCTCCCCCCCCCCACCCCACTCAGGGGAATCACACACACCCCAGCAGGCTCCAGTGCCTGTGGGCAGATCTCTCCTTCTCCCCCTGCCTCAGTTTGCTCGTCTTGAGGGACAGAGTTGGACCCAGTGGCCTTGAACATCCTTTGGAATCTGAACTCCAGAGAGAGGGACAGAGAGAGAATCGTGAACAGCACGGAGCCCAGTGCGGGGCTCGATCTCACATACCATCGTGACATCATGACCTGAGCGAAAATCAAGAGTTAGATGCTCAACTGACTGAGCCACCCAGGCACCCCGGGATTTTTTTTTTTAAGACAATTTACTCGGATATAAGTCACATAGCATCCATTTTCGTCGCTTAAAGTAAAATTCATTGGTTCTTTGTGTGTTCACAGATAGGTGCAACCTATCACTATAATCAGAACATTTTCAACAGCTCCGTGAAAACAAACAACTAACTCGGTACCGGCTTAGCTATCACCCTCCTGCCCACTCCCCACCCACCCACACAGCACAGCTTGGCTGGAGACAACCACTCACGTACTTGCTGTCTCACAGATTCCCCTATTTGGACTTTCATGTGAATCATGGAACCGGGGAACATGTGACCTTGTCTGTCCGGCTTCTGCGACGTCGTGTAAGGTTTTCAGGACACGTGCCTCCCCACGAGTTGAAACTGCCTGCTTTTTTTGTGGCTGGAGGACAGTCCATGCGTGGCTGTGTGGTTTTGTCAATCCGGTCATCTGCTGATGGACACGCAGCCCCTGGGAATAATGCTGCCGTGGACTTTTGTGCACAAGGTTTTGTGTGCACATAAGCCTTCTCAGGTGTATTCCGGAAGCGGGATTGGGAGGTCACAGGGCACCTCGATGTGTAACTGTCCCAGGAAGCGCCAGACTGCCTTACACGGCGCTGCACCATTTTACACGAGGGGCCAGTTGTCCGTGGGGGGGGGGGGGGGGGGGGAAGCAAAAAGTAAAAAGCATCCCCCCTCTACCCGTCCCACCCCTGGGCCCTGCCGTGCACCAGCTCCTACATCAGGAGGAGACCCAGTGAAGAGACGAGGATCCCAGAAAGTCCATCACCTTACTCCTTGCAGTGGCCCATCAGGTGGGCACTGTTACCTTATTATGGCCGTTTGGGGGCTAAAAAAGCGAGGCTCTGAGAGGTGACAAAATTTGCCGGGTGTCAAACCACCTCATAGTGGCCACACTGGCCTTTGAATGGCCATGCCTCCTACCCCTGAGCTAGTAGGGGCTGGGATGCTGCTCTGCCCTGTGGCATTTCAGGGGTGAGGGGCTCTCGTCTGCTCAGGGAGCCTGGGGGTAGGGGTTGAATGTAGCTGACGCCAGCCGTGGGGGAGAAAGGGCTAAGGGGGGCGGGGGGCCTGATGCCAGGGGTCCTGTTCCCAATGCACTGATTACCCAAGCGGTGGGGCTCCTTCCCTGCCTTGGCAGCCCTGGGGGCCTCATCCGCTGGCGGCCCTGGAGGAGGTGGGGTGGCTGCCACAGCAGGGAGGTCCCCTCCTCCTGCTTTACAGATGGGTGAGCACGGGAAGGCTGCTGGTGGCCTCATGCAGGGTCTGGCTGGGGGGGCCTGGGGGAGGGCGCGGTCTTCATATACCTCTGGAAGTCCGCCTGCTTTTTTTTGTTTTTTTTAATTTTTTTATGTTTATTTTTGAGAGAGAGAGAGAGACAGTGTGAGCAGAGGAGGGGCAGAGAGAGAAAGGGAGACACAGAATCTGAACCTGCTCCATGCTCTGAGCTGTCAGCACAGAGCCCAACGCGGGGCTCGAACTCACACACCGCGAGATCGTGACCGGAACGCCCACCCCCCTGAGCCACCCAGGTGCTCCCGGGAGGCCTTCTTTTTTAACAAGCTTGAGTGAAATCTACTTTATACGTCATAAAACGTGCCTCCCTCCGTGTTTGTAAATTCACAGAGCCGTGCGACCATCACCACGATGCAGTTGTGCGACACTTTCACCCCCTGCCCCCAAGTCCTAGTGCCAGTTTGCAGTCCTTCCTGTGGCTGAGCATCTTTCCATGTGCTCAGTGGACTTTTTTTTTTTTTTTTTGGAGAAACGGCTCTTCAGATATTTTGCTCATTTTTCATCGGGTTATTTGCCATCCTGTTTCTGAGGGGTTAGGGTGCTTTATATATTCTGGATACAAGTCGAAGGAAGGCATCTGTGGTCTGTTTCCAGTGCAGGCCCAGGCTGGAGGGTGGTGAGATCCCACAGTTAAGACTCTGCCTGGACCACTGGGCCAGCTGTCTGTGGAGCCTGAGGTCTGAGCCGGCTTGGCTCGGAGGGCCTGGGGGGAAGCTCAGGGCCCTGGGGTGCCTCTGGGCCCCAGCTGGCCTGGGATTGCAGTCAGAGTGGAGAGGCCTGTTCTTCTGACATCTGCCTGGGAGGGTGGGGATACTCTGGCCCTTGACCCCTGACCCTTCTCCCTTGCAGTGAGGGAGTCTCCTGAACCCTGGTCTTGCCTACCTTAGGGCCTCCAAGCCTGACTTAGTAGACCCCTGACTTAGACTCCAGCTCCTTCCAGAGGGCCTCAAAGTGGCCTTTGGGGTTCATGCCCCCCTATAGAACCCCAGGCTGGGGGCCACCAGCTTCCAGAACATTCTTTCCTCCTTTCTCCTCCTACCCCACCTCTTACCCCCAAGCGTTAGAGCTGCTGGCTTTGAAGACAGTAGTGTGAGCCCAGAGGCAACCAGACTCTGTTTTGTTCACCCAGCACAGACTCAGGCACTGGGTCTGTCCCCCAAGGGCCGATGAGGATTTCTTACCCAGCCCAGCCCTGGGGGCCCACACCCTCTCCTTGCTGGACTAGAATCCCAATGGAATTGTACCACCCCACTGTGGGATTTGCCATCATGATTCTTCTATTCCTAAAAGGAACAGAATCTCATGGGAAGGAGACCAGGACAGGTCTCCTTCTAGGTCTGATGTCCCTCTCTGGGAGTCGCGGGCAACCTCAGGCTGGTGGCCCGCCTCCCTGTTCCTGTCCCACACTCTTTGGGTGTCACAGCATCATCCCGCTCTGTGTTTCCTGACCCATGAAGTTTAGGTTAGATACACATTGATCACTAGGAGTCACTGCCCTCCTGACGCCATACCCACCCCTGCAAGGTGAGGGACATTTACAAAGGGTAGTGCAGTGGCTCAGGCTATCCCCCTAGGAGCAGAATTACCTGGGTTTGAGTGCACCTTGAGTCACAGTTACCAAGTGACTCTGAACTCATTTCCTTTCCTGTCCTTGCTTTCTTGCGAACGTACAAAGAGGTAACATAATTAAAGCATTAGCATAATGCCTGGTCCTCCAATGCTCAGCGAAGGAAAGTGAGCACCCCACCGGGCAATGGTGGAGGAGACCCAGCAAAGCCCTGCCCTCTGAGCCTTCCTCCTGGCTTCCTTTGTGCCCTGGCTGCCACCTTCCTCTATGGATAGGAGGTAGCAGCCACAGCAAGAAGGCTTGCTTCCTGTTCAGTGTCCTGGCTAAGCAGAGTCCTAAGCAGGATACACGACACTCAGTTATTCAGATAAAAAAATGAGTAAGTTTTTAGCATAAATATGTCACATGCAACCTTTGGGATATACTTACACTAAAGTGGGCTATACTTTGGGATATACTTATACTGAAAAAAATGTATTGAACTGAAATTCAAATTTAATAGGGTGTCTTGTATTGTTATTTGTTAAACGTAGTCCTGATTGCAGGCCCTACCCTCCACCCCTGAGCCTTGTGTCAGCCCCAGACTGACTGATTTAGGTCTGGGCCGCTATGTGTAGGACTAGGATTGATTTAAGCCAGTCAGGGTTCACTTTGGGCTTGTGGGTGATGTGGGGTCCACGTCTTCCACCAGGCTGAAGGGGGTGCTGGGGAAATCACCCCAGGTCCCCACAATTGGGATGGTGCTGGTTACCGTGTGTCCCTTCCCTTGCCCACCCAGAGAGACTTTGTCTAGAATGAAAAATCCACAAACCCAGGCAGTGTTTGAATTTCAGTCCCTTCTTGTCTCTGCTTCGACGGGAGTCTTGCCTGTTTCACAGATGGAGAGACTGAGGCAGGGACCCCTGGAAGGGAGTGGCCATAGTGGTATCCTGACAGCAAGAGACCACTGAACATTACTGAGCAGTGCCTGCTGGCCTCTCTTACCCTGTTAGCATCGGGAATTTTTCCAGGGCTGGGATGGTTCTGTCCATGCCCCTCAGCTGTGAGGTGCAAACACCTCCCCCTTTGATGTCGGAATGGAAGGGGCATTACTAGTCATTGTTGTCCCTTACTGAGGGCTCAGGATAGGCTGGCAGCCATCTGGGAGCTTTAGGGAGGTCAGATCCCCTTGGGAGGCCGATACCTGCTTGTAGTCATGGCCCAGACGAGGGGGAAGGATGGGCTACAGTCACATGGAGACTTAGCCACAGCCTGGGGCTCATACTCAGCCCCTGGCTTCTAATGCAGGTGGAATTCTTCTCAGCACCTCACTGCCAGCTGGACTCAGGTTTCAAGGTCTCTGCCCGGGGAAGACATGGGGGCATTCTGGATTATAACCCCGCATCTCATGCCTGCTGCACAGAGGGCCAAAAGAATGTGCCAGAACTCCCACCGTTTTTAAGTTTATTTATTTTGAGAGAGTGAGAGAGAGCAAGAGCGTGGGTGCCAGTGCAGGGGAGGAGCAGAGAGAGAGGGAGAGAGAATCCCAAGCAGGCTCCTCACTGTCAGCGCAGAGCCTGATGCAGGGGTTGATCCCACGACCATGAGATCATGACATGAGCCGAAATCAAGAGTCACTTGCTTAACCAACTGAGCCACCCAGGTGCTCCCCTCATGTTTTTTTTTTTTTTTTTTTTTTTTTTTTTAAGCCTAGAAAGGGGACCTCTTGGGTCTGGGGGTTGAGAAAGGAATGACTAAGACCCTTTCCCAGAAGTTAGAATGGAACACTTGTACTCCTGATGAATGTATGATGGTCTTAGGGTACAGTGGTGAGCCATGCTTTATTCTTACAGTTACATGTTGTCCTTAAAGCCACAAGGGCGGGTATAAGTGGCCCCTTGGACTGGGAGTTCACCAGGTAGTGACAGAACATTTCCATCTCAAGTGCATAACGGATGTATTTTTTAAGGGCCCCTCTTGTAAAGGGGATTAGGTAAGTGACCGTGGGGATAACACACACCAAAGCAGCGACCTGAAGGGGCTGGGGAGACAGTGATGAAGTTTGGCAAATGCGATCTTGGTGGAAGCAGCTGGAAACAAAAGCCCATAGCCTCCTCTACCTTGGGCTTCCTGCTGCGGCCACAGCCAAGTTCTGCTGCCTGGGTTGGAAAGAGTGACTCCCAGCTGGCTTGCCTCGGAGGTCAGGGTGACCGTGAGCTGGGCCCCGTGCCCGCCACGCAGCCACACCCACCCAGCTTGGCCAGTAGCTCCCGTGGCCCTCGTGTGGGTGCGGGGCCCGGGGCTCCCCGTCCCTGGGCCCCACAGAGCAGACTCCCCCTGCCGACATCTGGGGAGCCCCTCAGGGTGTGCATCAGCTCCCCTCGGGGTCTCCCCAGTGCTTGCACGGGCCTCGGCCTCGTGTCTCCTTGGCAGGACCCCAACGGCCAGGGGGTACAAGCCGTTAAGCATTTGACCCCCGACCAACTGGTGTGTCTAAAGTAGGATAAAGTTTGGACCGCCAGGGTCCCAGCTCTGTGGCTCCTCGCCGTGTCTCTCCGAGGCCTCCTGCGGCTTAAACCACAAAATAGGAGGGTACTTCTGGCAGGGCTCGGCATACAGTGTCAGATAAGTGCGTGTTTGGAGGTTGCTGGACCCTCAACCTGCGGGTCTTCCTTCATTCATCATTCACACCCGTTTGGGAGTGTCTCTAGACATCAGGCATTTGCCCTTGGGTGTGAGCAGAGAGCCAGGTGCTACCCTCGGGGGACAGGCAGGGGACAGGATGGTGTTTCCAGCCACCCTCCGCTCTGCCTTTGCTGGGGCCCGTGCTGAACGTGGGTGATGGAACGAGGCGTCTAGGAGACGGAGGGATGGGACAGAGGCCCTTTGGATCGAGGGCTGTCTTAGAGGAGGGTCAACCCTGGCTTGGTGACGGCTCAGCCTTCTTTGTCCTTCACTCTGAGGGTTGAGGTGCGTACTACAGGGGATGGGTCCCCAGGTAAAGGCCAGGAAGAAGCGGGGGGCTCCCTGAGGCCCATCCCATGGGTTTGGTGTCGGCCAAGAGGCAACTCTTGGGGATTCATGAAGACCTGGCGTGCCACCCCCTGTCCTTCTGTCTTGGGAGTGTCTTCTTGATATTGAACATGCCCTTGACCCCTTCCAAGTATCAGGAGCATGGCCAAGGGGTGCAGATGTATGGACTGCTGAATGGGATCCCCCTTTAGAGGTGCTGTGATAGAAGTGACCCTGGGCGCACAGGGGCTAGTTCTACCGGGGGAGGGGGGTAAAGAGGAGCTGGGGAAAGTTTCAGGAGGGAAATGTCCACAAAGCAGCTGGGACAAGGCAGAGAAGGTGTTCCAGGAGGAGAGCGCAGCCAGTGCAAAGGCCCTGGGGTATGAAAGAGCCACGACATCAGCTCAGTTGCATGGCCTGAAGCCCCTCACACTGTTGTTGTTTTACAGATGGGCTAGGTTTGGGGTCAGCTGAGAGATGGGCCGGCTGCCCTTCTGGGGCATGAGGCACCACGTATCTCCCCGATCCCAGCCCAAGTCAGAGGATCACTGGTTTCTACAGAAAATGCCTCCGCAGCATTGTTGCGTGAGGTCTAAAGAGGAGAAGACTGAACCTGAGATGGGAGCTGGGCCAGAAGGGCAGCTCCTCCCCGGGCCTGGGGGCAAAGGCCATGTCCCCTAGAGGCTGGGCCCGCGAGCAGATCTGTCCATGTGCCAGGCCCCGCTGATTCACTGCCTGTGCATGTGGATGAAAACATTCCAGCAGGTTCTCCTCTGGGGCCACCCCGGCAGGGCCACAGGAAGCGGCTCCCCGGCCTGGGGCTGGGCCCGAAGCTGAGCTTTCTTGGCAGGCATTCCGGCTGATTCCTCCCGTCCCTACTTGAGCTTCCCCATGACAGCCCAAGGGGCAGACTGGGGAGTGGGGGTGGGGGGGCTCATCTTCAGCCTCCCGAGCCAGCCTCAGATTCCTCATCTGAAAAATAAGGATAATGCCACCTGCTGCCTGAGCCTCTTACAAGAGGTTGTGCTGGCCTGGCACTCGCAGAGCCGGTCCGTGCTTCATACTACGTATTCGTCCTCTGCGGAAGGAAGGGCCTGGACAGTGGGGTCACAGCCTCGAGCCACCGAGATGCCGCCTGGGGCCAGGCACAGGGCGCCCAAGAGAAGACAGCACAGACATGTCCTTGTAGAGGGCAAAGGTGCCGAGGGGGTACCTACTTTAGACACGATACTTTCTTGCGTCTGAGATGTTTTCCCTCCGATGTGAATAATTTCCAAGATCTGAATGTCTTCCAAATAGCAAGCCTGTTGAAGAGGCCTTGACATAACGTGTTTATTGTCGCTCACTGACGGCTGGTTGCTTGCGGGGCCCTGGGGAGGCAGCAGGAAGGAGATGGATGAAAGCCCTGGCTCTGTGGCGTTCACATCCACCCGGGGAGACCAGGGAAAGGAACACATTAACAGGGTGATGTCAGGGAGCCGTGGGTTCCAGAAGGAAATAAAGCAATGCAAAGGGACGGGGAGTAACCAGCCAGGGGTCTCGGGGAGACCTGCCCTGGAGACGTTGGGAGGTAAAGCTTCTCAAAGGGGATGACCCCAGAACTGAGGCCTGAAGGGGAGAATTGATACAGGGTTCAAAGGGGTCAATCTTACGAGAGCGGAAGGAATGGAGTGGCAGGGGAGGTGGAAAGGGGAGGGAGGAAATGTCTGAGAAGGAGCTGGTCTTGGGACCAAGTGGGAACTGGCATCCTTGGCTACGGGGAACTGCCCGGGCCAAGGCCCTGAGGTATGAAATAATCCGTGATATTGGCCTGATTGGGTGGCTTGAAGCCAGTGAAGGGGTCACTTTACAAGGGAGTATGGTTGGGGACGGCCGGCAGATGTGTGTTCTCCCACCTATGCACACCCACCGGCTCAAGCCATCTCTAGATCTGCTGGGAAAGCGTTCCAGGCACAGAGAGTGGTGTGTGCAAAGGTCCTGAGGCAGGATGGAGTTTGACACATTCAGGGGCTGACAGATTAGTGAGGCTGTTAGAGAGTGAAATGAGGGAGGGGGTAACATTCAGAGAGGTTGCCAGGGGCCACATCATGTTGGATGTTAGGGATGAGTTGGGATTTGAACCAGTATATGTACATTTTTGGTCTCCTTAGATGCTTTTGTGGGTTAGGGAGGAAAGCAGCTAATTGAATCCTGTGTGCTGCATGACTTTAAAAGGCTCTGGGGGCCCCAGGGAATGGGGTCCCCTCACCCCAGGGAGTTCAGGGATGCTTTTCTGTGAGATGAAACTCCAAGGGCGAGGGGTAGTGGAGGAAGCTGGGAACCACTGTCTGTGTCCGAACTGCAGCTCCTCTAGGATTCCCTGAGGGCAGGAGAAGGAGGAGAGGGGCCTGAGGAGGGGGCCAGAGGCTGGTCCACCAGGGTTCCCTCTGTCTGAGGCCGAGGGGCGGAGCCGGCTACAGTCCAGCTTCGCGTGGCTTGTCCAGCCCCTAGATTCTATATATATTTTTGGAATTGTGGCGTTTATAAATCAGGATTAAAAAATAATCCAGGTGTCTGACTTGCTGGGACAACAGAAAACTCTGGCAGCCCTGGGCCCACATTCCTGCATGACAAGCACCGGTTGGAGCCGAGTGACTGCTGCCCAGCATTGGGGGCCTGGGAGCCCCCTTGTTCACAGCCCCCACCACGTCTGTCGTCTCCCACCTGCCTCCTGCACTCCTGGGTCCCTGGCCTCTCCCTGAGGGCCTGTGAGTCTGTGGTTCCAGCTGGGGGCAATGAGAGGCCTCGTTAGGGAGCGCCATGGAGACTGGGGGATGGCTTGGAGGGGACAAAGTGTGCCAGGAGCCCGAGGTGTCATGGTCTCCCCACCTGCGGGAGCTGACAAGCCTTGACTGCAGGCAGTGGGTGTGGGATGGAAGGATGGCTCACTCTATCCTCTGGCCCAGACCGGTCTTTCTGGATTTCTCACGATGACAGCCCAGGGCTTGGTCACCTTCTCCCCGTTGCCCTCCGTCCCTGTCCCATCACGTCCTTCCAGCTGACCTCTGATCCCGCAAGGAACCTCTTCAAGTCTGGATCAGACCCTCCAGAAATTGCCCCATAAAGCTAGCCAGGAGGTGGTCATCGGCGATAAGTGAAGGCTTTCGGCCCCAGCCCGGGGCTCCCTGGGTGCGGAGCCTTGGTTCGGGGTGCCTGGCTGGTGGGAGGGCCTCTGCAGGGTCCCCAGGGCTCTGCTTGCATTTGCCCCGTGCCTGTGTGCACCCTTAGTCAGGAACCACTGACCAAGGTTCTCGGTGACTCAGCACCCCGTGCTGACAGTGCCTGTGGAAACCAGAGTTCCTCAGGGCTTTTCAGGAGGGGACCCTAGATAGAAGTTTCTGGCCCAGGAGGGGGCAGAGCCGTGGGGCTTCCCCTGCGTGTGCGGGTCTCACCGAGCACAGACGGTCTTGTCCCCGCGGGCTTCGGGCTGGAGACATCGCTTCTAGCTGCTTCTAGCCGTTTGTCTCTCCCCCACACACCAGCCATTCATTTTTGTGTGGTATGGCCTTCTTTTCGTCTCTGGGGGGAAGAAACGCTTCAGGAGGGAAGGAAAGTCACGGATGGCTGTGGACGTGTTAGGAGCACTGGCCACAGCTCAAAGTCCCTGGATAGTACTGGCCCCATTGCGCAGAGGGGGAAATAAAGGCTTGATGGCACAGTGATGAGGGAGGGGGGCATTGTTTCTGAGCTTGGCAGCCGGGAGGCCTGCCCTTCGCCTTCAAGCCCCTGCTGCAGCCCTCTGGCTCCTCTGTGACGGGTGATGTCGAGAAGGCCAGCCACTGGGGTGGCCGGGCTGGGGGGATCCCTCCCAGCTCCCCTCACCCCATTTGCCAAATCTGACTGGCTCTTTCTGGCAGGAGTTGTGGTCTTTGGCCTGGACTAGCCAGGCCCCTCCAGTCCCCACCTTCCCAGCTATGGCTAAGCGTGGGCAGGTGTTCAAATGGGAACAGAGAGACATTTTCCGTCTGCTTCCCAACACGGGCTTCAGCTGTGTGCACATGCTTTAAAACTTAAAAATCACCCTCACACCTGGGGGGCTCAGTTGGTTAAGCGTCCGACTGCTGCTCAGGTCATGATCTCGCGGTTCGTGAGTTCGAGCCCCGCGTCGGGCTCTGTGCTGACAGCTCGGGGCCTAGAGCCGGCTGCGGATTCTGTGTCTCCCTCTCTCTCTCTGCCCCGCCGCCACTTGCCTGCACTCTTTCTCTCCTTCAAAAATAAAAAAAAATTTTTAAATTTAAAAAAAAAAGGGAGAAAACTTAAAATCACCTGCAACATAACGTTTTCTGAGGGCCTTAAACTTGGTGCTTTACCAGCACATTTGAATCACAGCTCTTCAACCTAATGCCTCCGTGACCTTGGGCAAGTTTCTTAAGCTCTCTGTGCCTTGCTTTCTGATTTGGCAGATGGGGGCGGTGATGGTGGTCTAATCTTGAAGGATCTGGTACGCACAGAGTCCTTAGTGCAGGGCCTGGCACCACGTGCGTTCAGGGCATGGCTGTGGCCACCTCACTCAGCCTCTGCAGCATTCATTCATGCCTCCACTGGACCCATTTTATAGTTGAGGAAACTGAGGTTCAGAGCAAGAAGTGACTACCCCCCCACCCCAAGGTCAAGACATCATTGTAAAATCTCTTGAAGTAATAATGCCATTGAGGAGATGAGGTGGGGTGGACAGTCACGGCCACCCCCGGCCCCCAGGCACACTGAGAGACCAGATCCCCCTCCCCACCAGTGACCAGCCCCTCCCCCACCCGAAGCCTCCCTTGCCTAGGAGCCAACTCCCCCCAGGTCTCCAGACTCTGCGGCCACCTGGGGACACTGCTGTGGATCTGACCTCTTCTCCGGACTCTTCTCCTCTAACACCCCCCACCCCCGCCATTAGGAGCCATCTCCCACCCCCCATCACTCACGCTCTAACCCCAGTTCCCAGAAAGTTCTCTCTCTCTCTCCTGGAGTTCAAAACAGCCCTGTGGACCCCTTTTGGCCTGGCCCTGCCCTGCAGATGGCCCGACAGACGTGTGACCCGGCGTGGCCGGATTCCACAGCGGCGGTTAAGCGTTATTTATTTCCTTTGATGCGCGCGTATACACACGCACAGCCGCCTGGCAGGATGCCCGGCTGCGGGCGGACAGGGAGTCAGGGCGCTGGGCTCCCGCGCGTGCGCGTGGCTGTCTGGGCGGACGCGGACCCGCCCCTGCATATCAGCGTTTTTAATTTAACGTCTTTACTTTGGAAAATTTCGAACATGCACGGAAGTCGGGAAGACCAGACGGTGATTCCGGCATCCCCACCCCGCCGCGTCACCCCTGGCAAGGTTTAGCAGTCTTGCTTCATCACCTCCTCATGGGCTCCCTCTCCTGCTTTTCCCCCATTTGGCTGGAGTATTTGAACGCAAACGGCAGACATCGGAGCATGCGTGTCATTTACAAAAAAAAAAAAAAAATTTTTAATTTGAGTTATGAAATAATTTTAGAGCCGCAGGGAATTGAGAAGATAAAGCCACATGGTGCTGTGTTCCACCCTTCACCCGGTTTCCCCCAATGGTTACACCGCACGTAATTATGCTACAATACCTAAGCCCCGAACGAGATTAGGAAGGTGTGTATGTGCCTGTGGTTCGACGGCATTCTGTCACGTGTGTGGATTCACTTTGCCACCACCACAATAGAGAACAGAACTCCTGAATCACTGTGAAGATCTCCTACACCCACCGCCCTGTCCCCCCATCCGCGAGCCGCGGGCAACCACTGATCTGGACTCATCTGTATAGTTTTGTCATTTTGGAAAGTTATATAAATGGAATTACATTGCACTTTCCCCTGGAGACTGGCCTTTTTCTCCCCACCCCCGCACAGCGTAATGCCCCTGAAAGCCATGAGTTGTCTTGCTTTTTTTTTTTAATTGTTATTTTTTAATGTTTATTTAATTTTGAGAGAGAGACAGAGACAGAGCTTGAGTAGGGGAAGGGCAGAGAGAGAGAGGGAGACACAGAATCCAAAGCAGGCTCCAGGCTCTGAGCCGTCAGGACAGAGTCCGACCCGGGGCTCGAACTCGTGAACCGCAACATCATGACCTGAGCCGAAGCCGGACACTTAACCGACCGAGCCACCCAGGCGCCCCTGAGTTGTCTTGCCTTTTTAGGCTGGGTAGCAATCCATCAAATGGACGAACCCCAGTCTGCTTAACGGGCCACCTCTCGAGGCGCGTCCAGGCTGCTTCCCGTTCCTGGCCACCGTGAGTAAAGCCGCTACAGATGTTTGTGTGGATAGAAGTTGTCGTTTCTCTGGGGTAAATGCCCACTCAGGAGTGGGGCTGCATAAATGTCTACATCGGCGTTCAGTATTTAAGAAGCAGACAAGCTCTTTTCCAGAGTGGCTGTACAGGCTTACCTTTTGGAAGAAAAGCTTTTGTAAACAGGAGCTCTGCGGGGCTGGCCCGGGGCGTCCTCAGCAGCCTGTCCGCGTCCCACATCCACTGAACACCTCCTGTGTCCCGGGCTCCCCGTGAGGTCCCTTTCCCACAGGCGATATGCAGCCCCGCTTTACAGGAGAGCGTTCTCAAGCTCAGAGACAGCTTGCCTGAGGCCACAGCCAGCAAGTGGGGAGCACCGAGATTCAAATCCAGCCCCATCCGGCCCAGAGCCTGTGGGGTTGACACCCACCCTTGCTGGGTTGCAAAACGTGGTACTGAATGTTTGGGGGAGCAGGGAGCAGACCGGAGAAGGGGAGGACGTGGTGGGGAGCACAGACCTGGTGATAGTAGGGGAGACGGGGCCTGCCCAAGGCCTGGCTTCTCTCTCCTTGCTGGGCTGACTTTTGTAGTTACCCCCTCCCTCCCTCCATCACAGGTGGAGCTGGTCCTGTGTTGTTAGCCGGGTCTCCTTGGCCCCAGGAGGTGACCTTGCCTTCCCTGCCACCTTGGTCCCTGCATGGGTGGGCTCCCCACCAGCCCTATCTACACCCTGGAACTTCCTGTCCTCCCCTGTGAGCCTGAGGAGCCGTGGGTAATGCACAGAAAACCTGTCCTCTGCTCATCATTCTTCCCTGCCGCAACTTCTGAGCCTCTATGCTCTTTGCTGTGTCTGATGTCATGAAGATGCCCTTGGCGGTGAGAATAGCAATACCTACTGTTCACTGGATGCTGTGGCTGGTGCTCGGATATATGACTTCATGTGATCCCCGTGGCCATCCTGTAGGCAGCCCCGATTACCGCCACTTTAGAGATAGTCGTTCAGAGGCTCACCCAGTTCACAAATGGTCCGGGTGACCCTGGAGGCACCCTAGAGATGAAGTTTCTGCCTGGCCCGAGGTGTTCCAGGCTGGCCCTTCTCTCCAGCCAGCCACTCCTTACCTCACACCTTGCCTTCCCAGCCATGTGAGCCCAGGTGGGTGACTTGGGCTCTCTGAACCTTCTTGTCACCTCCCAGCAGGGGAATCAGGCTTTCCCAACCTGGCCTGACCATCAACAGACTGACAACCTGAAAAACACCCAGTGGTCAGAAGGCAGACAGGGGCACTGGCAGGTGAGGGCCCTGTACCCCGGGCGTTGGTCCCAGTACTGGCTGTGACCCTGGGCAGGTCACTTTAGCTCAGGGCCCTGTCACATAGCAAAGATGATTTTTCGGACAGGATTTGCTGAGTTGACTCCTACGACAGCTCTCTGTGAACCCTGGTGCCCTATGTAAATATGAAGATGTTGTGTTCTATCGAACCGCAAGTTTGGACCTCTGTAGTTTCCTTTCTGAGCCTGCTTCTCTTTCATGGCCCCGGTTTTGTTTTTTTAAGGTCGGGTTGGATAAGTGTATTTCTGATTAATTCCTGTTGTCTGTGTGGCGGGTGGCGGGGGGGGGGGGGGCGGCGGGGCACAGAATGCAGTCCTCTTTGTGCTTGGTTTGGTTCAGTGGTGATTTCTGAGCAGTACTGAGTGGCACGCTTAGCACTGGGGACAGAAAGGGGCGCTTGGTGTGTGCTTGACCCTTGAGGGACTCACAGCACACTGGGGAGTCAGGAGTGAACAGACCATCACCATACAGCGTGGTCTGGGGGCACCTGGGTTGCTCAGTCGGTTAAGCGTCCGACTCTTGATCTTGGCTCAGGTCATGATCTCATCTCAGAATTCGTGGGATCGAGCCCTGCGTTGGTATCTGTGCTGATGGCATGGAACCTGCTTGAGACTCTGTCTCTCTATGCCCTCCCCTGCTTGCTCTCTCTCTAAAAGAGAGGAAGGAAGGAAGGAAGGAAGGAAGGAAGGAAGGAAGGAAGGAAGGGCACAAATCAAGGTCTAGAGGTGTACAAGTATAGTTACACACCCCTCCCCATCGCCATGTGTCCCAGAGGGTGTGAATTGCCCAAATCACTCTCCACAATGGCCTCCCTTCTGGGTGCTGAGATTTACCTTAAGACTGGGCAGTTTCTGTCATGCCCAGTGACATGACACTACAGCGTCTTCTCTCCTGTCCTTAAAGATTTAAAAGTGTCATCTCTGCTTCCATCTGTTTGTCCATCTGTCCATCATTCATCCATCTACCCGTCCATTTATCTGTCTGTTCATCATCCATCCATCATCCATCCATCCATCCATCCATCATCCATCAGTTCATCCCTCCATCCATGCATCTGCCTATCTGTCTGTCCATGCATCATCTATCTGTTACCCATCTATTCATCCATCCACCCATCTGCCCTCTGTCCAGCCACTCCTCCATCCAGCCATCCGTCAGTCCAGCCAGCCAGCCATACACCAGGTATTCATTGAGAGCTGATGGCATGCCAGGCCCTGCTGGGCACAGCCTTCCCTGGAGAGGCACAGAGCGGGTGATGAGCAGACGTGGGCTGAGGTTTGCTTTACTCCACTGGGACCCTGCCCAAGATGTGCACAGACTTGCCCCCAGAGTCCCTCCCTATCTCGGGCTGCCTGATCTTGTTAGGAGGGAGGCGGCCCTTGCCTCTCAGCCTGGGAAACCATCCCTGACAATCTGCTTTTGAGAGAGTCACCTCCGCAGACAGAGGGTGAGGAAATCAACCCAGACCACAGACGGCTGCGTGCTCCTCAGGACATGGGCTTCCCACCCGCCTCTGCTAACGACGCCACCCCTCGCTGCCTTTCTAGGGATGTGAGCCCTGGGTGCTCTTAGTCACTGCTGATGGTGTGTCCAGCTTTGTCTCCCCATCCCGGGCCTTTGAGCTTCTAGACAAAACTCCAAGTGTTCATGCTGCCCATGGAGCATTTTTATAGCCTGTTCCACCTGGTCCCAGAGCCTGACAGTGACCTTTTTCATTACATAATTTAAAGCAAGTCCCCACTGATGGTACTCGGGAAAACCAAAGCCCTAACCTCACTATGGACCCTTGAGTAAAGGAGTGGGATGTGTTTTACATGGAGCTCTCAGCTGAGGGTGGAGAGTAGATGGTGCAAAGACACCAATACAATGCCAAGAGGAGGCCATGGATAGTCAGGAGGGGTGAGATGTGGGAGATGTTTCGAAGGGGTGCTGGGGACCCATGGCCAGTGGTGGCTTGGGGAGGAGGTGTCCTCTCTGGGAGCTGGGGAAGCCGAGCCCCCTCCATAAGGAGAAGTCACAGATCACTGGGCTACAAGGGTACATGATGTGGGTGGGGGTGGGGGCAGGAAAGAATTTAGATCTGAAGAAGGGCGATGAGCTACATCCATGTCAAGGGAGAATGGGGGCATCTGTGGCAGATGGCACAGCATGGACTAAGGCCCTGTGGCAGCAGAAACAAAAAGGAGAAGGGGCCAAAGGTGGCCCGCATGGCTGGACAGGAAGCAAGGTGTAAGATGAGGTTGGAAGGTGCAGGAGCCAGTCGTTTAAGCGTCTGACTTCGGCTCAGGTCATGATCTCACGGTTCGTGGGTTCGAGCCTTGCGTCGGGCTCTGTGCTGACGGCTCGGAGCCTGGAGCCTGCTTCCGATTCTGTGTCTCCCTCTCTCTCTGCCCCTCCCCGCTCACGCTCTGTCTGTCTCTCAAAAATGAATAAACGTTAAAAAAAATTGAAAAAAATGAAACTGTACACACCCTACGTATTAGTGTCCTCAGGCTGTCATTGCAAGTTGATAGCAAGAGCTTGGCTGAAAACAACACAAGGGGATTCTCACAGAGTTCTGCAGGCTCTAACTCTGAAATTAAGGAGTCGGCAGGCTCTGGTTTCTCGTGGCTGTAACAATCCTTGGTGCTCCTGGTTCCATAGGCACATCACTCCATTGTCTGCCTCAGTTATTACATGGCTTCCTCACTTCTTTAGAAGGATCCCAGTTCCTGGATCAGGGCCTACCCTAATTCAGTCCGATCCTACCTTGACTTTGACTATATCAATAAAGACCCTATTTCCAAATCAGGAACTTGGAGTTAGGACCTCAGTGTACCTCTTGCAGGGCGGGGGGGGGGGGGGGGGGCGGGGGGGCAGGGGCGGGGGGGGGGAGAGGACATAAATCAAGCCACAACACAACAGGACCCTGATTTTGTTTAAAAAAATGCATTCGTGGTCACGTTCTGTTTCTTTATCTGGTTGCTCATTACGTGAGAGATTTCGCTGTGAAAATCCAGAAAGCTGTACGTTTCTGATCCGTGTTCTTTTCCACACATGTGTTACATTTCCATCAATGTATTGGCTGATAGGCACGTGCTGGAAACAGACTGGCAGCTGCTGTATCGTGATGCTAATGGAGGCTTCCCCTGGGTAGTGGGTTTATGGATCAATTTCATTTTCTCCCAGCATGTTCCAAATATGCTGCCCTAGGTATGCATTACTTTCATCAAGTAATAAATCCATGCATATCCTAAGAGAAGAGCTGGGGTTGGAACCGTCGTCAGTCACCCATCCTTCCCTGTCCTCAAAGCGATTGGAACAGGAGGTGGGTGACTGGATGGGAATGTGGCCTGCCTGGAGAATCTGCTCCGAATAAACATTTTTAGCCCCATTACCCACCCCCTTCAAATGGCCTGCTCATGACTGTGGCCCTGATGATCCACACAGGCTTTCTGTGGAGCGGGGCTTGGCAGTTACCTCGCCTGAGTCCTCTTTGGGAGGACGGAGAACCAGGGTAATAATAGAACTGACCTCACGGGCGGCTGGAGGCTTCACTGGGATAATGCACGTGAAACCCTGGGGCCCTGGCACAGGGACGAGGTGCCACGAATACCGTCCTGATGAGAAAATGCCCAGAGTACGCGGCAGGCAGCTCAGTGTCTTTGTTTAACGGTTCCGCTTGCCGGGGAAGGTCCACTAAATGACACCTCGCCCCGTTGCATGGCATTCCTGGGGGACACACAGGGTGGCGAAGCCTCCCCCCCACCCCCACCCCCCGGCAAGTTTTCCCATTTTGCTCCTTTTTAACACACCTTGGTGCTCACCCCCGCTCACCGTGGCTGTGTGATGTTTCATCATGTGCCTTTAAGGCCATGTGCTGCCATGACAGCGAAGCCATCACGGGAAATTTTAGAGGAAGCAGGCGGGCTGAGATGCTGGGATGCTTGTGTCGCCCTCCAGGCCCCGCCCCTGCCCTGGCCCCACCCAGACCACGCCCCCAAGAGGCGGTACTTCACCAGGTCTCGTGCCCCACCCAGGGTTTGGCTCCCCAGGGTTTTGGGGATGGGAGCCCTCTGTGTTTGGGGCTCGGTCTCCTTTGGCAATGTCTGTCCTAGTGGCAAATGCAGAAACCCTCTGCCCCAGCTGGGCTGCAGCCCAGCAGCAATCCTGCAGATAAACTTAGGCTCGTGGAACGTGATTTATGTACAAGGTTATCCTTTGCAACATTGTTTATAAAAGTGAAAGGTTGAAAACAGCCTAAACCCACATCAGTAAGGAGCTGATTAAAGAAACTGGCAGAATCCACATCACGGGATACTGTACTCGGCCGCTGTAAAGAACAGTGAAGAACCATCTCTACGCTTTATTAGGCGAGTAAAGCAAGGTTCAAACAGCATACAGCATATACACGCCTCTTTGCATTAAAAGGGAAAGATGCGTCTATATTTGTATTAGCTTCTATTTACATAAAGAAACTGCAGCTACCCACTGAATGACTAAGTGTTACTTACGGAGGTGGGGGGCGAAACATGGGGACTTGGGGAGGAGAGGGGACAGAGACTTGTTTGAGGCCTTCTTTCTTTTTTGGACCCATGTGAATTTCCTACTTTACAAAATTCCAAATTGAGGGAAAATGTAGCCTCTGTAAAACAAAGGCTGTCTTAAAGCAGCAGCTTTGGCGTGAGTGTCACTCTGAATGTCATTTCAGGCCCTCAGAGCAGTGTGACCTTGGGCAAGTTACTCAACCTCTCTGTTTCAGTTCCTCCATCAGTGAAACAGGGGTCATAACAGCTCCAACTTTGGGCCGTTGGGAGAATTGAATGAGATCAACTGTGTCCAGCGCCTGGCGCGAAGTAGGCAAGCAGCAAGAGTGAGCGTCCGCGGTCTTCCTGAAAGTGTGGCCATCTGGACTGGGACCCAGGTGGCAGGATGTGAATCCCTGGGCCGCTGTGAGCCCTCTTCTGTCAGTCTGGTGGCTGTCTGTCCTCCACTGCGGGGGCCCTGGCCTCGTGGGAGCTGCTCATTAAGCAACAGTGGGTTCTCTCCCCGCCCTCCCCCCCTTCCATCCCCACGCAGGCAGCAAGGGGGGCAGGCTCTGGTAGGCTTGAGTCCTCAGCGTGCATCCGCTGGGGACCTGGGGGGAAGAGGGTTGATGTAAAATGTGTGAGCCTCAGATTGCTGGCGCTGTGCATGAGGACACGGAATGGGGAGTCCCCCTGGGGGCCAGCTCCGGCCTCCTGCGCTGCCTGAACCTCTGGCTCCACTTTCTGGAAACCCTAAGAATGAGGAACCCCAAGTGTAGTCCACAGCACCAGCCGAGAGGGACGCCACCTCCCCCAAGTCAAGCAGTTGCCTACGAAGCATCCAGACTCTAGCAGTTTGCGGGCTCTCCCACTTCCCAGGGAGAGCTTTTTTCTAGAAGGTTCAGTAGAACCATGGCTTTAGGGGGTGGTTTCACTGAATAAACAGCCCCTGTGCCTCCCTTTGTTCACCTGTGAAATGGGGATGATAACCTTCCCGCCTCCTCCCGGTGAGCTGAGGCTGGCTGTTGCTCCGGAGGGACCAGGGGATCTCGTTTGTGTGTGTGTTGTGTGTCGGTCGGCCTTTACTCAGTGGAGACATTCCTGAAATATGAGTCAACATGACTTCTGTCACAATTGCTTTTTTTTCTTTTTTTAATGTTTATTATTTTGAGAGAGAGAGAGAGAGAGGGCGTGCACAAAAGCAGGGGAGGGGCAGAGAGAGGGGGAGACACACAATCCGAAGCAGGCTCCAGGCCCTGAGCTGTCAGCGCAGAGCCCAACGTGGGACTTGAACTCATGAACCGTGAGATCACGACCTGAGCCCAAGTCAGACGCTTAACCGACTGAGCCACCCAGGCGCCCACAATTGCTCTTTCGATAAGGTGAACTTGGGTGGCTGTGTAGGACACAGCTCCAGACTCAGATATGTTGGAACTCAGATTTTCTGTAAATTCATTTCATTTCTGTTTAAGCCTCCATCTGGTCAGGCTGGTGGAGATGTTCCACTTGGCTTTTTCAGGACTAACCTGCCCTGCAGAGTTGACGCTGTGGTCCAAAGGCCCTGACAGAAACAGGTGATGTGTGGGGATATCAGGAACCCCTTGAGGTTCGGGAATTTGGGACTGCTCGGGACAGGACCCTGTGTTCAGGGTCCTCTTTTTTCCCTCTAGAAGTCTAACACTCAAGAATCAGAATGGTGTTCCCTTCCTCCCTTCTTTCCCTCCTCAGTGTAATCTTTACCCTATTGGCTTCCAGCATGTTCTTGGCGCAAGGGTGGTACCCTGGCCTCAATTCGCCGAAGCCCCTGAGGGCTAGGACAGGAGTTGGCAAAGCATCCATAAAGTGCCAGAGAGTAAATATTTCAAGCTTTGCAGGCTGTCTGGTCGCTGTAGCAATGACTCCACTATGCCGCTGTAGGTCAAAAGCAGCCACAGAGAGGATGTCAAGCAAATGGCTGTGACTGTGTTCCAATACAACTTTATTTGCATCGCTGCAAAAAAGAAATGATAAATACGCGACGTGAGAAAGATGTTAACTGATGCCACGGTAGTACTCATGTCGCAATACTTAAATGTATTAACGTATGGTACACCTTAACCTTACACAGACGTTCCGTCCCTTCTATTTCAAAAAATGTTTCTGATCTAAAAAATATTTGAAAGCTTTGTTTCTTTTGCTGCGCTAGTCTTGAAAATAATCAACAGACTGGACAGGCAGCCGAGGGAGCAGGAGAAAGTAGCTGCATGCCACATACTGATCAGGGTTGACATCCAAAATATATGAGGAAAAATTCCTGTAGCTCAAGAGCAAAGCAACCAACCACCCAGTCAGAAAATGGGCAGTGGACTCGAATAGACCTTTCTCCAGAGAAGTCACAGCTGGCCAACAGGTGCATGAAAACATGTTCGACATCCCTCATCGTCAGGGAAGTGCAAATCAAAACCAGTGAGGTATCACCTTGCACCCATTAGGATGGCTATTATAAAAAAAAAAAACAAAAAACTAACCCAACGAAAGCAAACCAAACCAAAACAAGTGTTGGGGAGGAAACGGAGAAATTGTGACCCTTGTACACCTGCTGGTGGGAATGTAAAATAGTGTGCCTGCTCTCGAAATGCTTTGGAGTCTCCTCAAAATATTAAAAATAGAACTACGCCTGGGTGGCCCAGTCGGTTGAGCGACCGACTTCGGCTCAGGTCGTGATCTTGCGGTCCGTGAGTTCGAGCCCCGTGTCGGGCTCTGTGCTGACGGCTCAGGGCCTGGAGCCTGCATAGGATTCTGTGTGTCTCTCTCTCTGCTCCTCCCCTGCTCGTGCTCTGTCTCTCTCTCAAAAATAAATAAACCTTAAAAAAAAAAAAAAAAAAAAGAACTACCAGATGATCCAGTAATGCCACTTCTGGGCTGGAAAGCAGGCACCAGGCACAGCAGCCAGGATGTGGAAACGCCCTAAGTGACAGAGGGATAGATCAAGACAATGTGGTCGAGACCTGCAAATGGGATACTATGCAGCCTTACAAAAAGAAGGAAGTTCGGCCACACGTGGCCTGAATGCGCCTGGAAGGCAGTAGGCAAAGCAGCACAAGGCGGTCACAGAAAGACAAACACCGTGTGATGGTACTTCCCTGAGGCATCAAAAGTAGTCCAGCTCCCAGATGCAGAGAGTCAGAGGGTGGTTGCCAGGGCCTGGGGGCAGCGGGAATGGGGAGTTCTTCTTCAATGGGTATATAAAGTTTCGGTCATGCCAGTTGAGAACGTTCTGGAGATCTCTACGACACTGTGCCTGGAGTTAACAGTAGTGTCTTGTGCACTGAGAAATTTGTCGGAGAGGGTAGATTTCATGTTATATGAAATGTTACCACGCTGAAAGAAAGAAAGAAAGAAAGAAAGAAAGAAAGAAAGAAAGAAAGAAAGAGAAAGAGACAAAGAGAAAGAAAGAAAGAGACAAAGAGAGAAAGAAAAGAAAGAAAGAAGGAAGGAAAGAAAGAAAGAGACAAAGAAAGAGAAGAAAGAAAGAAAGAAAGAAAGAAAGAAAGAAAGAAAGAAAGAAAGAAAGAAAGAAAGAAAGAAAGAAAGAAAGAAAGGAAAGTACAGTGTGCTGTAATTGGCCCCACCCTGGCCTAAGCCTTTGGAACCCAAAGCCGCACAGGTCCAGAAAGTGCTCCTGTTTTGAAAAGCCACGCAGATATTCACCCTCAAACGCCAGCTCATGCTTGAAAACCTTTGTCAAGTCAGATATCACTCCCTAATTGACCTTTGGGAAGGAAGATATATTTTCTGGCCCTGGTTTGCCCACAGTTCCCTGTGCTTCATGCTGCCGGGGTCATCTGAGTCTTGGCATCTCTTTCTTGAATGTCCTGGGTTTTTGTACGTCCCAAGAGCACCAGATGGGCAGCTAAGGCCTCTTGCTCAGGGGTCAGGGGCCAGGGGGGTCCAGCTGGTCTGGGGTGGAGTCCTGGTCGCACCACTTTCTTTCTTCCCTTGGGCAGCATACCCATCATCTCTGACCTTCGGTCGCCCAATCTGTTAACTGGGAAAAGCACCTCTGCTCAGGGTTGTCCCAAGGCTCATGTGCCACAGTGTCAGCTACCTGGCCCTGGGCCTGGAGGAGGTGGGTGTTTAACCCAGCAACTCACTCCACTTATGCTGGCAGGAGACTTGAGGCACCTGATTAGAGAGAGGGTTTGAAGGTAGAAAGGGCAGGACGTGGCACGGAGAATCAATCAAATCTCTTCACTTCTGTGTGTCCGTAGGTAGCTCCGTAACCTTTCTGAGCCTCACTTTCCTCGCCTGTAAAACAGGGCTGATAAACGGGACCGACTCGGTGAGACAGCACGCAGTGTCTGGTATGCAGTAGGCGCTTAATAAGTGCGGCTATTGAGTGTTTACTTCTGCCGGGTCCTGTCCTCAGTGCCATGTGCTTTGTGGACTCGCCTAGGTTTACTGGCCAGGTTTCCGTTGAGCACAGAGTCTGGTCGGGGTGGGAGCAGGGAGGGTCCTCTATCCCTGGGTCACTCAGCAGGGGAAGTCCCTTGCTGAGGTTTCAGTCGTCCAGAGCAGTCATCCCATCTGCTGGGATATATAATATCACTTCCATTCTTTTGGGTTTTTTTTTGTTTTTTTTTTACTTAATTTGTTTATTTTGAGAGAGAGACACAGCATGAGCAGGGGAGGGGCAGAGAGAGGGAGACAGAGAATCCCAAGCAGAGTCTCCTGTGTCAGCACAGAGCCCGACGCAGGGCTCGAACTCATGAACTGTGAGATCGTGACCTTAGCCAAAATCAAGAGTCAGTTGCTTAACTGACTGAGCCACCCGGGTGCCCCACATCGCTTCCTCTTGATCGTCTCTGCTTGCACAGTTATCTTCTACTTACGGCCAGTAGTTGCTTTCTGCAGTGATAGATGTGTGGCAAACACTTTCAGAATGTTACTTGGTTTCTGGGACGCCTGGGTTGCTCAGTCAGTTGAGCGTCTGACTTTGGCTCAGGTCATGATCTCCCAGTTTGTGAGTTTGAGCCCCTTGTTGGGCTCACTGCTGTCAGTCTGTCAGCACACAGGCGCTTCAGATCCTCTGTCCCCTTCCCTCTCTGTCCCTCTCCCACTCGCACTCTCTCTCAAAAAAACAAACATAAAAAAAAAAAAAAGAATGTCATTTGGTTTTTATTTTCTATTTTTTAATGTTTCTTTTTTAATGTTTCTTTTTTCTTTTTCTTTTTCCTTTCTTTTTTTTTTTTTTTTTTTTTTTTTTTTTTTTTTTTTTTGAGAGAGGAAGGGGCTGAGAGAGAGGGAGAGAGAATCCCAAGCAGGCTCCATGCTGTCAGCACAGAGCCCAACACGGGGCTCAAACTCACTGATTGTGAGATCATGACCTGAGACCTGAGCCCAAACAAAAAGCCAGACACTTAACCCATGGAGTCACCCAGGTGTCCCTGTCGTTTGGTGTTTAAAAAGTAAGTTGGCTTTTAAAAAAAAAAATGCAAAGAAAGTATAGGAGGGAAAAACATGACTCGAGTTTGGGAAGCTCTGGAATAGGGCAGGGGCATGGTAGGTAACATAGTAGGGGTTTGAGATGGTGAGATAGCAACCAGATTCAGTGGGAGTGCCCGAGGCCGTCTCCTTCCTTAACATCAACCTCAGTTCCCCCATCTGCCAGATGGGGGTGGCGATAATTATGACAATTCACGGAGGCCGAGCATATGACATGCTAGGGACAGGGGCTGGCACGTCATAACACCGAGGTACTAATTTTTAGGGTAGGTGTGGGAAGCCAAATGCCATGTGGCGCCCCGGATTGGGTCCTGCAAGAGAAAAAAGACATTGGTGCAAAAAACGGGAAGTCTGGATAAAGTCTGGGGTGTAGTTAATAGTCACGTACTAATGTTGATATCTTAGTTTTGACAAAAGTACCGTGGTTCTGCCAGACGTTAGGTTAAGGGAGGCTGGGCGAAGGCCTGGCAGTTGTGTCTTTGCAGTTCCTCCGTCGATCCAAAATTCTTCCCTAAGAAAGTGTGTTTACAGGTATTAACATTGACGGGGGGGCAAAATACTCTAGTTAATCAGGGACGCGAGGTGCTGAGTCGAGGGAGTCAAGGATAGCTGTCCTGAACAGGGGTGGGTGGAGGGGAAATGTCGAGTCCTGGAGGAGAAAAGGTGTTCCTCACGGAGGGAGCTGCTGTCTGTGGGTGAAGAAGCATGGAACCAGACCCTTCCCCACCACCTGGCCTTTGCCCCTGCTGTTCCCCTACCTGGAACACTTGTACTCACCACCTCCCAGAGGTCTCGGGGCCCCATCCACTGTCACACACTCTCAGGGACCCCTGTCCTTTTGCTTCTTGGCCTGAGCCCACCATGTCATGCATTAGTTCTTTGTGGGATTCAGGGTGGTCTGTGCCACCCACCGGGCCTCGCTCAGAAGGGCCCCAGCCTTGGCCGAATGCTCTGCTGGCGCCATTTTGAAATGCTTAGTGAGTCTCAAACCGGGGCCTGCGTTGTCTTCTGCACCGAGCCCCCTGCAAATCGCGTAGCTGATCCTAGTAGGATCCACGAGCTGAGCACCTCCCTCTGCTAGACCCCTGCCTTTGCTCCCTCTGGCCTTTGTAACAAATTACCACAGATGAGGGAGTTCAAACGATGCCATTTGTAGTACCCTTGCCGTTGTGGAGGTCTGAAGTCTAACCTGGGGCCTCGGGGCTGTGTTCTTCCTGTGTCCGTTTGCCTGCCTTTTCCACGCTCTAGAGGCGGCCGCACCCCTTGGCTTGCGGCCCCTTCCTGCATCTCTGAGGCCAGCACTGTAAGCATCTTCTCTCCCCTCTGACCTCTGCTTCTGTCCTCACATCTCTTGGCCTCCGGCCCTCCTGCCTCCCGACTACAAGAACTTGTGAGTGGGCGGGGCCCACCCACATAACCCAGCTGACTCTCCCCATCTCAAGATCTCGAATTTCGCCACACCTGCCACGTCCCCACTTCTGGTGAGGTTACAGGCACCCGTTCTGGGGATTAGGGTGTGGCCATGCTGGGGAAGCCATTATTCGGTCTCCCACAACCATGGTGGCTGGGATCCTGGGCCTCCTCTGCTCACCACTGCATCCCCCTGCCGCGGTGTCGCACACGGCTGACAGCAGACACTCAATGAACAACCGATGATCGCATGGGTGGGTGACAGGAGCAGCCGTGTGCAGGCCGGGAGGACAGGAGACTGGCCTGAGCCGGGACGGCCTGGTCAGTCACTCGGCTGTGGGTCGGGCAGCAGCCACCGAGAAGCTGGCCGGAGGTGCCTGGAGCCGCAGAAGGTGGCCACTTCCTATCACAGGCCAGCTGGGGTGGTCTTCAGCCTTTCCACGTTGGCCCGGTGACCCTGATGGCCTTGATTGTCCTTGGCTGCCTGGGAAAGGGGCACGTGTGGCTCTTTTCTAGCGCCCCTCACCTTTTCTTCACCAGGGTCACCCCTCCTCTGCTTTCTGGGGAGGAGGCTGCTGGGTGATAGCGGGAGTGGTGAGGCCACTGGGATATCCCAGCACCCGGCAAAGGGGTTGTCGTTGTGGCAGGGACACTGCGACCTAGTGACCTGGAGGTCATGCCCTAAGCCCCTGGCCCCCTCTTCAAATGGGCTGTGGGGTGGCCTTTCTTTCGGTGACCGTAACTGCCAGCACGGGCTGCATGCCAGCTACTGTGCCAAGTTCAGGGACAGTACAGTGGGAAGGCCCAGGGAGTCTCTGTGCTCCCGGGGGACGCTCTGCAAGGTCCATCTCGTGGCTTAGAGGAACATGTGAGGACGCACTTCACGGTCGTTTCAGAGAGAGCAACACGCTGTGAAAATAGCACAGTGGGTGACGGGTGAGGGGCCAGCCTGAGGTCGGTCCCCCCAGACCTCTCTGAGCAGGTCCCGCCTGAGCCCAGCCCGGAAGGACAGAAGCACCAGCCCCGTGGAGAGCCCGGGACACAGCTGCAGGCAGAGCCAAGGGCAGAGGTCAAGGTTGGAGCTGGGGTCTGCGAGGAGGGGTGGGTGGGAGCACCTATATATCTGTACTATCTGTCGGGTGGCGAGGCTGGCCTGCCTGCACACGGAAGGAACGGGGTGGCCGTTGGTGTTCGACTGAGGCCTCCCTGCTCCACTTAGCCTCGGTCAGCATTCATGCGGCCAGGAGGAGAGAAGCCACGGTGCACAACACCCTCCTTCCCTTGCCCTTGCTCCAGAGAAGAGCTTTCAGATGCCGGTGTGGGTCTGGGAGGCAGGATGTCCCTCTCTCCCTGCCCCCACCCCACCACGGGATCCCAGGGTCCACAGTCTGGCCACAGAGGGCCATGCCAACAGGTGGCAGCCCCAGGTGAGGCAGTGAGGTGGGCTCAGCTCTGGTGGTGGTGGTGGTCGGGTTCCGTTTCTCTCCAGAGCCTCGGCAAATGGTGTCGAACGTTTATGGCACCAAGAGGGCTGGGTCGCGTAGATGAGCCAGGCCAACGTGCTCACCTCCGGGTGAGCTTAATTAGAACTTGGCTGATATAAAGAATGGTTGGAAATGTCTAGCTGTGGATAGAAAGCATATGGGGAGATGATGAGGTATTTTGTCACTGCTCTGAGCAGTGACACGTGGCCCTCAACCAGTGATTGGAGAGATCTGGTGTATAAATACCCCAGCTCCCTCACCTCCCAGGTGTATGTTCAACACCATCTCCCCAGGTTCCTCGGTGGGATTGAGCCCTGGTTGCTCAAGCAGCAGTAACTTGCTTTGTGACACGTCCCTGCTGGCTTCCTCTCTTGTCTCACATCACCCCCTCCCATGACCTCTCCTTGATGTATTGTCTGCCCAACAGAAGTATTTATTAAAATCGAAATAAAATCATGTTCCTCTTCTGCTGAAAACTTGCTATTTCTCCCAGCACATGTGGAGAAATTTCCTTTTTCTCCCCCTATAGCCTCTGCTATAGCCTGAATGTGTCTCCTGAAAATTTGTATGTTGAATCCTAACCCCCAATGTGATGTTATTAGGAGGTGGGCTCTTCGGGAGGTGACTAGGTACAAGGGTAGAGCCCTCGTGAAGGGACTGTGCCCTGAGAAAAGAGGCCCCGGACAGTTCCCTTGCCCCTTTACCATGTGAGGACACAGCGAGAAGATGGCCGTCTGTGAACCAGGAAGCTGGCCCTCACCAGACATCAAAATGGCCAGCACCTTGATCTTGGACTTCGCAGCCTCCAGAATTGTGAGAAATAGATTAAATTGTTGATAAGCCTCCAAGTTTGTGGTGTTTGGGTTATAGCAGCCCAAATGCGCTAAGCCAGCCTCCGAGGCCTCGTGATCCGGTCTGGCCCACCCTCTGTCTTTGTCTCCATCAATCCTCCTCACCCTGCTCCCTCTGCCCTAGAAATCCTCGGCTCTGCTCTAACTCAGGGCCTCTGCTCATACACTTCCTTTGACCCGGATTATTTCCCCTGTAACTCTTTGTATGTCTCTGTCATTTTGGCGGGCTCAGCTTCCACACGCCATCTTGAAAGACTCTTTCCTGACCCGCTCCTCTGAATGACCCAGTAGGGTCTTCCTTGGAGCGCCCCTTCCCCGAGCTTTTCACACTCAGGGGTGTGTCCCCTTCAGTTCTGTGGCCACAGTCCCTGCTCTGAGAGGCCCAGATTCTGGACATGGGAGACCTGGGGTTGAATCCTATCTTGGCTTCTTAGAACATGTCTCAGTGGGCCTTCCTGAGTGACACCCCCCGAAACACAGCCACTTAAAACAGCGATTCGTTATTTCTCGTGAGGCTCTGGGTTAGCTGGGGAGGTCCTCTGCTGGCCATGCCTGGGCTCACTCAGGGCGTCAGCCAGACGGGGAAGGTGTGGATGGCCTCCACCGTGTGTGTGGCTGGTGTTGGCTGTTGCCTTCAACAGCCTCCATTCTCCTTCCTGAGGCCTTTCATCTCCTGGGAGGTGAGACCAGCTTCCTCATGTAGAGGCCTCAGGTCGCCCTTCCACGTCAGCGAAGACGGAAGCTTCCAGGCTTCTTGAGGCCTGGGCTCGGGGCTTGCACTACTGCTCACGCACTCTATTACTGAAAGCGAGTCACGAGGCCAGCCTGGGGGGCGGGTCGAGAAATACAGTCCACGTCTTGGCGGGGGAGCAACAGGGGATGTCTGACCACGTTTAATCTCACGCAGTGGGCTGTGAGGTCTTCGGCCAGCGACCTCACCTCTCTGTGCCTCACTTTTCCCCACTGTGAAATGGGTCTTTTGGCATCTCTTGTATAGAACTGTTTATGGGGCTCCAACAGATGACGCGTGCGAAGTGCTTAGCACCCCGTGTATCTGTTGCAAGGTGCCCAGTGAGAAGCAACGATTATTATTGTCGCTGTTAGTAACAACATTACAGTAATGAGAGTGGGGGACTGGCAAATGATGGGTGGATGGATGGATGAACGAACAAATGGCTTTCGACGTTCAAACAGCCTACAGTCCCGACGACCCATCTGGGGATAAGTCCTCTCATTTCATGGAGTTGACAACAAACAGCACCTGGCAAAGACCAGGGAGTTCAAACAGTCTGATTTCTTGCTTTTCAAAATTTTTTTATTTTTTTGGTAATGTTTATTTATTTTTGAGAGTCAGAGAGAGACAGAGCACACGTGGGGAAGGAGCAGAGAGGGAGGGAGACACAGAATCCGAAGCAGGCTCCAGGCTCTGAGCCATCAGCACAGAGCCCGACGCGAGGCTCGAACTCACGAACCGCGAGATCATGACCTGAGCTGAAGTCGGACGCTTAACTGACAGAGCCACCCCGGCACCCCCAAACACTCTGATTTCTAAAGACACCTGATCTCTTGCTCAGTTTACTTTTTTGTCATCCGGATTTGGGAAGGGGGGAGGTCAGATAATTCTGCATGCTTTGTGCACAAAAGATTATATACAGCGCTCTCTGTCTCTCTCTCTCTCAAAGACACCCCCCCATCTCCAGGGCCTCGGTTAAATGTAACCAAACACTACCAACTGTGACAAACTCAGCCAGGCTTCCCACTGGAAGGCTAAGCAGCAAACCACATGTGGCCGGAGCCCCAGGGAGTTTGTTGGCACGCAATCCCCAATGGGGGCCCGGCTGGGGTGCATCCCAGGTGGGCAGCTGTGAAGGACTCACCAGCTGCTGTTCCAGAGCATAGCACACCTTCTGGGTCCTGCTGTGGGGACCCTGCCGTAGCCCCTGGAGCGGGAGGCTGCCCGTGGGGCTGTGTGGACAGAAGGGAGCTGATCTTCCTGGGAAGGCTGGCCCTTTAGGAGCATTTTGGCTCTGAGGCCGTCTAGGTGAATTGTCAGCGATTGGGGAATGTTGCCACCTGCTAGTGACACTGTCCCTGCCCCAGCCTGACACTGGGTGCGGGAGGGGCCGGGAGAGGGAAGAGGGAACAGGAGCTACCTTCGTTTCCTAGGTCTGCTGCAGCAGCTCTGAAAACCTGGCGGTAGAAAACCATAGAAATTCGCACTCTCACGGTTCTAGAGGCCGGAAGTCCCAAATCAGGGTGTTGGCAGGATACTGTCCTCAAAGGCGCCAGGGAAGAATCCTTCTTGCCTCTTGCTAGCTTCTGGTAGCTTTCCGTAATCCTTGGTGCCCCTTGGTTTGTAGCCATATCCCTTCAGTCTCTGCCTCTCTTATCACATGGCCTTCTCCCTGTGTGTGTCTGTGTGTCCTCTCCTGCTTTTGGATTTTATATTTTTTAATGTTTATTTTTGAGAGAGAGAGAGTGAGAAAGAGAGAGAGACAGAGTGCTAATGGGGGAGGTGCAGAGAGAGAGAGACACAGAATCTGAAGCACGTTCCAGGCTCTGAGCTGTCAGCATAGAGCCTGACGGGGGGCTCGAACTCACAAACCATGAGATCGTGATCTGAGCCGAGGACAAACTGTCCTCCCCTCTTCTTACAAGGACCCCAGTCATTGGATTTAGGGCCCACCCCAATCTAGTAGGACCCCAGCTTATCTTGATTGCATCTGCAAAGACCCTTCAAATAGTGTCAAATTCTGACGTTCCAGGTGGACGTGAATTTGGTGTGTGTGTGTGGGGAGGGGGTGGATACCGTTCAACCCAGTATGGGAACTAGGGCGGAGGCGGTCAAAGGACGTATGGTCAGGGTACAGATGCCAGGGGTTCTGCATATGAACCGGAAGCCCACGAGCAACCCTGCGTGAGACTCAGGCGAGGCTGGCCGCGGGATTTGGACGGGGCTCCCACCGGTCGGTCCTTCTCCAGTCAGGCCCTCCCCCACGAGACAAGTAGCCATGGAGCCGGGGGCATGTGCCCACCTGGTGCCCACACAGTCACCACTTCTGGACCACGTCCTGGGGATCCAGGACTCCAGAATTCCTGCCCCAGCAGCCCTGAGCCATTTCCAAAGCCTGTTCTGGTGTTTCTCTCAGTCTGCCCTGCTGATGGTACACGAGCCTCCCAGTGTGTGCACCCCTAACCTGAAGGGGGGCTCAGCGACAGCCGTATGTGGGGGTCAGAGCAGAACTCGCACTTTCAGGCTGGGGTGTCATTTCAGGTGCACAGGACCCCTCAAGGTGCAGAACGGAGAAGGGTGGGGAGGGAAACGGGGTGCTCTGTGGAAGTCAAGAAATCTGGGAGAATTCTGAATTCAGTCCTGACCTTCCAGATGATAGTGAGGGTGTGTTTGTTGAAGAGAGAGGACAGCATATATTTTATTTACATGATTTATAACTTTTAAACCTGTAGACATACAGTACCTGGGCCCCCATTTCTCTTCTTGCCCCGGGTCCGGCAGTTGTTATAGGCTACAAGTTGAAGCAAAGAATGTGGAAGGTTCAGCATCCAAGAATCACCCTTGGTCTCATCACTCTCTAAATTATGTTGTATATGTCGTGTGAGTGTGTATGTGCATAACTTGATTTTGTCGGTCTTTCTCACTAGCATATAAGCTTCGTGAGATCAAGGACCTCTTTGTTCCCATCTGTTAAATGGGATTTGTAATACCATTGGTTGGTGTGCCTGGGTGGCTCAGTCCGTCAAGTGTCCGACTTCGGCTCAGGTCATGATCTTGTGGTTCTTGAGTTCGAGCCCCGCGCTGGGCTCTCTGCTGACAGTTCGGAGCCTGGAGCCTGCTTCGGATTCTGTGTCTCCCTCTCTCTCTGTCGGTCCCTCACTCATGCTCTGTCTCTCTCAAAAATAAATAAACATTGAAAAAACATTTGTTAAATAAAGAAATAGCCACTGCTCTACAGGGCTGCTGGAGGAGTGAGCAAGTTAGTGGTCATGAAGCCCAGAGTACAGGGCCTGGCCCATGGCAAGAGGTCTGTGAGATTCACATGAGTTGCTGTTGAGTCACCTCTGGAGCCCCAGAACAGTGAACGGCGCCTGCCGAGTGCCAGCAACTATGGGTGGGATGAATGACGGAATGGCTGAGTCAGTCAAATCCGTGCCATCTGGTCATCAGACCCAGTGTCCCCCAGCAAGGCAATGTGATCACACGGGCGTTTTGAGACAACTCCTCCGGATGCCAAAGGCAGCCATCCTGGAGGAGTGAGGCAAGAATGAGCCCCAGAGCACCAGGTGGGAGACAATTCTTGAGGCCAAGGTTTCAAGAAATGAGATTGCGGAGAAGGTGGACAGGTGGACAGGGAAAGGCGTAAATACTCAGATTCAGTTTTGGACAAGTTGGATTTGAAGGGCCCTCAAGACATCCAGGAATTAGCCAAGGCTTGAGTCCCAGAGTTCATACTGGCAACATTATCTGGGCAAGGCTCCCTCACCACTCTGAGCCTTGGTTTCCCCATCTGCAAAATGAAATACCTCACTGGTAATCGTTAGGACCCCCTGTGGGAATATATGCACATCGCCCGACCCACAGCCAGGCACCCTGAGGAGAAAGCTCGTGTCTGTATTACACTGTCACTTAGAAGCAGCAGACACACCGGGCGCCCGGGTGGCTCAGCAGGTTAAGCGTCCGACTTCAGCTCAGGTCATGATCTCTCGGTCTGTGAATTCGAGCCCTGTGTCCGGCTCTGTGCTGGCAGCTCGGAGCCTGCTTCCGATTCTGTGTCTCCCTCTCTCTCTGCCCTTCCCTTGTTCATGCTCTGTCACTCTCTCTCTCAAAAATAAATAAATATTTAAAAAAATTAAAAAAAATAATAAAGTTTTTAGCACACAGAAGGGATTGCGCTCCTGGTGGTGGCTTCTTGCATTAGGATTCTGACCAGAATGGCCCTCGCCCACGTACGTGTTCTAAAGTCCTTGACAAATGTGGCCTCCACATTCAATGAGTCCACTTTTCCTCGTCCTTCTCCAGGGATTCACCAAGAGGTCAGTCCAGGGGGGCTTGAGGCATCCCTCGGTCTGCGTCACGGCTTCACGCTGTCATCCACGGTCAGCCACACATGGGCTCTAGGCATCCCTGTCGCTGACCCCCACCTGGCCACGGGGGGGACTCTCTCTCTACTCCGGCGAAATTCCGGGACTTGGGGCACCACCACCTCCTCCCCCAAAGCCTGAGCTCTGGAGAGAGGCAGACAAGATCAAGAGAACAGGTTTTGCAGAGTTAGACAAAAAACCTTTGCGGTTCATAACGTCAGCGAGAAAATTCCAAAACCCCGGGGCGAGCTGTGATGTGGACGCTGCTATCAGAGGCCGGCCTCTGATTGGAGCCGCCCGGGGCCTCCCTGCCAATCAGCGCGCGCGCTGCGAAGCCTGGAACTTGAGAGCTTAGCAACGAGAAATCCGGAGGAACTCTGGAATTAATTTCAGGAAAGGGGCAGGAAAAAAGGAGAAGGGAATTAGTAGGCAGATAATCAGGCAGCGCAGTTTTATGATTACCTTGCGGCCAAGGCAAGTCGCGAACATTTGCAGCATTAATTACAAGCCCAGAGGGAACCAGCCAGCTATCTTGTCTCAAACGCTGGGGCTCGTGTTTTGTTTATATTTTGTTTTGGTTTTTCTTCCCCCCTGAACTGGTGCCGATGTGAGCTGGTGCTGATGTGTTCAGATGTGAACAGGGCCAACAGGGCCAAGAAAGAACAGGTCCAATAATTAAAGAAAACGCTCCCTCCCTCCCGGATCCTGGCTGCCACAGCTCCTTCCAGGAGCCTCTTGGCCAACCTTTTCCTGGGATCATCTTCTGTCATGTGACATCACGGATGCCAGCCTGTCTGAAATGGGAACTGGAGGTCGGGGTGGCTGTAAGTGGTTTGTGTGATTTCAGACGGAGGCCCAGGCGAGGTGATGGCGGCATTGGTTGGGCCATTCGATGACTGTTCAGTAACTGCCTTCACCACCGAGACGGGGGCTGTAAGACAGAAGTGAACATCTCCTAACAGTCCTTGCTTCTGCGGCCTGACAGTCCAGCCGGGGGCGGGGGAGACTAGGTATTCCTAATGACTTAATCACGCAACTAGCCGTGTGATTACAACTGGGCTGATTCTGTGCAGGGATGGGTGGGTGCTAGGAAAGGGGCGTGTGGGTCGGGGCCCCTGCAATTAGAAGGGCCCTGACTATCTTGGTCCTGCTTCGAGTAGGGTAGCGGTCACATGGGTTCTGGAGGGAGGCTGGACGGCCCAGCTGGGCCAGGCAAACACAGCTCGAGGGGCCTCTGGGCCGGCAGAGTTAAGAGTTTGTCCTAAAGCAACAGGAAAAATGAGAAACCATTTAGGTTTATAAACTGGGACGTGGGGTAATTAGATTTATAGCTGAGGTACAACACTCTGTTGGAGGAGAAGAGATCAGAGTCGGCAAGGAAGGGAGCGGGGTGATGATGTGTAGGTGGTACCCCCCCGGGGACCGCAAGCAGGACCCCATGATTCCATGGGGGCCTTGTGGATGGTTGTCCTCAGCCAGCTCCGTCCCAGGGCCCCGGGTCCTCGAAAACACCCCTATAGGCGCCTTGCTCTGCGATATAGTGTGACCGACTCATCCTGATTGCCTATGACCTGCTTGGTGTCAGCCTCTAAAGATCCCGTTCCCCAGGAACCCCAGGATTGTTGGTCCCCCTCCTCCGGGACGGGATTAAGTGGGTCAGAAGAGCCAGCTTCGCTCACCACGTGGGGGCTTCCTTGCGTCTTCTCCCCAAGCAACCTAAACTACAGGCTTAGCAAGCTGACTTGCTGTGTGGTCTGGAACAAGTTACTTGGCCTCTCTGGGCCACTATTTCCTCATTTGCAAAATGGAGTTTGACCTGGGGAGAGCCTGTCGGTCTCCTTGAAGCCCTGATTTCCTAACTGGGCTGCTGCATTTTCAAAGCTCGATCACAGCAGAGGACCGAGCAGAGAGGACAGGGCCGTATACCCACGGTGCAGCCTTAAGCAAGGTGGCTCGCCTCTCTTTCCCTAGTCGCTTCTTGCATAAAATGAGAATAATAGTACTTATCTCATGGAAATGCGAGCACTGAGTTAAATAAAATTATTCTGTGTCTGGCAGAGTTGGATCCTCTGGTTAACCAAAAATAAGCTGGAGACTTAGGATTTTCCTAAGTAGTGACTTATTTACCGCACTTCTACTCTTTTTAAGACTGCCTTTTACCTCTGTCTGGTCCCATGAGGTGGAGCCAGGGTCCTTTTTGCCACTGTCTCCCCATAATAAAGTTTGTTGAGCTAGTCGAAGTCACATTCTGTCCATTTTACGAGTGAGAAGACTGAGGCTCAGGGAGGCTAAAGGTCCTGCCATTAAGTGATGAAGGCAGAATTTAAGTCTGGATCTGATTCAGGGTCCTGTTCTTTTTTTAAAATGGTTGTTTATTTTTGAGAGGGCACAGCGGGGGAGGGGCGAGAGAGGGGGACAGAGGATCTGAAGCCGGCTCTAGGCTGACAGCAGCGAGCCCGACATGAGGCTCGAACTTGTAAACTGCGAGATCACTGCCTGAGCCGAAGTCGGAAGCTCAGCCGGCTGAGTGTGCCCCCAGGACGCCCCCAGGTCCTGTTCTGTCTGCGAACTGGCCTCTGCTCCCTCGGGGTGGGGGGGGGGGCGGGGAAGGAGGGACAAAAGTGATAGGGCAGGGGTGCGAGCAGGCAGATGTGGGGAAGGCGCCCCCTGTGAAGATGAGTGAGTGGCAATTCTCCGAAGGGAGCAGCTCCAGTGGCATGGCATGACAGGAGCAGCCTGACCTGATCCTCATGTGGACAGGAGCATACGGGAGGCTGTTTGCTCCCATCGCTGGTTGCTGTGGAAATGGATGTGCGTGTGTGTGTGCGCGCGTGTGTGTGTGTGTGTGTGCATGTGTGTGTACGTGCTGAGATGGACCTCAAGTCTGCGACCCAGGCTTGCCCCAGCGTTGCCAGCAGTGGGTGGGCAGACCAAGCCAATACCCTTGAGAGGAGGGAGGGAAAAAGGGGGCGTTCTCATTTTTATCATGAAAATCTTGGTACACAGGCGTGGGGTATACGGTACAGTAACCCCCAGCTACCCACCACCCACCTCCAGCAATCCCACCTCTTGGCTGATCTCATTCTGTCTCTCCTCCCTTCCCTTCCGCCCTCATCCCAGATACTTTGAAGCACATTCCAGACATCAACCGTTTCTTTTGCAAATATTTTAGTATATGACTCAAAAAAAAAAAGGGATTTTTTTAACCACCATCACCCCTACGAAAACAAACAGTAATGCTTTCATATCGGCAAATATCCGGTGTTCGGATTCCTCTGGTTGTCTCATGAATGTTTTTGTCACAGTTGGTTCAAATCAGGACCCATATAAGGTCCATACGCTGTGGATATGTCTCTTAGGTCTCTCTTAATCTGTAGGTACTCTCTTCCTCCCTTTTTCTTCTCTGGCAATTTATCTGTTGAAACAACTGGGTTGGTTGTCCTGTGGCGCCACTTACGGAATGAGTTTTGCTCGTTGCGTCCCCGTATTGTTATTATATGCATTCTTCTCCCCGCTATCTTTCTTTCTCTCCCTCCCTTCCTTTCTCTTTTCTTTTCTTTTCTCTTCTTTTCTCTTCTCTTCTTTTCTTTTCTCTTTTCTTTTCTTTTCTTTTCTTTTCTTTTCTTTTTTCTTTTCTTTTCTTTTCTTTTCTTTTCTTTTCTTCCTCTCTCTTTTCTTTCCCTCCCTCCCTTCCTTAGCAAGCTCCTGGAGTCACGACACGAGCCACAATCAAGAGTCGGACGCTTAACCAGCTGAGCCACTCCGGCCTCCCTCCCAGCTGTATTTCTGATAAATCCCTCGTTAGAGCTAGAAGCTCACTTAGATTCATGTTTCGTTTGGTGTGTGTGTTTGTATGACTACTCTTCAGTGGCTGTTTAGTATTTCCCTTTGAAGGCACATAATGTCTGGCTGCCCCTCTTTGTGGTGTTAGCAGTCATTGATGATGACGGTCTGGGTCGACTGGACCTTATAAGATGGTGGCATACCAGTTCTGTCCTTCTGTCTTCGCCTATTAGCTGGAACACTTCCATAAAGAGAAACTTGCCCTTATCTACAGTCTGGTTACTGCCAGGTAGATATCGTTCATACCAGAAACGATAAGTGCTTGCTTCTTTCCCTTCACTTGACAGTTTTCAAAATAATGAGTTAGTTCCTCAGTATCCTCCAACGATGACAAAGGAGTTGCTGTTTTTCTAGGTATCTTTGTGAACCCATAGATTTCGATGCAAATGGCATGTTTTAACCCGTTGGAGTTACTATTCCTATTGATATCAAATGGTCCCATCTGTGGCCAGTGGGAGCCTCTTCACACTGTCCCCTGCATCCTTTCTGATGCGACCCCAGAAGTCTCTGACAGCTCCACACGATCTGGGTGACAGGATGTTTCCAGGCTCATTGTGCACACTTCCTGCCTCACACCTGCAGTCGGCCATATTTCCACAGAGCCCTGATCTCCGGTGAGAAGTGGTGTTTAGAGACTATAATGTGGGTGCCAGGAGTGCTGATAGCTACTGAACTGGTCGTTATTTAAAAAAAAATTTTTTTTTAATGTTTATTTTGAGAGAGAAAGGGAGGGAAGGAGGGAGGGAGGGAGAAAGCACACAAGTTGGGGAGGGGCAGAGAGAGAGGCAGAGGCAGAGAAGCCCAAGCCCAGTGCAGGGCTCGAACCCACAAAACCACGAGATTGTGACCTGAGCTGAAACCAAGGGTCAGACGCTTAACTGACTAAGCCCCCCAGGCGCCCCCATACTGACACTTCCAATTCAAATCTGGGGCTACAGGAGTTTTACTCTGTCTCTCTGATCTTACATTCACCACTCCTTTCTTTCATGACAGTGTGACAGAGCCTGCTTCTAAAAGTGGAGATCTCTGTTGTGTCTCCCCTTGAGCAGGACGCTGAAATCTTTCCCCTCAGACATGAACCCGAGCTCTCTTTGAGGAGGGTATTTAGAGGTGGTTCAGGGGAGCCCACGTCCAAGTCCACCAGGGGCCACGTTCTCACGGGAGATGAACCAGCTCTGTCCACCATCCCTTTGTGGATCCCCTCACCTAGCTGCTTTCAGTCCTGCCTGCACACTTGAATCGTTTGGAGACTTATAAAAACCCCTCCCGGTCACATTTAAGTCGGAATACCTGGGGCTGGAAACCTCTGATCCATAAACCAGTCCAGGTAATTAAAAAAATAATATATTTTTTTATTTTTTAGAAAGAGAGCAGGGGAGGGGCAGAGAGAGAGAGAGAGAGAGAGAGAGAGGAAGAATCCCAAGCAGGATCCACACTCAGCTGGGAGCCCGACACGGGGCTCGATCTCACGACCCTGGAATCATGACCCGAGCCAAAATCAAGAGTCAGACGCTCAAACACCTAGCCACCCCTAGTGCAGGTAATCTTAACGTGCAGCCAAGATTCAAATCACTACTTTAGCTCACCCTCCTTGGCCAAAGGAAGAGAAGGAGGAAGTCAGGGGCAATGATGGAATAGTGTTGCCTTCGAAGATCATTAGCTTGGGTCCGAACCGTGGTACTCCCAGCTTGTGCCCTTGGAATCTTGGGAAGAACACCCACCACTAGAGCTTTCTGCAGTACTCAGAATGGTCTCTATCGATGCTGTCCAATGTGGCAGCCGCGAGCCACATTGAACTAATTGCTGATGCAACCCAGGCTGGGAATGTGTGGATTTTTAAACTTAAAAAAAAAAAAATGTTTATTTATTTTGAGAGAGAGCGCGTGCGCACGCAAGCGAGCAGGGGAGGGGTAGAGAGAAGGAGGGAGAATCTCAAGCAGGCTCCACACTGTCAGCGCAGAGCCCGACACGGGGCTCAATTTCACAAAACATGAGATCATGACCTCAGCCGAAATCAGGAGTCAGATGCTTAATCGACTAAGCCACCCAGGCGCCCCTAGAGATCACGTATATTAAGCTCACGGTGCACACAAGGCATTCAGTAAAATGCCCGTTTATTTTCCTTGTTAACATCGGCCTGTCGCTCTTTAAAAAAACAAAACGAAACAAACTTGCCATGAAAGTGAGCGCTCAGCAGCACCCTGCCACCAAGACGAAAAGTTCTAAGCGGTTCCACAGGACCTCCTGGAAAACATTCCTTAATTGTAGAAGTTCAATTGCAGCAGGACGTTATCAGTTGCAAGGGCTGTATTTCATTACAGATCTAGCCGCAGCTCAATAAATTAAGCAATCACTCAAAATAACATGTTGCTTTAATCCCCTCTTGGAACAATTTCAAGTTGTTTGGTTTCATATTAGCACAGCGCTTGAAAGGAGACTCACGTTGGCCTCGTTTCTTGTTCCTCAATTCATCAGCCCTTCTCCGGATAGGTCTTCGCGCGACCAGCAGGAGGGAGCCGAGCCAGAACTGCTTTTTTATCAAAACCCGGAGCGTTTCCATCCTCTGGCCTTTATGTGTGCCACGGCTCATTCGCTAAAATTACTGGCGGGCTTATCTGCAGCGAACACAGAAAGAGACACCTCTCAGCAGCCAGTTCTGGACGTGAAAAGCAAACTTGCAGGGGCTTTTCTGTTCCCATCTTCTCCCAAGTGGTTGGTTTATAATCTCACAGCAGAATTTCATTTCTCCTAGAAACTTGGCACCGGAGGTGTCAGCCAGGGAACATATTTGTTTGTGTAAATTAAAAGAAGAATATGTTTTGACCATATTTAAGTTCTAACTGCACTAAAGAAATAAATACTGAGCTGCACAACGCTTCTCCCTGCACGGTTCTGGCTCCCCTCCCCAGACTCTGCCTTTGTTTATAAAACCCAAGCTGATGAGAACTCTGAACAGGTTATCATCCCGGAAAGCTCAGGGGCCACGTCCACCTCACCCGGGGCCACGTGGGAAGCCCGCGTACCTCACTTGCGACTTGCTTCCCCTAACGGACTGTGCCCTTGATGGGGCGGGTGAGGGTGCGGAAACAGGCACCCCGCGCATGTGCTGTGGATGGGCACCGGACAGCGGCTGTCGGAATTAGAAATGCACATATGCTCTGGACTGAGAAATCCCGCTTCTAGGAATGTATCCTAGGAGTGTACTTAGACCCGTGCCAAAGAGAGTGTATGTTATAATGGCAAAATCCTGCCGTTAAGTGAAATGCTGGCCGGTAGGGGACAGGTTACGTATGGTGCAATGCTAGAAGTCATTAGAAAGAATGGGGTGGGTCTGGGCTGTCACCTCTTCAAGATACATTGGAACGCCCCTGGCTCTCTCGACGTTATGAGCAAAAAAAAAAAAAAAAAAAAAAAAAAAAAAATTCACTTGAACATGGCTTGAAAATGTATGGAGATTATGCAAACTGCATACAGTGGCTACTTTTTAGAAAGGGAAATTAAAGGGAAATGGCCAAGGGGGTCCTTCATTTCCCACATTTTTCTCTTCTGTACTATTTTTCTTGCCATGAGCATGGTATTATTTTTACAATTTGGGGCAATGACATAACATAGTGTATTTAAAACGGTGTCCAGGGGCGCCTGGGTGGCTCAGTTAAGCGTCAGACTTCCGCTCAGGTCATGATCTCGCAGTTTGTGAGTTCGAGCCCCACGTCGGGCTCTGCGCAGACAGCTCAGAGCGTGGAGCCTGCTTCAAATTCTGCATCTCCCTCTCTTGCTGCCCCTCCGCTGCTTGCCCTCTTTCTCTCTCTCAAAAATAAACAAACATTAAACAACTGAATAAGATGAAGTCCACACTCAGGCACAATATAAAAGGGTAATACTCTTTCCTTACATTTCTGGCAGGCCAATGGAGTAGTGGTGGGGATCCTTGCTTCTCTGGCTTCTTAATGCAAATAATCTGTGGTGGGCTGCATGGTGGGTCCCAGAGAGATACCGGATACGTCTACCCTCCCAGTCACCGGAACCTATGAACATTACCTTGTGTGGCAAAAGAGGTGTTTAAGTCAAGGATCTGGAGATGAGTTTATGCTGGATTATCCAGATGAGTACTATGTGCCTCCTTAAAGAAAGAAGCGGAGACAGACACAGAGTTAGAAAGCCTGAAGACGGAGGCAGAGATTGGAATGATGGGGCTATCGGCCGAGGACGATGGGAGCCACCAGAAGCTGGGAGAGGCAAGGTACAGATTTTCCCCTGAAGCTCTGGGGCGGGGGGGGGGGGGG
Organism: Neofelis nebulosa; assembly: GCF_028018385.1. Taxonomy (NCBI): domain Eukaryota; kingdom Metazoa; phylum Chordata; class Mammalia; order Carnivora; family Felidae; genus Neofelis; species Neofelis nebulosa. The sequence goes on from NC_080799.1 coordinate 33,346,093, forward strand.
GGGGGGGATGTGACCCTGCCAGACTTTGGACTCCTAGCCTCCAGGACTGTGAAAGACTCCATTTCTATCATTTTAAGCCTCTTGGTTTGTGGTCATTTGTTACGGCAGCCCTAGGGAACTAACACCACGCCTGCTTTTCTAACGCCTCTAAAATGCATGAAGGAAGCACAGAGGTATTTTAAGAAACAAGTTTGGGGGCGCCTGGGTGGCTCAGTAGGTTAAGTGTCTGACTCTTGATTTCGGCTCTGGTCATGCTTTCAGGGTTCATGGGTTCGAGCCCTGCGTCGGGCTCTGCGCTGGCCGTGAAGAGCCTGCTTGGGATTCTCTCTCTCTCTGCCTCCCCTGTTCATGTTCTCTTTCTCTTTCTCTCTCTCTCTCAAAATACATAAATAAACTTAAAAAGAAAGAAAGAAACAAAGAAAGAAACAAAGAAAGAAAGAAAGAAAGCCTGGCCTGTGTGTTTAGGGGGAACACAAAAGATTCGTTCATTCACAGCACGGGTATTTCTTGAGCATGTCCTTGGTGACAGGCCCGGGTCTAGGTGGTGAGGGGACAGTGGAGAACAAAGATGCCTGACCTCCTGGAGCCGGTACACATCCCTGAGGTGGGAGGGATAGTATGTAAGATAAATGGAACATAGAGAAAGACCCGTGGTGGTGGAGGGGGCCAAGGAGAACAAGAAAACATGGAAGGAAGACAAGTGTCCAGAAGGGGGCTGGGGCACGGGGAGGTGACACTGGAGTAGAGCCCTGAAGGCGATGTGGGCAGGAGCTGTGTGTCCACCTGAAGGGAGAGTATCTGGCAGAGGAAAGAAGCACAGAACTTGGCCCCACCTGTGACCCAGTGGTTGGACCACAACGAATAGGAATGAACTGCCCTTTCTCCCCTCAAGTTTCCTTCCCCACCTCCCTTCCTCCCAGGCTTTCTGCCTGCCTACTGTGTGCCCGCAGCTGGGGGCCCAAAGATGTCCAGGGTCCCCAGGCTCAAGAGGTGGGGGGAGGGGACAGCCCTAAACAGATCACCACAAACAACATGGCAGGCATCGGAGCTTGGCCAGGATAAGCTGCCTGCCCGGCCCATGGCGGAGAGCAGGGCAGGGTGGGGAGGAGCAGTGGGTGTGTGTTGGAGGCGAGGTTGGGGAGACCGAGGCGAGCAGGAAAAGGGTGTGACTTCAAGTCCAAGGACGTAGCTCTGATCCAGTGGGAAACTAACCGGTGCGTTGTGGCGGTGCCTCGAGACGTGCCTGGGGGTTGTCGTATTCTCAAGTACAGCAGGCACACCTGGGGGGGTGGGGGGAATGAGTTCCGAGGATAACCCACCCCTGTCGGTTTCACACAATCCACCAAGGGAACAGTCCCCACGTCCCGAGTGGGGATGCTCTGGGCCGCACAAACACCGGAACTGATCTGAGGTACAATCGGAGATTCGCTACTCTGGCAGCTGCGATGGAAAAAGGGCAACGCTGAGCTGCTCCCGGATCCGGGACCCGTCAGGCTCTGGGGTCAGAAATTAGCGCCGGACTCTTTCCGTCCTCCCCATCCCACCCCCTCGCTCATGTCTCCCTCTTGCAGCTTATTAACTTCAGTCTCTGCGATCGCGGGTATCTCTGGACGCCAGAGAGTGGGGATGAGGCAACTTTCCCTCCAGGTCCAGGTAGGAGGAGCCTTGTCTGGCCTCGCTTGGGTCCCATGACCCCACGCGGACCGCTGGTGGTCAGGCACAGAAGTGGGCCGCCGTGATTGGCCATATTTGGTCACGTGCCCATGTTTGGCCCAATTACTACAGTTGAAGGATGGGTGACGGCCACCTTCGGCCATATTTGCACATGGCGTCCGGTCTGTTGGCAGAAGGCGGGAAGCAGGTGCTTGCAAAAAACAAAAAATAAAAAACAAACAAAAAACCCCAAGAAACACAAGACCCACAAATAACAACAACAACCCCCCCCCCCCCGGGGGCACCCAACCCCTCCGGAGACATCTGCTGGCTGTGCTGCTCCTACCTTGACTCTGCCGAGAATTGCCTCAATCCTGGGTCAGACGCTTTGAGATCCACTCCTCTGTCCCCTAGCCCCAAAGCTGCCTGCGGGATTTACTCAGACCTGTCGTAGGTCTTTTTGGCTACTGCCATTATGTTACTCTGATCAAATTAAAAAAAAAAAAATTTTTTTTTTTCACCTTTGGTTTGCGATGGCCTCTCCTGCCCCTATAGGAGCCGCCCGTGTGTTGAGAGGGGCATTGCTTGACCCACAGGTGAAGGTGTAGGTGGAGAACGGAGTGCGTGGGTGAACGTTCACTTACTGCACGTGCCGCCGGAGGAGGTGCAAGGTCCTTACCTGTTCTTTCCTCAAGGAGTCCCTCTCTCGTCCCCTGGCCCCCCTTCCCAGCCGTGTGGTATACCCTCCGTGACAGGGCCCTGGTGGCATGAGGGCCTCGCTGGGCATCACCCAAACACACCCTTGGGGGCTTCGAATCTCTCGCGGTCTTGAGTAAAGCTGATACGTTCCTGGGTTGAGACGCGAGCGCGGGAAATCCGGTTCATTTGGTCGGTGGAGCTCTTTGGAGCTGAGAGGGTCTGGGGCGCCATGATTGGCTGCCGGTGTCCGCCATGGCCACCTACCTCGAAAGGGCATCCCGGGTCCTGCCGCTGCGCTGGACTGTTTGCTAACCAGGGGGCCTCTGTTCTTCAGCCGGAAGCCCCGTCACCCACTGTGAGATCAGGGGACACTCAGGGTCCAGGACAAAATGGCGTGGCTTAAATAAAACAACTGCAGGCTCTTAGGGAGGAAGGCTTAAGGCCAATGGCTAATTCTTTTTTTTTAAGTACTTATAACCCACAAGTCAACTGGGGTCATCTTATTTTTGGAGATTCCAATGGAATAGGCTTGAACTCTGTCCCACGTGCCACTGTCTCCCACGTGGGAGACCCAACTTTCCTTGGAAACGTCCCAAGCCTTGGAGGTGAGGGGTGCTTAGGTCTCTCCTAGGCACCAAGGCTCTAACTTCCCGTGTCTGATGAACTCATTCTGCCTGGGCACCCTTTCGCTGGCCTCCTGGGGACGTGACACAGACGGTTGCACAAGGCCTATGTTTGCTTTAATGCTCCGATGTTGTCATCTTGAACTTCTTAATACTTTGTGAACCAAGGGCTCCACATTTTCCCTGTGCCAACTATGTAGCCAGTCCTGCTTTTCTCAGGAGCTGCTTCCTTTCCACCCCACGTCGACCCACTAGGGACCGTGCCCCAGTCCGCACATTCTCCCCACTTCCGTCCACACAAGGATGTGGGTGTAGGAGGCTCTGTTGGTCTGGGACAAAAGACAAGCGCCGACCTCTCAGCCAAGGGAGCAACCTCAAGTCAGCACTTGAATTGGCTTTGGAACTCTTCAGAGAGTCACGGGGCGGGGGGGTGGGGGGCAGGATGGGAGGCAGATGAATCAGAACTGGCGAAGGTTGGTACTTGGTGGCCCTGGATGGTGGGCCCGGGGTGCTCCTTACAGCATTTTCCTTCCTTTGAGTATATACTCCTTAAAAGGCTAACCGCGCATCTTCCACGTAACCCGGAAAATGCCACCTGTAGGTATAACGCGGAAGAGAAGTGACCGTGACAGGGCACACCCATGCACGTGTGGCAAGCTGCGTTATCCCTAACAGCCAAAACGTATGAACGATCCAGATGCCCGTCAGCTGGCAGGTGGGTGAATAAAACGTGGATAGCACTGGGCCACAAAAAGGAATGAAGTGCTGCCGCGTGGACGGACCTTGAGAGCGCGATGCTAAACGAAAGAAGCCAGTCGCAAAGCGTCACGCCGTGTGTGATTGATAGGAAATGTCCAGAACAGGCCATCGACAGAGAAGAAAGTACATGAGTGATTGCTCAGGATGCTGGGGGGGGGGGGGGGGGGGCGGCGGGGGTGTGTGTGGTGGTGGCAGATGCTAAATTTTTGGGTGATAAGAAGGAACTCTCTCTCTCCTGCACCCTCTCCCTGTGCACGCGCAAGTGGCCGTCTTCCTTTCAGTCACCTTCTCGTGCCTTAAGATGTTTTTCATTCTATTTCCCAGTCGTACAGACTTCAGAAAACGATCTTCTCTGAGGAGAAGTTCCTTCCACAGCCACAGTGCCCCGCTGAGGTGTCTTTCTAAAACTCTAACACTTTCCTCTTCAAAAGTTACTCAGTCACAGCTATTAAAATCACAATTTTAAAAGCCCCCCCCCCCCCGGGTGTTCTGTTATGGCAGTCACTAATAATTCCTAGCAGTTGTAAATTCCAAGAGCTTTGTGATTCCCTCAAGAAACGAGAGGCCGACTCAGTCTCTCCAGAGCCAGGGGTCTCTGACCGAAAACGTAACTCTTAGCAGCCGCACAGGTAGGGAGAGAAGGTGGGAAAGAAATGTTGCCAGGGCCGAACCCGAAGGCAGGTTTCGAGTCTGAAACAGAGACGGGCTGATCGCAGCCTGTGGACCAAGTTCAGCTCATGTCTGTTTTTGTAAATAAAGTTTTATTGGAACACCCAGGCACGTCTGTTCTGTATCGTCCACGTCTGGTTTTTTTGTCCTAATGGCTGAGTGGAGTAGCTGGGACACAGACCACGAGGCCTGCAAAGCTGAAAATATTTAGTGTCTGGCCCTTTAGAGACAAAGTTTGCGGGTCCCGGGATGGGAGAGCCAGGCTTGAACCCCAGCTCATCACCTGCTGGGTGTGTGACCTTGGACAGGTCAGTTCCTCTAAGCATTTCCTCATCGGCAAGCTGCGGACAGTTGTGCCTCCTTTTCATGTTGCTTGGGCAACTAAAATGACTTCATATGTGTAAAGTGCCTCGTATATATAAAGCCCATATACATGGGTGGTTATGTTATTTAGAAAAGGAAGCTGCTAACTCCTCCTTTACAGGGTTATCTGCAGCAATGGAGATAATGCCTGTGAAAACAGTTGGCGAAAACATATGTTTATCATTGTCATAAATATCTTAAAGGCTTTTGAGATGTGCCTGGGTGGCTCCGTCGGTTAAGCGTTAGACTTGGGCTCAGGTCTTGATCTCACGGTTGGTGAGTTTGAGCCCGGCATCGGGCTCTGTGCTGACAGCTCGGAGCCCAGAGCCTGCTTCGGATTCTGTGTCTCCCTCTCTGACCCTCCCCTGCTCGCTTGCTCGCTCTCTCTCTCAAAAATAAATAAATATTAAAAAAAAAAAAAAACATTTTAAAAAGGCTTTTGAGATGATTCCTTGCTTCTTAGTAATATTTATAATTTGAGCTTTGAGGGTATAAAAGACCTGTAATAACAGAGGAAAAAGGACCTTTAATCCACACATCCAAACCCTCTCATTTAACAATCCAGGAAACGGTGCCCCCTGGTCCCCAGCTGGGACTTGAACCTGCCCAGAACTAGAACCCGAGTATTTTTTTCAACTGAACTCTGCGTCTTCCCCAGTAACAGATGCTCAGGAACCCAGGCCCCCCACGTCTCTAAATATTTGTGCCGCGGCTGAGCTCCCCGCCAGAAGCTGTTGAAGGCGCTCTGCTACAGAGCGTTGGCACACGGGTTTGGGACGGGGAGGGGAGCAACCAGAAGCACATCCGCACCCCCTTCAGGGGCCGTCAGGGCTGGCCCCGCACCACCCACGACCTGCTTTCCTGGAAGGTGTCATTTAAATAGGTTTGGATCAGGGGCACCTGGGTGGCTCGGGCAGTCAATTTTCTGACTTCGGTTCGGGTCATAATCTTGCTTTTGTGTCCCAGGACACATTACTGACACACACATTACTGACACACACACATCTGAGTACACACGCGTGTATGCACGCCCCTTCTCTCAGATGCTGACGCCACACACACAGTGTGAAACGTCCCCCCCCCCCCCATATGGGATAATTTCTTTGCTTACTCTCCCACCTGTGCCTCCCAACTCAGCTGGGAGCCCCATGGGGACAGGGGCTGTCGGGCTCCCGGCTGTGCCTCTGGGACCCAGCACAGTGCTTAGCACACAGTAGGCCCTCAACAGACACGTGCCCAGCGACAGGAGGCAGGAAGCCGGTGTCCAGCCGGGGCGCTCTGATCCAGAATGAGCAGCTGCAGTTCTCAGAACCTCGAGACTGAGTGGCTCAAGAACTTGTTTGGGGGAAGTCCCTAGCTAAAGGCACTCCTGGCTTTTCTCACCTGGGGGTCTCCCCCCTGAGCAGGAGAGAGGCACAGAAGGGGTGCCTGCGGGCCCAGCCCCCATCCTGGCAGCCTGCAGGGCAGGGGCGTGGGCTGTGCTCTGGCAGCTGGGCCGGCAGCTGGCCGCCAGGCTCTCGGTGCCTGCCCCAGCTGGCCAGCTGGGCCCCGATGCCACCCCCCACCCCATGACACAGCAGAAAGTGAAACCAGAGTCCGCCCCTGCCTGCTGGGGCCGAGCGCCCGCTGTTTCCCTGTAAAGCCACCCGTCCGGGGTGTGGGGGGGGCGGGGGGGAGGCAGGGAGCTGGCGCCCAGGCCTGGCATGGGGTGGCCTGTCGAAGGAGTGTCCCTCCAGGCTGAAGGCACTGCTGTGGCCCCTGCCTGTCTCATGGGGCTATTGGTGAACCATGGTAGCTGCCCCATGGAGCCCTGTGAACTCCTCTATCTGAGACAGAGGGTTCATTATTGTCCCCATGTCGCCGAGAAACTGAGGCCGACAGGTTGCCTGGTGAGGTCATGGGTCGTCACGACCCCAAGATGAGAGACACATCAGAGCTCTGCGTGGCTAGGGGCAGAGGTCTCTGTGTTGGCAAGCAGGGAAGGGGTCGGGCACCCCCGAGAAGGGAAGACATGTGACATCCAGACTGTCACAGGCGGACCCCTCCCCAGATTTGAATTGGGAACCCACCCCGCTCCACCTTGACTTCTGCCCCAGGCTCAGTCAACCGTGTACCACAAAGGGCCCTTCTCCCCGTGCCCCAAATTGCAAACCAACTGCTTAGTGTAAATAGAAATGAGCTGTACAAAGAAATACCTATGAGAGAAACGTACATCCTTAGCCGGGTGCCGCTTAAAATTATTGAGTAGATCTGTGCATCAGACTCGGGAGATCGCTATTCCGAGGGGTGGGTTTCACGTGGGAGGAAATGGCAGCGCGGAGAGGTTGAGTCATTTGCCTGGGGGAGGGGGGCACAGCAGGGGTCACAAAGTGCAGGCAGGCTGATTCCAGAAACCTGTGCTCACTGTTGGGCTGTGGTCTCTCCTCCATGTCTGGGTCGTCTCAGCATATAAGGCGCGTGTTCAGTAAATATTAGTACTAACACCTTCCATGGTTAATGCCTCAACTCCCCCATTTTCAAAGCACCTTCGGGACTTGTACTGCACTTGAGCGCATAGCACTGGGTACAACCAAGAACCCCTTGAGGCCAGATCCTGGGGTGTTGCCCTCCCTTGGCAGATGGGGAAACCGAGGCAGAGAGTGGGAAAGTGACGTGTCTCGGGGAGCTGGGGAGAAAGCCAGGACCGGCCAGGGCCCCGTGCCAAGGTGAAGATCCCAGAGGCCCAGGGCCAGGCTGAACGTGAAATTTTCGCCTCATTCGCCTGGTCAAACAGGTAATGCCTGTTTCTTTTCCACTTTCCCAACTTCCCCGCCAGGAACCCCCAGAGCAAAGGCCAAGGCTGACAGTCCCCACGGCTGCCCTGTTTCCCGGGTCTGACTTCCAGCCCTCTGCCCGTGGAGATAAAAAGCATGTTTAGCAACCAATGTCTGTGCGTGGCGCCTTTTTCTCGCTCGTGGCAGTGACCAGTTCTGAGCGCTGTGAGTAGAGAAGGAGGTGTCTGGGGAGAATTGCGGGGGGGGGGGGCGTCTTTCTCTCTTCCTTTGGGTGCTGGAGGAACTCAGAGCTGCCGTCTTCCCAGCCGGCCCAGGGGCCCTGAGGAATACTGCAAGAGCAATAAGGATTTTTAGGGGCATTATGATAGTGGAATAGAAACACATCTGCCCCCAAAAGTCCCTCATTTTCCCTGCGGTAACGAACCAGCTGGGCAGGAAGTGGTGGCTCCCGGAGCACCAAGAGCCAAAACTAAAAAGGAAGAAACGTACAAAGTTAGAGCAAATTTTATACAAGCCAAAGCTTTCACGGTATGCGGCGGCTCCACCCAGGCTCCCCCAAAGGCTGACGATTATTGGCTGGTAATTGGCTAAATGTGTCTGTGTGCGGCGGCTTCGAGACCGACGCGCCTCCTCTGTGCCCGGAAAACCAAGATCTGGAATCCCAGCGCGGGTCATGAGGCTCGTCCCCTGACACCAGGTGACTCCCACGACTCGCCCGTGACGTCTCTCCAAGACCCCGAATGGTTGATTACTCCCCACTCTCGTTACTGATCTAAGGAAACCATGGATCCGTCAATACCTCCTCGCGGGGACTGTGGGAAAGGTGGTCAACTTGGGAACCTGCAAGGAAACATGCGGGAAGGGAGCAGCTGTTTCCAACCAACTGCAGGTTGAAGGCTTGGGGAGGGGAGCCTGCTGGTCATCACTGATGGGACACAAGGCGGGGAGAATGCCTGCTAAGATCCGGGATGCCACCTCTCAGGTCTGGCCGCTAGTGAGTGAGGACTGGGAAGTCCAGGGCAGTGGCTGCCCTGGGGCCTGTGGCCTTCAAGGTCTCTGCAGGTGGGCCACCCAACCCGACCCCCCCCTGCCAGCCAGCACTCCTGGCTGAAAGGGTTAACCCTGAAAGGGTTAAACTCTCCACCCAAGGAGGAGGTTAAGCTGACACCCAAGGAGGAGAAGGCTGCTCTCGCAGGCTGGCATATCACACTGGGCCATCTAGACAAGAGAGGGGCTGAAAACAGCCTCTGGGAGCTCTGTCAATGGAGGCCACCTTATCACCATCAGAACGAAAACGGGACGCAAAGCCTTCCTGACACAGAACCAGCTCCCTGGGCGCTCGCTGTCTCCTTGGCACCTGCCGTGTGGCCCCGGAGCCCTGGCGGGGACCCTGGGCATCTGTGCTGGTGAGCACCCAGCCGTCTGGGCCAGGCCTGCAAGGGCGCGATTCTACACTCGCCATGTGACTGCTGGCAACCCGGCCGGATCTCTTCTTTCAAGCAGCACCTAAAATATTCTCTGGGTGAACCCGAGGCTAAATATGGCCTGGCCTACAAGTGCCTGGTCTGGACCTTTTAATGCCATCCCAAGAGACAATCAGGAGCCCACGAGGCCTTCTGGTGGCCTGGAGTCCGGTTGCTGGGGCCAAATGGGAGTCCCGTGGGACTGGTGACTCAGGGCTGGGTGTACCTTGCCTGAGCGGGCTTCCTTTCGGTGTGTTCTCCCTGGGGATGCCCACCCAGTTCTCTCTGGGCTGCTGGCCCCGCGCCGTGCCCCCCGGGCCCATCCCAAGTGGAGAGTGGAGAAGACTTCCTGCTGGCCTGCAGAAGCACAGCTCTGCCCCTGAACCTTCTAGACTCACGTCCGCTCTCTCTGCTCTCGCCCAGGCGGATTTGCCCCAAGCCCATAGGGCGGCCTCCTCTATTTCCCTTTGAGCATCTGGGAGGCCGGGCTTAGTGAAGTGAGGTACTGCCCTCAGCACGGACCACGTGGCAACGGCTGGTGAGCCCTGAGAGTCTCTGGGGAGTCCTTCAGGAGCCACACACCCCTCTTGTAGCCAAGAAATGCTGCCGGCTGGGTCCTGGGAGCAGAGACCCCCGGACACCTGTCTTGGGGCTCGTGTGGGCTCCAGCGGTGCCTCTAGGGCCACGGTCAGGCCTGGGCTGGCAGCGGTCCACGCTGTCTTGGGCAGAGATGCCAACAGGCCTGAGCACTGATCTCACGCACGATTCCAACAAGAAAGCCTAGTTTTCCACACGCCTCTGAGAACACCGCGCTGCCCGGCTGGCTGAAGACTGAAGGTAGATGCCGACTCCCTTCCCTGCGGAGGCCAGATCCCGGAGAAAAGGCTCAGTTTGCCCCCCTCCCCCCCCCTGCCCCCCTCTTCCCGTGGCTTTTTTCCCCGTGGCTTTCTTGTGACAGCGATGTACACGTTTTGTAGGTCTGTCTCCCTTTTGTGGAGTGGCGTGGCCATTCAGGGACACAAACTGGCCTTGTGGTTCCTTAAATGCAGATGTGTTATAAAAGGAAGATGATGTAAAATCAGAAACCTGAGGGTTCTGTAAACACTGACGTGCCCCCTATAACTGAAGATGCGAGGTAAGGCTGCTCTGAAGAGAGCCCCAGGGGGTGCTCAGGGTGACGGGAGGGCCCCCAAAGTTCAGTCCTTCCAAACTCTCCACCACATCCACCCTTTTGCTTGTAAAAGCCCGCGTGGCTACGGGGCCCGAAGAGTCTCTGGTTGTTTAGCTCACGTTTGCGTCGTGTTTCAGGGTTTCTTTGCACCCCGTTCCATGCACAAGCCGCAAAGAAGCCTTTTACATCATCCTGATGCCGGGCAAGAGAGAAAATTCCGGCTTACGTGAATTCTGATCAACACCATTTTCTTTTGTTGGCGTAGGCACCTCGGGGCTGGCAAACGAGTCTAAGGACCTGAGTTTGCCTCAACTTTCATCAGGCTCATTTTTATCCTCATGCCCCTAAGAGCTGTATTTATTCTCCGATCCCAATGAAAAGAGGGTGCACCGATCCACTTCTAGAAAGCCATACCTTTAGCTGGCAAGATTCTTCTTTCTGTTCTTAATATAAAGAGTGTGTGTGTGTGTGTGTGTGTGTGCGCGTGCACGCGTGTGTTTTTGGGGAGCGGTACTGGGGTACTGGGAAGGGAGAAACAGAGGGAGTGGTCCCTCACAGGGACTGGTTGGCATCACAAACACGTTTCATTCTTAAGGAAATATTCGTCACACTACCCCCTCTAAATACCTCACCCCTAGCTAGCTATACATTTCCACCCCCTTCGAAAACTTTTTGTCCCTAGGCGATGGGCTCTGCTTGTATATTGCGAAGAACTAATTTCAAAGTTGCTATTTTTTTTCCCTTCTAAACCCACACTTCTTGGTGGGGTGGGGGGGGGGGGGGATAGCAGCCGCTTCATGAAATTTCACACAGACGGGCCAAAGGAGAAAAGCCAAAATGCATTCAGCATATTCAGTGGTTACACGTTCCTTTTTTTTTTTTTTTTTTCTTATTGCTGCAGGGAGGGCAGGGAGAGGGGAGGGTGGTGGGAATATGAAAAGAAGCTGTGATTCTCTGCCGAATCACTGAGGACCTCTCACTGCAAAGTCCTGATTTATAATCTCTCCACCATACTACTTTGCCTGTTTCCAGACTCGGTGGGGGAGTGGGGGGGGCAGAGTTCGCTAAATGTATTCAGCGTTACAGGCTCGGTTTCAGAGGGCTTCGTGGAAGCAAGGGCTGTGCTCTCTCTCACAAGTGCTCGCCTGACAGCCGACCAGCTCCACACGCAGCTCGCAAGTCCGCCTGGTTCCCCGCAGCACTTCGCAATCCAGCAGTGTTAACATACGGCTTCCCCGCCCAGTTCAATGGCTCAGTATCTTGGGGCCACGTTCCCGATTCCGGCCTCGTTAATTCACGTAAAACACCCTATTTGTGGAAGTATCATTAAAGGCTAATTTGGCGAGAGATCCTTATTTAGCAAAGCAAATAGGATCTGACAGCTCTCTGGTGCGGCCAGGGCGGTGACAATTCAGCAAAGCACAAACACAATTTATGTCACAACGTGACAACTGCCCATCATTGAGCCACGCTGCAATTCTGGGCTCCTGGATTTTGTGCTGTTTCATCGTGTCCCATAACAAAGAGAAAGAGCCCGGGGAGTAAAGGACAGTTTTTGCCAAGGCCCCCAGCAGCGCAAATGTCATCTGTGTGTACATGTGTCGTGTCTATTAAACACAGAATCCTCTAGCAAGAACCTTGTGTTCCAAAGTTCTTCAGGAACAGCTCACTTGGCTATTCTGTGCAGTGGACACCTGATTGAAATCCAGGTTTGCAAGTAAATAAACTTAAGGTATGTGGGTGTCTGTATAGGTCACGGCTGGAGGGCAGGGCTGTGTGTGTAAATTAATACGACGTAATAAGGTCAGCGTTCTGGGAAGGGTATGGGTGCCCCCACCTCCCCTGCCTTGCAGAGCTCCTGGGAACCCAGTGTCCTGAGTTTCTTATAAAATGGCTTAGAGCGAGGTGGCAAAGAAATCCTGTGACTGCCGGTGGGAGCAGGCAGAAGGTTGCTCCTTTGACAAATTTGAAGACAAATCTAATGTAATTACCATTCCCAGTGTGATTCTGGGGTGTCAAACAAACACTTTGACATGACGGGAATGCCACTCAGTCCCTTCAAATCCTACAACATCTTACTAAACCACAGGGGGGAAAAAAACAACAACTGTACAATTCCCTTATCTCTCTGGCCTCCCAAGGCAAGAGGCCCTTAAAAACATAGCAGGTTCAACAAACTGAGAACACACACACGCACACACAGAATATTCAACCCACCCCCACCGTACAGCCTTTCACTTTTACCAAAAGTAGCAAACCTCCCCCCTTTTCTCCAATCAGCTTTTAGACGTGCAGCTTGGAGGTGTTAGCTCTTGGCTGGCTCTCTCCACGGGCTGCTGGGCCCGAATCCCTCGATGTTTAGAATGACCCCAAAAGCGGGACTTTGTGGGCCAGTTGGATAAAACATAAACTCATCTCGCCCTCAAAACCCCGATTCTGGGACCACAGCCTCCGAAACGGTTCCAAAGAAATGTGTTCCCCTCCACAGCTCACAGCACTGGGGCAGGCTGCCTCTGAGGCAGGATTTTGGAGAATCCTGGATAATTAAAGGAATCCTGGGTTTTCCTGCAGGGATGACAGTTGATCTCATGGAAAAGCCAGCACCGTGGTGGGAGGGATGGGGGAGGGTATCTGCCTGCCCCTTGGGGGTATCTTCTCCTTCTTCTGCTTCCCAGCCCCACTGTAAGGCCTGAAAGCTTCCCAGGAAAGACGCTGGGCGCCCAAAATGTCCCTCAGCGAAGCACAAGTGCCCCTGGTGCCGCATACGTTCCCCACCCCACCCCCCATATCCAGCTAAAGTTTAGTTATTTATGCTCCTAATTGTCCTTCATTAAAGTCAAATTTGCTGCTTGCCCGGATTGGGGGAAATGATTTCCACCTTAATAGCTCAATTAGCCTCCGGGTTCTGACAAGGCCACCCCCCCACCTTTTCTCCCCACTTGCACCCCCCTCCTTTTTCACAACTTCTCCTAAAAATAAATTATAAATATGGATGTGTCCTCAGAGGATCTGAGCGGCACATTCCAACGCTCCCCACGGTGGGGATTGGAAGCGAGAGAAAGCAGAAAGGCCACTCCCCCCCATCCCCAAATCAAAATGCCTTTTTTCCCCCCTAACTTTTGCCAGAGCAACACGGTGTGGTCTCGGGCCCTGGCACCCGGATCTGCACCCCGGAACCTAGTTTTCCCCTAACCCTCCCCCCCCTCCTTGCGCCTGCCCATCAGAAGCTAAGCCAACGTGCTATGGCCGCCTGCTCCTCGGAAGGAAGGGGGGAGCCGCCAACTTTACTTCGGGGAGGTGGTAACTCTCTGGGGACCGTCCTTCCTGCTTCTCCGTTGGTCCCCAGGGCCCGGCCCGAGCCCGCGCGGCCCGGGGCGCACGTGGAGTGGCAGGGCGCGGCGGGCGCGGACCGGCGGGCGGGCGGCCTGCTCTCCGCGCGGCATTGATATCGGGGTCACGCAGCGAGTCAGTTTCCCGCACGGGCTTTCCGGGGTGGGGGCGGGGTGGCCGCCTCTCCAAACGCCCATTAATTTCCCAGCCCCGGCATCGGGGGAGCGGGGAGCTGCCTCGCCCCATCCCACCTTCTCTCCTAACACGCCCCTCTCGGGAGCCGGGGAGGGGGCTGGGGGAGGTGGCCCAGCCCCGCCGCCTCGGGGGGCGGCAGCGGCGGCGGATCGCAGCCCAGACGAGCGTCTAGCGCCGGGTCCCCGGAGAGCCCGGCGCTGCCCCCGCCACCACCTCCCGGCTCGCGTCCCCCCTCCGCACGCCCCCCCCCCCCACCGCCAGGCGGCCACCCCGCACCCCTCCGGCCCGGGGGCCTGGGCACCCACCTGCCGCGGCCCCTGCCCTGGCGCGGGGGAGGGTGCCGTGCAGGCAAGAGGGTAGACTCACCGCCGCTACCTCCTCCGGGGGCGCAGGGGGCCCCCCGGGGCTGCGCCTTCCTGGGCTCCCGAGAGGCGTGCGCGGGGCGGGGGGCGCCCGCGGGCCCTGCAGCCTCCGCCTCGATTGGAGCCCAGCCTCAAATCCTTCACCGCGGGGGGTGGGGGGGGGGAGACTTCCAGAAAAAGATCCCACCCCTCCCCAGACAAGATCCAAGTGATGGGCGGGGGGCGTAGAAAATCCTTTTCTGCCGAGAGCACGGAGCCGACGGGGCTGCACCCGGCCTCCACGGTCCGCTGCCGCCACAAAGCCGCGCCCCCGCCCCCCCCCCCCCCGGCCCGGCCCCCCCTCCCCCGCTCCCCCCCCCCCCACGCCCTATGGCCGGCCCGGGGCGGGGGCTGGGCCGGCCCGGGGTTGGCGGCGCTGGGGAGGCGGCGGCGGCCCAGGCGGGGCGGCTCCTCCCCGGCCCGGGAGAGAGGGCGAGAGCCTGGAAGCGGCGCGCGCCCGCCTGCCCGGGTGGGGGCTGGGGCGGGGGCCGGGGTGGTGGTGGGGGGGTGCCTTCCTAGAAACCCTCGCCAAATATAGTCAGCGGATAGGGGCATTCCTAGAAATGCGGCGGCGACGTCAACCTCGACCTGTGGGGGCAGAGCCTGGGGTTCTCCAAACTGGGGGGGGGGGGGGCTCGGGGGAGGGGGAGATCCCCACTTCCAACACCCCGTGGGCCGGAGGAGGGAGCCTGGGCTGGGCCTCCCTCCTGGGGGCGGGCGGGCGTCCTCCACATGCGCTCCAGGGATCCCTCAGCTGGGGTGCAGGGTGCCTGAATGGGGACACATCTACTTGAGATTCAGACTCGCCCCCAGATCTGCTAGCCTCTTTTGGGAACACTCAGTGACAGCGCCAGCAGGAGCTTTTAGCCGGTCCTCCCAATTTTCTTCGTCCCCCCCCCCACCCCCCATGCGCAAACTGCACAAGTAGGAGCAGCGTCCAGACTGGTTCCCAGCCCTGGTGGCCACCTCTTGGTGGCCCCGAACCTGCTTGGGGATGACCGGAGTCCCTTGGAAGCCCCAGGTTTGAAACTGGACAGACAAGCTCTGTTCCCAAGAACTCCCCAAATACCAACCCACTTTCCGGCCAAAAAATAAAGTTGTGTTTTCCGCCCTCCCTGTTCCAATGCACTCTGTTGCTGTTTTCACAGCCGCTGGCCACTGGCTCTGGGAGATGTTCTGGAAATTGGAGGTGGGGCATTGACGGTCCCCTCTCCACCCGGCAAAGATCTGGCCCCTGGGGTGACACCCCACTCCATAAGCTACATAAGGTTCCAGCCGTAAGGGGGACCCTCCCCTACAGCTCAGCCCCTCCTGAAATCTTCCCCACCTGCAGCCCTTGTCCAGGAACCCCCTGATCATCATGCAAGTGTCCCCTCTTGCCCAGACAGGATCCAAATAACTGAGACATGACTTGTCCCCTTCCACTGCCCAGCCTCTTTTCGAGTAACTGTGATGGGATCGAGAGCCTCCCAGGATCATAAAAAATGTATTTGCTGTCCTCTGTTGGCCGACATGTGTCACACTCAGAAAATATATCACCCAACCCAGTGGGCCCTTCTCATGCCATCAAGGGGGTCCCAGGGACCCCAGCCAGAGGGAGTGAGCCAGGCAGAATCCTCGATTCCTTGTCTCCCAGGTGCACCCCTATCTCCTGCCCCCACTTTGCAGGGAGGAAGGGAGGAGGGGGTCCTCATTTGCAGCCACTGCACAGGACTTTGACCCACTGGTTTGTGACTCAAGTCCCTTCTCCCTCACTGGGCTCTAATTCCAGAAGCCTGGAGGACAGTGCTCAAGAAGAGGCCAGGAAGGCTGTGTGTGTGTGTGTGTTGGCGTAGGGGTTCTCTGGGTTTACTCTGGGCCGAGGGACCCCTAGGGGATAGTATTTCTCATAGCAACTTGGAGGGAAATGTGACAGAAGAGGATAGGTCAAATGCCTCTTAAGGCAAAGGGCTGATCACTGATAATCATCAGTCCCCATTTCCTCCTGAGGCCCTACTGTGTGCCAAGCATGTGACATATACTAACTTACTGAGCTCTTCCCATTTTCCAGAGGAAAACACTGACGCTTTGAGGTCAGTTGTTCCTTGATCTAAAGCTTGCTTGCCCTCTTTGTGCTAGGCCCAGAGCTGACACTGGAGCCCCTGTGGCCAACAGGTTGGGTCCCTGGCCCCAAGGAAGGCATCGTCTCCGGGAGAGACCTGAGTCAGCAGCCAGTTACCATGCTGACCCGTGTGGTCCCGGGCACGAGCTCTGGAGCCCAGCTGCCTTGGGTCAGGACACCATGAGAGACCAAAGCTGGGCTGGGGGTGTCCACTGGGACCCCCCACCCCGGTCCCACTGGCGTGTGGTCTCCATGACTGGATACTGCCATGGGGTAGGACACGGGAGAGGCTGGACTCTCCCTGCTGGTGCTTCTCATCAGCTAGGTGACTCTGCCTGGGCCTCAGCTTCCTCATCTGCAAAGTGGGAGTTATTATTATTTTTTAAAGTTTATTTACTTAGAGAGAGAGAGAGAGAGAGAAAACACAAGCTGGGGAGGGGCAGAGAGAGACTCCCACGTGGGCTCCACATTGCCAGCACGGAGCCTGACAAGGGGCTTGAACTCACGAACTGTGAGATCATGACCTGAGCGGAAATCCAGAGTCAGATGCTTAACTGACTGAGCCGCCCAGGTGACCCTGTCAAGGGGGAGTTATAGAACCTGTCTTCTAGGACTTTCACAGGGATTCAGTGAGACAAGTACCCTGGTAGGGGTATTTGGCTTTTTTTTTTTTTTTTCATTTCTTCTTCTAAATTTCTTCTTTTTATTTATTTTGTGTTTAAAAGTTGCAGGGTGAAGTACCACTAACAGAAAATCCGTCACAAAAACCTCCTAACAAGTGGAAAAAATAATAATCAGAAATGCCGCAAAAGTTGGCCCCGTTCACATATTTTCAGACTTTTACTGAGTATTTCCTCCGCTGCAAATTGGTTCTGTGACATTTATACAAGCATTTCCGGATGGCGCTGCGCACCCCAGTTCATCACGGTCTCTCACCCAAAGCTGAGAGTCCCTGGCTTCTGAAGGCGATACCTGCGAGCTCGGGAGACGGTCCATCTGAGGCGCTGCGGACGTTGCTCTGTTCCTTCACCTAAAGATCTTTCCAGGGAGGCGGTGTTCTTGCGTTTCCCCCTTCTCTTTGCTCTCACCTCCCCACAGCGTCAGAACGAGGTTTTGGAAATCCAAAACAGATTTTCTCTGTTTTTGCGCTCATTCTTAGGGGCAGGGAACCCGCTTGCCAAGTTCATAGGTAGCTCCACACTGAGAATGGGGTTTCGCCCAGGATTTTAGCAACATTTGACCAAAGAAGGGCCTCTGAGTGAGTCTGCGAGATGGTTGGTTGTGCGTGGGATTATTACCTGGAGGAGGCGATGTTGGAGGAAAGAGGAAAGAGCTGGGGGCGGGGTGAGGGGGGGTGGGCGTGGAGTCTGGGCAGCAGGTATGGCCTGTGCGAAGGCCAGACCGCTGGGGAGTGGAAATAGCTTCCTGGTGCCACAGTGGCACAGGCTCAGGGGCCTGGAGGGGCTGACCCCCACCCACGTCTGTGCACGGGGCCACAGGATTCTGGAAGCTCACTCATCACCCCCGGTCCAGGCCCTCGGAGCTGGGTGCAGAAAGAAAACGCACGCTGTGTTGGGACCAGCAGGGCCTGGGGGCAAGACCCCCCCCCCGAAGGCAACCAGGGCCCTGCCTTTACCTTGGACTTTAAAAGCCCCCTAAAAGATGTCCCCCAATCCCTTTGAGGCCTGTTCTTGTCTGTTCTGGCTCAGCTGCCTGGGACTCACGCTGGTGGCCAAGCTGAAATCTAGTTCAGCTCTGGAAGAGGCGCCAGACTCCGGAAAACACCCCACTCTCCAGCCGGAAGCCCCAGGGGCCCGCTCCAGCCCTTCTCCCAGGAAGGAGCCCCACCCGCACCCGGGTTTCTGGCCCGGAGCAGATGCCAAGGCCCAGGCCGGAAGTGCAAGGTGGCCACACCAGGCAGTGGGAGCCTCAGGGAAAAGGCCTGGATTCCTGCTACCCTGCCCTGTCTAGCCCCCACGGTAGGTGGGGCGAAATCAAGTTTTGTTAGAGAATGAATTAAAGAAAGAATGAAAAGTACTGGAAAGGAAGCAGCCGGGCTGGGACCATAGTGACGTCCCATCTGTGAAAATGTTGAGGCTCCCAAGAGGGGGAGAACAACAGGCCCTGTGTAGACCGAAAGATAAGCTGCCATTTGGTGAGACCGAGGGGTCTGCGGTTCCTGGTCTGCTGGCGACAAGCTCCTCGCCTGCTAGAGGCATCATGACACTGGTGTGTGAGAAAGGCCGGTTAAGAAAGCCTTTGCAGGGTGCCTGGGTGGCTCAGTGGGTTAAGCGGCTGACTTCGGCTCAGGTCATGATCTCACGGTTCGTGAGTTCGAGCCGCACATCGGGCTCTCGGCTGTCAGCGTGCAGCCGCTTGGGAGCCTCTGTCCCCCCTCTCTCCGCCCCTCCCCTGCCTCTGTCTCAAAAATAAATAAACATTTGCAATGGAGAGAAAGCCAGAGATCAATCGGGCTGTGACCTGGGACAAGTCCTTGGCCCTCTGGAGTTGAGTTTCAGTTAGTTTCCTGATTGCCAACAATGGGGATGTTAAAAGGATTAAATCGCCTGATTCACAAAGTGCTTGTTGGGGTCTGGCGAAGTGAGCGCTCAATAAATTGTAGCAACGATCAGTCGCTATTAAACGGGCTAGGAATAGATTCAAACCCCTGAGGGTTTCTCCCTTGTCTACTCTAAGTTGTGGTTGGGGTCCCAGGCACCAGGGACTGGGGTGGGTGAGTCAGCCTGGCCCACGCGGGACCTGGTCCCCTAGAAATGCAGAGTCGGCTCCTTGGAATCTCAGCAGAGTGGCCAAGCTGTGTCAAGAAACTGGAAGATGAAGGAGTGGAGGGGGCGCCTGCGTCCGCATAGACCTGTCTGGAACCCGCGTGACAACGGACCTCGCGACGCTCTCGGGCCGGCACCAACTTAAAAAGAAATGCTGTTGGATTTGAAGTATTTGACCAGAGGTGGTGACGGGCAGCCCACAGGCCAAGTGCAGCCCGCGGATGTGTTTCATTTGGCCCGCAGACCATTTAAAATAATAATAATAAATTTGACTTGGTGGCCAACATTTTTAAATCAGGAAGTTTCATATTTAAAAAATCCAGATTTCTGGCTTCTCTTTAAAAAAAAAAAAAGGGGGCGCCTGGGTGGCTCAGTCGGTTAAGCATCCGACTTCAGCTCAGGTCACGATCTCACAGTCCGTGAGTTCGAGCCCCGCGTCAGGCTCTGGGCTAATGGCTCGGAGCCTGGAGCCTGTTTCCGATTCTGTGTCTCCCTCTCTCTCTGCCCCTCCCCCGTTCATGCTCTGTCTCTCTCTGTCCCAAAAATAAATAAACGTTAAAAAAAAAATTAA
This sequence comes from Neofelis nebulosa, assembly GCF_028018385.1. Lineage (NCBI taxonomy): Eukaryota > Metazoa > Chordata > Mammalia > Carnivora > Felidae > Neofelis > Neofelis nebulosa. The sequence continues at coordinate 33,365,651 of NC_080799.1, forward strand.
AAAAATAAATAAAAAATAAAAAACAAAAAAAAATAATCAGATGATCAAAAGACTGGGCAATGCAGGGCCGCATTCCCACAGGGCAACAGTCGGCTGGAGCAGGACAGTGGGACCCAGTATCAGGGGAGGCTAGCTATGTGACAAGCCCAAACTTTTGGTGGCTGACCACAATACAGTTTCATTTCTTGGTCATATTATCACAGCCCAAGGAGTGGGGAGCACGGGGATCCACAAGTTCTTGAGGAACCGGGGCACCTTTTCTTTCATGGCTCTCGTATCTTCTAGGACTTCCTTCTTTCTCCGTGAACTGGGAAGATGGTGAAGGAGCCTCCAGGGAAAGCAAACCAACTAAGTGCATCGGCTAGGAAGTGTCCCACGCCGGTGGGAACCAATCATGAGGCCCAGCAGGCACCTAAGGGGGCTGTGAGTTGTGGTGCCTGGCTCAGAGACCAGGAGGAAGAGGTGGCTTATGAACGCCAGCATCTCTGTTTCAGGTGACCGTCCCGATGCTTCCTCAGCTCAGTCATGGACGTTCTCTTCTCATTGCCTTTCCTCACCCCTCTGCCACTCAGCTCTTTGGCTCAGAGGAAACGACCAGTCTTTGGTCAGAGAATAATCATGTGATACATTCCCCACCAATGAGACAAGATGGATTTGGATGTGATGCCTGGAACTGCAGCAGCCATTTTGGGCCAGCGTTGGGGTGAAACCAACATGCTGCTGGCAGAGAAGAGAGATGGTGGAAGGGACCTGTGTCCTGAGTGGCCGCATGTCGTTGCTCAAGAAATCAGCTGAGAAACCCACCCTACCTCTCGTAGTAGTACCCCCTGGTAAATGCATAATGAATTTCCTTATTTTTAAAGGCAGTTTAAGCCAGGGGAGCTGCTGTTCCTTGCAGAAAAAAGTACGCAAAGTGCTAAGGCCATATAGTTTTTGCCTGGCTGGATTCACTTAGGTCAGCTGCCTGGCCATATAGATATTTGGGTTTTGACCCCTTGACTTAAAATTCTTTCCTTTTTAATGCAAAGCTTGGCCACCCCCAAGCTTTATGGCCTGAAATAGAAATTTCTGAGTGTCTACCACGGGAGAATGCGATGTGCAACTTTCAGTGCTGCCTGGGACAACAGGGTCCCATCCAGGGCCTGAATCTCCACCTGCAGCCTTGGGAGTAAGGCCTTGATATGCCCGTTAGGGTAATGGGTGAGGGGACCGGGGAACCTAGACAGGGGAGGGATGCATTAGAAAGGGACAGAGAGTCTGAGAAAGAGAACGGATCGTGTAGGTGACAAGGGGAGAGCGGGTCAGAGGAGAGTCACCCCAGCTGGGTTGGGACAGCGTCTGGGGAGAGGCCAGAGGCAGCTTCCTATGAGATGGGCCAGCAAAGAAGAAGTAGAATTCTTAAAGCCATGGAGTTGGGTTGTTGGAGTCTCTCCCCACTCATGCTGGCTCTGGTATCTTCTGGAGGCCCACAGGGGGGCTTTAAAGGGCTGTTCAGTCCCTCTGGAGTGTGACCTTGGAATGCCACATTCCGCAAATGTCTGCATAAATCTGAGTCAGAGAAGGCTGGTTCTGGAAAAGGCCCAGGGATGGGCCATTTCTGCCTCTGCCCACGTGTCTCTAACCCTACCCCAGGCCATTCCATCCTCTGGACCCTGGGGACAGTACCTCCTCTCTCTTCTTCTCAATTATGCCATCTGTAAAGCGCAAGTAATATTTTCCTCATCATTTACGTGCCAGGCTCTGAGCCAGGTGGCCTGATGTGGGTTAGACCACACTAGACCCACTTTTTTTTTTTAATTTTTTTTTTAAATGTTTATTTATTTTTGAGAGAGACAGACACAGAATGTGAGTGGGTTAGGGGCAGAGAGAGAGGGAGACACAGAATCGGAAGCAGGCTCCAGGCTCTGAGCTGTCAGCACAGAGCCCGTCGCGGGGCTCGAGCTCAGGAGCTGTGAGATCATGACCTGAGCCGAAGTCGGATGCTCAACTGACTGAGCCACCCAGGCGCCCGCCCACCTTTTTTTTTTTTTTTTTTGCCTGTAGTTGGGAGGTATTTCAGGCTGACCCAAAACAATAGAGAATAATTTTTTTAAGTTTATTTATTTATTTTGAGAAAGAGAGAGAGAGAGAGAGAGCAGGGGAGGGGCAGAGAGAGACAGAGAGAGAATCCCAAACAGGCTCCATACCAGCAGTGCTGAGCCAGACGCGGGGCTCGAACTCATGACCCATGAGATCATGACCAAAACCAAGAGTCTGATGCTTAACTGACTGAGCCACCCAGGTGCCCCAAAACAATAGAGGATAAGTTAATAGATGCCCATAGACTACCACCTATGGTGGTTTAATTAATACGTAAGTCAAATAAAGCAAATTGAGATTCACTCAATACCCCTCGTGTGCCCTTTCTCCCTCTCGGCCACCTCGGACATCCCCACAGACAACGCCGCCGTCCTGAATGTAGACGTCATCACATGCAGGCCTGTCTGTATGCTTTTACCGCCTGTGTAGCCAGAAACAACTACAAGATGTTTGCTCTGTACAACTTGCAAGATGTTTGCTCTGTATAATGGTATCGAGATGCCTCCTCGTTCCCTGCCTGCCTTGTGTTTTGCTCCACGTTTTGTGTGCCTAATCCACGGAGTTGGATGGAGTTAGGGTTTATTTATTTGAACTGGCTGAGCTTAATTCTCTTCTGTGCGCACTCCACAGTTTGCTTTTCTCTTTTCCTGGACGGACACTTCGCCCTTCCCAGCAACGCTGCTATGAACAGCCTAGTGTAGACGAATTTCCGCACGGTTTACGGGCCAGAGCGGAGAGGCTGGATCTCACTGAACACGAGATTTTCAGAAACGTAGTGGCTCTTAGCCCGGCGTGGCCTCTCGGAGTCCTTGTTGTCTTAGACCCAGAAGGTCTCACACATTCACACACCCTGTCTGGCTCCCCTGGGCATCCGAGCTTTCGACCTCTGGTCTCGTGGGAAATGCACTGGGCATGCAAGGCGGTAATTGTAATGATTTGTGCTAGGTGCTGTGAAAGCAAGAGACCCCAGGCACTGGTGCTGCATTGAGGAAATAGCAACTCCAACTGACGAGTTCAGGAATGATTCAAAATCATAGTTAAGTTAGGCGAAGTTTTGTGGTATGAGTAGGAGTTTTCCAGGAAGCTGGAGGTGGAGAAAGGCCATGATAGGTAGAGGGAACAGCCTAAGTGCAGGCCCAGAGGACTGAGGAACAAGTCGAATTGAAGGAATAAGAGAGGCTGCTGTAAAACACTGAAGAGCACAGGGGAGATCGGTAGGACACTTGGGGCCCAGAATGCCATGCTAAGGAGGTAGGATTTATCCTGGTGGTGGTGGGCATATGGTGAAGGATGGAACGATAAGGGTGGCACGTTCACTGCTGTTTTCAAGAGAGGTCAGGTGACAGTGGAAGAAGCGTGGAAGAGAAACAAGACTGAAAGCAAAGGAAACCAGGCGGGAGTCTATTGCAATGGTCCAAGCACCAGTCATCAAAGAAGAAATGGAACCATGAAGGTCTAAAGCAACACACAGGAGGTGACTGGCGAGAGTTTAGGCGCTGACCAACTGGATGAGCAGGGGAGGAAGGAGGGGTGAGTCAAGGGTTGGAGTAGGCAGAATAATGGTCTCCCAAATATGCCCACGCTTTAATCCCTAGAACCTATGAACGTGTTGTGTTTTGTGGCAAAAAGGACTTTGAGGATGTAATTAATGTCATAGATTTTATTTAATGTTTATTTATTTATTTATTTATTTTTTTTAAAATTTTTTTTTTTCAACGTTTATTTATTTTTGGGACAGAGAGAGACAGAGCATGAACGGGGGAGGCGCAGAGAGAGAGGGAGACACAGAATCGGAAACAGGCTCCAGGCTCTGAGCCATCAGCCCAGAGCCTGACGCGGGGCTCGAACTCACGGACCGCGAGATCGTGACCTGGCTGAAGTCGGACGCCCAACCGACTGCGCCACCCAGGCGCCCCAATGTTTATTTATTTTTGAGATAGAGAGAGACAGAGCATGAGCAGGGGAGGGGCAGAGAGAGAGGGAGACACAGAATCTGAAGCAGGCTCCAGGCTCTGAGTTGTCAGCACAGAGCCAGACGCGGGGCTTGAACTCGCAGACCGCGAGATCATGACCTGAGCTGAAGTCAGATACTTAAGAGACTGAGCCACCCAGGCGCCCCCTAGAGTCATAGACGTTTAAATAGGAGGATTAGACTGGATTATCTATTGAGATTGAGGCGGGCCCAGTCTCAGTCCAGGAGCCCCTTCCAAGCAGAGAACTTTCTTTGGCTTGCATGAGAAAGAGGCAGAAGGCCAAGTAAGATGTGAAATGTGCGCATGTCAGGACACACACGTGCAGGGACTGGAGAGGGGCCTCGAGGCGCCACGGAAACAGAGCCCCGTCCTACCCACGCGAGGAACTGAATGTGGCCACCAAGCTGAGTAAGCGTGGAAGCGGATTCATCCGGAGCCTCCTGAAAATAGCCCAGCCGGGCAGCACCTTGACTTTAGACTCGTGGGAGATCCAGAACCAACCTGGGCTTCGGACCTGCAGAAACGGAAAGATTAGCAAATGGGGCGGTTTTAGGTCGCTAGGGTTGCGGTAAGGTGGTACAGAGGCGGGAGGAAAGGGGCGCGAGCATGGGTTCTGGGTTTGTCGCTGGGCTGCGGGCAGCTGTCCCCATGGACCTTGTGGGGACTTGGATGGAAACTAGATCTCCGTGTTCCTCATCAGACTCTTCCTGTGTTAATTATCTGTTCCTGCAGCAGCAAGATTACCAGGAACTTGGCAACTTGAGGCCACAGGCATTTATTGTCTCCCAGTCTGCGCGCGGCTCCGTTGGGTCCTCTGCGAGGCTGCAGTCCAGGCTGGGCTCTCTTCTCGGTGCTCAGCCGGCGGCTTCCTCGGTTTGGGCTGCTGTAACAGGAGACCACAGACCGGGGGCAGGGGGTGCTTAAACAGCCCACTTTTATCTCTCACACTTCTGGCCGGGAAGTCCAAGATCAGGGTGCTGGGAGATTCGGTGTCCGGTGAGGGCTCATTTCCTGGCTTGCCGACGGCCTTCTTGTCCTCACAGGGTGGAGAGAGACCGAGCTCTTGTGCCCCGTCCTTTTTTTTTTTTTTTTTTTATGAGGCATTAATTCCACCGCAAGGGCCTTAACCTCAAGACCTCATCCTGTCCCAATTACCCCCCAAAAGGCCTAACTCTTAGGAGTAATACCATCACACTGGGGATTAGGGCTTCGACATACGGACTGGGGGAGGCGGGGAGTAGGTGTGAGCTACAAACCTTCAAGCCCAGAGCAACCGGAAGGACTCATTTTCTTCCCTTTTTTTTTAAGTTTTATTTATTTATATATTAAAAAAAACATTGTTTTAATGTTTATTTTTTGAGAGAGAAAGAGAGAGACAGAGCATGAGTGGGGGAGGAGCAGAGAGAGAGGGAGACACAGAATCGGAAGCAGGCTCCAGGCTCTGAGCTGTCAGCCCAGAGCCCGACGCGGGGCTCGAACTCACAAACCGTGAGATTATGACCTGAGCCGAAGTCGGACACTTAACCTACTGAGACACCCAGGCACCCATATGTATGTATGTATGTTTGTATGTATGTATTTGTTCATGTATTTATTTTTCAGAGAGAGAGCCCAAGCAGGGGAGGGGCACAGGGAGAGAGAGGGGACACAGGATCCAAAGCCGGCTCTGCACAGACAGCAGAGGGCCCGGCGCGGGGCCCGAACCCACGAACCGTGAGATCATGACCTGAGCCAAAGGCAGATGCTTCACCGACTGAGCCACCCAGGGGCTCCGGGACTCCCTTCCGAGTCCCCACGGCTGCTGACAATTCAGTCCCTCGTGGCCTGTTGGACTGAGGGCTTCGATTTCTTGCTGTGTTGTTGGCTGGCTTCCATTCCTTGCTGTGTGGGCCTCCCCAGCACGGCCGCGCGTGTCCTTGAAGCAGCCAGAGAGCGTCTGCTATCCAGATGGGTGCTGCCGTCTTATGCAACATAATCAGAGAAGTGACATCACGTCACCTGTGCCGTATCCCGCAGGGCACAGTCGTCCCACTTAAGAAGAAGGGAAGACACGGGTGTGAACAGCAGAAGGCAAGAATCGCTCAGGATATTGTCAGAGTCTGTCCGCCAACGCTTCTCAAAGGAAGGTACGGGGTTTCTTTTCTGGGGGTGTTTCAAGAATTGTGAGGGATTTTGCAGCCCGCCCGGCCTGGAGTTCAAGGGTTCTTTTTTTTTTTTTTACCCACGGTAAGCCAAAACCCAGGTCTGCTCACCTGGGTTCGAAGGGCCGGGCGGGGACGGGAGGGAACAGACTCACGGGCAGCGTTCTTTGTGGGCCGGCCTGGTGGTTTGCTAAGCAAAACTCAAGTTGATATGACATAAACAACGTCTGCTGCCTCCAGGGGCCTGCCACAATATTTTCTTTTAAGTGCTACTCGTGCCTGAAATACGCTTCTGGTTTTGAAATGTGGTTCTCCACTCATGCACGGCTACAAATCACTGACTCTCTTATTAAGAGCGCCGTTTTTTATTCTTTACTGGAAGTTTGCAAAGCACATGACGTCATTCCAGATGGGAGACACGCCAGGGCAGTGGGCTGGAGGCCTCTCCTTGGAGGGGGTCAGTTTGGAAGACAAGAGTGAGTTTTTTCTTGTTTTTATGTTATTTATTTTACAGAGGGAAAGACAGAACACGAGTGGGGGGAGGGGCAGAGAGCGAGGGAAGCACAGAATCCCAAGCAGGCTCCAGGCTCTGAGCCATCAGCACAGAGCCCGACGTGGGGCTCGAACCCAGGAACCGTGAGATCATGACCTGAGCCAAAGTCAGAAGCTCAATCGACTGAGCCACCCAGGTGCCCCAAGCGGGAGCTTTTTCCCTGCAAACTTGGCATCTCATCCATGCAGGGCCAGCCCTGTGTGAACGCCTGTGCTCTCCAGAGCCCTGGCATCTGTTTACTCTTTATATTTTCTCTTTTTTTCCCCCCTGTTGTTAAGTTTGTAAGTTTTTGCTGCCAAAACAGTGCATCCGGAAGTAACACAGCTTCCCTTCCTGAGGCCATGATAATAGGAAAAAAAAAAATTGGTCCTTTGCTCTGTAATCCCTCTGTACCCCTCACCCCACCTGCACGTCTCCATGATCAACAGCAGGACATGGAGCCTTCTGCATGGGATGTGAATGTTCTGGAACATTCTGAGAAGCCAACATAAAAATCTCTGTGTATGGGGCGCCTGGGCGGCTCAGTGGGTTAAGCGTCTGACTTGGGCTCAGGTCATGATCTCACGGCCCGTGAGTTCGAGCCCCGCGTCGGGCTCTGTGCTGATGGCTCAGAGCCTGGAGCCTGCTTCGGATTCTGTGTCTCCTGCTCTCTCTCTCTCTCTGCCCCTCCTCCGCTCACTCTCTGTCTCAAAAATAAACATTAAAAAAATTTTTTTTTAAATCTATGTGTATGGATAAATATGCTTATTTATAAGCATATTGGCTAACGTTACAGCTATACAAGATGGACAAATTCTAGAGATCTGTACAACCTAGCGCCTATTGTTAACAACTCTCTTAAGGGGCCAGATCTCACGTTGTGTTCTCAGACACACAAAAGAGCAAAAGGGCACAGGGAACTTGGAAGTGATGGTATGTCTCTCACCTTGAATGTGCTGATGGTTTCCCAGGTGTGTGCCTATGTCCAAACTCATCAAATTCTATACATTTCAATATGTGCGGGGCTTTATTTGGTTATCAGTTATACCTCAATAAAGCTGTAAAACCACCTCCCCCAAACGGGGCACAGCTTTTCTTACTAAATGAATCTCCAGATCCATAAATCAATCCTTCCTTTTCATGGCGGCCCATGACGCCAGGGGATGGATGGATTGCCCTTTCACGTCCTGGTTGGTGGATGTTTACAATGTTGTTGTCAGAAAGCCTCTGTCGCATGAGAACCAAGTGAGTGTGTACCAGTCCAATTATAGAATGGGAGAAACTGAGGCCCACAGAGATTAAGTGGAGGGTCCATGGCTCCCCCCCAGGTTCTGGTAGATTCCCCCAGCGGAGAGAAACCATGGCGGCCCTGCTATTGCACGCTGCTGCCACACGGTGTCACTGTTGAAGCTTGCTCCCCGTGCAGCCTCTGCTAACCAACAGCCCCTCCTAGCTACCACCCAGGAACCTGAGCTCCCTCTTTGCCTTCAGAATTCTTATTTCACCTTCTCTGTCACTGACCATCGTGATCTCTCCTTACAGAGCTCCCTGTGCAAACCCACCTTTTCCCCAGTGGTCAAGTTGTCACTGAACAAACACAGCGGACTTCAAGCTGACTTTCAGAAATTCACAGACAAGTTACGGGAACCCAAACATGGCTTTACAGATTCAGGAGTGCAAGTGGTTCAAACCAACATACAATGGCTTGCTTATTCAGACACACCATCAGCTTTACCCACTTTCGTGAAAAGAGGACCCAAACTCAGAATTTGGCTCACTAGTGTCTGATTCGACAGCCTGCACCAAGCTGGTTTCACAGCTCCGTGGTATCCCCAGATTTCCAGCAGAGATGATGACTTTGAGATTCATGTGTAGTCTTCCGGGCTTAAAAACAAAAAACCGGGGCACCTGGGTGGCTCAGTCAGTTAAGGGTCGGACTCCTGATCTCAGCTCAGGTCATGATCTCACCTTTCATGAGTTCGAGCCCCACATTGGGCTCTGTGCTGACGGTGGGGAGCCTGCTTGGGATTCTCTCTTTTTCCTTCTCTCTCTGTCCCTCCCCTACTTGTGCGTGCCCTCTCTCTCAAAATAAATAAATAAACTTAAAAACAAACAAAAAACAGCAAGCACTTCCCCACACATAAATATATACCCTTAGACATTTTGTGCAATTTTTTTTTTTTTTTTGGAAAAATGGTACCTACAGCACATTATGTAACTTGCCTTTTCCTGAAGCCCATTCAACGTGTGGGGCAAAGGAGGGTGGGCAGGGTAGGGACAGTTTTGGGGGGTGGTGAGAATGGGTGTTTTCCTAGGATGATGGCACTGAGTGAGGCTTTACTCTTTGGAGAGAAGGACAGGAAATATGTGTGGACTAACGTCCTCCCACCGATACTGGCCTAACTGAGGGCGGGGGGGGGGGGGAGTGTGGTTTTTTTGTTGTTGTTGTTGTTTAATGGAAGGAACCTAAGTGTTCCTTTGTGACACTTTTTTTTTTTTTTTTTTTGAGAAAGAGACAGAATGCAGGGGAGGCGCAGAGTGAAAGGGAGACACAGAATCTGAAGTAGGCTCCAGGCTCTGAGCAGTCAGCACAGAGCCTGACTCAGGGCTGGAACCCACGAACCACAAGATCATGACTTGAGCAGAAGTCAGATGCTTAACCCACTGAGCCACCCAGACACCCCTGTGGCGCTTCTTTAAAAAAAAAATGAATGACTGCTCCAGGGGAGAGAAGACAACACTCAATCATTATCTGTCTTAATTCTGGATCATTCTAACTCTCCTGCCTCCTAATAGGTTATCTTTGGGTTTGTGGGCTCTGGAGAGATTCTGGAAAAAAAAAAAAATTCTGCACGTGATACAGTCATCTCCTATTAAATCTAAACAATGTGAAAGTTTTCAGGATAAGAAGTGAAGGAATCCTTTGCACAGATCTCCGACTGGCCAGCTGTTAATTTGATGTGGATCCTTCTACCCTCTGCCCAGTCAGGGAGGGCGGGGCCCAGCCACACGAGCGTCACCCAGCCGCGCCACTGAAGAACGAGAACCTGTCTTTTAAGGCGACCCCCGGGGCGAAGAGAGCTTCTCGGTGTGGTCTGGCAGCATCAGGGCCACGTGGGGGGTAGTCAGGCCGCATCTCGTTTTTACCGAATATGCAGAAGCCCCGGAGGTGGGGCCCAGCGATCGGTGCTTAACAAGCCAGGGGATGCCGAGGAAGGCTGACGACTGTGACAGCCGCTGCTGTGGAGTCGGGGACTCTTAGCCCCTGGCCGCTGCAGCTAGGCTCCTCGCTCCCCATCGCATCCCCCAGGCGCCCTCCCTCCAATCCGAGAGAGCCCGCCCCGATGTGGCTCGGTCACCGAGGTACCCCCAGAGTCCAGCTCCACCACGTATCCACCAGGAGCTCCGTTAACGCTCCCTTCGATTAGGAATCTCGGGCCGATCCGGGTTTCCTCGAGGAGGTCAAGCTGGTTTTCAGAGGGCGCAAAACCCCCGCGGGTCGAGGCCACTGCACGCGTGGTTAAAGGCATTCGAGCAGCCCCGCGGTGCATCCTTTCGTGATGCGAAGAAAATAGGTTCCCTGTGACCCCAGCTCCGTTTCCCGGGGCCGCTTCCACGGCCAGTCCGTCTGGCAGCACGCAAACGCCTACAGCTGGCCAGGCGTCCATTTCACAGAAGGGCAAACGGAGGCTCAGGCGGGTCTAGGTCTGGGCAGGATTTCCTCTCTTCATGCAGTGCCTGCAACGGATTTCTTTTTAAAAATAGCAAGCCAGCCAGCAGCTGCCTCTGGGTGTGGGCCCGGCATCAGGCAACGGCAGTCCTCTCATTAGAGAGGATAAAATTGGGCTTTCAAGTTCAGGGGAAAAGCTTAGCGGCTCTCGAGTCGAGTGCCAGCAGCTGTGGGGTTTTTGCCAGGGGCCACGGTTTCTGGGGGCCCCTCCGCTTCCCGCGGGCGGCGGCAGGGGGCGCCGCCCGGGGCGGGCAGAGTTTGCGGACTCGCCGAGGCCGGACCACCCAGACGCTCACCTCCTGCGAGGGCAGGAGCAGAGCTTGGAGCCACACGAGGTGAAAACAGTTGGCCGGCTCCGCACCCATCTGCACCCAGGGGCGAGGCTCTCGGCGCGGCAGGCGGGCGGGGGCCTCTCCGGAGGCCAGCTCTTGAAAAGTGGTCCCAACCCTAAAAAGTCTCGCCACTAGGGGGGGGTTCACGCCAGGCACGGACGGGGTTCGAACCCGTGATCTTCGGTTTACGAGACCGACGCCTTACCACTTGGCCACCGCGCCTGCGTTAGAATGGCGGCTCCGCGAGCCTCTATCCTGGCGTCGCTCCCGTGAGCTCGCCCCGCGGGCACGAGCGCGAGCGCGCCCGCTCGGCCCCCGCGGGGCCCCGCCCCCTCCCTGCGGCGGGAGGGGCGGGGCTCCAGCGGGCGCGCGCCGGACGCTCTCCGCAGACTCCCGGCGGCCGACCCGCTGGGCTTGGAGGGTAACCCGGTCCCCGCGTGTGGTGGGGTGGCGGCCCCGGAGTCCCCACGGCCACGGCAGGAGGCGTGTCTGGAGCTCCGGAGTCGGCGGAGCAGTTGTCGGGTACTCAGTGCCTAGTGTTCGAATCCCAGCTCCTCCAGAGACAGTCTGAGACCTTGGAGGGCGCTCCTCGGAGCCTCAGTTTCCCCTCTGGGGCGAAGCACCCCGGAAGCGGGAGAAGGGATGGCAGTGCTCGTTGCCAGCCGGATTCCCCGGGCGGTCCCCGGCTGCCCTGCGCGGAGCACACGCTCGGCGACGGTTGTTGAATGAATGAGTAAGTGTTTAAGAAATAAGCTCAAAGCTCCTTTCCCCCGATTGCCGCGGTTAAGCCCAGGGTGTCTGCCTCGTCCCGGAGCAGCGCCATCACCTGGGAGCTTGCCGCCCTGCGACTTGGCGGTTTCACCGGCACCTGCCACATCACACCCGATGGTGGAGCCAGGCAACGTGGGCTTTCACTAGCCCTCCAGGCGATGCTGATGCGCCGGAAAGGCTGAGCCCGGCTGCGCCAGACAACTGATAGACACATTCATATTTATGTACTCAAATGTATGTACGTATTCAAACTTATTTTTATACACATGGACCGACTCTGCAGTTCTCTTGGATTTTTCATGAATGGATGTATGATGTATTAATACAGCGGCTTGTAGTCATAGAAAATAATCACAAGTGACAGTGGATTATTTAACAAACTCTAATCTGTGTTTCGTTAATATTATGCATAACCCAATATTGTAAATTATATATACTACAGTATATACGGTAATATGACCATTCTACAAGGATGGGTTACCTTATTCTCTTTAATAGCTATTAGTGGTTAATTAGCTAATAGTGGTTTCCTTTTGAGTGGCTCTATCGCAGTTGATTTAATCAATTTCTGGGAAGTAGCTTTATGTTGTCCGCAGCTCTTTTGCTGCACAGAACGTTCTGCTATATGCATCTTTCCCGTCTGGTACCAGTGATGCTTGTAGGGCATATGAAGACATACATTAGGACACTACTCACCTACTCAACTGTATAGGCAAATAGGAAACTTAAATACCGGGAAGTTGTGTTCACCAAGTTGCTTTAAATGTCATGGTTTGGGACGGTGAGTGGAAAAGGCACCAACACTTACCCTCAGACACTGGGACAGGAACCCTGAGACACTGCACCCAGTGTGTGAGATCTTTCTGCAAACCTCACCGCAGCTCCCTAATTAAAAAAAAAATTGGGGCACCTGGGTGGGTCAGTTGGTAAACGTCCAAGTTTGGCTCAGGTCATGATCTCAAGGTTAGTGGGATGGAGCCCTGTGCTGGGATTCTCTATCTCTCTCTCTCTCTCTCTGCCCCTCCCCTGCTTATTCTCTCTCTCTCTCTCCCTCTCCTTCTCTCTCTCTCTCCCCCTCCCTCCTTCTCTCTCTCTCCCCCTCTCCCTCTCTCTCTCTCTCTCTGTCTCTGTCTCAAAATAAATAAATAAATAAAAATTATCAAATTTGGGGCACTTGAGTGACTCAGTCGGTTAAATGTTTGACTTCGGCTCAGGTCATGATCTCAAGGTTTGTGATCTCAGCCCCACGTCGGGCTCTGTGCCGACAGCTCGGAGCCTGGAGCCTGCTTCGGATTCTGTGTCTCCCTGTCTCTCTGCCCCTCCCCTGCTCGTGCTCTGTCTCTCAACAATGAATACACGTCCAAAAAATTAATAATAATTTCCAAAATTTTATAAACATTTTAAAATAGAAAACTCAAGAACATTTTCAGAATTAAAACATTTCTTACTGAGCAATGCCTCTGACTAGTTGAGGATAAAATTGGTGCCAGCGTCTCCCTCCTGTTTTGGGTTGAGCAGTTGGGATGATTGTGCAGAAGTGGCAGAGGCTTAGCCAAAGTTAAAAGAAATTAGCAAATGAAGGAAATTCACATGGGAGCAGAGCCCAGAACTAACCCGGCAGGTGGAGCAGGAATCAGTCTCTTAACAGGTGCTGTTTTTCAGTTTTGTCTTGTGAGGGAAGGGAGGGAGCAGAATAATAGAGGAGCATCTGTAGCTTGTCGGGCAGGTGGGATGCCCCAGGTGTCCAGGATCGGAGGGGCCCTGAGAGAGGCTGGCCTTCCCACCTTCTGTGAGCTGGGTGGTCTGACTTGACTTAATCTGCCAGGCAGAAGACGCGCAAGAGGCCACAGAGCTTGTACACGTGGACGGAGGGTCTGTCCTGGTTCCAGTGTCCCAGAGCGGTACCTGCACAAGGTAGGTCCTCAAAACGTATTATGGAAGGAATTAACATTCAGGGTTTATTTCGGCGCGGTCCTCTTGTGGTTCTGGGGAACCTCCTTGGCCATTGCCCTCCAACCACAGTTCCAGGATTGTCCTGACACTGAACTTGTCTGGACTCCTTTTCAGAGGAAGCAGAAACTTTGAATTCCTTGGTGATGGGAGTTGTTCATTGTTCACTCTTGCAGAAAGAGCTTAAATCCAGTGAACGTTTCCTCTTTTCTGCGTCCTAACAAAGGCCCTGGGGCAGATGATGGCACAGAATCAATGTGACCCCAACCCCAGGCCTCCCGCATGCATGCGGGGTGAGAAACCAGGGTCTGCTGATCTGGTGACCAAGCCACGGGATAGGATGGAATACTTTTGATCTTTTTGTTCTGTCTGTATATTCAAGTCACCTGGATCTGAATAATTCATGAGCATTTGCATTTCTTTTGTGTTGAAATGTCACTTTTTTTTTCCATTTTAGAAAAAAATATCTAGTTTTAAATCTTTCTATTTTTTTCCTGTACTTTTTTTTGTTTCTCTGTGCCCGTCCCCCAGGTTGATGTGGCTTGAAAAACTCAAGTTCTCTCTGGGACCCTCTCTCCTTGCAGGCCAAACTCCTGATACAGCCCGTGCCTGGGTCCTGGCTGCCCTGACTCATGTGTGCTGCCCCCATTTTAGCGGCATTTGATAGTCCGGGAGGGCCTCCACCCACACTTTTTAACGGGAGCCTTCGTGGCAACCTTAGCTGCATATCTCACTGGGACCCCCACATCTTGGGAAGACGCAGACCCATATGGGGACCGTGGGGCAGCCTTTCCGACAAACTCCCATGTTATGCTGATGCTGCCGGTCCTGGCCCTCACTTTGAGAACCCCTCCTTTAAAGGATCTTGGGGGCGTCTGGGTGCCTCATTCGGTTGAGCGTCCGACTTCAGCTCAGGTCACGATCTCATGGTTCCCGAGTTTGAGCCCCACGTTGGGCTCACTGCTGGCAGTGCAGAGCCTGCTTTGGATCCTCAGTCCCCCTCTCTTTCTCTGCCCCTCCCCAGCTTGCTGTCTCTCAAAAAAAAAAAAAAAAAAAGATCTTGGAGACATTCATTTGCATGAAGAAGATGGCAGGGAAACCCTTAAGCTTGGATACTTAGGTCACCTGAGTTAATGACATCAGGTTTTTACTGATAACCTAAATCGAGCCTAAACAAAAGCTTCCTCAGCTCCTCCCAGCGTGCCAGCGACTGCGCTGTTAGTCTTGGTGGGTTAGAGCCCAAGGCTGGAGCCAGAGAACACAGCCTGCCTTCATTACTTTCTGGGAGAAAGTCCATGTTTCCCAGTGGGCTGAGCACCTCAAATACTAGGTAGGGGCCAGGCTGTGAACCGAGCAGGCATAGGACACCCCGAGTAAGGGACCTGGGCTTTTTAATTTTAGCTCTTCTGGTGGGTACGTGGTTGTATCTCATTGTGATGTGCATTTCCCTGGTAAGCGCCTCTTCCTGGGCCCATTAGCCGCTGCGTACATCTTCTGTGAAGTGGCTGCTGAAATCTTCTGCCTGTTTTTATAGCTCGTTTGTCTTTCTATTACGGAATCCCTAGAGTCGGTTGTATAATCTGGATACAAGTCTTTTGTCAGATGCCTAGGTTGTGACTGTTTTCACCAAGTCTGGGGCTTGCCTTTTCAAGTCTTGAAGATATCTTTCAAAGGGCAGGAACTTTTAGTTTCAATGTAGTCCGCTTTATCCTTCTTTTTTTTTTTTTTCCTTTTATGTTTCATGCTTGTTACGTCCTTTCTAAGGACTCCCCAGGTCATGTCGAGGTAGGTCATGTGTACCTAGGTCACCAAGGTTTTCTGGAATTTTTATCGTTTGACGTTTTACATTTAGGCCTGTGATCCGTTTTGAGTCCATTTATCTGTATGGTGTGAGGTATGGTTTGATGTTCATGCTTTTCCCAGATGGCTATCAAATTGTTACAGCACCATTGGTTGAAATGATTATCCTCTCCCCATGGAATTGTGGCAGTACCTGTGTTAAAGTTCAGTTTCCTGTCTATTTGTGGTCTGTTTCTGGAGTGTGTGCTGTGTTTTGTTGATGAGAATGCTTATTTGCAGGCCAGTTACCCCCAGTCCTGATGCTTGTGTTTTCCGGTGAGTGCTGAAATCAAATGTTATAAACCCTCCATCTTCATTCTTCTTTTCCAGAATTGTTTCTTGCATTCTAGTCCTTTGCATTTCCGTATGATTAGTAGGAACTGCTCATCAGTTTCGACACAGGCCTGCTGGGATTTTAATGGGGAGTGCATGGAATCTGTAGGTCAGTATGGAGGAAGTTGAATATTTCATTTCACAGTTGCTTCTTGCTGGTGCCTCTGGGTCTTGGAGTCTAAATTCATTTCCTTTGCATTTCATTATGTGAATTTCCTGTGATTTTCAGTGGAGGAGTAGGTGGGATGCTTGTGGTAACCGTGTTCACCTCCTTTTGGCCTGCCATCCATGTGAAGGAATGGTGGGGGTCCCCGCAGGACACATCTGGAGGAGGGTTGAAGGAGGATGTGTTGTCAGTGTAATCTCGGTGACAACTTTCAGAAGAAGCAATGGTCTCCTGGTTCAGAAAGGGGATCATTGCTTCAACACCCTTCCACAAATAATGCCAACCATACACCAAAGGTTACAAAGATGTAAATTAAAATTTTCTGCAGAGACATTAGAATTGTACAGAATGCCCTGGTATCATCTCATCAGATCAATCTTAGAACCTCTAACCTCGGGAAGTCATGTTTCAGTAGGTTCATTCCAGAACTAGAATAAGCTCGAGTTGGCAGCTGTGAATAATAAGTTTTGCTCTTTTTCTTTTTTGCTTTTTCGGATAAGCTCTAAAAAGGTCAGATTATCTGAGGTACGGACATTAGCATGTAGCATTGACGGTGCTTTTATGTATACGTAAAAAAGGCAGAAAGTAATGGAGAAGAAAATTGCTATTTCTCTTATTATTTGTTCTTTGTGTAGCAGGGGGCCCTACGCTCCCAGCTCTCCCTTCCCCTGCTTCCCCTCATCTTATTAGGAGTTTATTTTGGGTCATTCTGTATCTTTTTGTTTTGTTTTGTGTTGATGTGTATTTATACATGGGAAGTATAGTGTTCGGGGTGGGATTTATCTTCCCTCCAGTGATATATGTTATGTATCCCTCCTGTTGTACATGTTATGTAGCTCGTCTTTTTAAAAGCTCCACAAAGCATCAGATGTCCAGCGGTATCATTCCCTATGGCTCTAATTCCTTTTAACTGCCGTGCTCTAGTGTGCTGGGTGACTGTAGCAGTTTTATTAATTCCCATCTGGCTGGGGTTGTTTTGAATTTTTCTTCATTACACACAGTGCTGCCCTTGTATCTTTGCTTGGGCCTCCTTATGCATGTGTGTGGAGGGTTCTTTAGCAGAGATGTCAGGGTCATTGCTTTCCTAACATAACTTTTCTGTTGCTTTTTAGCAGCCTTGAGCAAACAACCGTTTGGTGGTGAGTGAGCTGCTGTCTGTGCTACCAGGCTACAGGAACAATACTGGCTCTGTTTGAGGCTCTCATTAAAAAAATTTTTTTAGCAGTGCCTGGATGGCTCAGCTGGTTAAGCGTCTGACTTCGGCTCAGGTCATGATCTCACATTTTGTGGGTTTGAGCTCCATGTCGGGCTCTGTGCTGACAGCTCAGAGCCTGGAGCCTGCTTCAGATTCTGTGTCTCCTTCTCTCTGCCCTTCCCCTGCTCATGCTCGCACACTCTCTCTCTCAAAAACAAATAAACATTAAAAAGAAAAAAAAAATAAATAATGTATTTTTAAAAATTATCTAATTATTGTTTTGAGAGGGACAGAGAGAACGCGCCATGGAGGGGCAGAGAGAGAGGGAGACAGAATCCTAAGCAGGCCCCGTGTTGCCAGCAGCAGAGCCCGATGTGAGGCTTGAATCCACAAATGGTGAGATTATGATCTGAGCTGAAACAAAGAGTCAGATGCTCAGCCACCTGAGCCACCCAGGTGCCCCTTGAGTCTCTGATTTTTAAAGTCTTTTTTTTTTTTTTTTAATGTTTATTTATTTTTGAGAGAGAGAGAGAGACAGACAGAGTGTGAGCCAGGGAGGGGCAGAGAGACAAGGAGACACAGAATCCGAAGCAGGCTCCAGGCTCTGAGCTGTCAGCACAGAGCCTGATGCAGCACTCGAACCCAAGAATCACGAGATCATGACCTGAGCTGAAGTGGACGTTTAACCGACTGAGCCACCCAGGCACCTTGAGTCTCTCATGTTTAAGTTTGTGTGGAGTTGGTTGTGAAGAAGCAGAGACTATCAGTCACAAGCTCTGTGTGCCGCATGGCCGAGGTCCTCTCAGCTGGTTGAGACCCGCCTTTTGGGTACGGGTGTGTTGGTGCAAAGTGAACAAACATCTTGGTTCTTTTCAGTATTATAAGCTTGTGAGAGACAATATGTGAATGTCCCAAACTGGTTCTTTTGCAAATACTGCACTTTGTGTAAAGTAGTACCAACATCTCCTGTGAATGATACATGGGGTGTGTTTGTCAATGCAGCAAAGAATTTATTTTCCCTTAGCTTTATTAATATTATATGGGTTTTCAAAAACTCACATCTTGATTCATATTAACCATGAAGTCATTTTGATTGATAGAGACCATTTTCTGGGCCTTGTGTTTGAAGATGACTGTTACATAAATGACACTTGATCTCCTGGGTTGCAATTTTTTTTTTTTTTTTAACCAATACAGAGTTTTGGTGAATTTATGCTTGTAATTGGGCCACCTTCCATATACACCCCCTTCCCTTAAATGTAGGAGCAGAAGCAGTGTTTACATGCTTAAAGATTACATGTATGTTATGAAGTTCAAAGTGACTTTAAAAATGTCATCTCCTGTCATCCGACGCCAATTATCATATCCCCAGATTTGGGTGTGGGAGGTGATTATTCCCAGGGCTGTTCTTGGCAACTGGAAAAGATAAACGGGCGGAAGGAAATGAGAACAAATGTGAAGAGACATCTACTTACAGAGCAGAACATACCTTTTGCATTTTCCCCTGGTGGCTTTATTTTCGTGCTGTGAAAACATAAATACGTATGTAAAACTTGGGGGCAAAGATGTCGAATGTGAAACGTGACTTTCCCCCCATTCCATTATGGACATGTGCGAATTTCTCCTAGGGAGACGTTGAATAAGATTTTAGGGGAAACCTTTTAGGGTTGCTCTTTCTCATGGTTCTGTCCCTCACTGTTCTTAAAAAGCTGTCACTGTGTTTTCTTGTGATGCTTTGAGTCCGTAGCTGCTTTCTGGGCACTTCGGTGCTGGAAGTGTGAATGGTTGCTCTGGTGTTTGCCTCTGTGTTTTGCTGGTTGTCATGGTATATTAGTGAGTGCTGTGTAATCTTCTGCTCTCTCTAAAAATAACACAGGGGCAAATATTTGGAGAAAGTACAAATACTACATCCAGACCTCAGCTTATCTCAAATAGAAGCCACTAGTTCCATTCAGGTAAAAACACCTGTAGAAATCGAGAGTGGCTTCTTTCTTTCGAGTTGGGCTGTTTGGTTTTTTGGGGGTTGGTTGTTACTGTCGTCTTAGAATCTTTCTCTCCCATCTTTCAGCAACTACTATTCTGCTTTCTGTCTCTATGTTAGTTTCCATATCCTAGAGTTTTACATAAATGGAATCAAACAGCATGTATTTTTTTTCTCCTGGTTTCTTTCACTCAACATACTTATTTTAAGATTCATCCATATCATACATGATTTCATGTGCAAGAATCCATTCCTTGTTACTGCTGAGTGGCATGGATATTTACGTTGTTTCCAGTTGAGAGCGATTACAGATAACGCTACCGTGAACCCATGAACATTTCATGTACAGGCTTTTGAAAGGACTTTGAAAGGCTTTCATGCATCTTGGGTAAATACAAAGGAGTGAGATGGCTGGATCGTGTGTTTATCTTTTTTTTTTTTTTTTCTTTTTAAGAAGGCGTCATGCCCAGTGTAGACTCCAGTGCAAGGCTTGAACTCACAACCCTGAGATGAAGACCTGAGCTGAGATCATGAGTCATTCATTTAGCCTACTGAGCCACCCAGGCGCCCCTGTATGTTTATCTTTTTAAAAAATTGGTAAACTGTTTCCCAAGGTGGTTGTGCCTTTCACATTCCCACCAGCTGGGTAAGAAAGTTCCAGTTCTCACCAGTGCTTGGTAGAGTCAGTCTTTTAAATTTAGCCATCCTAACAGGTGTGGGATGGAATCTCATGGTGGTTTTCATCTGTGTTTCTCTAGTGACTAATGATGTTGAGCATTTCTTCATGTGTTACTACTCATTGGTCTTTGGAGAAGTGTCTGTTCAAATCTCTTCTGCCCTGGGGTGTCTGGGTGTCTCGGTCCGTTGAGCATCTGATTCTTGATTTCAGCCCAGGTTATGATTGCACCATTCATGAATTTGAGCCCCGAGTCAGGCTCTGCACTGACAGCAAGGAGCCTGCTTGGGATTCTCTTACTCTCCCTCTCTCTGCCTCTCCCCTGCTTGTTTTCTCCCCCTCCCTCCCTCCCCCCCCCCAAAACAAATAATTATAAAAAGAAAAGGCATGCTCCTGCCAGGACATTTAAAAAAAAAAATCCCTTCTGCATTGTTTTATTGGGTGGTTTCTTTTCTTATCAAATTGAGCAAGTTCTTGATCTATTCTGGATACCATTACTTCATCAGAAATTTGATTTTCAATATTTTCTCCTGTGGCTCTTTTCATTCCCTTAACAATGTCCTTTTAGGAGAAGTTTTAACTTTTGATGACATCCACTGTGTGTTCTTATGCTCATCATTCTTTTTTGTTGTTGTTGTTTATTTTTGAGAGAGAGAATGAGCACAAGCAGGAAAGGGGCAGAGAGAGGGGGACAGAGGATCCGAAACAGGCCCTGTGCTGACAGCAGTGAGCCCAATGTGGGGCTTGAACTCCTGTGCTGAAGTCAGAAGTTCAACCAACAGAACCACCCAGGTGCCCCACACATCATTCTTTTCTTGATGTATATATAAAAGAAATCTTTGCCCAACTCAAAAGCACAAAGTATTTTCCTATAGAAAGTTTTGTAATTTAAAGTTTGGCAAAAATGATCCCTTTAGAGTTAATTTGGTATATGATGTAAATTATGAACTAAAGTTCACTTTTTTGTATATAGAGATAAAATCATTCCGGTATCTTTTGTTGTAAATCCTGTCTTTTCTCCACTGATTTCCTTTGTACCTGTGTTGAAAATAAGTTGTTCATATGCCTACTTCTGGGCTCTATTTTGTTCCCTTGATCTCTTTGTCTGTTTTTACACCAATTCCACACTGTCCTAATTACCATAGCTTTGTAAGTCTTGCAATCAGGGTAGTGTTGGTATCCCAACTTTGTTCTTCTTTTTGATTATTTTAGTTCCTTTGCATTTTCTTGTGGATCTGGGAACCCGGTAACAGTTTCTCCAAAGAGCCTGCTGGGATTCCATTGAAACTGTAGGTCATTCTGGAGAAAACTGACATGTTGTCAGTACGGAGTTTCCCAGTTCATGAACATGATACATCTCTTGTTTTTTGTTGGTGTTCTTTAATGTGAACAGTGTTTTGTAGTTTTCAGTGTCCACATCTGTTACATCTTTTGTCAGATTTATCCATATGTAGTTCATATTTTTGATGCTATTATAAATGATATTATTTTAAAAATTTCAGTTCCTGATTGTTCATTACTGGTAGCTAGAAATACACTTAAGTTTCTTGCATCAACCTGACATTCTGCCATCTTGTCAAACTCACGTGTTAGTTGTATTGTGGTACATTCCTCCAGATTTCTACACAGAGAGTCATGTCATCTGTGAATCCTGCATTTTATGTCTTCCTTTTTAATCTTTATTTTTCTTTATTGGCTAAAACTTTCAGTACACTGTTGAGTAGAAGTGGCGAGAGACAGGCTTGGCTAATTTCTGATGTTGAAGAGAAACCATTCAGTGTTTCAATTTTAAGTGTGATGTTAGCTGCTGTGGGTTTGCCCTTTATTAGGCGGAGAAAGTTTCCTTCTTTTGCCACTTTGTTGGGTGATTTTTTAAAAAAAATCAGGAATGAATGTCAGATTTCATCATGTTTTCTTCTGCCTATTGAGATGACCATGGCTTTAAATTTTTTTTAGTTTCTTAATATGCTGAATTACATGTTTTTCAAATGTTCAACCATCCCCACATTCCTCAGGTAAACTCCATTTATCTCATGATGCATTATGTTTTTATATATTGTTGCATCCAATTTCCTAAAAATTTGTTTAGAAATTGTGCACGTTCATAAACATACTGGTCAGTAATTGACTTTTCTAGTAATGTCTCTTTCAAGCTTTGGTGTCAGGGTGATACTGACACGAAGAATAAAGAAGTATTCTTACAGTAAAGGAAGTATTCCCTCCTTTTCAATTTTCTAGGAGAGTTTGTATGGAACTGGTGTTATTTCTTCCATAAACGACTGGTAGAATTCACCAGGAAAGGCCTCTGGGCCTGGGGTTTCCCTTGTGAAAAGGTTTTTCACTCACTATTAATTTCATTTCTTTCTTAGATACCGGTCTAATCAGGTTATCTATTTCTTTTTCTTCTTCTTCTCCTTTTTTTTTTTTTTTTTTTTTTAAACCCTAACCCCAATTGTATCTATACTTGGAGTCAGGGCCCTTTTTTTTTTTTTTTTTTTTTTTTTTTTTTTTTATACTGTTTTTATTTTATTTTTGAGAGTGCGTGCGAGACAGTGCAAGCAGAGGAAGGGCAGAGAGCGAAGGAGACAGAACCTTAAGCAGCCTCCAGGCTCTGAGCTGTCAGCACAGAGCCCGATGCGGGGCTTGAACCCACGAACCATGAGATCATGACCTGAGCCAAAGTTGGATGCTTAACCGGCTGAGCCTTCCAGGTGCCCTTTAGTTGTTATATATTTATTCTTAAGTTAGCTTTTGCAGTTGGCATCTTTCAAGGAAATTGTTCCATCTAAGTTGTTGAAATACCAACATAAAGTTTTTCATGATAATGCCTTATTATCCACTTCCTGTTTGTGGAATCGGTCTGATGTCACCTCCCTCATTCCTGATATCGGTAATTTGGTAGAGGTTTATCCATTTTATTGATCTTCTCCAGGGACCAGCTTCTACTTCCATTTTCTTTGCTATTGCTTTCCTGTGTTTCTATTTTGTGTATTTTGGTTTTGACCTTTATTATTTACTTTCTTCTACTTAATTTAGGTTTAATCTGCTTTTATTTTTCCAGTTTTTTAAGATGGACACTGAAGCCATTGATTTGAGACCCTTCTTTTTTTTTATTTAAAAAAATTTTAATTTTTTTTTTTTTTTTAATTTACATTCAAGTTACTTAGCATATAGTCCAACAGTGATTTCAGGAGTAGATACTTTAGTGCCACTTACCCATTAGCCCATCGCCCCTCCCACAACCCCTCCAGCAACCCTCAGTTTGTTCTCCGTATTTAAGAGTCTCTTATGTTTTGTCCCCCTTCCTGTTTTTATATTATTTTTGCTTCCCTTCCCTTATGTTCATCTGTTTTGTCTCTTAAAGTCCTCATATGAGTCAAGTCATACGATATTTGTCTTTCTCTGACTAATTTGACTTAGCATAATACCCTCCAGTTCCATCCACGTAGTTGCAAATAGCAAGATTTCATTCTTTTTGATTGCCGAGTAATACTCCATTGCATATATATCTTCTTTATCCATTCATCCATCGATGGACATTTGGGCTCTTTCCATACTTTGGCTGTTGTTGATAGTGCTGCTATAAACATTGGGGTGCATGTGCCCTTTCGAAACAGCACACCTGTGTTCCTTGGATAAACACCTAATAGTGCAATTGCTGGGTTGTAAGGTGTTCTATTTTTAGTTTTTTGAGGAACCTCCACACTGTTTTCCAGAGTGGCTGCACCAGTTTGCATTCCCACCAGCAATGCAAAAGAAATCCTCTCTCTCCGCATCATTGCCAGCATCTGTTGTTGCCTGAGTTGTTCATTTTAGCCATTCTGACTGGTGTGAGGTGGTATCTCATTATGGTTTTAATATGTATTTCCTGGATGATGAGTGATATGTGGAGCATTTTTTCATGTGTTGGTTGGCCATCTGGATGTCTTCTTTGGAGAAGTGTCTATTCATGTCTTTTGCCCTTTTCTTCACTGGATTGTTTTTTTGGATGTTGAGTTGGGAAGTTCTTTATAGATTTTGGATATTAACTCTTTATCTGATAAGTCGTTTGCAAATACTTGCTCCAATTCTGTCGGTTGCTTTTTAGTTTTGCTGATTGTTTCCTTCGCTGTGCAGAAGCTTTTTATTTTGATGAGATCCCAATAGTTCATTTTTGCTTTTGTTTCCCTTGCCTCCGGAGTCATGTTGAGTAAGAAGTTGGTGTGGCCGAGGTCAAAGAGGTTTTTGCCTGCTTTCTCCTCGAGGATTTTGATGGCTTCCTGTCTTTCGTTTAGGTCTTTCATCCATTTTGAGTTTTTGTGTATGGTGTAAGAAAGTGGTCCATGTTCATTTTTCTGCATGTCAGTGTCCAGTTTTCCCAGAACCACTTGCTGATTGTTTATTCTTTCCTGCTTTGTCAAAGATTAGTTGACCATACGTTTGTGGGTCCATTTCTGGGTTCTCTATTCTGTTGCACTGATCTGAGTGTCTGTTTTTGTTCCAGTACCATACTGTCTTGATGATTACAGCTTTGTAATACAGCTTGAAGTCTGGGATTGTGATGCGTCCTGCTTTGGGTTTCTTTTTCAAAGTTGCTTTGGCTATTTGGGGTCTTTTCTGGTTCCATACAAATTTTAGGATTGTTTGTTGTAGCTCTGTGAAGAATGCTGGTGTTATTTTGATAGGGATTGCATTGAATATGTAGATTGCTCTGGGTAGTATTGATATTTTAACAATATTTGTTTTTCCTATCCAGGACCATGAAATATTTTTCCATTTTTTTGTGTGTGTCTTCTTCAGTTTCTTTCATAAGCTTTCTTTCATTGATATTTTAACAATATTTGTTTTTCCTATCCAGGACCATGAAATATTTTTCCATTTTTTTGTGTGTGTCTTCTTCAGTTTCTTTCATAAGCTTTCTATAGTTTTCAGTGTATAGATTTTTCACCTCTTTGGTTAGATTTATTCCTAGGTATTTTATGGGTTTTGGGGCAATTGTAAATGGGATTGATTCCTTGTTTTTC
This sequence comes from Neofelis nebulosa, assembly GCF_028018385.1. Classification (NCBI taxonomy): domain Eukaryota; kingdom Metazoa; phylum Chordata; class Mammalia; order Carnivora; family Felidae; genus Neofelis; species Neofelis nebulosa. Next base: position 33,390,352 of record NC_080799.1, read on the forward strand.
TGTTGCTTCATTATTGGTGTATAGGAATGCAACCAATTTCTGTGCATTGATTTTGTATGCTGCAACTTTGCTGAATTCACGGAACAGTTCTAGCAGTTTTTTGGTGGAACCTTTTGGGTATTCCATATAGAGTATCATGTCATCTGCAAAGAGTGAAAGTTTGACTTCCTCCTGGATGATTTGAATGCCTTTTATTTCTTTGTGTTATCTGATTGCTGAGGCTAAGACTTCCAATACTATGTTGAATAACAGTGGCAAGGGTGGACATCCCTGTCTTGTTCCTGACCTTAGCAGGGAAAGCTCTCCACTTTTCCCCATTGAGGATGATATTGGCATTCGGTTTTTCATATATGGCTTTTATGATCTCGAGGTATGATCCTTCTAGCCCTACTTTGAGGGTATTTATCAAGAAAGGATGCTGTATTTTGTCTAATGCTTTCTCTCCATCTATTGAAAGGATCATGTGGTTCTTGTCCTTTCTTTTATTGATGTGATGAATCACATTGATTGTTTTGCAGATATTGAACCAGCCCCGCATCCCAGGTGTAAATCCTACTTGGTCGTGGTGAATAATTTTTTTCATGTATTGTTGTATCTGGTTGGCTAATATTTTTTTGAGGATTTTTGCATCTATGTTCATCAGGGAAATTGGTCTATAGTTCTCCTTTTTAACTATAAAGTTAAAGTTGGAAGTTTTCTTTCCATTTCTATTTTTTGGAACAGCTTCAAGAGAATAGGTGTTAACTCTTCCTTAAATGTTTGGTAGAATTCCCCTGGAAAGTCATCTGGCCCTGGACTCTTGTTTTTTGGCAGCTTTTTGATTACTAATTCGATTTCTTTACTGGTTATGGGTCTGTTCAAATTTTCTGTTTCTTCCTGTTTCAGTTTTGGTAGTGTATATGTTTCTAGGCATTTGTCCATTTCTTCCAGATTGCCCATTTTATTGGCGTATACTTGCTCATATATTTTCTTACTATTGTTTGTATTTCTGCAGTGTTGGTTGTGATCTCTCCTCTTTCCTTCTTGATTTTATTTATTTGGGTCCTTTCCTTTTTCTTTTTGATCCAACTGGCTAGAGGTTTATCATTTTTGTTAGTTCTTTCAAAGAACCATCTTCTGGTTTCATTGATCTGTTCTACTGTTTTGTTTTTTGTTTGTTTGTTTATGTTTGTTTGTTTTGATAGCATTGATTTCTGCTCTAATCATTATTTTTCCCGTCATCTGCTGGTTTTGGGTTTTATTTGCTGTTCTTTTTCCAGCTCTTTAAGGTGTATCGTTAGGTTGTGTACCTGAGACCTTTCTTCCTTCTTTAGGAAGGTCTGGATTGCTTTATACTTCCCTCTGATGACCACCTTGGCTGTGTCCTGGAGGTTTTGATGTTACCATTTTCATTGGCTTCCATGTACTTTTTAATTTCCTCTTTAACTTCTTGGTTAGCCCATTCATTCTTTAGTAGGATGTTCTTTAGTCTCCAAGTATTGGTTATCTTTCCATTTTTTTTCTTGTGGTTGATTTTGAGTTTCATAGTGTTGTGGTCTGAAAATATGTACTGTATGATCTCTACCTTTTTGTACTTCTTGAGAGCTGATTTGTGTCCCAGTATTGATCTATTCTGGAGAATGTTCCATGTGCACTGGAAAAGAATGTATATTCCACTGCTGTAGGATAAAATGTTGTGAATATATCTGTTAAGTCCATCTGGTCCAGTGTGTCATTCAAAGCCATTGTATCCTTGTTGAATTTCTGATTATATGATCTCTCTATTGCTGTAAGTGGGGTGTTGAAGTCCCCTTCTATTATGGTATTATTATCAATGAGTTTCTTTATGTTTGTGATTAATTGATTTATATATTTGGGTGCTTTCACATTTGGAGCATAAATGTTTACAATTGTTAGGTCTTCTTGGTGGATAGACCCCTTAATTTTATGATATAATGCCCTTCTTCATCTGTTGCAGTCTGTATTTTAAAGTCTAAATTGTCTGATATAAGTATGGCTACTCTGGCTTTCTTTTGTTGACCATTAGCATGATAGATGGTTCTCCATCCCCTTATTTTCAATGAAGGTTGTCTTTAGGTCTAAAGTGGGTCTCTTGTAAATAGCATATAGATGGATCTTGTTTTATTATCCATTCTGTTACCTTATGCCTTTTGATTGGAGCATTTAGTCCATTGATGTTTAGAGTGAGTACTGAAAGACACGAATTTATTGTCATTATGTTGCTTGTAGAGTTGGAGTTTCTGGTGGTGTTCTCTGGTCCTTTCTAGTCTTAGTTGCTTTTGGTCTTGTTTATATATATACATATATACATATATACATACACACACACACACGTGCAAAACTATGTGTGTGTGTGTGTGTGTGTGTATGTATATGTATTTTGTCTTTTCTCCACTCAGAAAGTCCCCCTTAAAATTTCTTGCAGGGCTGGTTTGGTGGTCACGAACTCCTTTAATTTTTGTTTGGGAAACTTTTGATCTCTCCTTCTATTTTGAATGACAGCCTTGCTAGACAACGAATTTTTGGCTGCATATTTTTCCAATTCAACACATTGAATATATCCTGCCACTCCTTTCTGGCCTGCGAGACCCTTCTTTTTTATTAAAGGCTTTTATTACCATTCATTTCCCTTCATGTACTGCTTTAGCAGCATATCATACCCTTTGATATATTGTTTTTATTTTCTTTCAGTTAAAAATACTTATTTTCTCTTTTGACTTATTTTTTTGACCCACAGTTTATAGTTTCCAAATATTTGGGGATTTTCAAAAGGATCTTCCTTTTATCGATTCCTTATTTAATTCCATTGTGGGAGGGGAAGATGTGCCTTGTAAAAAACGCATATTCTGTTGTTGGGTAAAATGTTTCATATGTATCAAATTGGTGGGTAGAATTTTAAAATCTTAAAAAAATCCCTACTCAATTTCTTTTGACTTGTTCTATCAGTTGCTGAGAGGATATTAAAATCTCTGTAATTGTGGGTTTGCCTGTATCTCTTTGAAATTCTGTAATTTTTTGTTTCATGTTGTATCAATCTGTTAAGTACATAAACAGAATTGTTTTGACTTTTGATGAATTTATCATTATGATATGATCTTGTTTATCTCTGGTCCTGTTCTTTGCTCTGAAAATCTTTGAAATTTTGTCTTATAAAAATACAGCCATTTCAAAAAAAAATAAACATAGCCATTTCAATAATTGAGTAGTATTATCATAGTGTACCTTTTTCTATATGTTTACTTTTAAGCTATATCTGTGTCTTTATAATTGAAGAGTATTTCTTGTAGGCAGCATAGAGTTAGGTTTGGCTTTTTTAGCCATTCTGAAAATCGCTGCCTTTTAATTGGATTATTTAGACCATTTACATTTAATAAGACAGTCGATATGGATATGTTTATCATATTCCTGTTTGTTTTCTATTCCAGTTAATGATCCTTCAGGAGATTTAAATACTAAGAAAAGTTGTGATATACTTGTATAGTTACTGTTTCTGGTGTGCTTCATTTCTTTGTGTAGATCCAGAGATGCATCTGGAATCGTTTTCCTTTGTTCTGAAGAACTTCCTTTAATATTTCTTGTTGTAAGAATCTATAGGTGATGAATTGTTCCAGCTTTTGCATGTCTGAGGAAATCTTGCCTTCATTTTTGAAAGATAGTTTTGCAGGTAATAGAACCATAGGCTAGCAGCTTTCTTTTCTTCCAGTATTTTAAAGATGGTACTCCATTACCTTCTAGCTTATATTATTTGCAACAAGAAATCTGCCATAATCCATATCTTTGCTCCATTATAAATAATGTGTATCCCCTCCCCCCGGCTGCTTAAACAATGTTTAAATAGTGGTAAAACAAACATAACATAAATTTTACCATCTTAGATGTATAGGTCAGTAGTCTTAAGTACACTCAGTTGTGTCACCATAATTATTGTCCATCCCCAGAAATATTTTCATCTTGTAAAACTGTAGCTCTGTACCCACAAAACAATAAGTCTCCATTGTCCCTTATGACAACCCCTGCTGAGTACCATTCTGCTGTCTAGCTGTGGATGTGAATTGTCTTTCTTTGAACTTTTAAGGCTGAATAATATTCCCTTGTATGTATATACCATATTTTGTTTATCCATTCATTCATCAGTGGAAATGTGTTTCTTTTACCTTTTTTTGGCTACTATGAATAATTCTCTTATGGACAAGGGTGTATGCAAATATCTCTTTAAGATTCTGCTTTCCTGAGTATATATGCAGAATAGAATTGCTGGATCATATGGTAATTCTGTTAATTTTTTTGAGGGAACAGTCAGGTTGTTTTCCATAGTGGCTACACCATTTTACAATCTTATCAACTACACAAGGGTTCCAATGTCTCCAAATCTGCACCCACCAGTAACTGTTATTTTCTCCCTCCCTCCCTTTCTTCTTTCTTTCTCACTCTCTTTCTTTCTCTCCGTCTTTGTTTTTTTCTTTCTTCTTTTTCTTTCTTTCTCTCTCTCTCTTTCTTTCTTTCTTTCTTCTTTTTCTTTCTCTTTCTTTCTTTCTTTCTTTCTTTCTTTCTTTCTTTCTTTCTTTCTTTCTTTCTTTCTTTCTTTCTTTCTTTCTTTCTTTCTTTCTTTCTTTCTCTCCCTTCCTCTCTCCCTCCTTTCCTTTATTTCTTTTTAGTATTTATCCTAATGGGTGTGAGAGTATACCTCATGGGATTTTGATTTGCATTTCCCTAATGATTATTAATGCTGAACATCTTGTCATGTGCTTATTGACCATTATATACTTTCTTTGGAGAAAAGTCTATTCAAGTTGCTTGTTTATCTTAAAATTGGTGGCTTTTTTTGATTGTTGATGAATTATAGGAGTTATCGGTATATTCTGTCAATGTTTGCTTTATATATTTCAGATCTGTGATGTGTGCATATGTGTATAGTCATTATATACTTGTGAATTGACCCCTTTATAATTATTTAGTGTCCTTCTTTATCACTTGTAAAAGTTTTTAATTTAAAGTCTATTTTGTCTGATAATAGTGTAGCTGTTCCTGTTCTCTTTTGGGTTTACTATTGGCATGGAATAAGTTTTTCCATCCTTGCACTTTCGGTCTATGCATGGTCTTGCGTCTGTGGTGAGTCCCTTACAGACAGCATATAACTGGGTCAGTCCTGTTTTTTTAATCCATTCTGTCAAGTTGTGATTTTTTAAATGAGGAGTTTCATCCATTTGCAGTTAATTACTGACAGGGGAGCACTTAATATTGCCATTTTATTTATTTTCTGTACTTCCTGTGGCTTCTTTATCCTTCATTTCTATCCTTCCTTCCTGCCTTTGTCTTCAGATGATTTTTTTCCAGTCATGACTAGTTTTGAGTCCCTTCTCATTTCCTTCTATGTATATTCTGTATATATTTTCTTTGTGGTTACAATGAGGATTACATATAACATCCTAAAGTTATAACAATGTATCTAAATTGATTACTTCACTTCACTTACATGTAAAAATCCTGCATCTTTACCTCACTTCCCCCCCTTAGATTATTGATGTCACAGGTTCCATCATATGTTATGAACGCACTAATGTAGATGTAGAATTACTTGTACGATTTTGTCCTTGATATCCTATGGAGGAGTAAAAAGTGAAGAGAATAACCAAAATGACAACATTACAATTTTTTATTTGTCATATATATATACCTTTGCTGGAGAATTTTGTATTTTCACATGACTTTGGGTTATTACGGTCTGTTCTTCCATTTCAACTTGAAGGACTCCCTTTAGCATTTCTTGAAGGGCAGGACTAGTGATGTAGTCCTTCAGTTTTTGCTAATCTGGGGCTGTCTTAATTTCTCCCTCATTCCTGAAGGACAGTTTGTTGTATAATAAAATACTCGGTTGTGTTTTTTTTAAGGCTTATTTATTTTGAGAGTGCATGAGCATGAGTGGAGGAGGGGCAGAGGGGGAGAGAGAATCCCAAGCAGGCTTCTGTGCCATTAGCTCGGGGCCTGATGCGGGGCTGTAACTCATGAGCCTTGAGATCAGGACCTGAGCTGAAATCAAGAGTCAGAGGCCTAACTGACTGAGCACCCAGGCGCACCTCAGTTGTTTTTTTTCTTTCATCATTTAAATCCACCCCGCCAGCTTAATTGAGGTATTGTGGATAAATTAAAATCATGTATATTTAAAGGTATACATTGTGATGATTTGATATATATTTTGAAATGATTAGCACAATCAAGCTAATTAACAGATTCATTACCTTACAACGTTCCCATATTTGTGTGTATGTGGTGAGAAAACTAAGACCTACTAAAAAAAAAATTTACTCTTTTAGCAAATTTCAGGTACATAATACAGTATGATTAAACACAGTCACCATGTTGTACATTAGATCCCCATAAGCTAGTCATCTTATGCCTGAAAGTTCGTACCCTTGACCAACATCTCCCTGTTTCTCCTCCCTTGCTGCCCCTGGAAACCATTATTCTACTTTCCTTCTGTGAGTTTGGCTTTTTTACATTCCACATGTACATGAGCTCATGTGGATTTGTCAGTGTCTGGCTTATTTCACTTAGCGTAATGTCCTCCCGTTCATGTATGTTTTTGCAAATGTCAGGATTTCCTTCTTTTTAAAGGTTGAATCCTATTCCATTGTGTATACACACCACATTTGCTTTTTCCATTCATCTGTCGATGGACACTTAGGTTGTTTCCTTATCTTAGCTACTGTGAATAATAAAGCAATGAACACTGGAGTGCAGGTCTCTTTTTTGAGTAGTGATTTTAATTCTTCTGGATGTTTTCCTACAGTGGGATTGCCGGACCTATTGGTAGTTCTAATACATAGTTGTATTTTTAGTGTTTTGAGAAAACTTGATGCTCGTTTCCATAATTGTACCAATTTACGTTCCCAGTGTATAAGGGTTCTGATTTCGCTACATCGTTGCCGATAGCTGTTAGCTTTTGACTTTGTGATAATAGTCCTTCCAACAGGTATGAGGGGGTATCTCATTATGGTTTTGATTTGCATTTCCCTGATGATTAGTGATTGGAACAATTTTCCACAAAAACTTATTCACACAAAAACTTGCACGCAGCTATTTACAGCATCTTTATTCACGCTTGCCAGAGCTTGGGAACCGCCCACCAGGAGATGAATTGATTAATAAACTGGTACATCCAGACAGTAGAATGTTATTCAGTGCTGAAAGGAGACGAGCTGTCAAGCCCCGAGAAGACATGGAAGAACCTTAAATGCATATTCTGAAGTGAAAGCAGTCAATCCAAGAAAGGCCTCATATTGTGTGTTCTCAACTATATGACACATTCGAAAAGGGAAACCATGGAGACAGTAAAAAAAAAAAAAAAATCAATGGTTGCCAGAGGTTGGGTTGTGGGGAGAGATGAATAGGAAGGCACAGGGGATATTTAGGGCAGTGAAAATACTCCATATGATAGCATGGTGATCAATACATGTCGGTACTTATTTCCAAACCCATAGAATGTACACCACCAAGAGTGAACCCTAGTGTAAACTATGAACTTTGGGTGATAACGGTGTGTCAGTGTAGGGTCATCAACTGTAATAAATGTACCACTCCAGTGGGGATGTTGATAATGGTGCAGAGGGTGTATAGAACTCTCTATACCTCCCTCTTAATTTTGCTGTAAGTCTAAAACTGTTCTAAGAGAATAATTTTTTTTTAAATTGGTGATAAATATGAGAGTTTATTTCTGGACTCTCAATCCTGTTCCATTGATTTATGTGTCTATCCTTTTTGTTTTTAATGTTTGTTCATTTTTGAGAGAGAGAGAGAGAGCACGCAAGCGTGTGCAGGGGAGGGGCAGAGAGAGAGAGGGAGACACAGAATCCGAAGCAGGCTCCAGGCTCTGAGCTGTCAGCACAGAGCCCGATGCGGGGCTTGAACCCATGAGCCGTGAGATCATGACCTGAGCACAAGTCAGATGCTTAACCAGCTGAGCCATCCAGGCGTCCCATACATAACTATCCTTATGCTCATACCAAAGTTTGGATTAATGTAGCTTTGTAGTAAGTTTTAAAGTCAGGAAGTGTGAGTCCTGCAACTTTGTTTTTCTTTCTCAATATTGTTTTGGCTATTCTGGATACCTTGAATTTCCATATGAATTTTATGATCAGCTCATACATTCCAGCAAAGAGTCAGCTGGGCTTTTGGTAGGGAGTATATTTAATCTGGAGATCAATTTTTGGAATATTGCCATTGTAAAAATACTAAATCTTCTGATTCATGAACATGGGGTGTTTTTTCATTTATTTGTGTCTCCTTCAGTCGTTTTCTGCACCGTTTTGTAGTTTTCAGAGTATGTCTTGCACTTCCGTTATTAAATTTACTCATACGTATTTTACTCTTTTTGATGCTAATGTAAGTGGAATTGCTTTCTTCATTTTTGGTTTCTTCACTGTTACTGTTTAGAAATACAACAGGGGCACCTGGATGGCTCAGGTGGTTAAGCGTCTGACTTCGGCTCAGGTCATGACCTCACGGTTCGTGAGTTGGAGCCCCACGTCAGGCTCTGTGCTGACAGCCTGGAGCCTGCTTCAGATTCTTTGTGTGACCCTCCGTCTCTGCCCCTCCCCCACTCACACTCTGTCTCTCTGTCCCTCTCTCTCAAAAAATAAAATAAACATTTAAAAAAATTTGAAAAAAGAAATGTTAGATTTTTAGTGGATTCCTTAGGATCGTTTATATACAAGATCATATCATCTAGTATAAATTAACATAGTTTTACTTCTTCCTTTCCAGTCTGATGAGTTTTCTTCTCTTTCTTGCACAATTGTCCTGGTTAGAACCTCTGGCACAGTTTCAAATAGAGGTGGTCAAAGTGGTCATCCTTGTTTTTTCCGTGATCACTGGGGACAAGTATCCAGTCTTTCACAGTTAAGCATCATGTTAGCTGTGGGTTTCGTTTAGATGACCTTTATCAGTTTGAGAAAATTCACTTCTAGTACTAGTTCATTATGTATTTTTATCATGAGGGGATATTGAATTTTGTCAGATGCTTTTTTCATCTGGTATGATTATATAGCTTTTGTACCTTATTCTGTTGATACTGAGCATTACGTTAATCATTTTCAGTTGTTAGACCAACTTTAGATTCCTGAGATATGCCCCACTGGGTCCTGGTGTATAATACTTTTTATACGTTGTTGGACTTGGTTTGCTAGTCTTTTTTTTTTTTTTTTTTTTTTTTTCGGTTGTTTGTGTGTATACTCCTAAGCAGTACTGGTCTGTTTCTTTTCTTTTCTGATGACGTCTTTATTTGGTGTTGGTGTCAGGGTGATACCTAATAGAAGGAGTTATTTTTTTCAAAGATGTTTGTGAAAAGTCGGTATTCTTTGAATTTCTGGTAGAATTTACCACTGTGAAGCCAACTCATTAGTAGTTTTTAAAAATTAATTCACGAGCGCCTGGATGGCTCAGTTTAAGCGTCCGACTTCGGCCCAGGTCATGATCTCACGGTTCGTGAGTTGGAGCCCCAAGTCGGACTCTGTTCTGACAGCTCAGAGCCTGGAGCCTGCTTTGGATTCTCTGTCTCCCTCTCTCTCTGCCCCTCCCCCACTCACAATATGTCTCTCTCTCTCTCTCTCAAAAATAAATAATAAACATTAAAAAATTAAAAAAAATAATTTTCTGTATTTGTTATAGTCGATTCGTATTTCTGATTTCTTAATTTTTGATAGTTGTGTCTTTCTAGGAATTTGTCTGTTTTATCTAAGTTAATTTATTGGCATACAATTGTATATAGTATTCCCTAATAACTCTCTTTATTTTAAACCTTTTTTTTACATAAAATATTTCCAATTCACAGAAAAGAATGGGGGAGAATAAAGAAATCAACTGCCAGTAAGCAAATGTTAATGGTTTTCTATATGGCTATAGAATTCTTAAAAAAAAAGTGAAGAAATAAAATATTCAGTGTTAATTGAAACTTACTTTATACCTACTACTACCTAATTCTGTTTCTTTCTAGATGTATCCTGAATGTTGAAATTGATCTTAGAAATTGAAAAATTGAAATCTTGAATCTTTACCAGCCATGTTTTTATACTTAGTATCTTTGTATACAGAAAACTGCACACAGCATTCTTGTTTTAAAATGTTACTTGCAGGTGCCTTCATGGCTCAGTCAGTTAAGTGTCTGATTCTTCATTTTGGCTCAGGTCATGATCTCACAGTTCGTGGGCTCGAGCCCCACACAGAGCCTGCTTAGGATTCTCTGTCCCCTCGCCCCCCAAATAAATAAACATAAAAAAAATGTTACTTGACGGGCGCCTGGGTGGCTTGGTTGGGCGTGTGACTCTTGATTTTGGCTCAGGTCATGATCTCATGGTTGTGAGATCAAGCCCCATGCCAGGCTCTGTGCTGGGAGTGGAACCTGCTTAAGATTCTCTCTCTCCCTGTCCCTTTGCCCCTCTCCCCTGCAAAAAACAACAAAAAATGTTACTTAGGCCTGCTTCATCCTGCACTTTTTTCTCCTAAGCATTTTGAGATTCTCTTACACGGACACATTTGATGTAGTTCATTTATGTAAACTGCTTTGTTTAAAAGTTCTCCAACTGAAAGGCATATGGGTTGTTTCTCTCATTGGCTCTGTAAACGACACTTTAGTGTTGATTCTGGCACCTGTCTGGGGGCATGGGTGTTTCTCAAGGAGGTAGACCAACAAAGTTAAATCACAGAGTATGTATCTCCAACTTGACTAGGTGTTGTAAAATTGTTCTGAAACTCTTGGGCTTTGGGATGTGCTTTAAGTGGCTACAGAAGTCCCAGCTGTGATAGGCAGTGTTGGACAGGGAGTCACTCATTGCGTGTGGCTTGGCCAGCAGGTTCATTTACCACGCCCCAGTCGTGTAATCCAGGTTGTAGCTGGCTGGCCAGGTAAAAGCTGTGCCGTGAATGCCACACACTATTCCTAGGAGTAGCTACTTCATAAAATGTGTGAGACTGAGACTTGAGAGACAGCCAGGTGGGGTGAACCCTTTGACGTAAATGAAGTCAGCTGTGATCAACTGAATCTGTAATATATCGTAATGGAGATGAAGCGTTGTGGGCACCAAGTCTGCAGAAATAGTCTGGGTTCTGGGGTATCAGAAGCGTAGTCTCAAATCCACGCTTTGCTTTCTTTGTAATTTTGGGAAAGTCATTCCCCTCTCAGTCCTCAGTTGCCACATCTGTAAAATGGGGGTAATCACAGTTCGAAGCTCACAGACTTGTGGCTAAATGAGGTAATATGCACGAAGTGTTTGGCACTGGGTCTGGGATCTTGCAGCATTGACTAGGTTTCTGTCCATGGTTGCATTCCCATTCATCAGTGCTGTGTACGAGGAGCGTGCACAGAAGGGTTAAGCAGCTTTCCGTCGTAGTACCTTTTTTTGGTCTGCCCATTGTGGCTTCTGTATCTCCAGTGAATGTGATGTCCTGGTCAGCCTTCCAAGTTGCTTGACAGACATAATTTAAGTAAAACACATAAAGCTACTATGTCTCAACAGCTCCGCAGACCTTTTCTAGTGCTTTTTTGTTGTAACAAAACCACTGTAACTGCACTCTTGGTCTGGAGAACCTCACCGGCAGACAGCTTTGTTGGCCGTTCTGTTTAGCGTGACTTGACTTCCTTGCAGCCGTGAGACAAGGAGCACAGCAAAACCTTCGAAGGCCTATACTGGAGTGTCTGATGGGAATTGCTTTAAATTCTTGTGTTTGTTTGTGTGTGTGTTTTTTTTTAAGTTTATTTTTGAGAGAGAGAATGAACATGAGAGGGGCAGAGAGAGAGAGAGACAGAGAATCCCAAGCAGGTTCCACGCTGTCAGCCCCGAGCCTCACCTGGGGCTCGATCCAAGTCATGGATTGGGAGATCATGACCTGAGCTGAAATTGAGTCAGATGCTTAACCCACTGAGCCACCCAGGTGCCCCAGAAGCACTTTAAATTCTTAACTATCAACCTGAATAAAGGCCCCTCCTCCTCATCAGTTAAATTTCAGCTTTGGACACGACACTGGCATTTGCTTCCTTTGGGTTTTAGATGCTTTTGAGTCTACTACGTGTAGCATAGGGTGAGGCCACCGGGGTGACCGCCTGCTGGGCCATCTCCCGTGGTCCCTTCATGGAATGATCTGTGACACAGTCCTGCCCAACAAGAGGGTATTCAGAAAGTTGATAAGCATCTTTTGTTTTTTGTCTCATGACACAGTATGTGTATGATTTCAGTAACTTGCCATAAAAACTAGCAGAAAAGATGGCCAGGATATCAAAGTGAGGTTTCTTTTTGGAAGCTGAATTTGGTTCAAATTAACAGCCATCAGACTCCTCAGAAGCTAAGCTAAGCTACGTGTGGGAAGAGCAGTGGGGGAATGGTCATTAGGTGACGAGAAACGCTGGAGAGGATCGTGTGGCCACACGAAAGGGTCGGTGGCATGAAGCTGACATCTGTCACCAAGTTGGGCTTGCCTTGGCTCAGTGTGGCTCAGTGCACTTCCAGCCATTGCTAAGCCTGTGTGTCTGTGCTGAGAGATTTGGTACTCACCTCGATTCTAGAGCAAATGTGCATACAGCGTTTGAAAGATGCTCAGGGAGGGCCGTGTCCAGGATCTGAACAGCTTTCCAAGGCCCTGTAGGATCCATCCCGACAGAGTGGTCCGCAGAAGATGCTGAAGCCCCTCAAGGCCTGGGACCCTGGAGGGCACAGCTGCCTCCTACCTTTCCAGTAGCCCAAAAGTCTTGTTTCTCAGACTTTCTGTGTGGAGTGCGTCCTGCGGCCAGACTCCAGCATCTAGCCTGTGGCCGGGTGCAGAGGAGGGTCTCAGCCCAAATCGCTTGTTAACCCTGAGCTCACCCAGCCTGCGCTCTCTGCCTGGAGTGTCCTTTCCATGTGTAAACACCGTGTCTTGTGTGTACCTAAAGCTCCCTGCTCTGTCCCGTGGCCTCTCCTCAAAGGCCGAGGCACTTTCGCACGCTCTCATACCGCGTTGTCTCTCCCCGCAGTGTGGGGGGCTGGGGGGACCTTGGCTGGTAACATGGGAAGTGACAAAGTTTTAACCCCTTGGAAGCATCATGTACTTACTGATCTGTTGAGGCGGCTGTCTTGGTCCCTCAACGTCACAGTTAATGACCATCTTGTTGCATTGAGGGAATCAGTGATCTTGCTTTTTCCCTTTTGTGGCTATTGACACGGGGCCTATTTCATAATCAGGTATCAAAATGGACGTTACGGTTTCCATCACATTTGCTCATCACCATTTTATTTCCAAAGCAAGGAGGAAAATATAATGCTGTTTTCCTCAAAACTTGATTTTAACCATGGGCTTTTGGGTTAAAAATTAAATGCCATCTTACTAAAAGAATACCTAATCCTAAAGACATTTTGTATGGTCTATAAAAACACCTTGTAGTGTTTTGTTTTGTTTTGTTTTAAACTTGGTTAAATTGAAGGATTATCTGGGTCTTTCAGGAATTTTGTTGGTGCATTTCCTGCGATCAAAGTGTGCGCGTTTTCACTGTCCACGGATGTCCACATCAACCTCCCTGGGGGAACCAGGTACTTGATCCTATCTTCCCGTCAATGTTTCCTTAGAAGAATGAACATGACTTTGGTGTAAATCTTGCCATGTTCAGGTTCGGCCAGTCCTGATTTCTGTCTTGTCTCCCATGTTCCTGGACTTGGGGGAGGGTGGCCCACTTGGCCTGTGAGCTAGAGTTCACCTCGGTGAGGCTACTGGTTTCGTCTGCAGCCAGGTGCTGTGAGGTGTGTGTTTGAAGGTGGGGTCTCCTCCAAACTCCGTGCCCGTGCCCAGCTCTGCAGTGGCTCTCCCGACCCGTAGGGTATGGCCCTCCCTCTGCACAGCAAGAACCACAGTACATCAAAATGTTTTTTATTTGAGACACAAAAAATGCAAAATTGCTGAGATATCAAACGTTTCCCGATCGGCTACAATACTGCCACTATGTACAAAAGATCTGACGATCAGTGTGCACACATATAAAAATACAGTATGCGTTGCCTATGTACAGGACATGTGCAAAATGTATGGCGTTCAGACATGATACGGAATTCATTTCAGGGGTGCAAACAGCAAATACAAAGGCATCATGGTTTTTCTTTTAAAAAACAACATAAAGGCAGTACATGAATGGACCCCCCGATTGCCATAATTTTTTTATTAGGCTAGTGCTTTAGTAAGCGGGGCTCTGTAGATGGGTATCTTTCTCCTTGTTTTCATAAAGTGAGATGCTAAGACATGATGTGACAATGAAAATAAGAAGAGAAACACCTATCACGCTGTGTTTCTACTGCAAGCAAGAAAAAAAGGAAACTAACCTGTACTTAGGAAGAAACTCTGTATTACTACTAAATATGCATTCTTCTGAAACCAACAAAACAAATCTATACTATTTTACATGAAAACAACAGAGAAATATCTACATCTTTGTGAAAACTATAACCTTAAATGGATAATACCTTTTTGGGACTGATTCTTGAGAGCTCGTTAGTCTCAAATTTTAAATAAAAAGTGCCTCCTTTTGGCAAATACTTGGCAATGCCTTTGGTTCCTTTAAAGCGAGTTTGCATTACTACTGGTTACTTGAGGTTAAGTACTTTTGGTAGATACTAAACCCTTCCCTAAATGCTCCCTCTTCCTACCAAGTTAGCAAGTCTCCTTACAGCATCATGTAGAGAGGTAACTGTTACAAGTCTCGGTGATTCTGTGAACTGGGTTAAAGCTTTGTCTTAGTAGTTGGCACAAAGCTCTGTTCAACACAACAGCTGTGCTGATAATCGCCAGTGGCCTGTTTTGATTCCAGACAGCACCTTTGGTCTGAGACCGCCATCCTCGTGTCACAGAATTGTGACCTTTCTGGCTGGTGACTAGCAGAGCAGTGTGTAGTGGGGGGGTAGGGTGGGGGGCGATGAGCACTCTGTAAACGTGCAGCTTTATGAAGCGCGGGCTTCAGATCAGCTCTGCAGGCAGGTTGGCCAGGGGGAGTGGGGAAGACACAGACCCCTCTTGGGTGTCATGCGGGCAGTCACTTCACACATGAGAAAGGCAGCCCGGATGGACGGTGAGTGAGCGAGGGTGGGGACCAGGACAGAGAATTACTGCTTCTGGTGATTTTCCAGTTTTGACTGAAACCACTCAGAGGATGAGCTGATGCGCAGGTAGGATGCTCTCCCAATCCGCACCTCTGCACTTGTAAGCTGTGCTCCCTGATAAACCTGACCTTCCACTTAATGTTCTTTGATGGTGTGGGCTGCGTGGCCTCCAGGGTGGTGGACAGTTTGTGTGGTAGCCCGCTCTGGCGCCAGGAGCCAGCCTGCACACGTCGGCAGGGCCGGATGGCGGAAAATGGAGGGTTACTTGTGGATCTGGATAAATGGCCTGTGTTGCTCTGTTGGTAGACACTGGACAGCTGTTCTCCCCGAACTTCTCTAACAAGTCCCTGGTGGTGCCACAGGCTCCCCCCCCCCCCCCCCCCACCTCCCCCTGCCCCACCGCAGGCAGGAGCCCCATGAGGCCAGGTGGGCCCAATGCCTTCACCGCTTCTCTGTGGCCCAGTCTGTTGGCAGACTAGAGGGACTGTCCCATCACTTGCGGGGATGGCTGCTTGGCCAGCTCCTGTGGCTGCTTTCGGCCTAGGAATTCTGAAAGGGCTCTGAAGAGAGCCGTGTGGCCTGGAATGATTGGGGTTGAAAGGGCAGAGGAAGCCTGAGTCAACTTTGGTGACAGGATGGGCACCACGCCGCCGATATGCTGACTGCACAGTTCCGTGGCGCTATCTTATTACCATGACTTTGCTTTCAGGAGGCGGCAGCTGGGAGGCAACACCAGGCTACCTTCGCCCCCGTTCCAAAACCGCACCTCCTCCAGCCTCAGTTACGTGGGTCACAGAACCGTGCAGTTTAGAAAGGGAACTGAAATGAGATCTCTCTAGTGCTATAAAAATAGTCCTATGAAACACAAAGCATCCGAGCAAGAAATCCCACGAATTGAGACCGTGCCTTTGTCCAAATAGGTGGCAAATACTGTACAGTAGATTGCACGATTCAGGAGAATGCTAGAACGTGAACCACCAACGACCCGCCTGCAGCGGCTCCCTAGACGCGCTTTGCGGAGATGGACAAGGTGCCCACGTACCCCTGGGCTTCCAAAGGCTGAAGACGCTTCGGTGTCACTTTCTGTTCATCCGGCCGCCCAGTGACGTGACCAAGAAAGAACTGCGTACACTCGAAAGGCAAGCTTGGTTCTTTCGTGTTTCAGGAACATTTAGGGAAGGAAGCGTGGATGTGAGGAAACACGTACGTCCCGGAGCCGGCCGTTTCCTTGGCCAATGGCAATCTGCAAGACGACGCATGACGCACGACGCTACGCACGACGTCTGCGCTACAGGCGTTCACACCGAACGTCCACCGCCACCCTGCGCTGGGCTTCGATGGCCTGAGACCCCTCTCGGACAGTAACAGTAGGCCTGTGGACTGCACAGCCTTCCCGTCGCGCTTTGCATCGCGTCCACAGACTCAGGTCAGGGGCCTCGTTTCCGTGTCCTCTTTGGTCTCGTCACACGCCGCCCACGCTCCGTGTCCTCCCTCTGACCTAGAACGTGGAGCGCGGACCCCGGGCGGCTGCCCCCACGGCACGGACGCCGGGCTCGCCACCCCGGCCGGGCCCCGAAGGAATGGTGCGAGCGGGAGGCCGGCGGAGCCCCGAACGGGAGCCTCCTCGCCTTCCCTTCCGAGGAAGCCCTGCACGTGACGGCGAGAACGCACGTGTGAAGCAGGCACCTTCACGGCGCGTGGCGGGCAGAGAGCAGCCTGGGGAGACGGCCTTCTCCGCGCCGCGGCTGTATTTCGGAGAGCGGCCTTCCTGGGGGCGTGTTTCAAACCCTGTTTGACGAGAGCGAAGCGGGCTGCTGAGGGCTGGGACACCCCGTGTGCGCGCGGCTCAGGGTGACGGAAGCGGGGGGGGGGGGGGAAGGGGGCGCGGCGGGGCCGGGGCATGAGGCGGCGCCGCGGCACGAGGCGGCGCCACCGTCCCCTGCAGTCCCACGATGTCGGGTGCCAACCTTGTAAGCCTCGTTTCAATCTGAGTGAAGCCCCGGGCCTCGACCTCCCCTGAGAGGAGGAAGGGCCTGCCCGAGCGAACGGGCCCCTCCGTCCCCAGAGGGCGGCTGGCGCCCTCGCCCTTGCTCACGGGTACATCCTGCTTCGAAGTTTCTAGATTGCGTGCGCCGGCCTACCAGTTCCTCGCCATCTCAACTCACTCAGACCACACTGAGCATAACCGCTTCTGCCTCGAACCACTCAGAAGTGCTTCCAACTTGGGAAGTGCCACCTCACAGAGGGCTGCAGTGTGCGGGGCGACCGGATACGGGAAAAACAAACTTTCCTTGCATGTAGTAAGATCTAGAAACCAAAATAAAAATCTGAAAGGAGGTCGGCTGTGCGGCAGAACGCAAAGCCGGCAGTGATTCCCCAGTTCTTTCCAGACAGTGGGTCAGGCTGGCTCTTCCCACGTCACTCTGGGCACATCACCAACTCATGACCCAGAGAGATCAACCTGACCCTCAGGTTCACACAAAGCGAGGCGTAGAGCATGACAATGGTATTTAACAAACACCTTCACGCTTTTTGGTAGATTGCAGGGTTTTTCTTCAGTTATTTACATTTTATCGTATACTTAAATGACTAGCTTGACCTAATTTTGGAAGTCCTGTGATAGTTGGCATTTTAGAAAACTCTTCAGAAACTACTCAACAAACGTGACAACTTCTATGTAAAAAAAACTACTAAAACCTCCAGTTTTTCAATCTTCGGCCTGATAATATAGCGAGAACTCGGGTATGACATCCAGTTACAAGCCTATAAAATGACAGGGAAAAGCGACAGGAGAGGCGGCCAGAGCTGGGGGCTGGCGGCCAGCCTGGTGAGAGTCTAACTCCGAGCCGCTGCAGGAATGTCCTGGCTGACGACAGCCTTCTCCCCTGCCCTCTCTTTGCAACTCACCAGCTCAGGAGGACCGTTCACACTGGAGCCTCCTGGGTTCTTTGAGATGGGTCTGGTTACCTGAAATCAGTCAGCTTTTCTTTAAATACAGAAATACACATGGCTCAAGTACTCTAGAAATATTCGAGTTATTAAAACAAGTAGAACCGCTGGCTACCCAATCCCTTACCCCAGTGTAGGCTGTACATACCACATGTGAGAGTGTACATACAAGTGTCTAATATACACATGAAAATCAATCTAATCAACCCTGAGGGTTGCTAATAGAATTTTCAGTGTTCTCATTCATTATATGTGGACTTTGTACAGTGGTTTATGACCGTTTTTTTTTTTTTCTTTTTTACATTGTCTGGTGATGGTGAAAGATCATCCATTTGAATTGAAATTTGGGAATCTAAAGTAAGATTCCCCAAACCACAAAATAAACTACGACACAGAAAAAATTATGTTGGTTTCTGAATGGAACCGAAAATCTTCAGCTGGAAGCTGTCCCGGAACTGGCTGGCGCTCTCTCTCCACTGCCTGTGCTGCCTGACCAGGCTCAGGCCATTTCTAGGAAACACCACGTGCAGGGACCTCTCCCCTCCCTCAACTGGCATCCTCTTGTGAGTGGAGCCGTCTGCCTTCTATTTGGGGTCTTAAAGCGACCACAGAGGTTTAAATGTAGTTGACGGAGAACCCTCATGTAGTTATCCTGCACACGTCACTCTCTGTCATGTCTTTATCTAAAGGTACTCTGCATTCTTTACTGAAGTCTGGAAAAACGAATGAGTCTTCTTTGACCAGTGATTTTTTTCAGAAGGCCCCGTGCTATGTTAAATTGTAGAAATTCACCGCCGGATGCAATGACATGTTTTCACACTTGGTTTCCAGGCTGTGACCATCTAGCCACCCTTTCTATGACAACATATTTTATTTGCAACAACGCCGCTATGGATCTGTCTCTAAAAACTGCCCTCTTCAGAACGATCTTCATCTTCTTAGATGTCAGGAACTCGGACGAGAAATCTGTGATGTTAGTCCCATGGCAACGGCAGGTCTTGTGGATCTAGAAAGTCAGTGGAGAACATGCTGGGAGCGGTGGTGCTGAGGGGAGTGAGTCCCGACGTGTTGGGCATGGTAATGTCCAGCCACTCCATGTTGTCTAAGTTTGAGTCAGAGAGGTCAAGTGACAGACAGGGGGTACTTGCAGCAAACTGGGCTTCAGCAGTCTCCATGGGTGAGTGTGAATGGTCCAGCACACTTGAGTGACTCAGCAAGTCATTCTGGAGGTCCTCGATCAGAGAGAAGGGCTCTCTGTCTTCACTGCTGCTTTGCAGGGGAACAATTTCGTTGGCCGAAGGTAAAGTTCCATCCAAGAAAGCTTCTAGCTGGTTCTCTAAGCTGGCAGATAAACTGCTCAGGGGTTCTAAGGAGACGGGTGGTGCCATTTGGACTTGGGGCGGGGGCCGGGACACCACCGTGTTGACTGGCATTGTGGTGATGCTGGCTGTCACTGGTCTCATTTTGGAAATGGGAGAAGGCTCTTCTTTTATAGGGAGGGAAATCTCTGTGTAAAATAATTGAAGTGATTAGTAAGTAAGGACGTGATACTGTTTAAACATTTTTATGAATTAGGACAGTTCTTTTGCTATTTTGTGAGGACTTCTACACAGTCTGTCTTAGGGGTAGGAAGAGAATGCTATTGGTCAGAGTCCTTGATCGCCTGTAGGATGATGGCTCTTTTTAGCTGAATAAACATTTTCAGGTTATAACATTCTGATATGCTTTCTAGTCTTGTTACTTAAGAGCAGTAAGCATGACAAGCAGTGATATGGCACCAGGGAGGAGCTGATGGTTACATTTATTTGATAATTTGATCTTTGGGTCCTGGTTCCCAGGTACTTCAGGCTCCAGACAGGGTTCATGTCTTGTCCGATACCATGGATCTGCCGTCACAGCAGCAACCACCCTTAAAGTGAACCTTAATGTCACAACTGTGTTCCCAGTTTGTGCAGCCATGAAGTACATTCTTAATATCCTGAAAGCTCTAACTATATTCTTTTTCCTACTATCATTATAGTTGAACTTTATACGTTCTGTATAAAGTTCGAAAGAGATGCAATGCCCACCATCTTTTATTTCTGAATTATAGCTAACACACGGCTCCTTTGACCCTCTTCTTTAAGATGGGTCACCTTATTTTTCTGCCTTGTCTTGTTTTCTGAATGTATACAAAATCTTGAAGATCTGGCAAATGTCTTAATAAGCACTAAATATGTGTTATTCCTTGCTGGATCAAGTAGAAAATTAACACCATTTGCATTAGATTGCAGTGTTGCTATAGATACATTTACTTGAATAAAGTATCTTTTTTTACTTTCTTAGGGTATCTGATTGGTTTCGTTCCTATGCAGACACGCCAGGAAGGGTGGATTTAGTAACAGCTGTGACAGCTCAAAGGCCGGGATGCTTAATAAGGGAAAGAACCTACAGGCTGACTCCTGCTTGGGGACTGTCAACCATGTGTGCTGACTGTGCTTCTGTTCCCGGCGTGCAACTCTAGGACGGTCTGTGGTTTCTCACTTCCTGTAGTCGTCCCTAGAATTGTTCTGAAAGCTGACAGCGCGATCTCAGTAACCAGGCTTAATCAACTATTTAAATCTCTGTTCTCATGATTACTGGCCGTGGTTTACAACAGGATAAAATAACATACTCACTGGATACTTTGCCATTAAAAAAAAAAAAAAAAAATCATGCCTTGTGGGAAATAACTCATTTGATGACTTTGTTACATCTTAATTTCCAAATTTAGGCTGTAAAAATTATTCTGTCTAATCATATTAAAAAATCTTTATTTTCACCAGATCTGGCAAAAAAAAACCCCAAACCATTAAAAATATCCTAAAATCAGGCCATGAAATGTCTATTTCTTTTACCTCCATGGTGTAGATATACCATGAGTTTAAATTACTTTGTGATGCCAGTATAGTTCTTAGGAAAAGAAAAAATCTATTTGCACAAGTAGAGCTATAGTCAAACATCAAGAATTTCCCGTGTCCTCAAAACCAAATACTTATGCTATTTAGGGATATAAGCTGCTATGAATGGGGAAATTTTGATCCCTGTTTAAAAAAGTGATTAAAACTCCTTTCATCAAGGTAATTTAAGAATATTTTATTCCCAAACAGTATTTGTTGAATTTTTAAAATACTGTTTTTTAGATTTGTTTTGAAAGATAGGTTTGCAGAGGTTGAGGTACCCTTGATTTCTTTTTTGTGTGGTTAATATCCCTTGTCTCTTTAAAAAAAAAATTTGTTTTTTTTTTGGGGCGCCTGGGTGGCGCAGTCGGTTAAGCGGCCGACTTCAGCCAGGTCACGATCTCGCGGTCTGTGAGTTCGAGCCCCGCGTCGGGCTCTGTGCTGACAGCTCGGAGCCTGGAGCCTGTTTCCAAATCTGTGTCTCCCTTTCTCTCTGCCCCTCCCCCGTTCCTGCTCTGTGTCTCTCTGTCCCAAAAATAAATAAAAAAAACATTGAAAAAAAAAAATTAAAAAAAAAAAAAAAATTTGTTTTTAAGTTTATTTTGAGAGAGTCAGACACAGCATGAGTGGGGGAGGGGGGGAGAGAGAGAGAGATGCCAAGCAGGCTCGGAGCTGTCAGCGCAGAGCCTGATGCAGGGCTCAAACTCACAAACTGTGAGATCACAACCCGAGCCAAAGCCAAGAGTTGGACGCTTAAGCAGCTGGGCCACCTAGATGGCCCCCCTTATCTCCTTTTAAGATGATACACTATAGGGGCGCCTGGGTGGCGCAGTCGGTTAAGCGTCCGACTTCAGCCAGGTCACGATCTCGCGGTCCGTGAGTTCGAGCCCCGCGTCAGGCTCTGGGCTGATGGCTCGGAGCCTGGAGCCTGTTTCCGATTCTGTGTCTCCCTCTCTCTGACCCTCCCCCGTTCATGCTCTGTCTCTCTATGTCCCAAAAAAAAAAAAAAAAAAAAAAACGTTGAAAAAAAAAAGATGATACACTATAAAGTCTAAGATTTTCAATTATCTGTAGAATGCTTCAAAATTGCCTTTGAGTTCTAATAAAGGCGCTACAGTCTAAGCTAGGTAACCCGTGGTTGTTACAGAATTCATGTGTGAAGTAAGTAGAGCACTTTTATCCCATCACAGTGACATACACAGGGAACGTGTTTTAAAGTTTTTCGGTGTGGAATTTAAATTTGGCTCTCTTTTGCTATTTGTGAGGTGGTCTGTTATTTTCAAAAGGCAGAGATCTATGGATAAAACTAACATTACGTTATTGTTTGAAGCTGAAACAATGGTTTTCCTCCATTTTATAAGTTGTTTTAGTGTCCTCATTTAACAGATTTAAAACAGTAAATATAGCTGGAATTAGAAAAATATGTTTCTCGCTACTCAAAGATATGCCATGAGCTCTAAAGGAAAATATTCAAAACCTTGTCATAAAAGGTGACTCTGGCGGGTTCTGATGTGACTTGTAACCTACCTCCACTCTTGATAAGGATATCAAAGAGGTCGTCCATCTGCTGACTGTGTGCACTGGAAATCTACAACAAAGAATATAAATTAGCTTTCTTTCATGTGGACCCAGAAGCATTAACAGTTGGGAGCATTAAGGGACCCCTTTCCCCCACTCAGGCTTTCTCTCTCAAAAATATAGATTAAAAAAAAAGATAAACAGCTTCTGCACAGCTAAGGAAACAATCAACAAAACTAAAAGGCAATAGAATGGGAAAAGATATTTGCAAATGACATACTGGACAAAGGGTTATTATCAAAAATCTATAAAGAACTTACCAAACTCAACACCCGAAAAACAATCCAGTGAAGAAATGGGCAGAAGACATGAATAGACACTTTTCCAAAGAAGACGTCCACGTGGCCAACAGACACATGAAAGGATGCTCAACATCACTCATCATCAGGAAAGTACAAATCAAAACCACACTGAGATGTCATCCCACACCAGTGAGAGTGGCTAACAGTAACAACTCAGGAAACAACGGATGTTGGCGACGATGCGGAAAAAGGGGAACCCTCTCGCACTATTGGTGGAAATGCAAACTGGTGTAGCCACTGTGGAAAACAGTG
Organism: Neofelis nebulosa; assembly: GCF_028018385.1. NCBI lineage: Eukaryota > Metazoa > Chordata > Mammalia > Carnivora > Felidae > Neofelis > Neofelis nebulosa. The sequence goes on from NC_080799.1 coordinate 33,413,455, forward strand.
TGGAAGTTCCTCAACAAATTAAAAATAGCATTACTCTGTGACCCAGCAATAGCACCACTAGGAATTTATCCAAAGGATACAGGAGTGCTGACTCACAGGGGCACATGTACCCCAATGTTGAAAGGTGTACTATCAACAATAGCTCAATTATGGAAAAAATGCAAATGTCCATCAGCTGACGAATGGATCAAGAAGATGTGGTATATATTTACAATGGAATACCGCTCAGCGTTCAAAAAGAATGAACTCCTGCCATTTGCAACAACGTGGATAGAACTTGAGGGGGTACTATGCTAAGTGAAATAAGTTAGAGAAAGAAAAATATCCTATGTTTTCACTCCTAGGTGGAATTTGAGAAACTTAACAGAAGACCATAGGGGAAGGGAAGGAAAAATAAGAAAAACAGACAGGGTGGCAAACCATAAGAGACTCTTAAATACAGAGAAGAAACTGAGGGTTGATGGGGGTGGGGAGTTGGGGAAGGTGGGGAAAATGGATGATAGGCATTGAGGAGGGCACTTGGGATAAGCACTGGGTGTTGTATGTAAGTGATGAATCATGGGCTACTCCTGAGGCCAACCTACACTGTAACATACACTGTTACCCTGTAAGTTAGCTAAAGTGATATTAAAAAAAAAAAAAAAAAAAGAGCATGCCTCTTCACACCAAGAAACAGACTCTTACCTATAGAAAACAAAACTGATAGCTACCAGAAGAGAGGTGGGTGGATGATGGATTAAATAGGTGATGGGGATGAAGGAGGGCACTTGTGATGAGCACAGGGTAATGTAATGTATGAAGTGCTGAATTACTATACTGTACACCTGAAACTATATTTCACTGTATGTTAACTGGAACTTATATATATTTTTTAATGTTGATTTGTTTCTGAGAGAGAGACAGGGAGACAGAGAGTCTGAAGCAGGCTCTGCAGTGACAGGATGTGGGGCTCAAACTCATGAACCGTGAGATCATGACCTGAGCAGAAGTCAGTGACTTAACCAACTGAGTCACCACCCAGGTGCCCCGCTAACTGGAATTTAAACAAAAACTAAGAAATTTTAGTTACTATCTTATTTTTATCAACCAAAAAAAAAAAAAGTATGCCTCTCACTGATGTATACATTAGTTACGCATTGCTGTATTACACATTCTTCCAAGTTTACTGGCTTCAGATGCTATAGAGTTGTTATCTCCCATTTTCTGTGGGTCAGGAATTTAGGAAGAGTTGAGGTGGGCAGTTCTGGTGGGGGGCACCTCCATGGGCGTGCAGTCAACATGCCGGTCAGGCTACAGCCATCTTCCAGCTTGGCTGGAGAGTCCTATTGTAAAGATGGCTCACTATATGACTAGCAGGTTGGTGCTGGTTGTTGACGGGGTGGGCTCAGTTTCCCATCGCACGGGCCTCTCCAGAATGCTGCAGGACTGTCCACATGACAGCTGGCTTTCCCCAGAGTCAGCATCCAAGAGAGAGCAGGCAAGGCAGGAGGAGGATGCCTTTTATGAACTAGTATCAGAAGTCAAACACCATGGCTTCTGCCACTTGTATTAGAAGTGAGTCACTTATGGAGAAATGTCAAAAAAAAAAAAAAAACCCACAGAAATCTCTTGAAACCACTGCAGGGCGTTTGGTTAGGCTGGGTCTGTTTTTTAGTCACTCTGATAATTTCTGCATTTTAATTGTCTTGTTTACTCCATTTCTGTGTCTTGCATAATCAGTGATAGGATTAAGTGTGGGTTTACCATTTTGTTTTGATTTGCCCTGTTTTTCTTGGTGGTGGTGGTGTTCCTACTTTCTTGTGTTTTAAAAATACATATTCATTTATTTTTGGAATTCTAACTAAATTTTTCTATTTTGTAAAAGCTGTACTTTTTTTTTTTTTTTTAAAGCTGTACTTCTTTATTTGTAGGGGCATGCGATATACAGCCTTCATGTTTTGTAGGTTACTTAATGTTGTAGCATTGGACACAAGATATAAAGCCCCGGTCAACATCTAGATCCACTTCCACCATCCGTTATTGATATTTTTAAGTGTTAAATCTATATATTTTATAAACTCCTTTACAATGTTATTTTTTATAGCGCAGATTTTCTGGTGATGAATTCTTAATTTTTATCTGAAAATATCTTTAGTTCACTTTTATTCTTAAAGAGTATTTCTACTTGATACAGAATTCTAGTTTGACAGTCCCTCTGTCCTTCCTGTTCCCCACTAAGAACTTTAAAGACATTTCTTGGGGATTTTCTTACTTCAGCAGTTTCTGATGAAAACTCGATCATAAAACAAATAGTTGTTACAGTTGTTACCCTGTGTGCATTGTACTGCCTTTTTTTTTTTGGCACTTTCAAGATTTGCTCTTTAACTCTGGCTTTCAGTGATTTGACTCTGATATGATGAGGCCTTCTATTTACCCTGCTTGATGTTCAGTTAGCATCTGAAAGTTACAAACTTGTCTTTCATCATATTTGTGAAAAATTAGATTTCTTTTTAAAAAAAAATTTTTTTTATGTTTATTTATTTTTGAGAGGGAGAGAGAGTGTGAGCAGGGGAGGGGCAGAGACAGAGGAAGACACAGAATCTGAAGCAGGCTCCAGGCTCCGAGCTGTCAGCACAGAGCCTGATGCGGGGCTTGAACCCATGAACCATGAGATCATGACCTGAGCCGAAGTTGGATGCTCACTGGACTGAACCACCCAGGTGCCCCTATATATTTATTTTGAGAGAGAGACCGGGGGAGAGACAGAGAGAGAGAATTGCAAACAGGCTCCACACTGTTAGTGCAGAGCCCAACTCAGGGCTCAAACTCAGGAACCTTGAGATCATGACCTGAACCAAAGACACTTAAGCGACTGAGCCACCCAGGTGCCCCTTGACTATTATTTCTTAGAATATTTGGCCTGCTTCATTCTCTTCTCTGAATCCTATCATACCCATCTCAGACTGTCTAATATTAAACAACAGGTCTCTGAGGTTCTGTTCGCCTTAAAAATAAAATCTTTTCTCTCTTACTCACATTTGGATAAATTCTATTCATCTGTCTTCAAGTTCACTGTCTTTTTACCTGTCATCTCCATTCTGTTAAGGCCATCTCTAACTTTTTTCACTTTATTATTTTTTCAGTGTTTATTTTGTGAAAGAGAGAGCATGTGCAGAAGCAGGGGGAGGGGCACAGGGAGAGGAGGAGAATCCCAACCAGGCTCTGTGCTGTCAGCTCAATCCGACAAACTGAGATCATGACCTGAGCAAAAATCAAGAGTCGGACACTTAACTGACTGAGCCACTCAGGCACCTCTTTCATTCTAGATCATGTATTTTTTAGTTTTATTTATTTATTTATTTATTTATTTATTTTTATTTATTTATTTTTTAATATATGAAATTTACTGTCAAATTGGTTTCCATACAACACCCAGTGCTCATCCCAAAAGGTGCCCTCCTCAATACCCATCATAGTTTTATTTATTTTTAAGATGTTTATTTTTGAGAGAGAGAGAGAGAAGGAGTGGGGAAGGGACAAAGAGATCCACCATGGGCTCTGTGCTCACAGCAGAGAGCCTGATGCAGGGCTCAAACTCATAATCTGCTAGATGGTGAGCTGAGCTGAAGTCAGAAGATTTAACTGACTGAGCTACCCAGGTGCCCCATATTTTTTAGTTTTATTATTTCCATTTCATTAAAAAAATCATTTCTGTATTTTCTGTTTTTTCATTCATTGCAAGTACATTTTCCTTTACATCACTGATAGTTATAATAGCTATTTTAACACCCTTATCTGCAAATTCTAATACTTGGATTAGCTGGAGTTGCTCTTAATTCACTGCCTTTTGCCCTTCAGAAAGGGTTGCATTTTCTTCCTCATTTCTATACTGCATGTGGTGAATGGCTATGAATATCACATAGTGGAGACTCTATTCTGTTACTTTTCTCAGATGAGTGGTTTCTTTTGTTTTAGCATGCAGTCAACTTGGCTGGACTTGGAACTTCTGCCCAAGAAACATTTGGAAGGTCAATCACAGCTCACATCTTATCTTTAGCTCCGCTCCCATGACCACCCAATGTCTATGTGGCTTAGGAGTCAGCTCGAGATACAGACAGAATCTGGGGATCTTCCCCACTTGTTCCTTTCCTTTTAGGTTGCTCTCAACTCAGCCACCAGACTTCCCAGGGCATAAAGGCTGTGGTTTTTTGACCGGTAACCTCACCACTTAGCTTGATCCCAGAGTAAAAGCAGCAAAAAGAGGGGATTCATGCCTTTTATCTCCCTTCCTCCGAGTCTGGACTCCTCACCAGAATATGCTGCATCGATTCACTCTTCAATGCCCTCATGTTAGTGCTCTTTGTATTAAGACCAGGCTTTACAGCTGTTATCTGTGGAAGACTTGCTTAGCCAATAGTGAAATTGGAAGTCTGAGTGAAGGTATTTTAAAAACCTCAGCATGCCTGGAGTTCGGTGCTTAACGGTGTATAAAGAACACCAGACAGTGATGTAGAGCTGAGCTCCCTTAGCCTGTAAACAATAACCAGAGACAAACATGGCAGGGATTCCGGTCAGCTGTCTTTGGTTAAAGCGAGGTGAGGTTCCTTCGCTGCTGTGGCATGCATCAAGTGAGCAGCACATATGAACCTACACATGAGAACCGGGTTTGGAAGGATGCGTCCTACCTATTAATTTTCTCACCAATTGCAGTTAAGCTCTTTGCCTTTCATTTCATCTCTGCTCTCCTGTGGAGAGAACAGGTGTCACTCCTTACGGACTAATGGGGAGGACAATCTAGTGTAGCACCATGTGTTCCCATTCTTTTTGTAAATGTTTAAAACTGTTTCTGAAATTTGGTTTTCCCCTCACAGATAAGGGCCCCTGCTGACTATGGAAGTGAAGAAAACCTTTTCAACGACAGGGACTGTGTTCCTTTGGCACGAAGCAGTCAGAAGCACATGGTAATTGCACTTCCCGGGAGGCAGGCCACCCTGGGAGCATGCCGAACTGTATGCTGCGGCCTGGGACCGAGCAATTTCTGCAGCTGTCCGCTGAGGCGGCCGGGTAGGTCATGGTGACTGCTCACTGCCTGGTTGAGGGGACGGGCTTGTTCGGTGCTTGCTACACAAAGTGTGGATCCTCTGTGAGGCAGGGGTTCTTTCTCGAAACTTACCTTTTAGTTTAGAGGGGGAGGGAGACCAGGACAAAATTCGGGGGAAGGTATGACAAGGTTGTTGTTGGGCACCCACTGCGGGCCAGACGCCTTTACCAACGGGAACTCTCTTCCCATGGCTTGCAATAGGGAGCAATGAGGAAGGCTCGGCGGACAGGGGGACGCCTGGCGCACCGTGCCTAAGAGCACCTGGTTGGGCTGCGGATCAGCGCCCAGTGAAGTCAGGAGGACATCGGTTTCCTCCAGAGTGCTCTTGCTCGAAACACTAGCAAAATGGTTTGCACAAGCTGGCCGACTGGAGCAGAGGGTTCTGGGGACGCGTGGAAGATGAAGCAGGGTAAGGTAGGGGCTGGGCAGTCCCGATGGCCAGCCAGGTGGAAGACCGTCAGCTGAATGCCCCCGACGAATGGCAGCTTTAGGAAAGAGGGCCCCATAGAGGACTTCTGGGAGGATGGTGGAGTCCGGGACCCTCGGCTCACCTGATCCCACGGACGAAGCCAGGGGACAGCCACATGGGTACAAGAGTGACATAGCAGACTTCGCACGGGTAATGGTAGGAGAATACATGGAAGAGAGGAGGGGGGGGCAGAGACGCAGTAGGGAATCAAGTTCCTGGTGAGACAGACCACAAAGGAGAGGGATACCACAAGCACAGAGAAGGGAGGGGAGCAGACCCCACCCACATCAGGCACCCCAAACATTGGGGACCTGAACTGGGAAACGTTGAAAACCAATGGGCCTTAACTCTGGGTCCTTTAACAATCAGTGGGCTTAGCTCTGGGAGAGCGGGATGGCAATGGGAAACCGAGTCCCCACCCTTTGACCCAGCATAACGAACAACCCCACTGAGATATAGCATAGAAGCAGCAGTTTGAAAAGCGCCTGGGGTATAAGGGAAGCAGATTAATTTTGTATTTACAAATCTCAGAACATGTGCTGGAGAGGCAGGGATCTTTGGCAGACTTCTGCAAGAGCCAAAGAGCTGGTGGGCACCATACTTCCCCCGACTGCCAAGTTTAGACACCCGACACTTGTAGGAACCAGCGCAAATACTCTCCACCTGCCTTGGTAACCCCACATACCGATTGTCATTCTCTCGGGGACTCACACCATCCAACCTGCCCTAGGCAGACGGGAAGATAACCGCACACACGAAGGCTTGGGGCAGACAGGTGCTCTTATTAGTGGGCAGGGCCGGCAGTCAAAGGCTCTCAGGGACAAAGCAGGGAGAGTGCCCTGCAGGCTGGTATAACCATAGCCCTGTCAACTTGGGCTGAAGGCAGGGATCTGGTCTGATCCAACTACAAGCCCAAGGCAGCCCCAGACTGGCCCTTTAACAGCACAGAGACGAAATCCTGCCACAGTAGGCAAAGTGGGTCACTGCAGCCAACTGGACTAAAGGCAAATGTGGCTCAGCCACAACAGTCGGGTGCATGCAACACACGTAAGAGACTCCCTGAAGCAACTACTTCTGGTGAGCGAGGCACATGGCACTACAGGGTACGACAGGACCTCTTCTTCATGAGGACCCTACTTTCAAAAGCAGGAGACATAGCTGATTTTCCTAGTACAAAGAAACAAACAGGTTTAGACAAAATAAAGAGACAGTGGACTGTATCCCAAAATATAAAAAAGAACCAGAGATTAAGAACTCAATAACTGAAACTGATTCCCTCTTGTGTATTTTTAATCACAGAGGAAGCAGAAGAATGGATCAGTCACCTGGAAGACAGAGTAATGGAAAGCAACCAAGCTGAACAACAACAAAACAAAAAATGAGAATAGGTTAAGGGAATCAGCAACACAACAAACCCTAACAATATTCAAATTATTGTGATCCCAGAAGGAGAAGAGAAAGGGGGATACAAAATTTATCGGAAAAATTAATAGCCAAAAACTTCTCTAATCTGGAAAAGGAAACGGACAACCAGATCTAGGAGGCATAGTGCGCCCTAAAGAAGGTGACCCAAGAAGGTAAACACTGAGATACATTTCAAATGGCAAAAAGTAGTGGCAAAGAATTATAAAAGCAGCAAATGAAAATGGTTACGCACAAAGGAAACCCCATATAGCTATTGGCTCATTGTACAGCATAAACCTTGCAGGCCAGAAGGGAGTGGGATGATATATTCAAAGGGTGGGAAGGAAAAAAACCTCCAAGAATACTCTACCCAGCAAAGGGTATCATTCAGAATAGGAGATGAAGAGTTTGCCAAACAAAATTTAAAGGACTTCATCACCACCAAAACAGTCTTACAAGAAATGTTCAAGGGGATTCTTTGGAAAGAAAAGGCCAGGTTCAGGAATAAGAAAATTAGGAAAGGAAAAAACTTCACAGGTAAATGCAAACATAAGAAAAGTCATAGGTTAGTCACTTATAAAAACCCAATTTGGAGGTTAAAGCACAAAAGCAGTAGAATCAATTATATCTACAAAAATCAGTCAAGGTAATTCACAAAATAAAAGGATGTAAAGTATGACAGCATATACATCAAACATGCAGAGGCAAAGAGTAAAAATTTAGTGCTTTTAGATTGGGTGCACACTTAACCATCAACTTAATATATGCCTATGCCATATGCATAGGATGTTATATATCAACCTAATGGTAACCACACACCAAAAACCGGTAATAGATACGCAAAAAGTAAAGTGAAAGGAATCCAAGCATATCATTCAAGAAAGACACCAAACCACAAGGGAAGACAGCAAAAGGGGAAAAGAACAGAGAAGAACTAGAAAACGAACCATAAAACAAAAAACAAAATGGCAATAAGCAGATATACCCATCAATAATTACTTGAATGTAAATGGATTAAATGTTCCAATCAAAAGACATAGGGTGACAGAATGGATAAGAAAGTAACATCCATCTATATGCTGCCTACCAGACACTGACTGTAGACTAAAGACACATACATTTTGAAAGTACAGGGATAGAAAAATAATTATTATGCAAATGGAAGCAAAAAGCAAGCTGACACAGCAATACTTACATCAGATAAAACAGACTTTAAAACAAAAGACCCTACAGAATGAAATGGGAACAGTCCGATAAGAGGATATAACAATTACATATAGTTACGTACCCATCATGGAAGAATCTAAATACATAAAGCATCTATTAATAGACATAAAGGAAGAAACTGACTACTTAGTAGTACCTAAGGGTAGGGGACTTTAACACCCCACTTACATCAATGGATAGATCATCCAGACAAAAAACATGGAAACAGTGGCTTTGAATGACACATTGGACCAGATGGACCTAACATATATTCAGACCATTTCATTCAAAACCCAAAAGAATACACATTCTTTTTTTTTTTTTATTTTTTTATTTTTTTTATTTTTTTATTTTTGGGACAGAGAGAGACAGAGCATGAACGGGGGAGGGGCAGAGAGAGAGGGAGACACAGAATCGGAAGCAGGCTCCAGGCTCCGAGCCATCAGCCCAGAGCCTGACGCGGGGCTCGAACTCACAGACCGCGAGATCGTGACCTGGCTCAAGTCGGACGCTTAACCGACTGCGCCACCCAGGCGCCCCATACACATTCTTTTCAAGTACATATGGAACACTCTCCAGAACAGATCACATATTAGACAAAACAAGTCTCAATAAATTAAAAAAGACTGAAATCCTATCATGCATCTTTTCCAACCACAATGGTATAAAACTAAAAATTACAAGAAAAAAAATATGGAAAGAACAAAAATACATGGAAAGAACATGCTACTTAATGAATGGGCCAACCAACAAATCAAAGAAGAAATCAAAAAGGAAACAAAATATAAATGGAGACAAATGAAAATGAAAACATAATGGTCCAAAATCTCTGGGATGCAGCAAAAGCTGTTCTAAGAGGGAAGATTATAGCAATACAGGCCTACCTCAAGAAATAGGAAAAATCTCAAACAACCTAGTCTTAAACCTAAAGGAGCTAGAAAAAAAACAAAGCCCCAGGCCAGTATAAGGAAGGAAATAATAAACATTAGAGCAGAAATCAATGAAATAGACTAAACAAACAAAGCAAACAACCCCCCTCCCCCCCCCAAAAGAACAGATGGAGCAATGAAGCCAGGAGCTGGTTCTTTGAAAAGACCAACCAAATTGATCAACTTTTAGCCAAACTCCTCAAAAAAGAAACAGTAAGACTCAAAAAAATAAAATCAGAAATGAAGGAGAAATAACCAACACCACAGAGACACAAAAGAATATAAGAAATACTATGAAAGATTATATGCCAACAAATTGGACAACCTAGAAGAAATGGATGAATTTCTAGAAACATACCATTTTCCCAAAGCGAATCAGAAAGAAATAGAAAATTGGAACAGACTGATTACTAGTAAAGAAATTGAATCAGTAATCTAAACACTCCCAACAAACAGAAGTCCAAGACCAGATGGCTTCACAAGTGAATTCTACCAAACATTTAAAGAAGAGTTAATATCTATTCTTCTCAAACTAATCCAAAATAGAAGAGGAAGGAAAGCTTCTAAATTCATTCTATAAGTCCAGCATTACCCTGATACCAAAGCCAGATAAAGACACTACAAAAAAAGAAAATAAAACTATAAATTAGTATGATGTCTGATAAACATAGATGCAAAAACCCTCACCAAAATATTAGCAAACCTAATTCAACAATACATTAAAAAGATCATTCACCATGATCAAGTGGTTTTTATTCCTGAGATGCAAAGGTGGTTCAATACTTCTGAATCAATCAAGAATGATACATCACATTAACAAGATAAAGAATAAAAACCATATGATCTTCTCAATAGATGGAGGAAAAGCATTTGATGAAGTGTCACATCCATTTAGGATAAAACCTCTCAACAAAGTAAGTTTAGAGGGAACGTACATCAACATGATAATGGCCGTATATGGGAAAAACCCACAGGTAACCTCATACTTGATAGTGAGAAACAGCTTTTCCTCTAAGATCAGGAGCAAGTGAAGGATGTCCACTCTCACCGTGTTTATTCAACACAGTACTGGATGTGAATACACAGCAATCAGATAAGAAAAAGAAGTAAAAGGTGTCCAAAGTGGCAAGGAAGAAGTAAAACTTCTACTATTTGCAGAGAGCATGACACTATATAAAGAAAATGATATATAAAGAACTGATAATGAATTCAGTGCAGTCACAAGACACAAAGTTAATATATAGAAATCTATTGCATTTCTATATATTAATAATGAAGTAACAGAAAAAGACATTAAGAAAACAATCCCATTTACAACTGTATCAAAAAGAATAGAATGCTCACGAATAAACTTAACCAAGGAGGTGAAAGACCTGTGGTCTAGAAACTATAAAACACTGATGAAAGAAACTGAAAATGACATGAACAAATGGAAAGACATCCCATGCCCATGGATTGGAAGAACGAGTATTGTGAAAATGTTCACACTACCCAAAGCAATCTACATGTTTCATGCAATCTCTATCAAAATACCAACATTTCCCACAGAACTAGAACAAACAATCCTACAAGCTGTATGGAACCACAAAAGACCCTAAATAGCCAAAGCAATCTGGAAGAGGAAGAACAAAGTTGGAGGTAGCACAATCCCAGTTTTCAAGATACAAAACTATAGTAATCAGAACAGTACTGTACTGGCAGAAAAACAGACACATAGATCAATGGAACAGAACAGTCCAGAAATAAACATGCCTTTATGGCCAATTAACCTATAACAAAGGAAGAGAGAATATACAAAGAAGAAAACATAGTCTCTTCAACAGACGGTGTTGGGAAAACTGGACAGCTACATGCAAAAGAGTGAAACTGGAGCACTTTTTTTACACCAGGCACAAAAATAAACTCAAAATTGATTAGTGACTTAAATGTGAGACCTGAAACCATCAAAGTCCTATAAGAAAACTTAGGTAATAATTTCTTGGGATATCAGCCACAGAAACATTTTTGTATATATGTCTCCTCTGCCAAGAGAAACAAAAGCAAAATTAAGCTCTTGGTACTACACCAAGATAAAAAGCTTTTGCACAGTAAAGGAAACCATTAACAAAACAAAAAGGCAGCCTACTGAGTGAGAGATGTTTGCAAATGATCTAACTGACAAGGGGTTAATATCCAAAATATATAAAGAACTTCTATAATTCAACACCAAGAAAAACCCAATCCAGTTAAAGATGGGCAGACGACATGAACAGACTTTTTCCAAAGAAAACATACAGACAGGTAACAGACACAGACAAAGATGCTCAACATCCCTCATCATCAGGGAAATGCAAATCAAAACCACAATGAGCCACCACTTTACACCTGTGAGATGGCTGAAATCAAAAACACAAGACAACAAGTGTTGACGACGATGGGAAGAAAAAGGAACCCTTGTGCACTGTTGATGGGAATGCAAACTGGTACAGCAACTGTGGAAAACAGTATGGAAGTTCCTTAAAAAATTAAAAATAGAATTACCATATGATCCAGTAATCTCAGCACTGGGTATTTACCCAAAGAAAACAAAACACTAACTTGAAAAGAGATAGGCGCCCCTATGTTTACTGCAGTATTAATTACAACAGCCAAATGATGGAAGCAATCTAAGTGTCCAGTGATAGATGAATGGATAAAGAAGATGTAGTATATTATACACAATGGAATATTACTCAGCCACACACAAAAAAAGAATGAGACCTTGCCATTTACAACATGGGTGGATTTGGCAGGCATAATGCTAAGTGAAGTAAGTCAGTCAGAGACAGACAAATACCAAATAATTTCAATCATATGTGGAATGTAAGAAATAAAACAAACAAAGGAAAAAGAGACAATAAAAACCAGCCTCTTGAACTACTGGGACCTCATCAAGATAAAAAGCTTCTGCATGGCGAAAGAAACAATCAGCAAAACCAAAAGGCAAGCAATGGAATGTGAGAAGATATTTCCAAATGACATATCAGATAAAGAGTTAGTATCCAAAATCTATAAAGAACTTATCAAATTCAACACCAAAAAACAAAGAATCCAGTGAAGAAAGGGCAAAAGACACGAATAGACCCTTTTCCAAAGAAGACATCGAGATGGCCAACCTACACAAGAAAAAAATGTTCCACATCACTCATCATCAAGGAAATACAAATCAAAACCACAATGAGATACCGCCTCACACCTGTTAGAAAGGCTAACACTAACAACTCAGGCAACAACAGATGTTGCCGTGGATGGAGAAAAAGGAACCCTCTTGCACTGCTGGTAGGAATGCAAACTGGTGCAGCCATTCAGGAAAACAGTATGGAGGTTCCTCAAAAAATTAAAAATCAAACTACCTTATGACCCAGCAATTGCACTATTACGTATTTATCTAAAGGATACAGGTGTGCTGTTTCGAAGGGGCACGTGCACCCCCATGTTTATAGCAGCACTATCAAAAATAGCCCAAGTATGCAAAGAGCCCAAATGTCCATTGACGGATGAACGGATAAAGAAGATGTGGTATATATATACAATGGAGTATTACTAGGCAATCAAAAAGAAAGAAATCTTGCCATTTGCAACAACATGGATGCAACTAGAGGGTATTATGCTAAGCAAAATTAGTCATTCAGAGAAAGACAAACATCATATGACGTAACTCATATAGATGAACATAACAGAAGGGAAGTAAAAATAATATAAAAACAGGGAGGGGAACAAAACATAATACTCCTAAATACAGAGAACAAACTGAGGGTTGCTGGAGGTGTTGGGGGGGATGGGCTAAATGAGCAAGGGACATTAAGGAGGACACTTGCTGGGATGAGCACTGGGTGTTAACATGTAGGGGATAAATCATTGGATTCTACTCGTGAAATCATTATTGCACCATATGCTAACTGGATGTAAATGTAACTTGGATGTAAATTAAAAAAGAAAAACACAACAACTAGACTCGTAAATTGCACTATAAGCTAACTAACATGGATGTAAATTTTTAAAAAAAGCAACCAGAGAACCTGGTTTACTGGATCACTATATTGTACACCTATATGTTAATTATACTTGGCTTTAAAAAAATTAGAAGAGAAGAAAAGAGAAACGTGTATAAAATACATGCCCTGGCTACCATCACATCTATCCTTAACATGACCCACCCCCCCAAGGAGAAGTTAAAAGACAAACCCTGAATTTGTGAGTAAGTAGGAATTGCAGGTTACACAGCTGCCGAAATTGTTTGGCAGTCTTCACAGTGAGTGGTATTTTGATTTAAAGTAGCATTTAAAGGAGAAGCATGGGAAATGGCAGAGTAGGTGGATCCTGAGCTCACTTCCCATGGACACATGAAGTGTGTAACTAAATATAGTGAAATTCCCTCTGAAAATGACCTGAAGACTAACAGAACCTCTCCCACAGCTAAAGATAAAAAGAAAGCCACATGGAGAAGGGAAGGAGGGGTGGGATGTGGTCAGAAACCAAATCCCAGGCACTGTGATCCCTATCACCCATAAGTGGGAGTGAGATCAAGCCCCACAGTGGGCACCCCCAACCTTGGGGATCTCCAATGGGGACATGAACCCCCATAATCTTTGGCTTTGAAAATCAGTGGGGCAGGAGCCAGAAGGCTATAGGGAACTGAGACTCTGCTTTTAAAGGGCCAGTGCATTATATCACTTAGTCTAAGACCCAGCACAGAAGTAGCATTTTGGAAAGCGTCTGGGTTATATGCGAAGGAGATTTACTTTTTAGGGCACGTGCTGGAAGAGCATAGATCTGTGGGATATTTGTCTATGAATGTAAATACTGGTGGGAGCCAGCTCTGACACTGTCCATCAGTCTTGCTAACGATCCTTGCCCTGCCCCACCAAGTGGGCAGCTTGTTCTGTAGAAGGGTGGGGCCAGCCCTGCCCACCAGCGTACCCACAGAAGTCTTGGCCCAGTCACAACAGCCCACACAGACATCACCCTCGAGTGCATGGTTCTGGTGAGCATCACCTGATTGGATTGCGTCACTGGGCCATAAGGGATGCCTTCTACACAAAGCCACCACTTTTAAGACCAGGAGATGGAGCCAAGCTACCTAATACATAGAAACAAACACAGAGTCAGACAAAATGAGGAGACAGAGTAATATGTTCCAAATGAAAGAACAACATAAAACCTCAGAAAAAGGACTACATGAAACAGAGATAAGCAATCTACCTGATAAAGAATTCAAAGTAATGGTCATAAAAGATGTTCACTGGATCTGAGAGAAGAATGGATGAACTCAGAACTTCGACAAAGAGACAGAAAATATAAAAAAAGAACCAGTCAAAGCTGAAGAACAAAAAAACAGAACTGAAAAATACACAAGAGGGAATCAGCAGCAGATGAGGACGCAGAAGAACAGGTGAGTTATCTGGAAGACAGTGCTGTGGAAATCATCCAAACTGAATAGCAAAAAGAAAGAAGAATAGAAAAAAAAAAATGAGGTTAGGTTAAGAGACCTCTGGGTCAACAACTATACTGACGTTTGCATTATAAGTTCCTTGAAGGAGAAGAGAGAAAAAAAAGGGCCAGAAAACTTTTTTGAAGAAATAATAGGTGAAAACTTCTCTAACCTGGAGAAGGAAACAGATAGCCAGGTACAGGAAGGTGGAGAGTTCCAAACAAGATGAACCTAAGGAAGTCCACATAATAACTAAAATGTCAAAACTTAGGGGTGCCTGCATGGCTGAGTCGTTCAGTGTAGGACCTCAGCTCAGGTCATGATCTCATGGTTTGTGGGTTCAATCCCCGCATCAGGCTCTGTGCTGACAGCTCAGAGCCTGGAGCCCGTTTCAGATTCTGTCCCTCCCCTGCTCTCACTCTATCTCTCTCTCTCAAAAGTAAGTACACATTTAAAACATGTCAAAAATTAAAGATACAGAGAAAGGCAACCAATTACATATAAAGGAAACACCATGAAGCCATACGCTGATTTCTCAGGAGAAACCTTCACAGAAGGTAGCAGCGTAATATATACAAAGTGGTGAAAGGAAAAAAAAATCTACAACGAAGAACACTCTACTCAGCATTCAGAATTGAGGGAAATTTATAAAGAGTTGCCCAGGCCAAAAAAAGTCCAAAAGGAGTGCATCACCACTGAACTGGCCTTACAAGAAATGTTAAAGGAACTTCCTGAAGCAGGAAAGAAAAGGCCTTAACTAGAAGTAAGAAAATTATGAAAGGAAGAAGTTTCACTGGTAAAACAGTTAAAGATAGTAGATCATTCACTTATAAAACTAGTATGACGGTTGAAAGACAAAGCAGTAAAATCAACTGTATCTACAATAACTACTTAAGGGATTCACAAAATTAAAAAAAATGTAAACTATGACATTATATACATAAAAGGGGGGATAAAAATGTAGTACTTTCAGAATGTGTTGGACTTAAGCAAACTGCCAACTTAGAATACTATATACCTAGGATGTTATTTATGAACCTCAAGATAACCACAAATCAAAAAACCTGTAAAAGACACACAACAAATAAAGAGAAAGGAATCCAAGCACAATATCAAAGAAAGTCATCTAATCACAAAAGCAAGAGAAGAGCTATGAGAGGAACTCTGAAAACAACCAGAAAACAAAAAACACCAGTAAGTACATACCTTTCATTTTAAATATAAACAGATTAAATGGTCCAGTCAAAAGACACAGGGTTACCTAATGGATACAAAAAACCTCAGGAGCTATCTATGTGCTGCCTATAAGAGACTCACTTCAGACCTAAAGACATATACAGACTTAAAGTGAAGGGATAGGAGAAGATATTCCATACAAATGGAAGCAAAAAAGCCAAGGTAGCAAATATTTAAAAATTTACAACAGACAAAAACAGACTTTAACGTAAAGGCTGTAATGAGACAAAGAAGGGCACCGCATAACGTTAAAGGGATCAATCCAAAAAGAGGACAAAACAACTGTAAATACCCATGCACCCAACACAAGAGCCCCTATATTTTGCAGATACAGAAAATATTAATGGACTAAAGGGGGAAAATTGTCAGTAATACAATAATATAGGGAACTTTAACACCTCACTAACATCAATGAATAGATCATCCAGGCAGAAAATCAGTAAGGAAATCGTGGCTCTGATTGATGCATCAGACCAGACAGACTTAATAGATATACACAGAACATTCCATCCCTCCACCCCCAAATAGCAGAATACACATTTTTCCAAAGAAGACATCCAGATGGCCAACATAGAAAAGAGTCATCAGGGAAATGCAAATCAAAACCACGAGATAACAACTTACACCAGTTCAGGATGGCCACTCTCAAAAAGACAAGAAGTAACAAGTGTTGGTAAGAATGTGGAGAAAAGGGGACCCTCTTTCACTACTGGTGGGAATGCAAACTGGTGCAGCCACTGTGAAAAACAGTATGGAGATTCCTCAAAAAATTAAAAAATAGAACTACCCTGTGATGCAGCAATTCCACTTCTGGGTATTTTTCCAAAGAAAGCAAAAACCACTAATTTGAAAAGATATCTGTACCCTTATGTTTATTGCAGCATGACTTACACTAGCCAAATATGGAAGCAACCTAAGTGTCCACGGATAGATGACTGGGTAAAGAAGATGTGACACACACACACACACACACACACACAGGATTATTACTCAGCTATAAAAAAGAGTATTTTTCCGGGGCGCCTGGGTGGCTCAGTCTGTTAAGTGTCCAACTTTGGCTCAGGCCATGATCTCATAGCTTGTGAGTTCAAGCCCCACATCGGGCTCTGTGCTGACAGCTCAGAGCCGGGAACCTGCTTCCGATTCTGTCTCTCTCTCTCTCTCTCTCTTGGCCTCTCCACTGCTCATGCTCAGTCTCTCTCTGTCTCTCAAAAATAAAACATTAAAAACAAACTACAGAGAGTATTTTTCCTATTTGTGACAGTAGGGATGGACTCCGAGGGGTTTATGTGAAGTGAAAGAAGTTGGACAGAGAAAAGCAGATACCAAATGATTTCACTTCTCTGTGGAATCTACAGGGCAGAATAAATGAACAAACAAAACAGAAACAGACTCATAAATCCAAACACGCTGGTGGCTGCCAGAGGGGAGATGGGGCGGGGGATGGGTACAGTAAGTGGAGGTTATTAACAGTACAAATCTCCAGGTACAGAACAAGTCACAGGGATGTACAGTATAGCACAGGGACACAGTCCGTGATCTCGTAATAACACTGTATGGTGACAGATGGTAACTGCACTTACCTGGGGAACATTTCATAACATAGAAGTGCCAAATGACTGTCGAACACCTGAAGCCACTATAATATTGTATGTCAAGAATACTTCAATTAAAAGAAAATAGCATTTCGAATGCAAATGAGGTTCTTGGCTCTGAAATTTGTGTTCGTACAGCGGCAAGCACGTTTTAGACAAGGGATTCAGTGTGAGGACGACACCCCAGATACAAGCCCACAGACCGTGGCCACTGGTCTCGCTTACTTACCTCTGGAAGGGAGGACGGGGCGCCACGTGTCTGCTTGATGGCCTCCTCGTAGCGGGGAGGGTCTTTTGTCTTGGGGACCGGGTTCCCAAACAGGGAGTGCTGGACGGCGCACTGCTGGGGTGGAGGGGGCGAACTAGGCTGAGGCAAAAAGAGGAGGGCACATGTCAGGTCTGGGCGGTGAGCTCAGAGGGCGGCCGAGTCACGGCGCTCCTGAACTCAAGAGCCTTCTCACCTCCAGCCTGTGTGGCCAATGGCGCCGGGGCGCCATCCCGTGAGGGAAGGGTCATCTGTTCCGCGATAACAGCCAAGCTGCCCCTTAACAACCGTCACCACGGGCTTTGGCTATTTTGTCCCATTAGTATTGATACTCAGTCCCTCCACGCCCGAAGCACTGGGTTCTGCATGAGCAAGCACTGTTACTGCTGCCCCATCCGCACAGCACTACCTTGTTGGAAGCGGTAGGTCCATTCTGCAGGGAGGCAAGTGGTGCGCTTCTGGACTGAAGAACACTGGCGGAGGTCTTGTTCACAAAGGGCTGCCGGACCGCTGGAGCAGGTGGTCTCTCATACGGAAGAACCGAATTTGATGCCGAGTTCGTGAAACCCTGTAACGGACAAATATGTTCCATCCAGTCTGTTCTTTGGCTCTTCCTACCGAAGCAAACCATGTTTTAGGACGAGGCTCGGCAGACTTGCCCTGTCAGGAGCCACCACGTGTGCAGTCTAGGGTCTGCAGGCCACGGGGTGTCTGTTGGAACTGTTCACCTCTGCCACTCTGGCCCAGAAGCAGTTTGGACAACGCATAAATCAATGGGTGGGGCTGGCTTCCAATAACTTTATCTACAGCAACAGGTGGGGTGCTGGAGGTGGCCCTCAGGCCGTGGTCTGCCGACCCTGATTTTCCAGCATCCGTGGTCCCTTTACTCAGTGGCCTGTCTTTGATGGCGGTGTGGACTGTACCTTCTGGGAAATCAGCGCTTGCTCAGTATGATTTCTGTCTTAAGCGATAGCTGAATCTCTCATATTCCTCACCAGGGCGGTCTCATCTATACTTTCACAGCTTTCATGTCCACGATTAAGCCAATAATCCCCAAACCCACCTCTTTTCCACTCTTGCTTCCAAGTGCCAAAGCCACATTTATAACCTTTATTTACAAACATAAATTCAGGACATCTCAAATGTAATATATTCCAAACGAAACTTTCCCCTTTCCTTCCACCACCACCAGCCTTGGAGGAAAAGTAATTCTTGGTTTTCCCTTCATTTATTTTTAAAACTTTGGTAAACGGAGACATCAGTCCTCTGCTGTCTCCCTTCAGTGCTCACACGCCTTACGAATGCCTCCTGAATCAGGCCTCTGTCCTCCGCTGTCCTAATCCAGGTCCTTGCTCCTGATCACGGGAGTACCGTGGCATCCTCTTCACTGTGCCTCCCTCCCCGTCGACCCTCCGCTACAGTTACAGCCTCAGCACACACCTGATGGAGCCCCCACACTCCCTGGCTCCTCTGTCCTTACGGTAAAACCCTCCTCTCTGGCTGGCACAAAAAGCTTCCACCACCCGGCCCCATTTCTGTCCGACCGGAAAGGCCACACAGGCTGCGGCCACACTCAGGTTTTCAGTTTGTTGAAAGTATCTCCAAATCCTTGCAGGGCCCCATTGAAAATCTGTCCCCTTCTGAGAAGCTGGCCTCCGCTCTGTCAGGGAGCAGTGAGGACTCCCTCCTGTGGAACTAACAAGTGTCTGTTTAGCCCCCATCACGAGCCAAAGGTCTTATGGCCTTTTACAAATGTATGGTCACTGGGTGATTTTGTGATTGTATTTCACAGAGCTGATTTACTTATAAAAATATTTTATGTACTTTATACCACTAGTATTCTGAAAGAGAAAAACTTACCTCTGCATTTCTATTGTAAACATACATATGTATTTCTTAAGTGGGCAAGTGTGTGTGTGTGTGTGTACACACCCCTTCAAAAGGTACAGCTGCTCTGGGCGAGGAGTTCTGGAAGCATACTCCTCTTTGAAAAAGCTGGAATTAATGATCCCTAATTCTAGTATTAGTATTCACTAAACCCTAAATAAGGGTTTAGTGAATAAACCCTTATTTCTCCTGTCTATATCCTGTTTTTCTCTCTCTTCTCTTAAAGAAAACTGTCTTAACATTGGAACGTTCACTGAGGCGATCACCGCCCTAGAATGTTATTGTGAGCCCAAAGTCAGTAATATGCTGCTGTAACTCACTGCATTTCCCAGAGGAGATTCCAGAAGAGAGCACATGATAATGTGACTACTGATGACCTCAGGCGTCAATTTCTGTCTGCTGCTCAAGTGGTCTTAGCCCAGACGGTTCATGCTACCTTGGGGCATGTCTACAGGTACACCTAATTATCCAAGTTCTTTTATGCTGAAGATTAACATTCTGGGACTAATAATTCTCAAGGTTAAAAATAATAAGACCTATTTTTGAGGCCTTAAGAGTTTTCTGTCAAGGAGATGTGCACACAGCTCCACCTGCTGGGTAAGAGGGAATTTTTGTAACTTCTGGGCTATTCAACATCACAATTTTTTGGTAGGAACACATGGAGGGGTTACTGAGTCCTAGACCAACACGGTCATCTGAAAGATGAGGAAAATGACACTCAGAGGAAGTAAGCGAATTTTGCATAAGGCCAAACCTGTAGGAAGTGGGGAACCAGAATCCGCACACCTGGGCCCTCTGGCTCTTAGTCCGCAAGATGGCAAACTCTTAAATATATAAAGATCTTATTCAAGGTAGACACTGAAAAAGTATCTTTTTCGACTTCAAATATTTCTTCCCAGGGAACAGCACTTCCCCCTCCCCCACAAGATGATTAATCTGAAAATAAATTTATTTTAAAACTCAAAAAATCCTACATGAGGATTAAAAACAAACTTGTGAAACTTTTACTTGGAAAAGGGCTTTAACTGTTAAGATGACCCGTCTTTCAGTAAAAAAGAACCTTTTTTCCCTAATAACTGCATAATCTGCAGCCGGATGGCAGGTGGCCTGAGGCCCATCCAGTGGGAGGTGCGTGATACAAAAGAACAAACAGGTGCTTCCCACGGAAGAGACCGCTATGAGGACACGTGCAGAATGGCTGAGCAGATGACAGTCACCATCGGTGACGGCCTGTCACTCGTTAGCATTCACCAACCTTTCTAACTTGCTGAGGCTGACTGAGCACATGTGGCGTGAAAGCTTCTTGCTTCTGAGGTACGGTCTGGGCTAAGCCTGAGGACAGGGTGGTGGCTGCTGTCTGCGGCTGAGTCTGAGTCTGGATTCCTGCTTGTGGTGGAGTCTAGGAAGCAAACAAAATATGGATTTAATTATCAAAATCAAACTCGGAATCAAGAGTGTAGGTGTGGGGGGCACCTGGATGGTTCGGTCAGAAGAGCATGGGACTCTGGACCTCGGGGTTGTGAGTGGGAGCCGCAAAGTTTGGGTTGAGTTTGGGCGTAGAGGTTACTTAAAAAATACATACATAAACTGAAAAAAAAAAAAAAAAAGAGTTTAGATGTGCAACATGCGATCATGTGGGGAACATATCTGAAATGAAGTGATAAAATACTTACGGATAGATACACACTTCATCGACAACACAGTTTGAACCTTAATTCTAAACCAGAGACCTAACACCAGACCGGTTTTTTTCACGCTCTTATTATTTCTTAAGTGGCTAAGATTTTCACTGGGAAATTTTGAGAAAACGGAAAACTGAAATAAAAACCTATAGTGGCTCTACACACAACAGGCCAGGTGTGACAATAATTTTAATAGCAGCAAGAAAATCTGAGGCCTAACTGCCCAAACAGTATGTGCTCCCTCTGGAGACAGTCAGCTATGTGCTGGGGCGCACACGGGCCCAGAATGGAGAATGTCAACTCTAATGGAAGATTTGGATGGAAAAATACATGTTTAGAAAAGCTGTGTCACAGAGTAGACTTTGAATTTCACAGACAGTCTAAAGATCAAACAGGAGAATTAGAATGCTGGCACATGCCAAGGACCTCTGGGTCATGCTTCCTAACCTCAGGGGGACAACCCACTGGTCTCTGCCATGAAGAGTATGTGGGTGGGGGGGGTGGTCAGAGGTGAGGAGCACTGTCCCAGGTGGTTTCTGTTCACCTGTCGCCCACCCACTGTGTGAAAACCTACCAAATGCACTGCATAAAAACAAGGTCAATACACAGGTTATGGAGGAGGCATAAAAGGAGGTTTCACGCTTACCAGTGTTTTATCAACTCCCTCAACACCTTCACTCCTAAGTTGGTGGTCACATTTTCCTCAGATGCCCCACATGCCTTAGGCATCTTGACTTCAATGGTGTCTTTTGAGAATCGCGTTTAGGAGGCAGAACACACGAGTGGGCATAAAAGTAAAGGCCGGGCAGTTAGAAAACCCGGCTCTGTCCTAGAGCAACTTACCCAACGTTTCAAGGCCTCAGTTTCTCTACCTCAAAATGGGTGCCATCACTTAGATCTTCTGGGGGGAAGGGAGTGAGCCATTTAAAATACACGGAGGAGCATGTGACTCTCGATCTCGGGGCCGTGAGTTGGAGCCCCATGCTGGGTGTAGAGATGACTTAAATAAATAAGAAAATAAAGTACGTGATCCCGTGCCTTGCACACAAAAAGCACTCAGCGACACCAGCTATTCTCACGATACGGAAACCGGTATCTCAAAATGTCTGCAGGTTCGCTGACGATACCGTGTTCACTAAAGATAAAAGCGATCAAAAGCAGGAAAGCACCGCTTGCTTGTTTTAACTATGTGGAGACAATGCTAGCTACTAACATTTCTGAATGAAATTCCAGGCTCCCGCCCCCCACGCGCACATTTTCTGCACCTCTGAGGCCCGGTTGGGGTGCATGTATGAGAAGGCTGGGGCGCTCGCCATAAGGCAAGTTTCCGTTCCATGCAGGCTGTAAAGGCAAAGGAGTTAGAAGACACACTTCACACCTGGAGTCTGAGGCTGCCTACTGGGAGTTGCACTGAGGTGACATTGGAGCCCTGGATGGACAGCGGCAGCAGCAGCTGAGCGGTTTGTGTGGTCAGTAAAGCCTGAGGCTGAGCGACAACGGCAGGCGGTGGCTGTCCCTGGGAACTCACGTAAAACTGCGGGACGACGCTCTGCTGCTCGGCCTGGGCCACGGGGACCTCCTGCTTGATCACTACGGCCTTTTTGGCAACCAGGGTCTGGCCGCCCGCCGAGACGGGCTGGCCCACGGGATGGCTGGCCAGCGGGCCAGGCCGCCTGGGGCTGGAGCAGTCGGGCAGCGCGGTCTCGTCCTTGACAGGGGAGCCCACGCCGCCATGCTTCGGATCTAACTTGCCGGCCGAGCTGGCCGCGGCGCCGGGCTGGGGTTCCAGCGGCTGCTGCTGCCGCTGCCCTCGCTTTTCAACCTCAAGCTGCATTTTCAGAACTTCCACGAGCTTCTGCTCCTGTTCCAGTTTCCTCTTTAGCTCCTCGATCTGCTTCTCTTTCTCCTGCAGCTTGCGGTCCTTCTCGGCCGCGTCCAGTTCCAGACTCGACAGCGTGCTGCTGGCGGGACTTGGGCTGTCCTCGCTGCCCGTCACTCTCAGCGGCGACGAGCACAGGAACTGCGCGGGAGACATCATGGTCATGATCTCGGTGAACGTGTCTGCCATGCTTGTGTCCTCGGTCCCGAGACTGGACTGCTCGGAGGGGGAAGGCGAGATGGGCAGGGGGGAGCTGACGCTCTCGGCGTGGGCGACGTTGCTGCTTCCGGCAGGCGGCAACTCTGCCTTGAAAGAGGGGCCCGAGCTCGTCACGGAGTTGTGCAGCGTTGTCACCGGCAGTGCCACGGTGACTTCTGGGTTGCTGGCGACGATGGCAGACGCTGGCACCGCCAGGACGCCGCTGGCAGCAACAGCGCTGCTGTTCACTTCCTGGTAGGGCTTCAGGCGTTCGATGAGGTCCGGTTTGGTGCCCGACACCGGAAGACCCCGTAACTTCAGCTCCGTCTTCAGTTCCGACACCTGCAAGTACAAACAAATCACGTCTCTTCTCTCGGTACCGCAACTCCCCACAGACCTACAGGACGCTCAGACGGAAAAGGTGCCTACCGCCTGTCAGCTCCACGTTACCACGTATGGGCAAAGGGGACGGTTTCTCTTCCCGACACACACACGCACACACAGCTACGGATCTGTGGCACTGTGAAGGCTGGAGGTAAAGCAAGGGCTTTTAGAGGGTAACTCCTGTTCTGTCCGAGGATTTACAATCAGAAATCATGACGAGGACAGTCACATTCATTGAGTAATTACCATGTGCCACACACTGATGGAAGTGCTTTATACTTTGTCTTTTCTCTTCTTTTCTTTTCTTTTTTTTAAAGCAGACTCCATGCCCAGTGCAGAGCCCAACTCGGGGCTCGAACTCATGACCCTAAGATCAAGACCTGAGGGGAGATCCAGAGCTGAATGCTTAAGTGACTGAGCCACTCAGATGCCCCTATTCTTACAATTAATCTTCACATGAGGTGTGGGTGTTATTATTATTATTCCTAGTGCACAGATGAGGAGATTGGGGCAGTGAAAGGCGGACCGTTATGTCCAACCTACCATGGATAACCAGAAGCTGAGCTGAGGGGGGAAGCCTATGCAGTCTGGCCTCGGAGAGGAGATTCTTGACTGTTAACATTTTCCTGCTTCTCCCCAACTCGGCAAGGAGCAGGGAAGAAGAAAAGCTCCCTCTGCGGTCACAAGTGTTCTGGTGCCCACACATGGTCTATGCTCAACAAATCAGTTGTTACTGATCGTCTTCAAAGAAACTTAATGGACGTAAACAGATAGTACCCCTGAGAAGGTTATCTTACTGTTGGTAAAGCTGAAGGTCTATTGAAAACTTACCTACACCTCAGAAAAATGTGGCCAATCATTTCTGTTTTTGTGGTAATTACGGGTGAATAAACTCTACTTTGAAGTATTACCTTTAAGTCATCCAGGCTAGAAGGCAGGGGCCCCGGCTTTCTCACGGAAGCAGATGGATTCTGTCTTGGTGTATTAGGCGTGGTGCTGTTCAGAGCTGAATTCCCACTGTTGTTATTTTTGTCATTGAGTGGCCTTCAAAAGGAAAAGAAAATTAGACTTGATAATAAAATCATGTCTGAATTTGATCCTGCTTCTGCTAACGACTTGACTGTTAATGTGTGAAGAGAAAATCATCATGGTCGTGGATTGGAAGACTCAATAGTATACAGATATCAATCAAATGAGACCCCCCTTCAAGTTTTGCTTGCTTGCTTGCTTGCTTGGTAGAAATTCTGAAGGTGATTCTGAGCTACATATGGAAACACAAAGGACCAAGAATGGCCATGGCATCACTGAAGGAAATCAAAGCTGGAAGAGCCATACCACTTATCAAAACTCATTATAAAGCCAGTTATTAAGATGGTGTGGTGCTGGTACAAGGGCAGAACAACAAATGGAAGAGAACAGAGAATCCAGAAACAGACCCTCACATATAGAGCCTCTTGAGTTATCGCCAAGATGGCACTGAAGTGCACTAGCAAGAGGGTGGTCCTTACAATAAATGGTGCTGGGCCACCCTGGATATTCACACAGAAAAAAATAAGGCCCTTAACTGACCCCTACCTCACACCATCTCAGAAACCTAAACGTGAATTATGAAAGCAATAAACTTCTAGAAAACTTAGGGTAATATTTCAGGGTGCCTGGGTGGCTCGGTTGGTCGAATGTCTGACTTCAGCTCAGGTTGTGATCTGGTGGTTCGTGGGTTTGAGCCATGCGTCAGGCTCTGCACTGGCTCGCTCTCTCCCTCTCTCTCTGCCTCTCCCTGACTTGTGCTCTTTTTCTCTCAAAAAAAAAAAAAAGAAAACTTAGGATAATATCTTCATGGCCTTTGGGTAGGGAAAGATTTCTTAAACAGGACACAAAACACACTAAGGGAGACAGCTTTAAGAGTGAAAAGTCAAATCATAGGAGAAGATACTTGTAATACATATTTCTTTTTTTATTTTATTTAACTCTTCAGTATTTATTTACTTTTGGGACATTCAGAGTGTGAGCGGGAAAGGAGCAGAAAGAGAAGGAGACACAGAATCTGAAGCAGGCTCCAGGCTCTGAGCTGTTAGCACAGAGCCTGATGTGGGGCTCAAACCCACAAACCGCAAGATCATGACCTGGGCCGAACTTGGACACTCAACCGACTGAGCCACCCAGGCGCCCCTCTAATATGTATTTCTGACAAGGCATCATATCTAGAATATACAAAAAAAAGTCTCACAAATCAGTAAGAAAAAGACACAACGCAATGGGAAAATCCTGAACAAGCATATCACAAGAAAATCTATCCCAACGGTCCTTAAACGTGTGAACAAGGGCTTAACACCTCATCAGACATGAGGAAAATGGAAAAAGGCACAACAAAACAGCACTGCACATCCAGCAGAACTGCTGCTATAACGAGTAAGACGCCAATACGAAGCACTCGGAACATCGAGAGCGCTCAATCACGGCTGGGAGAAGTGTGAATTGGTACAACCGCTTCGGAGAAGTGTTTTATGTTATCTACTAAAGACAAACCTGTGCCTATCCTCTGATCCAATTCCATTCCTCGAGGGACACCTGACAAAAATCTACATACATGAACCAAAACACACAGGTCAGAATGCTTAGTGTGGCATTATTCATAACAGTCCCAACCGGAAACAACCCAACTGTCCACCAACAGGATGATGGGTGGATAAATGATAAAATACTAGACAGGAATAAAAATTAACTACTTCTCTCTGCACCAGTAAAGATGCATCTCACGAACACAATGCTGAGCAGAAGAACTCACGTGCGTATGTATACCGTAAGACTGCATTTATATAATGTCCAAAAAAAGGCAAAACTAATCAATGGGAGAGAAGTCAGGTAGTCACTGAGGGGGGATGCCAGGGGGCTTTTTGGGGTACTGATATTCTATTTCTGGATTTAGGTGGTGGTTATGGAGGTGTGTTTACTTAGCATTGATTTTCAGTTATGATTTATGGACTTCTCTATCATTTAACACTTCATTTAAAAAGGTGATTTAAAAAATGTGTTTTATTTCCGTACTCATCTTCCCAGCAGAACCAGGTCCCCATCTAGCTTCTTCCCCCTAGGATACTCTTGGCAACAATGACATTTCCTCCTCTGGGTGGTTGACACTGTACAGCCAATTCCATTAGAGCCTCACACTTTATCCTTATATGAGTCTTGGTGCTGAAGCATGGAGACTCTGACTTTCATGTTCTGAAACAGGGACCTGATGTTGCTTATGGGGAGAGGCCCCTGCTTAGATGAGCTTTGTCCAGTGGGTTTTTGGAAGATTGTGTTTGAAGCCATTTCTGGTCCTGTGAACAGCTAACTCTTGACATTCATCTGCGGTCTCTGAAAACCCGCCTAAATTTTATGGAAGTTAAATACTTTAAGTGTTTGCAACGAAGTTTCTTGAAATTTGGGTGGAATGACAAATATTTTATGTATCATTTATTTCCTTTCTAAAAGTTCAGTTTTAAAATCTTCTATTAGAATTATGAAAACATTTTACGTAAATCAGAACTTCTCAACCTTACTTATTTTCATTACTGTCTCCACAAGGAGACTTTCTACCAATTTTTTTTCCCTAATCGACCTCCCAGTGAAATCTTAATACCCTCAGGATGTACTGTGTAATCACCTACGTACCGTATGTGTGTCTGTGCTCTCTTCAATCACAAGTGCAACACTCCCCCCAACCAATTTCTGCTCCCTTGTGAACAATAAATTATTCTATTGGTGCATTTGGTTGAGATTCTATAATGCTTTACTTGTTACTACGATTAACAACAGTTCAGGGCTTGCTTCAGCCTTCGAAATAACGAGAGTAAGTTGGACCTAGGTTTTTTTTGTCCAGATCCACAAAGACAGAAAACATGCTGTGGGGGGACCCTGACAAACGTGATGTCTGTGTGGATGAGAAACCTGAAGTCCAGACACCTGAAAGGACCCTCCAGGAGCCCCCGTCAGTGTGTGGCTACAGCCCCATCTCCCAAGGTACCAGAGGCTGTGTTATCAGGTCAAATCTCACTGCTGTGGAGCTACAGACTTCTGCGTTCAGCTTCCTGTACTGGAATTTTGGTGAAAAGAGACACTGTTTTAGAAAACAACACCTCCACTGTCAGGACCCGGAAATTAAACAGAAGTGACGTTCAGTCTTTGCGTGGTGCAATAATACACAAAAGTAAGTGACCTTTCCCCCTCTGTGTCCCCGGATCTTTGTGTGTGATGCTCTCCGGGGCTGGGTGGCGTGGCTGCTATGGTGGTGGGGGTGTTTGTGGAGGACAGGGGACCGGCAGCCTTAGTGGAAAGACAAAGAACCATTAGAGACCAGATACTCAGCTCCTCAGATGTACTCTTCCCATCTACAAACTGGCCCCACACAGTCAATTTCTTTCATTACAGAAAAGACTGTTTCATAGATACTACAAAAATCCTTTTATGGGATTTTCAGTTGTCCGGGTTTCCTCACCCGGGAGTGCGGTCAGTAACGTCACCTCCTCCTGGAGTTACGGTGAGGGGCACAGGGATGTCAACATCGAGCACACTGCTGGGTGCATCGTAAGGGGTGCGCACAGGGGAGCCAGTCACCGCTCGTGTCCCTGCTGCCCGATGCCAGAGGAGGGAGGCGGCAGGGGAGGACGCCTCCCTCGGGCCTGGACGGAGGAGCTGCAAAGCGGCGGTGGTCTGCGTCTGATGCGCTTCCAATCCTCTTTGCTCTTCCCTGGTTCCCTTCCAATGTCAACGTCTCACTCAGGCCTGCTTGCTCTTAAAGTAATAACATGCTACAAAAATTCTTTCTTTCTTCATCTCTGTGCCCTGATGTTTTAGATTTACGTACTTCACAGTAAGGTCCAAATGACTAATAGGTCTAATCTTCCTCGAGATATCAGGATCTTAAAAGAAAAAAGTGCATTGATAATCACTAGCATATGAGGAGAAGGTTCTTAACAGAGGAGCTTTTTAACAGGTCTCACTCCTTGTCTGCTCCTAGGAAACAGGGCTCCCTGTGGTGGAATGCTCAGCATACGTGGAGAATATCCGAGTCGAATTTCCACACACCACATGGATCATGAATTGAGTGGCCTGCTCAGTGAGAAAAACTTTCAACTCAAATAAACTTTGCACCTTTTTGTACAGTTTGTCTTGTGAGGTCAATGTAAATGTCCCTTTCTCCTGATAACTGAGGGAAATGAGAGACGAGGTATTTTCATTTTTACCCATGTTTCCTGGAAAATGCATACTCAGGATGGAGATCTAGAAATTTCCTTCTGTACATAATTAAAGTTCACTACGGATGTCTTGCTGTGGATCCAGTCTCAGAAGCTGTCAGAAGTCACTTCCTTCTGTCTCTCTCAACTGGGCTCAGACTTTGGAAACGTGTTCCTTCTCCACAGTTGTTGGTCACCAAGACCTTTAACTGTCTTGGAAACATCTCTCATCTGTTCTTTCCTTCCCCTTATCAATGCCCTCATCTTCTCACATCTCCTTTATTGTGAAATGTCTGTGTTGCCTACTGCCAGACTCCCCTCCGTGACCAGCTTCTCACTGTCCTTTCGTGCACTGTGGCGTCACCACTACAGCCCTCTGAATCATCTACCACGTCAAGATGCAAGGCTGCCCGGCTTCAGATTCCTCTGGACAGCGGCTCTACTCAGTTTTGTCTTCTACTTTTCATCCCATTCCTTATTCAGGCTATTTTCCCCGTCATCCCATCAACAGGCATGGCCCGCTCCTTCCTCTGTTCTCGCACGGCGGGGGTCACTCTCCTTTTCGTGAAAGGGCCCCGCCCGAGTTTCGGGCTCTTTCTCACAGAGGTATCCTGCCTGCTTTCATAAAGCTTTCCTTGACCACTCCGGCTTCTACACTCATCCCCCCACACCCCGCCTTTTTTAAGCTGTTTATAACAAGACTCTCGCTCCTTACACTTTTCTCGCGGCGCCTAATACTACATGGCAAACAACAGGCAGATCTCTCATGGGCGAGTAATTGTGATGAGGCACCGCTACCGTGAAAGGTCAAGGTTCGGAACCTATCTCGGAGGACAAACCCTGGACTCACTGGCACGAGGGCAAGATGCCGCGGGATGGGCTTCGAGGACCAGGCAGTGAGACCGATCGCTGAGCGCAAGCGCCCCACGACATCCACCCCCTAGGAACCAGGGACGTGGCCCGCGCCGCCCCCGGCCCCGTACTTGAGCGGCGCGGGCAGGATGGTCTGGTAGTTGTAGTGCTGCTGCTGCTGGCTCAGGATCTGGAGCTGCAGGAACAGCTGCTGCTGCTGGAGGAGGCGGGCGTAGTTGGAGTCCATCTGGGGCTCGCTCTTCTCCCCCTTCTGGTCGGGCGGGATGTACTGGTGGTACTTGAGTTTCTTCACCCGCGGCTTGGGATCTTTGCCCTTCTTGCCCCGGTGTTTGTCGTTAGGGTTCTTGGGATGGCTTTGCTGTTTTCAAGAGAAAGACAGGAGCATTTTAAGAGGCGCCATCACACGTGGCCTGTTCTACCGTGTGCCTGAATGCTCTGACGGTGACGTCAAAGAGCAAGGTGCCTCAGAAATTGGCGTAGCCGCTTCGGAAAGCAGTCCGCCGAATACGTTGCCAGAGCCACGAAAGCATGGGTCTACCTCCCTGGACCGAGCAATCCGGCGCTTGGGGCTCAGCCGGTTGAGCTTCCGACTCTTGATTTCGCCCCAGGTCATGATCTCACAGTTTGCGGGTTCGAGCCCCACGTCAGACGCTGAGCGGACAGCGTGGGGCCTGTTTGGGACTCTCTGCCTCTCCCTTGCTCACACCTTCTCTCTCAGAATAAATAAACTTAAAAAAAAAAAAAATCTGGCTCCTAAGAACTTACTTTCTCCTGTTCCTTGTTTTCTTACAGTAGGGAAAGGATATACTCCACTGAGCATTATCTATTCAAGTTCAACAAAGTTACTTTGGGTTTCTTGTTTAGACACACTTGTATCTATTGTCTCCTAGTGAAAAAGAGGCTGTACGCCAAATATACAAATGGGAAAGGATTAGGTATGCTTCCCCCTGTGTCCTGTCTTGCAGTCATTAAAAATATACTCTGTAGAGACTATGTAAAAACAGAAGAGTGCTTCTAATGGAACAAAGCAGACTATAAAGTTGTGTATTTCTAAGGAAAACACAAACACACACAAAAAATACTGCAGTCTCACAATATTCATCAATTCACTGTCATCTGCTTATCGTGTTATCGACGACAGATTTTACTTCTGGTCGTTTCAAAGTGATTGTAACGATGAACGGGGTGTGAGTTAAGGAGGCTGGACTCTAACTGTTATGTAATGATACAAGTGACTCAGCCAATCAGGAAGGCACCTGTTGGTAAGGGAGGGGGGCAGGCACGTAAGAACCACTGTTCCTCAGACGAAATCTGCTCTTATTTCTCCACTGGCACATTCTCTCAGGAAGGGAGGGCGGGAAACAGCTTTCCTCACAAAAACCCAAAGAACTGTGGTCTGTTTCCCAGTACGTACCTGTCTTCTCCTCTACTAGCAGAGCCCTAGGATCGCCTACCCAGCCTCTGAATGTCACATTCTTAAAGGATGCCTTTTGCCCCAGAATCAAAGCTCCTTAAAGAGGCACTCACTAGTGAAGAGGAGAAATTCAGAGGAGAGGAGAGGCAGAGACCTCTTAGGATCCACAGGGAAAGACGCACTGGCATTCAAACAGTCTTTGTGCCATCAGTGGTACGTGTTTGCGGATGTGGGCAGAGGGGTGCGAGCGGGCATTAGCTCAGCTGCCGTTTGCCACACTCTGGAATTTCGGGCTCCAAGAAGAAGTGATGGAAGATGCTGAAATGCACTGATCTGTGCCCTGAAGCCACAAACGCTGGGCCACCCTGACAAAGAGAAGCTGGAATAGAAACAGAGCCTTCTCTGCAGGAGAGCTGAGGACCAGGAGAGTGCCAGAGGGTAGCCGGAAGAAGCCAGGAGTCCGCCCCAGGTACCTCCCCTGGGAGAGCGCAGCCCTTGTTCACCCGGAGGCAGAAAGAAGGCTCTCCAACCCTTCAGGGGGCCTGGGTCCTTCCTGGCCTTGTGACTTCTTTGGGCCTCACTTCCTCATCTGGTAGGTGCAGAGAGGGTCAGCTAGCTCTCTGATGTCCTTTTTTAGTTCTAAAAGTTTGAGATCAGGGTTCTGCTGCTTTTGGCAAAAGCTGTATCAGAACTGTTTAGACTATTCCTCTGTTTATCCCCCCCTTTATTTAGCAGTTCTAAATGGACTTAAAAAAATTTTTTTAAGCCTACTATATATTAAAATTTTTAATCTTCCTTGGGGCCTATTCTAACTGAATTGTTTCACCAAGTAAAATTTAGGGAACAGTGCCACCAACGTGCAGCTTCTCGGAAGAACAAAACAAGCTTCTGCGGGCCAAATCTGCTAAAGCAAAAAAACGCAGCCGCCTGTCTGAAGCCTCTGACCTGTCATGTGATACATCTGGAGTACCAGTGAGCTTGACCTTGTGTATAAACTCCAAAATTATGTTGCCATTAAAGACGTCTGTTCGTGAGGGGCGTGACTCCCCAGTGCTGTGCTGAAGCAACTCTATCCTACTCTCCTCCCAGTGTGTCTTTCATGTCAGCAGCCTGGATGGAAGCAGGATTGGGAACCGCCGACAAAATGTACCCTCAAGCCTTTCCGCGTGGCTCTGGGAGTTTTCTAGAGACCAAATTTTGTGCAGTTCTTTGGTGACTACAGAACAACAGGGCATCTGCTGAAGGTGGTGGTTTCCAATATATTTTTTTTTCTTAATTTTTTTTTTTAAATGTTTATTTATTTTTGAGAGAGAGAGACAGAGCATGAACGGGGGAGGGTCAGAGAGAGAGGGAGACAGAATCTGAAACAGGCTCCAGGCTCTGAGCAGTCAGCACAGAGCCTGACGCGGGGCTCGAACTCACGGACCGTGAGATTGTGACCTGAGCCGAAGTCGGACGCTTAACTGACTGAGCCACCCAGGCGCCCCGGTAGTTTCCAATATTAAGGCCTGACCTAGCAAGTCTGCCCGTGGGTTTTGTCTTCAAGGCTTCATTCAGGCTGAAAGGCGGGCTAGGAGGTGCAGAAACGTGCCTTTGTGTTCCCCGCATGGGCCACAGACGCGCCACGAGTAAACCAACCTCACACCGGCGCGTGCCGGGAACCCACCTTCACCAGCGACGGGCCAGGCTTTGCTGAGGACACGGTGTTTGTGGGGAGAACAGGAGCGGGGGACCTGGTCGGGGGCTGATCCGGAGCAGGAGTTTTCAAGAATTCAGGAACTGCTGGGGACACTGAAGTAAACTGCTGGAAAAGGCGGAAAGAGAACAAGCATGTGAACTCGATGGCATAAAATTAGAAAAACCAGAATTATAAGGGAATGACCTCATTTTCTGAACGTCCCCTAGGAAAGAAACAAAAGAAAAATATACTATTGTGTCTGAGACCCAGATGGCAGAATAACAGGCTTTACGTCAATGGACCCAAGTATTTAGTCTTTGCCCCAATGGCAATGAAAAGCAAAAGCTAAATAAGGTAATTCGATTGACTACACCCTAGTAGTGTTTTCTCAGAAATACGGTCAGAACCGCCCTTTTTTGGCAGAAGCGAAGTCCAAGACTCTTGCAGAAATGATGAGAACGGTACGTGATACTTGTGAGGTTTTCTTGCTGTGTAGATCACAGTAATGCCGGCTGATTTAAACGTGGCATTTACTTTCGCTTACGGGCCCGATCAGTCCTCTCCAGCATACCCCAGATCCACGGCCTGGCAGCATTCAGTAAGCAAGCTGCCACTCCCTGGAGGCCCCTCCACACACGTGTGCTTTACAGCTTATGTCCCAGGGTCCGAGCCCGACTAGCACTCTCTTTAACCATTCCCCCCATTTCCCACAACAGTTGGGCATCTGAACAATGTATTATTCTAAGACGGCCTTGTTTGACTGAGGGCACTCTCACACCCAAAGCAAGAAGCTAATTTACTACCGAGGTCAAACAAGTAACCACTAAACCTGGGTGTGGTGTCGTATACTAACAGAGGAAGCTACCAAAGGCTTTCATAGCTTTTATCAACAGCCTAACAGCCTATTTCTGCTGACACTCTACTTTAAGTAGATTTTAAGTATTCACTTACGAGGAAGAGATATTGATTACTATTCTCACAAATCAGTTAAATGTTGCACAGCAATTACTACATGGACTTAACCATTACCAGCCTTAATTTAAGAAAAAAAATCTCTTCCTTTATCACTCTGCTGCCCCGCCCACAACTCTCAAATTCATTACAAGACTCAAAATCAGTTCTTTTGCTGATGTACTTGGGTTTAAGAATAGCAGACTGTATTTTCCTTCCTTAAAATAAATGACCTGAGAACTCAGAGGCTATTCAGCAGCAAGAAATATGAAGCTTGGCACATACTAGTTATTCAATAAATATTTGTTTAATGGGTGAATGGAAATTCCTTGTGGCTTTACTCATGCCGGGTCACACTCTCAAGGCCGGCTGAGACCGTGAGGATGTGTGTGAGTGTGCAAAGAACTGTGCGTGCCCATAACGGCTCTCTCCCTAAGCATGGTTTTCCTTTCACCTCTGATTTCCACTTGTAAATAATTATTACTGACAGTGAGGGTTGACAATAAAAAGACATGACTTTTGAAAGATGGCTCTACGGTAACCCCCTTACCCACGGTTTATCTTTCTGCAGTTTCAGTGACCCATGGGCAACTGTGGTCCTGAAGGAGATGATCCGCCTATGACATAGGGTCACAAGGTCAATGACAGCTTAACCCTACATTGCAGGCCTTTGTCATTCACCTCACTTCATCTCATGGAGGCATTTTTATCATCTCACATCATCATCAGAAGAAGGGAGTGTGCAATCATGAGATATTTTGAGAGTGGAAGCCCACATTCACATAACTTTTATTACACTTATAACTGTCCTATTTTTACAGTCGTTAATCTCTTACTGTGCCTCCTTTATAAATTAAACTTTGCACTGGTATGTACATATAGGAAAAAACCAGGGTATACAGGGTTCTGTGCTATCAGCGGTTTCAGACACCCCCTGGGCTCTGGGAATGCATCCCCTGTGGGTAAGGGGAAAACACTGCACTTGATTTCATTCAAAGAGAAGTGAAAGAAACGAACTTCTCCAGGAGTCTCGACACCTGTACTCCAGGCTGACTTCTGCCCCCAAATGGCCCTGAGAAAGCCGCTTCCTTAACGAACCTCTGACATGAAGGGAAGCTGATGGCCAGCTAAGTCACTGCTTTAAGGATATGGTTTTAAATTATTTGTTTTCCTCTCACTTTGCACATTTTTTGGAAGCGAGGATATTCATCTCTGGGTCAATTTTCCCATAGGGAAAAACATTCCTTGGCTGTTAAATAATTGGCATATGAAGTAGAATCACATATTTGTGTGTGTGTGTGTGTGTGTGTGTGTGTATAATATATATGTATATGTGTGTGTATATATATATATATATATATATAGTATATTTAAAAATTGTATATACAAAGCTGTGTATATATTCATATGGGTGTGTGTGTGTTTTGTTCCTTGCAGATAAATTCTACTAACCTGGCAAGCTGTTTTACCCCTCCAGCCCCACAATGACTAATGCGATTGCAGTGATGCATTTGACAGCTGTCAGTGTTGATAATCTGGAAAATAATCCAGTAGCATAATGTGCTATCAATTATAATATTTATGAAAATGTTTCTCCTGTATTTCTAAGACCTTGTCTAACTGACTTCAGCCTTGATTACGCATACTCTCATCTTACTAGCTCTTTTCAGTGTGACTCTGCTACCCAGAAAACCAGAGGCCCCCCCACCCCCCACCCCAGCATTAACACAAGAATGACCCAACTGAGATACAGTGATTATTCACATTACCTTATCTGATGATAAATTCCGGTTAAAATGGGAGAAACGTCTAAACTCTTCTTTACATTTGCCAGTCTTTGTTATGTGCCTTAGAAATGACCCCTTAAATAACCTTACATCCTAGCTAGACGTTAGGATCCTAGTGACTAGAGTTACCCAAAAATCGAGGTATCAGTACTTCTGAAACGACAGTATTCCAAAAAAGATGAAAACAATATACAAGCCATAAAGGACACCACACTTATGTTACCCCATCATAAAGCAAGCAGTATGTTAAAATCTTAAAAGAATACTTCAAATGTTTAAATTTCCACTGACACCTAAGGTCACCTTTTGTACTTTCAAAATTTAATCTCAAATGATCCGGAGTCTTTTCTCCAAGGAAACAAAAGAGCGGCAAGCTTTGCTCTGTTTTCTTCGATCTGAGTACTGTTCCCAAGCTACAGGTCTCACGACCGCCAATTCTTCAACTGTCATCATGACACCGTGACAGACAATGTCAGGAAAACACTGCTGTCTAATGAGGGATATTTAGGCTTTAAACAAAACCGAAAAAGAGAGCACTCTGAATCTTCAAGACTGACTTTTCTCTTCTTAGAAATTGCTAAGGGTAAGTTCTGCTACCAAAGAAAAAAATAAGTCAAGGTAAATGTTTAAGCTGATTAAAATTTTATAATGTATCAGGTGTCTGCACTGGTTCCTTCTGAAAAGATGATACACTTGTCAAGGACCAATCACTGTTCTCTGGTAAGTTCCTTTTTTATTAGATTTCTTTATGCAATCCAGAGGGGCAGAAACTAGATATTTAAAAACAAAGTTTTTTTGGACTGGAGATTTTAAGTCTAAAATACATGTGTTTTTAATTTAGGATACAGCACAGATCTTAATTAAGATGGGAATATGCAAATAAGAAATTCAAAATGCAATTATTCTTTAAATATTGTTTCCATACTCTGATCCCCAGACAAATAAAACAAATGCTAGTCAATGAATGGGCTGAATACAAATCAAAAACACATGCTCTGTATATTTAATAGATGGATATTTAATGTAAATTCTAGTTTTGCTAAAATATATCACTTAGCACTGACCACTTTATGTAATACACAGTTACAAGTTAAGATATTTCATTTTTTAAGTTTTTATTTATTTGTTTTGACAGAAAGAGAGAGTGTGAACTGGGGAAGGGCAGAGAGAATCCCAAGAGGGTTCTGTGCTGTCAGCACAGAGCCCGACTTGGGGCTCAATCTCATGAACAGTGAGATCATGACATGAGCCAAAATTAAGAGTCGGACGCTTGCAGTGAGATCATGACATGGGCCAAAATTAAGAGTCGGACGCTTAACTGACTGAGCCACCCGGGTGCCCCAGGCCTTTTCTTTTTAGAACAAGGAGTTGAACATTAATATTTTGGCACAATATCTAGTGAACATTTGGTTGGTACATTTGACCTGGTTAGTAAAGAGGATCTGCGTGTATCCCTCATTTAAAAAATCTATTATTTAAAAAGATTGTGGTAAAATACATATAAGTTACCATTTAGGGGAACCTGGGTGGCTCAGTCGGTTAAGCTTCCAACTTCAGCCCCAGTAATGATCATGCAGTTTGTGAGTTCCAGCTCTGCATCGGACTCTGTGCTGACAGCTTGGAGCCTGGAGCCTGCTTTGGATTCTGTGTCTCTCTCTCTCTGCCCCTCTCCTGCTCGCACTCTCTCTCTCAAAAATGAACGTTAAAAAAAATTTTTTTTAAGTTACCATTTAAACCATCTGATGTATTAAAAAAATTTTTTTTAATGTTTATTTTTGAGAGAGAGAGAGCATGTGCAGGGGAGGGGCAGAGAGAGAGAGAGGGAGACACAGAATCTGACGCAGGCTCCAGGCTCCGAGCTGTCAGCACAGAGCCCGACGTGGGGCTCGAAGGCACAAACGGAGAGATCATTACTGGAGCTGAAGTCGGATGCCTAACTGACTGAGCCACCCAGGTGCCCCTAAAGCATTTTAAAGTGTCTATAGTCCTATGGCATTAAGTATATTCCCACTGTTCTGTAACCATCACTACCATCCACCTCCAGAAAAACGGAAACTCTCTTCCCATCGAACGACTCCCCATTCTCCCCTTCCACCAGCCTCTGACAACCACCATCTACTTAATGTCTATATGAATTTGCCTATTCTAGCTCTTAATAAAGTGGAATCATACAGCATTTTTCCTTTTGTGATCGGCTTATTTCGTTTAGCATAATGTCCTGAAGGTTCATCCATGTTATAGCGTGGGTCGCTCAGAATCTCCCTTCTCTTTTAAGCCTCAACAGCATTCTACTGCATATACACACTGCATTCATTTGTCAGTGGCCACAAGGGTTGCTTCTACCTTTGGCTATTGTCCACAATGCTATGAACACGGCTGTACAAATACCTGCTCAAGTCCCTGCTTTCAACCCTTTTAGGCATTTACCCAGAAATGGAATTTCTGGATCATACGGTAATTCTATTTTTAGCTTTTTGAGAGAACTGCCGTACCATTTTCTGTAGTGACTGTACCATTTCACAATCCCACCCAGAGGGCACAGGGATTCCAATTTCTCCACATCCTTACCGACGCCTGTTAATTTATCTTCTTTGGATAGCAGCCATTCTAGTGGTGCGAGGTGATAGCTCATGGTGGTTTTGATTTGCATTTCTCTAGTGATTGGTGATGTTGAGCATCTTTTCATGTGTTTATTCACCATTTGTTGATCATCTTTAGAGAAATCCCTATTCTGGTCCTTTGCACATTTTATTTTTTTAGTGTTTATTTTTAATTTTTTTTTTCAACGTTTTTTATTTATTTTTGGGACAGAGAGAGACAGAGCATGAACGGGGGAGGGACAGAGAGAGAGGGAGACACAGAATCGGAAACAGGCTCCAGGCTCCGAGCCATCAGCCCAGAGCCCGACGCGGGGCTCGAAGTCACGGACCGCGAGATCGTGACCTGGCTGAAGTCGGACGCTTAACCGACTGCGCCACCCAGGCGCCCCTGAGAGAGAGACAGAGTGCGAACAGGGGAAGGGCAGAGAAAGAGGGAGACACAGAATCCGAAGCAGGCTCCAGGCTCTGAGCTGTCAGCACAGAGCCCAACGCGGGGCTCAAACTCATGAAGCACGAGATCATGACCTGAGCTGAAGTCGGACGCTCAACCGACTGAGCCACCCAGGTGCCCCTGTATTTCTTAAGTAACACGAAGAACAGCTGTCATTATGCGTTATAACAGGGTGACACGGGACGATGTGCTGGAAAAGGATCTTAAGAAGAATCTCAAACCGATGGCATAATGAGAACAAAGTCATTACTTTAAATCCTGTGCAGGTCAGACAGATGCTGTCTTAATGACACCTGTAATACACGTAATGTAAGTAGCTCAGCGCCTGGCCCAAAAAAGTGCCCAGCAAATGTTGGCCATTCTTTTTTATCCTCATCTCAATTATATTTGATAAACCCTGACTGATTTATGAATACAGAGGAAAGGCCTATTCTGTAGAAAGTATACTTTCCTATTGGTCACAGGAGAACAGAGTTAGGAGCTGGGTTGGAACACAACTTCACAGTTAATGCTGGAAACCAGCTCCAAATCTAAGTCCTCTCGACATGTAAGTTACATACAATGAGATTGGAAGGGTAACAATAGAAATTACCACCAACATCTTTGATGCCCTAATTTAGGCCTTTATTGATAAGCATTTGTAATAAAAGTTAGTCTTGTTGTAATTATTTAATGTATGTGTACATGACCTTGCTCATTTTGTGAGCTTAAACCTAAGGTGTCTATATTATGTGGGAAAGGTCGTCTAGCTAAAAGTTGCTTGATACAATGGGAAAAAACGTACCAAGCTCCTCTAATCCCGTCTTCATGAAAGTACACAGAGGATCCGACCCACGAGGTTCCTTCTCAGCCCTACTTCCAATTCAGCACAGGAGTTGTCCCCGCAGCACAGACTTGGAAAATGTCAGGTCACACGTACAGTTAAGCATGTGGGTGCTTATAATAAACGATTAATTAAATGGCTTAAGAAATCGCTGAGGGAGTAAAGGTCTTCAGATTAAAAGCACCAGTGTAACAGCTCCTGGTGCTCACATGTAACTAGCTGTTCTTAATTTTCTACAGCTTTCCATTGTTCAAAAATTTCTTAGGCATAAAATAAATTGAGCTCCACCAATGTGTGATGTCTGCTCCATTAATGTTGTGGCAAGTTCCTTTCCATCTGTACTTTGATCGGAATTGAAAAGAAAAGAGAATCATCCAAGGAAGGGCAGTGCTAGTCTCTTACAGACCACACAGAATTACATATTTCAAAGAAGAATTTTTTTTGGTGGAATGTACATTTTGAAGGAGGGTATGCTGGATATTATGTGTTTTATTATTTTTGTTTTGTAAGGAATCTATCTTTTATCTGAATATTTTCCTGTAGGACTCAATCCTCTGGTATCTCTATGTTTTGAGAAAGAAGTTAGGAGACAACATGTCGTAACACATTTTGGAGTTAAGCAAGCCATAAAACAATATTAAGCCTAATTTCCTCTAAAGTAATTATCTGTAAATATAACTTTTAAAGAACCAGAAAGAAATTCCCTACACTGGCCCTGAGATTTATATTAGGCCAAATTAAAAAAAAAATTGAATAGGAAAATTAGAAAAATGTGTTTGAATCACGTGATTAAATGTGTAGCGCGAAGTGATGGCTAATTAACATATAAAAAACCCTGGTTCCGGCAAACAAGAAGAAAGCGAAATCTGTGACAGTTACCCTAAGTGGGGTCTATGGACTTTTGTTACCTGCCTGCTACAAGTACGGGAAGTCCCACAGAAATCTGGTGCTACCCTACTACTTTCACTGTGTTGTGTGTGCAAGAAGACTGGCCCACAATGATCTGGAAAACAAGCTATGTAAAAAACACATACTAGTCTTTCACTCCAGGCAATCTGAGGACCACTGGTCTATAGTAACAAAATTCACCATCCAAACTCCTGCCCTGAGTTTCCATTTTAAAGACTGAAAACTAAGACACCCAAGTTATAAGCATTCTATGTTGTTTTGTTGTCCTGTCTTTATACGGACTGTTTCCATAACAGGGAGGAGACTGACTTTGGGGAAGTACAGTGATAATTCTAAAGCAGGAAAAAAGAAATTACAGAGATAATCTCCCAAGTTTTTCATTCATTCATTCAAGCAATAAGCACTTGCCGTGTGCTGGACCCTGCATGTTCAGGATGACGTCACCAAGATAGAATGAGGGGACATCCCAGCCCTTTGGAAACTCGATGTCTAATGAGAAGCAGTGTTTTCAGGTACTTTTCCCTTGAGCTACAGATGCGAAAGTAATCATGTTTAGGGAAAAAATATATTTTATATATATATGAAGTGAGATGCCTGGACAAATTCATAAACCAACACTAGAGAACAGTGAAAACAATTAAAATACAAAATGTGCCAAAACAGACCCTAATTATCATTTCTAGATGACACAAAAATCCCGAAGACGTTATAGGCATCACAAAGTTGCCTGTGCAGTTGATTGAAAACCAAACCCCCCAAACCTACAACATACTTAGAATCCTCCTCAAGGATTATTTTTCTTCAACATCAGTAGAGCACAGTTAACAGGGAGATGCTTCTTTAATCGAGTGAATCAAGGTGTGATATTATAATGAGAATCTTTGTCAGAGTCTTTCCTTATAAATACTAACACACTTACTACAAGGGAATTTTATGAAGGACATGCCACGTAAGAAGGTCTCCAGGTATGTGGTGCAGAAATTATGTGACAGGTAAAGGTGCGGCAGGCCAGCCTGAGGTTCTAGGTTCTTCTACTTGGATGTCTATGCAGGCAGCATACCCCTCTCTGAAGTGGGGCTTCCGGTGCAGGCCGAGCCGACAGATAAAAAGCAGACTGTTAAGGGTCTGCACGTAGCAGGCAGAGCTGGGGCTGCAGCAACATCAGTGTTCTAAAAGCCAGTGTTTAAGTTCCCGACGACCCCAGGGCTTCATGTGTATTGCACTGGCAATAAACTGACCAGACTGATTCTTCAGGAAACACTGCTATTCCTTTTTTCCTTCAAGGAATTCAGGAATGTCAGCCCACTGGGCAGGACTCTCTCTGGTTAAAGGTTCTCACTTAGAAACTTAGCTGGAGACCAAGTTTCAAGAGCAAAGTAAAAGACTTAATACAAGCAATGCAGAGACAGGAAAACGCTAATCTCCTACAACACAGGGGGGCTGTCATGAGGCCATCACCAGGCAGATGGCTGACAGGACAAAAATTCCATGTCACTAAAGCCAAGCCCACTCTGATAGCTGTCTGATATCCTGACCTAAGCAGAGAACAACCAAGATGGGTAAGTAGAACTGTTTTTTAATGGTATTGACTTGCATACCTGACATTCTTTTTAGCCCTATTTTTAAAGCTCAAACCCAGGGCGCAGCAAATATGTGAGAATACAGTAGGGGCTGGGCTCCCTTGGTCTCCCTGTCTGCCTGCTCAGACCTCAGGCCGTGGGTCTGGTCGCTGACCCCACCTCCTTCCAGACCAGGCTCTAGCCAAGCAGAGAGGCCAGTGACTCTCACCCTGAAACTCTGATAGGACAATCTGAACCCAGCTGCCCGCACTACCTCGGATGAATCCGAGCTGGAGAGGCTCTGCTCTCAAACAGAACACAAACACTGACTGCTTCTACAAGCCTGGCATCAGTCAGCGCTTGTGCTGAATTCAGTTCAACATTCACTGAGCGTGTCTTCTGTACCAGGCCCGGTGCTGGACGTTGCAGACGCACAGACACACCACACACAGACACATACACAGACAGACAGACACGCGCGCACACACACACACACACACACACACACACTAAAGTAGCTCTCGTCCCTCTCTGAGAGTCAAAGTCCCTCTCCTCAAGGGCTTACAGTTTAGTTGGAGTCATCGACACAATATGC
This sequence comes from Neofelis nebulosa, assembly GCF_028018385.1. NCBI lineage: Eukaryota > Metazoa > Chordata > Mammalia > Carnivora > Felidae > Neofelis > Neofelis nebulosa. The sequence goes on from NC_080799.1 coordinate 33,455,977, forward strand.
AAATGCATGAATGTATTTCAGATCATGGTGATAAGGTCAGTAAGGAAAATCCTGCTGGAAGACCTAGTCCCTAACAAACAGACATTCAGGAATGAGAAGAAATGCTGAAAGAAAATACGCAAACATTTTTAATCACCAAATTTCCATACCCCTCTGAACCCACGTCTCCCCTGGTGTAAGGGTTAAGGCAGGTAATTGCTAAATTCCTTCCCAACTCAAAAATGCTATGATACTTGGCTTTAACAAGAACATTTTCTACTGAACTTAACCAGTTCCATTAAGTAGTTCAATAGCTCTGGCTTAAAGATAACTAAATAGCATTAAAATTTCAGTAAAGCAAAAAAAGGCTATAAGGAGATGAACAACTAACTTATGTGCAGCATAAGACTTCTTACATAACCAAACGAAACATGAACACCCATTGGAAAGTAAGAAATGGGAATTTCCAATGCAATTATTAAAAACTATTTGTTAGATTCCTTTGCATGCACTAGATTTTCAGTTCCCAAAACAATCTGACACATAATATGTGCTCAGTAAATATTTGTCGAACAAAGAAGTTCAATCTAACCCAAATCAAGAAGCCAGTTACAACACTGAACTCTCCAAACAGTGTGCGAGGTTTACAGTGAAGACATTACCTACCTGTGGTAAAGACACAATGACTGTGGGAACCGTATTACCTTCTTGGAAGGCAGTTGAAATGCCCATCTTTTACCTAAAAAGGTCCAAATCCATTTCAAAACCTGGTAACTATCCAAAGAAATAATCAGACAAGTGTCCAACAATGTATGCATAAAAAACTATGGAGGGGGCGCCCGGGTGGCTCAGTCGGTTGGGCGTCCGACTTTGGCTCAGGTCATGATCTCGCGGTCCGTGAGTTCGAGCCCCGCGTCGGGCTCTGCGCGGACAGCTCAGAGCCTGGAACCTGCTTTGGATTCTGTGTCTCCCTCTCTCTGCCCCTCCCCTGTTCGTGCTCTCTCTCTCAAAAATAAATAAACGTTAAAAAAAGAAAACCTTCTGTGCATCAAAGGACACTATCAGTAAAAGGTGAGGACCAACACAAAGAATGGGAGAAAATATTTGCTAATCATATATCTGATAAGGGGTTAATATACAAAAAACTCCCATAATTTAATAGCAGAAAAACAAATAATCTGATTAAAAATGGACAAAGGACTCAAACAGACATATCTCCAAAGATGACATACAAATGGCCAACAAACATATGAAAAGATGCTTAACAGCACAAGTCATTAGAGAAAGGCAAATCAAAACCACAGTGAGATACCACTTCATAACACTAGAATGGCTACTATCAAAAGAGCATAAACTAGTAAGTGTTGGTGAGGACGTGGAGAAACTGAAACCTGTGCATGCGGGAGTGTGAAACGGTACAACCGTTATGGAGAACGGCACGGAGGTTCCTTAATAAACTAAACATAGAATTACCATGTGGTCCATCAATCCCACTTTTGGGTATATGCCCCAAGGAACTGAAAGCAGGGTCTCAAAGAGATATTTCCAAACTCATGTACCTAGGGCCGTTATTCACAACAGCCAGAGATGGAAGTCAATGACTGCCGATGAGTAGATACACAGAGTATGGTATATATCCATACAATGGACTGTCGTTCAGCCTTAAAAATGAAGGAGATTCTGTCACATGCCACAACATCAACAAACCTTGAAGATATTACGTTAAGTGACATAAAAAGGCAAATACTGCATGATTCCATTTATATGAGGCATCTAAAGGAGTCAAATTCATACGTACGTATGTACATATTTACTTAAATTCCAGTACAGTTAACACACGTCATATTAGTTTCAGGTGTACAATATAATGATTCAACAATTCTATACATTACTCCGTGCTCATCATGGTAAGTGTACTCTTAACAGCCTTCACCTATTTCACCCATCCCCCACCCTAAAGGAGTCAGATTCTTAGAGACAGAAATGCAACGATGGGCGATCATCAGGGTCTGGAAGGAAGGGGGATGGGGCATTACTGTTTAATGGCCACAGTTTCAGTTTTGTAAGACAAAAAGTTCTGGGTATTTGTTGCACAACACAAGTGTACTTAACACTACTGAGCTGCAGATTTTAAAATGGTTAAGATGGCAAAAAAAAGGGGGGGGGAGGGTTATGTTTTATAGTGTGCGAATTATACCCCCAACAAAAGTTATGTGAAACATTTTATTTTTTTTAAAAAATTTTTTTTTTCAACGTTTTTTATTTATTTTTGGGACAGAGAGAGACAGAGCATGAATGGGGGAGGGGCAGAGAGAGAGGGAGACACAGAATCGGAAACAGGCTCCAGGCTCCGAGCCATCAGCCCAGAGCCCGACGCGGGGCTCGAACTCACGGACCGCGAGATCGTGACCTGGCTGAAGTCGGACGCTTAACCGACTGCGCCACCCAGGCGCCCCTGTGAAACATTTTAAAAAGCAAGTTACACAACCATTTGTAAAATAAAAGTGTGTGTATAGAACAGAAATGAAATGTAAGAATCTACTGAAAAATGTTAACAGTGTTTGTATTACGGGTGAAAAAGAAGTCTGTAGTTTCCCACACTTTCAGACTTTTCTTCTGGAGAAAATGTAATTAACTTGATATACAAAAAAACAGGGCGTGGTCTCTATTAAGGGGCAGAAACAAGAAAGCTGATACCTGGGTCGGAGTGCTTGTAGTCACGGGAGACGGCGATTCACTAACTTTTGCCTCAGTCGGGGAAGCGGCGGACCCCTGCGAGTCCTGGCTGGCTGGCTGGTCTGGAGACAGAGCATCACTGCTGTCTTCGTCAAATGAGAAATCGCCCTGAGTTTGAGGATAGTCCTCCTTCCCAACGCCTAAAGAAAGAAATGATTTTCAACTTAACTTGACCTTGGAACACCAAGCTTACAATGATAAAGAAGGAGAAACAATGTTTAGTACAAGAACTTAAGAAGCTGGTTTAAAAAAAAAAAATTGATGGGGCTCCTGGGTGGCTCAGTCGGTTGAGCGTCCGACTTCGGCTCAGGTCATGATCTCACTGCTCGGGAGTTCGAGCCCTGCACTGGGCTCTGTGCTCACAGCTCAGAGCCTGGCGCCTGCCTCGGATTCTGTGTTTCCCTCTCTCTCTGCCCTTCCCTGACTCATGCTCTTTCTCTCCCTCTCTCAAAAATAGACAGTAAAACATTAAAAAAAATCGAACATAATGTACTTCCCAGAGGAAGGACACACCAGTCACTACCTAAGATGAATACTTGGGGAAGAAAGTCAGATCAGATCAGTCTGAATCAGATCAAGCCTTTGGATCCAACTACCAGTTTCAGGAAATACAGAAGACAAAAAAAGTTTTTAATGACACTGGGAATGCTAATGCATTCAGTAAAATCCAGTATGTGGGCATGGCTAGAGAACAGAAGGCTTTTTCACCAACAAAGTAAGAAAAGTTAGAAGACCCACCCAGGAGATTAAGATTTAAGAGCTGTATCAGCAAAGACAAGGTGTGAACCTCTCTTGGACCCTGATGTGGAATACAACTGTTAAAAAACATTAAGAGGCATGGGAGAAAACGGAGCTATGGTTCGGTATCTGTGGATGAGTCCCATTTCATGGAGAGGCCCAGTTACGCTGATGCCTTGCCTTTTGGGGCCCATTTCTTTGGGATTGAATGGAATCATCATTGAACGTACTACTTAGAATTACTGACTACAAATTGCCTGAGATTTAAACCCATACTCATGCAAAATATGAAGTCCCCAGAGTAATGGAAACAAGACTAGTTTTTACAGCAGGATATTAACTTTTCAAAATTGCTTGCTGAACAAGCGGTATTATTATTATTATTTTTTCTGCTAAAACTTGTGCCAGAATATAAAGTATGCGTGGTGAGGAAACATTAGTAACTATGATAAGATCAGGATAAAATGGACAAATTTTACCATTCTTAATAAATACATCTGTCCTCATGTGCTACTTACGTTGTTGAACTAACACTGAACAAGATATTCATCTTTCCTAGAAGTACACAGAATTAAGTAATGAAAAATCTGTAAGGATCTTAAACAACACAACAGAAAATAAATAGTATAATGAGTAAGTTGAAGTAAGAAAACGTCAGAATGAGGGGCGCATGGGTGGCTCAGTCGGTTGAGTGTCCAACTTCAGCTCAGGTCATGATCTCATGGTCAGTGAGTTCAAGCCCACGTCGGGCTCTGTGCTGACAGCTCAGAGCCTGGAGCCCCTTGGGATTCTGTGTCTCCCTCTCTCTCTGCCCCTCCCCACCTGTGCTCTGTCTCTGCTGAAAATGAATAAACATTAAAAAAAAAAAAAAAAAGATGTCAGAATGAAATTGGAACTTAAGGACAGAAACCTCAGAAGTGACAAGAGGAACTTCTGTGTTAACTGGTAAGAGATGCTTCATCTACCTTATTACATAAAAAACAAACAAACAAAAAAATCCCAAGAATAACGGGAATTGGTGCAAGTATTAATCGATTTCTAATTCACCCAGAAAACAATACTCATGATCAGTGCTGGCTTTTTTATTTTAATGTTTTTTTTATTTTAAGAGAGCGAGAGAGAGCATGTGCACGAGAGGGGGAGGGGCAGAGAGAGAGGGGGGAAAGAGAGAGAGAGAGAATCCCAAGCCGACTCCACACCGACAGCACAGAGCCTGACGTGGGGTTCGATCTCATGAACCAGGAGATCATTACCTGAGCCAAAATCAAGAGTCGGACTCTTAAGTGACTGAGCCACCCAGGTGCCCCTGGTGCTGGCTTTTTAAATTAAATTTGTTTGAAACTTCCAAGTTTCTCTTTCTCCCAGAAATAATAAATTTTTAGAGTCTTGCCTATAATTGCTTCCTTAACACTGGAGTCTACAGGAAGGATGTTTTTCTCTACCAGCTCCATAGGACCAGGTCTTTGAGCAATCTTTTCATTCAGATCATCCGCTAGTCGAGCTCTTTTCAACTTCATCTGAGTAGCCTGCAGGGATGGTTCTGCAAATGTTTCTAAAAGAGGAAACATAGTTTTAACCATTACTTGAATTACTCGGTTCCATAACGTTACTTCTGGCCAACTGAATCTAATTTAATTTAAACTGGGTTAAACATATTTATGTGTTCTCAACACACTGATGGAAAGAGAAGTAGGCTGTTTAAGAATGCTGTAGTGTACACTGTATATTTTTAGTCCTGGATACTTTATACCGTCTATATAATGCCCTTAGACGCAAATTAACATGAACTCGAGCCAAAAATGTGGTACTGCTCTTGTTCGTTTATGGTGAGAGGATCACAGTCACATTTGTTAGGTATTGGGAGGTCTGGAGGATGAACACGAGGGATGTGGTCCATCCGTGGCCCAAGAAGTGTCCAGGTGTGATCTGGCTTCACTGCAAAGTCAACTGCGAGACGTGGCACTGTTCTCTTACTTAGTTAGGTCCTAAAGCTTCTCTGCAGGAGCCAAAGGAAGAGCCAGAATCAAATTCTTGGGTTGATCCTTGTGTGTCTCAGTCAATCATCCTCACTAAGAATCTGGGTTTATTTCTGGGTATATAACCTTGGAGCATTCAATTACATAGTCCTATGTCATAAAGATAGATGTCAATGGTCATAAAGAAGGCTCGGCTCATCTACTTGCAAACAGGAAGTTGTACAACAAATGCAAAAGTAACGTAAATATCCTAGCTCATTCATCTGGGTAACTGTGTCAATGACTTGGCTTCTGGTACCTCTCACTAACGTTTTATTACATTGTTATAAATAATGTTTAGAAGTGATTAAAAACATGGTGAGATGTTAACCCCAAATTCTGAGTTGACAGTTGCCTGCCAGTTAAATTATATAGCAGAAGGTCTTTTAATGAAAATCCCCATAAATAATCTCAGGATTAACTGATGTTCTCTTTTTAGTGGGTACAATGTCCTGGCTGAAGCCCAAAGCACACCAAAAGCCCACGGCCCGTGAATTACTCCCCAGCACATCCGAGTGCTTCTCCTTCCACCAGCTGAATTACATGCTTACCAAAACTCAACCTTGATGGTCCACAAAACAGTTCATATCATTTCATATCTGCTGTCAGCACATAATTTAACTACATCTTATAGGAAAATGATAAACTTCAAAAATAAGACTATTTCTTGGGAACCTAAGCTAAATCCTTTGGAATGATATGATAAAGGTGGGTTATTACAGAATAAGTCACTGTCAAATTAGGGCAATTAACAACTAAAATATTTGGGAAAAATTATAAAATCTAGGATTTTCCAACTCAGATTGCTTTTCAAGTGTCTTTATGTTTTTTCCACCCTAAATGGAAATTGTAGATGACGTCTGATAGCTGTGCTTCATGCAAGAAAGATGATGTGAACTCCATTCACTTCCCTAATGAGGGCCCTGGTCTTAAATCAGAGTATTGGTAATAAATGCACATTTCTGTAAGTGAAGATAACATGTGTGACCTCTCATTTTTAACATTTTCCTGTATAACCTTAGGCTGTGGCCCCCATCTTATTACATAAACCACTTCTAACCACACAGGAAGATGACAGGTAGAGAGAATGAGACCATGCAAATCACTCTTAGGGTGATTTTAAATGCTGTTGTTAAGATCTAGGTAGGACAGTCTTCTGCCTTTCTCCTTTCTCCCATCAACATTTCCATATCAGGAATATGTCTGGAATGAAAATATCCCGAAAGTAAATAATTAGACGCTGGGATTTTGGTATGTTTCTGTTTTTGGTCTTGTGATCTCCTCATCTCCACGATGCTGAGGTTAGATTTTAGCTGAACTTCAGAAAAATAATTTAGACTTTTGCCTGCCAAACATCCAATTCAATCAAAATTGGGGTAATGTTAAAATAAGTTGGGGGGTTTGAAGTTATTTTTTAAAATTACAAATGATATATACTCTTTCTTTAAAAATCCCAACTTGAGAACAGATACTAAAAAAACATCACTTACGGGACGCTCATGCACATAGTTGGGTTTTTAACCATTGGGTAATCTTTTCTTCTTCTTCTTCTTTTTTTAAAGCAAATATGATTCTTTTTGATAGTTAAATGTATTTGCTTTGGTTTTAATTATATTAATAAAGCCTGTTACAATTAGAAGGCAAGGTGAAACAGATAGCATTGTTCCTTCAAAAATGTCCTTTATAGGTCAAGGTATTTTTAGGTGCAGAAGGAGCCCCGTCCCCAGTTACTTACCACCACAATTGCTTCCTGAAGATTCACTTAACCCTGACATTTTTTGGTAGCTGTTTCTACCCTACCACTTGAGTTCTGGAAAAGCTTTTTTAGCCCAATGGACTTCTGAGAACACACTAAGAGTAGTGGAAGGCATATACCCGTCACTTCCCACCCCAGATATGGAGATAGTCACATAATCATAGATTCTTTGGATTAGAAGAGACCCTACTTGGGGATACAGATACCAACTTGCTACTTGGAATTTGTTTACAACATCCTACTGTGGTGTCATCCTGTGCTTCGTCCCCACCACAACAGCCTGTTTACTGCCATCGAGCCCTTTTCACAATCTGTAATTCATTTGTTTTGCCTGTTTATTATCTGTCCCTGCTACTAGATTGTAAACTTCATGAAAGCAGGCATCGATCTGGCTCATTTGCTGGGTCTCTGGGGTCTAGTTCACTGGCCAATGAATGACCACCTCAAATGAGCATAACCATATTGCTTCTGGAAGAGTTTTAAACATGTCTGACCTTCAGGATATTACTCCTTATGATGAGCGACAATCTAATACTTTATAATATCAACCTAATTCTAATACTAACTCTATCATTAGACCAGAGGAATAAGTATAATATTCCTACTTGAGAAGGGTCTCTGAATCTTTGTGAGAAATTTCCAGATTATTTCTGTATCATCTCAGGGTTTAACACACTCAAGACTATCACGGGGTCAAGCTCCTAGTCCTTGCTTAATAAATCAGTCTGAGGAACAAAACAATGAAAGAAAAGGTACTCAGGAGCTTATGCGGCGGGGGGGGGGGGGGGGGGGGATACTTTCAAGAATGCTCTGTCTTTAGACAGAAAAACATTCTGGTATGAGTCATGTGTCTCACTAGAGACAGAACAGAACTGTCCCTACCAGCTTCACAAGTGATGAAGCTAGACCACTGAGGAAATCCGGTGGGCTAAGTGGAGAGTATTTATATTAACGGTCAGATCAAGCTGGACTGTTGTGGGTACGTAATGACAAACAAAAGATGTTAGGTGTGGGCAGTGCACCAGGTAGATATAACAGGGTCCATCCAGATAGGTGAGAATCTAGGGTTACACTTGTGGCCACTGTACCCTTTATGACTTAATGGGAAAATATTCCTCACTGATGAAGAAATCCTCTGGACCAAAAATGTTTTTCCAGAACAGATGGTAGAGACATCTACAGCACCAGTTGGTGGGGCAGAGTCAGTTCATCAATTGGTTATTTGGAGAATCAAGCCTTCCCCATGTATCTAACATAACATTTTAGCTTTGGGTCTTCGTGTTGGCTATCCAATTTGGAGGATGTCAGCCTGTGGGGTAAAAAGTTATTAAGATGGGAATAAACAGCAATGGTGGAATTCTCACTTCTTTTCTTGAGAAAATGCAGCAAAATAAGCAGAAATAAACATTTTTACCTTCTAAAATGTGCATCCTGACAAGTTCAGAACGATCTGGTCGGCTCCGAATCTTATGCTTCAAAAAGTTTTCAGTCTTGAGAGAGAGAGAGAGAAAGAGAGAGAGAGAGAAAGAGAGAGAGAGAGAGAGAGAGAGAGAGAGAGAGAGAGAGAGAGAGAGAAGAGAGTGAGTCTTACTATAAATTGTTTATGACTTATTGTGGTTTTGCATTTTTCTCTGAAGGTACTCCATTTAAATAAATTGTATACTCTTCGGTCATGATTTTGAGAAGAAAAGAGTAGCAATTAGTACTTTGAAGAGCTATTATCCAATACATAATTTAAACTGCAGCCTTCAAAACTGCACAGGCACTTGAAATGCATGCTGGCATAAAGTAAGTACTTTACAGACTTTTATTTTAAAATTTGGAAAAGGCAAAAGGCTCATAATTTGCACAGACATAGGATTTTGATCATTTAAATATCTAATAGCTACACTTCAGGTCAAGTAAAAATCCACCTAAATAACAAATTTCTTTAAAATCCTAATGTGTTTTCACTGATGAATTCATATCCTTGATCATACTTTCTTACTCAGAAAGGTTCTCAACTGAAACAATAAGGCTTTCAAATGGGTTTTGTATTTTATAAGATTCTAAGAGATCATTATCGCCTTCTGGGAAAATTCCTATGGAATTTTTGGAACATGCTTATTTTCATATTGCATGATAGAAGTATTCCCTAAAGCAAAAAGAATGAATGTGCATAATGGTACTTTTAAACAAAAGTAATGAACATGAATTCGATGTGCAAATGGCACGGAAAACTCTCAAAGAATAGAGCGGAGTTGAAACACAGCAACTTCTTTAATTCAGCCAGAATCTCCTGCCCTTGGTCAAACGTACAGCTGACGCAGACCCAGTAAGGAAACCACCTAAAGATGTGTGGTTGTCGGGACACCACTTGGGCTGTCGGTCTGCTGGGGTAACAGGCGGCAGAAATACTCCATGGTTATTCTAAAACCTGTTGGTATGCCCCAGCACTGAAATGAAGAAATGCGATTTGTCCTTTATGTACAAAACCAGTTACTGGTTTTAAAAGAACAAAATTTGGACATCATGCTTTTTCTACAAACTTCCAAGATTCAACTACCCCAGAATATATAACTCTGGAAGCCACCTGTCCTGAAAATACACTGCATTTTCTCTATGGATATATTTAGGAGTAAGATTGCTACTTGCCCACAGGTACTTTAAAATACAAGAGAGAAGCAGAGAAGCAGAACCTCTGAAACTGAAATTTCTTACTCTGGCTCGTTCCAAGCTTTTTATCTGCTCATGGAATGCAGCTGGGCTCTTCAAAGCTGTGAGAAGAATAAGAACCATGTAGACAGACGAGTTAATATTTCAGCCAAACGTTAGGGTACATTATGTTGATGTTCCTTCTTAATCTTACTAGTTTGCATCTACAGTTCCATTTATTACTAGTTCCTTTAGGAGATCTGCAAAATTTGAAACCTTAGACGTTTCAGAATTAAAATCATATATTCACAAATAAAACAAGTGAACATTGAGGATAGAGTTGTACACATAATGACAATACAAGTACCAGGTCAGACTAGTTGGAGCCAACAGTTGGGCCAAATTACCATCACCAAGGGAACCGCGTGATGACTCCTTGATGGGTCTTTGCTCTGAGTGGCCATAAAAGATACCAGAAAAAGCCCAAATGTCCAGAGGAGGTTTAGCCTAGGAGTGGTCTAACCTTGAACACGAGGACATGCTACACTTTCTGTCTAGCAGAGCTGAGTTACCATTCACTGAGACCCCACAATGGACATAGTCCTTCGCCCTGTGGTCAATCACAGTTATATCGTGGCTGATTGTCACCACCTCGCAAGGTAGGTATCAGGCCAAGTACAGACGAAAGGCTCAAAGTGGTTACCCAAATTCTAGAAGCCATACAGCTAAATTGTGATCAAAGTGCAATCTAAGTCTAGCATTGTGAATTAGAAGGTGTCATGATCTTTCTATTGTACCACGGTGCAACTCACCCTAAAGACCTAATGATTCTTTAATATGTTAACTACTAGTACTTTAAATATTCCAGAATCCCAGAAGGAGGATAAGCAGTGTTTTACTAAAACATCATTTACTACAGTATTTCTATCAATTATCTTTGCAAAATCTTTTGTGTGTATGTCCACCTGTAAGAACTACAGGCAGTCAGACGCTGTGCATAGGATTTGGGCTAGGTTTACATGGGCCGTCACCTCTAAAACTTGACTCTCTGGGTAGGATTATTTTCAGCTCTGGTACCTGAAGCACTGCAAAGATTCCCAGGAGACAAGCCCATACAGGTTTCTGTCTAGGGAGCAGCTCCCAAAATCAGACTAGAGCTGGCTTGGCAGTGGTGTTTTAAATATCACTGATACTATTTAATTGATTGGTTCATCATTGGGAATGTGGTAGAGAAATCTGGCAGATCCTCAAACCACCTTTTGAGTCTATCATAATACTAGATTCAAAATATTTAGATACTCAATTAATAGTAGTCCAGAAAAGTTTTATTGGGAAAAAAGTCTACTGCAGAGAACTGTTCTCATAAGCCAAAAAAAGGTAGGGAAGCATAAATTCATTTTGTAATTTCTTCTTAGTCTTTTAAAGCCATATAAATTACTTCTTCGAGAGATCAATTTTTAGACAAATATCCATATAAATAATCATAACACCAAAGCAACCACTCTTCCACCTCTAAAACAGGAAATTACCTCCAAACTTGGTGAGCAAAGATAAGAAGGCAACAGGCGAATATTCTAGAATTAATCAACTCTAAAAAATGAAGGCCTGGAAATACCTCCAAATTATCTACTTGGGCAAGAAAGATTTTATTAATTATAAACAGAATGTGTATTAGTCCTGTAACCGAGATGCACTTAATTACAGACCAGACTGTACTGTATCAAGGATAATTAACTTGAATTAAATAAAGTAGAACAAGTTTTAAAATTAATTTTATCACGTTACTTTTGCAAGTCAAAGTAACACTGGACCTGTTAGGCAGAGAGGAGTCTGATGATTTCAAAACTAACACGAGGGCTCATGTTGGAAGTGAGAACTGATTTCAACCTAACTACCCCATTTTCAAGGTGTTCTTTGTGTAATACAGAATGAATTCAAGCCCATCTTTTACAGTGCATCTGGTTTTCAAAATGTTCTTTGAGAGGATTCTCTTAGGCTGGCAGCGCTGATGCCCGGTTTTCCGTATCAGCTCACGTGGACGCCGTATACTGACTACGTGGACACAACTGAAAGCAGAGTGCGGTCCAGGTTCTTCCCGGACGGGTGCGCTTTGTTACATCACACTGGAGGCGACAGTGACACTGAAATCTTACGTGGCATGATGCCCTGGTCCACCAGCTGTTCTCTCGTCCTCCTCTGTTGGAGCCTCAGCTGGAGCACTGTGAAAAGGAAAGATCACCACTGAGTTTATCGGCAACTGCAGGTGCCAACTAGCGGATCCCGGAGGAGATACAACTACGCTTTATTAAACCCCTTCTACTTCATAAGCGAGTGAGGATAATACCTGGCACCGTCCAACTTGTAAAAAGAAAACCGATTTGTAGTTTCTGCCAGTTTGGTGAGCTCGGAAGTTCCCTTGGCTTCTTTTTTGTTTAGTTAGTTCATAATCTTAATTTGATGAATATAGCTAAGTATTTGTTGTTTAAATACAATGACAACATACTCTGCAAATAAACAAAAATAGTTGGCTTATACCTAAGTTAAGACTTGGGAATAAAAAATTTTAACTTGTAGAAATAGAAATATGAGATTCCTTGACATTAATTGGGTTTTTTTTTTTTTAAAGCAACAAAAATTTATTTTAAGATTGACTTATTCGGAGAGATTTGCTCCATCTGGAACGAGTTTTAAATAGCTTTAATGAAGGCCAAGTATATAACAAAAATTAGACCTGTGAGGTATTACTAATGACCCAAAGGAAAATTTCTAAATTAAGAACTTAAAGTTCAATAATCTTTGCACAAACATCACACCATGTCTCACTCTACAAGTTCTAAAAAAAGCCAAAATCAATCGATATCTTATCTTTTTAATGAAGAGAAGAAAGCATAAATCATTAGAATTTGTAGAGAATGAAGTATACGTCACAAAATGTGAAAATCCAGTTTGCCACATTTAATAAAAAAAAGTTTCCCCTGTATTTCTCCAGCAGCTTCCTTTCCTAGCATCTATTTTTGTCTGGAAAACGAGCCGATCTTCACAAAAGAATTACGTGAAGTAACTCTGAAAAATACTTTCCTTGGTTTACCTTATGTTCAATTTTAAGTTTCTATTTTGATTTTTGTGGTTTCATCTATGGATGAAAACCAAGGTTAGGATTATTAAGGGTCTGAGTAAGGTTTGCCAATATGCTAAAAAAAAAATTACCTCTATGTACTTCTGGAAGAAAGAGACAGAATTTTCTAGCAAGGGGGTGATGGCTGGCCAGAGAGGCTAGCTCAGGCCAGTCACGCACCCAGGCTCAAACAATATGCAAATGATGGCTCCTAGTTGTAACGACCCCCTGAGATCCAAAGGCACAGGGCCCAGGGCCCTTATATCCTTTCCTTTTTGCTTGCCCTTGTGCTGGGTGCACAGCACAGTCCTAGAGACAGTTCCAAAACAGTCTAGACTGCAAAATGGCTTGTAAACACATTTTCTTATTCAATGCTAGATATGAATGTCATCCTTTACTAAATGCTGAAAAATTTTTTTTGCTTCTTTTGGGGGCCGTAGTGATCACAAAGCATCAATGACCTCCCATTTAGAACCGAAGCAACTGACCTAAGATTCTATCACATAAAGCCAAAGAAAAATTTGATGAGTCAAAAAAATACAGGCACATGTGTCTCCCAGTAAAATGGCTTGTGATACTTTGAATCAATTATGCTCTAACACAAAGATCGTTTCCCTGATAACTTACAGTTTCCTGAGGACAGTATGTTCCCACCAAGGTACTTCACTAGGAACAAAAACAGCCAAAGAGATGACCTATGAACAGGATAGCACCCAAACGGCTTCATCCTCTAACATTCTTCTGTGAATGCTAAAGCTAACACTTGTCTGAACTTGAGATGGTCATATTCAAGAGGCCGAATCCCAAGAAGAGGAATACTGAGGGGAGAAAAGGGTCAGAACCATCTCCAGTTCAAAGGCTGACACTTCTGGAACACGGTGGTCCATGTCTGCTGATGGATCTCTAGCAGTGGCAGCCTTCCTTTCTCACAAGGGGGTCCTCAAAGAAAGGTGTAAAATAGAAAGAGTAATGAAAACATCAACAGCCCCCTTCTTTGGTTTAAAACAAACAAGCAAAGCACCGTACTTGTGAGACATTGTGAGACACACGTATCAAACACGATACAGATCTTTAGGGTGCGTGGCATCTCGGGATGATGGACACATTTGCAACAGCTTCATCTGCAAACCACAGTGACGACAGTAAGCCACAGTAAGCCGTAAGCGTCTCCTGACTGCACGCGGGTCAGCGGCCCTCATGCACTTTGCTGGCAGCCCTGCCCGCCATCAGGTCTTTGACTAGACATCACATTCTCATGCTGACATGCAAAGTGCGTGTGCTACCAGGAGGGTACCACACAACGTGGACGCACGTCACCGACAGTGAAGACGAAGCAAACACCAAACACAAACCACGTGTGTTTCCCATCCAGGTTCCTACGTGGCAAAACAAAGCACCTTTCTTATGCCATACTGCTTGCAGGGAGGGGAATCATCTTGCCCATCGATTCCCTTCTCATTGCCTCTGTAACCTTCCCAAGAAGCAACATCATCGTGCTACAGCGCTACTCAAAGCAGGGGAGGCGGGCAGCCTTCGTCTCCTAAGAGCCGCGTACTGAGTGTCCGCTCGTGACTGCACGGAACACGTGTGGGATGCACGGCCAAGGGCGGCAGGAGCAGCAACGGCCAGGAATGGAGGGTGTGTGTCGAAGCAAGGACGTGAGGAAGAACATGAATGGAAGAGGCAGAGGTACAGATGACAGTCAGGGTGTAAGCCTGATGACCCAGTCTGGCTTAGTTTTCACCTCTAACAGGAGGGGGGCGGCCCTGGACACACTGCACCGACTGTCAGGCACAACGCCCCGTGGAGAGCCTCGGGTATGTTGCCACTTTGGGTCAGTGTTAAAACACAATTACGGTATTTGCCCACATTAAATATAACCAGTCACTCACAACCCGATGGAAGCTCTTCTGAGAATTTATAAAAAGTACAAATAGGTACAGGCTCATGATTCTGGGAAACAGCAAACCTCCTTTGGGTACTTCCCACTCAGCCCGTCAGTAAAAAAGTTCACGTATCATAAGCGACAACCAGTCCGCACCCCAAAGGCAGAACGTCCAGCCCAGGAGAGGCGAGGATGGAATGATGCCCACAGTGTGGCTGTCCCACGGCACTGGAAAACCGGAGCTGGCAGAACCGGAAGCTGAGCCAGGGCAGCAAAGGCGCGAGGGGTCCTGAAGACAGAGGACCTGACTCTGTTAGTAATCAGAGCGCCACTTGTGGTTGTGGGATCAAGATGCTTTCTCGACTTTCTCTGGGGCCCTTATGAATCCGGCCCGGAGACCATTTTCCTCCCTTGTAGGCTCCACACTCGTGCTCCCGTGGACACAGGGAAGACCCGGCCCGCTGACCTCTGCCAGGCCTGCTGCACGGTTGTCGTTCTTAAGACAAAGGAGTAAACTGCTATCCCGGCTGATCTCTGGAAAAGTGACACACTCTGCGTGTCGGTAAGACTGCACTTCTGTAGCCACGAAGGCAAGACTAGAGGCTGGTCCGGCAGGTGCTTTCTTGGGGTGGCGGCGGGTGGCCGAACAGTTGCCTAAGAAGCCAACGTCCCGGACAATGGCCTTGCGTCTGAAAAATGAACCTCAGAGTGTCCTCCCTGGTGCCGAGATGGGCGGATCAACTGAGCTACTGGGCTGACACCACAGGCTCCATCCTATTAGGAGATTAACTAAAACTGAGGGTTCTCCATGGCCACTTTGCAAATACTACACGCAAGAGAAGAAAACATGTAAATCTAGAGAATTCTGAGGGAGAAAAAACCATAGTTCCAAACAGTCAGCGAGCGGCTACATCGTTTCAGAAAACAAAGGACACGGTAATAACAGAGCAAAGAGAATTCACGTTACCATTGCTCTTATTTGAACATTTTCAAAGAATGCCTTTGTCTTTGAAAAATGTAGAAATGAAAACAATCCAACACATGATCCTGATAAGTCCTTCAGTTTAAAATTGTTGAGTTTAAACTCATTTGATTTTCTCAACAACGGGGGGGGGGGGTTAGATATAAAAGATACGTATCTCATTACACAGCTAGCACTGTACTCTCTGTGTAAAAGCAAATACCTCAAGTTGAGAATTCTACAACAGCTCTGTTTCCTGATGACAAGACTCACAAGAGGTGCTCAAAGGACCTCCATCAACAAAGGGAGAGGAAGTGACAGAGCCATTTGCATACTGTATGTGGCACATCTTTCTTAATTAGCCAAGTCCAAGTCTTTTATTTTTTATTAGAAGAAAAACTTTTCATCTAAGAGTCAGATATGTTCATTACACAGGCTAAGGAAATATACCAAAGGAGGAGGAAGAAACTAAGCAGCAAAATCCCTGAGTATATCACCCACAGACACACAACTACTGCAACCATATTGGGGTATTTCCTCTGTCTCTTATCTAGGCCTAAGTTTGGACCCTCTGCTTCCACACATCATACCGTACATGTAATGAAAAACACTCTTATTTTAATGACTACACATTCTTCGGCGCGCACACTCCATGGTCTACTAAATATCTGCCTGTCATTTAGCACGGGGGTCGTTCCCAATTTATGCAACTATATACAATGATGCTATGGTGGAATTTTTGTGTATAAAGTTTGTTCCTTACTTCCAGGTATTTCCCTAATTCCTAGAAGGAGTAATACCTCTAGTGGTCCATAGAAGGTATGGCCGTGAAGTAGTGAGATGCATTTCTTCGGGGGCAAACCAGCATCTTTGGAAATTATAGCAGATGGGGGAGGGCGTGAATACAGACTACTTTACATCTACTTCATGTAGAGAAAAAAAATTCTTAATTATTGAATTTTCCCAAGGTGGACAGGTCTTAATACTTTTTAAGGCTAACCTTCAGGGCTTACTCTTATATTTCAGCAGAGAGGAAAAAGCACAAGCAATTTAAAAAATTCTATTTTGTGCTATTCTTTACTCCAACAGATGAAAACAATAAATGTGTCAAGGGAAGTGCTGGAGGCTTGTTCTTTTTTTTTTTTTTTAAAGAAATGTAAAACTTGGATTTTTAAGCACCGTTCCAAAAAATGAAAGGGAGCTTATTCAATTTTAAAGAGGAAATGTCTCTGTTATACGGCATCACAGATACTCTACACACTGAAGAGTATTTTCTTTTAGTTCCTTTCCCCTGCTTTTTGTTAAATGGATTAAAATGCTTTTGGAACAAAATTTCCAGGTTAGTTTCTAATAGAAAAAAAAAAAAAGAAACATAATATGCAATAATGTCGTTCACGTAATACTTACACCCCACTTCAAAATTTTCAGCCGCTTTATGAACCAAGGCGATTTGTCTGTTCTCTTTTTTTTCTGTAAGTAGAACGTTTGAAGTGCTTGTATAATATGACATAAAGTGCTTTTTCACTCTAAAGGAAAAAAGCCCCATATTATGCAGCATTTTAATAACATACGACAGTTGAGCATGAACTGGATAAGCCAGAGCAACGTGCAGTTTTGGCGCAAAGGGCTTGCGAGGGGACATCTGAGGACTGTATACTACAAAAACAGGGCAGAAATGACCCTTTCTGGGAAGCGGTGTGGCAGTGGGCCATGATCTTGGAAATTCTCAATAAATAGCCAGTTTCACTTATGGGGTACAAAGGAGGGTGGGACAAGAAGGGGAGGGGACATAAGCAGCTGTCGGTGCGTCAGAGAACCTGACTGCGGGACATCGGGCAGGATAAACCGCAGAATCACAGGGAATGAAAACCCAAAATCCTGAGCAGTCAAGGGAAGGCCGGCTAACCAGAGGCCAAAGCAAAGATGGAAAACCAAAGAATACTCTGGAATTGATGATGTATCGACTCTGAAGTCAATACCAGGCAAATACCAGTCAAAACCAGGCCCTGGTTTCAGTTTTTCAATTTAATTTTATTTTTTCAAACAGATGTTTGAGTAAAGGGAATAAAGTGATTGGGGTTTGGCAAAAATCTATTACGGACCGTTTAAACTACATTAACTTAGGGGCCTGGGGTGCCTGGGTGGCTCAGTCTGTTAGGCGTCCAACTACGGCTCAGGTCATGACCTCACAGTTGGCGGCTCTGAGCTCTGCGTTGGGCACACTGCTGTCAGCAGCCCACTTTGTATCCTCAGGGTCCCTCTCTCTCTGCCCTTCCCCCACTAGCACTCTCTCTCAAAAATAAGTTAACATTTAAAATAAATTAGGGGCCCGATGCCATGAAAACAAGACAATGTTATCATCATAACATCTTTTCAACAGATATGGGAGGGAGTGACGGGCCCCTAAGTCACATCTTAGGACAGTGAAGCCTGAGGGCCCCATTCAGTCCTGGATGCAGTGGTTTATTAAAGTGGGAGTTGAGTGAGTTTATTAAAGTGGGAGTGGGAGTTTATTAAAGTGTAGTTGTACAACTACATTTGCTTACAGGTAAGGCCGAAAATTTGAAGTCTTGGAAAAATGTGATATTGAAATAGCAAAAGATTGATGAACTTTTCCTTGTCCTTAAAAATAAATGTTTAAAAAGGTGGTAGTTATTAATACTGTACTATGACCACTATTACTCCAGATGCTTGGGAAAAATTACCATTTTTTGCCCCAAATATAAAACCATAAGGATTGTTAAAAAGACTTTATTATTTTTTAAAGCAGTTTTAGATTTACAACAAAACTGAGAGGGAAGGACAGATTTCCCACATACCCCTGCCCCCACACATACAGTCTCCCCCATTATCAGCAAGGTTTTAAAAAATTTAATCCCACCAAGATTCGCATGTTCTTGGTGTGGACGGGTACTGTGTAGTCAGAAGGTAAGCAGTCATATCCTGAGAATTCCATCTGGGCCCAGGTCTCAGAAATACACCACTATAAGTACCACCAATGCCTCTATTCAAAATCCATGTTTTAGGGAGAATCTTTTCTATTTATTTGTTGAAATAAAAGTGACACACACACATAAAAAAGGCATTAAAAAGAACAGTGAATGTTGGTCCATCCCGCTCCCCACCTCTAGTCCTCCACCATAAAGGAAAGCACTGGGAAGCTTCCATGGCTCCAGAGGGTGTTCTGTGAATATTCCCAGAATATTAAATATAAAATATGCAAAGGAGATGTATGGGGTGGGATCTTACTATTCATGTAGTTTGGTGATGTGCTTTAAAACACCCCACGAAATCTAGCTCATTCTTACCAGCTGTGTTAACGGCTGTATCTAATGTGTGGAGGTCTCAATTGTATACACGTTAAGTCTCTAGGTTTTTTGCTATTATAAACCAGGCTGCGGTGATCGTCCTCATTCATTTTTTTGGTATCCTTTCATGATGATGATGATTATATAAAATGTATGATAACAGAATATGCACTTCAAATTCTGATAGGGGTGCTTTTCAATCCAAATGGTTTCAGCACTCTGTAGTCCCACTTACGATGTAAGAGAGGACACTTCTGTTCGTCCCTTCCCCAGTATGTGCGCCATCGTGTCTTAAGAGAAGTTTAAATTCAGAAACAAAGATCACTTCCACTCACCCCAGACCACTGGCAAATATCATGCCAAAAATAATAGTAAAATTTGATATAACTAATAAGGAGTAAGGGACCAAAAGACATCAAAAGAATTAGGGAGGGTGATGGGGCAGGTTTTTGACTGAATGTGGAGAGATTTACGGTTGTCAGAAGCTCTAGTTAAGCTTTCTGTTGCAAACCTCGTATTTATTCATAAACCTGGAAGAATTTTCTGATGTTCCTGGGTAGAAACCTCAAGCACAAGACATCTCATTTTTTCCCCCTTCAACACAGCTGAGAGATGTACTAGACAGATTTAAGATATATTTAGAATAAAATCAACCAGTACGTGGTAAGAGACTGGATGCTGGGCTTGAAGGGGAAAGACACAACCAAGATGGCTCCTGGGTTTTGGGCTTAAGCACCTGGGTAGACCGGTGACTGAGACGAACAACGCAAGTTGGCCATTTGGGAGCTCGGTCTCGGACGTGTGTGAATTATAAGTGCAGATGTCAAAGTGACGATGGCTCTGGGGGTCCAGATTTCAGAAGGCAGGTCTTGGAAGGAGACTGAAATTTGAAAGTCGTCACTTATGTGGCATTTAAAGCCCTGAGAGTCCGCCGAGCTGGAGAATACGGAAAGAGAAGGCAAAGGAAGCCCGGGACTCAGCAACGAGGAACAAGGAACGTTAACAATTAAAAGCCCACTTATGGGTCAGCGAGGGGATGAAGAAGACGCAGCAAAGGAAGCCAAGGAAGCCGTCTGTGAAGGAAGAGGAGCCTGGAGAGTGGTGTAAAAGTATTTTCTATAAGGGGGTCATGAGGAGCTACTACTCGGAGGGATGGATGTAAGTCAGACCAGAGGAGGCATATGGAGTAAAGGAGGGGCAAGGGTGTGAATGACGTCAACGGAAGCAATGCTTTCAAGATGGTGCCCATGAAGGCAGGAGAGAAGGCGCAAAGCTTCAAGCCGGAACATACTGGAGCAAGTCTATAACAGATGAAGAGCAAGAGAGAGGAATGGGGAGGGGAGGGGAGGGAAAGGGGAGAACGGGCTGAATGAACAGGAAGGAGAATGAACAGGAGAGTAGGAGGCGGCAGGTCCCTTGAAGGGAAGGGCGTCGGAGCACACAGAGACAGCTTCTGCTAAGAGCTGCTTCTTCTGGTGCAACAGGAGGGCAAACAGAACGGGGCAGAGCTGCAGGTAGGTATACAGATCTGGATTGGTCTGTCCAGAGACTTGCCAATGACGCCTTCTATTTCCTCGAAGGAGGAGGAAGCCAGGCGACGTGCTGAAAGTGAGGCGAGGGAGGAAAAGGTCAGTCTGAGGCCAATGCAGGAGGTGTGAAACAGTCGCTGCAGACGCTGAAGAGCAGGGTGAAAAGAGAAACAGGTTATTTGTTCCCGAGATGCTCCGACTAATGGTGGCAACAGCTTGGGGGACAGAAGTCACTCAGGAAACTGGCAGGTCGCTCGTCAGCTCTGAACGTTATCACTGTGATCAGAGAAAGAGACCACGAGATACAAAATCACGACGTCTGGCAGTTCTCCCTAAAGCTCAGCAAACCAAGTTTTCGTCACGAGCAGTTGGAGCCCAGCAATTCCCCGTCTGGGTGAACCAGAAAGAATGGACGGCGGGGGCTCAGACACACGGGTGCATCCGTGTGTGCGGCGGCACCGCTGACAGTCTGCAGAAGTTGGGGACGGTCCCCAAGTCAGCAGCGCATCAATGGATGAACGCGCTGCGGTCCGTCCACACAACGGAACAGAATCCAGCCATAAAAAGGAATGTAGCACGGACAGGTGCTGCCACATGGACGAACCTGGAAAACACGATGCTCAGTGAAAGACGCCAGACACAAAGGCCACCTGGTGGACCTGAGACAGAGTTCAGAGTGGTGACTGCTACGAAGTGGGGTGGGGGGTGGGGGGTGGGAGGGGGGCGTGGGAGCAACTGCTTAACAGCTGCGAGGTTTTCTTTGGGGTGATGAAATGTTTTGGAACCAGAGGTGTGTCTGAGCAACCTGGTGAATACTACTAAATGCCTCTGAATCGTTCACTCTAAAATGGTTAAGTTTTTGTTATATGAATTTTAGCACAATTAAAAAAAAAAAAACACGTCAGCAGAACAAGAGACCTTAAGACACGAATAACTCAATAACCAAATTTCTCATTTCTCACCCACTCCTAGCTAGCCCTCACCACAACTCCATTAACCACTAACGCTGACTCCATCTTTTAATAATGTGATAATATAGTCACAGCTACATTTTACACTCGCTGTCACACTGAATTCTAGGTTGTGCTGGGGCTGTTCTGGCCCCTATTTCCCCTTCTAGACCACATCCCTATATTCTAGCATCTTCTGCAATGCTCACAGTATAGAAGTTTCAATCAACACGTTTTACTTAACTTTGCACGGTAGACTTACAGTATGTAACGGAGTTGAAGTTTCTAAGGAAAGAAAGCTCTGCCAATTTTTTTTTTTAATACTAGGCCAAATTTAAGAAGAGATCAACAGAAGAATTTTCGAGAGGCAAGGGCTTATCATGGGCAGAACCAAGATTATTTCAGTTTGTTGTAGGAATCTGAGGCTTGGGTATTTTTGAATTACTGTGGGTGGTAGAACAGAAAATAAAATTTAATACAGGACGACTAATAAGGGAAGGTGAAGGCAAAGGAGTCAAGAAAACCATGAAAACCTGGCAGATACCAGTTTGTTTTCATCTCCACTTACAATTACTGTAAAATTCATGATGCATTAAGGAAGAGAAAAAGCACTCAAGGACTCTCACACATGACAAAAGGGAGCAACCAAAGATCACAGACCTCTGGCTTTATTTTCAGGGCTCTAACTTGCCAATTACAAAGTAAGCCTCTTCTTTAAGTGATGCTACAAACTAGAAAGCACAAAGAGGCCCCAAATAAAGTGGTGGCTTGTCTTCTAAGAGCCACGCCATCTGCACTGACGCGCAGGCTTCCCGGACCACGGCTTCCTTTCTGGAGCAACGCAGTTACGTACGGAGTGTACGTAAATCGACACTCCGACATGACGAAGGGGCAAGCAGCACTGTGATCAGGAATTTTTATATTATGATTATTTTCCACTGAAGAAAGGGAGACAACATCAAATTAACTAAAAAAAAAAAAAAAAGTGCACAGGGGTGCCTGGGTGGCTCAGTTGGTTAAGCGACTGACTCCGGCTCAGCTCATGATCTTGCGGTCTGTGAGTTCGAGCCCCACGTCAGGCTCTGGGCTCTGCGCTGGAAGCTCAGAGCCCGGCACCGGTTTCAGATTCTGTGTCTACCCCTCTCTCTGCCCTTCCTCCACTCGCACTGCGTCTCTCTCTGTCTCTCAAAAATAAATAAACTTTAAAAAATTAAACAAAAACTGCACATATCAGTGTTTGAAAAAGTTCTTAGACGACAGAGGAAATATTGCCTTTCTTTCCAATGTCAGAAAGCCTAATGTAGCCTATGAACTCCCCGGGGGTGGGGGATGTGGGAAGGGGCAGGTGAGACAAACTTTGGAATTCTAAACTTGCTGGTAAGGAGGTCGCAGTCTAAAATGCACCATTTAGCCTCTATTAGGAATTAAAAGCAAAAATGAAGTAGAAACGAAAATGCGAACAGTCCAGGCTAACATGCGATAGGTTTCCTGAATTATTCTGCAGCATGAGGTCAGGAAGACCATGTTTTCAACATGCAGCTTTGGAAATTTACAGGCACTTTGATAACTCCGTGGTTGGCTGCTGCTTCTGTTACCATGGAAACAGACTGCTAAAAATGGGGCATGTTTCTTTAAACTGATCATACCTTCACACAAATTCCCTTCTCCTTTTTGTCAAAAGTTGGAATGAATTTAAAGTATGCCTCTCGTGGTATGACAACGTGATGTCAAGCTGGGGGGCCTGGTACAAAACAGCAGGGGTAACATCAGTCTGTGGCACGCATACAGAAGGATATTACACATATACGCGTTTTAAAACATCTCATTTGGTTAAAGAGCGGTGGAAATAAAGTACCTAGTGGCATAAAAGGAAGTATAACGCAAATATCAGGCACTTTGAAAGCAACATCATCCACTTAACTGCCTCATCACCAGCAACGTAAAGAGGTTAAAACAATACTTGATTTCTTTCTTGTTGATAACGGATTTTTAATCTGTAGGACCCTACTGGCTCTATCCCCGAACTTCCACATTTCTTACCCTACATGGTTCCCAGAGAAGATAATATTTTTCTTATTTTGGGGGCAATCAGAACTTCTCTATTCCACCACCACCACAACCACATCAGAATTCCAGTGGGCAGCTCTCGTTAGAGGTGCTGTTGAGTAAAAGCATCTTCCTAACTGCTCTAAGCTGGGAAGATGTACGCAGCATAAAACATTCTGCAATGTCTTAACGTAAATGCCTGAGGCAGGTTCTCTGAGTAAAAGGACAAGTGACAATGAAACAGGAAAACTGTGGCATATTAGGTACCTCGGATTTTTCCCAGACTAGAAAGCACATGCCACTCTTTTGAGGTCACTTGATCCTGGCTCAATGGCTTGGTTTTTCTGCCTACTTTGTGGATTTAGAAGTGGGCCGCGCACACACACACACACACACACACACACACACACACACACATGCCAATCTGCCCAGGAAAACAAGAGAACTGAGAAGTGGGCTAACCTGTGTGCTCTCCTAGCACCCCAGCGACTGTATGTGATGGTGCAGACGAAGGGGTGAGCTGCGGCCCGTCAGGCCAATAGAGTAGGGTGGGGTGGGGAGGAGAGGCATTCTGGGAGAAAAGAGTGATGGAGGGACAGAAAAATGTGACCCGCTTCTGGACACAGGGGAGGGTCCTCACTTGATGGAGAGGCCCGAGTGGGTGGGGCGAGATGAGGAGGCAGCTTTTGGTCTACTAGAGTCAAGACCCCTATAAACACTGTATTTGACGAAGGGGACCTCGACGACAAGGGTGTGGCTGTGGTGCAATAATGCTGTGGATAGGAGAAAGAAATACTGTTGAGGTAGAAGTGACAGATCTGGTGACAGGACTCGGTGACAGGTTATGAGGAGGAGGTCAGGGATCAGCCCTATTCAGGTGTCCGCCATGAGTCAACAGGTGGACAGAGGTGCCCTCAACTGCGACAGGACACTGGAGGAGTGGGTCTCATGGGAAGGAGAAGCCGGCTGGTGTCGCCAGGTCGAGGACTGCACAGGCCTGGAACCCGCGAGAGAGGCGTGACCATCCCTCACTGGACCAAAGTACACATGGGTTTCTTCTTTATCTTTTACGCATGTGTGCTCATTTTTACTCCTATATTATCATTTACTTTCTCACTTTTTGGGCTGTGAGCTCCTTGCATGCTGGCATAATACTATGCATGCTCAAATTTCTGCAAAACGGAATTATTTCTAATAAAAAAATTAAATAATTTCATCTCAAAAAGAGCACGCACCCGTTTTCTTTCTAAAAACACTGACTCATGTCTGGGAAGAGGGACCTTTTACCTTTTCCATCACACCTGTATGTTATTTCAATTTCTGAAAAGGACCATATCCTACTCTTTGAAATTACTTTTTTAATGTTAACTTAGTGATATCTCACTGTACAACACTTTCAATTTTGTAGAACACTGACAGAAAACAAAGAAAGGAGACATTCCCAGAGAAATCAAAATAGCTGTAAAACTCAAGTGCTTTTACTGTAAAGCTTTGTAGCATTCTTTATTTCAACTGCCTATTTGTCTCTCCCACCATGGCTCAATAAATGTATTTTAGTTAGGTCAACAACAGAATCAAGATTGCACTATTACATTTTGTTAATTTTTGCTTACTTTGAAGGAGCTTAGACAAAGCCTATCTGAAAAGGGAGAGCGGCCAGATTTTGGCAAAAATCAAACCATAAATAACAATGCTAGCAATCTAGTGATGGTCCAGGGATCACTCTGTATATCTCCACAGTGCCTTAAGGAACCAATGCATTCCATTTGGGGGTTATTAGTTTATAGCTAATTATAAATTATATCTGATGGGAATAGTTCAAATGGTATTCTGCCTAAGAAGGCAGGGAGGTAGATAATACTCTTTAAATCCTTGTTGCATAATAATGTGTCTATGAGATAGATGCAGGACACTGGGGGTGAGGTATGAAAATGATCCAAATAAGGATTCTATCCCCCCAAATCATTACGGCCTAACAGTGAAGATAATAAAGATACAATAGCAAAAGGTAAGGGGTGCCTGGGTGGCTCAGCCAGTTAAGCATCTGACTTCGGCTCAGGTCATGATCTCACAGTTCGTGGGTTCGAACCCTGCATCGGGCTCTGTGCTGCCAGCTCGGAGCCTGGAGCCTGCTTCTGATTCTGTGTCCCTCTCTCACTCTGCCCCTCCCCCGCTCATGCTCGCTGCTTGCTCTCTCTTGCCCTCAAGAATAAACATTAAAAAAATTAAAAACAAAAACCCAGCAAGACGTAAAATGCCATAGACAGACGCAGATCAAGTTATCGGGAACATACAGAGGGGGGAAATTATTCTTAGCTGATAGGGTCAAGTGACTTTCTTTAGGAAATGACATCGGGATTGGGTTTTCCCAGACTCAGCCTGCAGAGCTGAGGTGAGAGGAACATGGTGAGCAGGGGCGTGGAGTGAGGGGAGAGCAATACCATCTTTCACAGAACTTTCGACACCGGAGGCAATCTTCTATCATCTGCGCCGCTCAATACGGCTGGCTCTAACCACCTGTGCCTAATGTGATGAAGGAGCTGGATTTTAAACAAAGTGTTTCATTTTAATTACTTTAAATTTAAAGAGCCACACACAGCTAATGGGCAGCGCAGGTACAGCACGTATGAGATGATTTCCAACATTTAGAAAAGTTCTGGCGTTTAGGGAAAGGTATTTGTTTCATCTCTCCTCCCCAGCATGGCCTGCTTAGAGGATTTCAGACAAAGGTGCACTATCTTCTTACACAGCCACAGCCCAGCACACCGCGTCGATCCCCCCACGGTTTCCTATGCCACCTACCATGAACTTTCACACCCTTTATCTCTACTGGGATTCACCGGCCTGTGACAGAAGTGGGAACGTGGCCCCCCAGTCTGGAAGCCTTCCCCCCACCCACACCCATGGGCTGGACAACGCGACAGGAGCCCAGATCCCCCAGTCACCGAGAGGACAGCTGACCAGCGTGGCAGTCTGATCCACCTTGGGCAGTGCTGAGCGAGAAATGCACTTTGGTTCAAACGCTGAGTCTTGGGGCTGTCAGAGCAGTCCGTTTTGGTCAAAGGAAATTAATAGACAACCCCGTTTTCTTTCTGTGGTTTTTATTCTCACCATGAGAGAGCTCTGGAAACTGGACATCCATTTTCCTGTTTAATTGTAACTAGCTGGTAGCACCGGTATTATGATTTGTTATCTTAATAATGACTCCGATTAAACCACTCAATTGGATTCAATCATCTCAACTTATTTTTCTTCAAAATCTGTAATTATTAATTCTTCAGTTGTCAAGTCAGTGATTTGTAATATCCTTTAGTTCTAGAACCAGAAATGAAATTTAAATCTCATCCATGTTGCATACAAACAGAAAATGTTCAAAGCCTTCTGTGGACAAGTCAAAGGCCGAGGCTCCCTGCTGCTGCTTTGACAAAACAAACTAGTCTAAGGAGAGTGTTCTGTTTTGAATTTCACCAGGAGAATCCGCGATGCTTACGGCTAGCCTCACCTAAAGCAACTGATAATGAAATTCCCCACTACGCACACGGACTGGTATTTACCAGGAACTTTATATAAGCATTCACAAAGCTGCGAGGTCATAGGCTTCATTATCCCAACAGTTCTTTGGTTTGTGATGACGACTCCTCGTAGGCTGATGGTACTTGGAACATCTTCCTCTTAACTTTTCAGTAGGTATTACTACCTTGTTCAGGAGCTGCAGAGACTCCCTGAAGCCCGACACTATTTGCTAATACGTCTGCTTTTCCCCCTAATAATAATTCTGGCTAACCAGCACTGTCAACAGTAACAGGAATTCTGCGATATCCTAATGTAAGTAAGAAACAGGGCAACACTGGACTCCCAAGCCCTTACAGTCGGCACACGTCAGAAACACCACAGAGACCGAGCAGTGTCCATGCCATTAGAACTAAATGGACCAAAATCCATCGTTCCTCATTACCTGGAAACTCGCGGTCTCGAAAGAAAAAAAAAAAAAAAAAAAAAAAATCCCAGCAGCCGTTCTTTCAAATAAACCAACTTTGCCAAAAAGGAGTGGAAAATGAAACGCTACTGATGTGAAATATCCTAAGTATTTTTAGT
The DNA here is from genome assembly GCF_028018385.1 of Neofelis nebulosa. Classification (NCBI taxonomy): domain Eukaryota; kingdom Metazoa; phylum Chordata; class Mammalia; order Carnivora; family Felidae; genus Neofelis; species Neofelis nebulosa. The sequence goes on from NC_080799.1 coordinate 33,483,724, forward strand.
GCCCTTCACACGTGAGGCAGAAACCTTCAGACACTAATAGTCACTTGTCTATGTGTCTCTTTTGACAGAACGGCGTAGGATCTAATGAGACTCCAGGGCATTTTCGTGTTTCCACAACTGCTGCTGTGTCAATCAACTTTCACGGATCAATACAACTAACATATGGTCCGAGGCCGAAAAGCAGAAGAAACTCAGTAAAGGGTTGTCCCAACGTCGTCCTCTAGAGTCCGATGAGCTGACCACCGGTACTCATCGGCGGGCAGGGACCGTGACACCGTGAATTCCAGGAGTTCGATCTTGCACAGGAACGTTATTTTCATACTACTCCAAACAAAAAGGGCTCTCTGCAAAATTTCTCCTGTTTTTTCCTGTTCTAATTAAACCCAGGTCTAATCTCTCTTTCACTGTCACTAACTTGGAGGTAACAGATTATCCTTGATATCTATGGGTTTGCTTGTCCCTCCCCCCCCCCCCCACCCCCCGCCACCACCCAGCCCTATCTCTGGCAGAAAACGAGTAGAAATGCAATCTCTTGAGGTATAAAGAAAACCCTGTTCAATGAAGCTGTGATGAGAGACTAATTTGATCCAAACACATCTGTGGAGTGTTTTAAAATATGAAAGTTCTCTCCCTTTACCTCTTTATACATATGACAGTAATATTTCTCTATGTGGTAAATATATACCTATATCTATATCTATATACGGAATTTTAAAAACTAAAACTTAAATAGAAGGAAAAAGTAACAAAGGGCTGAAAAAAAGACAAGAGGGATGACAGAATGGCATCAAACTGGACACCTCATAAAAACAGTATCAGGTACGTACTGCTTTTCCTCCTTGTACAAATGAGGACAGAAATTAAGGCTCAGAGCAGTGAACTTGTCCAGGGTCACAAAGTTAGAAAATGGTGTGCCTGGGACCTGATCCCAAGTATATCTCACTTGAGAGTCCATGTTCTTGCTCATGTGACATTACGCTGTCACACAAGTTTAAATGGAAGGCACGGTCACAATCGTTAGGGAAACAACCTGTACCTTATGTAATCATGTCAACTCTGCTTTGCTGTGCTTGTTGGTAATTCTACCCGGTTTTTATATTTTTAATCCTTGCTTCCAGGCTCCTTTATCAAGCTCTGCGGTTGGGACATCTCCATTTTCCTCCACTTCCTCAGTTTTCAAGTAGCACAAAAATTGTTTTTAAATTTAAGATATTAATAGGAGCCTAACACACGAACTTGACTTAAATGATACACACACAGCTAATTCTTAACTTTTTTTTAAGTTACAATTTAAAAACCTTAAGTTCCCTCAGGGAATCTCTAGAATGTGTCCTAAAAACCCCACTGGTATCGATTTTAGAAGAATCCACAGCAAGGCTTGCTGCGCACAAGCAGAGGCGACCCCATTGTTTGATTCCTGGTAACAGCTATTTATACATGATTGTGTCTGTTTTGATCGAGAGGTTTTTTTCTAACTGTACTTAAAAGTAGTTCAACTTTAAAAAGTCCCACTGTTGTTTCTTCTTACTATCTTTCAATTCCGTAACAATCCCTACCATCACATTCTCATATTCTAAGTGAGCAAAAAAGGGGGCAATATGCTTTTGGAAGAAGCTCAGACTCCTGCTCAGGCAGGTAAGTCTACATTTACTCTCTGGGTCTAGGAGGTGAGCAAGAGCGAGTGGAGAGGTGAGGGGGTGGCTGATGGCCGGAGCGGAAAGCAGATAAAACGAAAAGAGGATACTGTGGGTTTTTTTTTCTCCCAAAGAACACTAGAAAATCAAACTTCAAAGTCAACAAGCATGGCGAGGGGTGGCCTTCAGGATCCCAAATTCAGGAAAAACTTCATGTCAGTAGGTCCTCTATTTCCTGAACCATGGCCCTTGCTCTCCAGCTGCTGCAGCGGAGCACAGATGGCACCAGTCTTGCCACACTTCAGTATATGCCGGGACGGGGGACAGCAATGCTCACACCTTTGGCCATCTTCTCACGTCAGTCACTGAGGTGCTGTGCAGTGGCCATCAACAGTGATCACCGGCATTCACAAGCTTATTTTATGCCTTGTTAAAAACCCCCACGAAACTAAGCAATGCGTTTTTAAAAAACAAAACAAAACAAAATGATGCACTGAGCATTACAACCAAACAAACCAATCATTTAAAGACATGCTTAAGAAAGCAGCAGCTACCTTCCTGGCTTTAAACAATAAAAACCATGAACGTGTCAACTGGAAAAAAATAATTTTCCTGGACTTATGTGTTTAAGCCTAAAGCAAATAGTGTGCTAAAGACTATCGAAAGGGAAATGGCCTCTCCTAAAGGGGTGGGGGCGGGGGGCATGAGAAAATGCACGAAATGGACCTGGCAGGATTTCACTGAAATCAGGGCTGGCCTGCTAAAGTCCCCTTTCTGCGTGAAACCCTGCAACAGTGTTGCCTGGAGGTCTGTGAGCTAGGGAATGGTTGCAGAGAGCCACCGAGGACAGCACTGCGCTTTCATTTCCAGGAACTCGGAGCGTGTGAGGTACAGGAGTGAGCACAGAGAGCAGACACACCGCACGGTAGGCAGACGGGCACACGGACGTGCACAGCCTGGCCTACGGGCAACAGAGACTGGGCACTTGTGCCCCCGGCCACAGACACACTGACCTTCCTTGAGACTTTTCTGGTTGCTCCCCTCAAGGCATTCCTTCTCTTTGACCGGTTCGAAATCCCCAGCAGTTAAAATCTCCGGGAAGCCCTGTTGCTGCTTCTTGGAGCTATCGATCATGGTGAGAGGCTCCTGGCGACGGGCAGCATCAAGAGGGAGAAAAGCGCAAGGTGCAGAGCACGCTCCGGTCCGCTCCCCGGGTCCCGGGTCCCTCCTCGCAACGCCCCAGGCACCGGCTGATCAGGCACCGGCTGATCAGGTCTCTAAGCAGCCGGAGGCAGCCATTCCCCTCTAGCTCCTGGCCCGAGACACACACACACACACACACACACACACACACACACACCCGCGCTGCGCGGCAGGAAGCCCTCAACTCTCTCCACCTCCCACCAGAGACACCCGCAGGCACGATGCTGAAATCCCACCCCTTTTCCCAGCCAGCCCCCTCTCCCCTGCCATTCCAGCTGCCCCCTCCCCCCGCCTCCCCCGCGCGCGCCGGGTCCTTCCATCTGCAGTTCGATGGTCCGAATCATCTGACAAACACTGAGTCAAGCGGTTAAAAATAAATCCTGTAGTTGTTAGAAGAGAAGACTTTGCTGATACCTAAGAAGACAAAGTGTTGCCTGCGGTCTCTCCCCGGCTCTCTCAACACACCCGCAGGCTGAGGGAACACTTTCTATCGGCCAGACAGGCACATTCATTACTCATTAAGTTCTCCAGCTAGACAAACGGCGGTCTAGGGCATCAGAAGGAAGCGGGTCTTATCTCAGCGCAGGCACCATACTCCAGAAACGCGGTACCAGCATAACCGGCTACCAGCGCACACATCCCGCTCCCAGGGGTCTTTGGCCGGGGGCTTTGCCCCGAGTCCCGCTCTTCCTGGCAGAGCCCGGGCTCTTGGTATCGGGGAAAGGCGCTGGAACTGCAGCTCTCGGCCGTCACCAACTCAGACCCGGGCAGCACTTTCCCTTTGTGCCACTAGTCGGCCGAGAGAGTTAACATCGCCATGATTGTGCGAAGGGAAGGTCTCCTCCCATGGATGAGAAGCAGACGCAGCGGGAGAGCTTGTCTCCTACGGAGCGGAGCAGATTCCGCCGGCCAGCGGCCGAATTTAATCTCACGTGAGTCATTTAATCTCACGGGCACCCCTCCCGTGAGTCACAGACTGCTGGCCGTGGGTGCCGCTTGGAGGGAACCACTAGGTATGGCACTTCCAGGCAAACGTGGAGAGGAGCCTGTTTTCATGCGTATCAAATACATATCTACCCACAGCTACAGCCAAACCAATCTGATTTTTTTTTTTTTACAGGTTCAAAGTATGCTCCTTTGCAAAGGGTTCCCATAAAACCCATGAGAGGCTGTAAGAGCAGTGGATGGGATCCTCTTCCATGAGGGCTATATTTTGCTCACTTTTTTTTATAACCAACATCCAGCAAACTGCCTTAACTATTAGTTTTCAATAAAACTTGTTGCATGATTGAGGGAACGAATGAAAGCCGAAGAAGCTCCAACAGGAAAACTTGTTTTGATAACACTCAAAATTCTAAATCAGTCTTAGATCAATGACTATTAGTCACTGATTTGAGATGAAATGTTCTCTAAAAGCAGCACATTCTCTTTAGAAGAAAATATACACATACATTTTGAATGTGCATCTAACATGATCCTTCTGTGGGATAAAGAAAGGATTATGTTTTTGAAGCCAGAAAAATCGCTATCGTCTTCACCACTGAAACATAAACGGGGACTGGATGAGGATTCTGTCCTTTGTCCCTGGGTCCAGGGCTGGCATGCACTAAACCCCGTGGTGTTCTAGAAAGATAGTGATCTACTCTCCTCCAGCGTCTCTCGAGAATGGGATTACACAACACATGACATGCTTCTTGTCAAGTCAAATTCCTTCTGAAGCACCGTAAGCCCGGTGCTGGGAGTCTAAACCCCCACAGCACAGACAACACTGAGCTTATCACACACAGTTCCCAAAAATGTGCTCAAAGGCTCCACTACTATTTCCGATTCTGAGGCCTCTGTTCATCTACGTTGACTGTGTCTGCATCTTTAAAGGAGCGAGAAAAGTAACCATAATTTTTTGAGGACATTCTTTAGGTCAGTCGCTTTTTTAGCAGTTTGGTGAAGTTTATCTCATCTAACCCCCCAAAGCCCTTTCTGACCACTATGATTTTTGGTTCATTGCAGACATTTTCCAGACCCAGCCCCAAGTTACAAAGCTTCTAAGGGGCAGGTCGGAAATTTAACCAATCTTAGCTCTCCGAAGCCTGAGTCTTTGATCTTGAGACAGGTTTTAACAGTAGAGGCCATAACTTTTATGGCGTCCTAGCAATTCTACTCCTGGTGAGGGAGAAGGAAGTCGACATAACCATATCAGAATGTTTTCGTGAAAGCATTTCAACTTTCCTGAAATTACTATTTCCTGAAATAATAAGAGCAGTAGCCAAGTCTGTTTAGTGCTTATGGTGTGCCCCAGTCCCAGTGCTTTCCATACGTCATCTCATCTGTCCTGCTGCCAGCTGGGAGTTCAACATTATCGCAACTTACAGATGAGGAAACTGGGGCCTAGAAAAAATTGACTATTTTGTCGGAGCTCGCATGTCTTCTACGTGGTGGCCGGGATCTGAGACAGGTTGCTTGGCTGCAGAGACTGTATTCTTAATTACTTTGCTAAAAAGAACAACAACAATAGGTCCTAATATTCTCTTTCTCATAAAGCTGCTTTTGAAATCCTGCTCAGCCGTGTTCAGGCCACAAGTTTAGAAATCTGAGTAGATACGGAGCTCAATCAGCCACGTCAAAATTCTTTACTGGCTGTGTGTGCCTGCCTATGTGTGCTGAGTGGGTTAAAAACTGAAACAGTTCTCTTTTAAGGATCTTCTCTAAACTTATTATTTTTGTATCTGATAAAGATAAAAAAATCTCAATAAGGGAACACATTGTCCTGCTGTAGGTTTCTATCTCAAGTCTTGCTTCTGTAGTTTTGAGAGAAAATAATAATTTCCTTAGTGGTAAATATGCCTGAAAGAACATTTATTTTGTTATTTTTAAAAATCTGAAATAATTTCAAATTCACAGAGCATTTTTTTCCTGAACCATCTGTGACAAGGCTCTGACGTGATGCCTCTTTACCCTAAGCACTATGGTGTGTAATTCCTACAACAAGGACATTTTCCTAGAAAGCCCCAATATTACCATCAATATCAGAAAATTAACACTGGTTTATCACCATCTAATCCACAGACTCAGTTCCACTAATTGTCCCAACAAAAGGATCCCAACGAGGATCACGTGTGGCCCTGAGTTATTTCAAGTCTCTTTAGCATTCTTCCATTGTGAATAGCTCCTCAGTCTCTCTTAACTCTTCTTTCCTTAAATTTTGAAGATTACAGACCAGTTATTTTGTAGAATCACCCTCGGTTTGGGTTATCCGGTGTGTCTTCATCATCAGACTCACGATCAGGCTATGGCAGGAGCATCTTGGGCAGGAACATCACGGAAGCAGTGATGCGGTCTCTGCATCCTGTCAAGTGGTACGCAAATTCAATTTGCCTCATAACTGGCAAGAGTTATTTTGATGAACTGAGTAAGACGGTACCGGGCATGTTTCTTCATGGTAAAGTTAGTTTTTCTCTTTGTAACAAATGATTGTGTGCGGCTGAATTATTTATTACTATGATGGTTGCCAAACGGTGATTTTGAAAAGTCTATCATTCTTTCTACGTTTATTAAGCAGCACATCCTACTGTAAGAATAAGAATTCCCTGTATCTCGTTTATGTTACCTGTTTCTATCACCATGGACTCCTGGGCTCCTATTTTATTTAGTGGGGGAGAGCATGTTCCTTTCATTTATTCTGATGCTCAGATTCCTGCAGTTTCGGCCAGCGGGGGCCCCTTCAGGCTGGCTTCAGTTCCTGGCTGCCATGGCCCATCCTCTGCGTACTTTATTACTTCCCGGTACAAGGCATCCCGGACTCTTTTACTTGTCCCACCCCGCTGAGAAAGCAAGGGCTGTGTACCAGGTGCGCTAGTTGCTTTTGGGGTGACAGTGTTCTCAGGCCTCCTTTGGAGGAAGTTAGGGAATATGTCTGTGAGATTATGCGTGTGAATGTACACACACACACACACACTTACTTCTCTCTATATTTAAGTATGTATGTCTGTATTTATTTATATGTGTTGAAAACCACGAGTTTGCCCTGATGCCTCAAATTCCGATCCAATGCCAAAGGTTCTTTCTCAATTTCTCTTTTATACATTTGTAACCCCCTTCTCTGACAGCGAGGCTCTGGTCTCCCACGGTCTGTGCACCCTGTTCGCAGATATCCCGGTCACCTCCTTACTATCAATGCTGACCAGACCCGACACAGGTGTCTCCTCACCCCACGTGGGCTCGAAAGCCCTACCCTGCACTGCTGCCCCCACGTAGCTCAGCCCCACAAAATGTCTTTTGGATTCAATCAGGGACAAAGGGACGAAGGATGCTTGCATTCTCTCTGAGTAAAAGAAGCCCACAGTTATCAAGTGAACTGCTCTCAGGAGGTCTGTCCTTGTTCCTTACTACATGTACTACATCATCTTCAGTGTCATTTGGCTCTACTGTCGTGGGGGGCATTTAACTTCAAATGACAGGTGATTAGAGTCACTTTGGTTGTGATAAATCTGCTTCCAGAGTGTTTGTGTGTACACACACATAAAAGAGAGCTGTTTCAGTACGAAAGACGGTACCGTAAATCAGGTCATTTTCCCACTACTCCAAGCATAGATATTTAATAAGCGTGAGAAAAACTGTGTGGCTTGGAGACCAGGAATAAACCAGGAAAGGCTTCAGGGACTCGAAACAGAAACAAATGCGGCTCAAGGGACCTCCACAAAAAACTGGCAGAGTCAACGTATGCTCATAAAGCTGCTGATAAAAAAGAGATCGCTGTGGAAGACACTGCGCTTCGATAAAGACAGACTGGACGGTACCGCCGATCGGGCAACTCTTCCGCAACCTAAGAGGCCGAGGGTGATGAACGCTGTAATTAGAAGCAGAACGGAAACGGGTTGCTAAATACTGTGTCGTGCTTCTCCTGTAGCCTTTCTGACAACGGACTAAGAGAAGATGCCTTTCCTTTTCACCTCCAGCATCCTGGGACTTTGAAACAGGGCCTCAAGGAGCCTGTCACTGGAGCAAATGAAGGTGCATCCTGGGGCTGGCCTCCACAAGGCCTGAGCCATGGTGTGGCACGAGTCAGGCACACGTGGGCAACTAGACTGGATGCATGTAGGGGGAAAAATGGCAGTCTAGGTTATGCCTAATTTTTTCCCCAAGGGTACCGTATTTTTAGTAAAATACAGATATGATCCTTAATTTTCCCTCTTTTAAAATTATAAGACCAATATAAAAATATTGTATCTTTTTTTTTTAATTTTTTTTTCAACATTTATTTATTTTTGGGACAGAGAGAGACAGAGCATGAACGGGGGAGGGGCAGAGAGAGAGGGAGACACAGAATCGGAAACAGGCTCCAGGCTCCGAGCCGTCAGCCCAGAGCCTGACGCGGGGCTCGAACCCACGGACCGCGAGATCGTGACCTGGCTGAAGTCGGACGCCCAACCGACTGCGCCACCCAGGCGCCCCAAAAATATTGTATCTTTTAAGGGTGCCTGGGTGGCTCAGCTGGATGAGCACCTGACTCTTGATTCCGGCTCCGGTAATGATCCCAGGGTCATGGGATCGAGCCCACATCAGGCTCCATGCTGAGTGTGAAGCCTGCTTAGGATTCTCTCTCTCTGTCTCTCTGTCCCTCTCCCCAGCTCATACTCTAAAAAAAAAAAAAGAAAAAATATATAGTATCTTTAGATAAATAACTAAATGGTTATGATAAATTCTAATAATTTTATAATTATTAAACGCAATTTAATGATCCTGGTAATTAAAATGATATATTTTTGTTAAAAAAAAAAAAAAGGACAGAATGCCATCTCTGAAATCAGAGGACATATCCCAAAAGTCCTTCTTTTTTACATTTTAAATACACAGATATCAAATGTGTAGTACTTCAGATATAAAGAGATTAACAAATAAGCCCTATGGAAACCACTATTTTATAAGGAGGGACAAGTTTTCCTGTTATTTCTCAGACGAAGGACCGTCAACAGTCTGAACAATTAAGCACGGGCGTAAATGAATACTACTATCGGGTAAAAGAGCCTGATAACTTGGCTTGTAAAGTGTGTTCACGCTCCTGAGGACAGGAACCTCGGCAAGAGTGTTCGGGACTGGAATGTGACCATCTCACCATCGGTGACCACTGATTGACCTCCGCTTACGGGAGAGGCAGGAACTTCACCAGGGATGGGTGAATGGCAGGGGAGGCCGAGGAATGCGATTCCTAGCTCCTTCTCAGTCCCCGTTACGTAATGATGGCATTGGTCAAGAGCAGTGTTGGGTGCATACAAGTGACCGATGCCACGGGTCTCCTCCTGCCCAAAGCTGCAGTATGGATGATGAAGAGATGACAGAATACACTTTATCAGCTTTAAAAAAAAGTCATCCAAATCCCTGCTCTATTTCTTTTTAATTTTTTTTTAACGTTTATTTATTATTGGGAGACAGAGAAACACAGAGCGTGAGCAGGGGGAGGGGCAGAGAGAGGAAGACACAGAATCCGAAGCAGGCTCCAGGCTCTGAGCTGTCAGCAAAAAGCCTGACGCGGGACCCGAACTCACAAATCGCAAGACCATGACCTGAGTTGAAGTTGTCGCCTAACCAACTGAGCCACGCAGGCACACCCCCCCTTCCCCCATTCTATCTCTAAGCTGGACCATTACTTATGAACATGTGAAGATTTACAACAAAGCTTTCCTTAGATCATCTATCTTCAGAGTAGTGTTCCATGAATTCGGAGTTACAGAATAGAAGGGAGAATGAAACGGCCGCACCTTCGAAGGTTTGGCACAGACAGAAGGGAGGAGGGAAAAGTGAGAGGGTCAAAGCCCAGCAAAGGCGGGAAGACGCATCATCAAGCTATGAGCAGCGTGATGCTGAGGTCAGCACTTGTAATAAGGACACTGTCTACAGGAGTGTCTCTTCACCTTTTTTGCATCATTGTCCCCATTGCCTGGTCCTAATCATTTTCCATGAAATTTTAATACCAAAGATATACTATGTATCTGTTTACGTACTTTATGTGTATCTGTGCCTTACACATAAGAGAGGTGATTTTTTTTTTTTTTCCGCCCATCCCTCAAGAATCAGTCTGTGCCCCTGTTGGGAACGTTCAACCCACAAGAGGGAAAAACCAATGTCCCCTGTTCTGCTGAGGGAAAAAATAGTAAGAAAATAAGAGTGAGCTCTATGTAGGAAACCCTCAACGGGAAAATAGCAAATGTCCCCCACCCATGATAATGATTTTTAGGTCACAAGTGAATTTAACATACCTTTAAGGGTCTTAAAGATCTTTCAATCCTTAGCAGCTCTGAGGTAGGGGACCCGCACACTGACATTTGGTTTAGAAAACAAAGAAAAGAAACTGCAGTTCAGCTACGAAATACTGTGTTTTAAAGCTGGCCTGCTGGTGAACGCCTGTCTTTAATCCTGGTTTTCTGACTCCAACATTATTTTCACCAAAAGCAAAAACCTGTATGGGTTTTTTCTTTTTCTTTTTGCTAAATCTACATATGATTTTCAAAGGCACGTAATTAAGGAAAGTGGGTAATTTAATTTCAGGGGGTGACAACATCCCAGATGGATTTATGAAGGGTACAGGCAGGATGGCTTTGTGGAAAGAACATGACTTCGGAGGTGAACACAACTGGGCTCTGAGGGCTCGGAGACCCTGGAAAAGCGCCACCATCTCTGTGCCACGGCCACCTCGTCTACAGAAAGGCAGTGACGACAAGGGCCACAATGGATGTTTTCCGTGGTTATGAAAATCCGGGGGAAAATGCATATAAAGTACCCAGCAGAAGCATGACGGGCACTCCCCCAACAGTGCAGTCCGTGAGGACTCCTTTCTGGCATGATCCCCCTCGTCGGCTATCCTCCACGGCTGCACGTTTGCTAGGTTAGGGGTTTCTCTAGCAGGAGGCGCACACAGACATCCGTGGGGAGCAGCACGCTAACCACACACGTGTTCTCCGGGTCCCACCACACCCGATGGAGCTGCCCCTGGGTCTGGGGAAAGTTCACAGGGTTTTGATTTGGCGCTTAATATCTTCTGGTGTCTTCCTACCACTTTAGATTTCATTTATTAGATTAAATTTGAAATTTTTATACATGCGGAAAACCCTGCCGATTCTTCTTCACTTCATTGGAATAACGAAATAGAAAAAACGCCCCCAGGTGACTGACCACGGTCACGCCGTGACCCATAGGGTCTGAGAACTGAGTAGAACAAACACTCAGACATGGTCTCAGGAATCCAAGGATGTATTCTCCGGTGAGCTCTTCATGGAAATTTTTAAATTCTGTGGTTTTGTTTTGTTAGCCTTGAAAAAACGATCCTGAGTCGCCATGTAAGAGTGAAGAGTAAAGAGAGCTGGACATCGTGGTGACAACACACGCGGAAGCCCACAGAAGGCAAAACGGTGCCGGGCCAGCAGCGGTCCGAACAGAGCACAGGTGGCGGGGAAGTGCGCCGACAGCGCGCCAGGCAGCCCAGGCTCGGAGCCACAGGACGGCAGCGGGCACCGCGGTCGGGTCCAGCAGCAGCCACTCTGGGGCAAACACGCATCGTGTCACAGCCAACTGACACTGATGCGAATTTCGCGAGCTTCACAGATTTTACAAATAATATGCAAAAGTGTTTCTGTTTTGTGGTTGTGTTAAGTGCTACTAAACCTAAGTGTATACTTTTCTGTATGCTTTTATACATTTATGGTTGTACACAATTTAGCAACATGAGACTAGTAAAAATTAATTCTAGTAATTGTTTTTATTTTTCTTTATTTTTTAAACATTTGTTTGTTTGTTTGTTTGTTTAGAGAGAATGTGAGCAGGGAGGGGGCAGAGAGAGGGAGAGAGAGAATCCCAAGCAGGCGCCATGCTGTCAGTGCAGGGCCCGACGCGGGGCTCAAACTCACAGATCTCGAGATCATGACCTGAGCTGAAATCAAGAGGTGGATGCTTGACTGACTGAGTCACCCAGTCGCCCCTCTAGTAATTGTTTTTAAAGGGTCAGTACCTTTCTTGAGTTTGTGAAATACTGCTTCACCATACAACTCAAATGGGGAGAGGGGACCCATTTACTCTGCTGCTTGGCTTCCACACAGTTACCCTGAGGAATTAAAGATTTGCCATTACACAATCTGCCTGGATATCCAACCTGGCCATCTCGGGGGTCCTGACACAGGTGGAGGTAAAAGAGTTCTAGAAGAGTGTCCAAATCTAACGTGAAACCATGTCACGCCGTCACACGTGTTCCAAAACGTTTCCTGGGTCTCTTCTCAAGTCTATTTTGAGTTAACTGTGCCACTGTTTCAAATCATTTCCATTTTCTTCAAGACCACACTACATCACCACCCTCACACCCTTCTCAGCAAGTAGCGTGGCCCCTAGATTTCCTAATACTGAGGTCTTCACACACAAGCCCCACTCCGCCTTCCCACTCCCGTTCTGTCACCTGTCTTTATGGAGAAGTTGTTTTTTTTTTTTTTTAAGTTTATTTATTTTGAGAGAGAGAGAGCAAGTGAGCAAGCTAGAAAGGGGCAGAGAGAGAGACAGACAGAGACAGAATCCCAAGCAGGCTCTGCGCTGATGTGGGGCTCAAACTCACGAACGCTGAGATCATGACCTGAGCGGAATTTGATGAAGAAATAACCTTTCTTCTTGCCCAGGGGAATCCAGACACTTTGTTTAGGGCTGTAGTTCCTTCCCACCTACTTACCAAACTGTGATCAAGAAATTATACTTCTCCACCAGGATCCTTCGTACTTACCAAGATACCCGCATTTCCCCCTTTTCCCCGCATTTCCTAAGATTTTGACTATTTCTGAATGTTCTCCCTTAGCAATCTTATCCTTTGCACTGGTACCAACCATTAACTCCAAACATCCACCAAGACACACATCAAGACAAACCCTGCCTCCGGATCATCATGCACTGACTTTCTAAAAGGCAGTTTCTAAATGAGTTTTCCTTCCGCAGTTAAGGTATCCTTGATTTTAGGATTACATGCTATGTACTGAGGACAACATCATCTATAATTTTATAACATAGTCTTTGCCTGACTTTATATTTTTTTTAAAGCTTGTTTATTTTGAAAGAAACAGAGACAGAGCGAGCGTGGAGGGGCAGAGAGCATAGGGGAATCCCATGCAGGCTCCCCACTGTCAGCACAGAGCCCGAAGTGGGGCTCGAGCCCACCAAACGGTGAGATCATGCCCTGAGCCAAAACCAAGAGCCAGACGCTTAACTGACTGAGCCGTCCAAGCGCCCCTCTGTGCTCGACTTTAATGGAGAAACAAAGATTAATGCTGCCTGAATGAATAAGTCAATGCCACTGGACCAAAACTCCTTCGGGCCTCTCTACCCACCTGATTGTGCTCACATTTGTTAGCTTGGCATTAAAACCACCAGTGTTTTGTCTCCTGATTTCCTGAGCAGCATTACCAACCCTGACAACGGTCCTTACGCTTCAGCTAAATCAAACTGCTTCATATCCCCGAAGACGCTCTGAGTTTTCCTGGTCTTTATTCAAGCTTTTTCTTCTGCTTGAAACTCTCCATCTCTGCTGGAAACAGCACTCGGACACTCTTCAAGAACCATGTGCCGCATCAGTCACTTTCAGAAACTTTCCAGGATGTGTCTCAACGCTCCCAAGGAGTCCGGTCTCTTTCCTCTGCTCACCGTGACCACTCCTGGTACGGGCCACGGGAGGACTTAGCATGCTGGGAACGATGATGAGATGATGCCGACTCTGGTCACTAACAGAGATCTGTTGCTTACTGTGTCCTGAGCACAGACGTCACGCATGGTGACATCATGTCAACAACCCTCACAATAACACCATCTCCGTTTCACCGCAAGGCACCAGGAGGTGAAATAACTTGTCCAATGACACAGCTTTTAAGGAGAAGAGAGACTTTTGATGTAGGTGGCAGGCTTCTGGCCACTAGCTTTTCTCCATGGGTTCTGGGAAAGAATTAAGCCCTAATGCCCAAAAGCATCCACTATATTAACTTCTCTCCTATGTATCGAAAATGACACTAGCTAGGTCTTCCTTGGGATAAGTGAGAAGACTAAGCACATTGGTAGGACTCCATTTTGTCACGAAACTTGGCTGAGAAAGACAGGATGCTTTTAGCTACTGCATGGTTTTTCTCAATGCCTGTCTAGATAGTTTGCACATTCCTGATACCCCTTCACCATTTTAGTAAATTTTATGGTCTTCAAAAGCTGGAACTTCACCTCATTCACCTTCTTATTTCCTGTGAGATCTGTTCCAGTATTTTAATCATGTTCACAGGGTCAATTTCTCCTTAACTGACTCAGTTCTTACATTTAGTAGTCCAGGCTGGACGGTAAGTATCTTCCTTAAACTAAAACTACCTGCTAGTTTGTATTTTTTTTTTTTTTTGGTTGTATCTGACAGACACTTAAAAAATCACTATTACTAAGGTATAAAGACCATCAGATACATCAGTTTAAAGTGTATATGTGTGGCAAGTTTTGATGGAGGTATACGGCTATGAAGTCACGGTCACGTTTGAGATACAGAACATTTCTGACATTCCTAGAAGTTTCTTCTTGCCCCTCTACAGTCCATCCTTCTGCCACATGTAGCCCCAGGTAATCACTGATCTGCTTTCTATCACTAGAGATCAGTTTGCCTGTTCTAGAATTTCAAGTAAATGGTACCATATAATGCACAGGCCTTTGTGTTTGAATCCTTTCACTAAGATAGGACTCTGAGATCCATCCATGCTGCATGTATCAGCAGGTGGTTCCTTTCTACTCCAAAGTAGGAATCTAGTGTATGAAGACACCACATTTTGTTCATCCATTCACCTGCTGATGGACATGTGCATAGTTTCCAGTTTTGAGCTACTATGGATAAATCTGTTATGAACATTTATGGTATAAATCTTTGTGTAGATGTTTATCTTCTTTTGTATAAAGGCTTGGTCAGATAGTAGGTGGATGCTTAGCTTTTGAAGAAACTTTATTGGCAGCTTTATTTTTAAAAGCCCAAAACTACAAACAACCCATCCATACGCAGGTGACTGAACAAGTAAATTGTGGTATATCCACAATGAAGTACTATGCGACGATAAAAAAGAATAACATACAACAATATGGGTAAATATCAAAATAATTATGCTGAATGGAAGAGGCCAAACAAAAAGGAACACATGTATATATGACTCTATTTTTGAAAAATGCTAGAAAACGCAAACTAATCTATAGTGACAGAAAGCAGATCACTGTTTGCTTGGAGACTGGTGGAGAGAGGAATGGTTTACAAAGGGGCATGAGGAAATTGTTACGGGTGATGAACATGTCATCTCGATTGTGGTGCGGTCAAAATTCCTCAAGTTGAATACTTAAAATACGTGCAGTTTATTGTATGTCAATTATATTTTGATAAAGTAAAAAAAAAAAAAAAACCCACAATGGTACTTATGGGAACAGAGAAATTCCTTTATGTAATATGATAATTGTGAAACAGTCTATTTACAAAACTTGAATACAACCGAGGATTTACGTGGGTGTCTAAACTCTAAAACAACTGAGCCAAGATTGCTCTAGAGAATCTTAAAAACAACAACAACAACAACAACAACAACAACAAACCCACTCAAACAGACAAACCCATTCATCCATTAAAATAAGTAAAATAAAATGAATCCCACGTGGGATATGATAACTCAATGAGGTTTCACACGCCTGCCGGAAGTGCAGCCTGGCGCGCTGTGACTAACGGGCACGTGTGAGTCTGGTGAACCAGCACGTGTAACAGACCAGGATGTGGAGAGGCAGTGATCCTGAACACAAAACACAGAATTCAAGTTAGAAACACTGCATGTGACAAAGAGGACACCTCTTAATGTGAAAAGCCATAATCTACAACAAGACTGTAACAGCTATGACGAAGCACAAAACAACGTAACTACTCTCATACAATATAAAGCCCAGGAGGCACAACGGGACGTTGACAGAAATGCACAAAGAATAGGAGACGTTAATCTGTCTGTGTCAATACAAGACAGATGAAGTAGACAGGATAAGAAAGGATATACAAAGCCAAACCAGCATAACCAATAAGGAGATCTTATCACTATGCAGTGAACTTTATACCTTGATGACATAGAAGACACATTCTCAACTACACATGGAATATTAAAAAAAAAAAAAAAACACCTATTAGGGCACAAAGAAAACCCAAGGAAGTTTCATAAAATAAAGAATATAAAGAACACTCCAATCTCAATGTAGTACTAGAAATTATTAATAAAATAGAAAAAAAACTTTTTAGTAGCCTGCCTACCCAGAAATTAATAACATCTCCTATTAACTCGTAGAGAAGAGGAAAAGCCCAGACTGAAATGAAGGAACTTCTCGCCAGAATCTATGGCATTTGTACAAAGCAGTGATCAGAAAAACATTTAAAAATGTCTATAAAAATAAAACCATCAAAATCCTAGGAGAAAACAGGCAACAACCTCTTTGACCTCAGCTGCAGCAACTTCTTACTAGACCTGTCCCCAAAGGCAAGGGAAATAAAAGCAAAAATGAACTACTGGGACCTCAACAAGATAAAAAGCTTCTGCACAGCGGAGGAAACAATCAACAAAACTAAAAGGCAACCGATGGAATGGGAGGAGATATTTGCAAATAACATATCTGGTAAAGGGTTAGTATCCAACATCTATAAAGAACTTCTCAAACTCAACACCTAAAAACCAAATAATCCACTGAAGAAATGGGCAGAAGACATGAATAGACACTCTTCTAAAGAAGACATCCAGATGGCTAACAGCACATGAGAAGATGCTCAACATCACTCATCAGCAGAGAAATACATATCAAAACCATGATAAGATACCACTTCACACCTGTCAGAATGGCTAAAATGAACAACTCAGGCAACGACAGATATTGGCGAGGATGCGGAGAAAGGGGAAAACTTTTGCACTATTGGTGGGACCGCAAACTGGTACAGCTACTCTGGAAAACAATATGGAGGTTCCTCTACAACCCCGAAATTACACTACTAGGAATTTATCCAAAGGATACAAAAATGGTGATTCGAAGGGGCATATGCACCCCAATGTTTATAGCAGCACTATCAACAATAAGCCAAATTATGGAAAGAACCTAAATGTCCATCAACTGACAAGTGGATAAAGAATAAGTGGTACATACAGGGATGCCTGGGGGGCTCAGTCAGCTAGGTGTCCAACTTCCGCTCAGGGCATGATCTCATGGTTTGGGAGTTTGAGCCCCACGTCAGGCTCTGTGCTGACAGCTCAGAGCCTGGAGCCTGCTTCACATTCTTCGTCTCCCCCTCTCTCTGCCTCTCTGCTGCTCATGGTCTCTCTCTCTCTCTTTCTCAAAAATAAACAAACATTAAAAAAAAAAGACGTGGTATATATACACACACACACACACACACAATCGAATACTACTCAGCGATCAAAAAGAATGAAATCTTGCCATTTGCAACAACGTGGAAGGAACTAGAGTGTGTTATGCTAAGCGAATAAGTCAGTCAGAGAAAGACAAATATCATTTGATTTCACTCATGTGGAATTTAAGAAACACAACAGATGAACACAGGGGGATGGAAGGAAAAATAAGATAAAAACAGAAAGGGAGGCAAATCATAAGAGACTATTACAGACAACAAACTGAGGGTTGCTGGCGGAGAGGTAGGTGAAGGGTGGGCTAAAGAGATGATGGGCACTAAGGAGGGCACTTGTTGGGATGAGCACTGGGTGTTGTATGTAAGGGATGAATCACCAGGTTCTACTCCTGACACCAATACCTCACTGCGCGTTCACTACCTTGAATTTAAATAAACAAAAACAATTTAAAAAATATAAAAATGAACGAAAATAAACTATGTGCCTCAGAGAAAAACAGATTCAAAAGACAAAGAACAGAGCCACCATGGCACACGGATGAGATCAGAGAGTCTACCTTATGAGCAACGTGAGTTCCAGGAGGAGGGTGGCGAGAGAGTTAAGCCACGAAACATACCTGCAAAGATAATGCCTGAAAATTCCCCAAATTTGAACAAATACATAAATTTACAGATTCAAGAAACCTGGCAAACTGCCAGCAGCATACATTCAAACACATACAGTCTTCAGATACACAAAAAATAAGCTAGAGAATATAAATGTAGACAAAAACCCACCGATAATAGCAACAAAGAAGGTAAAAATAGGAGTAAATTAAAGAAATGCGTAAAACTCCTGAAAAACCTGAAAGTTGGCTTGAACAAATAGAAAGACAGTCCTTGTTCCTGGATAGGATAACATCACATAATAAAAATGCCATTTTACACATTTAATGCAATGTCAATAAAAACAGCAACGAGCTTTCACTTTAATGGGGCTAAAGACAAGTTGATATGTAAGCTCATTTGGAAAAAAATGAAAACACCCAAGGCAAACTGAGAAAACAGAGAAACACAGAGAAAACAAAGCACCATGTAGGGGAGCCTTATTAGATTAAAACAGACTCAAAGTAGATCAGAGATAAGCAGTTAAACAAAAACATCCAACCATATGAGTACTTCACGTAAACACTGATGGGACCCTTCTGTAACTAGGATATAGGGAAAAGCTTTCTAATTGTGACCCCAAATCCAAAAGCAGTAAAAGGAAAGACTGATAAATTTTGGCCACATTAAAAGAAAACAAAACAAACACACTGAAGAGGAGGGCGGATCTCTCTGACACATAGTTATTTAAAAATGAGACTGAGAAATGAGCAGATAATTTACACTCTCCTCCAAAAATGATTCTGAAATAGTGCTTACAGATATCAAAGGATGTTCAACCTCACTCATAGTTAGAGAAAGGCAATTAAAATTACATCAGAATACCTGATGGCAAAAATATATAACATGTTCTGTTGTGAGGCTAAAACAAACATTCTCATACAGTGATGATCAGAATGCAAACCGGTACAGCCCTCTGGGAAAAGAATTCGGCAATATGTAACAAAACTACAAATGCATTCACGTTTATTTCTTGAGAGAGAGAGCGAGCGAGCGCGCGCACACTAGCAAGCATGAGAGCAGGGGAGGGGCAGAGAAAGAGGGGGAAAGAGAATCTCAAGCAAGCTCTGAGCTGTTAGCACAGAGCCTGACACAGAGCTCGAACCCACAAACCGTGAGATCATGACCTGAGCTGAAACCAAGAGCTCGATGCTTAACTGACTGAGCCACCCAGGCACCCCACATTCACCTTCTGACACAGCAATCCTCTCTCTATCTAGGAATGTACCTGTAGGATAAGCCTCCAACATTATAAAATGGTATGGGTCCAAGGTATTTACTGCAGCACCATTTGTAACCGCAAAATGCTGTAGACAACTTAAATGCCTCTCCCTTCCAAACAGGATTGGTTGAATAAATCACGGTGCATCCGCGCCATGAAATACTACACAGTTGTGAAAAGGAGGACCATCTCTTATAAACTGGGATGAAGCAGTCTTCAGAAAATATTAAATGAAAAAAAGCAGACTACAAAACTGTAACAACATTACCTCTTGTGTAAGAAAGAAGGGGAAGCAAGACAATATATTTACAGCTGCTTATATGAGGGGGAAAAAAATGAAAGGAAGGAGAAACCAGAAACTATGGAGGCTGATTACCTTCAGTGGGTGGGGAATCAGGGTGGAATGGATGGGGGATGGGAAAGGGACAGGCGAGAGGGGCAGGTAGTGACACTTACCCAAGGACATCTTTTTTTAAATATAATTTTAACTTTGAGAAACTGGTTAATACATCACATTCCCAAAACTATATTAATAAAATCGGCAAAGATGGAGGAACATCCAAATTTGAATACAAACACAGTAAATGAACCGAACTGTATTCCAAATAAATAACATGAATACGCTAAAGAGGAGACAGAACCAATCTCGGGAACCTCTGAATATAATATTTTGACTGTACACTTTGGGCTAAAGACAAAAAGAAGGTAAAGAAATATTCAACTCCAGTTAGCAAATTTTTTTAAATGTTTATTCGTTTTTTTGGTGGGGGGGAGGGGCAGAGAGAGAGAGGGACATATAATCCGAAGCAGGCTCCAGGCCCTGAGCTGTCAGCATAGAGCCTGACGTGGGGCTTGAACTCACGAACCGTGAGATCATGACCCAAGCTAAGTGAAGTCAGGCGCTTAACCAACTGAGCCACCCAGGCATCCCAGCAAATATTTTTTAAACAGGTTTACTGAAATATAACTTAGAAACCGTAAGGTTTGCCTGTTTCTGATGTAGCGGATTTACTTTCTCCCAGTGGCATGGGTTAGCAATTTTGGTACTATGTGTATTCTGGAATTAAACACAGAAGAAAATTCTATGTGTACCATGGGAGCAGGATGGGAGGAGTCCCCCCTGCACCCGGGTCAGATGAGGGGGTTACAAATATGGAAAGGAGGAGGCAGTGGATAAAAGCAGAGGTGTCAGTAAAGATGCCTGGTTTTCAATATACGTAGTGATGCAGGTAGACAAGAATAGATACACAGGTGTGTGTGTGTGTGTGTGTGTGTGTGTGAATAAAAACATGCATTTCATATTGAATTCCTTCTCTCCTGAGAAGATCAAGAAGCAATGAACAAACAGTAGGGATGGACACCCCCGGCTCCCAGGTCTTGGTCTATAAATACTGCAGTGAAATCAACCAGACTTCCTAAGAGAAATGGCTGACGCCAGGGCAAGATGAGTAAAAGCTGAGCCGGCAGCACACTGCTGTACGTACTCAAAGACGATGGGAACCTGTCAAAAGGACACGGAAGCCAGCTTGAGGGAGCACCACCTGGCCAAACCTAAGACAATCTGAGCATCAAAATTAATAAGAGAATTATTAATAAATAGCATGATTTGTTAATAAATAGACTAAGACTCCATGATTCCATGCTGATATAAATTCATAAATAAAGGGGGCACAAAGGAAAGCTTGTCTTTAAAGCAGAATGTCATCGAATAAATGTAAGGAATGATGGAATTAGAAAATCACTGCTTAGCAATTACCAGCATAATAGTTCTAGGCAAGAATTACCAATGGGTACTAAAACAATTCAGTATAGGTGAGAGTTTGAAAGGGGCAAGATTTTCATATAATGGCAAAGCATTTCCTCACAATATACTTATTACTTACAAAATTACAAAGAGAAAAACAGTAACTTTGCCGTGGAGGAACCTGGAAGATAGATACTACCTTAACCATATGCCCAAAATTAACACCACCAGTAACAGGTCAAAATGATATCCTTTGCCACCGAGAAGCCACAACACCACTTCTGTGCTCTTCCTGCCCAAGGGGCCCGGCCTAATCTAATCATGAGGAGCCAAGAGACGAACCCAAGTTACTGACTGTCATTCCACAAAATGTGATAAAAGACTTAAAAAAAAAAAAAAAAAAGAAAAGAAAAGAAAAAGAAAGGAATAAGCCTACAGAACTGTTCCATTCTAAAGAAGACGGAGAAACCTGACAAATGTAACCTGTGATCTGGGACTGGAACATGAAACATGGAAAACATATTTTTATTTCTTTTGCTATAAAGGATATTATTAGTGGGACAACTGGCATAATTTGAATAAGGTCTGGGGTTAGTATTGTATTGATGTTAATTACTGATTTAAATAATTATACTGTGGTTACATAAGACTGTCGTTATTTTTAGGAAACACACAACCAAGTGTTTAAAAAAAATTTTTTAATGTTTATTTATTTTTGAGAGAGAGACAGACAGAACATGAGCAGGGGAAGGGCAGAGAGAGAGGGAGACACAGAATCCGAAGCAGACTCCAGGCTCTGAGCTATCAGCACAGAGCCCCATGTGGGGCTCGAACCCACAAACCATGAGATTGTGACCTGAGCCAAAGTCGGGCTCTCAACCGACTGAGCCACCCAGGCAAGTGTTTAGGGGTAAAAAAAAGGCATCCTGTCTGCAACTTACTCTCAAATAGTTCTGGGAAAAAACATTATGTATAGAAATGGAAAGAGCAGGGTAAAGCAAGTGTGATGAAGACATTATCATCTGGGGAATCTGGATATAGGCTATACGGGAATTCTTGGTACTATTTTTGCAACTTTCCTGGAAGTCAGAAATTATTTCAAAATAAAGTTTCAGAAAATGAATCAAACTGGACATGATGGATCTGTGTGCATTACAGTGAATGTAAAGTATCACTCAACCTTTAAAAATTTTAGTAACAAAAATTCTTCAAGTAGGTAAGAATGCTGTGAATACACTGCCAATAAATGCATAAAGTGGTATATTTTAGAAAGCCACTGGAACTATGCTAAAGAATGCAGAAAGAGGTCTGAGATGTTTGAGCCTGTAATTCATTTTGAGCCTTTCATTCTAAAGAAATATTCTGGAATACACACACACACACACACACACACACACACAAATATACATATATCTGTATGAACAAAACCATGTGTGTGCGGTGCTATTCATCCCAGTACTAAACACAGTGGTAAAGACACGATCCAACTGTTAATCAACAAGGGAGTACATAAATTGGGACATATATATAATGACATCTTGTACAGCCACTGAAGTGATGGCTTCAAAACTGGAAAATAATTACTGGGTGCTCACAATGAGCCAAAGAAGTAAGAGGGATTTCTTTTTTCCACAGGAATATTTAACAACGTGGAAAATATTGGGGCGCCTGGGTGGCTCAGTCGGTTAAGCGTCTGGCTTCAGCTCAGGTCATGATCTCGCGGTTTGTGAGTTCGAGCCCCATGTCGGTCTCTGTGCTGACAGCTCAGACCCGGGAGCCTGCTTTGGATTCTGTGTCTCCCTCTCTCTCTGCCCCTTCCCTGCTCATGCTCTGTCTCTCAAAAATGAATAAACGTTAAAAAAAAATTTTTTTAAAAGAACATGGAAAATATTTACTGTAAGATGAAAGGAGAAAAGGCTGCCATAAAAATGCATGCTCAGTATAGTCTCCATTTTCTTTCTAAAAATTATATGAATGGAGAAAAGATCAGGACAAAATACTGTGAATGATAGGACTTACAGTTGACTTACATGCTTTTGCTATTTATCTTTCCAAATGTTAAAAATGATCTAAATAGAGCATACATTGTACTTATGATGGAAAAAAATGCTAAACCTTAATAAAATATTTTCTGTAGTAAAATATCCTGAATTGACAATCCAAACTATCTTGTCACAGTAATAGCGTATACGTCATTCATTTAAACAAATTCTAAGCTATTAGAATTCTAGATAAGCAAATACATAACTCCACGAAAAGAAGACAGCCATTTGAGAAAGCAATTAACAGTTTTAAAGCATTTCTACAAATTTAAAATTGAGAATAAATGAGTAATTTATTTCATCAGAACTGTCAGCAAATCATTATATTCTGACACTTTGCAAAATAAATATTTCCTTATCTTATGATTCTGATACTGTTCTAGGAAATGACTCTGACATATTACACACTATTGTCATTCTTTGTTTATTATTTGTATTAAGTAAGTTGTGCCTGACATTTCTTTTAAAACAGTAAGAGTGAAGTCACCTGAAAAGAACTAACAAAATTAAAAAAACAAAAAACAAAAAACTTTTTGGGGCGCCTGGGTGGCTCAGTCAGTCGAGAGTCTGACTTCGGCTCAGATCATGATCTCGTGGCTGGTGAGTTTGAGCCTCATATCAGGCTCTGAGCTGTCAGCATGGAGTCTGCCTCAGGATCCTCTGTGGCCTTCTCTCTCTGCCCCTCCCCTGCTTGTTCTCTCTCGGTCTCTGTCTCTCGCTCAAAAACAAATAAACATCAAATAAAAAACCTTTTCTACCTAACAAACATCCCATCTAGTTTGAACGTCTGCAGAACAGATGACATAACATGCTCCCAGCCTCAAAGCCACATTCTGGTAGAGCAACCTCATAACGCTAATGAGGCAAGACCATTTTCATGAAGAGTTTATGGCGTACGAGTAACAACCATTCCAGAATTTCAAACTATAAAATTCATTTATAATAATTCTGCCATCTCACAAACTGGCATTCTCTCATTTACCCCGTACACATATTTCCATGAAGCACACAATAAGGGGGGATGGCATTTTAGGTACAATATAGAAATGAGAATTACATTTGAACTCTCCGAATCCAATAAAACACAACCAATTCAATAACAATCACTATAGCTATTTACTGAGCACTCGCTGTGTCTAAGACACTGCTAAGAACTTTGTTTGTCTCGTTCCATTTACCTCCCTCAACCACCCCAACGACAGGCACAGTTACTGTACTTTCATCCCAGGTCCCCGATAAAGAAACCAAAAGGGTGGTAAGGTAACTGGCTGCGATTCGGAAACTCAGAACTAGCTGTCCATAGAGTCCAAAGTCCATGCTCTTAGCCAGGAGACATCTTAAGACTACATGAGCTAACTAAATAAGAGACACTTTAACAAATGGAATTAAAATGTATCTGAATAGTCACAAAAATGGTAGTGTATTTTAAAGAAAGATTTTAGTCTATGGGAAAATAAATACATAGCTAAAAACGATTTAAGTGTCCAAGAGTAAAGATTTGGTTAAACTATACCTGATGTACTCACTTGAGGCAGTATGCAATAATTAAATTGTTGCTTATAAAGCAAAAAATTTTTAAAAACTACAAAAAAGTATGTTAAATTGGAAACAAAACAAAACAATACAACTCAGGAAACAACTCTACATAAGTGACGTTTTAAAACCAAAGCGGGACTGCACTTAAGAAAGATTAAGACAGTACTACACAATTTAACTGTGGTTACCTGAGAAGTGGGAAAATGTCTTAACCTTTTTGTCTTTCCTTTTCTTCTTTCTCATCAATTTGCCATTAGTATATGTTACTGCCATTTTTAGGACAGTCCAGCTATCTTCAAAAGCGCTAATAGGCTAAGCGTCTAAGCAGCACAAAAAGACCAAAGAAAACACAAAAACAAGCATGAAGAGTGTCAACAATGACTTACAATAAAAACACTTCTCATACAAACTGGTATCGGCTATTTATTTATGTATGATCACAATGCTTTCTTTTCCAGGCTACTGTGTTTGCTGGAGTTTCAATTTTTCCCCTAAACATTATTTTTGGAAACATGAAGATCTTCTTTAAACCTCGGAGAACAGTGCTAACATGTTAGCTTACGAGGAGTTGGGAAGCGTCAAAGGGGAGGGTGAGAACGCCTCACCAGGAAGAGAAACAGGAAAGAAAATAGGAAGCAGAAAGGTGAATTTATCTCAAGCGTTGTCAAGGAGAAACCTTTTCTTAGTCATAACACTAGAGACGATACACAGAAAACAAATGTGAATGAAAGAAATCCAGAAAGAAAATGAGAAGTGGGATATCCGTTGTATTCAGATTTAATACATAACACATTTTTGTAAGTAAAATTTATTAAGGAAGGACACCAAACCTTGGGAAGTAACACAACAACGCACATCTCTGCTGTATCTATGAGATGACAATTTCAAGTGAACCAAGAAAAAAAGGCTGGGAAACCAGAATATTCTAGGAATAGTCTTAAAATAACAGGCAAATTCTTGGACACAGAGATCTGTAAAGCACGAAACTGCATATAGCTAAATTAAATGCAGCTGACAATAACATCGGCGTCACCAGCAACCATCAATTCCTTTCAAGGTCAGGTTTATTACCACTTCAGAACATTCTGTCATAGCATGGAACTTCATGAGCATCAGAGAGCCTAAAAAATGGATGGGCCCTCTCGGCCCTAAGCAGGGTCTCGTAATTTCCAGAGGCTGGTGCTGGTACTATAAATCAGAGGGGGCAAAAAAGGAGATTTCCTCAAGTATGTGCCAGTTGAGTGGCAGTAGTTTTCAGTCACAAAGGGCAAGGCTGCTGGGAGAAGATGCTCACTTACGGTATACTAGGTCACACATACGCAATGAAACAAGTTAAAGAAAACAGTATAATGTCAGCAATCACATAGAAGCCCCATGTTTTAAAAATTTAGATTCAAGTTAGTTAACATACACTGTAGTCTTGGCTTCTAGAGTAGAACTCAGTGATTCATCACTTCCGTACAACACCCCATGCTCGTCCCAACAAGTGCCCTCCTCAGTGCCCATCGACCATTTAGTGCACTCCCTGCCCAACACCCTGCCTGCAGCCCTCAGTTTGTTCTCTGTATTTAAGAGTCTCTTGTGGTTTGTCTTTCTGGTTTTGTATTATTTTCGCTTCCCTAGAAGCCCTATTTTTTTCAGATAAGGAATATTTTCAAAAACATGGGTTTTTCTTGGGTTTCCTTAAATCTGGCTGCTCTGTTTCTATAGTAAATACAACACCAATAAACACTCATCAGTGACTGTGGAATGAGCTGAACTGCTGGATTATTCCCTGAGAGAAGAGACTGTGGCTCCCCCTGTACAGACCTAGCATTTGGCACAGAGTCCAACACTTAACAAAAACACACTGCATCAATAAACAATGATCACAAAACCTGTGAGGTCACAATGCATCCATCAACAATGGCAACATAACCTCCACCTATTGTCGCTTTCTTTAAAATACACATGTGTACACACATACTTACACAAGACCCTAATGTAACATACACAAATAAACTCACTCGGGGGCGTTTCTAGCAGTTTTGGCATAAATAAATCCTTATCTGAATTGATGCAGAATGAAATGTCTTTTTTTTTTTTTCTTAACTTTTAAATGTTTATTTTTGAGAGAGACAGGGTGTGAACGGAGGAGGGGCAGAGGGAGAGGGAGACACAAAATCTGAAGCAAGCTCCAGGGTCTGAGCTGTCAGTACAGAGCCTGACGTGGGACTAGAACTCAAGAACTGCGAGATCATGACCTGAGCCGAAGTCGGATGCTCAACCGATTGAGCCACCCGGGCGTCCCCAGAATGAAACGTCTTTTAAAGGGATTTTCACCTCAAATTTCAGAGAAACAGATTAGTATGTAACAATTAGCAAAGGGTTATTAAAAGTCTACCAAGTTATCAACAAAGCAGAGCAGAAAGCTATGTTTAGGTCATGAAATCAGAGTATGTAAAATGAGATTTAAAAATCAATTTTATTTACAACACTGTCAAAAATAGATGTATGTACAAGATTTCTATATGAAAAACTAGAAAGCACTGCTGGGAGAAATTAAGGAAGGCCCATATAAATGGAGAGAGATCATAGTGACCAGCTGGAATTTAGATGTCAGTTTACCCCAAAGTGATCTATAGATTCAGCACAGTCCCAATCATATTCCATCTAGTTTTTTTTTTTTTTTTCAGAATATGACTCTAAAATAGACATGGAAATGCAATGGATCTAGAATATCCAGAGCATTCTTACAAAAGGAGAACGCAATTGGAGGGCTTATCCTACTCGATTTCAAGAGTGACTATAAAACTGCAGTAATCGAGACTATATAGTACTGGCATAAGAATTAAGAAACAGATCGATGGAACAGAATGAGAGGCAGACACACATCCACACTTAAATGGTCTTTGGGTTTCAGACAAAGGTACCAAAGCAATCCAGTGGGTAAAGGGAGACTTTAACAAATGTGCTGAAAACAATCAGAAATCTGTATGGAAGATGAGCTTCAACCCCTACCTCACACCAGACATAAAAGCTAATCTGAAATATATCACAGACATACATGTAAAATCAAAAACTAAAAAAGCCTTTAGAAGAACATAAAGGAGAATACTTTCATGGCACGGGGGTAGGCAAAGGTTTCTTGGCGGGGGGGGAGGGGAAGCAAAAATCATAAAAAATTGATAAATTAGGCTTGACCAAAAACGAGACCTTTCCTCATCAAAAGACACTTTGCGAAAATGAATAAGGAAGCTGTGCACTATGAGAACATGCATGAAACGCTTACTTGACAAGTATCAAGGGTATATAAAGAACTGCAACCATTTCATAATAAGAAAGCTGGCTTAAAATTAGGCCAAAGTGTCTTAGTACTATTACAAGAAATTTTCTGAATGGGACCTGAGAGAGACTGTCACCTCAGAGAGCACCTGGGCAGAAGCACAGGCGATGGACTGGGGTGGAGAAACTCAAGAAGGAGAGCGCAGGTGACGTGCTCTCAAAATAGGCTCGTTTTATAGAAATACTGAACCCTGATGATACACACGTTGACATCTGCAGGGAAACGCGCACAGATGCTTTTTCAATCACCAAAAAAAAAAAAAAAAAAAAAAAGGCAGGCTGATGATTGGAGGGAGGGCGATGGTTACGCCTGAGATCAAACCAGCACGAAGAAGTAATAATGGGAGAGCAGAGGTGGGAGGGGGAACAGATGAGACGTCATCTTCCTGTCGTTTCTCAGGTAATGTTTATATTACTTTAAAAATTATTATTTTTTAATTTTTTAACTTTTAATTTTAACATACATACTAACAAGCCACATGTCCTAAGTGTACTACTCGCCGGATGTTCACGAACTGGACACGCTCACGCAACCGGAAGAAGGGAACCCAACATCTCCTGTACCCTAAGAGCTCTTGCGCTGTGCTTCCTTTCCAGTCACTTCTCTCCTGATAGGGGTGGCTGCTGTCCTGGTTTCTAACACCACGGCATAGTGTTACCTGGTTTGGGGCTTCGTTAGCAGAATCGTAGCATATACAGTCTTTTGTGACTAGCTGCCTTTACTCCGTGTCATTTTTGCGAGAGTCACACATATTGTCACATGTAGGTGCGGTGTACGCATCCCCAGCGCTCTACGCCACTGTGGGGTACGTCACTAATGAACCAGCTTCTGTGGGTAGGCATCTGGCAGCCTCCAGGCCTTCCCTTTAACAGGCAGCGCGGCGGTGAGCATCCCCGTAGACTGAACCGCGTGAAATGGCTCAGAGAACCTACAGAAGATGACACCTCCACATCACTCAGATCAATACATCAGCTTCTGATGAACACAGCTAGAGATGTCCCCTGAGTAAAATCGAGGAGTGGACTTGCTGATACTTAGAATTATGCACAGGTTCCCTATTCAAACTTCCTTCTGTCGTTTAGATTTTATTTTTTTAAAGTTTATTTACGTACTTTGAGAGAAAGGGGGAGGGACAGAAAGAGCAGGCGTGGGGGCGGGCCAGAGAGAGGGAGAGAATCCCAAGCAGGCTCTGTGCTGTCAGTGGCAAGCCTGACCCAGGGCTCGATCCCACAAACCACGAGATCATGACCTGAGCCGAAATCGAGAGTTGGACACTTAACTGACTAAGCCATCCAGGCGCACCACATGCAGAAGTTTTCTAAAATAGTTACCCCAGTTTACACATCCACCACCTGTTCTGTACACCATGCTCCTTGGTACGCCTAGTGTGTTCCTCTCCCTTTTTGCTGTCCTAGTAGGCATGTGGTAATGCCTCACTGAGATTTGCACCCGTCCTGCTTTGATGACCCATGGACACACATCTATATATATGCACACCGTTTGATTCCCTCTTTTGTGACATGTGCGTCAAGGCTTTTGTCTGGTTCTTTATATTGGCTTGTAGGAGTCCTTTTTATGTTCTGGAAACGAATCTTTTGTTAACCACATCCATTAAAAATGCTCTCTTCCCACTCTTCTGGGTTGCTGTTTCTCTCTCAATGATGCCTTTGGTGCACAAGAGTTATTAATTTAAATATAATGCAATCAATCACGTTTTTCTTTTTTGAGTAATGCTTTCTGTATGCTGTTTAAGAAATTTTTGTTCATTTCAAGGTTATGGAGATGTTTTTCCCTAAGAGCTTTCTTGCTTTACCTCTCAGAGCTGGATTTTTTTGCATGTATGTATGATTTAAATATCCAATGAATATTTAATCCAGAACCACTTATTTAAAAAGACCACCCTTGGGGCGCCTGGGTGGCGCAGTCGGTTGAGCGTCCGACTTCAGCCAGGTCACAATCTCGCGGTCTGTGAGTTCGAGCCCCGCGTCAGGCTCTGGGCTGATGGCTCGGAGCCTGGAGCCTGTTTCCGATTCTGTGTCTCCCTCTCTCTCTGCCCCTCCCCCGTTCATGCTCTGTCTCTCTCTGTCCCAAAAATAAATAAAAAACGTTGAAAAAAAAAAATTTAAAAAGACCACCCTTTCCCACTGCATGTATGCGTTACCTTTGTAGTGAGTTAAGTGACTAAATACTATCTATTTCTGATTTCTCTATTCTATTCCACTACTCAGACTGTTTATCTGTCTAGACTAGTGTTATAGCAGGTCTTGATATGTGGAAATGTAAATCCTCTGGTTTCATTCATATTCTTCAGACTGCATGGCTTCTCCAGCTGTAACTAATGATTAAAAGAAAAAAAAAATGTGCTAGCTCTGTCCACTGAAAAGGCTAAGAAGCAACAACACCCAAGTAACAATGAATGTGCTTAGCTCTCAGATCTTGGTTTCTAAAAACTATACCTTAATAAAAGGAACCAGGGATCCTTAGAGAAAGGGCTAATTTCAGGACTGGGGCATGAAAGTATAAGGAGATCCTGAAATATTCTTTGCCAGGAAGTAGGTAAGGGCTCAAAAATTAAGGGGGATGGGTCAAAGGGACACAAAAGCCCCACGAACAAGGCTCTCATTGGCCAAATTTGGGACAATGTGTGTATCAGAAATGATGACAGAAATGGATAATACCTTTCCAAATATAAAAAGTAATCTATGAGACCATAGTGATACTTCCCTTAGAAAAGAAGGTTCTAGAAGAATGCCAGCTAATAGAAAAGGAATGTCAGAATTAGGAAACCATCAAGTACCTTTATAATAATTTATTTAAACAAAAACTGTCATTAAAAGCATGGGTGAAAGATGCTTGTGAAAGAGAACAGAAAGTCTCAAGAAACTATCTCACATACTACTTTATAACTAATCATACTGTAACTGATAATATTTACAAAAAGGAAACAGGGCATTTACATAGGAGAAGTAGAAGGTGAACACTACCTTAAACAAGTAATCAAAATGAGCATCACAGTAATGGAACAAATGTCATGTATCTTCTGATGTGATTCACTGAGGACATAATGTCACCTATGTAATATTCCCACTGAAATGTGTAACTTGAACTGATTAGAAGGACCTCGACAGACAAATTCAACCTGAGGGTCATTCTGCAAAATAAATGGCCTCAACTTTTAAAAAATGCCAAGTCTGTGAAACATTAAAAAAAACAAAAAGTGGTCATGAATGCAAAATGGTGTAGCCACTTTGGAAAATAGTTTCGTGGCTTCTTATGAACCTAAATATACTCTTACCATACAATCCAGCAATTATGCTCTTTGGTTTTTACCCTGAGGAACTGAAAACTTACGTTTACACAAAAACCTGCACACAAATGTTTACAGCAGCCTTCTCCATAAATGCCAAAATTTGGAAGCAACTGAGATGTCCTTCAGTAGGTCAACTACTGAACGGATAAACAAAGTGAGGTATACCCAGACAACGGAATATTACTCAGCACTAAAAGGAAATGAGCTATCGAGCCATGGAAAGACACGGAGGAACCTTTAAATACATATTATTAAGTGAAAGAAGCCAGTCTGAAAATGCTACCTATTGTATGATTCTAATTATATGGCATTATGGGAAAGGCAAACTATGGAGATAATAAAAAGATCAGTGGCTGCAAGGTTGGGGGTGGGGCGGGCATGAAGACACGAATAGACAGAGCACAGAGGACATTCAGGGCTGTGAAAATACTGTGTGTGATATTATAAGGTGAGTGCATGGCATGATACTTTTGTCCAAACCCAGGAAATATACAGTAAGAATCAACCATAAGGTAATCGATGGACGTTTGGTGATTATGCTGTGTCCATGGAGGGTCAGCCTTGGTAAAATCCTTCTGGTGAGTGACGTTCGTCATGGGGGAGGCTATGCATGTGTGGGGCATATGGGAAATCACTGTACCTTCCCTCTCACTTCTATTGTGAACCTCAAACTGCTCTGAAAAAATTAAGTCTTAAAAAAAGTAGAGAAAGTGTTCTAGATTAGGGGGGATTAAGGGGTAATGACAGCTAAATGCACAAAATGATACAAGATTAGATCCTGGTTTAAAAAAAACAATAAAGGACGTTCATTACTGGGAGAAGTGGAGAAATATGAATATGGGGAATATATTAAGTATACGCTGTATCGATGTTAAGTTTTTGAGGGTGATAACAAATGCGGTACACAAGAGAAAATACGTACTGTTAGAAGATGCACATCATACTGACACGTTCGGGCATGCCTGCAACTTACCACACACTGTTCTTAAATAAAGAGTTGATAAACTGCTCTAAGTTTAGAAGTTAAAAAGAACATGTAGAAAGATTATTATCCTACTATAGGAAATCAGAAAAATGCCCCTTTATATTTTTCCACAGCCAAGATACAATTGATTTACAGAATGAGTAAAAGGAGATTTTTATTCTAGTCTTTAAATGTCATACAGTTTAATATGACATAAATTGCCACCAACAGCACATTCTATTATCAGGCTCTCAATCTTAGTGGTAAATCCGAAAATACATTTGTTTAGAAGGTTAAAAACAACAAAATGACTAGTTGGGCATCCACCACTAGAGGAATCTTGAACATTTCTTCATTCATTCAGCTGAGTACCTTCAAAAGCACGAGGCAGGAATGAAGAGACACACACAAAACTGCCCGAGGTCTCTGCTCCGGGTGACCATGGTGCCCGGTTGTGTGGCTGGCTCCTAGCACGCAAGCGTCTGACAAGAGGGTGCGGTGAGCTGTGATGTGGAAGAGGGGGCTGACCACATCCCGGGGCCCCTATTTGTGGGAGGGACCGCGGGCACAAACTCTCCCCACACCCATCACTCGTGGTGGGTAAACTCCAACGGGGCTGTCCGGCACACGCCGAGAGGGTGACGGCGACTGCACAGGGACTTAATCTCCAACAGGCTTTTAAAGGGCACTATTCCACTCAAGTAAAATCCTAATTAGAATTTTAGCTTTATATGTGATTATATTTATACCTTTGCAACTATTTTCTGTATATAAAAGTTGAAATAGTCTACTTTAGAAATACATTTTATTTGGAAGAAAGAGAGTCAAAATAAAGGTATCTTTCCTGTTCTAACAGTACCCTTTATAACTGGAGAGGTAGCCTTAGAACCAACTGTATCTTTAAAACTTCACTCTGTTCCTTTTTAGCTGCTTGTCCTTGCATTATTTAATCTCTCTTTCAGTTTATAGTCCTATAAAATGAAAACACCTGAAACCCACCTCATAAGGTAAAATGCCTTGACCTACTTCAGGAAGAAACCCTCTCTCTACTGGTAGAATTTAGTATTTTACCTTGGCTATTTGCCAGGTTGGGTTCCAGGCCTCCGGTACACACAACAGGGAAGAATGTAATCATAGGCAGATACACACGGAAAAACCTAACACGGTGCCTTATTTGCAGGTGGATTTTTAAAAACATACATTGATTCATCATAGCATAGAAGGAAGCAAGAAATGAACTGTTTTGTTTTTGTGAGAAGACAGAGTAGCTAAGAAGGTCAGAATATAAGTGTTATGTATTTAATTTACATGATTATAATCCTTAAAAAAGCAAAGGCAGGGAACAGCACCTTATAAAAAGCATAGAGCTTAAAAATAAAAATTCTATTGGAAAAGATTCTGCATTCGCGTACTGAGACCACTCACACATAATTCAAATATGCTTTCAAACATTTGGGCTAATCAAATGGAATTGTATATATGAAACTTATTTGACAAAAAACAAATACATTCTAAAATGCACAGTTTGAGTATATATTGATGATTCTAATTTTCAGAAATAGTCTTTTCACTTTTCATTTATTCAATGGTGTCTTATTTTTTGGGTTTCCACATCTTATTGTTTATGTATCACCTGGACGAAACAAGACTGAGAACCAGTCCTGATGGCCACTTAGTGGAGCTGCAGACCTGCCCCGGGCTCTGTTCTTCTGGGTCTCGGGGGCCAGCTCTGACACACAAGCCTCCTTCACCCCGCCCATGACTAGT
Organism: Neofelis nebulosa; assembly: GCF_028018385.1. NCBI lineage: Eukaryota > Metazoa > Chordata > Mammalia > Carnivora > Felidae > Neofelis > Neofelis nebulosa. Next base: position 33,517,514 of record NC_080799.1, read on the forward strand.
GACACCCCGGGTATCTGTTCTTTCTCTCCTAACCCACTTGGGCTTCTCAGCAACTGTAAGACAACCACATGAGGGCACACAGGGACAGCCAGGGTGGCCGTGTGAACCAAGGTGGCAGCTTTTGACCTCTGGGCCTCAGGGTGAAGCAGAAGTGTAGACCATGGGACCCAGATTACGGAGACTGATCAAATCGCATTTCTGTGATCCTCAGGTGACCCCAGTAATATTCGACTTCACTTCTATTATAGCACGCACAACTCTTTATCAACAAAAATTCTCCTTTAAAGCTCTGTCCACAAAGGATGAGAATCTGTGATGTGCTGTGAACATTCAACCCAGCTCTGAGCAGAATCTGATTCTAAGTAGAATCTGATTTTTAAAAAAATTTTTTTTGATGTTTATTTATTTTTGAGAGAGACAGAGACAGAATGCGAGTGGGTTGGGGCAGAGAGAGAGGGAGGCGCAGAATCTGAAGCAGACTGCAGGCTCTGAGCTGTCAGCACAGAGACCGACGCGGGGCTCAAACTCACAGACCGTGAGATCATGAGCCAAAGTCGGACGCTTAACCGACTGAGCCACCCAGGCACCCCAGAGTAGAATCTGATTCTAAGGAGGACCCCCCCCCCAATACCATAATATAATCATGAGCTACAAATTACTCTAATATTTCCCATTACGTAATGTGGCATATTTTTTAAAAAAGGTTTTCTCCTTCCTTGACATCCAAGCAGCACACGTGCATTACGAAAAATGCACACCACAGAAAAGCAAGCTGGTGACAGTAGTGTGTGTAGATAACTGGATATAATTCTCTGCAGGGTGTTTTCCCTCTGCACAGGCTCTCTTTTCTGGAGGGCAGGACGTGTTGGTGGGACAAGTGAAGAGGAGGGTGAGCTGCACTCACGGTGAATTACCATGAGGACCACTTAATTCTGTGCTTTGCCATTCGATATAACCTAGACGTTCTTGAGGAGAAAATTCCCATTAAATCACACGTAAGAAGAAAAATGTCATCTTTAGTTATATTTTCTAAATCTTCTATAGGCTGACTCTTTTGCCAAACTGAGTCAAATTCAAATACTGATACAAGGAGACGTTTTCTTAACTTCAACATCCCTGTTCAGAGAAAGTAATATGTAATCATGTCTTTATTAACGAAGGATGGCTTCTGCCAACCCGCGAATCCTTCCCTCCTCGCGGTCGAAGCCCGATGGCCCCATGAAACCCCGAGTACCTATGCCGCTGGCTCTGAGCAAGCCAAGAAGGCCTAGCATGGCACCTTTCTCCATAATCTTGCTCGCCATTCTGCGCTCACAGCAAAAGCTGGAAAGCTGGTCGGCGTGGGAACCCCACTAACAATCAGCCTTGGCCTTTAACCCACAATTTGGTTTCCTTCATTCAGCGACCCACAAGAGGGGAGCAGCCTATGTGCCCAGCACCGTCTGAGTGTCTGGGGGGGCTCCCAACGCAGAGCGGCGCGGCTGCAGCCCTGTCAGAAGGCCAAGGTGCAGGCGTTCGGAGAGGAACATGTCTTCGTGGAAAAGCATGGGCCTTGTGCCGCGTCCCCAGGTCCAGACTCCGGTTTGCAGCTGTGCTGGAAGAACGCGCGCTGCCCTTCACCTGTCACCGCAGGAAACCACACAACTGGACAGAACTCTCTCCTACACTGGGACACAGGCCGTAGAGAACTCCTCCTATGGTAAAGGCAACGACGGCAGTGAGTCTTACAGCCGCCCGAGCTTTCGGCCTGCAGGTAACTTCCAGACTGGGGGCACAGCCCTCAAACAGAGCTGGTCAGGCTTGTGGAATCGATGAGCCAGAGAGGGGAGCTGAAGGGGAAGTTGAGACAGCTGGGAGCCGCCATGCGGATTTCCGAACTGGAGGGACCCGTGCGAGAGCAAGCTGCACAGGAGCGCCCTGAGTCTTGGCTGAGGCCTGAGCTGGATGAGCAGGGCACACAGCTACACAGGGCCGGGCAAGCAACGACCGGGAGCCGGATGCTCGACATGTGTCGAAGTGCACACAAGGTTGGGGTGTTCGAGCTCAAAATGAGCCTGAGCGACACGATCTCCCGGGGGCATTTATGGGGGCATTTGGCAGAGATCCCAAAGGGGGTCAAGGCCTGACAGTTAACGCACCATCCCTGGTGGGAATGCTACCTTACATCTTTCCTAACAATGCTTTAAAAAGGCCTTGAGAGTGACCCGAAAGCTCAGCACTCTTACCAGAGCAAAGTCCCAGCACTTAAGGAAGACAACGCAAAATGCAGCCACTCAGTAGTGTAGCACTCACAAGGTTCCACCCAATGAAAGAATTACCGGACTCTGTGCTAACAGGTAGGAAAACGTGTCTTTAACAGGAGAGAAATTTCTCAGTAAAAACAGACTCAAAAATTGCTGAAAAAATAGAATTAACAGCCATAACTATGTACAAGTATTTAAAATCTTTAAGTTTCTTTATTTCGACAGAGACAGCGCGAGTGGGGGAGGGGCAGAGGGGCAGAGGGGCAGAGAGAGAGAGAGAGAGAGAGAGAGAGAATATGAATTCCAAACAGGCTTCGTCCTGCCAGTGCAGAGCCCCATTAGGGGCATGAACTCATGAAACCGTCAGATCATGACCTGAGCCGAAACTAAAAGTCAGACGCTTAACTGACTGAGCCACCCAGGTGCCCCACTATGTACAAGTATTTAAAGGAAAACATGAATATAATGATGAGAGAAAAAGACAATGTAAAAAAGAACAAAATGGAACTTCCAGAGATAAAAATAAATTAAGATTAATGTTTTATTGGATAGGATTAGCAGCATATTAGACCTTCATTCGGAAAGATCAGTGAACATTTGAAAAAAAAGTAAAGCTAATAGGATGTTGTAAAAATAATAATACACAAAATACTAAAAAAAATTTTTTTTAAAGGCAAAAAAAAAAAAGGAATAAAGGAAGAGTGAACTGACTAGACAAATACAATATATAGCAAAATAATAGATTTTAAATTCAATTGTGGCAGGTGGCCTCTAATGATCCCTGCCTTCTGGTATTTATGGTCTTATATAATCCTTTCCCCTTGAGTAATTTGCTTCTAAACAATAGAATGGGACAATGTTGAGGAAATGTTGGGGGAAGAAAAAAAGATCACTTTGGTCTTGCTAGCACACATCTCTCTTACTGGCTTTGAGAAAGTACGATGCCATACTGGAGAGGCCCATGTGGCAAAGAACAAGGCTCCAGCCAGCATCCAGCATCCAGAGAGGAACTGAGGCCCTTGGTCCAATAGTCCTCAATGGACTGAATCTTGCCAACAACAATATAACTAAGGTTACAAGCAGATCCTTCACCAGTTGAACCTTCAGATGAAACCCCAGCCTTGGCTGACACCTGACTGCAGGCTTATGAGAGACAGAGGTATCCAGCTAAACTGTGCCTGAATTCCTGACCTAAACAAACTAGGAGATAATAAATGCGTCTTGTGTTAAGTTGCTAAGGTATGAAGTACTTTGTTACACAGCTATAGATAACTAATATGCCACATAAATCAATAATGACCTTAAATGTAATCTATCTAAACAGTGCAACTGAAAGACAGAGACTGTCAGACTAGACTAAAAAAAGAAAGATCCAGCTCTATGCTATCTGAAAGAAATCTACTTTAAATCTAAAGGTGCAGATGACTTAAAGGTAAAAGCTGGGTAAGGATGTATCGTGCAATCCGTAAGAAACTCAGGGGGCCTATATTAGTACCAGACAAAGTAGACTTTGGGAAAAGGATCATTACTAAGGATGCAGGTATTTCATAATGTAAAGGGATCAATCCAACAAGAACACATAATAGACCCTCAAAATATGAAAAGGAAAAAATTACTGAAAGGAAAAATAAACAATTCCACAGTATTAGTTGGGGTTTTCAACATACCTCTCTGGGCAATTGACAGAACAAGAGGTAAGAAAATCAGTAAGGATATAGGACTTGAACAATCTTATAAACCAACAGGACCTGACATTTACAGAACATTTCACCCTCAAGGATACATGAAACATTCCTGGTCACTTAAGAGATGTATACATTTTTATGACAGAGTACATGTTACATAGTTTCAATGTAATAGAACAAAAACCAAATTATGTCTAAACCCACTGGATTCTGAAATTCACAGTTTAGGACTAAGTTCTTGGATTTCTTTAAATTTCAATTTTTTTCAATCCTTGCTCAATCTGCTTGGTTTAAGTGTAAATTCTTTTATCTGGAAAATCCTCCAAATTACACTTGGGTGTCCAAATAAAATCTTCAAATTCTTGAAGGTTGTAAACTTTGTTTCTGTTGAGGGTTCAAAAAGCATTCAGCAAGCAATCAAGCAGCTACTCTAACTCTACACACAAGAAAACAAGCACACAATTATACAGGCAGAAATTTCACTAGTTTATCAGCAAGTTATTGAATCAAGTTCCATTGTTTTGAAAGATGAAGAGACCACCTAACTGAAACTGACAGAGACAGAAACATCCATGTCAGAAAAATATATTAGAAAAGTACTACTTTGTCATATTAAGAGTATGTCTAGTTAAATATCACTTTGTTATTCTCGGCTTGAGAAAAACAGTAATATAAGCACATAGATCTTTTTCATCATATACATTTTATACAACAGTCAAGAGCCACAAAATACTTTAGTACATTCAGTAACTACCTGTGACCAGTTACTAAGCACCTTGTTACGTCACTTTTGTTTCCATTTTCTTTTACCAAGGAGACCTCTAAAATATGCTGGGTTTCTAAAAGCTTCCTAGAATGTGATAAAAATGAGGTTTATTTGTACCACTAATATTAAGAGGCTTGGTTGAAATCATATACCAATTATTTCCTGCGTCCCATTTTAAAAGTTGTTTAAAACATATTACAATCCTACACCATAATCAGATATCAAATTACAACAAAGTTCTCATTGTGTAGGATTCATTTGTTAAATACTGAAAACTCTGTACTTTCACCCAAAGGATTAACTCATTAGAAAGAAACGTGCAAAGAAGGAAACAAACCACACAACCCCCGCCCCCCACCACCTCCGACAAACCTGACCCTTCAAATGCAGAACGCTGTTCTGCCCTGGAATTTCATACATGCTCCAGATTGGAGAACCACGAGGCTGGTAGCATTTAAGGCCAACTGTAAACCAAATACATCCCAATTACCCATTTCCTTAGGTTGCTCAGACTCTAAATCTCTTGGCTTCTGGCCCTCTCATTTATTTTTTGCACTATGTTGCTTTTTTTACGAAGTGTATAATACCACACAATAGAATATTTTAAGAGAATTCAGATTAGTTGAAAAACTTCTAGACCCGCCCCCCTTCTAAATGACCTTAAAGCATCATCTAAACAACTGCCATCACACCAAGATTTCACAGAAGAATATTCTACAACACTAAAACTGTTTGTTCTCACATATGCCAAAGGTCATTATGAAACATGTCATTGTATACATACGTGTTTATTTTTTAAAAGGTCATTCCCGAATTTAGTCAATTTCTTTGCTAGATAATTGGGTTCTTAATGAAAAAAAAATTAGTTGCGAGATGTGATTACGACATAGATTTCCAGGAATCAAAAGGAAAAAGAAAAAATTTAAAAGTCAACTCAGAGCAAGAAATCTCTTTAAACAAATGACTGTTTTACTACCTCAAAATACCACAAGTCTTCTGTGTAATACTTATCATATACATCAAATGCCTTAAAAGCGTCTGAGCAACCATATCTACTATGCTAATCTCTCCAGAGTAAGTACATAAGAAGGAGAAAGATCTATAAATCAGTCCTTGATGACAGAGGGTTTGTTTAGGAGTTTACCAACTGGAATGGCCCTGCTGGAATTCCTTCAAGCAGCCTGTGAAAATGTCAGAACGGAGTCTGTTTTGGAGGTCATGGTCCCTAGAGAGCTCTGAGTTTTGGCCTGTTTGTCTTTTCACATGCTTTAATATTTGAAAATCATTCCTTGCAGACACTGACTGATGCCCAGGGAATGCTAGGATTGTGGGAACTGGCAGTACCAACAAGACAGACAAACTCCATGGGAAATCAGTGCCTACTGCACTTGCCCTCTGAGCTCTCATCAGATAAGCTGCTCGTCAAGTGTTGTGAAGGTACATGGAGAGACATTAAGAAACTGCATGTCATTTTGGTATCTTTAAAAAGAAATACTTGTGGAAAACGGGCGCAGAAATGACTGGGACTATTGAAAGAGACACTAAAAGCTATAAAAAAAAACAAACCCATGGTGGAATCCTGAAAACTATATTCACTTAATATGAAGTGGAATACAGCACGGCAGTTGAAAATTCACAAATAACGTTCGACTCCCCCAAAACTTAAGTGCCTACCGTTGACCTAAGACATCAACAGGTAACACACATTCATATGTTGTATGTGTTACATGCCGTACTCTTACAATAAATCCAGAGGAAAAGATGTGATTGAGAAAATCACGAAGAGGAGAAAATACACTTACGGCACTATACTAGCTATCAGAAACCACCTGCCTATGTGGGGACCCGTGCAGTTCAAACCCATGTTCTTGAAGGACCAACTGTACTACATTCTCAAAACATACGTAACAATAACAAACAGTCGTAAGGTGCTACTTACTTGCCCTTGTTGTTCTGAACACTTCACTTACGTGAACTCATTTAAACTTCCTAGCAACTCTGTGAAGCAGGTCACAGTAGGGTCCCCATTTTGCAAATGAGGAGACCGAGGCAAGGGGAGGATAACTAATTTGTCTAAGTTCAGTGGTGGTGTGGCCAGGATCTAGACTCAGACCACCACAGCCAGTGGTGGTGCGGCCAGGATCTAGGCTCAGACAGGCTGGCTCCAGAGTTGGTGCTCTTAACCACTGTGCATACTGCCTCTTTCGTGGTATTTTTACGTCAGGCAGGCAGTGCTGGGTACCTATTCCATGTACTGTATTTTATGATGTACCAGGTACACGCCAGTTTGTACAAGAGCTCTAGTATTTTAAGCCTCTCAGCGATTTATGAGGTACATCTAACATGATTCCTATTCACGGATGAAAGACACAGACTTTGTGTCTGACACCACACAGCTAGTACAAGAGAGCGGGCTCTATGCTTGGCTCCACAGCCCTCTTTACTTTTTATTTTATTTTTTCACAGCCCTCTTCCTTAAAACTAGGTTCTTCTTCCTCTCTGTTATCTGCAAGAATCGTCTCCGAGTTACTTTTCTGTATATAGTTGAAGATTCGGCTTTCAAAGATCTACGTGTCCAACAGTTTTATGAGAACGCACTACACTACACTGTGAACTGCCAACGTTGTACTAGAGGATTAAAATCTAAGAACTATTCTAGGGTAGGAGACACAGTGATCATTCAGTAAATGTTTTCTAATAGTAAAAGAGTCCCTACTTCCACTCCTGAAATGCCAATTTTTAGGCTATTTTGGAGAGCTGAGTATTCCATATGGCAAACTTTCCCTTGTATATACTGCATGCTGGTGCTTTCGTCAAACGGTTCAGTCAACACACTTCCTCACTGCTATGTTGGGATCATGGCTTCTGTCAAAGAGGGTTTCTTATCTTGAAGCTATGAACCTCAAATCTTCAGACAGTACTGACAAATTCTAGTATGTTACTTTTTTAACTAGCCCACAAGAACCAAAGGCAAGTTGTTGATCAGACTTTCTGCTTTTCTTGTTATATCTTCATTAAACATAGAGATCATGTATCAAAAATTTAAGTTTTGTGAAACAGACACCCAACTATTAGCATTTCCTTGATGCAAACAACCACAAAGATGACCAGAATAGAACATGAATAATTTGGACTTTAAACAAAGCTAAAAAATTGTCTTTGGATAGTCTGATGCTTACTATAAAAATGTTAACACATACCTGCCAACCCTTAAATACCATGAATAGGAAGATACTGCATGTCCTAAATTAGATTAAAAAAAAATTTTTTTAGGACAACACAATTGAGTCAATTTGTCTTTCTTTTTAAATATGGGGGAAAGTCTGACTAATTGGGCGAGCTGGCATGTATGCTTAATAATACACCTTGAGGAATGGGATACACAGCGACATCATTAACTTGTATCTATGGAAAATTCCACCTGCTGAGACGGAAGTCATCTTCCATTCTTCCTGGTTCTGCTGCCCAATGAACAGCACGGGCAAGGGTGACAATGAGATATAAGAGCACATGATGCCATGAGGAAGGGCAGCCAGAGAAGGACACACGGGCTGAAAGCTACCACACAGGTACTACAACGGGCACACTGGGACACAGAGCGCTTCTGAGACTTACCCATGCTCACAGACTGAGTCAGCAGAGGACACTGGAGTCCTGACTCCCAAAAGACTACACTTCCTGTTAATAACAGTGAGGGCAGCAGGTGAGGGTAGCCAACAGCAGGGGTTAATTTTAAGGAGTTAGAAAAACACTGGGTATGGTATTTGCTAATTAGGGTGATAATTAACTAAAACCCAAAGAGAAAATTCCAATATGTCTGGTATTCCAACATATTTGTCTTGCTGGTTTCTGTCTCAAAAGTGCTTTATTACTGATATCTTAAAATAAAATAACAAAGGCTGAAAAAAAATCACGACCACTTTTCCCCACTCTATTCCCTATACTTAACAGCTCTTTCAAAAGAGTCACAGTAGACAGCAGGTATCCAGTATCTATCCTCTCTCTTCCCTTTTAGCTAAAAGAGGTCACACTGTAGTTGGCTTAGGGGGAGCACCCAGGCACAAAGAGCCCCTACTTAATTTTAATGAAGTCTTTTGGCCTCGCACAGGGTCTGATTATAAACCAACTATTTAATTCCAAGTACCTTGAAAGGTCTAAGTAACTAGGGTACTGTAGTTGAGTAGTCTTTATTAACTAATCATTTACATTGTATAGGTAATTAAAATTACCCTCTGACGGACAAGAAAGCCTGTTTCTTAATAAATTGTGTCAGTTTATTTGCTGATCCAGTGCTTAATGTAAGTCATATGGTAGACTCTAGTTTTATGAAAATTATCTCAAATAATCTATATATGAAATAATGCACTTTTAGGACTCTCGTAACTTTAGAAAATCCTTATAAAAATTTCAGGCAAACATTTTAATAATTTTAAGATAATGCTAGATTGAACTGATAATTACTATTAAGTTCTAAATCTTACTTTTAATAAATACATTAACTGTCAACACTCGAAGGGCATGTTTGCAAGAGGACACAATATAAAGACTGGATAAATAACTCAAAATGGGGCTTCGCTCGTGCTGAACTGGGGCCTGCCATCTTGCTGATGCACTTCCGAAACCGCAAGCTCCATCCACCCGGTCAGCAGTGACTCAGTAGGCCTCTGCTAGTGCTCTGACCCTGCCAGCTGCAGATGGGCGTGTGTGAGATTAAGGCCCAGCCCCCTCCCTCCACCCGCACACTGCTTGGGTGTGTTAGGCAATGCGCTAAAGCCAGCTAAGTCCTCAGTAACAAGAAGCCCAGAGTAGAAAAAAAGGTGATGGACAGGGTTATAGGTGCTCATTTACACTGTGAAACAAAGCATGCTGTTTAATAGGAGACTTTGTAAAGAGCGCTGCGAAAGAGAGTACCTCACCTTTAAGCTACTTATATGACTTTGTTTTCATGGTGAAAGGTTCAAGAGATTGTCATAGACAAAACATACGAAAACCACCTTAATTAATCAAGAATTTCTTTTACGGTGGCCAGGGGGCTCAGAATTGGCTTTTAAACTTTATAACTGTGTTAAGTATTTACCTGTAAAGGCTAATCTCAGAAATCTATTAGAAACTAAGGAAAATTAATTAAGGAAATTATACCTATTTCTGTTCTCAGTCTAAATACTCTTAAGTAACATCCAAAGCAGAAAAGGAAATTATCTAAATGTATCAGACTGTTTATTAATATCACTGAGAATTTTAAATATTTAAGGTCCTAAAGATGTTAACAGTAAAGCCAAGGACAAGAGAATTTTACAGAATCGTACTTGTTTCGATTACCTCCAGTTAAACAAAGGGAAAGCAAGAATCCTAGAGTTACATGTTTTGGTTATTTAGCATCTACTTATTTCCTTCCCACTTACGACACTCTGAGAATCTTACGTCTGGCTGTCTGCTCCAGAGAAAAACAGAAATATTCTCCCTTTTCCTCACCAATCTCCAGATGGCCACCCCATCTCATGTATACTCTTAAGGAACAGGGTTCTGGTCCAGACAAATGCTCACCACCTTTGTGCATTTCCAAACACCTAGAGTGACAGTAAACCTAACAGGTTAATGAGGAATGAGGAAATGTTGCATGAAGAAAAGATCAGCTTTGAACAAATACCATTTATTTTCTATAGTACAAGGCAAGCAATTTTCTTTAGCCGAGTTCCACGGCAAGGCAAAGTTATCTGTGTGCAAATGTATTGATACCTGTATTGAATCTAATGCAAAGAACTACCTTGTGTTCCCTCGTGTGCAACAAACTTTTGAATGAACTATTTTCTCTTTAGTATAATCATTCAAGAGCAGAACAAGAGATGGTCTAAAACTGTCCATTGTGATAAATTTAATGGACGGAAAATCTTAGGGAAAAAAACTCAAAACGGGACCATGAAATCAAAAACCCAACGAGTGTGGTAACTAGAAGCGTCAAAGTTTAAAATAAGAATGACAAAGTCTCCTCTTCACTGAGGCCTAAAACACGCTGTTCCCAAGTAAATACAGTTTCAATAAGTCTGCTAATAAACGGAAGAGAAAGTAGCAGACACTATTTTTCCACCTACTCCATACTACTGACAGCCGGCCTGGGGCGTTACCTGTGGCCATGTGAACACGACTGGACTGTGCCTCATTTTCAGAGCTGTCCCAACTGTTAAAATACCAAACTGTTGTGCAAAAGGGGAATCTATGTCAACTTATCTGCTTTATTGTCAATGCTGGGAGTGACTCAAAAGCTTACATTCACCAACCAGCACACTTCTCGGTCTTGCAAATGACCTCGGGAACCAAAGCCTTCCTGCTGTGATCTCCCCTAGTCCGGGGCACAACGCAGAGGGCTGGAGCTCTTGGAGGCATGTCGATTCCATCTACTTCGCCTTTCCCTGCCTTTACGAAGCTGTATTCAACTTACAGCATCTGAGCTTTTCCCACGTGAACAATAAAAAACAACTAACTGTCCCTCGGACTGATTTCCCCTTTACTGCCAGTGTTTGCCATCTGAAGGAACGTTAATACTGTGTAAAACATCAAAACAAATCTCAAGTTCTCTGTGTGTGCGCTGTTTCAGTAAAAGTGTGTCATTTATGTGTTCTGTATATCCACATTTCTTTTAGGAAAAACTCACTTCTTGGGAAGAATTAATGGCCTAATTGGTGGCCTTACTTTGGAGGTGCCTCCGGCCACACGTTCAGGGGTAAAGAACAGCCCCACTTATCTTTCACATGTGCTACAGTAGTAGGAATGTTCTGCTCTGCCACTACATTGCCAACATAAGTATCAGTCAAAACTACGGGAGGATCCTGGAGTCATTACTTAGATGTCAACTTCTCTCTCATTAAGTTTATTTATAAACTATTTGGTGACATGATCCTTCTACACACTGACCCAAATTGAAGTGTCTTCATTTTGCCCCCAACTAGAAAGGGAAATAATTCAAACAAGTGAAATTCAAATGCTTAGGGCTAACAATGAAACACAATCACAAGAAAATACCTAAATCGGACTATTTCATAATACTCTGAAGAGTTTTTTGTATTAATTAATTTCGAGGCTAAGATTCACATTTTGTATATGATATAATCTAAACAGGGCACTAAGAAGACTTAAAAATGAAGCATAAACATGAAAAAATCAGTAGGGTAAGAAAGTTATGCTTCTTCTAATTCCATAATTGCTTGATGTGATTCCACTTGACTCATATAACTATCAAAAATGTAGATTTCTGATAGCTATACAAAGGATTCCATGTATGCCTTGGAATATATATGTAAATCAAGCTAATATATCATAAGCCTGACATTAGAGTATATGCCTGAATATAAGGTAAGCTTTTTAACTGCGTGAAGTCACTTATTAAAAAAGAAGAGATTGGGGGGTGGGAGGGAGGGGAAAGTGGGTGATGGGCACTGAGGAGGGCACCTGTTGGGATGAGCACTGGGTTTTGTATGGAAACCAATTTGACAATAAATTTCATATTAAAAAAAAAAAAGAAGAGACTGTCTGCTATTTGAGTCTTTACATAGCATTTCATAAGATATTCTTTCATTTACTCAATATTGAACAAAAAAAGTACTTGAGGAAAACATCTGCTTAAAAATTAACTTCATTTAAAGCTAGTTTTAGGATGTTTATAAAAATATCTTAGTAGAATCATAAACGGGGGGGGGGGAGGGGGCGGAGAAGGCCAACACATTAATTATTCCTAGGTTATAACCTTAAAATCGGAGGTACTAAGTGTTGTTGCAAAGAACAGTTTCAAAAACTCATTTTAAAAAAGTAGTCAAATACAATTCTGTCAGAAAGGATACAAATGACAATAGTGAATTCCAGGAAAGGAATCATGTAGCTCAGGGGAAAGACTGGGAAGTGACTTTCTCTTCACTGTGTACCCATTGGTACCCTGTACATTTTAAGCCAGTGAATACGTTATGTACTCACAGAAAACAGATAATTACATTCTAAAACAGGAACTGAAGCCCCATAAAATGTTATAACCAATCACAAATCACAAGAGTGATTATGCTATAGAGATTATGAGTATATGACAATACACCACATACACACACACACCATTTTGTCAATGGTACTTGTGGTTTAGACAGAAAATCTGTGGTATCAGGTCATACATATACTCAAAAGCTGCTGTAACTCAGACGAAAGAGACAGTAGTGAAGACGCACCGTGGATTTTAGCACTAGGTGCATGATGCCAAGGGGTTCTGCTGATGATGAGGAAAAAAAAAAAAGCATTTCCCCCAAAGATTCATGGATAGAGTCTGAGCCAGATGGTTCTATGAAATATTAGTGTGAATGAAGGAAACCTTCTATATTATTGCACTGCATCATAAAAATATGATTTTAATTATGGACACGTAACTAAATTAAAAAATTAAAATTCTTACCATTTACTCCACTTCCCAAAAGTTTATAAGGGGAGGCTACTTAATATTTGGGCTTAGCTTACATTCAGGCATACATATTCAAGGCAACATTCTTGCAAGAGAACATGGTGCGCTGTGTCAAGCCGATCACGAAGTACAGATTTGCCCGATACATTTCCCTACCATTTTCCTGACTAATTGTGTGTTATTGCAATTTCATACCAGTGCAACTCATTTTTTGAGGATAAGAATCTGAACACTATCCAGGCCCAAATGTGCAGTGTGAACCTGATCGCATTTGGTCATGCTTCAGTAAATGTGGTCATACTCTCCAAGCCACTGTCTTAAGAAAAATGGAAGATTCTAAAGCCACTGCTCAACGACAGCCTCCTGAAGGGCCTGACAGCACCTGAGCCGGAATGCTGCTTTTCACCACTCACAGTGGACAAGGGTTATGCCCAAGAACAAGTACCAGAAGCCTTATTTGAAGGGAGAATAAATACACTCCAAACACATGTACTAAAGAACTAAGAATCATAACATACATCTTTTCTCCACTTTCCTGAAGACGGTGAGGCCAATAATGAAAAGGCCTGGTTAGGACTCAGAACCCAGAAAAACAGTAACCAGGTACAAAAGGAAGTGTTTTACAAGGGAACGGTTTTATTTCCTCAGGCTTTTAAATCTACAATTTTTAAAAACTATTATTTGTAAATGTAAAACTCATCAGAACGGTGGAAAGCATAAGAAATTCAGCTGTAATTCTTAATGTGGCCCTTTTAATATAAGTGCTTGATGTGTTTATAAATTCTAACATTTTGTTAGTTTTTATGTTTTAAGTATTAAAAATAAGTGTCTATTGTCTATCCTTACTCATTTACATTAAAAATGGACAGTATTATGTTTTCCAGAGAGGATGGGAAGCCTTTGTGATCAATGAAAATTTCCTGAACAGATACCAAATGGATAGAAAATATTCATTTTGTATACAACAAAAGGCAGAGAATGACAACATGGTCATATCCTATAACGATTAATAGAAAAACACTCAAACAAAAAATTCTTGCTTTCTTGGTAATCATTAGGATAGCTTAAATTTTATCAATCTTGAAATTAAGGTGCAACACACTGGAGATGGGAAAAATGGGAGGAGAATCTAGCCAAATCCACAGTCAACCTTCCCTAGGATCAGTGCAGGAAGCTACTCTCCAGTATCTTCTAGCTTGAAATCTGCTGGTACTAAAATGGTTGAATCTAAAGCTTGTTTCCAAGGAGAATACTGCTACCAGACACTTATTGGGGAAATAAATGAAAGAACTGGATGGAAAGTGAAATTCTGCCTGTTACTCAAAACCAGCCAATAGCCCCACAAGGCTCTCCCCGCCATGACAGCCTGCCCAGGGTAACTGACAAAAAAAAAAAAAAAGAAAAGAAAAAAAGAAAAATTACTACCAAACAGGAATCAATTGGACTCATGAAGGGGTGAGTCTTTAAATCCAGCTCCCACCACACATGCTGAAGAGCTCACCGTTCTTCCTCTCGTTCAGCGGGGGCAGGTGCTGGCTGGGCTGCAGGGACAGCTCCTGGAATTCATGGGCAACAGCTTCGCTTTGAGGACTTGGGGCAAGATGGGCTAACGGCCCCACTTCATCCTCCGCGTCCAGTGCCCCTGGGGGATCCATCGTGCTCCAGCCACCGGCAAAAGGTGTACGAGACCTCTCTTAAATGCGGCCTGCTGAAGAGACTGTCAAATTAAAAACGTGTAAGTAGATAGTACATTTATTTTGCTCCAATTTACACAAAAATATTAAAATGGAAACCCTGGGTTCTAGTTCATCTTCACTGCTGTGTAGCAAGTGCCAATTCGTTTACTCTCTCTGGATCTTGGTTCTTTGTCCCAACACACAGGAATAAAAGACTAAAAACAGCATTTACCAGGTAAATACAAGTTGAAAAGTATTTTAATTTTTTGTGCTATGGATTAAAAGTTACAGTTACTGATGTCATTAAAGATTTTAATGCACCCTACAATAAGATAAAAGTCAACTAATGATGATGGGACAAAAAAGCAGTCTAGCTTGAAAATCTGTCTTAACTCCTATGAATCAAAACTTTACATTAAGTCAACATTCACAGCAACCAGCAATGTCTTGGAGGAGGGCTCCTCCCTCGACAGGGAATAGAACTCTTAGCTGCACCAAAATGGACATGCAGTTCACGACAAAGAAACCAACCTTTACTTCAAGCCACTGGGATTTAGGACTATTTATTATCACAGCATAACTGGTCCATTCTGATTGAAACAGAAATCAGCAAGAGAAATACCAAAGACATAACCAAACCATAAATACGTGACACGGGCTTAGGAGCTGAACAGTGGGCAGCAAGAAAACGGTTACAGAAAGCCAAAAGCTAAAAGGATGGCCATCCACACTGGGCAGGGGAGAAACATTTCATAAGACTGCTATCTGCTCAGCAACATTCTGGACCACAGTTCGTTGATGCCTTCGCCTACTGATGGACATCTGAGTTGTTTCCAGTTTCTGCCAGAAATAAAAATGCTATGAACATTCTTGTCCAAGTATATATAGGAATATAAGCTTTCACTTGTCTTGGGTAAATACCTAGGAGTAAGTGGACCATAAGGCAACAAAGGCGTGTTTAAATTTTAAAGAAACGAACAAAGGATTTTCCAAAGTGTTTCCACCATTCTTATTAGCAGTGAATCAGAATTCCAGTTGTTCTACAACCTCACCAACACTTATGGTCAATCTTTTTCATTTTAATTATTTTAGTGGGTGTGAAATGGTAACTTAGTGTGGTCTCACTTAGTTATTTTATTAAATTATACTTGAGGTATTATATTATATTATATTATATTATATTATATTATATTATATTAGTTTCAGGTGAATAAGAGTGATTTGATATTTTTATCTTATTTTTTTATGTTTATTTATTCTGAGAGAAGAGAGAGAGAGGAAGAGTGAGTGCGGGAGGCACAGAGATAGAGGCGGAGAGAGGATCCGGAGCAGCTTCCCCACTGTCAGCACAGAGCCCAATGCAGGGATCAATCTCACAAACCATGAGATCATGACCTGAGCTGAAATCAGAGTCAGATGCTTAACCGACTGAGGCATCCAAGTACTCCGGTCCTTTTTTAATAAACAGGGCCCAACACAGGGCTCAAACCCACCAACTGTGAGATCACGACCTGAGCCAAAGTCAAGAGTCAGACTGAGCCACACAGGTGCCCTGATATTTTTACATATCGCAAAACGATCACCATAATAGGTCTAGATACCATCTGTCACCATACAAAATCATTACGATATTACTGACTATATCTCCTGTGCTGTATACAACATGAGACTTATTTTATAATTCTTTACCTCTTAATTCCCTTCACCTATTTTGTCGGTTCCGTCTCCCAACCACCAGTTTGTTCTTTTTATCTATGAGTCTGTTTCTGTTTTGTTTGTTCATTTTGGTTTTTTTAGATTTCCCATATAAGTCAAATCATACAGTGTTTGCTTTTCTCTGACTTATTTCACTTAGCATGATATCCTTGAAGTCCAACCATGTTGTCACAAATGGCAAGATTTCATTCTTTTTGTAGCTGAGTAGTATTAGTGTGTGTAATATTCCAGTAATATTCCACTGTGTACACACACACACCCGCCACAGCTTCTCTGTCCATTTATTATCTATTGATGGACACTTGGGTTACATCTATGTCCTGGCTATTGTAAATAAGCATAAAGGTAGTACAGCTTTTAACTGTTCTTTTCGTTTTCTTCAAATACCCAGAAGTGGAATTCCTAGATCACATAGTAATTCTATTTATAATTTTTTGAGGAACCTCCAAATTGTTTCCATAGTGGCTGCACTAATTTACATTCCTACCAAGAGCGCACAAGGGTTTCCTTTTCCTCACATCCTCAGCAACACGTGTTATTTCTTGTCTTTTTGATAATAGCCATTCTGATTGGTATGACGTAGCACCTCACTGCTTTTGATTTACATATCTGTGATGATTAGTGATGTTCAGCATGTTTTCATGTGCTTGTCGGCCATCTGTATGCTGTCTTTGGAAAAATATCTATTCAAGTCCTCTGTCGGTTTTTTAATTGGGTTGTTTTGCTGTTGTTGTTATGATTTGTGACATATGGTTGTTGATGTATTTTGGATATCAACTCATCAGATATATGGTTTGCAATCATCTTCTTGCATTCAGTAGGCCGCATTTTCATTTTGTTAATGGTTTCCTTCACCCTGCAAAAGCTTTTTAGCTGATGTGGTTCCAGTTGTTTATTTCTGGTTTTGATACCCGTGCTTGAGGAGACGTATCCCAAAAAACATTGCTAAGAATGATGTCTTACTGCCTTTGCTTTGTCTAGGAGTTTTAAGGTTTCAGGTCTTAATCCATTTCGAGTTTATTTTTGTGCATGGTGTAAGAAAGCAGTCCACAATTTCATTCTTTTGCATGTAGCTGTCCAATTTTCCTAACACCACTTATTGAAAAGATGGTCATCTCCCCATTGTATGTTCTTGCCTCATTTGTCATAAGTTACTTGACCTCATAGGTGTGGGTTTATTTCTGGGCTCTCCATTCTGTTCCACTGATCTATGTGTCTGTTCTCGTGCAAGTGCCATATTGTTTTGATTACTATAGCTTTTCAGTACAGTTTCAAATTTCAGAGCATGATACCTCAAACTTTGTTCTTCTTTCCCAAGCCTGCTTTGGCTATTTTGGGTCTTTTGTGGTTCTGTGCAAATTTTAGGAGTTGTTCCACTTCTGTGGAAAAACATTAACTCTACCAACCCAAAAGCACAGCATATCTTTTCATTTATTTATGTTATCTTCAATTTCTTTCATCAGTGTTTTATAGTTTTCAGAGTATAGGTCTTTCACTTTCTTGGTTAAATTTATTTCTAGGTATTTTATTGTTTTTGATGCAAGTGTAATTGAGATTGTCTTAATTTCTCTTTCCAAAAATTCATTATTAGTATGCAGAAATGCAACAAATTTCTGTGTATTAATTTTGTATCCTGTAACTTTACTGAATTCATTTATTAGCTCTAGTAGGTTTTTGGTGGACTCTTTAAGGTTTTCTGTATATGGGATCATGTTGCCTGCAAATAGTAACAGCTTTACTTCTTCTTTTCCAATTTGGATGTTTTTATTTCTTTTTCTTGTCTGATGGCTGTGGCTAGGATTTTGAATACTACGTTGGATAAAACTGTCAAGAGTGGGAATCCTTGTCTCGTTTCTGATTCTTAGAGAAAAAACTTTGCATCTTTTCATCCACTGAGTATGTTAGCTGTTTGTCTGTCATAAATGACCTTTATTGAGTACAGGCCCTCCCTACCCGCTAGAGAGTTTTTATCATAAATGGATACTGAATTTTGTCAAATATTTTTGCTGTACTTGTTGAGATGATAATATATATTTTTAATGTTTATTTATTCTGAGAGAGAGAGAGAGAGTGCTAGCACAAGCAGGGGAAGAGCAGAAAGAGAAACCCAAGCAAGGTCTGTGCTGTGAGTGCAGAGCGCAATGTGAGGCTCACTCCCACGAATCATGAGATCATGACCTGAGCCGAAATCAAGAGGTGGACGTTTAACTGACTGAGCCATCCAGGCGCCCTGAGATTATATAATTTTTATTCTTCATTTTATTAATGCGTTGTATCATGTTGATTGATTTGCAGACGTTAAACCATCTTTATATCCCTGGAATGAATTCCATTTGATTCCAGTGTATGATCTCTTTCAATGTTTTTGATGAGTTCAGTTTGCTAATATTTTGCTGATAATTTTGGCATCTGTGTTTATTAGGGATGTTGGCCTGTAATTTTCTTTTTTATAATGGTGTCTTTGTCTGGTTTTGGTATCAGAGTAATGCCGGCCTTGTAAAATAAATTTGGAAGTATTTCTTCATCTTCAATTTTTCATTATAATTTCTGGGATAGTTTAAATGTTTGGTAGAATTCACCTGTGAAGCCATCTGCACTTGGACTTTTGTTTGTAGTGTTTTGATTACTGATTCAAATTTCATCTTAATAATTGGTCTATTCAGATTTTCTGTATCTTCATGATTCAATCTTAGAAGACTCCATGTTTCCAGGAATTTATCCATTTCTTCTAGACTAATCTGTCAGCATATAACTGTACACAGTATTTACTTATGATCCCTAGTATTTCTGTGGTATAGGTTGCAATTTCTTCTTTTTCATTTCTGATTTTATTTATTTGGGCCATCCTCTATTTTTTCTTGAGGAGTCTGGCTAAAGGTTTGTTGATTTTGTTTATCTTTTCAAAGAACTAGCTCTTAGTTTCATTAAACTTTTCACACGCGTGTGGATGTATTTCATTCCCCCACTATCACTCTGATCGGTATTATTTCCTTCCTTCTATTAACTTTGGGCTTCTTTTTCTAGTTCCTTTAAATGTAAAGTTAGATTGTTTATTTGATATTTTTCTTGTTTCTTTTTAAAAAAAAATTTTTTTTAACATTTATTTATTTTTGAGACAGAGAGAGACAGAGCATGAACGGGGGAGGGTCAGAGAGAGAGGGAGACACAGAATCGGAAGCAGGCTCCAGGCTCTGGGCCATCAGCCCAGAGCCCGACGCGGGGCTCAAACTCACGGACCGCGAGATCGTGACCTGAGCCGAAGTCGGACGCTCAACCGACTGAGCCACCCAGGCGCCCCTTTCTTGTTTCTTGAGGTAGGCTTGTATCAGTATACAAGTCCCTCTTAGAACTGTTTTTGCTGCACCCCAAAGAGTTTGGAATACTGTGTTCCCATTTTCATTTGTCTACAGGTATTTTTTTGATTTCCTCATTGACCTATTGGTTATTTAACAGCATGTTGTTTAGTCTCCATGTGTTTGTGTTTTTTTTTCCAGTTTTCTTCACATAACTGACTTCTAGTTTCATGCCACTGTGGTTGGAAAAGATACTTGATAGGATTTCAATCTTCTTAACTTTACTGAGACTTGTTGTGTAGCTTAACATGTGATCTATCCTGGAGAATGTTCCATGTGTACTTCAAAAGAATGTGTATTTAGGTTTTGGAAGGAATGTTTTGCATGTATCTATTAAGCCCATCTGGTCTAATGCGTCACTTAGGGCCACTTTTTCCTTAATGCTTTTCTGTCTGGATGATCTATCCACTGATAAAAGAGGTATTAAAGACCCCTACTACTGATTACAGAATGCATTTGTGATGAGCACTGAGTGATGTATGGAAGTGCTGCATCACTATATTGTATACCTGAACTAATACAACACTGCATTTTAACTACAAATAAAATAAAAAATTAAAAAGAAAAAAATAAAGTTCTCTGCTATTACTGTATTGCTATTTCTTCTTTTATTTCTGTTAATATTTGATTTATATATTTAGGTCCTCCTATATTGGGTCCATACATTTTTACAAATGTAATATCCTCTTGTTGGATTTACTTCTTTATCACTATGTGATACCCTTCTTTGTCTTTTCTTACAGTCTTTGTTTTAAAGTCTATTTTGTCTGATATAACTATAGCTACTCCATTTCATTTCCATTTGCATGGTATGTATCTTTTTCTAACCCTTTATTTTCAGTCTGTGTATGTCTTTACATTTGAAGTGGGTCTCCTATTGGCAATATATAGAAAATTCCTGTTCTTTCTTATCTATTCAGCCACCCTATGTCTTTTGACTGGTGCATTTAGACCACTTACATTTAAAGCAATTATTACTAAGTATGTTCTTACTGTCATTTTGTTGTTTTCTGGTTGTTTCTGAAGTTCCTCTCTGTTCTTTTTTTCTTCTCTCCCTCCTCCCTGTGCTTTATTTTCTTTATGTGGTTTTATTCCTTTATCCTTTTGTGTATTTGTGTTTCTTCTTTGTGGTTACAAGATTTACACACATCTTATGTATACACAGTCTCTCTTAAGTTGATAATAATTTTAATTGCATTCCAAAGCTTTGTAATTTTAGTTCCCACTCTATGTTTTATATATTTGATATCACATTTTACATTTTTATTTTACATATTCCTTAACTAATTATTGTAATTTTAATTAAACTACTGTTGTCTTTTACCTTTCATACTTGCTTTTCTAAGTGGCTGATCTACTACCTTTATTATTTATTTACCTTTTCTGGTAGGATTTTTACTTTTATACATTTTCTTATTATTAATTAGTGACTTTGCTTCAGAATTTAGAGAAGTCCCTTTAACATTTCCTACAAGCTTGGTTTAGTGGTGATGAATTCCTTTAGGTTTCCCTTTTCTGCAATACTCCCAATCGCTCCTTCTTGGTTGGCAGTTTTTTCTTTTCAGTACTTTGAACGTCTCATGTCACTCACTTAGGGCCTGTAAAGTTTCTGGTGAAAAATCTGCTGATAGCCTTATGGGGTTTCCCTTGGATGTAAGATGTTGCTTTTTCTCTTGCTGTCTTTAAGATTCTCTCTATCCTTAACTTTCACCACGTTAATTATAATGTGCGCCGGTTATTTTTCTTTTTGGTTTCATCTTATCTGGAACTCTGTGGAATTCCTGGACCTAGCTATTTGCTTCCATCCCCAGACTAAGGACGTTTTCACCCATTATTTCTTCAAATAATTTGTTTAGTCTTTTCTCTTTCTTCTCCTTCTAGAACCCTTATAGTGTGAGTGTTAGTAGGCATGAGGTTGTCTCAGAGATCCATTAAGGTATCCTTACTTTTTAAAATTCTTTTCTTAATTTTGCTGCTCTGTCTGGATGTTTTCCAACGCTTTGTCTTCCAGTTCACACAGTCGTACTTCTATTTCATCTACTCTGGTGTTGAACAACTCTGGTATATTTTTTCAGTTCTACTATAACTTCTGTTTGGTAGTTTCTCGTATTTTCTATTTATTTGTTGACATTTTCTCTGTGTTCATACCCTCTTCTGAGATCAGTGAGCATCTCTATGACCATTACTTTGAACTCTTTCTCAGGCAGGTTACTTATCTCTATCTCTGTTCTATTAAGGTCTCTTTCTGGGGATTTGCCTTGTTCTTTGGTTTGGAACATATCCCTCTGTTTCCTTATTTTGCCTGTCTCTCTGTCTATATGCATTAAGCAAAACAGTTACCTTCCTGAGTACTCAAAGATTGGTCTTGTGCAGGAGCTTTCCTGTGTGGCCCAGATGCACAATCTCCCCTGGCTACCAGAATCAGGCACTCTGTGTGTGTCTCTTGCATGGGTTGTGAGTGCCTGCCATTGTTTTAGGGATGTGGCTGCTGTGTGTGAAGGGTGGGGCTCAGGGCACTCACCCGGCCTGGTTGCCCTGGTTGTCCCAATTGTGGTTCTAGCACTGCACAGGGAAAGAGGGGTTTGAGTTGCTTGTTCTTCCTGGTTGTGGCTTTGGTCATTGTGTGAGGTGGGTGGGGGCTCAGGGAGCTCACCCAATCCTGTTGCTGCTAAGATGCTGAGCAGGGTGGGTGGGGCATGGGGCACTTGCCCAGGCCAGTTACAACATGGGGTGGCGAAGAGCATACCCTCTGGTGCTAGGAAGCTAGAGAGAGGGCACCAAAAATAGCACCAGTCAGCTCAGTCACCAGCAAGTTAGGATGAGATTACAAAAATGGCATCTACCAGTACTTCTGTCCCCAGATAAAGTTCCTGCAAATTCCTGCCTCTCCAACAGCTGCTTTTAAATTAGTAAAGGGGTGTCCCTCATTTAAGGTCTAGATGCTTTTCAACCTGTTGCTTTTGTGCTGGATCTCAGAGGGAATGGGTTTGTATACAAGCCCTTTAAGAAAGGGATCTCCATTCCCTAAAATTCTATGATTCTCCTGGTCTTAATTCCCATTGATTTTCAAACACAGACATTTTGGGGGCTCATCTTTCTGGTACTAGTTCCCAGGGTTGGCATATCCAGTGTGAGGCACAATCCTTCAATTCTTTGAGGGAGTATTCCATATTTGAGAAATCCCTCCTGCTGTGGTCACCCTGTCTGACTGCCTCTCCTACCCTTGTTGATGCGTCTTTTACCTTTTGTTGTGGAGGCCACTGTCTATCTTATTCCCAGGTCCTTTTCAGAGGAAAATTACTCCACATGTAGCTGTAAATGTGTTGTGTCTGTGCGAAGAGGGAAGTTTAGAATCTTCCTCTGCTACCATCTTGAACCCTCTTTATCAGTGTGGTTTTCATTTGTATTTCCCTAGTGATGTTGAGCATCTTTTAATGTGTTTATTTGCCATCTGCATATCTTCTTTGGTTAAGTATCTGATTAAATATTTTGTTCATTTAAAAAAAAAACTTATTTATATATTTTGAGAAAGAGAGAGAGAGAGAGAGAGAGAGAGAGAGAACACACAGGGAAGAGACAGAGAGAATCACAAGCAGGCTCTGTACTGTCAACATGGAGCCCAATGGGGGACTTGAACTCACAAATCATAAGACCATGACCTGAGCTAAAATCAAGAGTTGGACGCTTAACTGAATGAGCCACCCAGGTGCCCTATCTTTTGTTCATTTTTAAAATGAGGTGGCTTATTTTCTTATTATTGTTTTGAGAGCTCTTTATATATTCTGGACAAAAGTCTTTTATTGGATATGTGATTTGCAAATATTTTCTCCCAGTCTACAGCTTATTGTTTTATTTTCTTAACAGTGCTTTGTAAAAAGCAATTTTTTTTAATTTGGTTAAGTCTGACCTATCGTTTTTTTCTTTTCTGAATCATGTTTTAGTGTTTTAGTGTTGTTGCCAAGAAACCTATGATTAATCCAAGGTTACAAAGATTATCTCCTATATTTTCTTACAGACATTTCATAGTTTTCTGTTTTAAAGTCTACAATTCATTCTGAATTAATTTTTGTATATGCTATGAGATATGAATCAAAGTTTTTTGTTCTTGGCATAAAGATATAGGACTGTTCAAATACCATTTGTTGAAAAGGTTATCTTTTCTCCACTAAATTGCCTTTGCACCTTTAATGCAAATCAACTGACCATGTATATGCGGATCTACTTCTTGACTCTGTATTTAGTTCCCCAAAAAGAAAGAGCCTCAAAAGAGAAGTCCCTAAATCCTGTGTATAAACTCTGCTCAAGTCTCCGGGTGACTCCTAAATGATGCACATGCAGACAGACTCCCAAAAGTCCAGCTAAGGAAAAAAACAAATAAAAAACAAACAAACAAACAAACAACAGAATTGAAATTTCAGTTGCTGCTCACCACAGGAAAGGGAGTTTGCAAAAATAAGTTCACCAAAGTTAATTGCTAAAATAAAACAATATTGTTAAGATGGAACCTCACAGAATCCAGAGTCTACAACTGTCCACCCAGAATTCCGTATCCAACAAAAATATCCTTTAATAATAAAGGCAAAATTGTCAGCAGACACACACTACAAGAAATGCTAAGAATTTCTTCAGGCCTTCAGGCCTTCTTCAGCCCTTCAGGCCATCAGGAAGTGATGCCAGATAGAAACTTGGATCTGAGGAATGAAAAGCATTAGAAATAGTAAACATGTAGATAAAAACCAAAGACTAGTTTTTCCTCCTGCTTTCTTAACTATTACTAATCAAAGTAGCATTTATATAACACTATGTTATGGGAACTATAATGTATGTATTTGTACCATACAGTAAAACCTTGGTTTGCAAGCATAATTTGTTTTGGAAACATGCAATCCAAAGCACTCATATATCAAAGCATATTTCAAGAACCATTGGCCCAGTTGTGATCATGTGATGTTCAGCATCATATACGACTCGAAATGCAAGACACTGTGGTTTATCAAGTTAAAATTTATTATGTTTGCTCATCTTGCACAACACTCTCAGAACAAGTTACTTGTAATCCAAGGTTTTACTGTATATGACAATGATAGCACAAAAGATGGGGAAGGGTAACTATGACAACATTATTACATTTCTATACATTATAAGAAAGATGTACAATTTTAACTTGAAGTAACCTGAGAAGTTAAGGTTATTTATGGTAATTCCCAGAGCAACCATAAAAATATATGAATAGGGAAATTAAAAAGGAATTCCCAAAATACTCAATTATCCTAAACAGAAGTAGTAGAGGGGAAAAAAAGAGAGAGAGAGAGAGAGAGAGAGAGAGAGAGAGATGGGACAAACAAGAATAGTAAAATAGTAGAACAAAATCCTATGTTATCAACAGTTATATTAAATGTACATGGACTAAACATTATGAATAAAAGACAGAGACTGACAGAATGGATTATAAAAGTGTAAAAACATATGCCTATAAGTGGCATACTTTAAATACGAAAATATAAATAGGATGGAGGTAAGTAGATAGAAAAAGGCAGATCATGCAAACAAGAAGCCTGAGAAGGCTGAAATGGCTACATAAACATCAAATAAAATAAACCTCCAAAAAGATGTGTTAGGTAGGTACATTTGCATTGAAAATGACTTGTTTCACTACAGAATATTAAAACATGGCTCCCAAGTTTCTTTCAACATTATGAATTTCATTTCAAATTATTTATTCATATAAAGTAAAGTATGTTCACAGTAAACTAATTCGAAGATACTGGGGTAACATACTGTCCTTATAAGGGCAAGAAGTACAAACTCTGAACATTAGTGCTAATGATTTGGAAGATCCTTTAGGCACAAGATTTTAAAATATTTTCATGCAATATTATTTTTTCTTCATGTTGAAGAATTTTTTTCAACCTATTATTCCTTGACATTATGATCACCTTAAACTCCCACAGATTCCTCCAAATTAAGAAAATTATAAGCTAAGAAAAATCTTTAGAAAATGTAGCAAAAGGAGAAGAATAAGTGTTCAAAAATTGTTAAGTTAATATCCACGAAAATTTTTGATAGAGTATAGACTATTCCCACAACCTACTACCAAATTTGTAAGCTGTCACCCAATATCCACTTAACTGCTTAATTTTCTTTTGAAACTTAAATCTAACATCAAACATAAAAAAGCATTCTCCGTCCAGAAGTCTCTAACTGAGATGTTAAAGAAACAGCATTAGAATGGATTCTTTCACTGGGTCGTAATTTAGTTGTGAAAGTAAAGCTCTCATTTAGCTCTAACTAGAGAAAGTGTGATAAAAGATTAATGTGTCTATAACTGACAGAATGAATGAATATGGAGTTAATACCCATATTATAGTGGAACTTCATTCCAAAATGAAACTAACCCAACAATTATCTGGCACCAGGTCAAAGCACAACGCAACAGATAACCCCGGAGAAGATGGTGGCATAGGAGGACGCTGGGCTCACCACGTCCTGCTGATTGCTTAGGTTCCACCCACATCTGCCTAATTTACCCAGATAACCACCGGAAGAGGAGCAGAACGGACTCTCCGGAGCCAAGCGTAGACGAGAGGCCCGCGGAAGAGGGTAGGAAGGGCGGAGAGGCGGTGCGCACGACACCGACCAGCAGGAGGGAGCCGGGGTGGTGGAGGGGCAGCTGGCCGGGCAAGGCAGAGCCCCCGAGTCTGACTTGCAAAAGCAGAGGGGCCGGATGGAGTGTGTTCTGACAGCCAGTGGGACTTAACATCTGGAATGTTATAAGTCAACAGCTCTGCTCGGAGAGCGGGAGGGAGAGTTGTTGAGCCCCGGAGGACAGAGCTCAGCTTGGCAGGGAACAAAGGCGCTGAGAAGGGCCTTCTCCCTTGCCCATCCCACAGCCAAAATCCCAAAAGGAACCAGTTCCCGTCACGGAACTTTCTTGCACCGCGCAAACACACAACGCTGTGCTTCTGTGGATCCATCCCTCTGAAGGGTCTGCCTCCCTCCCAGTGCTGCAGGGCCCCTCCCAAAGCAGACCACCTAAGGCAAAGCCAGCTGAGCCTACCCCTCCCGCCCCTGTGCACCTTGCGGATCCACCTTGGCTAATACGCCAGATCCCATTGAAACAGCACCACAAGCCTGGCAGTGTGCAAGTAGCCCAGACAGAGGCCACACCACTCCACAGTGAGTCCTGCCCCTGGGAGAGGGGAAGATAAGGTACACACCAGTTGGGACTGTGGCCCCAGCGGTGGGCTGGGGGCAGACAACAGGTCTGACTGCGGCCCTGCCCACCAACGCAAGTTACTCCAGTCAGCACAGGGGAAGTGCCCTGCAGTTCCACGCCACTCCAGGGACTATCCAAAATGACGAAACGGAGGAATTCTCCTCAAAAGAAACTCCAGGAAGTGGCGACAGCTAACGATCTGATCAAAAACGATTTAAGCAATATAGCAGGAAATGAATTTAAAATAATAGTCATGAAATTAATCGCTGGGCTTGAAAAAAGTATAGAGGACAGCAGAGAATCTATTACTACAGAGATCAAGGGACTAAGAAACAGTTAAGAGGAGCTAAAAAATGCTATAAATGAGCTACAAAATAAAATGGAGGCGACCACAGCTTGGATTGAAGAGGCAGAGGAGAGAAGAGGTGAATTAGAAGATAAAATTATGGAAAAAGAGGAAGCTGAGAAAAAGAGAGATAAAAAAATCCAGGAGTATGAGGGGAGACTTAGAAAACTAAGTGACATAATTAAACGAAATAATGTACGCATAATTGGGATTCCAGAGGAGGAAGAGAGAGGGAAAGGTGCTGAAGGTGTACTTGAAGAAATAATAGCTGAGAAATTCCCTGATCTGGGGAAAGAAAAAAGGCACTGAAATCCAAGAGACACAGAGAACTCCCTTCAGATGTAACTTGAATCGATCTTCTGCACAACATATCATAGTGAAACTGGCAAAATACAAGAATAAAGAGAGAATTCTGAAAGCAGCTAGAGATAAACATGCTCTAACATATAAAGGGAGACCGATAAGACTTGTGACTATGTGTCTACTGAAACTTGGCAGGCCAGAAAGGAATGGCAGGAAATCTTCAATGTGATGAACAGAAAAAATATGCAGCTGAGAATCCTTTATCTAGCAAGTCTGTCATTTAGAATAGAAGGAGAGATAAAGGTCTTCCCAAAAAAACAAAAACTGAAGGAATTCATCACCGCTAAACCAGCCCTACAAGAGATCCTAAGGGGGATCCTGTGAGACAAAGTACCAGAGACATCACTGCATGCATGAAACCTAGAGACATCACAATGACTCTAAACCAGTATCTTTCAATAATAACACCGAATGTAAATGAACTAAATGCTCTAACCAAAAGACAGAGGGTATCAGAATGGATAAAAAAACAAGACCCATCTATTTGCTGTCTACAAGAGACTCATTTTAGACCTGAGGACACCTTCAGATTGAAAGTGAGGGGATGGAGAACCATCTATCATGCTACTGGAAGTCAAAAGAAAGCTGGAGTAGCCACACTTATATCAGACAAACTAGACTTCAAACTAAAGGCTGTAACAAGAAATGAAGAAGGGCATTATATAATAATTACAGGATCTGTCCATCAGGAAGAGCTAACAATTATAAATGTCTATGCGCCGAATACGGGAGCCCCCAAATATATAAAACAATCACAAACAAAAGCAACCTTATTGATAAGAATGTGGTAATTGCAGGGGACTTTAATACTCCACTTACAACATTGGATAGATCATCGAGACACAGGACCAATAAAGAAATAAGGGCCCTGAATGATACATTGGATCAGATGGACTTGATAGATATATTTAGAACTCTGCATCCCAAAGCAACAGAATATACTTTCTTCTCGAGTGCACATGGAACCTTCTCCAAGATAGATCACATACTGGGTCACAAAACAGCCCTTCATAAGTATACAAGAACTGAGATCATACCATGCATACTTTCAGACCGCAATGTGAAGAAGCTTGCAATCAACCACAAGAAAAAGTCTGGAAAACTCCAAAAGCATGGAGGTTAAAGAACACCCTACTAAAGAATGAGTGGGTCAACCAGGCAATTAGAGAAGAAATTTAAAAATATATGGAAACAAATAAAAATGAAAATACAACAATCCAAACGCTTTGGGATGCAGCAAAGGCAGTCCTGAAAGGAAAATACATTGCAATCCAGGCCTATCTCAAGAAACAAGAAAAATCCCAAATACAAAATCTAACAGCACACCTAAAGGAAATAGAAGCAGAACAGCAAAGACACCCCAAATCCAGCAGAAGAAGAGAAATAATAAAGATGAGAGCAGAAATAAACAATATAGAATCTATAAAAACTGTAGAGCAGATCAATGAAACCAAGAGTTGGTTTTTTGAAAAAATAAACAAATTGATAAACCTTTAGCCAGGTTTCTCAAAAAGAAAAGGGAGATGACCCAAATAGATAAAATCATGAATGAAAATGGAATTATTACAACCAATCCCTCAGAGATACAAGCAATTATCAGGGAATACTATGAAAATTATATGCCAACAAACTGGACAACCTGGAAGAAAAGGACAAATTCCTAAACACCCACACACTTCCAAAACTCAAACAGGAAGAAATAGAAAGCTTGAACGGACCCATAACCAGCGAAGAAACTGAATCAGTGATCAAAAATCTCCCAACAAATAAGAGTCCAGGACCAGATGGCTTCCCAGGGGAATTCTACCAGACATTTAAAGCAGAGATAATACCTATCCTTCTCAAGCTATTCCAAAAAATAGAAAGGGAAGGGAAACTTCCAGACTCATTCTATGAAGCCAGCATTACTTTGATTCCTAAACCAGACAGAGACCCAGTAAAAAAAGAGAACTACAGGCCAATATCCCTGATGAATATGGATGCAAAAATTCTCAATAAGATACTAGCAAATCGAATTCAACAGCATATAAAAAGAATTATTCACCATGATCAAGTGGGACTCATTCCTGGGCTGCAGGGCTGGTTCAACATTCACAAATCAATCAATGTGATACATTGCATTAATAAAAGAAAAGATAAGAACCACATGATCCTGTCAATCGATGCAGAAAAAGCATTTGACAAAATTCAGCATCCTTTCTTAATAAAAACCCTCGAGAAAGTCGGGATAGAAGGAACATACTTAAACATCATAAAAGCCATTTATGAAAAGCCCACAGCTAATATCATCCTCAATGGGGAAAAACTGACAGCCTTCTCCCTGAGATCAGGAACACGACAGGGATGTCCACTCTCACCGCTGTTAACATAGTGTTCAAGTTCTAGCATCAGCAATCAGACAACAAAAGGAAATCAAAAGCATCAAAATTGGCAAAGATGAAGTTAAGCTTTCACTTTTTTCAGATGACATGATATTATACATGGAAAACCTGATAGACTCCACCAAAAGTCTGCTAGAGCTGATACATGAATTCAGCAAAATTGCAGGATACAAAACCAATGTACAGAAATCAGTTGCATTCGTATACACTAATAATGAAGCAACAGAAAGACAAATAAAGAAACTGATCCCATTCACAACTGCACCAGGAATCATAAAATACCTAGGAATAAACCTGACCAAAGATGTAAAAGATCTGTATGCTGAAAACTATAGAAAGCTTATGAAGGAAATTGAAGAAGATATAAAGAAATGGAAAAACATTCCGTGCTCATGGGTTGGAAGAATAAATATTGTCAAAATGGCAGTACTACCCAAAGCTATCTACACATTCAATGCAGTCCCACTCAAAATTGCACCAGCATTCTTCTCGAAGCTAGAACAAGCAATCCTAAAATTTGTATGGAACCACAAAAGGCCCCGAATATCCAAAGTAATTTTGAAGAAGACCAAAGCGGGAAGCATCACAATCCCAGACTTTAGCCTCTACTACAAAGCTGTAATCATCAAGACAGCATGGTATTGGCACAAAAACAGACACATAGACCAATGGAATAAAATAGAAACCGCAGAACTAGACCCACAAATGTATGGACAACTAATCTTTGACAAAGCAGGAAAGAATATCCAATGGAAAAAAGACAGTCTCTTTAACAAATGGTGCTGGGAAACCTGGACAGCAACATGCAGAAGGATGAAACTAGACCACATTCTTACACCATTCACAAAAACAAACTCAAAATGGATAAAGGACCTGAATGTGAGACAGGAAACCATCAAAATCCTAGAGGAGAAAGCAGGGAAAAACCTCTCTGACCTCAGCCGCAGCAATTTCTTACTTGACACATCCCCAAGGGCAATGGAACTAAAAGCAAAAACGAACTATTGGGACCTCATGAAGATAAAAAGCTTCTGCACTGCAAAGGAAACAACCAACAAAACTAAAAGGCAACCAACGGAATGGGAAAAGATATCTGCAAATGACATATCAGACAAAGGGCTAGTATCCAAAATCTATAAAGAGCTCACCATACTCCACACCCAAAAAACAAGTAATCCAGTGAAGAAATGGGCAGAAAACATGAATAGACACTTCTCTAAAGAAGACATCCAGATGGCCAACAGGCACATGAAAAGATGTTCAACGTCGCTCCTCATCAGGGAATACAAATCAAAACCACACTCAGATATCACCTCACGCCAGTCAGAGTGGCTAAAATGAACAAAACAGGAGACTATAGACGCTGGAGAGGATGTGGAGAAACGGGAACCCTCTTGCACAGTTGGTGGGAATGCAAACTGGTGCAGCCGCTCTGGAAAACAGTGTGGAGATTCCTCAAAAAATTAAAAACAGACCTACCGTATGACCCAGCAGTAGCACTGCTGGGAATTTACCCAAGGGATACAGGAGTGCTGATGCATAGGGGCACTTGTACCCCAATGTTTACAGCAGCACTCTCAACAATAGCTAAATTATGGAAAGAGCCTAAATGCCCATCAACTGACCAATGGATAAAGAAATTGTGGTTTATATACACAATGGAATACGACGTGGCGATGAGAAAGAACGAAATATGGCCTTTTGTAGCAACATGGATGGAACTCGAGAGTGTTATGCTAAGTAAAATGAGTTATACAGAGAAGGACAGATTTCATATGTTTCCACTCCTATGTGGATCCTGAGAAACTTAACAGAAGACCATGGGGGAGGGGAAGAAAAAAAAATGGTTAGAGAGGGAGGGAGCCAAAAGTTAAGACTCCTAAAAACTGAGAACAAACTGAGGGTTTATGGGGGGTGGGAGGGACAGGTGGGTGGGTGACGGATATTGAGGAGGGCAACTGTTGGGATGAGCACTGGGTGTTGTATGGAAACCAATTTGACAATAAATTTCATAAAAAAAAAAAAAAAAAAAAAAAGCACAACACAACACTAGTAAGATCAACCTGGGATGTGGCTTCTGCTCTCAAAAACAAACCAT
This sequence comes from Neofelis nebulosa, assembly GCF_028018385.1. NCBI lineage: Eukaryota > Metazoa > Chordata > Mammalia > Carnivora > Felidae > Neofelis > Neofelis nebulosa. Next base: position 33,549,788 of record NC_080799.1, read on the forward strand.
TTCATTGTCAGATACTCTACCAGAGACAGAAAACAAAATAAATGAAAAACAGAAACTCAAAAACCAAGAGACCTCTTGTTCATCTATTGATTCACTCCTATCTTTTTTCCTGAATGGAGTCAAGATAACATCAATAATAATCTTGTATTTTAAAAGATGCTGGTCTCTTGGGCTAAGGTAGTCTCAAAACCAATGCTAACATCTGTTCTAAAAAGAGTGAAGTCCAAAGCCGAAACTTTTCCTACTGTACCTTATTGTTCCCAATGACTAACTCACATGAACTATTAGTAAATAAAGTGTGTATTGATTTTATAATCAATGCTATAAGAAAGGAAGTAAATAATAAAGGAGTCCAAAGAATATCAATATCAAAATTAAGAAGTTTAATATATAACCAACCAAATGCAGACAGAATATTCAAATATACTCAACCAGAAATGATTCAGCAACAGCATAACTGTCATCCCTGCCCTTTAAAGCATCCCTGAATTACAAACATTAGGAAAACACCTGGCAAACAGCCAGGAAAAATAAATTTCTAAATTCAAACAAGATAAAACTTGAATCAAGAAATTCAAAGACAAAGTTAATCACACACACAAATTCCCTACGTTAGAAGCATATTTACTATGAAGCCCTATGATCAAACAAGTTGAACATTTCAAATCAAATGCACTTTTGAGAAACAGAATCTTATTTGGGGTTGGGTAAATTCGTGATATCAGCACTAGGTTATTTTGTTATCTATTCTTCCTCCAAAGTTCCTGGTGGCAATTTGTTAAAAACCTAATGTTAGAGTTTAAAATTTATTTAATAATTTAAGAACACACTCTCACCAAGCGCATATAAGAAAATACTTCCTTAATAATATATTGCTGTTTCTGTATTATCTTCTAAATGAAATTTCTTAAGGATACCAAGAATTCAGTCATATCTGTTTACATTTTTATATAAATAACATTCACCTCCCTGTTTTGTAATTAGGGGAAAATTACAGAAAGAAACATTTTACCCTATTTGTCTATATTCAGGTTTAACAATTAGGATAGAACCAGAAAATGAGAGTTTCTATACAAATATTATTTCACAACATATTACTCTGAGTCTTACCATGAATTATTTTTGGTTCTGTACGTGTTTTCTAATTTGTGGTTTGATTACTTGAATGCTCTTATATGTAAAAAGACTGTTTAAGTTCTAGACTAAGAGAGTATTTTACTTGAAAGGCACCTTAGATATGATGTCTAGTGAAGTACTTCTCAACCTTCCTCACAATATGATAGTCCCTTGAGGAACTTAAAAAAAAAAAAAGAAAAAGAAAAAAAGGAAAATCCTGGGTGGGTGGGGTACAGGGGAAGGCTCTCCAGAGATTTTGATGTAAGTGGTCTTCAATAGAGTGACTCTAATGTGCAGCCAGGGTTGAGAGTCACTGATCTAGGGGAACGCTTTAAAGAGAGAAGAAATCATTTGCTCAATGAATGGGAAGGGACACCAGGAGGGAATTACTAAAATGAGACTGTAAGTAGGTAGAAGGTGCTGCAAGAAACTCAAGAATCCAATGTGTAACTGCAGCGGGCAAGAGAGCAAAGTCTTCAAGGATGAACAGGAGTTTGCAGGCACCGATGTTTTCTCAGCAGTCAGAGCACTGCGGCTGGAACAGTTCTCGCCTAAGCGCACAGCTTGATGGTGCAGGACAGACTGGGCATGTCGTGGTGACAGGAGGTCAGGCTGGTGTGGCTAGTTAGAGCACAACTGTGAAGCAGTGTGCACCGTAAAGGACAGTGATATGATCCGATTTGTATTTTTTTTAAAAAAATTTTTTTTAACGTTTATTTATTTTTGAGACAGAGAGACAGCATGAACAGGGGAGGGGCAGAGAGAGAGGGAGACACAGAATCGGAAACAGGCTCCAGGCTCCGAGCCGTCAGCACAGAGCCTGACGCGGGGCTCGAACTCACGGACCTGAGATCATGACCTGAGCCGAAGTCGGAAGCTTAACCGACCGAGCCACCCAGGCGCCCCAATCCGATTTGTATTTTAGAAAGATAATTCTGGCAGAGGCTGCTTACTGATAAAATCTCAGGCTGAAATGGGGAGGAACCAAGTTAAGGCAGTGGAAATGCAGAACAGGGAAGAAGTTCAAAAAATATGTAAGAGGCAAAACGTCCAGGCTTGGTGATGGGCTCATTTGAAAGGTAAAGGAGAATAAAAAGAGTTGAGGGTGGCTGAGATGTCCAGATTCGGGCAGGCAGGAAAGCTGGTGGCGTCATCAAAAGGCAGGGGTGAGTAGTGGTGAAGCAGAGCGCTCACGCTGAGAAACACAGGCCTTTAGGAGGGAACCCGGGGTAAGGGGAAACGGTGTAGGCAAATCACTTCACTTCTTGGGGATCCTGTTCCCTTATTTAAAAATGACAGATGAAAAGAAGAAAATGGAAGAATATTTACATTTCTGCTCAGCTTGGCACGAAATCTGTTCTTTGCTTTCCTTAATGTTATCCTAATGACCCCTCTGTAGGCAGGCAGTGTTCTCATTTCACAGATGAGAATATCAAAGCTTGGCAATATGAAGCATATCTGAGAGACTAATGTCAACTAGACCAGGATTTCAATTTCAGAGGCCATATTCCTTCCCCAGTAACGTGACATTTACGTGCCAAAATGCAAATAAATTAGAGCAAATAACTGGGAGACACTCTACTGTTGGGGCGGAGGGAATGGCGAGGACGAGGGAGATGTCGCTGTGAGAAGAGCCACGTGTACAAATCTTTAACAGACATACTGAAGGGGGGGTCAGTCTCTTGAGCGTCGGACTTCAGCTGAGGTGGTGATCTCACGGTTCACAAGGTCGAGCCCCGCATTGGGCCCTGCTGTCAGCACAGAGCCCGCTTGGGATCCTCTGTCTCCCTCTCTCTGCCCCTCCCAGGCTTGCTCGCTGTCTCTCAAAAATAAATAAACATAAAAAAAAAAAAATACATACCGAGGGCCCAGAACATCAGGCCCTGTGCTGGGCACTGGGGTTCTAGTGACAACCTAGGCATAAGCCCCCTAGCTCCTGGAGGTAAAGACCTTGTCAATCAGGCAATGATACCACAACATTGATACTTAACAGGAGAAAACACAACACGCCTACTTTGTGGCAGATGAAGGAAACACTCTCCTCTTATTGTTCCAGTTTACAGCAAACACTGAGAGTGTAACTGGAATTAACTCCAGACCAGAAGAAAATGAAGTCTAGAGTCGTAGACGTACTGCACATAAATAGGACATGTTTTTGACATCAGCCTACAACTCTTTCAAATAAACAACCTCTAGGCATGGTTTTTATTTGTAGCAGTTGGATTTTTATGTGTAGCCACTAAACACCTAGCAAAAAGGTACTATAAATATACCAAATACTGACGATACACTGTATAGGAAAAGTTATAGAACTGTTTCCTATGCTTGAAGTGGCTGTGAAAGTTCTACACGAGCCAATGTGATTTATTTTTTGACATGTTTACTATAGATTTGCTTCAACTGACCATAAAACATGGAGCAAACTGCATACTTAACATGCTCCAAGATAATGCATTCTTAAGTACTATAACTAATACTTAAACAAACAGCGTTTCTGAAATATTCATTGCCATCCATTTATAAATAAAAATTTGAATTAGCATAAGTCTAAAACACATGTGGCTTTTAAATTACTATATAAAAAGACATGAAGAGCTAGAAAATATTATGTGTTCTTCAAGCAAAATGACCAAAATTCATGGTTTTTTTTAGTTTGAACAACTTCACTTTCCAAGTTTATTCAAAATGAATGATTCTCAGAGAATAAGAACTGATTGGAAGATTAATTTTAAACTGAGATGATTTCCATATTTAGCAAACACTGGGTTAAAAACAAACTCTAATTTTGTTGAATCATAAATTAGCACTCTGATTTTGTTGAATCATAAATTAGCACGGTAGGTTTACATGCTACAAAATAAATATTTGTAAACAGATTAAACAAATGTTTTATTTAACAGATAAAAAAATATACTGGACTCCTACTTCTAGGTTCGGTAAGGCAGAGAGGGAAGGTGGAAGAAAAAGAAAGGGGAAGGGGGAGAAAAGAGCACCAAGAAGAGGGAAGTCTCTCTCTCTCTCTCTCTCTTTTTTTTCCTAGCTCTTCACTCTTTGTGATGGTAGGAATCAGAATTTAAACTTAAACACAGATATTTTACTAAATTCAAAAGTATCGCTAACATACGAAAACAAAGCCTGAAGTTTAGTTTACTTGTCTAAGGTATCGGGACTAGTTAAGCACCAGGCGGGGCCATGAGTCCCCTCATTCATAACCCAGTTCTCTTGCCTGAGGCAACCAGGCAGGTGGTTGTGAGGTGGGTAGGTGGTAAATTGAAAAACTCAGGTAAAAGAGGAGTCATTACCTATAAACACAGAGGACAAACCAATGGTTGCCAGACGGAAGAGGAGTGGGGGGCTAGTCAAAATGGATGGAAGGGCGTGGGAAGGACAGGCTTCCAGTTCTAGAATGAGTAAGTCATGGGGATGAAGGGCACAGAGAGGGAAATATAGTCGACGCTTCTGTGGTGGCGCAATGTGCGGTGACAGGAGAGCTACGCTTGTGGCGCACAGAGAGTTGTACAGAGTACAGACTTGTTGAATCACTACGTTGCACACCTCGAAGTGACGTAACGCTGTGTCTCTACTGAAAAAAAAAAAAACTTTTTTAAAGGGTCCTTAAACATGATACACATAAATCTTCACACATTCTCTTTCAAATCAAAGGGCATATGTGGCCTTTCATCTTGCCAGTCTTCCACCACAGGGTCAAGGCCTTCTCTTCGCACATGTATCAGCTGTCTGGCATAAGCCACGACTGTCTACGATTTCAAGTTTCGATTTCTTTAGAGTGGAACCCAAATTTAAAGGATGTGAAGCATAGAATGCTTCCACATTTTTACAACTTTTAACCCAATTTTTTTAGTTTCTCACTCACACCCAATTGAACAGCATTCAGTAACATGACTTTGTGTTTCCAAACATTTAACTTTTTTTGCACTCATATTTCATCAGTTTATATAATATTTAGTTGAACTATATAATTATGATTACTACTGCTATTGTGCTATTGGCATGAACAGCTTTGGGAATAAACACAGCTGACTTGTGGTTAGCATACAACTTAACTAGTGAGAACAGAAATGGATCACCAGACTTTATTGTCACCTCTTATGTCCCAAGACAAACGGACTAGAAAAAGTTGGTAAACCAGCCAACTGGACAAGTAGAGAATGGATAAAGAGAGGTTCTACCAGAAAGAATATTAAAGATTTACGTTGCTACCAAAAGGCAGCTCAAATTGGAAACTTGGGTCTTTTTATGTTTTCTGGAGTCTGTTAATACAAATTACTACTGAGATATTATTTCATTACCATCTCACTTTATGCAAAATATGGTCAGACTATACTTTGAGACAAGCATTCAGAGTACATGCCAAATAAAAGTTCATATTCAGAGAATTGTAACGGCACCCTAGCAGGTAGTACCACTATAAATAAGTTTCTAATGCCATGATTAAATATGAAATCTATTCTCCTTGTATCATAGTCCTTCATTTTTTTTTTTTCAACGTTTTTTATTTATTTTTGGGACAGAGAGAGACAGAGCACGAACGGGGAAGGGGCAGAGAGAGAGGGAGACACAGAATCGGAAGCAGGCTCCAGGCTCCGAGCCATCAGCCCAGAGCCTGACGCGGGGCTCGAACTCACGGACCGCGAGATCGTGACCTGGCTGAAGTCGGACGCTTAACCGACTGCGCCACCCAGGCGCCCCCATAGTCCTTCAAAATACTTGTGAATTCTTCTCTGCCTTAAACACACGTTGGCACATATCATCAATCAGCAATTTCAAACATCTGCGAAAATTTTATTAGTTTTACAATGGTTATAGATAAGGAGTCTTTTTTGTTAATTGCGATATAATTCACCTGCCATGAAATTCACTGTTCCAAAGTGGACAGTTCAGTGATTTTTAGTATATTCACAAGGTGTCCAGCCATCACTAATTCTAGAGCATTTTCACCACATTTAAATCCCATGCCCATCAGCAATCACTTCCTTGCCTCCCCTCCCCCAGCCACCACTCATCTACTTTCTGTCTCTAAGGATTTGCCTGTTCTAGACATTTCAGATAAACAGAATGTGTGGACTTTGCGTGTAGCTCCTCTCACTTAACATAATGTTTTCAAGATTCATCCAGGCTGTACCAGGTGTCCACATTCCATTCCTTTTGATGGGTAAATAATATTCCACTACATGGATCTACCATATTTTGTTTATCCTCTCATCAGTGATGGACTTTGAATATTTCCACCTTTTGGCCGTTATGAATAATGTTGCTATGAACACCATGTTCAAGTTTTGTGTGAACATGTTTTCAGTTCTCCTGGGCATATACATAGGAGCGGGAATACCACAGAGCAACTGTGTGCTTAACTATTTGAAGAACTAACTATCCACCTGCTGTCCACAAGTCTGCATGCATCATTTTCCATTCCCACCAGCAAAAGAGAATGGTTCCAATTTGTCTAAATCTTTTCTTTTTCTCTTTCTTTCTTTCTTTCTTTCTTTCTCTTTTTCTTTTTTTTTTTTTTTTTTTTTTTTTTTTTGTCACAGTTATCCCAGTGGATATGCAGTGGGATCTCACTGTTGTTTTGATCTGCATTTCCCTAATGACTAATGATATTGAGCATCTTTATGTGTTTTTATTGGCTACGTATGTATCTTCTTTGGAGAAATGCCCATGTAAAAGTTGGGTCATTTGTCTTTTTTACTGTTGAGTTGGAACAATTCTGTCACTATGTGTGCTTGAGAAGAGACGTGACACACTGCTGGTGAGAATGTAAAATGATACGGCTACTTTGGAAAGCGGTTTGGTATTTTCTGAAGTGTTAAATGTAATTTTACCCTATGGTCCAGCAATTCCACTCCCAGATGTCTTTTCAAAGGTAAAGGAAAACCTAGATCTGCACAAAGACTTACAAACACATGTTGACAGCAGCATTATTCATAATAGCCCCAAACTGTCAACAATTTAAATGATCATCAACTAGTGAATCAATTAGCAAAAAGTGGTATATCCTAGTGGAATATTATTCAGCAACAAAAAAGAAATATGACACGACATGGATGAAACAAAAAAAAATTATGCTCACTGAAAGAAGACCACATATGGTATGATTCCATTTATGTGAGATTTCCAGAGAAAGCAAATCTATCTAGGAAGAAAACAATGGTTTTCTGAGGTTGGGGTAGGAATCGGAATTACATGTACATGGGATGGGTGTGAGGCTTCTTTTTGGGGTGATGAACATGTTGTAAAAGTAGAATGCAGTGATGGCTGCCTGGTTCTGTAAATTTACTAAAAACCACTGAAGTTTACACTTTTTTGTTTTTTTTTTATTTATTTATTTTTTTTTTTTTTAATTTTTTTTTTTCAACGTTTTTTATTTATTTTTGGGACAGAGAGAGACAGAGCATGAACGGGGGAGGGGCAGAGAGAGAGGGAGACACAGAATCGGAAACAGGCTCCAGGCTCCGAGCCATCAGCCCAGAGCCTGACGCGGGGCTCGAACTCACGGACCGCGAGATCGTGACCTGGCTGAAGTCGGACGCTTAACCGACTGCGCCACCCAGGCGCCCCTGAAGTTTACACTTTTAAATAAGTGAAACCTAGGATACAGAAATGACACCTCAGTGATGCTACTTGTGAAAAATAATATCATCTGTAGGTAAATGTTTATAGCAGCATTACTCCTAATTGCCAAAAACTGGAAACTCAACTGTCCTTCGATTCGAATGCAAGAGGAAGCCGTGGTGCATCCATACAAGGGAACACCAGTGGTCAGTAACAGGGCTGATTACTGATACCTGCGACGGTATGGCTGCATCACCAATGCACGCTGCGACGGGAAAGGAAACCATCCTGGAGGGCTTCACTTACCGGGGAAGCCAGTTTCGTGGAAAAGCAAAAGCACCAGCGGCTGCCAGGGGTGGGGCTGATAATAAAAGGGAAGCCAAGGAAATGTTGGGGAAATCTACAGAACGGTTATAGATCTTTTTTGAAATTGTTGTCGTGTTTCTTTATTTTGGAGATAAAGAGACAGAGTGTGAGCAGGGGAGGGGCAGAGAGAGAGAAGGAGACGCAGAATCCCAAGTGGGCTCCAGGCTCTGGGCTGTCAGCACGGAGCCCGATGTGGGGCTCGAACCCAGAACTGAGAGATCATGACCTCAGCCAAAGTCGGCGCTTAGCCACCCGAGCCATCCCGGCGCCCCAGAATGGTTACAGATCTTGACTGTGGTGACACGACTCTATATTGGTCAGAAACTAGAAACGTATGCCCAAAGCAGTGACTACTACCACAGGTATATTAAAAATAAAATTTTAAAAATGATATTATAAAAGATTATTTTTAATATAATAATACTGTAATATTTTTCACATAATAGGAAAGAATGAGAAAGCTCTCCAGGTGACAGTGACAGGGAAAGATGTCAGACAGAAAACTAGAAAAAAAGAAGAACATAAATTTATCCCTTTTTGCTAAAATGAAACTCTAGATGCAGACACGAGAACGCAGTAGAGCGCTTCTCCCCTGTGTGAGTGAGCGGGGGGTGCGACGGAGTGGCTGCTGGCGGAGGGAGAGCAGATTTAGTATCGTGTTACTACCGTCCCTGAACATGTGGACAGATCACTTACGTTTAAAAAGGAACGTAACAGGGGCACCCGCGTGGCTCAGTGGGTTAAGCGTTCGGCTTCAGCTCAGCTCATGATTTCATGGTTCATGGGTTCGAGCCCCACGTCGGGTTTTGTGCTGAGAGCTCGGGGCCTGGAGCCTGCTTCCGATTCCGCGTCTCCCTCTCTCTCTGCCCCTCCGCTGCTCATGCTCTGTCTCTCCCTGTCTCTCCAAAATAAATCAATGTTGAGAAAACTTCTTTTAAAGGAAACATCCTCCAACATACGCATATACCCTCTCTTTGTGTCAATGATGAAAATACTGAGCTGAACAGAGCTAAGGCAAGCCTTGCAATAGAGTAATAGAAATCTTTCTTAAACTGATGCTAATCCATTACTCCACACCGTTTCAAATGCACGAGTTACAAGAAGGACAACTAAGGGCAAGTTACCTAACCTCCCTAAGCCTCTTTGTAAAATGGCTGTAAATATCATCTCCCTTGAAGGGTGCAAATTACCCTTCAACGTATGTGAGACAATATACGTTGCGTGCTTGGAGCCATGCTTGGCACTGACTCAGTAGGCATTCAGTAATCGCTCCCTGGCTTCATTTTTAGTGACAGCTGTATCCTAGCTGGTATATTCACCTCACTGTCACCAAATTCAGTCCATATTTCACGTGATCTTGTCACATAAGACCTGCATTAGTGAAGGCTTTCTTCTCTCTTTGTTGGGCTGCTTGGGTTCCAGTTCCAGCTCTGGGATTGTCTAACTGGTGGGCAAGAACTTTCAAAGCCACAGGATCTCGAGGTATAAATGGAAGTGACAAAGACTTACTGTACAGGATTAAAGGGAGAAGTGGAGACATTAGAGATGTCAGGTGCACAGCGGAGCTGTGAGCACACAGGACGTGGTCAATAAACACCAGCAACTGGCGGTATGACTTTGTCTACCACATTCCTGCTTCCCTAGTGCATGAAGTAACATAAAGAGTATCACAATCCTTATCTGAATTTGGTAAAAACCTCATGCTAAGCTTCATTTCTAGCTTGTCATAACTTTCTAATTATACTTCAAACTTCCAAAAAAAGTTTATTCCTACCAACTGTGCAGACACACAAAAATATTCTGATGAATAAATGATAATAGCGTTTTCAAATCTCCCTAACACAGGCTTATGGGCTAGCTCTAAAAGGAACAGAAGTTGAAATCAATATGTATATGTCGTATTGTCTTCTCTGACATCTGGGACTTAACAGGCTTTCCGTTTCTAGAGATCTGGCAGTAGAACACGGCTATATGTATAAACTAAAGTTTTCTGAAAGAAAAGAACAAGCTTATTTTTAAAGAAAAGGCATTGTTCTTACATCACTTCTTAAATCTAGGTACCCAAACTAATCTCAATGGATTACAAGAATCCAAAAGTTGTTTGTCGTTTTTTTTTCAAGTACTATCAGTAAAAGGTCTCTGGGTACCTTTTTATTCCTTGTAACATTGTTACCTCTTAAGTGTTTTCTTAAAGTAGGCAGAGAAGTTCAGGATTTTGAATTTAGTCCTTGAAAGTAATTATTTAGGGTTACAATATCTGTACTGGAAATGACTAACTACCTGAAGGGGAAGGCAGCTCAGATTGCTGTGTTCCACAAGCCCTTTGTTTTTTCAAGCAACGTTACTTTAATTATTTCCTATAAATACATCATTGTCCTTAAGAAAAATATTTTTCAGATAAAGATTAAAAAAAAATCTTTAATCATGACTTGGAACACAGAACTTGGATCATCACTTGGAAATGACCTCAGCATATTATAAACCTTCTGAAACAGATTTAGTGCATAAAACCCATTTGCCAAATAAAAGTAACTATTACACGGAATTTCATTAAACAAGTTATTTTTAAAAGACTTAAGAGTTTTTATCTTTTATTTGTGGCAACAGAATATTTTTAGAAAATTCTGGGATATGGTAAAAAAAAAAAAAAAAAAAAAAAGCCAACCGGACAGAAGTGAGTTGTTAGCCAGGGAGGGCTTCTGCTCACCCTCAGCCATCCATCCCCTCTCTGAGGCCACCGTCCCCTCTCTGAGGCCTCCTTTCCAAAAAGAAGCCTCTGGCTGACATGACCATTGTCTGCTGGGCCAAGCTTTCCATTAAACCATTAAGATTTCCTTGTGAATCCCAGAGAGACCTGGATCCGCAAGGATTTATCCCCAGTGGAACTCTGACCATGAGGCAGTGGGCAGTGATGGCCTTTCTGGACGGGCTGGGCAGAAGGGGGGCTGGTGCCGCCGTGACATGCCCCCTTGCCAAGATGGCTCAAGGAAGGTAAAGGCAGTTGCCCCCAGCCGACTTCTCTGAGACAGGCAACGGTGGGCAGACACTCAGGTCAGTGTAACGTTCCAAGTCGCTTTCTTCCCAGCGTATCGCTCCGTTAAAGGCTATAAACCTTAGTATGGTCTTTGAAGCTGCAGGCAAGTGGTCTGGGGGCGGGGGGGGGGGGGGGGGTGTCTTGATTTGAAGTGCTAAGGCAAATCCAACAGGTACCGCAGAACAAAACAAAGGACAAATTTCACAGTTTTGAACAACCCAGCCCTATGCACAACAGCAAAGTACTCAAAGAACATACAGGAAAAACTCTAACAGGAGAAAGTACAGTGGTTACAAACAAATATTTATAGAGAAAAAATGAGAACAACCCATTGCCCATCAGTAGGTTAAATAAATACTGGTACATGCATTTCACTGAAATGCTGGTATAAATGAGGGAAAAAGACGGACCTTGGTATACTCAGAGGGGAAAAAGTCCATGACACAGATTTAAGTGGAAAACTTGGCTCTAGTGAACAGCAAGGATCGCGTACACAAACGACACATGGGAAGACCGGGCGAAGAGACTGGGGCAGGTACAGAGAGGAGCAGGGAGGCTGGCAGGCAAGAGAAGGCAAGGACAGTCTGTGCGAGGCAGGCTAAAGAAAGAGGAAGGTGGTGAGAGGAAGAGAGACGGGGCAGGAGACAGAAGAGAAGAAAGGGGAGGGCAGACACAGAGACCAACAGACACACAGGGACTTAATCACAATGGTTATTGCTCTGAGCACCCGATGCAGGAGCCACGGGCCACAGATGTCTGCTTAGACTTAAATTAAATTAAAAATTCAGTTCTGCAATCATCCTAGTCACATTTCAAGGGCTCAACAACCACATGTGGTTAATGGCCACCACCCTGGCAGCACGGAACAGAGCGTCTCTGGCACCACACAGACGTCTCCTGGGTAGTGCTGCTCTGTACCCTTTGGTGTCGTGTAAACTTTTTATAGTGAGCGTGTTATACTTTTGGAGTCCGCAAGGAGAATAAAGACATTTCCAATCTGAAAAAGAAACACACAGGGTTTTGGTCCCGCTGTCCCATTCTGCATCTCTCTAATAGTTCTTTTTCAAACAGCACAGAAGGAAGTTCAAAAGGGAGTTCATAAGGGCTTAATGATCTAGATGCTGCCAATTTCTCGAAGTTCGTTGATTGTTACTAAGTCAGTTAATACTTAACAAGAGTTCAGATGCCACCAAAATAAGGAAGACAACAACATAGATTTGGAACGTCGTGACATCGCTCTTATTCTCTAAAATCTAAAAAAAAAAAAGGTCATGTTACTCATTCTTAGTAAAGCAAGCACAGTTGAGAGAAACCTCTTACAGTTTAGACCAACATTTTAAATTGAAGCTTTTCTTCAAAAGAATAATAGCATTTAAAAATAGTATTCATTTTTTTCTGATTCAATTCAGTACAAAGTAGAGAAGAAAAAATAAAGCCAAAAGTTAACAAAGAAAAAGTGCCACATTAACTGTAAAAGAAAATGGCAATGCTAAGAACCAGTTTTCAAATGAAAGCTGTAACACCAGAACAACAGTTTCTAAAGACTTTTTCATGTAATAGAAGTTTGGATCATCTGGTGGGGTTTTAAGAAAATAACACTTTCCTAAAGAAAAGTTAAAGTCCAGAAAAACATAAGGCACATATACGTTTACGGGAAATGCACAAATAACATTTTGAGACCCTCTGTCCCCTCCAAAAAAACCACCGACTGCTGCTCAAAGATTACAGTCCCAGTCCCTCCTGCTGTCCCCAGCAGCATCCACTTACCCACTGGGTCCAAGGGCAGATCTAATCTGGGCCCTCAAAGTTCTCCTGAAAACCCTGCACAGTATCACATCCACCTTCCTTCCTAGGTAGCTACCTGCTACTCTCCTGCCGGACCCTAAGTTCCAATCACAACCATGTGTCCAAGGTTCCTACCATGGGGCTTTGCATAATACAAAAATATACAAAGTCCCAGTAATTAAGATGGTATAAAATGACACAAGAATATATTGTAGAACAGTGGAGCAGAAAGAACTCTTGCACACTGAGCAATCCGAATACAAGACAAAGTGGCAATACATACCAGTGGAGAAAAAGATGGGACTATGCAATCAGAGATGCTGGTTCGTGCCACTGGTTTATTCGCATGGAAAATTATTCCCTATCTCATACCACACACACAAATAAATTCCATGTGGATTAGACTCATGCTAAAGAGCAGAACAAACTTTTACAAGAAAATATGGTAGGATCTCTTTATGACCCCAAAGTACTCAGAGTACGGTGGGATTTATTAAACATGATGCAAAAAGCCAACCATAAATGAACAGACTAATAAATGTGACTTGATTAAAATGTAAACTTGCACACAACAAAGCACATCATAAAAGATAAGCCACTGGGAGAACATACTTGAAATGCAAAATATCAACAAAAGATAAGCAGCCAGAATATATAAAGAACTAAAGATACATAAGCGGGGGAAGCAATCCAATAAGAAAACACACAGAAGAGAAACAACTCACTGAAGAGGAAACTGAAATAGCCCAATAAACATAGAGAAAAGATGCTCACACTAGAAAACAAAAAAATGTACTACAAATTAGCAAAAAAAAACAAAAAACAAAAACACACACCCGGAAATTTGACAATACCAAGGCTTGGCAAGGATATGGAACACGAGGAACTCTCAGACATTGCTATCAGGAGCTGTACTTGGTACACCTGCTCTGGAGAATGATCTGGCCACATCTCGTGAAGTCAAGGATGCACATGTCCTATGAACCAGCAATTCTACCTCTAGGAAACTCGAAAGAAGATGTTAAATATGCACAAGAAGACAGTATCACATGCTCATAGCAACACTGTTTAATAGCAAAGCATGGAAATAACCAAAACTCCCACTGACAGCAAATGAACAAACTATCATAATCCTAGAATACCAGAAGCAAAAATGGTTAACAGTAGCGAATGACAGGAATTATTGCTACACACATCTGTACGGATATATCTCACACACAACAGTTAAATGAACAAGTTGCAGAAATATACACAGACTATGATACCACACTGCACAAAGTTCAAGATGCACAGAGTAAATACACTGTTTATAAATATACACGCATGTATCGAAACCCATGTAAGGGAGTAACACACTCTCACTTCAGGATGATGGTTCTTCTGCAAAAGGAAGAAGGGGGGGGAAGCATCTGGCAGGGCTACAGAGGGGGCATCAACTATTTGCAAGACATTCTGTATCACTTTAACGTAAAGCGAAGGTAGCAAAATGTTAAGATTCCACTTAAGCTAAGCAGAGATTATATTATTTTCCGTATTTTTCTAAATTCATATATTTCAAAGCTTCAAGGAACCTGCATTTTATTTTATTTTATTTTATTTTTTTAATTTTTTTTTCAACGTTTTTTATTTATTTTTGGGACAGAGAGAGACAGAGCATGAACGGGGGAGGGGCAGAGAGAGAGGGAGACACAGACTCGGAAACAGGCTCCAGGCTCCGAGCCGTCAGCCCAGAGCCTGACGCGGGGCTCGAACTCACGGACCGCGAGATCGTGACCTGGCTGAAGTCGGACGCTTAACCGACTGCGCCACCCAGGCGCCCCAAGGAACCTGCATTTTAAAGAAAAGGCAGCAGAGGCTGACATCTACAAAGTGGCTGTCTCCTAACATCAAGCCTGTGGTTATGGACAGCTTTTCTTTTTTCTTGCCTTCTATATGTATACATATATTTTTTTTCCCCCAGAAAGTCAACCCAGATACTTCTAGTCCAATTTCTTCTCCTATCTTACTCCCAAAACCAACACTGTATTTTCTTGCTCTTTTGGGTTCTTGGAGGGCCTACTAGATGCATTCTCACTTGTCTATAAATTATGCATTAAATGCCTACAATGTGCCAGTTCCTGTGCCAGGAGCTGGAGAAACATACACTGTCTCTTCCTCCACAGAGGTTAGCCTCAAGGAACAGGAACATTAAATAAACATGGAAAAAAACTATACAATTAAAATTGTGGGAACATTATGAAGGAAAAGAACAGGTGCTCTGGGCCCATATAATAGAATGGCCCAGTTTAACCTAGGTTGCATAGGAGGCATACGCAAATGCCAGGAAGGAAAGGATGGAGGGGCGTTCCGGACAGAGACAGAAACCAGCCAAGTGTCGTTCTCACTAGGCTGGCGCAACTCAAGGGCAAGGATTGCTTCTGATTCTTATCTGTGCCCATGACTTCATTGGTGCTTGAACAAATGCTCTCTGGCTGATTCTAAGGCAGCCTCTGAGCAATCAGGAGATTCTGTGCCTGTAGCTCTAAGGCAGGAAAGCAGTCCCTTGGGGATGGCCCAGGAGGTGAAAGGAGTAACAGAGAAACAGGCGGAACAGAGTCTGAACCCACTGTGTATAGAAACTCACACACATCATGCTCCACATCGTGACAGAGCTGAGCCTTTTTCTTCATGTGTCCATCGTTTATCCACCTCCTTCCTTGTACAGTACCCTCCCCCCTACCCTATTCATCAATTCAATTCAATACTTTTAAGGGGATCTATGTGTGCCAAGCTAGGGGCATTAAGACCCACATAAGCATAGCCTCTGCCACCAAGAGTTTTCCTTCTAGACCAGTGGATCACAACCAAGGGTGACTGTGTCACCCAGGGAACAATGTGTGGAGACATGTTTGGTTGTCACAATGCAGCAGGACAGGAGGTGTGCTACTGCCATCTAGCATGTAGGGTCCAGGGATGCGGCTAAGCATTCTATGATGACTCTTGCAGCGACAGTCTCCCACAGCCAAATGTCAGCATTGCCAAGGCAGGAAAACCTGGGGAGATGTTTAGAACCGTGTAGAAGTTGACTGCTAAAGCAGGGCAAATGTCAGGGGTCAAAAGCCAGAAGCCAAGGAAGTCAAATGTCAGAGGCGTAGGAGAGTGGTAAACACCAGGTCATTGGATAAGCAAAGAAACAACGTCAAGAGTGCTGAGGTTGAGGAACTTGCTCTGGACAATGAGCAACGTAATCACACCACAATGCCAGAAGAGAATAAAATGTCGTCCAAATACAAGGTGCAGCATCTAATCTAGAATCAGGGGTGCAAAGGTGCCCTCGGAAGTGACATCTAATTAAAAACCTGAAAACCAGATGAGTTCGAAAGGGATGTGAAGACGAAGGCAGGGTAAAGGGGCCATTCCAGACAGAAGGCACAGCCGGCGGGCAAGCGGGACTACGGAACGGAGGAACACATCTGTACGGCGGAAAGTGGGAGGGGCTCCGGGGCTGGAGAGGCGGCCGGCCCGATCATAACGGGCTTGTGTGATGGCTTAAGAAACACAGACGTTATCTTTAAGGCAGTAAGAAGCCACCGAAAGAATTTACACAGAGGAGTGACACGAACAAGCTTGTTTTAGGACAAACGACTGCTAAGAAACTGAGTAGGAGGGAGCTCCTGACATCCAGACGACAGTCATGGCCTAACGCTGCCCCTTGGAACGGAGGGGAGGCATTCAAGAGACACTCAGGTATTAAGCACCACTCCAGTTCTCTGCTGAGTAATTCCAAGCCCCCCAGACTCCAAAACCTTAAAGTTTTTACATAATTCATCTGTGGCCCAGCCTAACCAGAATTATGTGGCAGCAAACCCAGAACCTGAACTTACTTGAGGCTATTAAGAGCACATTTATCCTATTTAATGTGAATATTTCAAGACAGAAGGACAAATGCTTGATTATGGGGTGACGTCCCAGACCTCACTGGGTAGCATATTAACTTTTTAAGATTCAAAGAAGTCCGTATTCCAAAAATGCAGCTGGGCCCCAGGGTTTACGATAAGGGATCGTGGACTTACACAAGGTGCTAAGTAAACCGTTGTCAAACTCCAGTGAACTGGGCAAAGCAGTTTTCTGGATGATTATTTGTGCAGAATATTTTTCTAAGTCACTATCCTTACTATCAACAGCATGACACTTCCAGATACCACATATATACATACCACATGATTTATTTTATGTAACTTTCCCTTAAAAACCTAGAAATTTGGCATGCGATCCTAACAGACACAGCAGCAGGATATGGGGAAAGAACTAAAATTGTTTCACCAAAATTTATCTGTTGACTTCATCATTCTCCATCCTCCCCAGGACCGCCACATAGAAGGCAGAGTAGGTACACTCAGTCACAGTGAACCAGACCTTCACCTTAGTAGAATAATTCCAAGTAAAGCCAGTTAGGAGTTGCAAGAGCCTGAGGTCACCTCCCAATCACTGCCAGCACAGCCACAAACACATCAGTGACCGGATACTTTCTCAGCAGAGGAGACCTGGCCCCTTTGTACTTGTGCCAGGTGGTCGCTGGGCACAGCGGCAGTGGCGAGGAGGGCGGGCCTGGGTCCCGCTCTCATTCGTTCCCTCCTTCCCTCCACACGTATCTGTGTCCCAGGCACTGTGTATTCTAGGTGCTCAGCATCTAACACTTCGTGAGACAGACGTGGTCCCTCAGAGGTTATGAATTTTACCAGGGCACAAGGAGATGACACATGTAATTACAACCAGGTGTAAGAAGTTAGGATGGGAAAGCATAATGATGACAATATGCAGCAGAGAAAATATGCAACGAAGTCGGAAGGGAAGACTCTAGAGAGACCTCTTTGAGAAAGTGATACTGAAACAGAGACCTAATGTATAGTTAGAAATTTTGATCTGAAGGTACTAGAAACAGAGGAAGAAGTTGAACTGAAGTAAACCAGATGACAGGAGAAAACAGTGGTTGAAAACTAAGGGTGGGAGGGGAAGCCAGAGGAGGCCTGAGCCAGCAGAAACATGTTGGAACACAGCCTCCAGTGCGGGCTGGACACGAGCTATCGTCTATTCATCCTCCTGGAAATGGGACGACGCTTGCTCATGTTCTGAAGGTACTTTGCACTTAAAAAAAAAAACACCAAACAAATGTGGGAAGTGTTTTTAAAATACTCAAACACTTATTTTATGCTTATGTGAGTGAGGGGAAGACGACCCTTCAAATGTGATAAAGTACACCTAAAATGCACTTCAAGTGGACTAAATAAATAGTTGTGTACTGAAACACTGAGAACACTGAGAGCGAGTCTGAATGGTAAATTAGGTCAGCAGTATGCTGCCAACCTTGTAAAGCACTATGGTCTCTGGCAGAGTATAAGAAAATCATAAATTTACCAGAAACATAACTGAGATATTCGGATGTCAATGGAGATGACTTGGGCACATTAAAGTTTCCAACCACAAATATACCCGTGTAAAGCATACTCTGTATTTTGAACCTACGACAGCTGGAAAAGCAAACGCTAGTGTTCTACCCCAACGACCCCAAGGAACCAGCCATTCACTGCCACCATGTTTATTCAGAGGCCCTTGTCATCCCACGCCAGAGTAGCAGACTTTTAAAAACTAGTGTTAGTTGGGCGCCTGGGTGGCTCAGTCGGTTAAACATCCAACTTCAGCTCAGGTCATGACCGCACGGTTTGTGAGTTCGAGCTCCACGTCGGGCTCTGTGTTGACAGCTCGGAGCCTGGAGCCTGCTTCGGATTCTGTGTCTCCCTCTTTCTCTCCCCCTCCCCCACTCACACACTGTCTCTCAAAAATGAATAAAAGTTAAAAAAAATTTTTTTTTTTAAAGAACTAGCATTAGCCATTTTAGTTCTATCTGTGTAATACTTTTTATCCTGTAATTCAAGAGACCTTCTAAACCAAAAGAGCTCTCAGCTAACTCAGTACACCCAGGAGAATCTGGGGGAAATGAAGCCTGCTGCATGGGGAGGCAACGCCTCACAACCTCACAGGTGTTACTTAGTTTCTCTGTGAATAGGCTTTCCTTCCTTCCTTCCTTCCTTCCTTCCTTCCTTCCTTCCTTCCTTCCTTCCTTTCTCTCTTTCTTTCTCTCTTTCTTTCTCTCTTTCTTTCTCTCTTTCTTTCTTTCTGTCTTTTGTTAACTCCTCTCCTCCTCAGCCTTTGCTGGAGTCCCGTACTGACCACGCAGCCCCTCCTGAAGGCCTCAGCGACTGGGCCTCGTGTGTACTCTCCTCTCTGCATAAGCCCTTGCCGTCGGCTGGAGAAGTTGGACTTCCCTCTCGCTTTCCAGGGTCCCAGAAATTCAGCTTCCTCGACAACGGGAACCTTCCCATCCTCTCCAACCCCCCACGAAACAATCCCATGCCAGACTCACCCTAGAACCCGAACTCTGCGACGACACTGTCTCCTCGTTCTTGATGTCCCTTGTACCTCTTTGTTCAGCCCACCTGCACTCCCTCCCTCTCTCCCTCCATCAATTCCACCCTCAACTAATATTCACCAAATACTTGCCTTTTGCCAAGTTCTGTTCTGGGTATGGGGGGAACACAGCACTTAAAAATTAAGACATAATAACTCACAAATACACAAATAAGGAAATAAGATGTATACCGTCAAAGAGTGATAAGCACTGCAGAGACAAACAGAAAGGCAGAGAATGGGGATGTTAGTACTTGGCAAGAGAAGCCCCATTTCAGAGAGGGTGGCCAGAAAATCCCTGGGAGGAAGACACCTGAATAACCCTAACCCTGAAGGAGGTGAGGGATCAAGCTACAAAGAATACTCGTGGGGGCGCGTGGGTGGATCAGTTAGTTATGTGTCTCTTTTTTTTTTTTTTTAATTTTTTTTGATGTTTATTTTTTTTAATTTTTTTTAATGTTTTTTATTTATTTTTGAGACAGACAGAGACAGAGCATGAACGGGGGAGGGGCAGAGACAGAGGGAGACAGAGAATCAGAAGCAGGCTCCAGGCTCTGAGCCATCAGCCCAGAGCCCGACGCGGGGCTCGAACTCACGGACCACGAGATCGTGACCTGAGCCGAAGTCGGACGCTTAACCGACTGAGCCACCCAGGCGCCCCTTGATGTTTATTTTTGAGAGACACACACATTGTGTGAGCAGGGGAGGGGCAGAGAGCCAGGGAGACACAGAATCGGAAGCAGGCTCCAGGCTCTGAGCTGTCAGCACAGAGCCCGACGCGGGGCTCCAACTCGCAAACTGGGAGATCGTGACCTCAGCCAAAGTCGGATGCTTCACCGCATAGGCGCCTCCATGAATCTGACTCTTTTTTTAGGCTCAGGCCATGATCTCACAGTTCGTGCCTGTTTGGGATTCTCTCTCTCCCTCTCTTTCTGCCACTCCCCTGTGCTTGCTGTCTCTCAAAATAAATTAATTTAAAAAACAATGAGTACCCGGAGTACAACGGGGACAGAAACAGTCAGACTTCTGCTACAGACTGACCCCTCTGGCTGCTGCGTGAAGCACAGGCTGCAGTGGAGAGAGAAACCCTGGCTCGCTCTCACCTTGCTTCTCCTAAAGCCCCATCAGGGTACTTCTCAGCCCCACAGCCCTCGAGCTACCGGACTTGGAGAGGGGGTAGGTATCATCCCTGCTATCCACCATCACTCCCCCACCTCCCTGGAGGCCCCTGGCTTCGAATGTCCTGTCATCAGACCTCCCCCACTCCTGTGGCTGCTATCCAACACCCCCTCACCCCCATGACCACCTGCCAAACCAAGAATACTCCTCGGTCATCACTTTCACGCACCTACCCTCTGACCACCACCTCCTAGATTTCCAGCTCACTTTCGTCCATAACCTGGATCCGACAATCCATTCACCCTCCCGGGACGTCCACGCCACTGATCCTACCACCCTTTTACTGTCCGTCATTCCTTGATATGGTCACTTCCCTCTTCCACTTAACAGCCAGTCCCTTCAACTGCACTGCTGCTTTGTGCCTGCTTGGCAGATGGTCTATGACAATTATATTAAATCCCACTCTGCCCCTGCCCAGGGAACAGCTGATGGCATGGAAGGAAGTCCAAAGACGTCAAGAGCAGAGGACAGCTCTTGAGTAGGTGAGAGGGGCTGGTATCCAGCACAGAAGGGGCGCCCCAGACAGGGCCTGTGGGGGGTGGGGGAGGGAAAGCTGAGCGCAGGGCACAGGTTCTGCTGGGTGGCAGCGTTTGGCAGAAGCTGCCTTCTGGTTGCTTCTACATTCCCAGTGGGCGGGAGCCAGGCCATGCAGTGAGAGTGAGGGAACGACAGTGGAGGGAGGATGGAGGAAAGGAGAGAGCAGCAGAGCAGGCCAGCGAATGACCGTGCACGGTCCGTCTTGGGTTACCCAGCCCTCCTCTGCCCTCACTCCTCTCTGCCAGCCTGGAACCGGGCAGGGGCGGTGGAGGGGAGACGGCCGCTTCACCGATACCAGTATTTAACTCCGCTCCCCCATGCAGATCCCTAAGGCCAAGCACTGCTGGACACAGTCCGAAAACAGAGAGGATTCTGTCCCCGACGCCCGCAGGTTAGTTCATTTCAGGTGGACTCCCAACGCTCCTCAGTAAACCCTTTACTCCCCGCTGCTTAATGCCAACGCCAGAGCCCGCAGCACGTGAGGATCCCTGCTTTCTTTAGGTTCCCGGCAACACCCCTTCACCCTGAGCAGCTGAACGTGGCTTCCGTTTTATCGAGGGCAAAGGTCACTTGATGTGAGTGAGCTTCTTCACAACTTCCTTTCTCTAGGGCTCAAACCCCCTGCGTGTTTAACATCGACTGTCCTTTCCTCTTGGCTCACAAACGCTCTTCCCTTTGTTGTCCGGCCAACCCCACCTCTCTCTCTACTTCTTTCGGCCCCAACCTACAGAGCTTTATTCAGTCATCCTACCCTTCCTGCCTCTTGAATTTGTTACATGCACAGGTTATGAAGAGAAAAAGGTATTCCAGATAAAAGAACCAAAATCAACAAATGACACGAGCGGACGGAATATGGAAGATGCGCGAAAACAGCTATAAACTGGTCTCACTACACAGCAGGGTGTGCTGGAGAGTGACAGAAAACAAAGGTAGATGGGGAGGGTGGGACAGGATCACAGTGCAGGCTGATCATTTCTGAACAGGGAAACAGTCCTGATGGAAACAGTGTTTAAGGGAGATGAGACTCCGCACAGGATGGGATGGGAAAGAAGGGACTTGCACTGAAAACAGGAACAGGATGAGGGGGTTGGGGGCAGGGAGGGTGGAAGGCAAGAGGGTGAGGCAATCATCCTGACAAGTATACTGAGAGTCTGGTCAAATGCAGAGGCGGTGAGAAGGAAGAAAAGACAAAAGGCATTTCCCTTTAGGGCGCCTGGGTGGTTCAGTCACTTAAGCGTCTGACTCTTGGTTTTGGCTCCGGTCATGATCTCACAGGTCCGTGGGTTCGAGCCCTTACATGGGGCTCTGCACTGACAACAACGAGTGGACTTGGGATTCGCTCTCTCTCTCTCTCTCTCTCTCTCAATAAATAAATAAACTTAAAAAAACAAAAACCAAAAAACAAAAGGCATTTCCCAGGAAGAAGTGGATAGCACCTGGTGACTGACAGCACACCGTGGACACAGGGCAGCCTGAGTCCCCTGAGAGAGGGGTACGAGTGCTTGGGGATGGAAGGAACGGTGCTCCACTGGTGACCTTGTTAAGGTCACTGCACTCAGAGGCCGGACGGGGCCAGGGCCTCTGAGACCATGTGATTCAGCCCCCTCACTTTACACATGAGGAAGCAGAGCCTAAAAAAGCGCAATGATTTGTCCAAAGCCTCCAAGCAAGTTGCCAAGGGCTGGAACTGGAGCCCTGACCCCTGCCTCCGTCTACTCCACCTTGCTGCCTCCCCTATAGGGAAACAATGCTGCGCTTCCGATTTGCCCACTGAAACCCCTGGGGGCCCCACCACTGCTGATGCCATTCGCCCGATGGAAGCGGCCGCCTGTGGCCGCCTGTGGCCTCCGCACTTACCTGATCCAGGAGAGTCAGCTCCTGACCATCAGGCGGACAGCTGCTGGGCTGACTCTACCAGGACGTTCCTGAAGACGAGCCTGCCTTGCCCTTGCATGGCTTGCCCAGCTGAGACTGTGTTACGTCTCTGGACGGTTTTGAAGTTTCTACCAAGTACCAAGGTGAGAGAGTAAACACGACATAACCCTACTCCAGGGATCATTAACGTGATTTGGAAACTAAAGGGCAAACTATTGACCCTTATTGTTTCCTTCTTCCCCTCCTGTTCCTACTCGGTGACAGAAGTTCGGATACCATTCGCCCCTTCTGTGTCGGCAATCTTAAACCTTGTGTATGCTTTCCTGGCAAAGACTGCAGTGGTGCTTGGTATTCTTCACAGTGTCAGCACACAGACCTCCGCTGATAACAAAAAGTCATCCATAATATTACTAGCAAGGCTTCTACGTTTTCTTTTTCCCAGACGATGTTGATTAGTAACACAGAAGTTTCTAGGTAATCTCCCGGTGAACTTTGAGCCTCGACAGAGGTTAACATGAGTATAGCTTCCAGTGTCTTATGGAAAACAAGCACAATTATTTACACTAAATAAATACGGACAACTTACTTGTCTCATTTCCTCTGTCAGTGTCAAAAAAAAGACTTCAACAAGCTAACACAGACTTCAGCAAGTCATCCATATTGAAAGAGATATTTAGAGTGGACTATCCTGAACTACTTGAACTTATTAACAACTACCTGAATGAAGTCAGTAGATAATCCGGAATAATTTTATCACAGAGGAATTTAGCATTATTTTTTTTTTTCTCTTCTTGCTATTTCAAAGAGCTGCAATGACAAAAAAATTTTTTTGAAGAAAAAATTATAAAATCTGCCAAATCCTTCCTTGGAAAATACTGACAATTCTGTGTTTTCAAAGAACAGTTTTCAAAGACCAGCCCCCACAGAAACGACAGTAATGCGATTAAAAGGTACACAATTTAAGTACTGAACTTGACCCCTCAGTTTGTTTTCTTCCACCTTTATTTCCTCATACTATCCACTCTGAAATTTATTATTTTTTACCACATGCTGTGAGCACCTCAAAAGCTTATACTGAACCTCTGTTTGCTTAGCAGCCTCAAGATTCTCCTTTGTGACTAAGTGTTCAGTTTATTTTCACACACGTAAACTAAGCCCTTGAACTTGGGGTGAGGAAAAGCATTGGGCTCAGTTTGGAAAGGAAGGAACTACACAACAGCTTCCTTTAGAACAGCCTGCATTTTCAGCTTCCTGTATGAAAATAATATTGTATTTTTATAGTAATTGCTAAGAAACAATGAAGAAATTATAATCAAGCCTTTGTATAGTTAAGCCTCAAATCCCTTAAAGAGCAAACAATTTCTTCCAGTAATTTAGATATTTAAATCAAGCAAAGAACAAGAAAAGAGACGAATAAATAGAAATGTGGTACAAATCTTAAAGTGGATTATACAATTTTCGGATTACTATAAGGAGCTCACATTTTCTTTCACTGAATGACAGGCATTAAGACTTTCAGCTTTAAAAATCCCAAATATCAAGCTATTGCATTTAGTAGAGATGACGGGGGAAAGGTTTTCTTTGTCAGTGCAGGGGATGCGACCGTTGTTGTGAAACTGTTTTGATTCAAACACATAAACACACACGCGCGCGCACGCGCACACACACACACACACACATTTATTATTAAACACAGCTTTTCAGACTCTAAGTGAAGCAGAGATAATTGAGTATTCTGTTTAAAAATAGAATTCAAATGCCCCCGGAACCTGGGATCCGAGGGGAGGGAGAAGGCGCCTCCTCGGGGCCGGCTCTCGCGGGCCTCTGTGCCACAGCACAGCCACAGGCCCGGCAGTCGGCTTCCACGGCCATCCCTCACACACGGGTTTCAACAGCTAACACGTGCACCGCCAGAAAGCAGCTTCTGCTGTTCGTCACTCTGGGTTCTCTGCGTGCATAATTCAGTATGTTACTACCATGCATTTAGAAGTTTCCTACCAAGGGTTGTTAAACGAACGGAAGCTCATAATGAAATCCAGCCTCTTGTTCTCCCCGTATTCTTGCCTGCATGCTGGTGCTTCGTCTTATTCACGCATTCGAGATTCAAGTGTGGGAGAGAACGTCATTCCCCTGGGCCACTCAGGAAAGAGCAACACAGATGTAGAAAGCTCTAGAACAATTTCCTGGATGTTATTTAACCTGCCCTGATCCCACAGCATCCAGCAGCCGACCTAGCAGCTGGTTCACAAATCCACGGCCCCGCAGAAGCATACGGCCCCTGTCTAGGAGACCAAAGCCAGGCGGACAGCAGCCCGACTCACAGTAAGCTCCAACACGGCCAGCGCCACAGTCCACTGCTACGGCCCAAACTCCGCCAAGGAGAGGGGTGCCTGGAGGAGAAGCTGTGGTAGCCAATGTCTGGAACGAGCGCTCAGGGTTCCCTGTCCCTACCTGGCATCAGACACCTGGAAAAGACGACGAAGGAAGGTGCGCCTTCACAGTTCCCAATAACCCTTACCGCGTCCTCTCCCTGGAGCACCCTGTGCCATACTGCCCCTGACCCTTCTGCACCCTCCTGGCCGGTGACCGCCACCCCACATGCACCTTATTCACTGGTTCACTCTATCTTTTCATGTGCCCATGAGGGTCTCAGGTCAGCGGGGTGAGGAAGGTCATCTGCTCGTCTCTGTGTTTATCCCTGGTTTCCAGCACAGTAATTGGCACGGGGCAGTCCTTCAGTATTTGTTACTGAACTTTTTGTTGGCGAGTTGTCAGAGACCGAAATGAAGTCTATTTTCTAGTACGTTCACCTCCAAGCCCCGCCCCCAACCATGCCTACCTCCTACTCTATGTCTGGTGCTTATTCCTCCTATCTGATGAAAACTACTATTGGGGAAGGATATAATAAATCCTTTCAACGTGAAAGGAAAAAGATATGTGGTTGACCTCTCCTAGTGACCCTACAAAACGATGGCATGTCAATCACCTAGATGTGAATGGAAGAGACTCCCGGTGGCAGCCCGGAGGCATACCGCGGGCAACTGCTTCCCTCCTACACACAGCCAGACCACTGCATGAAGTTTTCAGGCTCGTTTTTTCCCTGCGTCTTCGGCCCCGCTGGCTCTGTCTGCCATCTCTGTCCCTGGTGCCCTAGACCCACCTGAAAACACGACACAACTTTAAATAACATACTGAACAACTGCATGACAGCCATACAGTACCCTTCACTTCCTATCTGTCCCTTTACATTCTCGGCAAAGGCGGGAGCTGCCTGAGGGCAGGAGCCACGTGTACTTCTCTACACTGGGTCCTAGCCAATGCTGAGCACACAGTAGGCATGCAACAGGGCGTTACACACAAGATTTGCAATCCAGCAAGCATGGGAAATGTTTTACAAACAGACTACCCTCACTGTTACAAAAGCATCCAAAATAACCAGAAATCTGGAATGAGCAATGATAATATTGATGCCGTTAAAAAAGCAACACACGTTTCCTTACAAGCTTTACTAAATGTCAGACTCTGAGCTACGCCCTTCACAAGACAGTCTCTCATTTAATCCTCATGACGTTTGGAGATGTCCAACACCTCAGTTACACTGTGAACTGGGGCAGTCGGCAGACTGACTGCAGAGAACATTCAAATGGCTCATGAAATCAAATATTTAGCATCCCCCAAATATTTCTTAACAGTATGGCTAAGAAGATGTAAAGCGATTTAAAAGAACTGCTTTAAAATACCTTTTCATCTCTGAGTCCAAACCCATGCAGTTTCCTTTGTGGGCACACCACCTCTGTCCCACCCTCCCTGTCGGTCAGACAAATCTCGCACACCCTGAAAGTCCGCTCAAGCATCGCCCAGCTCCTGCAGTGCTCCCACGGCACCTCGCACATGTCCACATTCTACCAGCGGCCCTGATCTGGTCCCTGTGTCTGATTATTTCCCCAGGAGAATCTGAGCTCCTGGTGGCAGAGAACCTTGTCTTTCCATCTGGGTACCCAGGTCTCTAGCACAGCATCTACCACACAACAAGTGCACGGTCACTGTTTGTCTTCGAAATAGTTGTAAGAGTAGCTTTACAATTTGTAGTTTGCAATGCCTATCTCTCACAGAAGATCTGTATCAAGATCAACATCATAACTTTCAACTCAATAATTTAAATCTGTCTCCATAGCAACTCGGCAAAGTGCTTCTTACAATACTGAGAAAGGCAGGCTCTAACTTCAGGTTCAACGCACTGAAATACTTCACAATCATTTGCTTTTGTTCTTAGCAGGAAGAGACAGAATGACAGCATTTAACTCTCTGTAACTTCTAAGAACACTCTAACTTCACCATTAACAATAAATCAAAACTTATTTTTTTCTAACATAACTAGACTGTCATCTCCATTAATAAAGAGACAGCATCTTATTACTTCCCAAATTGAAAGTATCTGTAAGAGAACAATACATCTAATGAGGGCCATAGCTGTATTTCAGACTCTGACAGACCAAAAGATATAAATTGTGACACTCTATTTTTAAAGTAAACATCACTTCTTTCTGACAGTTGACCTTTTATAAAAGATGTCATGGACAATTCTAGAAGAGATTAGAGGAGAGACTTCTATGGGCGAATGTAAAACATGGCCCAAATTAGGCAAGGGGGTGGCATAAAACAACTCAAGACCTCTATCAGTTCAGTAATTTTAACTCAAAGGCAAGGTAAAATGAATTCGACTTTTCATCTTTCATTATAATGGCTGCGTGCTTTCTGAAAGTTTGCTGATTTCCAGGATATTAAATTTCAAGTTCTGGGCATTTGTTCACTTTTTTTTCCCCCCTTAATACTTGGTTGGTTCCCTTCCTTCCTTCCAGACGCTCCCTCCACCCCTAAGTATTAGACCTCTAAAAACGACTGGTGGTACCCTGACGGCCCTAAGTTCTTGTAAGGGTAACAAAGCAGAAATGTAAATATACCTCACGGATAGGCTAACTCTACTAACTATACACTCCTATTTCTTTACTACAGATGCCAAAGAAACATAGATGATGACCACACATCCTACCTGGAAAAGCTATCTAGGGAAGGGGAGTTATTAAACCCTAATGGAAAAGATCTCATCCGAAATTTAGTATCTTTCAAAGCTTACGTTGAAAAGCCCGTCCTTCTCAAATTTTCCTCCCGGAAATAATGGTATATTAACAGAAACAATACTCATTTTTTGGTTTTGGTTTTGTATGACAAATAGGATGCTCCGCTTTATGGGTGAAAGCTCAACAATTTAGATAATGAAGGCCTCCGATAATGCGGAGACTCACTGACACGCTCAAAAGGCAAGATTCAGCTGCAGCAATACACGAACAGAAATTCACTGCGCCGTCCTGGTGAGTGCAGCATACACAGACATCAATCCACTGCAGGAGCCTCATTTATCATGTTTACTCATGAGTGTTTCTGCTGCTTTTGAGCAGCATCCGAGGAACATGAATTTCCGCAGTAACTTAGGAGACCAGGTCACCTGGCTTCTAGAAGTCTCTATCAGAAACTCTAAAAAATGGTGAGAAGAATGAGAAAATAAACTTGGCCCACACATTCAAACAATTTGTCCTTTTATAGGTCCCTCCCACCTGAATAAGTAATGTTCAGTCTTTTGGGCTGAACTATGGTTCAGAACCTCACACCTCAACATTCTCCATGCTACATACCACGTCAGAGTTCACTTGTAATTTGTGCCTGTAAGTTTTTTTTTTTTTTTTATTCTGGCTCAAGAGCACCCTTTGAAAAGAAATGGTCATCCATTCATCAGGTAGACTATGTATGAATACGTAACATCATCAGGTAATTTTGTTATTTTTTTTTCCAGTAGCACATCGTAGTCTCTGTGCCTCAGCATCCAGAAACCAGGCAGAACTTAGCCCACAGGGAGGTTCAGTACCACATGACTGACTCAGCACAGCTTTAATTCTGTGTAGTACCCTACAGTACAGAAAGACGAAGCAGGGGCCAGTCGCCTCTTTAAAAGTGCTCCTTCAGTTCCAATAATTTCAATTTCAGCACCTAATTTGCTGTGGCTCTGCTAGACTGGCTTAGTGAAGGCATTAAAAGCGGACTGTGTTTGTAGCCAACTGGCCTGTGTACCTAATGTAAAAGGGTAGCTACATCACAGTGACATCCCATTCTGACTGCAGCAGTGAAAATGGGACTCCATGGAGGTATCCCAGGGATCCAAACAAGTCCGTGGACCTAATAAGCACAAGGTAATACCACAAAGGCTGTCAATAACACTAAGAAAACACCTCAGCTCATTCTTCTCGCTCAAATGTTCCCGGAGTGGAAAAAGAAGAGGAAGACGAAGAGGGAAAGATTCAAAGAGAGAGATGAGAGAAGGGAATATGAATACATTTATTAGATAAACAGTATATCCTTACTCTCTGAACATTATGCATCAAACTCAATGTTTCCTATATAACACCATCTCCCTGAGCACTTTTTTTTTTTTAATGTTTATTAATTTTTGAGAGAGAGAGAGCAAGCAGGGGAGGGGTAGAGAGAGAGGGAGACAAAGAACTCAAAGCAGGCTCCAGGCTTAGTCCTGTCAGCACAGAGCCTGACATGAGGCTTGAACTCACGAACTGAGATTAATGATGTGAGCTGAAGACAGAGGCTTAACCCACTGAGCCACCCAGGTGCCCTTCCCTGAGCACCTTTTAAGTCAGGAGTTCTGCTGGGTCCTGGGAAACAGAGATAAATGAGACCAATTCCCTGCCTTTAGGTTTGTTAGGAAGACAGACAAGAAACCATACAGTCACAACACAGTGTGGAAGGAACATTAGATGAGAGCAAGGTGTTATGGGAAAAGGGAGGGGGTCTTTAACACAACTGGGCAGGAGGATTGGCAAAGAAGCTAAATCTTAAGAGAATAGATAAGGAAAGGATAGGAAGGTGGGGAAGGAGGGCAGGGGCATTCCAGCAAAGAGAGGGATATGCAAATGATCCCTCTACTCCAATACTTTTTATCACCCAATAATCTCCACCTCACTATCTTCCTTTAACCTGAAGAAAGCTAACGCCTTCACACAGAGGAAAATGGACATTCTGGAGTACGTATCACGAGAGGGAAAATTGCACACATGCATGCTGTGGGAATGTTTTATAAACACGAAAACTTGTAATGACAAGAAGCAACACTTGTTTTTGCACGTATTGTTTGTTGGACACCTTGTTACAAAGTTTGAGACCAAACAGAAGTGCTAACAGGTTTAAAAAAAATTTTTTTTTTAGTGTTTATTTATTTTTGAGGGAGGGGGGAGGAAGGGAAGGAGAGGGGAGGAGAGAGAGAGAGAGCGCACGCATGCGCACGCGCGCGCGCACACACACACACACACACACACACACACACGAGTGGGGGAGGGGCAGAGAGAGAGGGAGACACAGAATCCAAAGCAGGCTCCAGGCTCTGAGCTGTCAGCACAGAGCCCGACACAGGGCTTGAACCCACTAGCCATGAGATCATGACCCGAGCTGAAGTCGGACACTTAACCCCTGAGCCACCAAGTTTTAACAGGTTTTAAAGCAATTATAAATGTATGAAAATCAGGTGCATTTGTTTAATTAGAAAATATATATATATATATATATATATGTATATAACTTAAAAACAGATGAAGTGGATGAGGTTGGAGTCACTCTGGAAAACAAAAACTCTAGATTCTTTTTTTTTTTTTAATTTTTTTTTCAACCTTTTTTATTTATTTTTGGGACAGAGAGAGACAGAGCATGAACGGGGGAGGGGCAGAGAGAGAGGGAGACACAGAATCGGAAACAGGCTCCAGGCTCCGAGCCATCAGCCCAGAGCCTGACGCGGGGCTCGAACTCACGGACGGCGAGATCATGACCTGGCTGAAGTCGGACGCTTAACCGACTGCGCCACCCAGGCGCCCCTAGATTCTTATGTCCATGTGACTCTTAATTATTTCCTTGAGTCCTTGAGAAAGGAAAAACGGTTTCCTTGTCAAATAGTTTTAAACATTTACTAAGGGCTAACTCATATATTTTCTCATTTAAACCACAACCAGAGGAAAAGTGTCTTCAGGCTACGGTCCCAGTTACAGAGTATAAAGTAGGGAGGCAGGATTAGAATCCAGTTTTTCTGACTCAAAGTCTGGGCACCCTTACAAACTAGACACTTAATCCCGCTTAATATCATCGCTGTTTTCTCCTCTAAAAAACTAATTTTGAGAAACAAACTGTTAAAGGAATAGCTTGCTCTTTCAACCATAAATTATTTTAAAATGCTCAGGTTCACAGTGCCCACCCTCTCCTTGTAAGAGAAACTAAAATAATGCACATAATAACTCTCTGCCCTCATGGCCATTTGAAAATAACTCCATTTCTTTCTCTTCTGTTTCTTCCCTATAGTTGACCACCAGCTATGCTACTGCTGCCCCAGCAAACAGCTATTACATATTTTTCAAGATCCTAAATACAGTACCTTGATTCAGATTCAACCTTATATGGACACTGAGAAGATATTATTACAATATGCTGGCTTCACTCCATTTATAAAATAATTATACAATTAAGCTTTTTAATGATAAAAATTCTTAAATTCTGTTTAAAGTTTTTTATTTTATTTAAAGTTATAATGTGTTAAAGAAGAGAAATACTCCTCAATGAGACTAAGTTTGTGGCAAGGTATTCATATCTTTATAACAATGCCCCCACTTCCGGCCGCCAGATTTTCCTCCTATTCAACAGTAATCTTGTCAGCAACACCTGCCGCTACTGTTACAGCTTGTTACCATGACCACTGCCAACAGTCTTAATAGAAACAAAAAGCAGGTTTGTCAATTAAACCCAAGGGAACATTTGCTATACGAAGACTTCTCCTAGAATATTCTAACTCATTTTTCTGAATAAAGCAACCAAGGAGGAGGTCTGCAACCAACGCAAAATAAATTTTAGGAACTACTACTTTGGATTTGATGTCATCAATTTTATTTTTCTTAATTTTTTTTTAATGTTTATTTATTTTTGAGACAGAGAGAGGCAGAGAGCATGAACAAGGGAGGGTCAGAGAGAGATGGAGACACAGAATCTGAAGCAGACTCCAGGCTATGAGCCGTCAGCACAGAGCCAGACGTGGGGCTCAAACTCATGGACCGTGATATCATGGCCTGAGCCGAAGTCGGACGCTTAACCGAATGAGCTACCCAGGCGCCCTGATGTCATAAATTTTATCTTAGACTTCAACAAAGTAAGATGACTAAGTCATCAAATTCTCCAAAAAGGCCCTCTTATCCCACTCTTTACAGGCTAAATCTCTTTGCACTCTTACTTGCCTGTGTCACAGAATTTACGACCCTGTGAGATAACAGATACAAGGCTCTGCATATTCACTGTTGACTCTCTTAACTTCTCAGAGCCTCGGTATCTTCACTGTCTTGGGGAGGAAAGTTTAAAGGAAGACCTTAATGGAACCATACTGTATAAAATTAGAAAAATTTAACAAAAGAAAAACTAATTAAAGTTACAAACACACACAAGAGTAAGCAGAAGAAAGGAAATAATGAAGATCAGAGCAGAAAATCAATGAAATTTTCAAAAAAAGAAAAATGAAGGAAACCAAAAGTTGGTTCTTTGAGAGGGTGGAAAAAAAAAATTGAGAAACTTCCAGCTGAACAGTTCAGGAAAAAAGAGAAGATACACATCGCCAGTATTAGTTCAAGAGAGGTGACATCACCATACAGATCCCATACACATGAAGACGATAATAAGGCACTATTATGAAAAACTTTATGGCAGTAAATTCAACAGTGCACGTGAAATGAAGTCTGTGAAAGATACAAAGTACCAAAACCCACTCAAAAAGACATAAATACCTGGAATAGCCACAGATCTATTTTAAAAAACTGATTTTGTACTTTAAAATCTTCCCTCAAAGAAAAGTCTGGATCTAGATGGCCTTATTGGTGAATTCTAACAATTAAGGAAAAAACAGTACCAACTCTACACAAATTCTTTCTGAAAAATGAACAGGAGGAAATACTTCCCAACTTCTTTTATGAGACCAGCATCAACTTGGCACTAAAGCCAGACAAACACATCACAAGAAGCTATTACATCCCTCATGAACACACATGTAAAAATTCTAAACAAAATCTTAGCAAATCAAATTCAACAATACAAAGGAAGGATAATATATCATGACCAAGTGGGGTTTATCCCAAGAATGTAAGGCTGGTTTACTGTTCGAAATATACTCAACGTAATTTACCGTATTAGCAAACTAATAAATTAAAACCATGTGATCATCCCAATAAAGCCAGGAAAGTATCTAACAAAATCCAAAAACCATTCCTGATTTAAAAAAAACAAAAAACAAAAAACAAAACTTAGCAAACTTAGAAGAGAATTTCTTCAACCTGATAAAGGGAATCCACAAAAAATTACCGCTAACATCACACTTGATGGTGAAAGACTGAATGACTGCTGAGACAAGGATGTCCGCTCTCACCTCTTCTATCTAATATTATACTAGAGGTTCCGATTAGTGCAGTAAGACAAGAAAAAGAAACAACAGGCATCCATACTAGAAAAGAAAAAATGAAACTGTCTTCATTCAAATACGACATTCTTTATGTGAAAAAAGCCAATGGACTTCACAAAAAAAGCCAGAATAAGTGAGTTTAACAAAGCTGCAGGATGTAAGATTTATACACAAAACTGAATTCATATACAAAACTGTATTTCTATCCTAGTAATGAACAATTTTATGTTGAAATTTTTAAGACCACCACTTACAATAAATAACGCCACAAATATGAGATACTTAGGGATAAAACTTGACAAAAGATGTGCAAGCTCTGTACTTTAAAATGTTGCTGAGAAAAATTAAAGACCTAAACAAACAGAGAGAAATAACATGTTCATAGGTTGGAAGACCCGGTATTGTTAAGAAGTCAATTGTCTTCAAACTGATAATACAGATTCAATATAATCCCAAACAAAACCTCAGCAGGCTGTTTTGTATAAACTGGTAAACTGATTCCAAACTTCACATGCATATGCAAAAAATCTGAATAGTCAAAACAACTCTGAGGAAAAGTTGGAGGAATGGAGGAATGACAATACCAAATTTCAAGACTTATTATAAAGCCATAGTAATACAGTGTGAGACTAGCATAAAGGGAGACAAATAGATCAATGGAACAGAGGGTCTCAAATGGATACAACACTTATGGACAACCAACCGATTTTGGAAAAGGTGCAAAGGCAATTCAGGAAAGAGAGTGGTCAGTTCAACAAATGGTGCTAGACCAACGAGACATCCACACGCAGACAGCATGAACTCTGATCTGCACCTTGCACCACATGCAAAAATTAAGTCAAAATGGATCAGATATCTAAATGTAAAATCTAAAACTGTAAGACACCTACAAGAAAATGCAGGAGATAATCTTGATGACCTAGGGTTAGGTAAAGATTTTTTAAATAGGATACCAAAAGCATAACCCATAAAAGAACAAACTGATAAACTGAGCTTCACAAAAACCAAAAACATCTGCTCTTTCAAAGGCATCGTTAACAGAATTAAAAGACAAGTCAGACTGAAAGAAAATATTCACAGATGATATATCTGAAAAAGAATCCATACCCAGAATATAAGAAGAACTCTCAAAACTCAATAATAAGAAAACATACAATCCAATAAATGAGTAAAAGATTTGGCATTTCACAGAAAAATGGCAAATAAGCACCGGAAAATATGCTCAACGCATTAGTCATCTGGAAAATGCAAATTAAAAGCACAATAAGAAACCACGACATGCTTATGAGAATGGCTAAAATTAAAAAGACTGACCACACCAACTACTCACAGAGATGTGGAGCAAATGGAACTGCCATGCAATGTCAAAGGACACAACAACATGAAAAATAATTTGGCAGTTCCTAAGAAGTTAAACATATACCCACCATATGATCCAGCCATCCCACGGCTAGGTACATGCCTAAGGGGAAAGAAAGCGTATGTCCATACAAAGACTTGCATATAAAATGTTCAGATAGGTTTTATTTGTAATGGCCAGAAATTGGAAAGACCCAAATGGCCATCGACAGTGAAGAGATATATAAATTGCAGAGTATCTGTATCCCTCAGCGATAAAAAAGGCATAAACTACTGACACACTCAACAATATGAACAAATCTCAGCACGATTATGCTGAGTGAAAGAAGACATCCTATGAAAAATCCACTTCTATAAAAGCCCACGATAGGCAAACTAATCTATAGTGACAGAAAGCAGATCAGTGGTTGCCTGGAGACAGGGGCGAAAAGGTGTGAGGGTAGAGTTCCAAAGGGATACAAAGATACTTTTGTAGTTACGGACATTCCCATTATCCTCATTGTGACGATGGTTTCAAAGATGCAAACGTGTCAGGAGTGATGGCACTGTACCCTTTAAACCTGTGCCATTTATTTGTGTCAATTATGCCTCCATAAAGATGGGGGGAAAGTAACTGCCTAAACTTTATAATATCCATTTTGAATTGTCCTTTTTTCATCGGCATACTAAACCTCTTTCACTGTAGCAAAGCAACTGATTTAACTGCTTTCCTTTGACCTTTCCTCTATATAAACAGCACTGTAAAAGCAAATTACTATTGGATGGAAAAGTGAACCAACTGGTCTCCCTGGATTGCACAGTGGTCTGTTTACTGGCTTCAAATGAAGCCTGAATGTTTAGCTCAACTACCAGTACAGAATGTTGCTCACTTAATAGTGAAAATATTATAACCACGAGCCACCCTAGAGCAATTCATGAATTCAAATTGGCATTTACTGCACATGTACTCTGTCCGGCATCGTTTTAAGTGCTGGATTTCAAGCAGAATGGTCAGTACCAAATTACAAACCCATTCTGTACCTACCCTGGAAATGCTCGGTAAGTCAATGCATTTAAATAACACAACTAAAGAAAATCGACAGAAACAGGCTGATCCTTCTAACACAAAGTTAAGATAATAAATGCTAGTGATAAGATTATTAAAGAGTTGTACACTGACAGTTTAGAATTCCAGATAAAGGTATCTCTTGAAACCTAAGTGAATTCGGGACAAATATGCACAAAGTACTCTCACACATAGCTGGAAGAGCAGAGCCTGTCAGCTAGAAGAGGTCCTGCCAGCTTGGAAATAAAAAAGATGCGAAAAACTTAGGGAGACAGAGACAGAGGAAGACAAATACCATACGATTTCACTTACATGCAGAATCTAAAAACAAAAGAACGAAACAGCCTCTTAAATACAGAGAACTGGTGCTTGCCAGGGAGGAGGGAGGTAGGGGATGGTGAAATAGGGGCAAGGGATTAAGAGAGACAAGCTTCCAGTCGTAAAATAAGTCACGGAGATAAAAAGTACAGCATAGGGAATATGGCCAATAATACTGTATGATGACACATGGTGACTACACTTCTCTGGTGAGCCCTGAGTAATGCAGTGAATTGTTCAATCAGTGGGCTGTGCCCCTGAAGTTAATACAACACTGTATGTCAATTATTCCTCAATAATAATAAAACTTAGGTAAACAGATCCAAAGTGATTTAAACTAAAATCATAACTAGAAACCTTTAAGTAAATTCTCTAACTGCTCATATCAAAGACAACAAACACACTATACCATAGTGTATACTCTGCAGTCAATTATAGAGAATTCTAAGCTAGCTGCACCAACGATGGTAATGACAGCTGACAGAAGATGTGAACTCATTTACTCATCACAAATAAAACTCAATGGGTCCACATCTCCTGCCACAAATACAGGATATTTTACAGCTTATCAAGGCTATGTGATAGCCATGTGAAAACCTTTTACTCTCTTTTTTCCCCTTGCAGTGGTACTTCTCTTTCAAGCTTTTTCTATAAAAGGATCCAATCAACTCATGCAAGGGCCATAAAATCAGCAAATATCCCTTGTTAGGGATAATTGTTGATGACATTATGCTTCACCTTCCCTTAGAAACTGTTATTCCTTTCCCCAAAATTTCAGGTTGCCTCTGAACGGTCATGTTTTTATTCTCAAAGGAACAATTTTACTAAATGATAAGCTTTTAGTGAATTTTGACTGACATAATGATTCCTTGTCACATGTCCTAAACACATCATACCCAGATTTATATCCACATTAAACACTGCTAATCTCCCAAACACTCTGTTATCATAGCATTCCAGACCAGGTTCTGCGAGCATAGTTTGTAAATATTCTCATTCCCACAGAGAAGCAGTAACCATTAAAACAAAAGATGAAAAAACAAACCAGTATTTGGTCATTTCACCTTCTGGTTTTTGTTTTTCAGGATTTTAAGCACAAAATGGTTCCATTTTAGGTAAAATTGTAAGAAGCACCCAAAAGCAGCCACATTCAAGTGCTGGTCAGTAACAACAGGTCCCCATCAAGGGCTCTTCCAGTACCTAGATACCTTTCAGTAAAATGTGGAAATGACACCTGTTGACCAAATGTGTGTTTCTGCAGGACAGCTCCACTGTCAACGGCTGCACTATTATCACACTTCCTCTTGGAGGAACATGTCCCATCATGCCCCATCTCCACGCGCCCTCACAACAGTGCTCGGCTGGAGCACTTTCCAGCGAGCTGCAGGGTAAGGAACCTTAAGTGTTTGCTCCATGTCACAGAGCTAATTCCTAATACTACCAGCTCGAAGGTCTTTCCCCCTTGAGGAGCAAGTCTCCCAAGCGAGGCTCCCAGCAGGACCACACTTGCCTGAGAATGCGGACCCCTACCCATCAAGCCGTATTGGACTGGACGCCCTAACAAGGAAAAGAAACTTCGCTGCGAATGGGCGAGGTGCACGTGCCGGTTTGTCTTCCACGCTTTGGCTCTCGTTACCCTTGGCTCCATAATCTTGCAAAGTCAGGCAGGTCTCTTTTGTCACAAGACAAGACTGTTGTACCACGATGGACCAGCCCCACTAGGAGTGTGATTATTGCTCCTGACGACGTGTAACGTGGTGTTAAATATTCACAACAATCCTGATTTCAAATCCTATTGGTGTTTATCATGCGAGCAAGTGATACAGTATAACGTTATAACAAATAAGACGCATAAATGAGTAATTCATCCCTCCTTCCTCCTAGGATTCAACATTTCGTTAATGACAGCATGGAACACTGGTTTCAAATGGTGATCCTGGAGTGCCTGTGAGGCACTCGTCCAGCCTTCCACAGCCCTCTGAAAATAACCTATTTTATCATCGGGGTTTCATGGATAATACATTCATAAAAGAAGTCTACAAAACATATACTCCCACCCTTACAGAATTTCTGTTTACGATTTTGCTACCTTTGAGATGTTGAGTAAAACTTACTTAAGTTCAGACTTCACTGACACAGGAGC
This sequence comes from Neofelis nebulosa, assembly GCF_028018385.1. Classification (NCBI taxonomy): domain Eukaryota; kingdom Metazoa; phylum Chordata; class Mammalia; order Carnivora; family Felidae; genus Neofelis; species Neofelis nebulosa. Next base: position 33,588,096 of record NC_080799.1, read on the forward strand.
AAGAGCTGACTGAATAGCTTCTGCATTACGATTCAGTAGAGAAAATAATAAGCAAGACTTCTCTACTTAAACGACAGAAGCTACAGCTGAAGCACATTAGAAAAGTCTATTTACATACACAATACATATAAATTACTTAGAATCACTTCACAGATTGTTTACAACTGTGAGGCACCTTATCAGCCTAAACCCTACACCCATCTATTAAGAAGTCCATTTCAATTGTTTTACACCTTCCATAACTCAAATTTGTCCCCTAGTTACACTGAATCTAGGTAGAAACAAGACATTTGCACCCCCCTCCCCGCCCCCATTATTTAATGCTACCTGTTGAATTATATTTACCAGTGATCAGAAAAGCCAAAATTAAAAGAGTGGAAATCCTGTGTCTGGGAAAGTGATGTTGTCATTTTAGGGGATGCAGTAGAGGAGTGAGCTTCACAAGCCCAGAGACAACGGCATGAGGGATGCAGGCCTCTCTCTGCAGGGTCTCCTGTTTGCCACTGTCCGTAAGAGCTGCTTACTCTCTGCTGGACATATAGGCTGTGAGCTTTTCTATTCTGAATGATGCTACCTTCGAAGAATTCATTAGTAAAGAAGGAAGCTAACTACCTCATAAAGAATAAAATCATTTCAGAATACAGAATAAGCTGTACTATATCAGATGCATTTTAACCATTTTTTTTCTCCAGGAGGTGATAAGGGGTGCCTCCAGAAATCAACATTCTTTCATTTCAGCTCTATAAACTGATTTCAAAAGGGTTATACAATTTGCAGGGATCTATGGTCTCAATACAGAGATTTTTTTCCATGTAATTAATAACTTTTGATGCAGTTAATAACTTATGCAGGAAATTAAACCTATAATATTGATCTCATTATCATTAAAATCCAAAACATTTCTTTCCCAGCCTTTGAACAGTTTTGGTAAAATTCAAAATACATGAATTCTTAGCATATTAGGTATTTGTTGAAACTCTTATGTGAAATAATAAGCATCAATCTATAAGCCAAAAGAAAATCATCTCAGTTATATTATGTATATATACACATAAACATACATATATATACATATATACATACACATATTTATGTGTGTTTGTGTATATATATATGTGTGTGTATATATGTGTGTGTGTGTATATATATGCATATTTATATGCATATATGCGTATGCATATATATATATACACATATATATATATATACATATACACACACACACACACACATATATGTATATATGCACACTACAGTAATTTTAAAAACCGAGATGCTATAAGCTACTCAACGTGACCTCTTAGAGAGAAATACTCTATTAAATTACAACTTTGCTTAAAAGACACTGGCCTGGGGTGCCTGGGTGGCTAAGCCAGTAAAGCATCTGACTCCTGATTTCGGCTCAGGTCACGATCTCACAGTTCACAGGATCAAGCCCTGTGCTGGGCTCTGCGCTCACAGCACAGAGCCTGCTTGGGATTCTCTCTCTCTCCCTCTCTCTCTGCCCCTCCCCTGCTCACTCTCTCTCTTTCTCAAAATAAATAAGCTTAAAAAAAAAAAAAAAGAGACACTGGCGTGCATTCGTTGTATGGTGAATTTAGTCAAAGTTCTTTAATGAAAAATTAAGTAAGTAAAAATGCTCCTCTCTCTACTGAGGCGGGTGTGGGGAAGAAGAATCTAGAAAATAAAGATACTTAAAAATATATGCAACTTACTATAGTATCTTCTCATATGGCAGGGTGATAAGAGGGTGTTCAGCCTACAAAAGTAATACAATGTATTTATGCCTTAAAATGAAACAAACCACCTCTCCCAAGTGTGAACATAATATTACTATTTTATATAAACATGCCTATGTTTTTCTAATATTTAAATAATAAAAAATACGGCATATTCAAGCTACAGTGGCGTGGTTTTCCTGAATACAGAGGGAAGACAGAGTTGGAAGCATACTCTTCTCAAAATTAAAGGGTAAAAAACCAAAGTCAAATTCCATTTTTAGCCTAGTGTTCCAATGGTTATTAAGAGATAGGAATCAGGAGTCAGATTTCAAGATGCCAAGATTTGAAATCTGCAATTCATTTTATTTTTATACAGAAGAGGAAACTAAGTTAACATCTGCTATCCAGAATATAAAATTTAAAGTCTTGATGTGAACCGAATTCTTACTTTTAAGGTGAACTTCGAGTCCTTTTCCATTCACAAATGGGACTTGATTTATTAAGTTCCCTGCTTTGTATCTCGAGTTGATCAAAGCACATTTTCTTAGTACAATCTGTATTGTTCCAAGTGTTTTATAAACATCTTTTGTGAGAGTTTACAGGAGTGATCTGAAATCATATCCAAGGTTTCATCCTATGAGTCAGTTATTCTTAAAAGGAAATGGAATCTCCGTCTTTATCACCTTTATTTCCTGATCTATCACAAATCTAATTCTAATCTGTCTTGGAATTTGGAAAAAATCATTGGTAGGGTTATCAGCAGAAATTACTGGCATTAAATACTAGGCAGGGCAAAGGAAAAAAAAGGCACAATATCATTATGTGGACATGGAAATTACAGGTCTACAAAGTATCTGAACTTTCATAAAAGTCCCTTAGCCAATAAGGATAACTCTCACGGCTCGTCTACAATCTAGCCCTACACTGATACCCCCAAATCTGTATTCCCTGTCCTCATCTGAGATCCAAGCTGTCCATCCAGCTGCCTGCTGGACTTGTTCACGTGAATGCATTCATTCATAAAGATACTTGCTGAATACCTACTACATGCCAAGCACATTATGGTAAGCTCTGGAGATTCATAGCAAAGAAAAGAGACAGTCCTGTCTTCACGGGGCTTCTAATTGTGAAGTCCACGCCAATCAAATAATCACAAAAATACATAACATACAAGTTGTGATTAGCCCTATGGACCAATCGAAGCTAGTCTAAAACTGAACTGAGCCCTTATTATCGAATGGAAATGGTGTCTTCACAGGTTACCAAAGCCACACATTTGGGAAGCATTCTTGACCCGCCCTTCCTGCTCAGATCTTCCTTCCCAATCTCTGGGTCCTGCCTGTATTTCCAGAGTTGATGTACATGATTGGCTCTGCCCAGCATAACCTTTCCCTACTTCTTCTGGGAAATCCCAATGTGATGGTGGTAAAAGTTTCAACAGAGACCCCTTCTGATAAAGGCACAAAACCCAAGGCCAAGAGAGCCCCTGGGATTTTAACAACTAAATCTGAGAGGGAGAAGGTTTTTTATCCTTTTAGTTGAAGAGTGTGAAGATGGCCCCCGTCCTGTGGAGAAGCTGGAGGAAAGAGACACAGGGGGGCAAGAGTCCCTGTGATAATGAGTGCCACTTCCAACCCTTCAGGCCCCCGAGGTTGTCCTGGCTTCTACAGCATTTCATTCCTTTTGGACCTTCTCCAGGAATCTTCTAATTAATATAGTGTGAGCATGGTTTCTGTTACCTGTAGCCAGGATTCCTAAGAGCTTCTAAACATTTCCACCCTGTGACTTACCCAACTCTGCCAAGAATGCCCTAGTTCAGGTCCCCATAAACTCCCACCTGGACCTGCTTAACAGCTTAATGGGGTCTTCTGCCCCCAGTCCTACCCTTTGCATCCAGCATTCCCAGTACAGTCACCAGAGTGATTGTATCACCTTCCCTGTGATGGACACGTCAATGGCTCTCCTTAACATGGACAAAATCGAAATTCCTCAAAGGATACATCCAACTCTCTATAATCAATTTCCTCTACAGCCAAGCCAACTATTACTCCCTCCCTCATATTTTACGCTGATTATGTGGAACTATGTGGGCTTCAGCTTAGACAAAGACACAAAGACACACACACACACACACACACACACACACACCATGCTGAACTAATTGGTAAGCAGGACATTTCTGAAAACTTTGAAAATCTGAAGACATTAGAGAAAAGTCGTTTTCTTCAGGTTCAGTTCCAGTCATTAAGGCATCACATGCACATCTCTATGTCATCAGGTCGATAATCCTAAACATGGCACTGGGGCACAGCACACACAGCGGCAAGCAACCCTAAGAGGAAAGTCCTCACCGCCGAACCACCTTTGCAGGTGGAGCTCAAGTGCCTACTCCTCCAAGACCCGTCCTCACCCAGACAGAGGGAGGTCCTCCCTCCTCCTTTCTGTATTCCTTCACTGTCCGCTGTGAACACTCCTCACACGGCACCTGTGTGCTTGTTCCTGGAGGACGGAGCCACATGCCACTTACCTCTGGCTCCCCCAATGCAGTCAAGTCCTCAGTGCATATGACCCGCTTATAGACATTCACAGAATGATGTGCCCATTCTGAGCTATACAGAACCCTGAAAGGCAATTTTCTAATTAAAAAGGGGGGAGCACTTTGGTATTAGGCTAGGAAATTTGGTCTTCTCACACGAAATTTGAGAACACTTGATGTTTAATGTCTCCGACTCACTATACACAGTTAACTGGTTAGCCACTTAATTTTGCACCGATGTTTTACACGGGAGAGGTCTAGAAATAAGGTATGACTTTTTAACTTCTAGAAAATTTCAGAGAGAAGACCACACAAGCAACCAAAATAATTAATTTATTAAAATAAATAACTTATTAAAATAAATAAATAAATTGGATTTCATCCAAATGTAAAACTTTTTGCCTCAAAGAATAAGAAAGTGAAAAGACAATTCACAGAATGGGAGGAAAATTGTACAATTTGCATTTTTGATAAGGACACGTGAGTGTGCGTGTGTGTATCCAGAATACATAAAGAACTCTTACAACTCAACAATAAAAAGACAACCTGATTATTTTAATGGGAAAAGAATCTGAATAGGCATTTCTCTAAAAAAAAGATACACATATGGCCAACAAGCACATGAGAAGATGTTCAGCATCATTAGTCATTAGGGCAATGCAAACCACAAGTACAAGATACCACTTCACACTCTTTGGGATGCCTACTGTGAAAACAACAACAACAACAACAACAACAACAACAACAACAACAACAGAAAATGACAAATACGGGCCAGGATGTGAAGAATTTGGAATCCTGCCAATATTTGGAATCAATACAGCCGGTAAGAATGTAAAATGGTGCAGCCACTTTGGAAAACAGCTTGGAAAAAAGTTGAACATACAGTTATCATAAGACCCAACAACTCTACTCCTAGGTCTATAACCAAAAGAAATGAAAACATACATCTGCCCAAAAACTTGTACATGAATGGTCACGGCAATTATTCCTAACAACCAAAACATGGAAAGCACCCAAATGCCCATCACTGGATGAATAAACAAAATACGGCATATCTATGCAATAGAATATTATGTAATTACACAACAGAATACAATTCTGATGCGTGCTACAGCATAGGTGAACCTCAAAAACATGCTAAGTGAAAGAAGCCAGCAAGAAAGGCCACATAATGTAAGACTCCATTCCTATGACAAATCCCAAACAGGCCAATCCACAGAGAAAGCAGCTCCGTGGCTGCCAGGGGCTGGAAGGTGGGAAGGATGATGAGAGACTGCCAACGGGGATGGGCATTCCTTCTGGGGTGATCAAAGTGTTCTGGAATTAGAGAGGGAGGATCGGTGCACAGCTCTAGGTATACTAAAGTCCACGAAACCGTGTGCCTTAAACGTACTAGCTGAAATGTATGGTACGTGAATTATATCTCAATAGAGCTATTGTTAAAAAAAGTGACTGCACAAAATCATATAGTGACACCTCTGTGCAAAGGCCTGGCTGAACCACTCTGCCTGCTAAGGATAACCTGTTGTAAAAAACACACAATCTGTCCAGAGGAGGAAATGATGTATTTCCCTACCACTAGATCCCCACAGCGACCGACCATAAAATCCAATCCGAAGGAAAAAGAGGAAAGAACAAAACGGCACACGATTTGCAATATGCTGGCAGGTACGAAACGGAATTAGCAAAGACTGAACAACAACAAAAAAAAAGTTCAGCAGCACTGCTTGCTTCCCTTTGATCACACAGATTTCAACAAGTCCAAGTCCTTTTTAACTCATGAAAAAATGAAAAACAAGCATTCCGTCCTGTAACAAAATTAACATCCCACAGAAGGTCTGTTTGTACTTGGCCGTCGTGAACCTTTCATCTCCAAGCACTGCTCAATTAAACAAGCCCATGTTGTATTGAACACAGTGAGCCAGACACCCTGGCAGGCTCCTAACTTCATCCGTTGATGCTGGAGAACGTTCAAAATAAAGAGGATGGTGATGGTGGTGGTCAAGTAGCCTCCTCCTCGCTCTGTCCGACACAACAATTATCCACAATGATGAAGCACTCCAGCAACTGTGAGACCCCTTTCTCTGCTAGTGCAGAGAAGAAGAGAGCACACTCTGGAGCCAGAGACGTATGAATTCAAGTCATTGTTTTGCTTTGTTTTTTAACACACTAGCTGAGTGCCCAAGGACAACTTTCATAACGAAGGCATTCTGTGCTCTAAAACCGGGTGATTATATCTATCCTCCGCGTGTTGTTAAGGTCAAAACGTGGGAACGGCCAGTGCTCAGTATGCCAATCCCTACCACTCTCAACTCTTCACAGCAAATGCTCATTTTAGAGCTTCCATCACAGTATAAGTAACTGACATCAGCCATCCTTTTTCTACCCCAAGGACACCTAAACAACCAAAAGATCCTGTGAAGATTTCATATTAAATAAATTACCCCCTTCCACAGAACTGAAAGGAAGAAAGCCATCAATAACGTCTGCTTTAAATGTATTAAATCAGGGCATGACACAAAGCATTCATTCACCTAAAAGGTATTTAAAAGTACTGAACCGAGTGAGACATACCAAGAGAAACACGTACCATTAGGGAGAAATGCCTATTTTTCAGTGCAATAATTGGTAACCTTTCTGTAAAGATTGACGCCATCTGATTATAATTCCCCAGTGGCAGTAATCAGTTCTTAAGGTAAAAGAAAAAGGAAGTGGGATGGTTTCAAGCACTCCAGAAAAGATGTAGGAGGATATCCTTTCCCAGTGACAGCAATTCATGTTTGAGTGATGGCTGCTAGAACATTCAGACTGAAAAACTTTGTCACATTAGAATAGACCAAAATCTACTTAAAACAAAACTTAGTGGGTTTAACAAACACAAACACGACCCTCGCCACGAAGTGGGCATCCTCTCTGAACAAACCAAACGGGCACAAAGGCGAAGCGTGCGTGCAGCTCCCGTACTGGTCACACCGGTAGGACAGGATCAGCCATACTCCCGTGCTGGAAGTCTATTTAAAGAGAGTCTCTGGACCCTGCAGTAACAGACAAGAGTCCGACTCCCTCTGCCCCGCTCCAGACAAATTTCTATCAAGCCCAACACAAGGCCAAGCTTCCGGCGTTAGCAAGGAAGACTTCTGGAGGAGGATGGACCGTTCAGAGGCTGGAGATTTCCCGAGGGAGTTTCTCTAAGCCCTGTGCTCGTCGTGGAACTTGAAGCCCAAAGCTACCGCTCTCCACTGCTCTCTGCCTCTCTAGGGTGAGAATAATGCCTTTGTGAGAGACCAACTCAGGTATGCACACTGCAGAAGTAAGCCCCGGGTGCTTACTAGGGATTCAGCCGCACAGAAGCACTGAAAAATCGCTTTCCACTCTTCCATACCCTCACCCTGACCATGAAACCATTTCATGTGAATAGTCTACCACCACAAATTCTGGATATGAAGACAGAACTTCTCCTCTTTCCAACTTTCCAATCAAATAGCCACTTATACTGCCAGTCTAAACTTTAAGCGGTACGCCTAAAATAGGAAGCAATTGTTACAAATGCACAAAATCCAACCCATTAATACATAAGAATGTCTTAAAATCTGTTGAAATGCAGAACAATTTTTACAAATACAGCTAAGAGCAGAAATAAAAGATAAAGTCTTAATTCTAATTAAGACTTTGGTTTAAGTACTACTGGTAATTCCTCACTTTTCAGGAGTATTTTTAGATTTAAGGTTTTAAAGCATGCAATTACAGAAATTAGCTCCTCAGTGAAATGAAAGCTACCCTGTAAGCAAATTCCTGCACTACCACAGAAAAAGTTTCAAGAACCCAGAACTTTGGTGATTTTAGAAGACAATTACAAGGTTATACCATTAGCCACACTAAAATATCCAAGGAAAAACTCCAGGAAATCTCATTAATTTCGACCCCACTAATGAAGACTCAATAATGTCCTTTCAGGTCTGCCTAGATTTCACTTGGACTATTTATTTAGTAAGGGGTTGCTAAGGAAATTAAAGTACAAATAAAAATTGCTAGGGGGTTATTTAATCGATTTAAAATTTTTTACATGCAAATAACTGCTGCTAAAATGCTAATTAAAACTAGCTCATGCATTCTCTAAAACCCCATAATCCAGTGGAAACAAAATGTATGAAACAAAAGTCCCCAACACTGCTTAAATCTATTAAATGCTTGTTCCATCTGCTGTGTTTATTTTGGCTGTGAAGAACTAGTTTAGGAGTCAGAAAAGCTTAAAAGGCAGGATACTGGACAAAGATTTATACAGTCTTCTCAATGGCTGGCAATCTGTTTCTCTACTTCTATTTTTAACAAATGCTGAACCACACAATTAAAATATAACTCAATGTCTTTCCATCATAGTTTTTTTATTTTTTTTTTATTTTTTTAATCTTTTATTTTTTTTTTGGAAAGAGAGAGACAAGCCCAAGTGGCGGAGGGGCAGAGAGGGAGGGAGACAGAGAATCCGAAACAGGCTCCGGGCTCTGAGCTGTCAGCACAGAGCCCGATTCGGGGCTCGAACTCACGAACTGTGACATCATGACCTAAGCTGAAGTCGGACACTTAACCGACTAAGCCACCCAGTGCCCCTCTCCATCATAATTTAAAATATATTCTGGGGTATTCTCTTTAGCCTTGTCTACAAATAACAGCTGAAAAATCATCCCATGTCTATAATACCAAACATCATAGGATTCTTGAATTAAGATCTAGCATCTTACCTAGTTTAGATACTTACTATGCCCTTAACAGCAACAGCAACAACAACAACAACAACTACAACAACAACGAAATGGGATATAATCCAAACCAATAGTCCAAACAAAATGTCACAAAATGTTACTGTAGTAAGTGTCACTATAATTATGCATGTCTAGATTTAGGTGCATTTAAGAGTCACAGATACTAGCTTTCTTCTCCAAGAAATTAAATGTCTTCATTAAAACCTAAGGGACTCCTCACTTACATCTTAGTTCTAACTCAACAATGCCAATACACACCAATCATTAATTCCCTCAAAAACAACTTGAGCGTCTGCCGCATATGTGCCAGGTGTCACATTAGTTGCCAGTTATAAGCTGGTAGATAAAACACACTTGGCTGCAGCCTCAATAATGTTAACTTGGAATGAAAAGGAAAGGACCCACATGAAACACAATCTATATTATAAGAAGATCCATTTTATACATAAGAAAAAAAGATGAATTTTAAGACGCTTTTTATACAAAGAACAAACAGTAGGACAATGACATGGCTGGAGTCTGTTTCATGGGAGACCTTCCTTAAGAACTCTCATTTGATTGAAATAAAATCTAAAACAAACATAAAATCAGAGCTCACATTCACATCAGAAACTGACAAAATACTCTGGACAGATGAGACTCCGTATCGATATTCACAGGTTTACTGTTGAACAAGTATTCGTGTAATTGACAAGTTCAATACAGATTCCACTGTCACCCAAGTTTGCGAATCACATTCTCTATGCTAGTCTGCAACTGGGATCCGTGTTTGAAAGATGTTAACGAGTCAGTTTTTAAAGCTTCTTCAAGCTCCACTATGAATGAATAAAAAACAAAGTACTGCTCCCTACAGAGGAAAACGTCCAGTATCCAAAACAATTAGTTAGTTGCCAATAATTGAAAAATATTTGTAATGAGGTAATCAGGGAAACAGAACTAAAAACAAAGGACTCAACATATTTGAACATTCTCCTCATATTCAAGTCCAAGAGAGTGTCTCACTCACACAGGAGAATCACAGGTCTGTTCTCATGTAAGGAAATTCTTCATGTCAGTGAGAGTATCAGATGAAAGAGGTCTTTGAAAACATAAAAGGCTTATTTAGGTCAAAACCTTGCTATCTCAAAGATACTATTTTTTTCTCCTATTGGATTGGCAAAGATTAAAAAGGTTAACAGAACTCGGTGTGGGCAGGCGTATGGAAAACAGGACTCTCATCAACTCTGCAGGGCTGGAGGGCAGGTGATCAACTGGTAGTCTTTACAGAGGGTAGTTTGGCCAAATGGACCAACGCTGAAAATGTGCGTCATGTCTGACTCAGCACTTATACCTCCGGGGAGACAAATGAACAAGGACACAGCGATGTGAGTACAAGCTGATCAACACACCACTATCCGCTAGAAACGGTCTAAATGGTCATCAAAGGAATGATTCAAGTATGGCGCCTCCCAACAATGAAATATCACACAGTATAATCATGAATGGTTATGCACGCCTTGTACAACTCGTGGGTAGAGAATTATATAAACTACATTGTTGCATTAAAAAAAGACTACCATCTACAGCGTAAACCAATTTATTTAATGATTTGTATACGAGTACTTCTAAATCCACTGGTACATTTCTTAAAGTATGTTCAGCAAGATATTAATGGCAGGCGTTTCTGTGTGCCACTATCTCCCTTGAAAGGAGGCTGTGAAGAGAAATTAAAAAAAAAAAAAAAACGGTGCTGGGGGGGAGGGAGGCTGGGAGGTTGGAGGAGGGGGAGGTTTCCTTTTGAAAAAAATTAAATCATAAAAAACTTACCTCAGTAAAAATATTTAATTATCTTCCTGTCTTACATCCTCTTTCTTAGCACCTTTACTGTGAACCTGCGGGGGGCGGCGGGGTGGGGTGGGGGGGGGCGCGGAGAAAGTAAAAATTACTTTTTCCTGACCACCTACTACATGCCTGGCGGGGGCAGTCAGAGAAAGCCTCCTGGAAAGCATGAAGTCTGAGATAAATTGGAAAGAACAAAACAGAAGTTACTAAAATGGGATGGCTGGGAAGGAAAACGGCAAGTTGCAAGTGTGATTAAGTAACTTTTCCTAAATTGTTCAAGAACCTATAAATGGCAAACTCAACAAACAGGTGGAGAACACTGTAAAAGGTTAAGGGTTGGGCTGCCAGACTCGGAACGTCTGTATGTGAATCTCAGCTGTAGCACTTCCTAGCTCGTGCGCCCTGGTTCCTGCACAGAGATAAACAGCACCCAATTCTAGGACTGCTGAGGATTACAGGAGATAATCCACGTGAGGGACTGTACAACAGTTCCTGGAACATAATAAAGGTTCAATAAATGCTAATTTGGGTTTTTACTCTTTTTTTTAATGCTTATTATTTATTTTTGAGAGACAGAGACACAGCACGCGCGGGAAGGAGCAGAGAGAGAGGGAGAGACAGAATCTGAAACATGCTTCAGGCTCCGAGCTGTCAGCACAGAGCCCGACACGGGGCTCAAACTGACAGACCGTGAGATCATGACCTGAACCAAAGTTAGACGCTTAAGTGACTGAGCCACCCAGGTGTCCCTGTTTTTACTATTATATGCTCTTACATAATAAGTCTGTTTGCCTCTCACCACCATTATTACTGTTGTTATTAAGAGATGATATAATCCTTGTCCTCAAGGGGCTTACAGTATAGAGTATAAGAGTTACCCAGATACTATAAGGCCAAAGAAAGATCAAAGTCAATTATTCATTCACTTATTTAACAAATACCTGAGCGTCCATCCTTTGCCAGGTATTTTGTGGGCATCTTTGGATGAATGGACAGCTATGGTTTCTCTCTTCGCTTTCCAGTCGATCGCAGGCCAAGCTATAGGGCAGATGAACTGCACAAGGAGACGGATACTGTTCTTCACTGGCCGAGGGGGAGTACGTATCCGAACCGGCAGACACAGGTAGCAGAACATTCTGGGTGGAAGGGATGGTGTTACAGGATACACAGGGTCTTCAGGGAAAGCTAAGTAGCCTTGCTGTCAGGGTGCATCTACAGGGCAGTAAGTAGTAACGCCAGAAAGTAGGAGGGGCCTCAAGTGCGGAGCTGCGTTTGTTTCCTATCTCAAGCACACTGATTATCCCGTTGGCATTGAATCCGAGCTTACTTTTAACTTCAATCCCAACACTTGACTGTTTTTCTCCATGGTTTCTTTTTTTCCTCTTTCAACGATGAAAGGGGTAAGAGTGGGAAAAAGAAAAAACCCAGTGGCCTCAACCCATGTTGGCCTTGGTGGTGGAAGCAGCAGTAAGTGATGAGTCTCTTGCGTTCTTGTTTAATTCCTCCAACATCCTTACACAGAATGCTTCCTTGTACAGGTTCAGGAAGTGAGGCTAAGAGAAGTCAAACAGACCTCCTCAAGTCCAAGGGCTAATAAATGCAGACACGGATTTCAACTGCAAGCTTGACCCTCAAAGCTTTCTTTCTCTTGGGCGAAAATGTACACGGGAATTTGCAGAATTTGAAGTCTCTTAAAAACTACTTGTAACTTCAGGGTCTGTCAATTTCTGTACTCATACAGAAAAACAACCTCCATACATACAGGCAAAACCACTTAGAAAAGATACAGAGAAGATCTCACAAAAGCAACACAAAAGATAAAATACGTAAAATAAATTTTAAAAAAATTGGCAAAACGTATGTAGGAAAAAATTTTAAATGCTCCAGAAGGACTCAAAAGTAAAACCAAACAAATGAAAAAACTACACAAGGTTCTTGGATGGGAAAATTCAATATCAAGGGCATACAAATTCTCTCCATAAAATTAGTTTATAATTTTAACATGATCTCAATTTTTTAAAGCTTTTTTTTTTTCTGGAACTAGACAAAATGATTATAAAGTTAACATGGAAAAGTGAACAAGCAAGAATTTCCAGGAAAATGAAGGGCAACGGGGGAAACTAAAACAGTTTATAAAACCAATAACGTGAACTGGTATCTGAATACAAAGACTAATGGAATAGAACAGGGAGTCCACAGATGGGCCCCAATACACGTGGAAGTTCTAAATACAATAACAGTGTATTGTATTCTGAAACAAATGGGTAAAGATAGCTGGCAGCTACATGAAAAAAGATAAAGGTGAATCTATATACCATCCCTGAACACCAGAATAAATCCCATATACTGTATATCAAAGATTTAAGAGTAAAAATGAGGGGACCTGGGTGGCTCAGTCGGTTAAGCATGCAACTTTGGCTCAGGTCATGATCTCACCGGTTGTGAGTTCGACACACTCCCCCCAACCGCCTTCAGGCTCTGCAATGACAGCTAGGAGTCTCTGGGACCTGCTTCAGATTCTCTGTTTCCCTTTCTCTCTCTGCCCCTTCCCTGACTTGCGTGCACTCTCTCTCACAAAAGTAAATAAATATTTTTTAAAAAGGAGTAAAAATGAAATCATACAAGCACTGAAGGAAAACACGAACAAATTTCAAATTCTTGGCGGCCTTTCTGTGACGAAAAATCCAGACACCGTAAAAGATTAGAAAAAACTACCTAAAATTTAAAGAAAAATCTTTTAACCCTTCTCTATGCCAAAATATATGGACATAAATTAAAAAACAAATAAACTGGGGGAAAGCGCAACTCACATCCCAAAGGGCTAATCTCTCTGATTTATACATTCCTAGAAACCGGTAAGAAAAAGGCAATCCAAAAGAAAAATTACAAAGGGTATGAACAGGTAGTTCATAGAAAAGGAAATAGAAATTGCCTTTAAGCATATGAAAAGATGCTCAGCCTTATTCATAATCAAAGTAAGGCACATTAAGACTACAGTGTTATCATATTTCACGTATCAGAATAATAAAATCTATAGGTTGGGAAACACTGCTGGAGAGCCCCTGGAGGAACGGGTACCATAAATGCATTACTTGCAGGAGTTCAAAATGTACAACCCTAAAGAAGGGCAGAATTTATCAAAATTATCAATGCATTGCTCAACGAACCAGTAGTCTCACTTTGGAAAGATATCCCACAGATATACCTCACATATATGAAATGTGTACAAGTTTATTCACCATGGCATTGTGATTGTTAAGGGGCTGAACAAAACTCAAATAGGCATCAATAGTTGATGCACAGGGGCTAGTTCAATAAACTATGGCACAGGCATACACTGGAATATTCTGAAGCTATTAATAAAGTGTTTTCTACACATTAATATGGAAAGATCCCAAAGGTATGTGAACTGGCCAAAAAGCAAGGGGCTGAATAATTTACAAGGTATGCTATATTTTATATACAAAGAAGGAGGTATGTATACTCTGCTGGTATTGGCTTGTGTCTACACAAAGGAAGATCTGTAACGATACAAATAAAAGAGGTTATTTATGGGAAGAGAGGACAGATTAGATCACAAGAGTTGGAAACCAGACTCCTCCAAATAAGCTGTTTTAATTTTTGAACTACACGAATATCTTACCTATACAAAAATTATTTTAAAGCATTACAAGTGTAACCTGGGGCACATGGGTGGCTCAGTCGGTTAAGCATTCAACTCGGTTTTTGGCTCAGGTCATGATCTCATGGTTTTTGAGTTCAAGCCCTGAGCTGATAGCCTCATGCTGTTAGAGCAAAGCCTGCTTGGTATTCTCCATCTCCCTCTCTCTCTCTGCCTCAACCCGACTCTCTCACACACACTCTCTCTTAAAAATAAACATTAAAATAAATAAATAAATAAATAAATAAATAAATAAATAAATAAAATAGATTGTATCTACCCGTTTTTTTTTTTAAGGGTAACTCATAGAAAGAAGAGAAAGAGAACTACTTATTAGCCAGAGTCAAAATCCAACAAGCATTAAAAAAGAGAATTTTCTCTGAAATTAGATATCGACAAGCAATTTTAGTGTGGCCATCACTAAAAGCTATAAAAGACAACGTAATCTTTTTCTCCAACCAGTCTGAAACCTACAATTATAATAATCCATAAAAAGAGCTATTTAAAGGGGCGAGGAGTTACAAAGGAGAGAAAAGGAAGGGGCAATGAAAAGGATGCCTTCGTCTATTGGTTCTCATAGTATGGCCCTGGCCCATCAGCATCAGCATCACCTAAGAACCTGGGGAGAAGTCCCCGGCCCCGGCACCGAGTTACTGAACAGGAAAACCCTGGGAGTAGTGGACGAACATAGCAATTCCTATAATGCACACCCAAGTGTGAGAGCAACTGATCTGGTCCAGCGCTTCCCACACATTCATGTGCATCACTTGGAGTAGGATTTTGTTAAAAGGAAGATCCCAGTTCAGTAGGTCTAGGATGGGCCCCAGAGTCTGCATTTCAAACAAGCTCCAGGATGCTGCTGGTTTGGAGAAACACACTTAGAATAGGTGAGGTCCACCTGGGGGAGGCGAGAGGCAAGCAGTCTTCATGTGACTGACGGTCCTATGGAACCTGCCCTCAACATCAGATGGAAAAAGTCCTTACACAGGATTTCTGGCTAAGAGAAACCGTGCAGCCTCCCATAAAAAAGCTGTACCTAACATGTAGTAAATATATTTTCAAAAATATTTCTTATTAAGACAATAATAACTATGAACTGTTGAAATCCACTTTAAGGATGTCCCATCCGAAGAAACTGTCAATTATGAGTGTACTTATGACCATTCCAAAATGGAAAAAAACAAAAACAAAACAAAACCATATTCTTATATCTGTTGGGTTACACTGTCTGATTAACTTTACCGCAAATCCATTAACCACACCATCTGCTCTCCATGAAAAATCACCCAGCATGTTTCTTTCTAAAAATCTTATATAAATTTGTTCTGGGGACACCTGGGTGGTTCAGTCGGTTGAGTCTCCAACTTTGGCTCAGGTCACGATCTCATGGTTCATGGGTTCGAGTCCCGCATCGGACTCTGTGCTGACAGCTCAGAGCCTGGAGCCTGCTTGGGAGTCTGTGTCTCCCTCTCTCTCTGCCCCTCCCCCACTCATGCTATGTCTCTGTCTCTCTCTCAAAAATAAACATTTAAAAATTTTTAAGAAAAGTTGTTCTTATATTGATAAGTACTGATTTTTCATTTGCGTTACATGGGGGGGGACTTTTTTTTTTTTTAAATAGGAATCTTCTGAGTAAAGGATTCTAGTTCAGATGGAAGTATCTAGAAATGTGTCCTTTCATTTTGCAAGTCATGCTTGGGGTAAATTTTTTGGCGTTAAACATTAATCAAGGTGCTGAAATTTGTACACATTCCCTATGTCACTGAAGGAAGACACCATCAATTCTGAGACATACTATTATTTCATGTGCCACTAAGAAAAGTTGCCAAATCATGACACGCCAATTTTAAAATACCATTTCATTTTAGAGATGCATCTTAAAAAATAATGAAATAGCTTAATTATAAAGCCCAAAGATATGTGCATAGTAAGTCACTCTTTTTCATCTACAAAGGCATGATTTTTGCCCATTCAACAATGTATCCCTACACCTAAGAAGTGGAAATTTCAATATCTATGCAATTCATATTATTTGTTCCATTTTTATACATATATTTTTTTTAAGTAGTGATGAAAAAAAGTAGTGAGAAAAAAAAAAAAAAGAGGGATGACCTCTTTTTACCCTGCAACATGATATGGCTTGCTCAAAGTAATAAAAGTTAATTACTCTCAATCTGGAGGATTTTCCCATCTGTAAGTATTCAATTTATCTATCTCTAGTCAATTTAAAATACATTATCATCCTATTCTGACAAGAGCCTTTACTTACATGTTTGTTTCCACCTTTCAAAAGTAACAAGCAATGAACAATATGCATCGTACAGCATCTTCTCCATTCAACAATAAGAAAAATAAATTGGTTTTACAGATTTAACAAGAGTTGAAGAAATGTACGGTGTTACACTATAGCTATATGTGACTCTGAGTTGAACTTTGTGACTCAGTTGCATTTTCCTCCTGGCAACAAGATGAACAGTTTCAAACGAAAAGACAATATCTAACAAATCACACTCGGAG
Source organism: Neofelis nebulosa (assembly GCF_028018385.1). Classification (NCBI taxonomy): domain Eukaryota; kingdom Metazoa; phylum Chordata; class Mammalia; order Carnivora; family Felidae; genus Neofelis; species Neofelis nebulosa. The sequence continues at coordinate 33,605,112 of NC_080799.1, forward strand.
GACTTAGGACCTATGTGATTACAGGACATTCTACACCTTTGAATTTGCACCTCTGAATCCATCTACATCATCTAAATTCTCTATTATGGATATTAGCAAGAAAAAAGTTATTTAGTAAGTGGTTACACTAATTTATATTTTACTTTAACTCAGACCTCTTTAGTTATTCTACACATTGTCACTGTCACTTCCCAAATCCATCCTACCTCACACTGCTCACTGATTCAGGTGTTTAGTGTCAGCATTTCTAACAAGAATCACAAATAAAGCAAGTTTTTAGGCAAAGGGATATAGGTATGAACCTCTCCCATCTGAGATTCTAGAATAATCAATGAGAGCGTTACTAGCCAAGAGCCTGCCCTTCTGATACGTCAGATGCCTCAGAAAGAATAGGGGAAACATTTTTTTCCCCACAAAAGTTGTCAGTTAAAATCTGCCCCCTTTCCTGTTATAACTGAGTAGACCATGGACTGCTGTTTAGAGTGGATCTCAGGGTGGGGTTGGTAGTGTCCCTTAAGAGACATGTTTAGATACAGAAGTAACTGGGGGACCCACTGGCATTTAGTAGTTGGGGACCAGGATGCTGGACTGACTTCACACAATGCATGCAACAGATAATGAAGATCCATCCTGGCCCTGAAAATCTTTTAAATGTCCAGCCAGATTAATCACTATAAACAGGCATTACTTTAGAACATACTACCGAAAAGTTTTTAATAAGGAATTATGGGGAAACCCCAGTGATTTAGGAGAAGGTAGCTAAAATGAGAAAAGTTGAGATAAAATATGTCTGAAATTAGTGGCCACAGCCTGACATCACACACTGCTAACATACAGTTACAAGGTCACAATACTGAGCATATTAACTAATGAGATATCAGCACTGAATCCAAAAATTTCAATCTAATATTTTATTCGTTATCAGTGATAAGTGGCAGGAATCCAGCACTGCCTCAAAGCTTGTGACACAAAAGGTGCCATTCAATGTGGACTGAAAACACAGCATCCATGGAGGGCTTATATAATATTATTTGCGTGTTGGCTGAATCTGTAATTTACCTTGACATGTTACCCTTACTGCAACCTAGGCTCTTTCTCCCTTTATTATCATAAACAGGTTATCCCAACACTTAGGTGTCTACCCCCCACCCCTTCCCCGCCCATGCCAAGGTCCATCTATAGCTTCGCTCTTTCCTTTTCTTGTGTGAAATCGTCCCTGATATTTTTACTGCTGTTCAATCTAAACATCTTCACTGGAAGCAGCTGCAAGCACCCGGTACAAGCTCTCTTCCAGCACAGCAGTGTGTGCGAGATGTAAACGATAACGGCGATGTGTGTCATAAATGGTTCTTTTATTTCTCCCTTACACTTAAATCGGAGCATCACAGTGATGTTCAACTACATGTGCAGGTAGGTTACACTGTCGATGAGTTTCATGGTAGGGAGGTAAAGCGGGCTTTGCGAAAGTGTGCTGCAAAGGGGAGGGGTCTTGGTTCTAACAAGGCTGAGAGCACCACAGCTTCCAAAGACTGTAATCATGTGCTCAACGACAATCAAACTTCAAAGTTTCCTTTGCTTACAGCAAGCCCTGCACTCCAAAAGTCCACTTCCATTCAGCCTGACAACCCATCCCTGGCACATACTCACTGCTCTAAGACCTCTTCTGGGGTCGTGCAGGGCCATACAGGAGTTCTTGACCATCTGGGGGTCAGGGACCCTTCTGGGAATATGACCAAAACCAAAGACCCTCTCCCAAGACACTGCTATACCATGCTGCAGCCAGTTCCGGGGGGTGGGGGGCTCCACACACCTACTGCAGCCCAACTCGGACCCCAGGAAGACTTCAAGTCCTAAAACCCTGAGAGTGGGGGTGGAGACAAGGATGGGAGGCAAGGACGGGACGTGGGGGCTGGAATCGGTGTGGCTGGGTGTGAACCCCCCACTCGGGCGCTTCCCGCAGGGTGACTCTGGGCAGGGCACTTCGCCTCGCTGTGCAGCCCCGGCGCGGAGCAGCGCAAGTTAAGTGCCCGGCATACTGTAAACGCTCAATAAATCGTGCTGCCGCGGCCAGCGGCACCGCGTCCTGGCGTCAACCCCGCCGCCGGAGGGCACCGAGACGGGCCCCGGGGTCGCACCCGAGCGCGGGGACCGGCTGCGAAGGGGACTGGCCCTGGTGGCTCCGCGGCCCCGGCCCGGCCGCCCCGCCCCGCCTCGCCCGCGCGAGTCCCGGGACGGCGCGGACCGGGCGGCTCCGCTGCGGCCGCCGGGCACCCCGCGGCGGCCGCCCAGGACGCGGACCGCTCGCCGGGCCCGCTCCCCCGCCCGGCCTCGGCCTCCGCCGCTCTCACCCCCTTCTCAGTCCCCAACGGCCGCCACCGCCGGCCGCAGCTCACCTCCAGGGCCGCCGCTGCCGCCGCCGCCGCCGCTGCCGCCACCGCGCGCGATCTCGCGAGACTTCGCTCCCTTCGGCGCTCCCCCGCCCTCCCCGCGGCGCCGCGCCGCAAGCGCGGACCCCGGCCTGGAACCGACACGGCGCGGCTCTCCAGAAGCCGCCCCCTGCCGCGGGGGTCAGGCGTAGCAGTGCTCGCGATCCCCCGCCCCGGCTCCTGCAGCCATTCCCCTAGGTCCGTGACCGCGAAGGGTTAAAAGCCAGGTGCGCGACGGTCGATTCCCCTCACCTGGCCGGCCTGGTGCGCTTGCGCATGCGCATGCCCGGGGCCCTGGACCTGCGAGCTTTTGCAGAGTCTCGACCACGGCGACAGCAGTAATCCTAACCACCGGGCTTGGGGTGCTTACTGTGCCCCGAGTACTTATGCAAGTCCCCATGGGTTCTCACAACAACCCCACGAAGTGGGCATTACCATCCTCCCCACTCCAGAGAGGAAAAAACGACTAAGTAACTAGCGCCAGCTCACACTGCGAGGAGTCTGACACCCAAGCCAAAGCCCTATTTTTCTGCCTCCGTGACAAACCCAGGCGCTGGCCTTGGCCATCCTTTGGCTGAGGGCGCCGAATCTCATCGGCCCGGTCTTTACTTACCTCCCAGGGTTCACCAAGGGGAGAGGGGCGCTCCTAGGTGGCCAGTTGCTACAATCTATGAGCTGCTATCCAGAAAATGCTTATTACATGACCTCCCTAAGGCCTCCCCCTGCCAGACTCAGTATAGGGCCCTGAAAATTATGTGACTATTTATATTCTTATATTCAGTGGTCTCCTTTTTAGACTGGTGGCATTTTTATTGTAGAGAGCACCGTGGAGTGGGACACAGGACACAGACCTAGAATGTACATGATGTTAGGGGGCACAGAGAAAGGTGTGTCTCTTTCCTAGGGGTAAACTCTTCACGTATAATTGTTTCTAAAGCAAAGGGGCTAGGATTTATTGAGGATATTTCAAGGGTGCCACCAATATTCTTCCAAGTTAAGTCCTAGGAAAATGGAGACTGGGGAAATGGAGAAACTGGCATGAGGCTCCGTAGTGAGACAAGATGTAAACCTAATCCAGAGTCCAGAACCCAGTACTGCCTTGAACCAAAGTCCCGTGAGTGAACATAGGCTGGCTTATCTGGGCCAGCAGGCTGCTGGGAAAGCAAGAGCCTTGGAGGTTCCAGAAGCTCCTGCACGTCGCATCAGGGGCCACACGGGCTTACCCAGCCAACCTGACAGTCACATCCACATTGGCAAACATTGGCCTGCCCATTCTCCAAGTCTGTCCACCCACTCTAGCAACAATGTCATTCTTTACAGGCCAGATGTTATGGGTGCCCCTCCATGTGCCCAAATAACCCAATCCACCTGATGGAGGAAGAAGTGAGAAAGGCAGGGAAATCGCCCCTCCTGGGAAGCTACAAGGTGCCAAGTCCTGCTCCAGGCACTATCCATTCATTAACTCATTTAGTCCTCCCCAAAACCCCATGTGGAAGGTATGGTTGTCCCCACTGTAGATAAAAAAATCAAGGAGCTAAGAGGGGAGTGAAACTGCCCAAGGATATACAGTTAGTAAGTGGGAGGGCTGGGGTTGTACCTTAGGTGGGTCTGTCCCCAGACCCACAAACTTTGGCCTCCATGACTGACAACGTTCTTCAAGACCCCCAAATGCCTGCATTCTCACAAAGCTGAAAACCTAGAAATCTCCTGAGCTCAGGGCTCCGGTAGAAGATACTGTGTGAGATAGAATATTCTCATCTAAAATAAGGATATAGGGGCACCTGGGTGGCTTGGGCTATTAAGCATCCAACTCTTGGTTTCAGCTCAGGCCATGATCTCATGGCTTGTGAGTTTGAGCCCTGCACTGGGCTCTGTGCTGACAGTGCAGAGCCTGCTTGGGATGCTCACTTTCCCTCTCTCTTTCTCTCTCTGCCCCTCCCCTGCTCGTGTTCCCTCTCTCTCTCTCTCTCTCTCTCTCTCTCTCAAAAAAAAAAAATAAGTAACTTTAAAAGTTAAAAAAAAGGATGTAAAGAGGTTGTTGGGAGGACTAGCCAAGTTAATATATATGAAGCACGTAGAAAAGTACCTTGCACAGATTAAGCTCTCAGCAAATTGTAGCTATTATTACCACAGGTGCCATATCTGTGATGTTTTATTCTTTCCCCATTTCCCAACATAAACTCCCAATCGAGTTGGAGGATATGACCTTATTTGCTCAGGCATAGGAAGAAAATTAGTTTCTAGCAACAATAAATGCTCTTTAATGGACAAAATTACCCCACTTCCTCTTGATGGTGGAAAGAAACCAGACTTTCCTGAAGCTCTGATGTGCTCTCTCTTCCCTGTTTCCTGGGGGGCTGGGGGCCAGTCTTATAACAGGCTCCCTCATTAGGAAAAGCTACCCAAATATTTTTAAGTTGTTGGCAAAAACAAAAAGAAATCCGACTTCGGCTCAGGTCATGATCTCACAGTCTGTGGGTTCGAGCCCCACATCGGGCTCTGTGCTGACAGCTCATAGCCTGGAGCCTGCTTCGGATTCTGTGTCTCCCTCCCTCTCTCTCTGCCTGTTTCCCACTCGCCCTCTGTCTCTCTCTCTCTCAAAAATAAATAAACATTTAAAAAAAAAAGCCCTGGGGTGATTCTAATGTGCACACCTCTGAGGTATAATTTTCAAAAAGCACTATTAAAACGCCTTTGAGGAGCACCTGGGTGGCTCACTCTGTTAAGCGTCTGACTGTTGGTTTCAGCTCAGGTCATGATCTCATGGTTTTATGAGTTCGGGCCCTGCATCCGGCTCCATGCTGGTGGTGAAAGCCTGCTTGGGATACTCTCTTTTCCTCTCTGCCCTTTCCCCACTTGCACTCTCTCTGTCTCTCTCAAAATGGTGGAAATAAATAAATAAAACCTAAAAAAAATAAAATGCCTTTTGAGCCAGGAGAAATTTTATAATGTGATTTATTTAATGCTCATTCATTCAATAAAAATGTATTAAGCACTTAAGTGTCAGTTACTGTGTTAGTAGCTGTCAGCAAGACAGGCACAGCCCATGTCCATGTCACATCGATGGCATAGAGGAAGAGACAGGTTTTAATTAAATAATTCAACCAACAGGTGTTGAAACATTGTGTGATAAATAGAATGTGAAAGAAGAGCAAATGACCAAAAGAAAAGAAGAAAAAAAGAAGAAAGAAAGAGGAAAGAAAGAGGAAGGAAGGAAGAAAGAAAGGGAGAGAGGGAGGGAGGGAGGGAGGGATGAAGGAAGGAAGAAGGAAAGAAAGAAAAAGAAAGAAAAAGGAAGGGAGGAAGTGAGGGAGGGAAGGAGGAAGTGAGGGAGGGAAGGAGGAAGGGAGGAAGGAAGGAAGGAGGAAAGAAAGAGAGAAAGAAAGAGGAAGAAAGAAAGGAAAGAAAGGGAGAGAGGGAGGGAAGGAGGAAGAAAAGAGGAAAGAAAGAAAGAAAGAAAGAAAGAAAGAAAGAAAGAAAGAGGAAAGAAGGAAGGAAGAGGAAAGAAAGAGGAAGAAAGGGAGAGAGGGAGGGAGGGAGGAAAGAGGAAAGAAAGTGAGAAAGAAAGAGGAAGAGAAAGAAGAAAGAAAGAAAGAAAGAAAGAAAGAGAAAGAGAGAGAGAGGGAGGGAAGGAGGAAGGAAGGAGGAAAGAGGAAAGAAAGAAAGAAAGAAAGAAAGAAAGAAAGAAAGAAAGAAAAAAAGAAAAAGAAAGAAAAAGGAGAAAAGGCAGGATGGATGGAAGGATAGGAAAGAACTGGCTTGAATGGAGTTCTCAAGGATCTATCCAAGTGAACGAGGTAAGGAGAGGGGAAATCATTCCAGAGACAGGGACAGCATGGATCAGCAAAGAGTAGGTAGGTAAGTGTTGGTAGCTGGGAAGGCAGGGGGGACTGGGGATTTAAGAGGCATCCCAGACCTGTACATACTGTGAGCACATGGGGACAATGGAGAGGAGAGAACCCAAGTGGAGGTGGAAGAGTGTGGTGAGCTATGACATTGGTCCCCAAATACACATCCTGCCCCGTTGGTCAATTCAAACTCTTTATGGAGTCCTATCACCCTGCCCCGACCCCCACCCAGTGCTTGGGCAAGGATGGGCAGACTGTAGTGACACAGCTGTCATATCGCTAGCCAATCTGTATTATAAGCCCTGGCACCCCAGAGTGGAAGCAGGATGCAAGTCTCCTGCCTCCCTACAATTAGGACAGGGGATATGACGCAGGCCCGGGTGGCCAGATACATCACGTGAGACAGAATCCGCTCATGAGCTTCGGTTCTGTTCACAAGTGACTGGTAACCAAAGCAGCCAGGTTTGGGCAGGGCAGCTGCAGGGTTGAACTCCCGATGGAGAAGCTGACGGCAGTGGTGGTTGGGGTGACAGCATTAGCTCCTGGGGCCAGGCCTGCAGTGTGGTTTGGGGCATTTTTCCTAGAAGCTTAGCCTCAATCTCTTTTCTCCCGCCCTTGCTATGATTCTGTGGGATACCTAACTTCCTTTATTACATTCCCCTTTCTGCTTAAACCAGCCAGTGTTCCCACCAGGAACGCTGACCCCTCACAAGCCAAAGCCAAGTGGAGCCAAAGAGACTTGGAAAGAGACACACTAGGGCAGCAGTGAGCAGTGAGAAAGCATCAGGAAGCCAGTTCACTCTCCCTGCTTTCCGTTGCCACCCATGGTTCTCCCCACAGCTAGGGTGGATAAGTAGGACTTACAGGGCAGAGGAACAAGGACGCCAAAGATCTTGGGTCCTTGACTACATCACCAAGCTGCTGGACCGACCCCAGACTTACAAGGCCCTGGATGTCCCCTTCCCTGAGCTAAAGCGTGTGGTTAAATCAACCTGAGTTGGCTTCTCTGTTCCCCACAGCCCAAACATTCGCACTGGGGCAAGGAGGAGAGGAGCAGCTTATGGGGAACGGGCATACCTCTTCCCTGGCTGTGTCAGGAGCCATCCCAAGTCCTGAGTGACTTTTAACATCTATCCCTTCCACCCCTGTGCAGTTTCAATCACACTCAGGCAAGCGCTACCCGATTCCGAACACTTTATTCCAAGAGACACATCCTTCCTTCAACCCTTAACATCCTTTAACTATCTCTTTCATGGGCACAAAGTGGTTCTGATACTTGCCCAGATCCTACAGCTGGTAAGACAGAGCTGAAGTTCTGGAGGATCCAGATTTTTAACCACTAAGTTTAATGTCATGCACCCATCCACCCTGATTACAACATAGATATATGTGCTTCCTGGCTAAATATATATTTATATTTCTAATATATATTCCTGGCTAATATACTAATATGTATATATACATATATATATATATATATATATACACACATATACATAAACTTGGGATGTGTGTGTATATATATATATATATATATATACACATATATATATATGTATATATACATGGGATATTACTTTAGCTTGGAATGTTATATATAACATCCCAACATATATATGTGTATATATACGTGTATGTGTGTGTGTGTGTGTGTGTGTGTGTATATATATATATATATATAGCCTTTAGCCAGGAAATAAAAAAATAAAAAGAACTCAAATCCAGCTCCTCTCTCTGGCCTTGAGCAAGCTTCTGAAGTCTCACTTTGAAATGAAAATGAAGTTAATGATGCCAGCTTCATAGAGTCTGGCAGTCAGCTGTGCCATTCACCCGTGACTTCTGGCTTCCCACCTTCTGGGCTCCTGCAAGATGGGTACTTCCTGGTAGGGTCATGTGATGAGTCCCGGCCAAAGAGTGTTTTCAGAGGGATTATATGTCTGCTCTGTTGAGCAGAGCCCCCCACCCCCACCCCTGCCAATCCACTGGGGCCATATAATGTGAGCAAAACCCAAAACTTTACAGTTGGAAGCCACTGCGGATTGGGGGTGGATGGTTGTCCTCGCGTGCGCTAGCCTATCATGACTGATGCATACGGTGTGGCCATTGGCTCATTTATCCACCTGCCATGGTCCAAGCCCCAGCTAGACACGCAAGAAAGGTCAGGCCGCGATCCTGAAGATTCTGGCTCAAGATGCCTGGGGTGGAGCCCGGGCCTCTGCAGTTAGGTGGGGCTTCTGGGCGATTCTGATGCACTGGCAAGCCTGAGGTCTTTGCCTTGCTACTGGCTCATCATGTGATGGGAGAGTGGGACAGGGTCCCTACCACCGAGGGCCACACAGACTGCTATCTCACACCTCTGTGCTTTGACTCATGCTGGTCCCTCTGCCTGGCATGCCTTCCCTCCATGCCTACCACCATGCCTCCAAACACCAGCCAAGTCTTCAGACACGCAGTTTGATGACCCCATTCTAGTGGCTGTGGCCATTCCCCACAGCGTGGGCCTACAAACAGCCTGGCATGTGCCTCCTCCCTTAGATTGCAGCCTTGTGGAGGGTGGGGCCTTGGCTTCCTTTCTCTGGGCCATCTGTCTCGCACTGTGGAGGTGGGGAGGGACCTGTGCTAAAACATCGGCCATAGCCACCTTATTACAGGGCTCACCAAAACCAAAGCCCTACAGCTGACAAGAGAGACCCTCCCAAAAAGACTACTAGCAAAGTATTTTCGAAAGCACGTTCGGGATTCTACTCCAGCCCCTGCCGCTTTGTAGCTTTGTGACCACAAGCACCATAGTGAATCCCTTCTGAGCCTCAGTCTCTTAGACGTCAAATGGGACAAATCACAGTACCTGCCTCACACAGCTGTTGTTAGAAATCACTGAACTACAAGAACCGAATTAAATTCCAGCCACCTTCATCACTGTTACCATTATTGTCACTGTCTCCTTCTTCTTATTACCTCCTACCGCTACTGAGCATGCCCCCATAGCTGTCATTATTAATATAATTACTCACCACATTTTCCCTCCCTTCCCGCCAACCCCGAGTACCTGTGCTAAGCATTCTTCCAAGAATGGAGAGTATTCTTGGAATTCTCGAAATGAGTTCTTCATTGTCTTCATTGATGGTTCAGTGCCCACAACGGTTTAGCATCCCTAGTTCCCCCCGGGGAAGTTGGCCAACCTCAGGAAGTTGGTGGCTGCCAATACCTTTCCATCCAGGCTACGTGGATACAGCTAAGAAAATACAGGCTCTCCTGAGACTCCCTCCCTCACGGACTTGCCTTCCTCCGGCTCTGGGACACTCTGGGTTCATTCCTGGTTGGCCCAGCCACTGTGAAGCTGGCCCCCACCCCTTGCTATGGGAGTGGCAGGATCCCAGTCAAATAGGCCTGTGGACTTCTGGAATCACTGATAACACTAAAACTAATCATAACAATAAGAGCACCTGAAACGGGCTTACTTCTTTCTTCCCAGGGAGAGCTAAAAGAGGCAGGCTTTTGAGTTTCCGATCATAAATGCTCCTTATGCCATGAGAGTAAACAACTCCTGCCTTCCTTCCTTATCTTTCATACATCCGGAGCATAGTGGGCAGAAGTTGGGTTTTGAAGAAAACATTCCTGAGGTTTCATGCTGAACAACTGTCCAAGCTGGTATGAAAAGGAAGGGAGAAACAAAATCCCCCCACACCCGAAGTGTTACAAGAGCAGGGAACTGACCGAATAAAAACCAAACCTCCGACGACAAAATCAGGGAAGATGTCAACTAGGTTTTTCCGACTGAAGAGTTTCTGCGGACCCGGCCGGCCACGCAAGGTTTCTGCTAGGATCCCCTTTCAGGCGAAAGGCGACAAGTTCTGTGAAGAGGGAAAGAAAGACGGGAAGTCAGAGGAAAAGAGAGCAGCTCACATGTTGGGAGCAGGAAGGGCCGAGATCAAGGAGGAGATAAGAAGGCAGCCACAAGAGGCAAGATGCTTGCAGCCAGGGCAGCGGTCAAGGTAAGAGGACCACTAGGTGAGATTTTTCTCTAGAGGGCTAGAGCGGAAAACAGGAAAACTTCCTTCCTCCTCGCCAGCTCCCCAAGACTTTGTTGACAGATAGCTGCTCAAACAAATTTGTATTCTCATTTCAACTGACTCATTTGGCTGGAACAATAAGCTTACATTCCAGAGCCTGGGCTGACCTCATGCACCCCACTGCCCGTAAAATATTAACTATGTAATTAGTGCTTTTTGCACTAAGAAGGACCATGAAATCTGCTGGGTTCTCTTCCGTCTCGCTTCCGACAGCAGCTTTCGGCATTCAGGGCTGTGTTCTCATGTCAGTCGTTCCCAGGGGAGAAAGGAGGGAGGAAGGGATGGGACGGAAGCATGTTTTACCATTTATCCAGATTGAAGGATCAGCCCTCGAAAGAAAAAAAAAAAAGTTGCAAATAAAGAAAAATACAAAGATGGAGGGAGGCTATGGTGATGAGTTGAAATCAGTAGTCTGGTTATAAACTGAAGTTTTAAAATAAATAGACAGATAAAGATATAAATACAGAGGTGTGTGTTTGCACGGATTGATACACATATTTCTAGGCTCTGAACACTGACAGGTCCTAGAAGCAAGGATGCCTCAGTAGCAATGAGCACCCTTAACACTCGTATCTTAGTTTCTAAGCACCATACTCCAATCAAAGGAACCAGGGCTCTGGGCAGAAGCGGTTGCTTCCAGAGCCGGGGCAAGGAAAATACAAGACGAGCCAGGAACACCATGCAGTGCCAGAAAGCAATTTAAGCAACAAAAACAACAAAAGCCAATAGTATTGGATTATAAGCCTTGAAGGGAAATAAATACCCTTGAGTTCATATTGATGGAAAGAAGGAAATATGGAAGGGAGGAAGGCAGGATGGGAGGGGGTCTCCTTAAAGAAGAATGACAATAAATGGAGAGTGAAGGAAGGAAATAAATAAAAAATCATCATGAGAAAAGCACAGGAAATAATTGCCACAGTAAGATCCACCCACGGGATGCTAAAATTTAAGTGGGCCAAAGTTTGAGGAGAAACAGGGTAATCTTGAAGTATCCCTTCCAAGATGGTTATTAATTATAACAGGAACGCTAGTAACCTCACGGCGAAGAAATCCTACAAACACCACATTAATCAAGCGATTGAGGTTAACGTCACTAGTACTAAGTTATGTTTTTATGTACCCCTGATACAGTTTGACAAAAAAGGCACTTCACCTCTGTGGCATCCTCACCCAGAACTTGTAACCCCTGTCATATACGGAAGAAAACATCAGATGCACCCAAACTGAGGGACATCCTACAAAATACTTGGCATGCATTTTCTTTAAAGTGTTAAAGTCATGAAACTAACATAACACTGCATGTTAACTATACACACAAAACAAAACAAAGCAAAACAAAATAAAAAGTGTCAAAGTCATAAGAGATGAGGAAAGCCTAAGGAATTGTCACAGACTGGAGGGGACTAAAGAGACATGACTGCGGTGGGGGACCCTGGACAGGAATAGGACCTCAGAGGAAAAAACTAGTGAAATCTGAACAAAGTCTATAGGTTAATTAATAATATTGTACCCATGTTAATTTCTTAGTTTCGATAATAATGCTACAGTTTAAAAGATACTAACATTCGGAGGTGCTGGGTGAAGGGTATAGGGGAATACTCTGCTGTTCTTGAAAATTTCCGTAAGTCTAAAATTGTTTGAAAGTAAAAAGTTTTGGGGGCTTCTGGGTAGCTCAGTCAGTGAAGTGTCTGACTCCTGATTTCGGCTCAGGTCATGATCTCACAGTTTGTGAGATCAAGCCTCACATCAGGCTCTGTGCTGACGATGTGGAGCCTGTTTGGGATTCTCCCTTTCCCTCTCTTTCTGCCCTTCCCTGCACTCCCTCTCTCAAAATAAATAAACACTAAAAAAAAGAGAAGGAAAGAAAGCAAGCAAGAAAGAAGACCCTTAAGAGCTATCTGTTTCAAAAATAAAAAAAGGGGGGGAGGGAGGGGGTGCCTGGGTGGCTCAGTGGGTTGGGCATCCAACTTCAGCTCAGGTCATGATCTCACGGGTTGTGGGTTCAATCCCCGCATCGGGCTCTGTGCCAACAGCTTGGAGCCTGGAGCCTGCTTCGGATTCTGTGTCTCCCTCTCTCTCTGTCCCTGTGCCACTTATGATCTGTCTCTCAAAAATAAATAAACGTTTAAAAAAATAAAAAAAAAGAGCTATCTGTTTCTTGGGGGAGGGATTTGAGGGGGAGTTTTATTTGACAACAAGACAAGATTCCCAACCTCAGAGAGCTTTCTCCCTAGGGGAGGAGAGCAGACTCCAGACAAGTACCAAAAAAAAAAAAAAAAAAGAAAGAAAGTAACAGCAAGCTGTGCCAAATGCTGTGAAGGAAGTCAGTCAGGGGGGTCTGGGAAAAGCATTTCTAAGGTAATGACTCCATGACTGAGACCTAAGGAATAAGGAGCTGAACCTACCAAGAACAGGAGAAGAAGAGCCCCAAGCAGAGAGAACAAGACGAGCAAAGCCTGGAACCAGGAAAGATCTTGGCGTGTTAGAAGAGATGGGGCACAGATCACCAAGAATACTAGGTCATCCTTTGACGTCAAAGGAAATCCTAAATCCACAGTAGACACGACCACCTCTACCACCCATCCTGTCACAGGGTCCTCCCCCAAATCCTACCCTACTGGGTAGGGATGAATGAAACCATCACCATTACCTACAAACCCTCTCTAAACGGCAATAACGAATGGAGTGTAATCATGGGCTGCGGTCTCAATGTTTGTGCCCCCTCTCCCCCCCAATTCATACATTGAAACCTAACCCCCAAGGTGAAGGTGTTAGGAGGTGGGGTCTTTGGGAGGCGGTTAGGTCATGACAGTGGCGCCCCCAGGAGTGGAATCTGTGCCCTTCTAAAAGGACCCCGACGGGCTCCCTCGCCCCTTCCGCCAGGTGAGGACACAGAGAGGAGATGGCCGACTCCGAACCCGGAAGAGGTTCCCTCTGGACACCGGATCTGCCGGCGGCGCCTTGACCTTGGGCTTCCCTGCCTCCAGAACCGGGAGAAATGAATGTGGGTTGTTTGGGAGCCACCAAGTTTATGGTATTTCCGTGAACAGCCTGGAGGGACCCAGACACCTCACCAGGGTTTTAAGGTCGAGTGAGGGCGCGTGGCTTAAGTCACAGCGGCGGGGAAATCAATCTCTGTGCTGTTCTTCTCCCCTGGCAAAACCCGCCGTGAGAGGAAGAGCCCAAAGGGGAGGACTGTTTCTCAGCAGAGCACACTCCTGAGAGGAGAGGCCCCTGCACGCCACGTCCAAAGCGGTTTGCAATTCGAGAGTTGAGAAGTAACGAACTGTCCAGAGAGGGAAAACTAGTGGGGAAGAATATTTGGGAGGGAAAGTAAAAGCAAGGACACAGGGGACGATGTGCAAGGGGACTCCGAAGATACCTGACCACCGCTTGTAAGTTGTCTGTATTGGAAGTCCCTTCCAGAACCCCGGCCCCTGGCCAAGCTCTACCGCACGCTCGGGACTGATGTGCCTCTGCATCTGTGCGCGTGTCTGTGAGCGTGCACGTGTGTCTGTCTGTCTGTGCCCGTGTCTGTGTGTGTCCGTGAAGGAGTGTTTGTGTCGGTCTGAGTCTGTGCGGATCGCGGTGCCTGTCCAGGCTTGGGCATGTCTTTGTTTTTATGTGCTTCTGTTTCTAAGTCTGTGTGTGTCCGCGTCTCTGTGTGTCCGTGCCTGGGTGTGTTGTGTGTGTTGGAAAAGGCAGCAAGGGGCTGAATGGCTGCCAGAGGGAAGACAGATGAATCGCCTTGAGAGGCAGAGGGAGAAGGTGGAGGAGCCAGGAGGAAGTCGGGGCCCAGGTGACAGCGAGAAAGGCCCCAGGAGTTCAGTGACATCCTGGCAAGGACCTTGGAATTTCCCCGGGGTTTGGAATGCAGTGGGAGTGGGAAGTCGGTGGATAATTATCTAAAGACCTCAAAGGGCAGGAGGACCAGCCCCCAAATTGGGCCCCGGCTCCCAGCATCTTATCCTCATTTTGCAGCAGAGAAAACGGAGTCTCTTGGCCAAGACTTTCTTGAGACCGAAGAGGAACCCTCAATCGCTGGGCTTCCAGAGGCCTGAAAACACCGAATCATCCCACACTGAGAAAATCATCCCTTTCTATCACTTTCAGTCTCTCTGCTGAGAAAGCCTGTGGTTGGCACTGCTCTCTCTTTAACACCTCTTTTGTTTACTTTTTTCGAAAGAAAATCTTTTTTCTTTAGTATCAGTCAAGAGCACCCCAGCCTAAGGCACAATGGTTGGAACACAGTCTCTCATGGATATACAGAAATACAGCTCGAGGGGCGCCCGGGTGGCTCAGCCAGCGGGGTGTCCGACTCTTGTTTTCTGCTCAGGTCACGATCTCACGGTTCATGGATTCTAGCCCGGAATCGGGTTCTGTGCTGACAGTGTGGAGCCTGCTTGAGATTCTCTCTCTCTCTCTCTCTCTCTCTCTCTCTCTCTCTCTCTCTTTCTCTCTCTGCCCCTCCCACGTGCTTGCTCTCCCTCTCAAAATAAATAAACTGAAAAAAAATTGAGACTTTTGTGATATCATAGGTACATTCAGGAGAGCTTTTGTTCGTTTTCTTGCTTTGAATTTTTATTTTGAAAAGAAAATCCAAACCCATGGAAAACTTACAAGAAGTGTACAATAAACTCTCATACTCTTCAGCTAGAGTTACCAACTGTTTACATTTTGGCACATTTGCTTTCTTTCTGGGTGTGTAGGTACACATATATACACACATGTGTAATATGCACACATACACATGAAGACACGTGTGTATACACACACACACACACATGCACATACACATGCGTTAAAATTTTTTTAATGTTGGGGCGCCTGGGTGGCACAGTCGGTTAAGCATCCGACTTCAGCCAGGTCACGATCTCGCCATCCGTGAGTTCGAGCCCCGCGTCAGGCTCTGGGCTGATGGCTCAGAGCCTGGAGCCTGTTTCCGATTCTGTGTCTCCCTCTCTCCCTGCCCCTCCCCCGTTCATGCTCTGTCTCTCTCTGTCCCAAAAATAAATAAAAAACGTTGAAAAAAAAATTAAAAAAAAATTTTTTTTTAATGTTTATTTATTTTTGAGAAAGAGAGACAGAGTGGGAGCAGGGGAGGGGCAGAGACAGAGGCAGACACAGAATCCAAAGCAGCCTCAGGCTCTGAGCTGTCAGCACAGAGCCCCACGCGAACCCACAAACCGTGAGATCACGACCTGAGCCGAAGTCAGACGCTTAACCGAATGAGCCGCCCATGCACCTTACACATACACACACTTTTAAAAAATAAAACAGGAAAGATTTACAATGGAATCAGCCCTATACTCTTCATTTTCCGGGGCAATGGTTCTCAAACGTCTCTGCACATTTGGGGAGACTTTTACAAAATGCCACCCCCACAGGTGCTGATAGAATTCAGGTGGAGTGAGGTTTAGGCTTCAGAATGTTAGTAGCTCCTAGGAGGATTCAAAAGTGCAGCCAACAGTGAGAACCACTGTCCCATCTTTTTCTTAAAGGTAAGCCATTACACTCACCTCTCAATCTTGAAAACGCTTTTTTCTCAGAAGAAAAATAGTGGGAATAAATTGCCACTATCATCACCCCTTATCCCTAAATACTTCATGTATCTCCTAAGAGCAAGAAAGGACGTTTGCTTACATAACCAGAGCATAATCACTAACCTCGAGAAATTTCATAGGGACACCAAGCCAGCAACTAATATTAAATCCATATTCAGAAGTTTGCGAACTGTCCCAATAAAGTCATTCCAGTAATTGTAGCTTTTGTGATCCAGGATCCAGTCCAGAATCATGTTGCATTTACATGTCTTTTCTCTTTCCTCTTATTTAATCTAAGGCAGGTCCTCAGTCTTTCTTAGCCTTCCATGACATTGCCCAAACTCCCTTTTTAACCTTGGGAGACTCAGAGACTAGAGCTAATGGCACCATCCAGCTGGAATGCAGTCGACTTTTGTCTTCTGCGTATTTATCTTTCTGGTCAACTTCTGTTTACGGCAAGTGACACTCATTTCTTATTTATGGTGGTGATATGTGTGTGTGTGTGCATGTGTGTGTGTGTGTGTGTGTTTAATTTACAGAGTGAGTGAGTGTAAAGGGAAATATAATTAAGGAAATAACAGAACAGGCATGTCGATCTAGCCCAGGTCTTCCCGAGCTCAGCACTATTGCCATTCGGGGCCCAATAATTCTGGCTTTTGGGGGCTGTCCTGTGCAACGTAGGATGCTTAGTGGCATCCCAGGGCTCTGCCCATTGGGTGCCAGTAGCGCCCTCTGTTCCCCCTCTGGTCGCGACAACCCAAAATGTCTCCAGACAAGTGGCCAAGCGTCCCCTATCCACAGGGAGGCAAACTCGCTTGGTTGAGAGCCACTGATGTAGCCCCAGGCATGAGAGAGGAGGGTGAGCAGCTGAAGTTTGGGAACCTGTAGTGGGGCGCTTGCCTCTGTCCATTCAGGGTGAGTGACGCTTACCTCCCGCTTGGGCCTCGTCTGGCGCTCCGGGAGCCACGGCAAAGCAAAGGGAGGTGGGGGTGGTCTAACAGGCAGAAAAAAGTAAACCGAGAAGAAGGAGCTAGGAAAATCATACTGTCACCTGGAATTAAGTCTCCTTAAGCTTTGTGACCCCTCACAGAAGTTCTTCTGCCCCGATAATTCCTTTTAAGACACGAATTGGATCATTTCAGTTCCCTGATTAAAAGCCTCCAGTAACTTCCTATCACATGCTGAGTAAGAGCCAAGGACCAAGTGGACCCCGCAGGGTGATCTCGCGCCTCTCTTTCCCTTGGGGTCCACTCGACCTGCTCCCCATCACTGTCTTCTGCAGCCGCTCTGGACCCCTCTCTCTCCAAAGTCTCACCATGTTCATTTCTGAACGAAACTCTTTGCATTGCTGTGTCCCCTGGGTGGCATGCGGTGTCCTCAGATCTTTGTAGGGCTGGCCTCCTGTCATCAGGTCTCCGTTCAGCTGTCACCTCCCCCTAGCGTGCCATACACAGGAGCCCTCTCTCCCAGGGTCCTCTTTGCACTTTCTGTGGCAGGCACTGTTGGCCAGCTGACCTGACTTTCAAAATCAGCTCCCTTCTCCTTCACAGCCATCCAGGCAGAGGTGCCCATTGGACCCCCATCTGGCCAATGACAGGTCCTGGCATCACCCCTCTCCCTCTTCCACCGTCTGCTGGATCACAGGGCCGACGGCTGGAGCAGTGCAGCCATTCTGTGACCAGGAGGAAAAGACAATGCGAATATCAGATTCCTGAGCCAGAGGACCAGCACCAGCATCCTCACTGTCTGTTCCATGGAGGGAAATAAATCCCAAGGGTTTACACCACCAGGATTGGGCTATCGGGTACTTGCGGCCAAAACCACCCCTGACTGAAATGACTCTGTTAATTTAGGTGTTTGCTTTTTGTCCCTGACGTCCGCTTGAAGTGCTGTGAGACAGGGATTCATGTCTGTCTTATTCACGATTACATTTTCAGGGCCTGGGCACGGCGCCTGACTCAGGATAGAGCCCCATCACTATTAACCGGTGTGCTCCCCAGTTCTCTCACACATCAAATAGGGACAGTCACAGCACCCTAACAGATCGTAAGGACAAGATGAGTCAGTGCAAGCATAGTGTTTACGGCAGTGTCTGGCACATAGTCATGGCTCAGAGTTGACTTAATGACCTCATTAACGTGTGGAAGAAAGGATTCCTTCTCTCTGTGATTTTGCAGCAGTGGCCCTTGGCTTTCCCCCCTCCTCTTCAAATCAAAGCTGTGTTTACTTGGTGCTCACAAGTCAGGCTATCGATTAAGAAACGTGACCACTGTGGTTGGAAGAAATTCACGCCTTTTACAGCGAGCTGTTGGATTAGCACCTTGAGGGAGTGGAGAGAAAGACAGACACCGAGACACAAAAGGGTAGAGCGAATAAAGCCTGGTATATTCCAAAGTTCAGGCCAACGAACGCTGGAGACGAAACCTAATATGGGATTGTGCTGTTGCCCGCCGTGGGAGAACGGAACTGTGTGTTATAACTCACGCTTGGCTAAAGCCACTTAGAGGTAAGTTGGAGGTTATAGGGACAGAGAGTCACCACGTGTTGGGAGGCGTCGGGGGAAAGGGGTTCATTCATTCATTCACTCAGCACAATATTTATTGAACAGCTGCGATGTGTCGTGCAAAGAGGGATCCGGCAGGGAAAACAGCGAGCGCCCTCCTTGTCTGAAACGATCGGGTGGTTCTAAGGGACCCCACAATCATTTTTCCCTAGTTGCCTTGCAACCAAGTAGATGCCACTCCACATCTCAGATCCCACGTGACATAGCTCGTGACTAATATTACCGCTACTAACTATCATTTTCCAGTATTTACTCTGTACTAGGTGCTACGTTGACACCCCTTTACCAACCATGGTGGAGACCATTTGCTAGGCATCTCTCCAGCATTCGTTTCCTTTTTCTTTACAAACAGAACAAAAACAAAAACAAACCTCCCTTTTATTCAGGGTCACACCAAAGAGCCCGTATCCCCAAATAAAACTGGCACCAATCTTTATGATTAGCACCCAACCACACATCCCAATGAGCACAGTGAGGTAGGGATTAATATCATCCCCATCTCACAGGTGAGCAAACCAAGGGTCAGAGAGTTTAAATGATTTGCCAAAGGCCATAGGGCTTCTAGCTGGTGGTAGCTTGGTTCCAGAACCCACGCTTTTTATTCTTTTGGTGTATTCTCAGGCACACAGAAAGCACATGTACACCTCTCCCATTTAACCCTCCCAGGAGCCTCGGCAGGGAGTGTAATGGGTAAGATCTTCAAATATCTGGGGACATATGTTCCCTAATCAGCCAGCTGGCTTCCTTCCTTGAACCACCTTCCTCCCCACTCTTAAAGCTAATCCCTTCCAGGCCAGTGGAGTGAAGAGCCTAGAAGAAGAGGGAGAGAGAGAGAGAGAGAGAGAGAGGTGGGGAAGCAGTCAGCTGCATCTGGATGCCCATCTAGGCAGGACTCCTAGGAGAAGATTGTTAGGGTGTGGGAAAAGCCAAAGGCAGAGAAGATTTTGCATCATTTCCCATATGGGATTCTACGAAGAGACATTCAAATAAAATCAGTACACAACGCGGTTAGGCAGAGGGAGGGCTTGAATTTTGCATCCGGAAGGTTCCATGTGCCGTGTGGATGGATAGAGAAAACAGCTGATGGTGTTGATGGGTGGCATTAATGGGAGTTGCTCTGGGAATGGTGAAGTGGCCACAGGGTGACCAGAGACGACCATGGGCAAAGTGGGTGTGGCAGCCAGACCACAGGGGGAAACTGGGCACCGGAAAGAGCTGAGGTAGGGCTGGTCAGCCGGGAGGCACCCTGAGTGGACCGAGTGAACCGCCAGCTGTCTAGCTGTCCGCCAGTTGTAGACCCAGCAAGTGCGACCTGCTGGGACATGAGCAGGACAACAGGAGTAACAGAGGCCACCTCCCAGGATTATGAGGGCACAGCAGGAGCTGTGAGGGCGTGTGACAGAGGTCAGACGCTAGACACGGGACTTCGGACCTCACCCTTTCTTCCATCCTGCCGTCTCGCCACAGCCGCTGCCGTGAGCGATGCCTAGAGCCGTGGGGAACTGGGTGGTGACTCAGGGACAGGAAAGAGACAAACAGTCCTCATTTTAATGCTTGTCCACAACCTGGACCTGGTTTTTTAAGGTGAGCCTAGCCTAACCAGCAGTCGGTGTTTATTGATATGTAGTAAGTCAATGACCAAATGAATGAGTGATGAAGGCCTTTCCCAGGGACTTTGGGAGTCATGGAAACCTTTCCGGCAAAACCCTCCTGTGAGAGGATGAAGACGTGTGTATTACAGGAGGGAGGAAACAGTTGCCTACAGATTTCTTTTTTTAGCCCAGCACCGAGGGGATTCTAAGAGGGGACAGCCAGAGTTGGAGCACAGACGAAGGGCCACCAACTGGTGTCATGTGAGGCTCTGGCCTGCTTTTGGCAGGATCACCAAAACAGCAGAAGGGAGTCACTCTTCAGGCTCCGTTCAGATGTCACCTCCTCCCGGAAGCCTTCCCGGATAGCCGCCCGCCAGGTTGACATGCCTACTCTGTGCTTCTCTCTACGGACCCCTTACCTAGAACAGTCTGCTCATCGCGGTTCTCCCTTGAAGGTGAGTGCTGAGAGCCAAGGTGGTGTCCCATTTGAGTTTCCCGTGGCCCGAGCACTGGGTCTGGCCCCCGTTGGGCATGCAGGCTCTGCGCCAAGCGCTTTAGCTACCAGTGCCTTCCACCGGCTCAGTAAGCTCGGGAGCCGGGGTGGCCTGATGATGCCACGGTACAGGTAAGAAAGCTGACTCCAAGAGCCGCTAAGAAGCTTTCTCTCTCTCTCTCTCTCTTTTTTAATTTCTGCATCCTTCTCTTCCAGAGCGCCTGGCCTAAATTCTTGAGGTTTGGGAACAGCACGGAAGCTCAGGGCGACGGGGCGGTCCGCCTGGGTGGTGGCTGGCTGGGTGGGTGGGGACGAAGACGGAACAATGGAGAGCCGGCACATGGTAGCAATTGGCCTCTGTGCCTAGACCACCCGAGGAGCCGGGCCCCGTGGCCTCGGAGCAGGGAGCGTGAAGGGCGCCCGCTGTCGGTGCCGTCTGCGAACGGATTTGGAACCGACGGGCGCAAGGCAGCCGGTGGCGGTAGGCGCCTGAAAGCTTCTGGCGGAAGGAATCGGGCACAAAAAGCAGCGACCTCAAAACCCCAGCCACACATCTGGACGTGTGCAGAGGGGAGCGGACGGGGGATGCTGACGGTGACGTCTAAATACCAGCCAGAAGGCCCAACGGGGAAGAAGATCCCGCCCGCCCCCGCCCCCCCCTCCACGGCGCCTCCCACTTTAGAGATGAATAAAATAGAGCCCCGGTTCTGCTGTTCCGGGGCGGAGCCGCCCCCCACCCCCACCCCCCATCTCAGGACAGACTCTTGAAGTCCCCCGGGGGGGGGGGGGGGGGAGGGCTTTCCTTTGTGGCCTTTCCTGCCCACGCTCTGGGCTACCCGTAAATCTGACCCTGTCTACGGCCAGCGGGCCTCAAGAGCTGGGAGACTCACGGGGGCAAACAACTTGACAAAAACAATCTGTCCCATAAACAAAGTCGGTGGAAAGCGTCCAGCCCCACACAATGGAGCTAATCTTCTGGGCACACATTTCCCGTCCGGGGTATTAGCGTAGACACCGCTTCCTCCTAGGTGGAGGTAACACCACTTGGCCCGCCGATCCAACAATAATAATGCTCTGTAGATCCCCAGCTCCCCCCCGTCCGAGGCATGGTGGGCAGGAATTCAGAGGCAGGGAGCTGAGCCTTCCCCCTCCTTTCTTTTCTTAAAGAAGCCCTGTGGGTTTGGAGGCAGGGTCACATCTGGAAAGAACAGGGGTGCACAGAGCATCTAACCCCGGGTCGTGATTCCGCGCCACCCCTGCCCGGCCCTGAACTTTGGGGCAAGTGATTTAATCTCCTAGAACTGTAATTTCCCCATTGTTCAAGGGGGATGGTGTAAAGATGCCCAAACTCAGGGGGACGTAAAATTAAAATATTGAATGGCCACTATCAAAAGAAAAAAAAAAAACCCACAGAAAATAACCCATGTCGGCAAGGATGTGGTTGTACACCCTTGGAAGCGGTGTAAGATGATGCAGCTGGAGAATAGTATGATGGTTCCTTGGAAATTAAAAACAAAATTACCATGTGGCCCAGCAATCCTGCTTCTAGGTCCATACCCAGAAGAATGCTGTGCTCCCAGCAACATTGTTCAGAATAGCCAAGAAATGGAAGCGACCCAAATATCCATCTATGAATGCACTGATAAGGAAAATGTGGTCTATCCATTCCACGGACTATGCTTCAGCCTCAGAAATGAGGGAGACCGGGGCGCCTGGGTGGCGCAGTCGGTTAAGCGTCCGACTTCAGCCAGGTCACGATCTCGCGGTCCGTGAGTTCGAGCCCCGCGTCAGGCTCTGGGCTGATGGCTCGGAGCCTGGAGCCTGTTTCCGATTCTGTGTCTCCCTCTCTCTCTGCCCCTCCCCCGTTCATGCTCTGTCTCTCTCTGTCCCAAAAATAAATAAAAAATGTTGAAAAAAAAAAAATTTAAAAAAAAAAAAAAAAAAAAAAAAAAAGAAATGAGGGAGATCATGTCACCCTGCTACAACATGGATGACCCCTGAGGACATTGCGCTAAGTGAAACGAGCCGGGCATAAAAAGACAAAATGGTATGTTTCCACCCATACGTGTTGTCTAAAGTAGTCAAATTCATAGGAACGCAAGGTCGAACGCTGGTTGCCAGGGGCGGCGGGGAGGAAGGGTGGGGGGTTCTTGTTCAGTGGGTACAGAGCTTCCGTTTTGCGAGACGAAAAGTTCTGGGGAGCTGCTGGACAACAACGTGTATGAACTTGACGTGACGTAGCTGCACACTTAAAAATGGTCAAGATGGTCAGTCGTATGTGATCTGGTCTTTACCACAGTTTTAAAAAAATCAGAATATCGAGATACCATTTCTCTACCTAAAAGTTGTCTCAACTCAAAGTTTTGGGCAACATCAAGAGTTAGTAATAGTGTGGAGAAACGGAAACATTTCTATGACGTGGGGGGAGGGTAAATTAGGATAACTACTGTTCTTTTTAAAAATTTTTAATGTTTATTTATTTTTGAGAGAGAGAGAGAGAGAGAGAGAGGAGGGCCAGAGAGAAAGGGAGACACAGAATCCAAAGCAGGCTCTAGGCTCTGAGCTGTCAGCCCAGAGCCCGACGCGGGGCTCGAGCTCACGAACCGTGAGATCATGACCTGGGCCGAAGTCGGACGCTTAACCGACTGAACCACTCAGGCTCCCCTCATCATCTATCCTAAGACTTGTACAAGGATGTTTCAGGCATCGGTGTTATAAATGCAAAAAATTAGAAAGAATCGAAATGGCCATTAGTAGGGGAATGGATCCATAAAAATGGCAAATGTTTATAATTTAAGAGAAAGAATCAGCTTGAACACAGATTGATCTCAAAAATGTATTATTGAGCAGGGAAGAAAGCAGATTAGATATTTATATATAGCATATCACTTGTATATATGTGCATATATAATTAAAAGAACACAAAATACTAGTATATATTTTTTGTGTAGACAAATATAGACAAGGTAACCAAAAAATAGTTAATCACTAAATAAAACTCTTATTACCTCCTCCCGTGTCAATCTCTGAACTAGCCCCCAGTGATCCCTACCTGTTGGATTCATTCCCTTGTGGGGTTCCCTCCCGCAGTAAATGGGGCTGACCTGTGCTCTATTCATCCCATAGTCCCCAGTAGAACACTGTGGAAATCACACTTTAGGACTTCTAAGACTAGGATATAAAAGACATTGTGGTTTCCTTCTTGCTCTCTTGTTTTCTCCAATTGCTCATTCTGGAAGAAGCCAGCCACCATATTGTGAGGACACTCAAGCCGTGTGACAAGGAACTAACAGCTCCCTCTGACAGCGAGCACCGGCTCGATCCACCTTTGATACACCTACCTACTCCCAGTCAAGCCTTTAGGTGACTGATTGCACCTCTTGAGAAACCTTAAACCCGAACCACCCAACTAAGTTGCTTCTGAATTCCCGACCCATGGGAACTGTGATATAATAAATATGAAGGGTTTTAAGCCACTAGATTTGAGGGTAATAGGTAACTAATGCAGTTATAGTTGTCTCCTTAATGCTCTGGGCCTGCGGTCTGTTCTCCTCTTGCTCGGCAGGTGTCAGAAAGGTAACATCAGAAAGTCACATTAGTACTGAACCAAAACTTTTGTTCTTCAAGTAATCAGAAGGACTGGTTGCTCTTCAAGGCTTATTTCTGCATTTGATGTAAAGTCGATTCCACTAGAAGCAAGAACCCGTACGGTGAGAAGTACTGAACTGGCCAGTTGTGGGCTCGGCTGGGTCCCCCACCCCTCAAATTCATATGTTGAAGTCCTCATCCTCACTTCCTCAGAATGGGACTGTATTTGAACACAGGGCCTTTAAAGAGGTCATTAAGTTGAAATGAGTTCATTAGGGTGAGCCCTCATTCAATAGGACTGGTATCCTTATAAGAAGGTGAGGACACAGACACACACACAGAGGGACAGCCATGTGCAGGCACAGGGAGAAGTCGACCATCCACAAGCCAAGGAGAGCGCTCTCACCAGACCCAGCCATGCTGGCAACTTGAGCTTGGACTTTGAGCCTCCACAATTGTGACAGAATAAATCTATGTTGCTTAAACCACCCATCTGTGGTGTTTCGTTTTGGTTCTCCCAGCAAACTAACACATAGTCTAACACACTTGCTTTACAAATTATGGCCTTACATCCAAAGGGCAGAAGTGACTTGGCCAAGGTCACAGAGAGGAGACAGCAGAACAGCAATGAAAGCCCCTCTCTCCTCACTGGAGTCCAGTGGTTCTTCCAATAAGTGAGGCCAAGCCCCCCCAGTGGAGAAGAATTCTCAGAAAATGCTTACAGATGACATTTGAGTTCCTTGTTCCTTGTTCAAGATGGCGAGTGAGTGGCCTCTGCTCACAGCCCCATCACTTTCTCTGCCTCAGGCATTGAAATTTTTTCAAGTATTTAAAAAATATGTTTATATTTGAGAGAGAGAGAGAGAGAGAGAGACAGCAAGCACAAGCAGAGAAGGGACGGGGGCGGCGAGGGGGAGGGAACACAGAATCCGAAGCAGGCTCTAGGCTCGGAGCTGTCCATGCAGAAACCGACAGCGGGCTCGAACCCACGAACTGTGAGATCATGACCTGAGCCAAAGTCGGACGCTTAACTGAGTGAACCACTCAGGCACCCCAACACACTGCAATTTTTAAGAACCAGCCCAGGTTTGATTTCCTCCTTCCAGGTTCACCTCCCATTAGAAAAGCATTCATCAGGGAATTATGCTACTTTCTAGGAAGCAAAGACAGCAAAGCCTTCAGAGCATCCAACATGGAAGTGATGGCCAGAAGCCCACGAACTTTCATGGCTCACAAAAGTACATAAAGGGTAAAAAAAAAAAAAAAAAAAAAATCTTTCCTCTATGTAAAGAGACACTCTTGGTGGAAGACAGCCCTCCTTCCGATGAAAATCTGTCTCTGCGCGTGTAATTCCAAAAGCCACTGGTCAACTCCATCTGGGTGTTTCCTCAACAACTAAATCTTGACAAGCCCCAAATGGAATCAGCTTCCCTCAAACATCTCCACCTACCATAGTTCAGACTTCATTTAATGAAATTGCCATAACAATAACAGTGATCTACCTCGTGATGAGTGCCAGGAAGACGCCAGGTCCTTCACCCAAATTGTCAGTCACTCTAAAGTCAATCACGCAGAGTGGGGCTTATCACTGTGCTTCTCCAGATGAGGATGCCCAGGCTTTCGACGACGACGTGGTCACACATCTTGTAAGTGGCAGAGCTGGGACACAGACCCACGTCTGCCCGACTCCAAGGCAAACTGGCGACCCACATCTGGTCCGCAGATGGGGTTTCTCTGACCGCAGGAGTGGGTTTTTGTTGCTTTTTGTTGTTAAGCCTAATTAGTTGCTAACGTTAAAAAGCCAGGACATTTCACATAAAAAGCCAGGTTTCTAGAATTTCCAGAAAACACACAAAAAGGGATAATCTGACATAACACTGAGAGGATCATCAACTTCTCTGGACCTAGTAGGGATCATAAAAAGGGCACAGCTGCTACTCAGCTCTAGAGAGTGTTTGGCGGTGGGGTGGGGGCTGGCCCAAAGCGTCACGATGGTGGTAATGGCTAGGGTTCAATGTACACTTTTCATGGGCCAGGGGAGTGTTCCGAGGCCAGACTCCAAAACACAAGGCCTGTGAAACCCTGGGTGAGGACAGATTTAGGTAGTCCGGGTACTGGTTACTCAGGGATCGGTCCGTGTCCCCCGCAAGATGGTGACAAGAGCCTCCCAGAGTCACCCCTATCTCCGTCTCCCCAGAAGCTTCCAGTACATGTTTGCTGGGTCACACTGAATAAGAATTAGTGACGATGGCAAGGTTCGTTCAGAGCCTGGTTGTCTCTCCTCTCCCCGGTAGGAGAAGAAAAGAATCTGGGCGAAAATAAACGAACACATACACACACCCTTTGAGCCCACACTTCCACCCAGGGGCATTTATGCAAAACATATATTCACAGGCGAGCAGGGATCACACATGTCTGGGGAAATTCACAGCAGCATAATAATAGCAAAAAAAAATTGGATACCGATCAGATACAGTTGGGTCCATGAGTCAGACAGACATGTATGTGGGAGACTGTGACACAGAGCACAGGCCAGGTCCCATTCTGCCCCCAGACGTGTTCTGTGGCCTCAGGCAAGTCACCCTGGAGCCAGGGAAGTGTGAAAGGGGTAATACCTACGCCACTGAGTCCCTGAGGGTTTATACACGATCAACACTTTGAAGAGTACCTGGCACACATTTTTGGAAGCACGATCTAAGTGTGTTAGTAATAGTAGGAGTAATAACAGCAGTGGTACTTGGGGAGGGGTCTGCCACCTGCAGACCGTGTCTGCACTGTCACACAACGCCTCTGAACCTCAGCCTCCTGGTTTATGGGACAAGGACAATCACGCGGGCTCAGGAAGGGGCACATTCTAATGCACTCTCCACAAGGTCACGTTCAGGGCGGGTACAGTAGTTTAGGGTGTGCCTGAGCATGGCTTGGTGGCTTGACTCCTCCTAGGTTTGGGGACACACATCTGGAGGGCAGCCACCCCGGAAGTGAAATCTCCAAAGAGTCAAGGCCGGGTACTTCCTGACTGTAGGAAAGCATGCCCTTCCGGGACCCAAAGGCAAGGTTGACCCAGAGGGGAAACTGCGGTGTTTTGGCACTCAGGCTTTGCCTTTCCTAGGGCTCCTACCACCAGCTGGGGTGACTCAAACGGCAGAAATTTACTGTCTCTCCACTCCGGAGGCTGTTAAGTCCAAGATCAAAATGTCAGCAGGGTTGGTAACTTGTGAGGCTGGAAAGGAGGATCTGTTCCATGCCTGTCTCCCAGCTTCGGGGAGCCTCGGGCATCCCTTGGTGTATTCTCTCTGTGTCTTCACATCATCTTCCCTCTGTAGGTGACTGTCTCCGGGCCCAGTGTTGTTGTTTTTATAAGGACGCCGGTCTTACCGGATTCGGGACCCCTCTAATCAAGTGCAACTGCACCTTAACTTGATGGTTCGCAAAGACTCTGTTTCCAAATAAGTCACATCCACTGGCACTGGGGTCCTCAACATCTCTGGGGGGAGGGGGACACAGTTCAGGCCATGACTGGCCTGTGTCAGTGAGTGGGAAGGAGGGCCCTACTGTCCCAGGCCCACCGCCCCCCTCCCCCAGTTGCCGATCTCCCCCACCCCTCATTTTTGCCCTTACTTCACATTCTCTATCCAGAAAACAAACTTACATACTTCCTGTACGTTCAACTTAAATAATGATACTCATTTCAGGATGGCTCTGATAACGCCAGCTACTTCTCTAGTACATGTTAAAACATGTACATTAAAATGATAAATGTTGTTCCACGCACCAAGGTTTGGGAAACGCTGACCTCATTTAGTCCCAGACTTTTTTCTTTTTCTTTCCCCCGCCTCGATATGATTGAAGAGAGGCCCAGGGCTACATGAGACTTGCCCCGTCCTGCAGGTGCCCTGGATATCCCTCCCCCGATGTCTCTTCCCATCAGAGGCTTACCCTTGGGTCTGTCCTCACAAGATGGTCCCCTGTTCTCTGGATGTTTCTTTTAAATAACTTTTTTTTTTTAGCACAGCGTGACGTGACCTTAGATAATCAGCTCTAATCCCCAGGGACATGCTCACGGGGTCTCCTGCCCACGCTAGGGTGTGGTTCCTAAAAGCACAGAGCCCGGCCCCAGACTGCCTGATGTGGCTGTCCCCCTCCCCTCTGAAGAGCGAGGTTCAACTAGCACCTGCCTGCTGGGAAGAGGAAGGAAGTTAATGCGTGCAGACCATCTACACGGTGTCTGGCACACAGAGAGCAGTTGGGGTCAACTTAAAACAATATCCCCCCCACCCCCGCCACTTTCATTGTCTGCTGAGTTCCAGCCCAGGCACCTCGAATGCCTTCTTTCATCCTTAAAGCAGTTCGAGGAGGCTCATATGATGATTCCATTTCACAGATGATAAAATGGAGGCGTAGGACGGCGGCCTCCGTACCTTTCCCTCCTGCAGCAAATCAGTAACGGGACCAGGGGCTGAACCCGATTCCGTCTTACTCTGTAGCAATGTGGTGAGGGCGGAGAGGAGGTGAGCACTAGCTGGGAGCCAGGAGACCAGGTCTGGGGAGACTTTGGGTTCCTGCCTCTGCAGGGAGGTCACCAACCCTCCATGGACCTCCGTTTCCTCATCAGGAAATAAAGGCTTTGGATTGATTGCTTTCTGAGACTCCTGCTGACTGAGACCTGTCGCTTCTGTGACAACCCAGCTGGGCCAGAGGGGGAGTCAGCAGGAGCCAGCCCTCCAGGGCACTGAGCTCCCCTCCTCCCTGTGCGCCCTGAGGCCACTGGTGGCTGATCCCAGACAGGCTTTCACCCTGTGCCCTCCCCTCTCCATGCCCAGGCACCTACTCCACGAAGCTCAGGGCATCTGAGGACGTGGAGGATGTTATCTGGCCCAGAACGCTGGGGCCCAGTTTCCAGGGATTGAGTCAGGTGAGGCGGCAGGTAACCCAGATAACCGCTTTCCGCGAGGTCCCCAGAGGAGGCTGCGTGGTCCCCAGAGGAGGCTGCCAGTGAGACCCGCTGCACCCAGGGGACAGCACACGGGGGCAGCTGCCTCGGCTCCACTTTGATGGCGGGACTCTGATTCCTCACGACAGCCACAGGGATAGATAGAGGAGGGGGCAGTTCAAGCAGCCCCTTAGAGCTGCAAATTCCACAACGCCATTCCCCACATGCGCGGTGAAGATCACGATTTCGTCTCCCTGCCATTCAAGGTGCACCCACCAGGTGTGGGTCAGGGAGCTAACGGCTTTCCACGCGGTACTTTTTCCTTTTAAAATGTCTAATACTCACGCAGCCCTGAGTCAGGAGTCTTGGGCCCCACTCTGGCATGGGAAAACTGAGATTCTAAGACCTTACAGATGGTGCCCGAGGGCTGGAAAGAGCAGACCTGGGATTCGAACCCCAGGTGCATACCATCTTGCCACCCTGATCAAAGGCCTTACCACACCCCTGCCTCCCCGGCTGCCCTTTCAAGCCTTCCACACCCCCTTGAGATTGCCCTGGGTGCTTGCTTTAACTTACCCTCAGCTGGATACAAAGGAAAATTCAGGCAAGTGGATCAGTGGGAAGAACGAACCCACCCAGAAGGGTGGGCCCAACCCCTTCCATTGGTGCCCGATGCTGTCACAAAGAGGAAGGTGAAAGGCGTGGGGTTCCCTGACTATAGTGAACTGTCTAGCCCTAAGCCCTTGGCCTGAATAATCTCAAAACCCACACAAGAGTCTAGTAAGCAGGGGTGGTGGTGGGGGGGTGTCATTCCCATTTTACAGCTGGAAACACTGAGGTGTCTTGTCTCAAGATTATACACCTAGGAAGCCACAGCGGGGATTGAAATCCAGGCCTAAGAGGTTCAAAGGAAGAGAGTAAAATTCAGAGAGCTGTAGGCAGGCAGTTCAAAGCAGCTCAGAGCCCAAATTCGTGCCAGGACAAGGGGCTCCTCCTCCCCAGGGCCATCTGCCCAAC
The DNA here is from genome assembly GCF_028018385.1 of Neofelis nebulosa. Lineage (NCBI taxonomy): Eukaryota > Metazoa > Chordata > Mammalia > Carnivora > Felidae > Neofelis > Neofelis nebulosa. The sequence goes on from NC_080799.1 coordinate 33,635,185, forward strand.
CAAATGGCCAGAAGGGAGTCCTGACAAGACTGTGTCCCCTGCCAGGCCTGGGCCAGCACTGCTGCCCTCGGCCCACCTGCTTGCTGCTTTTCCAAGAATCCACGGCTCTGTCACTCAGTGTCACAGACATCCATTTCCCAGCTCCAGGAAACCCAAGCCTCCCTACACCTGCCTAGCCCTGATCCTAGGACACCAGGCTGGGGGAGGGGTAGCAAGGAGTACAAAGACCCACAGAGTCAGACGAGGACAGACATTGCACTATGTGTATTCACTTATTCCCTGGTCACTTGTTTGCTAGGCACTTTGCTATGCACTACTGTAAGTCCTGGGAAAATCAGAGCGTACAAGTTGGGATGGCTCCAGAAAGATACGTCATCCTTTTTACGACCGTATACGGCTCTGTCGCCATCTCCAACTCTTACGAGTAAGCCCCCCTTTAAAGTTTGCTTTTTTTAAACCTTTTTATTCTGAAATAACTTTAGACTCACAAGAAGTTGCAAAATTAGTACGGAGTCCTTATGTACCTTCACTGGACTTTCCCCAGGGATAACATCTCGCGTAACCACATACATTTTCAAGACTTGGAAACTGACAATGATACAATCGAATTCATTTTACTGTACCACTTATTCAGAGTTCGGCAGTTTTTACCCGCGCTCCTTTTTATTATTATTATTTCCAGCGTACAAATTTCAGCAAAGGTTTGGATTTGTGTGACCGCCATCACAATCGGGACACAGGATTGTTCTATCACCACAAAGAAACTCCCTCACGTAACCCCTTTATAGTTACATCCACACCTCCCCAAACCCCTGGTAACCACCGATCTGTTCTCTATCTCTTTAATGTTGTTATTTCAAGATACTTGTACACGGAAGCATACAGCATGTAACCTTTTGAGACTGGGTTGCTGTTGTAATTTTTATTCAACATAACACCCTTGAGATCCATCTAAGGTGTTGGATCTATCAATACTTCATTCCTCTTTGTGGCTGAGAAGTAGTTGGTTTATCCATTTGCCTACTGAAGGACATCGGGCTGGTTCCAGTTCAGGGCTTTTACAAATAAAGCTGCTCTGAACAATCACGCACAGGTTTTTGTGTGGACGTAGGTTTTTAAATGTGCAGGGGCACAATTGCTGGGTCATATGGTGAATGCCTGTTTAACTACAAGAAATAGACAAATTCTTTTCTGGACTGACTGTACCACTGCTTGGGAATGTTACATTTCCCCCAGCAGTAGGAGACGTTGCGTGCTCTAAATCCCTACCAACACTTAGTATGTCAGTAGTTTTTCAAGTGAGCCTTTCCAATAGGTGCACAGTTATCCTTCGTCGTAGCTCTGTGTCTCACTTCCACAATGGCCACACCTTTCCACGTACGTATCTGCTATCTGTATTTCTTCTTTGGTGAAATGTCTGTTCACATCTACTTTTGACCATTTCCTTTAAAAAAATTTTTTTTAATGTTTATTTATTTTTGAGAGAGAGAGGCTAAAAGAGCACAAACGGGAAGACGTAGAGAGAGAGGGAGACACAGAATCTGAAGCAGACTCCAGACTCTGAGCTGTCAGCACAGAGCCCAATGCAGGGCTCGAACCCACGAATCGTGAGATCATGACCTGAGCTGAAGTTGGACTAAAGTTTCACATTGTGATACTGTCCAACTTAACAGTATTTTCTCTTTTATGGATGTGCTCTTGGTGCCTTATATTGAACTCTTCTCCTAACCCTAGGTCACAAAGATCTCCTTCTATGTGTTGTTTTGTTTTGTTTTGTTTTTTGCTAGTCTTGTATTTTAATGCTTCACTCACAGAGCTATGATCCACTTCAAGTTAATTTTTGTGCATGATGTGAGACTAGTTTGGGGGTCATATTTTGCTTATGGATGGCCAATTGTGTTTGCACCTTTATCAAAAATCAGTGGGGCACACTTGCGTGGGTCTGCTTTTGAGTTTTCTATCCTGGTCACATTGATCTACGTGTCTGTCCCGCTGCAATACCACAGTTTCCATTACCTTAACTATATAATGAGCCTTCACACCAGAGTGAACCTATAATCTCCCGCTTTCTTCTTTTCCAACACTGTTTTAGCTATTCTAGTCCCCTTGCCTTTACGTGTAAATTTTAGAATCATATTGTCTGCTGGGATTCTGAGAAGCAATGGGTTAAACCTACAAATCAGTGCAGGGAGTACGCAATGCTGAGTCTTGCAATTCATGAACACAGCGTGTCTCTCCATTTACTTAGGTCTTTTTAAAAATTTCCTTCATCAGGGCGCCTGGGTGGCTCAGTCCGTTGAGCATCTGACTCTTGGTTTTGGCTCAGATCACGATCTTGTGCTTGTGGGGTCGAGCCCGTGGGGCTCTGCACTGAGTGTGGAGCCTGCTTGGGATCCTCTCTCCCTCTCTCTCTTTCTGCTCCTTCCCCGCTTGCACGCATGCGTGTGTGTGTGCGTGCACGCTCGCTCTCTCCCAAAATTAATAAATAAACATTAAAAAATTTCCTTGGGAGAAGCGACCGTAAGCGATACTGTGTTTTGAAGTTTGGATCCAACTGTTCATCGCTAAGATGTAGAAAATAATCCATTTTTTTTGGTGCCGACTTTGCATCCTGCAACCTTACGATACTCAATTAGTAGGTCTAGGAGCCGTTTTTGGTTTTGTTTTGTTTTTTTCTTTGAGGTTCCCTAATGCTCTTCCAGGAATGTCCAGTTCGTCACTTAGCCTCAAAGACCTCCAGCTCTATGCTCCAGCAAACCCGAAACTTCTTGCAGCTGCCCAGCCAGGATCCCAGGGACGCAGGGCCTGGGGGGCGGGGTACAAGGAACATGAAGACCTAGGTCCGGGCTCTGTTTTCCTGCCTTCGGTCAGACTGGAGGGCAGGCCTTGCACTAAGGTTATTTATTTATTCCTTAATACTTGATGCGTTCTTACCATGGGCGAGCTGCCTTGGGAAGCACTGGGAAAACAAAAGTAAACAAGACGGAACTGGCCATAAAGACCCACCTGTTCCTTTCTGTGGCTGTCCACTGCTCTCCAGCTATCTCGAAAGTTCGGTGACCAGGCGCCCTTAAAGTTCTGAACTTTCGGTGACTCTCACTTGTTGCCCATTGCTTTTGTACACACGAAGACTTGAACGATATGAATATATTCCGTGCCTTGCGAAAAAAGAAAAGGAAAAGGCTGTCTCGCATCGGGACTGACCCCACTTACTTGGGCGTCAGACTGCCCGGGTTCAGATTCCAGCCCCATTAGATAACCTCGGGGAAGGTACTTAACGTCTGTGCCTCGCCTACCCCTTCTAGAACCAGCAAGGCTGCTGGTCTTATTAGAACAGGCGAAGTACAAACAAGAATGTGAAGTTTTGAAACAGAGCTAGAAGGCCCACATTTACTCCTTGCACCGCCTTCCGGGAGAAGCTGTGTTTTAATTCACCGTTCCTCTTTGGATGATGGTTTACTTGTCTCGTTTCTGCCGTGACGAAAAATACAGCAAAGGGCATCCCTCTCTGCGGCTCCTGTGTGGCTGTAAGGGATCCCGGAGAAGCGAAACCGCCGAGTCATGAGAAATGCCCGTTTTTAATTTTAATCGCTGCCGCCAGGCTGCCCTCGGTGGAGGCCGTATCCACTTACATCATCTGGGCATTTCCATTTCTTCACACCCACAGCAACACTTGATATCATCCGACTTCAGGCCGCCTCTCTTTGGGGGAGAGAAGGGACCAGGAGGAAGAAACATGGTGCCCAACGGAGACCTTGGCCTCGTTCTCGAATTTTCGATCTGCTTTCAAAATGTATTCTTGATAACTTAGGTAACTGAAAATGGATCCGATGCAACTCCCTCCCACGGAATACCCCTTACGGAACTTCAATCTCGTTGGGCGTAATACACACTGAGCAAACACACGGACAAAAGTTAGGCTTGAGCCTGGGTGGCTCAGTCGGTTAAGCGTCGGGCTTTTGTTTTCAGCTCAGCTCATGCTCTTAGGGTTCATGGGTTTGAGCCCCGAGTCAGGCTCTGTGCTGGCAGTGTGGAGCCTGCTTGGGATTCTCCCTTTCTCTCTCTCTCTGTCTCTCTCTCTCAGAATAAATAAGTAAACTTAAAAAAAAAAAAGTTATGCCTGCAAATGGTAAAAAGGGCCGTGGGGGACCGTGGCAGGACGTGGCAGTGCGGTTGCTGATGATAAGGTGGTTGATGGTGGTGACAGCTTGCTGCCACCGTGTGCCGGGCACAGTACTCAGCCCCCTGCGTGTGTCAACTCGTTTACTCCTCGTTAACTACCCTCTGCGGCCAAGGTCGCTGTCTCCGCTGTGTGGACAACGAAATAAGCACGGAGCTTAAAAACTTCTTCAGCCTCACACAGCGAACAGAGGCACCAGGCTTTGAGCACGAGCAGTCTGGCTCCGGAGCCCAGATTCCTCACCAGCTCTGCGACAGCGGCCCTTACCTGCTGGAGAATTACCGCAGGCGGCACAAGGGGCCACGGTATGCCGTAAGGGCCATCGTAGTGCCACGTGATGCAAGCGTGAGGATGTAAATCCTGTCGCTCTGCCTCCTTGCTCGGCGTGGTGGGCAGAACGCCCCCCTCCACAGATGCCCACGGCACAGTCCCCAGAACCTGTTAGGACGCTATGTTATAGGGCAAAGGGGGCTTTGCGGCCGTGGTTAAGGCTACAGACCTTAAAATAGGGAGATTGCTTTGGGTTTTCCTCGTGGGCCCCACATAATCACACGATCTGATTTTATTTCTTTAATGTTTACTTATTTTTGAGAGAGAGTGAGTCGGGGAGGGGCGGAGAGCGAGGGAGAGGGAGAGAATCCCAGGCGGGCTCTGTGCTGTCAGTGTAGAGCTTGACGTGGAGCTCGAACTCCCAAACTGTGAGATCATGACCTGAGCGGCAATCAAGAGATCGCTGCTTCACTGACGGAGCCACCCAGGCACCCCTATAATCACATAATTCCAAAAAGTCCTCAGAAGCAGAGAACTTTCTCTGGCCGCAGGCAGAGAAATGGGCTGGAAGATGTCAGAGATTTGAAGCCTGGGAGGGTTTTGCCCCACTGCTGCTGGCGGGGGGTGCATGGAAAGCACGAGAAGGAATGTGGGCAGCCTCTAGTTGCAAGGACCAGCCCCCCCCATTGGAAGCAGGGGCTCCTCAGTCCCACAACCACGGGGAACTGAATTCAGCTAACTACTGAAATGAGCTTGGAACCACATTCATCCCCAGAGCCTCCAGAAAGGAACATGGTCCCACTGACCACTCTGGTCTCAGTCTTGGGAGACTCTAAGCAAAGGACCCACCAGGGCACGGTGAACTTGGACTTCTGACCTACAGACACATGAAAGGGTAAACAGACTTTGTTTTAAGCCTTCCAACCCGTGGCTGCGCGTTACAGTCGCGATAGAAAACGAATACACCGCATGTGATTTGCAGGACCTGCCTGCATGGTCTACAGTCTATATCTGTCCTAGTGACCCGTCACACTGACTTAGACCCCTGCTGTCAGAGGTGCACCTTGAAATTAAGGCATTTTTTTCCCTTCAAAAGTCTTGGTGGGGGAGCACCTGGGGGGCTCATTCGGTTGAGCATCCACCTCTTGATTTCGGCTCACATCAGGATCTCTGGGTTATGAGACTCTGTGGGCTCTGTGCTGAGTGTGGAGCCTGCTTGAGATTCTCTCTCTCTCTCTCTCTCTCTCTTTCTCTTTCTCTCTCTCTCAAAAAAAAAAGCCTTGCTGATAAGCACAGACACCATCTGAGATGAAATAATGCATTAGCAGCCTGTCACTGATTAACATGCAATCGGAGGCATTGCCTGTCCCAGAACGTAGAACAGGCATGTTCTGACACAGAGGCCAGAAATTCCAAGCAGAAAAGGACCCTTCTCTGGAAGGGAAGATCTGGGGAGGGAACAGGTGTGAAAGGACCCTGAACAGCATGCAGGGGCTAAGGGCTCCTTAGAGACAGGAAGGAGAGTGGCCCCCGACATAATTTTATCTGGAGCCACCATGGCCTTGCGGTGTCCTGACTTATGGCTTTGGAACCCGCTGTTTTCCATGCTGAGAATGCCCTTCCCTCGGCCCGTCAGAAGGGCCTTCCATGACCAACCTACCAAAGCAGCATCGCTCTCCCCTGGCCACTCTGGTCCTCTCCATGGCCCTATCACCCTCTGATAGGATCTCTGCATTTTCAGGTACTTATAATTCCCACCCAACTAAGCTACAGGCTCCAAGAATGCTGGGACTTGGCCTCCCTTCTGGTATCCCCAGTGCCCAAACGATGGCTGAGACAGGCTGGGGATTCAGCAAATACCCACCGAGTGAAAGGAAGACTAAAATACAAGGTACTGTCTGGCAACAGCAATCAAAGACGCAAAGGATGAGAATCTCTAAGGGTGCGGAGGCTAACGGAAGAGAATTGATTGAAAAGGCCCGGATGTTTGCAAGGGAGGAAGGGATCTGACTTAGATATGAGTTGGCCCGCAGGAGGGTGGACTCATGCAAGAAAAGGCAAGGCAATGGGGGAACAGCAGGGGCGCTCAGGCAATGGGTGTCAATCCAGTTTGCCAGAAGGCAGAGTGTGTAGTCACAGGTGAACGTACTGTGAAAGGCGTTAAGCTTAAGCATCAGGGTTTAGCACCTGCACGGGCACTCCCAAGTCCCTAGCAAGGTGCTCACAGGGTCACGTGTTTCCATGTGATTTGCACGAATAGGATGGTTCGCCCACCACCAATTAAGGCCAGTTTTCCTTCCGGTTGGTTGGCTTCTCTTCCGTCTCACTTCCTCTTGCGTCGGGTGGCACTGGGATTTCTGTGGATGATTGTTGGGTCTAGCTAAAGGAAGCTGAGTTGGGAATGCATCAGGCAGCTGTGTAAATAAATATGTCCCATGTAAGCCACCAAACGTGTGTCTGTGTGTCCCAGCAGCGACTGAAAACGAACACACCCAGTGTTGGTGTCCCCACACTACAGGTGAGTGGTACACGTCTTTGCACCTGCTGTCCCCTATGCTGAGTGGGGTTTATTTAAGCAGTTCACAGTCACTTCCCCTACAGTTAAGTAATTGCCAGCTATCTTCATGCAGGAATAGTTTCCAGGAATCCTCTCACTACCCACTGGGCCAATTCACCTGGAATTATGACTTAAAGACACGTCACGATATGAATCTACCCCTGAGGATGTGAGTAACGGAGTAGAAACAAGCTCTGAAGCGCACAGAGCCAGAAGCTGGTCTGTGGAAAATTACTCCAAACCTTTGAGCCCATATATGAAAGAAACCTGATGGCAATTTTCCAAATTTAACATTTCTAGAATTTCATATGATGTTACCAATACAAAGTTGTAAGGCTGAAAGAAAAGTTTATAAGTTATCAAGAATAGGAAAACAGGGGCGCCTGGGTGGCTCAGTCGGTTAAGCGTCCCACTTCGGCTCAGGTCATGATCTCACAGTTCGTGGGTTCAAGCCCCACGTCAGGCTCTGTGCGGACAGCTCAGAGCCTGGAGCCTGCTTCGGACTCTGTGTCTCCCTCTCTCTCTGACCCTCCCTGCACAGGCTATGTCTCTCTCTCTTTGAAAACATAAAATGAAAAAAAAAAAAAAAAAGAATAGAAAAACAAATTCAATCAGTCAACACGCTGTAGGAAAGATGGAAGGATCATTCCATGTTCTCTAGAAAGTGGTATTTTAAAGTCGTTGCTGGACGTAGAGGCAAAGAGGAAGAAGAAGAGAGGCATATTGGCACTGATGGCTGTGGACGTCAACGGCAGAGAGGCAACAGTCAAAGACAGAGGAAGGGGAGTGCTCCCCCAAACCAGAGGGCTGGACAGAACCTCGGGAAGGGGCCAGAAGAACCTTGAGGGTAACCCTCACGCAGGCAGAGAAAAGGAACTGGCGGTGTGAACCAGCTGTGCTTTGCCAGCCATCGCTCTAAGGGCTGGATGCTGGTGTTTGAGTCTCCAACAGCCTTACCACGTAAGCGCGTGTGTCTTCCCCACAGACGCACACCTGAAGCTCAGAAGAGGGAGGATTGCATCCAAGTCTATTCAGCTCTGAAACCCACCAAAGGATGAGCGAGACCACCAAAAAGTGGGGCTGCGACAAGGAAGCCAGTAGAGGATAGACATGAAAAGAAGGCAAGTGATGGCCAACGCTTAGACATCTTTTAGAGCCAGAGATGGGGAACCCAGAGGCCTGCAGGGGCTGGGCAGTCAGCAAGCGATGGAGAGGTGTTTGCAACACAAAACTCACAAGCTAATCTTTACTTACATGAACTAATTTATACTGCCTTTTTTTTTTTTTTTTAACACACAAGGCTTCCTTGGCCTTGCTTTCATTTTCCTTGATACAAGAGCAATTTCTTGACTGTCAAGGAACAAGACTACGTATGTGCAATGATCCCGGGCTGTGGGTTCTTGGTCTCAGCGCTGGGGATGGGTGGGGACGGTGGCAAATTGGAGAATTACTCACACTACCCAGTTCCAGGCCATGATGCCAGGTGGAAACGACCCAGGATCGTCAGATCTGATTTTCCAATGGAAGCCAAAAAGACAGATTTTCATGTGAACTCTTAATTTCTAAATGTTGTCAATGAATTTTTTTTTTTAGAATAATGTGTAGCCCACAAGATGCATCTGTGAGTCAGATATGAAACCATGTTTGATCCAGAATGAATGAGGTTGGTGAAAATAATAACAGAGACAATGATGATAAACTTGTGAATATTTAATGTGCCAAGAACTGTTCTTACCTGAATGAAATTTAAGCTTCTACCACAACCCTGTAAAGTTCGATATTATTATTCCTTTTTGATATCTGGGGAAACTGAGGCTCAGAGAGCTCATGTTCATGTACCCAGCAAGCGTGGAGCCAGGATTTATACCACGCAGACTGACTTCAGAACCTGGGTTCTTCATCCCCAAAGCTGGTTTAGAGAAGACCTCTGATTTTACACACAGGAACAGCGTTATCCCAGGGATTGAGGCAGAGCTTATGAGGCATATGGTTTTCTTAAACTATTTACATTTTTTTACCTGGGTGCAAGAGTGTGTTTTCATTGGAAGGGAAGACCAAAGCTTCCATAAAGCTCTCAAAGAGACTCTAGAAAGGACGGAGTGACTGATTTAGGATCATGAGTAACTTTGCTTCAGACAAGCCAGTCCCATAGACTAAGGGGCAGAAGCTGAATGGCCAGGGGTTAAAGAGATAGCAAGCTATACACGGTGGGGTCAGCCCTTTCTAGAATACTGGCAGTGAAGAAAGAGAAAGCAGGGGTAAGAGAAGATTCTACAGATAAGAGAGATCTGGGCATTTCGTCTGCTGGAGAAGGAGGTGAGGGAGAAGGAAAGAATGAAGCATTTACGGTTCTTACAGAGCAAGGACACTATGAAAAGGGCCATGCCTTGGCTCCCAAGCACGAGGGTCCCAACAAGGCTGGACAAGTTGAACTAAAACACGGTTTCACAAAATGGGAGTAGCTTCTCTCCTATGCTCTGCCCCACTCCAACCCAGGAGTGAAGCCTGAGAACTTCCTTACCCATCCGCCTCTTTCCTGCTCTCCCTTTCTTCATGCCACAAAGCTGGGGTCAGGGCACCCCACAGGATCTGCTACCCACCCTGCTTCGACTTCCCTCTAGCAAAGGGGACAGTACGCGTCTCTTTGCATTCTCCAAGAAAAAACAGCTCCGTCTGCCTGCTTGCCATGTTCTGTTCTGGCCTCATTATCACTCAGATTTGTTTGAACGATCTCTCCAGATTCATTTCTCCCCAGTAGGTGAGACAGGTTTTAAAAAACATAAACCATGAACAATAGATGAATTTAAAAGGACAAGAGACGATGGGTGAATGCCATCTACAGAATGTTTGTGTCCCCTCAATATTCATATGCTGAAACCTAATCCCCAGTGTGATGGTATTGGTGGGGGGGGGAGGGCTTTTGGAGGTGATTAGTTCATGAGAGTGGTGCTCTCATGAATGGGATTAGTGCCCTTATAAAAGATACCCTGGAGGGGCACCTGGGTGGCTCAGTTGATTAAGCGTCCGACTTCGGCTCAGGTCGTGATCTCGCGGTTCATGGGTTTGAGCCCCGTGTCGGGCTCTGTGCTGACAGCTCAGAGCCCAGAGCCTGCTTTGGATTCTGTGTCTCCCTCTCTCTCTGCCCCTCCCCCACTCATGCTCTGTCTCTCTCCATCTCTCAAAAATGAATAAACATTTAAAAAGATTGAAAAAAAAAAGACATCCTGGAGAACTCCTTCACCCCTTCTGCCGTGTGAAGACACAGCGAGAAGACAGCTGTCTATTAATCAGGAAGTGGGTCCTCACCAGACACTCCACCTGCCAGGCACCTTGGTCTCGGACTTCCCAGTCTCCAAAACTATGGGAAATAAATGCCTGCTGTTTAAGCCCCCCAGACTGTGATAGTTTCGTTACAGCAGCTTGAATGGACTAAGACAGTGGATAACTTGGGACAGGAGTCAGCACTGGCTTCTCTGAGGATGCTGCTTTTGACGTGACTCATGAAGACCAAATCAAAGTTAACTAGGGGAAAAGGCACAAGGGTGGTGGTTGGGAAGCAAAGGGCAAATTCAGGCAGGGCGAACTGCACTGTGAATGGAGAAATAATGTTCTCGGATGGGGGAGGAGTAGTCAATGACAACCACGCACGATCACAGCTGCAGACACCAGGTCCCACACAGGAGGAAGGCTCCTGGGGAGGGTGGGTCACTGGCCTCAGGGATGAGTGAGCAGAATTAGGAAGTTTAGTGTACAACGTCTGGTGCTTTTGATCACACCTCTTACATACAATTCTTAGGTTTGGGAAATTTCCCGAGATTCTCCTCTCTTCAAGGCGGAGACGAGAAGCTCCATTTACTAGACTCCTTTGCAGCGAAGACATAGGTGTTGTTCCTGGCTCTGCACCCTCTAAGCCCAATGACCTGGTCCTGCTGGGGCTCCCTCGAGTTGCCTAACACCATCTAACATTTTCCCTTTCTTTTCAAAGTAACTGAAATGGATTCTGTTGTTCTCAACCGAGAACCCTGACAAAGGCAGGAAGGATGACTAAGTAATTAGAGGAAAAAGGGAGCGACAGAGCTTAGGCACAGGGGTGCAAAACAGTACGATGTGGCAAGGGAGCATAATAGGTTAGGATGCAAATTTTCCCCAAGTCTGAGAAGGACACATCTTCAGCTCGGGAGAAAACAAGCTCAGGACAGCTCTGGGCTGCTGCTATTACCCGCAGCACGTTGGGTATCTGCTGTTCCATACAGTATTGGGAGTATTGGGGATACACAGCAAGGCTGTGGGGAGGGGAACATTGGGTTCAGTTGACAGAGTATCTTGTTCTTGAAGTCAGGGTATTACCTGCATCTCCTCAAACCCTTTAACCCCTTGCCACAGTATGGAAGTACATGCTCCCGGGAATCAGAAGCCCTAGGCTGGAGACCACGAACTGTTAATTGGGTGACCTTGAGCACAAGGTCACTTCCATTCTCTGATCTTCAGTTTCCACATCTGTGAAGTTAGGTAACACGTGGTTATATGACACAGCACCCACGCAAATGGTTTGTCAACTATGAAGTGCTGAGTAAACGTGATGGATGGTTCTCACCGCGCTTGGGGTACCAAACAGAAGCAAAATACAAATGGAAGTTAAGATTGATGATTTCAGTGGGGGCCGCATGGGGCCCAAGGCCGTGGGTTGTAAGTCATCAACATCAAGAAAGAAACGGCTCTTGAGGAAGATGTTAAGATTATCTGTAGTCAGCCAGGACTCTTGTGGTTGCGAGGGACACTAGCCTCATGCCAAAGTGGCTTCAGAAAACAAACACAACTTTCATGTCAAAGCACTTGATTCAGGCCCAGTTGGATACAAGGACTCAAGCAACAAAATCACACCTCCAACTCCATCTTGTGTTACATTTTTGTTGATCATCCTCAAATTCTTTCTTTCTTTCTTTTTTAAGGTTTATTTATTTATTTTGAGAGACAGAGAGCACGCACGTGAGCAAGCCTGAGCAGGGGACACCCTCAGCGCAGACCCCAGTGGGGGCTCAACCCACAAACCACGAGATCGGGACCTGAGCCAAAATCAAGGGTCAGACGCTTAACCCACTGAGCCACCCAGGTGCCCCAAATTCTCTCTTTCTGCTACCAAGAAGCTGGCTGCCAAGAAGCCAGCAGCTGCTACAGCCCTGATAGTCTCTGATCTATTTGAAAGGAACACAACCGCAATCTTGAAATTTCTATAAAACCTTTTCAGTATCTCATTGACCCCAACTAAATGGTGTACTCTTACCTGAGCCGATAACTTGGCAGGAATGCGATGATCTCATTGGCCAATCCTCAATCACATGATCACATTCGGAGCCAATCAAAACACTTCACTTCAAAACCTCAGGGTGGGGTGGTTTAGCGCAGGTAGAAGTCGCTCCAACAACCACAAATACCTACAGCGGGTAGTTACTGATTGTGAGTATTTACTATGCTTTGAAGAATCTACATGGAACCCATCTAAAAACGAATCATGCTTAACAATGTCGCAAACACTCCATGCTTAAAAACGCTGGGAGGAACCTTATTCCAGGGACTTCTATGAATTAGTCATGAGGGTGATTTGAATGCTGCCCTCTGAACAGCGCTTTGACATCTTATGACTCTTCTAACTTTCTACAGAGCTCCCACATTTGTTCTTTTATTTGATCTAAATTTAACCATACTCCTAGGAGTCAGAGAAGTTAAGTCACTTGCTTAAAGTCACACAGCCAACCCTGATTTCCTGCCTCCTGGCTTGTAAGTTGTCCGCTCTTGATCCTGGGGTACTAGCAAGAGATAGTATGGGCAAGTTAGGGGAGAGAGCGGGGACGCAGGCGTTTAGGCACGAAGGGTAAACCAGACAGACTCGGTCTCTGTGTGCATAAGCACAAAGCGTCGTGTGGACACAGACAAGAAACCAGACCCTGAATTGTTCCCTGTGCTAATGACACGGGTGAGCCCAGAGCCCCCTGGGAGCTCCCGCGGATTCTGCTGGCGACACTGCTTTTCAAGTGAAGACAAGGAGTGAGGGAGTGTGCATCTTTAAGGATCACATAACCTCTATTTTAATTATTAACTTGCTGCATTATTAACTGACCAGCTGTGGGTGGCAGAGAACCAAGGGTCAGAACTCTACGGCAACAATTCGTTCCTGGTGGAGCCCCCAGGCCAGCGGTTCTGAAACCTTCTTAGGGCACGTTAAGCACCTGATGAATGATGGCAAACTTCCCTCCAGAAAAAGGCACGACTGGTCTGCAATTTCAGGACTCAGCTCTAAGTACTTCCTCCCCATGTCCTGAGGGGCTACCCACACCAGGCCTAATGTCCCCAGGTCCCCTAGCCTTCCTTGGTCTCTTTCCAAATAATAACCCCACCCCCACCCTCACCCCTCCCACTGCCTGCCATGGGCAGCCTGGGGGGGGGGGGGGAAAGAGGAAGGTGAAGAGATTAGGAGGTGGGACTTAACAGCACAAACCTCAACCATTTGGAGAAGAGAGAAAAATAAAGTTCTCTTCCAGAAGGCACTGGCCAAACTTCCTCTATACATGGATATCCCTACAGCACGCGCACATCCGTTCAGTCCAAAACTTCAAACATATGGATGGCACCTTCAAGGCTTTTGGTTCGTTCCTCCCACACTGTGACAATTTTTCCTCAAGACCAATACACCTGAAGTTAAAATTTTCTTTTAAAAGAGGACTTTCTTTTAAAGTGGAGAGCCACGATGATTATTTGAAAAAAAAAAAATTAAACACTCAGAAAACAAAACAATGTTATTGAATCCTAGCTAGCCTTGGTAACTGTGCTCTGAGCCCAGAGATGTTCTTTCTGATTAGATATATAGATGGGCAGGTTTTTAAAAGGGGGGCAGAGAGGGTGGGGAGAGGAATAGCATGTTGGACACACATTCACACCAAACTGCAACTTTTTTTTTTTTTTTCAACGTTTTTTATTTATTTTTGGGACAGAGAGAGACAGAGCATGAACGGGGGAGGTGCAGAGAGAGGGAGACACAGAATCGGAAACAGGCTCCAGGCTCCGAGCCATCAGCCCAAAGCCTGACGCGGGGCTCAAACTCACGGACCGCGAGATCGTGACCTGGCTGAAGTCGGACGCTTAACCGACTGCGCCACCCAGGCGCCCCCAAACTGCAACTTTTGATGTTATCAGATGGGTTGAAATGATTGCAAAGCCAACAATTTCCTCACCAAATGGTTCAGACTTAACTTCATGCCTCACCCAGTCGGGGAACACTGTGATTTATTTAACAGATATCTATTGAGTTACCTACTAAATGCTCTTGGGCATCGATGAATAATGGGGATGAAAGGAAAATACACATGGTTCCTGCCCTCCCAGAGAGACTCTTCCCTTGGTGGAGACAAACAACGAAATGGAAAAGAAAACAATTTCAAATTGGGTTGGGTACTACCTACAAAAACCCAACAGACCCAACAAGGGGTTATAGGAGAAGGTTGAAGAGGCATGAGATGTACGAGGGGGGGCTTCACAGACTGGAGCCAAGATCAGAAGGCAGTTTGGTCTTTGAGTGAGTGAGACCGGAGTTTCCAGTAGAAAACTCACGCTCAGGATCAGACTCTCAGGGAGTGGGAAAGTGGTTAGCAGCTGTAACTCGATATCCCAGGCATAATCTGAAGGACACTAGAGAGACCTGCTCTTTGCCCCTGATTCAATCGGAAAGCAAAGCAGATGTTGTCTTAATAGTTTTCCAGTCCAGTGGCCAAGAGAAAACAAAATATGTCATACATGTGGTTGTATTTAAAGGCAAGATTACAACACATGTCCAACAAACGTTGGTTGTTGCTGGAGCAAGAGATTCCATTTGTAATCACAGCTGAGTTAATCTAATTAACTGCAAATGAAGACAGTTTTCAAGTTCAGCCAAAATGGTCACAAGTACATGCTTTTTACAATGTTTTCCCCTCTTCTCTCCTTGAAGGGCCCCAACCTGCCATCCTGTTTTTAAATGCTGAAGTCCTAGTGACATGACATGAGAGTTTCTATTTGTTGTTTGGCTGGATCTCTGCAGAGGCAAAGGCTCGATGCCCTAAAGAAGTTAGATCTTTTAAAATATAAATCAGTACAATGGCTTTTGATCGCAATTGATCAATATCCAGGCCCCAAAATGGAGATTGCACAATCTACCATCAGACTCGCTACACCCATAGAGGTCGATGCTCCACGCCAGGCCCCCTCAGCCTTGCCTAAGAACCCAGGCTCCCATCCTACCAGCCAAGCCCTCTGCATTTCCCTTAGATGGTTCTGGATAGGAGCATAAGAAAAATCCCAGGCTTAACACTGGCCTCTTAAGTGCTGGTGCTTCTTAGGGCAGTCAGTGATGTGGGGTGGCCAGGATGAAAGGCTGACTTTAGCTCTGCTTTGGGGGCCTCTTGAATCATCTATGTTGGGAAGCTGGATGTCCTGGGGGAGGATAATGGATTAAGATCATTCCATTTGAAAGAGTTCACTCAGATACAAGCAAAAAGATAGATGATGACACCATTAGGTTTACAAACCACAGAGCATTTGCTCCCCCATCCCATACAGGATGAAAGCTCTAGGGCCATTACATGTTAGGCTCCCTGAAGCAGAAGGGTTAGGATCTGGGGCTTTTGACTCAGGCAACCCCGGGTTCAAATTCCAGCTCTATCATTCACTACATGTCGAAATGCAGATAAGCCATGCAACCTCTGAGCTTCACTTTCCTCATCTGTGAAAAGGGCATGACACCACTTGCCTGGAGTTGCTTGGAAAATGGGAAATGATGCATATGGAACTGCCAAGATAATGCCACGCACAATGTCAACGGCACATAGTTTACATCTGCATTCAGTAACGGTACCTTCCCTCTGCCACTCTGCGCGTTCGCCAGATCTCCCCTCCTGCCTCTCTTCTCTGGTTTTCTCATACGGCTGCCCCAACTGTAAGCAATCCCTATGATGTCATCCAACCCTGGTCGTTCAACTTCTTCCTTAGGTCACACATTTCTCAGGGGCAACTCTGGGTGACAGCCATCAATACAAGCTGCGGCCAAGGAAGGCGCTCCATCCTTATGAATGGCGATTCCCAAGTGTGCTCTGTGTCAACAGTAACTAAGGCCTGTGAGCATTCCTTGGGAGATGGAACAAAATGGAATTCTGTGGTCATATCATTTTGGGAAATGCTCAGAGATTCATAGGACACATTCATATATTAAAGGCTCTGAGGAATCTTAGCATGAATAACCCCACTTAGCTTTGTTTGCTTTACCCTTCCCACTTTATCTGATTTACTGGCGTCCTGCTATCCGTGGTTCCTTCTTTAAGCGCTTTCCTTTACACCCTTTTTAGTATGAACTAAATAATCCCCCTTTGCAAATAGAGAAATAGGGTTCAGAAAGGTTAAATGGTTAGCACATCCTGATCCAGTGGGTAGTACCAGAAACACCTGCTCCCTCTTTGAGTCCAGGGCTCTTTTCTCTACATCTGGAAGAAATAGCTTAATAAATCCCTTTCTGCCAAACAATCCCAGAATCTATAAATCACTGGATGGGCTCACGGGATTGCATTGCCTGACAATTTCATCTTCGTAGCAAGGAGAAAACCATAGAGGGAGAGTGATTTGTCCAGAATTAGGGGTGGCAGAGTTGAAAGTGGCACCCAACCTACTAATCTCCAGGCTCAGCTGCCTTTACCTTACGCCCGGGGTTCATGGGTCTGGCTCAAACTCCTCAGCCATCTTCTTCAATTACATCTTCCCTCTCTCCAAGGCTAGATCAGTGCTGCCCAATAGACCCTTCTGAAAGAGGGTGGAAACGTCTATAGCCGTGGCATCCCTTCCGATAAACACTAACTACATGTAGCTGTTGATCACTACAGATGAATCTAGGGCAAATGAGAAACTAAACTTTTCATGCCATTTCATTTTGAAAAAAAAAATTTTTTTTAATGTTTATTTATCTTTGAGAGAGAGACCAAGTGCGAGCAGGGTAGGGGCAGAGAGAGAAGGAGACACAGAATCTGAAGCAGGCTCCAGGCTCTGAATTGTCAGCACAGAGAGTGATGAGGGGCTCAAACTCATGGATGGTGAGATCACGACCAGAGTCGAAGTCAGACACTCAACCAATTAAGCCACCCAGGTGCCCCTCATGCCATTTCATTTCAATGAATATACATTAAAATAGCTGCATGTGACCAGCCACCATATCAGACAGGGTAACTCTGAAGACCAGAAAGCATATTGATTCTATAGACCCACGGATGCAATTATCACAGAAGCAGAAGATCCTTGTAATAACAATGGAGTCTAAGCTGCCTAGACCTTGTTAGGGGCTGCATTCAGTTTCATTTAATGATAGAGCACAACCTATCCCAAAAGATGCATTTGCTCAACCGATTTCCTCCTTTCCTTGGCAACATCTTATCCATCATTCTAATCTAGGCTCAAATTCACCCTCTTTCAGGAAGCTTTTGCTGATCTACCTCCCTCCCACCAAGCACAGCGAAGAGATTCTTCCATGGAACTCCCACTGTCCTATAATTGTCCCCAGCGGGATGAAAAGGAAGACAGTTTTTGTGTTGGTTTTGAAACTGGATGAGAGGGGAGAGAGTTTGCCTGGGGGGAGGGAGTTGTGGCAGGGGCATTTGGGGAGTGGTGTGAGAGAGATAAGGAAGATGTACCTAAAAGAGATGGGTAAGCATGACTTAAGCTTTTCAGCTACCCTAAGAAATCTTCAGTAAAAGTAGGTATTACAATCTATAGTGACACGTGGATCAATCTCACAAGGTTGAGAGGGAAAAGGAAATCACATGCTTCACAAACAAAACACCCAATATATTAGGAATAAGAGGGGATTTTCTCAACCAGATAAAGGTCATCTATGAAAAACCCAGAGCTGACATCATACATGATGGTGAAAGACTGAAGATCAGTCTTCAGTCCCCCTAAGATCAGTAACAAGACAAGGATGCCTACTCTTGCCACATCTATTCAATATTACTGGAGATTCTATCCCAGACAATTAGGCAAGAAGAAAAAAAAAAAAAAAAAGGCATCCAGATCGGAAAGGGAGAAGTAAAACTATCCTCATTTCCAGATAATGTAATCTTGTACGTAGAACATGCTAAAGAGTCCACCCAAATACATTAGAACTTCTAAATAAATTCAGAAGTGTTGCAGAATATGAGATCAATATACAAAAAGTAGCTGTATTTCTTCTACATATTGACAATGAGCAAATCAAGAATGAAGTTAAGAAAATAATTTTATTACCACAACATCAAAAAGAATAAATACTGAGGAGTAAGTCTAACCAAAGAAATACAAGACTTTTGAACTGGAAACTACAAAATGCTGTCACAAAAAATTACAGAAGACCTAAATAAATGGAAAGACATCCATGTTCATAGATTGCAAGATTTAATACTGTTAAGACGGCAACACTCCTTGAATTGATCTACAGATTCAATGAAATCCGTATCAAAATACCAGAAACTTTTTTGCGGAAATTGACAAGCTGATCCTAAACTTCATATGGAAATTCAAGGACCTGAAATAGTAAAAATAATCTTGAAAAAAAAAAAGAACAAAGTTGGAGGACTCACACTTCCTCATATCAAAAGTTACTACAAAGTGGCAGTAACAGCAAAGTGTGGAACTGGTACAAGAACAGACACATAGGCCAACCAATAGAATGAATTGAGAATGTAGAAATAAACCCTCACAATTTATGGTCAATTGATTTTTGACAAGGGACCCAAGACAATTCGTTCTACAAGTGGTAGTGGGACAACTGGATAGCCACATTTGAGAGAATGAATGTGGACCCTTTACTCACATCATAAATAAATTAATTCAAAATGGATCAAAGACTAAATTTAAAAGCTAAGCTTATAAAACTCTCAGAAGAAAACAGAGGGGTTGAGGCACCTGGGCAGCTCAGTTGGTTATGTGTCCAACTCTTGATTTTGGCTCAGGTCATGATCTAATGGTTCATGGGATCGAGCCCTGAATTGGGCTTTGCGCTGACAGTAAGGAGGCTGCTTGGGATTCTCTCTCTCTCTCTCTCTCTCCCCCTCTTCCTCTGCCCCTCCCCAGCTCATGCAAGTGTGTGTACTTTCTCTCCCTCAAAAGAAATAAAGACACATTTAAAAAGGAGAAGAAAACATAGGGGTAAATGTTCATGACCTTGGATTAGGCAATAGGGTCTCAGATATAACAACCAAAGCACAGGCAACAACATCAATGAAAAAAAATGGATAAGTTGGACCTTATCAAAATGAAAAACTAGTGAAGATAATCCACAGAATGGCAAAAATCATATATCTGCTAAAGGACTTGCATCTAGAATATACAAAGAACTATTACAACTCAATTATTTTTGTTTAATATTTTTAATGTTTATTTATTTGTTTTTTTGAGAGAGAGAGAGAGAGAGAGAGACCAAGCAGGGGAGGGACAGAGAGAGAAGGAGACACAGAATCTGAAGCAAGCTCTAGGCTCTGAGCTGTCAGCACAGAGCCTGACATGGGGCTCGAATTCACGGACTGTGGGATCATGACCTGAGCTGAAGTCGGATGCTTAATCAACTGAGCCACCCAGGTACCCCACAAATCAATTACGAAAAGAAATAACCCAATTAAAAAACAGACAAAGGATCTGGATAGACATTTCTCCAAAGAAGATAAACAAATGGCCAATAAACACATGAAGAGATGTTGACCATCATTAACTACCAAGGAAATGCGAACCAAAACCACAATGAGATACCACCTCATACCCCTGAGGGCGGTCAGAATAAAAAAGATAAGATAATAACAGGTATTGGTGAGGGTTCAGAGAAATAGGAACCCTCACATGTTGTGGTGGAAATGCAAAGCATTGCAGCTGCGTTTGAAAACAGTTTGGCAGTTTCTCAAAAAGCTAGGCCTAGAGCTCCCCCATGACTCAGCAATTCCACTCCTAGGTATACAGAAGAGAAAAAGAACATGTCCACACAAAAACTTCTACATGAATGTTCATAGCAACGTTATTCATAATAGCTAAAAAGTGGAAACCACCCAAAAGTCTTATGAGCTGAAATCCGAGTAAGTAAAATGTGGTACAGTAGATACCCCTAATCGGCGGGGATAGGTTCCAAGGCCCCCAGCAGATGCCTGAAACTGAGGATAGTCCCGAAGTCTCTAGATGTTATATAGTTTTTCTTATACATACATACCTATGATAAAGTATACATTTATACTAAATTTATAAATTAGGCCAAGTAAGAGTTTAACAATGATAACTAATAATAAACTATTATAATTATAACAATATACTGTACTAAAAGGTAGGTGAATGTAGTCTCTTTCTCTCTAAATGTCTCTTTTTTGTGTCTCTCTTTTTTTTAAACTTTTACTTATTTTGAGAGAGACAGAGCATGAGCAGAGGAGAGGGCAGAAAGAGAGGGAGAGAGAGAATCCTAAGCAGGCTCCATGCTTAACATGGAGCCCGACATGGGGATCGATCCCAAGACTGAGAGGTCACAACTTGAGCCGACATCAAGTTGGACACTCGACTGACTGAGCCACCCACACGCCCCCTGTATCCCTCTCTTTTTTTTTTTTAATTGAAACGTAGTTGACACGCAATGTCAACTATATGCCTATTAGTTTCAGGCATACAACACACTGATTTGACAACTCTGTACTTCATGCTGTGTTCACCCCAAGTGTGGGTACCATTCGTCACCATTCAACACCATTATAGTGTCATTGATTATTTTCCTTATGCGGTACCTTTAATCTCTGTGCCTTGTTCATTCCACCCCGTACCTTCACCCATTTCTCACTCCCCTTCACTTATTTTGCCCATCTAACCCCCCTTCCCTCCCTTCTGGCAACCACCAGTTTGTTCTCTGTATTTATGCATGTATGTTTTTGCTTTTTGTTTGTTGTTTTTATTTTGTTTTTCAGATTCCACATATAAGGGAAATGATATGGTACATGTGTTTCTCTGTCTGACTTATCTCACTTTGCATAATGCCCTCTAGGTCCATCCACGGTGTCCCCCGTGGCAAGACTTCACTCTTTTTTATGGCTGAGAAGTATGCCATCATATCTATATACACACCACAACTTCTGTATCTCAAAATATCTGATTGATTGTCCTGCACTCACCCTTCTTCTTATGATGATGGGAGATGAGAAAATGCCTGCGTAATGAGATGAAGTGAGTGGGGTGAGTGACGGAGGCCCTGTGACGTAGCGCGATGCTACCACTGACCTCCTGATGAGACTTCGGAAGGAGGGTCATCTGCTTCAGGACTTCGGTCAACCATGGTCACCGAAACTGAGGAAGGCAAAACCACAGATGAGACGGGGCTACTGCATAACCGTACAATGAAATATTATTTGTCAATACGGAGGCAATAATACCACCTACTCCTCATAATTAGTGAAGACTAGATTCACAAGCCTCACCTGGTTCCTGGTTTCCCACCTGCTACTGGCAAGGCTTTTTGTCTGAGCTCGCTCCCATCCCCCAAACCAGTCTTGCTAGGAGACCCCTGTCCTGTTGAATCCTTCACTCCTTTGCAGGACTCCTTTGATTGGCCAGCAATCAAAACTCACGGAGTAGAATTGATTTTAAGAGCCCACACTTTCTGTGCCCCTGGGTGGTTCAGTCGGTTAAGCATCTGACTCTTTTTTTAACGTTTATTTTTGAGAGAGAGAGAGAGAGACCGGGCATGAGGGGGTAGGGGGCAGAGAGAGAGGGAGACCCAGAATCCGAAGCAGGCTCCAGGCTCCGAGCTGTCAGCACAGAGCCCGACGTGGAGCTCGAACTCACAAACCTCGAGGTCATGACCTGAGCCAAAGTCGGCCACTTAACCGACTGAGCCACCTGGGCCCCCACTGACTCTGATCTTGGCTCAGGTAATGACCTCAGGGTTCATGAGAGGTTCGAGGGATGGAGCCCTGCATTAGGCTCTGTGCTGATAGCATGGAGCCTGCTTGGGATTCTGTCTCTCCCCATCCCTCTCCCTCCGCCCTTCCCCCACGTCTCAAAATAAATAAAATAAACTTTTAAAAAAAAGATCCCATACTTTGTTCCTCTCTTCCTCATGATTTTAAAAAGTTCTGTGAAGACAGCTCCCTTTACTACTCTTGAAACCAAGGAAATGCGTAAGTGAGTTGGCTCTGTCATTCTCCACAGGTCATTTTTGTATTCCCAGCTAATGTTCACCAATTCCTGGAGGCTGGCAGGGCAGGGCAGGGCAGCCCCAAGGGCAGAGGGCAGAGACTGAAGGTGCGTATATCTGTCTGTAGCTTTCCCCCATACAGCTGGGCGGGTTCGCTCAGCCGTTCTTGGAGACTGGAAGTTTGGACACCTCGGCCCTGGGCCCTTGGCAGGTGAAATCCAAGGGCACCCCAGCACCGCTGCCAATGGCAGCCCGGCACCTGGGGGAAAACCAGGAGACAGAGAGAGTCTGAGTCTGTGCTGGTAGCTGCCCAGGGTGGAAGGGGACTCCGGCTTCATGCAGGAGCTGCTGGGGAATTGCTCCCACGGAGGAAATTCCAGTCACCGAACAGAACCTGGAAAGTGCGTTCTCCGAGCTTTGGGCTCTCACCTTCAGCCTCCGAGGGTCAGTCCCCCCTGCACGGCTGGCTAGTCCTCTGTTTCCTCTGGGACTTGGCTGGTTTCCTTTAGGGGAGCTGCAGTCCAGAGTCTGTGGCCAATGGAAAGGAAGCAGGGAGGTTGTGGCCCGGCCGGGGAGGGGAGAGCCTGGTTGCGGTACCTCCAAGGGGTCCAAGCAGGTCAGAGCACAGCCTCTGTTTACTCCATTTCCGATGACCTGCAGTTACCCCAGTGTGATCCCCTGGGGTCACAACCCAGCCTGGAGTGTGATGTGTCATTCCAGCTTCTCCCATGGTCCTTTGGGATGGCCTGTGGCCACATCTGTCCAGGGACTGACCCTTAGTAACCCGTGGTCTTTGCGGCCCAGGGTGGGCGTGGACGCAATGGCCTGGGTGGCTTTGGGAACTAAGGGAAAAGTGATAGTCCATTCTCCCCACTCCCCAGCATGTGTCTGGGGTCCAGCTGGCCCCCTCTCCCACCCACTCAAATAAGGGTCCTCCGGAAGTTAGGGCCGGGGCCGCCATCGAGCCCTTGGGTTTCTCTGAAGGCCTTTGGGGAGCTGCAACGTGCTGCCCACAGCCACTGCCTTCCTCCTGTTCAGTCTGTCACTGAAGCCATTCGTCCAAAACTCAAATGGACTGTGTCATAGGCCTGTTTGGAAACCCTACTTGGCTCCCCTCCAGGGACTGGAGGCCCACAGATGGGGTTTTGCTTGGCCTGCCTTGAGTTTTTTAAAAATCTCGAAGTTTTGCACGAAAGCTGACTTTCCTAGCTTCTCTTGAGACGTGGAGCCCTGATCCTGTGTGGCCACAGCTGGCTGCAGCTGAGCACAACACCTCTCCAGGCATGTGTTCCTCGGGGAACGGCTTCCACTCGTCCCCCTGGCCTTACAGCGAAGCCTCCCTTCCTCCTCGCACGACCAGCTGGCACCCGCCTGCTTTTGAGTTTCCCACTCTCGTCTCTAGGCCAAGGCTCCTGTAGCACAGCTTGGGGGCAGTAGGTGACCTGACCTCTGTCTGCCTTTCCAGCCTTGTTCCTGCTCACCCCTCCATTCCCTCCCTCCCTCACCCCTACCTCTTGGCCCATGGGCCACGCCAGTCTCTGCCCACTCACCAAACGAGCCAGATGCCGACACGGGTCCACACCTCGTGCAGTTGCCGGGATCTGCATCTGTATCCTCGGGCAGCAGACGTCTGCAGAGCACCTAGTATGCATGTCTGGGCTACGTACTGGGGACGGAAGTATAAGACCCAGGGTATGAGTCTGGGTTCTCCACTGAAACAGACCCAATAGAATAGATGATCGATCGATTGATTGATCAGTCGATAGATACTAATCATAAGGCAATGGCTCATGTGATTATAGAGGCTGAGAAGTCCAAGATCTGTGGGAGGCAACCTGGAGCCTCAGGAGAGCTGATATTTCTAGCCTGAGTCTGCAGGGCTGAGTCTCAGGAGCGCCGATGGTGCAAGTTCAAGTCTGAGATTGAAGGCAGAAGACGGATGTCACAGCTCTAAGACAGGCAGGCAGAGGGGAAGCATCCTTTCTTATTCAGCCTTTTGTCCCATCTGCTGTACTCAGTCTACCCAGGCACACGTTAATCGCATCCAGAAACACCCTCACGGACTCCCCAGGTCCAACGCTGAACCAAATATCTGCGCGCGCTGAGGCTGACACGTAAAATGGGCCCTGCCATTCGGTCCTCCTTCTCCCGAAGCCTGCAGCTTAGCAAGGCACGCAGAGGGGCAGGAAAATAATTCCAAAACTGAGTGGTGAGAGCTGGAGGGATTCTCACTTCCACTTCGAGCTTCACCTCGAATAGTGCCTCCTACAAGTCTTTTCTCGTCTCCCCACACAATCAGTGACTTTCTCTTGGGGGCCCCCAGAGAACACACCTCTTGGGAGAGATTGTCTCTCTCTTCTCAGTGAAATGTTCTAAGTCTACAAAAGGATACAGAAGTAATGGAGCAAAGGCCCACGTACCCACACCCGTCCTTAAAAGATAAAGTATCACAGGGGCGCCTGGGTGGCTCAGTCGGTTGAGCGGCAGACTTCGGCCCAGGTGGTGATCACGGTTCAGGAGTTCGAGCCCTGCAGTGGGGCTCAAACTACATTGGGATCCTCTGTTCCCCTTTCTCTGCCCCTCCCTCTCTCGTGCTCTCTCTCTCTCTCAAAAATGAATAAATATTAAAAATAATAATAATAAAGCATCACAGGCTAGGGCGGCCAATTTGTCCCCTCCGGGGACCCCCTCAGTCCCTGGCAAGTCAGGAGGATGGGTCACACCAGTGCAGGCCTCCTCACCTCCCATGCCTGAGTATAGCACTTCCTTGAAATCGTCCCCCCCACGCTCCCCAGCAGAGGACTGATCGATTTATTAAATCGATCATTTTTAGGGTTACCATGTGTGTGTCTTTATACTTCGAATCCAGCCTTAAATGACATTGGAGTGCCTGTGCCGGCGGCCACAGGCAACCGCCCCCCACCCCCCCGCCCCCGCATGCACACTGGCGGCCCAGGCTGGGTCCAGAACATTGGATGACCTCTCCTGATGGGTGATGGCGATAAGAGCCTGGTGGCAGCACCCAACACTTGCTGCAAATTTGAAGTCAAAAGCTGGAAAAGCAAAGCTGGAAAGCTGCGCGAAACCCAGACAGGGGAGAGGTGGGGGGTGGGGGGAGAGGCGGGGACTAGGTGGAAGAAGCAGAGAGCGCCCCCGAGAGGCAGTTAGGAGAGCATCAGAGGGGGGACCCGGGGCTGGGTGGAGAAGGTCAAGGCATGTTGGGCAGGGAAGCGGCAAACTCCCCCCCCACCCCCCTTTAATGCTCCTGCGACACACTCCACAAAATCCACAGCCCTCACTCAGGCGTGGGGGCAGAGGCGCGCTTTCAGGGGCCTGACTCTCGATGCTCCCGGAGGTGCTCCCGTGGCCTCTTGAGGAGCCTAGCTGCTCCCCGAGGCCTCCTGGTGCCGGCTAAGTGTTCAGTGTTATTTGTGGGGGGAAGATGGGCAGGAGGGAGGAACACAGAGAGGGAGGAAGGAAGGAAAATAGGAAAGCGGGGGAGGGAAGGCCGACCTCAGCTCTGCGATGGGGGTGGGGGTGGGGGTGGGGGTGGGGAGGAGCCAGAGCGGCTCCGCAAGGTCTTTCCTGCCAGGACGGAAGGGCCTGATCTGCAGAGGGGCTGCGAGGCCCCCGCCACTGGCCTGCTGTGGCCCCAGGAGCCAACGGGCTCGGGACTCTTCTGGGCGTTGGGAACCAGGCCGGGAAGCGCACTTCGAGCGAGGGCGTGAGGGGGTGGAGGGTGGAGAGAGCAGACAGGGAACAGAGGGAAGTGGAGGGGCAGAGGCGTGCTGCTTAGCAACGGCAGGAGAAGATTTAGGGAAGTGACAGGACCATTTCTCCCCGCGCCTCAAAGGGAGGGTTTTTTTTTTCCCCCAGAGCTGCCTGCCGCCTACACTGGCGGATCTTGTTGTGGCGGCTCAGAACGCGGGTTAGAAGTGGGGGGGGGGGGGGGGGGGGAGGCTCCCCGCAAGTCAGGGCCATCGCTGGGGCAGGCTGGCCCGCCACGTGTGCGGCCACCAGGCTCTCAGCAACTCCAAGGGGACCTCTCCTCTGGGCCCTGGAAGGAAGGGAAGGAAGCCAGCCTCGCAGGAAACACCACCAGCGATGCAACCTCAGCCTCCTCTCTGGAAGGTGCTGGGGATTCTCCCTTCCCTTTCTTCTGCCCCAGGACCCTGCTGGCAGCAACCCCCCCCCCCCCCCCCCCCCCCCCCCCCCCCGAGCTTCCTCCCCACTGAGAATTCTCAGTTGCTTTGCTTTTTTAATTTGGTTTTCTCCGGCTCAGAATCGAGATCAAAAGAAGAAATTCTTTGCAGCCTTTTAGGAATAATTCCCAGAATCGCCCCCTGGAAATGCATACATAATGACCATAATTATTTAAAAAGGAGTCTTTCTCCGTTTCTTTTCCATCTCTGCGGCAGGCTTGGAGAGGACAGGCGAGAGGGAAGCGAGCGGCTAGGGTGTCTTTGTGGTCGCAGGGTTTAACTGCATGAACCGTGTTCTCGCAGGCGAAGTGTGGGACCCACACGCCACCGGCTTGCGGCACGTGACAGGGCTCTAGATGGTGCAGACAACAAATGCAAAAGGCAGTTCGCTAGCGCTAAACACCCCGACTGGCCTGGTGGGAAGTTACTCCCTTTCTAATTGGTGTTACTTGTCTTGAGTCCATCAAGTCTTAAGCTGGGGCTGGGTCTGTCCTTACATTCCGGGAAACTTGCTAACCTTCCTTCTGACTGGGGCAAACGGCAATCCCCAGGCTGAGAACAAGTAAGAGCGACTACCTGCAATTTACTAGGGCTGCTTTTCGTTGTGATTATTTAAAGAAAAATTTTTTTAAGGTTTATTTATTTTTGAGAGAGAGAGAGAGAGCACGAGCGAGCTCTAACGGAGCAGGGGCAGAGAGAGAGGGAGACACAGAATCCGAAGCAGGCTCCAGGCTCTGAGCTGTCAGCACAGGTCCCGATGCTGGGCTGGAACCCACAAACCACCAGACCATGACCTGAGTTGAAGTCTGACCCTTAGCAGACTGCGCCACCCAAGGCGCCCCCATTGTGATTATTTTTTTGTGAGCCCTGGGGGTGGTGGGGGAGGGGGACTTTGCACTAAAGGCTGGTTCCTTTTTACAGGAAAGACAAATAATTAGTAACTAATAATCAAAGTGGTTGCTGGACCCTGCCGAATGACAAACGCTTTGGAAAAGTCTCCAGCCTGTCAGCCCCTCGATCCAGGAGGCCAGCTTTCCCCCTGGCAGGCTGTGGGTCAAGTTGAGGGAAGGATCCCGTTCAAGGTCAGCTGGTCGAGTTGGTCAGCAGCTGGCCCCCAAGGAGGCTCAGATGGGAGTTTTTAATTTTTTTCGGAGCCACTCAGCCTGGCTTGGCACCCACTCGTAGCCCATTCTGTTTCTTGAGATTCGAGAAGTCAGCTCCTCAAGGTCCACTTGGGGACACACGGCCATAGAGTGTGGGTGGCTGCCATACCTGATTTCCCTCTGGACAACCACCAATCTGTCCTCTTGGATCTGGGGTTTGAGCAGAGCAGACCTACCCGGTGGCTTTAGGGCTGGCATGCCATCTGAGCCTGGCTTCCCCTGGGCATCCCATTCTTCTGGCCACAGCGATGGATGGGCTCCGGGAAGGGCAGAGAGATGCATGGAGACTCTTGCTGGGAATTCTGGGGCTGGCTGGCTCTTTCCCACTGGCCTTGATCCTGAGAAGATGAGACTAGAGCCATTTCTGCCACCACAGGGAAGGAGCCAACAATGAGGGAAGGGGGGCGGTGAGAAATGAAGAGAGAGAGAAACCCGATCCTGATGGTATCAGTTCCATCCCTGGATCCAGCGGTGCCTGAAGCCAGCCCTCTACCCTTGGCCGCCTTTAGAGCTCCCCACGGAGCCAACGAATTCCCCTTTCATGTAATCTAGTAAGGATCAATGCTTCGGTCACTTGCAACCACGAGTCTTAACTGATGCAATGGTTCAGTGCAAATCCTTGGCCGCTGGGAGAGCAAGAACCCAAGGGGTTTGCCGTACCCACGTAGGTGAGTGGCATCGTCACCCTACGCAAACATGGGCACAGGAAAAGTTATGAAAGCTCCGAAGTTCAGAGGAACAAGTAGTAGCCACAGGCTGAGTGTGTTGCACGAAACGGCTTATTTCATCCGGGGAACAGTCCTACACGGCCGTCCGCTTTCGGCACCATTTTACAGATGAGAAGACTGAGGTCCGGGGGTCTCTGTGAACCTTCAGGGCAGAACCAAGGCTTGCCACTCAGCGCCGTATCGTCCCAGCCGTGTCTCTACAGTAAACAAGGAAATGACTCACTGCTACATACTAGACTCTGGGGATGTGGGACAGGGAAGGGACCAAGGGGCGGGGCTGTTGGGCAGCACAGGGTGATACTTACGGAGCAGGTGGCACGAATGCCTCCATCTGCCCCCAACCCCGGCAGTCATGGGGTGCACACAGGCCTGCAGAAAGGGCTCCAGCTCTTTGCACCTCTGGTTGGGACAGAAAGGCAGAGAGGGCCCTGGGATTCCATCAGCATCCATCAGTACTCATTGGCTGTGGGGCTCCCGACGAGCCCTTCTTGACTCTTGGGAAATGGAGACCCCGGCTCCTGGCCTTGCTCATGTGACCCAGCAACCCGAGTATCAGATGAGGACAAAGATGTCAAGGATTAATATTTGCAAACATCGAAAGGGGGGCTTCAGGATGGAGGGAATCCCTGGACTTCCCGGAGGTGGCCTTGCAGGTGTGGACTGGCGTAAACTGACTCCCTGTACTCGCCCCCACCCCAGAGCTGTGGAGAGACAGGCCCAGCGTGACCTGAAAGGAACCTTTCTGGCCCCAAAGCCAAGAGAGATGAGAACTGTGAAGGAGAGAAGCGAGAGCTCGGCTACAGGCGCTTGGGGGTTTATTTTTACCCTGTTATCTCTATCCTGAAATGTCAAGCGTGGAGCCGCCTCTCCCACCAGCCCCCCAGCCTCCCCAGCCATTCAGCGTGGCAGCGCAGCCTGGAAACAGGCCCCATTCTCCTTCTCTGGTTCCTCCGCCTCTCCAAGAGAGTCACAGCGCTATGGAGACGGGAGGCATGGAAACCCTGAAATAGAGAAGTGGGAAGTGAGACCTTTTATTTGGGTTCTGGAACAGGCTCACTTCCTCCTAGAGGCCCCGGGGCGCAGAGGAGGCCCTTGGAACTGTCAGGTACCTATTCTAAGGTTTGCATCAAATCGGTTCTTTATGGTGCAAGACTCAGAGATCCCTACTTACACGGGGTTATATAATAAAGATTGTTTAATTGGCTGAGGCCACCGAAAGGCCTAGCAAAAGGTCAGGCTTCGGGTAGGGTTCGAGCCAGGGGTTTTTTGTGCCATCCCAAAGACTCGGTTCTCTCCCTCTCTCGGCTCCGTGTTCTGTGGTGTTGGCTTCAACCTCGGGCACCACTCTGTGCTCCCCAACAATCTTTAGCACTTCTAGAATCTTCCCCCGTGATCACAAATGGCTGCAGCAGTGGGTCTAGACCTCACATCCTCATACTGGTGGCTCCCAAGGAAGAGAGAGGAACCTTCTTTTTGCCACAAGTTACCAAGAAGTGTCCTCCTGTGTTTCGTTGGCTATGACTGGGTTGTATGACCATCCCCAAGCCAATCATTTTGGTATGGGGCAGGAAGGTGAAATACACATTGATCCGATTAAGCCAAACCAGATTCCCAAGAACAGGGAAGCAGTGGTTTCCCACAGGAGATTTCAAGCACTGGACCCAAAAGGTGATGGAATGGATCTGCTGAGCAGCAAGCAGGAGGCTGTTCTGCACTTTATTCACTTTGTTTGATCTTTCCCTACTCAGGAAGGCCCCTGAGGTTAGACGTGACAGTTCTTTCCTATCCAGAAAGAGGCAAACATCAACATCTCTTTCTGTCTGTACGTTTACCTGAGGTTCTGAGTTCTACGAATCCTGGGTCCATCGTTCCCAAAATTGCACCAAGGCAACAGACTCTCCCCCAGGTAGACGGGGAGGTACAGGCTAAAGGGTCATCTGTTTACCTGCCAAAGTCCTCCTCTGCATTCAAAATTTTTTTTTTAATGTTTATTTATTTTTGACAGAAAGAGAGACAGAGCATGAGCGGGGGAGGGGCAGAGAGAGGGAGACACAGAATCCGAAGCAGGCTCCAGGCTCCGAGCTGCCTGACGTGGGGCTCGAACTCACAGACCGTGAGATCATGACCTGAGCCGAAGTTGGACGTTTAACTGACTGAGCCACCCAGGTGCCCCAGCTTCCTCTGCATTCAAAATAAAACTCACACTCTACACGCTGGCTTCCCTATCACTCACCACACATTCAGCCATTCCAGGCTTCTTATCGATCATTCCTGAGACAAGCCAATCAGTCACCTTATTCCTACAGAGCCTTTCCACTTGCTCTTTTTCTAGGATCTAGAATTCCTTTAAATCTTTTCAGAGTTGGCCCCATCTCATCATTCAGGACTCTGCTTGAACATCACACCTTCTTGGAAGCCTTCTCTGACCTACCTGGGGCGTAAAAACCATCTGAAATTACTGTGTTCCTTGATGGCTTGAGTATCTCTCCCCCTTTGCTAGACTGTAAGCTCCACAGAGCAGGGACTGCGCTGGTCCTACTGATGTGTGTCCCTCGTAATTCCTCCTTCTGTGTCCGCCATAGTGGAGGGACTCAATACATATTTGCTGGGTCAACGAAGGAGAAGTCTTTTCTGAATGACCTTGTAAACGTTTCTGGAGCAGGGCAACTTGTTACATTTGTCCTGGCTTTAACTTGGTGCTTACCAAAACATGGCAGCAGAGCGATGCGTTCAAAGTCGCACCCTAATTAGTAGGGAACGGGACCTGGGTAGCACCAATGGCTCCTTTCCTAGGCCAATGCATGTGAACATCTGAGGGCATGAAACTGTAGAGAGGCACCTGGGGCCACCTGTCCATCCAGGTGTCTAAGTATGGTGGCAACACCACCATTCACAAGTAAAAGCACGGAAACAGCGTGGGGTGGAATTGTTTCCTCCTTTCTCCACTGAGGCAGAGAGAGAAGAATGTCCCCGAAGAAGAATGTCTCGCCTGGTCCACTGTAGACCCCAAAAATCAAAGTCAGAAACTCAACGTGCTGATGACTCAGAAGAACCCACATGTTCTTGATGGACACAAACTCTCCTCGAGGCTACCTAGATCTGCTCGTCTGTGACAGTCCTCAGGACGATCCGGTGAGTGTGGATGGCTCAGCCCAGAGAACGGGAACTCAAAAGCACATCGGCAGACAGACCTCGGTTGTTCCTGTACTCCGCAGACAGCATGCCGTCTGGAGCATCTCAAGTATTCTGCTGTTGATGGTTTTCCGCTCACCCAAACAGATCCATCATTCCTCTGTTAGTCCCTCACAAGACACTCTGAACTTCGTTCTCCTAGACTCCACAACATTTGTAATAATATCTATATTTAGGTGATAATTTGAGTAAGACTCATCTTCCCCACTGGACTCCAAACTTCTGAAAGGCGGGGATGATCTCATTACCTCACTACCGTGTCCAGTGGTGTAAGTAAACCAACCCCTTGCCCAACTTGTAGAGTGAGCCTCGTAAACAGTTTTTGAATGGGAGGGGGGAAAAGCGAATGGAACTCGGGGTCTGCTGGGAAAGCACGTTACAGCCGGCCTGACTCAGCTGGAAGACAGCAAAGAGGCTGGATCTTTCAAAGTGAATCAGACCTCGTCACTGGCTGACCACCCTGTCCTCTCCATCAAGGCATCTCCCATGCCTAGAATAGTATCTATCACAGAATAGAGAGTCTGCAGACGGTGGAAGAATAAATCAATGAATGGACACTGTTCTTTCCCTTCCCAAAGAAGCTGGTTACCTTCTTAAGGATAAATTCCTGGAAAGGGAGAATGGGGGGTGGGGTGGGGCAGAGAGCCATAGTATGCAAATGTGCTGAATCAAACCCAATGGTTTAATTTGGGTCATCCCCTTCAGACTCAGCGGTACCTTCGAGGAGTTTGTCTCCATTAAGAACATGTGGGTTCTTCTGAGTCACCAGCACGTTGAGGTTCTGACTTTGATTTTTGGGGTCTGCAGTGGACATCTGGGTCCTAATGGGTAGTTTTGCATCTGACATTTAACCAACCAAGGGCTCAAGCTATTTGGTCTTTGTCCCTCCTTCGGAGGTGACAGAGATTCCAAGACCTCATTCTTCAATCGCCAACCCCAAATCAAATACCAAAAAATCTCCCCCCCAACCCATCATGAAAAACCTCCATAAAACCAAATCTCCAAACATGCCTGGGTGTCAAGCCCACCCCCACCCAGCTAGCAAAAGGTGGCTCACTTTTGAACTACAAACTCCCTTCTAGAACCAGAAGGAAAGGAATAAGGGATTTACGGGTCGCCTCAGAGTTGTAGGTTCTGGCTTGTCCCCAGGATGAGTTCATTATTTATTCTTAGAGACCGGACTCAAATTAAACAAACAGTGCCTATAAATAGAGCAGGATACACTCAGCTCAGTGTCACTGAAAGGTCCTTTTCACAGGGACAGATGCGCTAAATGGATGTTCTCAGGTTACCCCGCTGGTACTATGTGAAAAAGGGTTGTCCTTTTTCTTGTTAAGTGTGGTCCAGGAGCGAAGCAGGTGAGTCAGACATTGGGATTTGGCCTGATCCTGTCTCCTTCGTTTCTTTTTTTCTAAATTCTCATTCACGTTATAACCGAGAGGGAGCCGGAGAGGAAGGATGTCACTCTATAAGCGCCCTGGCTGGACAATTTGGCATTTCCCTCGGGGAATGGGTCCTGGCTCAGGTTGTATTTGACAGAGTGTTCTGGTCTTTTAGATTAGATTGCAAACTCCCTAAGGGAAGGGACCAAATGGTAGACTTTCCTCTTGGTTTCTCCCATGCTGCCAAACACAGAGATGGCTAGCGTTTCCATGGCAGACCTGGAGCTACGAATTAAACGGACTGTCCTCAGGCATGGGGACCTGTCTGGTAGGGAGCAAGGCAGCTTGTGTTCCAAGCCTGCTATGGCTTTGCTCTGCCTCTCACTGGGTAGTGCGCTTGAACTGTGCAGTGATCACATCACCGTGACAGACAAGTTGGGGTGGAAAGACCTGGAACAACTGTGAAGAGACATCAAGCAACGGGGCAACCAGGTCAAATCACCGGAGGGACAACAGTGATCACCGAATCGGCACTTGGCCAGCTCATTCCAAGCACTGTTCTAGAACATCGCAACAGCTCACTTAATCTTTCTAAAAACCCCTATGACTTAAGGACCATGATGATCTCTATTTTACAGATGAAGAAAGTGAGGCACCGGTTGAGTATTACCTTGCTCGAGGTCAGACGGCTGGTGAGTCAGGATGGGGAGTCAGGCAGTTGAGCTCAAGAGCAGCCTCCTGGAGTCAAAATTAAGTGCACAGAGTCTGTATCTGTCAGTTTTATCGCTTGGGTCCGGACCACGCCCGGAACTCCCTGTCAGCATGGGATTGAGGTCAGGCCAATGACCCTGAATCTCAGGATTTCTTCTGGGAATGCTAGGCACAAGACACACGGACCTTCCCTGTGGATTGGCACAGGAGGTGGGCACCTCGCAAGGGCCACAGCCATCTGGCCGCTCCAGGAGGAACGTGGCTGAGAACGAAATCAGCGCTGAGAAAAACAGGTCTTGGTGATGGTCTTCGAACCCTGAGTCCAGCTGCACTTAAAGGTGGACAAGCCCTTCAGCCTTGAGCTTTCAGGAGCCAGTATCTCCCCTCTGCTGTTGTAAGCCAGTCAAGGCTGATTTCCTATCATGTGCAGCTGACAGAGTCCCTAACAGAGCCAGCCGGCCCCTAATAAAGCATGATTTGGCCAAACCAACAGCCCAGCCCCACCCACAAGTGATAGCTCTTTCCTCGCCCTGTTGGAATCTTCCAGAAACACGTACCAGCCTGCTTCCGTGCACTTGCACAATGGCTCCTTTCTCTGTTTACTGAAATCCCAAACACTCTGCTGAGGCCTCCCCCACGGTATCCGTCAGAATTACCTACCGCTTCGCTTGGTTACCACAGTATGGAACTTAGGTGCTTACTTAGCCCTTAGCCTATTCTGCCTTGAGATAGTTATTTACAAGTCATCATTAACATGCATTGAACGCATGCGCTCAGCTCAGCGAGGGGGTTCAGAGCCAAGACCATCAGCACGTAGCTGAGCTCTTTCTAAGCGTTGGGCACTCCGCTCAGCGCTTGGCACTGAGCATTTATGTGGCTGCATCTCCTAAAAAAAACCCTACAGGGCAGCTACGAATGAGATCCCCACTTGACACATAATAGGATGGTAAGTTAGGAGGTTCCGGCAAGACTTGGAGATTTGAACAGAAATTGCAAAGCGAGTGGCCAGGTGTGGATGTAGGTTTTTCCCAGCAAAGACTCGACAACCAGTTTCAAATACTAATCCCTCATTCACAAACCCCTAAACCACAAAGAAGATGTAAAAGACTCAATAGGTATGAAGAGAGGATTTTACTACTTTTTTTTTTTTTTTTTTTTTTACAAACACCATGCTGTCATCCACCTCCCAACACACACACACGTATGTGAGCAAGGTGGGGGTGTTTAACCTATTTGTGCATCTCAAGCCTGGGGAGAGTGGCTTCTTTGAGATACTACGGAGAGTCTGATGAGCCATCCTGTTGCTGCAGAGATGGAGACACAGGGAACCGTGCCTGACTCACTTCTGAGAAGTTCAGAGGGTGAGAGACGTGGCCAGGAAGTTTATGAGCCCAACGCTCATTCTGGCGAAGACTGTACGTGTTTTCCTGTGGCCTCACGTGAGCAAGCTGCCTAATGGGTCACCTTAGAGAGTGTCTCGCAGGGCGGCCTAGAAGGGCCTTGAGCCCTCATCAGACAGAGGCTGGAGGCGGATCATCAGACTCAGAGGAGTGTTAGTGAGTCCCTGGTGTGAGTTACCCTGTCAATGCTGGGGACTGTCCACCACCCTCCCATTACCCCGTGTGATACTTGAGCATACCGAGAGGGGGCGACACCATCTTTGGGTTCTAATAGTCAAGTAGGAACTCCACCCACCCACCCACCCTCATTTTGCCTTACATCTTCTCTCTTCCAACCTCTTGTGTGTACATTTTGGGGGAAGACAGTGTCTATTTCCTTCTTCCTGAAGGCCAGTGGCCCATTATGGTGGGCCTCAGGTGGAGGAAGAGGAGAGGAGGCTTATTTTTAAATAAAGTTTGAAGTGTTGATTAACATACTGGACACGACACTCTGATTTGGGAAATGAGACTAATCTGTGACCTAGAAATCATAGGACTTTAATTAAAAAATTAGGCATGAAAAGCAAAGTCATGGTGCCTGCCTGAAGTTTTCATGCACGGCCAGGACAAGGATGTACCCCACTGAAATTTGAAAGAGCTAAGATAAGACAAAAGTAAAGTTGCCTTGATGGCCTCACCTCATGAGCTCTCCTAGATAGAAGGCCAGATGGGGTAAGTGACCTGCTCGGGGTCACAGAGCTAGTAAAAAGGCAGAACTGTGTTCTTAACCACAGTGCTATGCTGTTTCTACACTCCAGGAAATTACTGTCTCTCCTGCCTATTCTTATCTTATTTTTCTCAAATTACCTCCCTTTGCCTCCATGTATCATACATGGCCCTGGACCAGTGTTGACAGAAGCAGGGTATGATCCGAGGTGGGTAAGGTTATCCAAGGATGACATCAGTCAAGAACATGCTTCAAAGACCAGCGAATCCCTGAGCACCACATCTGGAGAATTTCCTGTCTCCATCTACCTCAATGCTTTGATGATGACTTAAGACACTATTGGTATCTTATTTTTTTAATTTTTAATGTTTATTTTTGAGAGAGAGAGAGAGAGTGAGCATGAGCGGGGAGGGGCAGAGAGAAAGGGACACACAATCTGAAGCAGGCTCCAGGCTGAGCCGTCAGCACAGAGCCCGATGTGGGACTCGAACCCATGAACCGTGAGATCATGACCTAAGCCGATGTCAGACGCTTAACCGACTGAGCCACCCAGGCACCCAAGACGCTATTGGTATTATTAACACAACATTGAACCTTACTAAGTTCCAGGCACCATGCTAAGTACTTTTCACACGTTTTCTGATTAAATCCTAGCAGCCCTGTGGAAAGGATCCTCCTGCGCATTATTCCTGTTTACACAGGAGGCAACTGAGGCTTGGAGCACCTTGCACAGGTTTCATGGCCAGCCAACAGAGGTCTGAGCCTACAGCCTGCATGCCTGGGCATCATAAGGCACTCAGCACATGCCTGGAACCCCCCAGCCACCTTCGCACCAAGCCTGCCAGGAGTTACCTGATTCTATGCCTACTCACTAAAACGGACCCTCTATCAGCATTTCTGTTGGTTTCCAAGAAGTTTATTTGATTGGATCCAATCACACAGGGCTCTTGGGTCTTGATTTTTCTGGAGCAAAACATGTTACTTGCTTGGGGTGCGGGCAGAAGGATACGACCTGTGGTTATAAGGGTAGTGACGGGATATGGGTCTTCTCTACCATTTGAGATGGGAATACATGGGCCCCAGTCTGAAGCAGAAGCCAATATCCAATAGAACTTGGTGACCACAGTATGGATCTCTCTAGACCTGTGATCTATCCCACTGTGACATCAAGTAAAGCCTGTGCCTAAATTTTTCACCTCCTCCCCCAATGGGGATGTCTCAAAAATCTATCCGTAGTTAACAGTATCTCAATGGAAACTAATGTAGTAGTTGCGAACGCAGGCTTGGGAGTCGGAGTGACTTGGTTCCATTTATTAGCTATGAATCCTCCCCCCAGGCACTTCATTTCTGACCTTTGAGGTTGGTAAAATAGTGATAATAGTATCTTCCTCTTAGTATTTGTGAAAAGCCATCAATCTGTTCACAGATATTCCAATTCCCCTTCCTCTCTAGGTATGTGATAAAATCAATATTATACTTTTTATGCACTTTGAAGCGAACCACACCCATGTGACTTGCCTGCCAGCGAAATGATGACAGTGATTTCCTGCCACCAGGGGGAAGCTTTGCAAGCTGGTGTGCGGTTTGCTTTTTAACTTCAGGGGTTCCTAGCAGCCTGGGTCCCTGAGTGTCTGTGATGAGCACCACCCCTCCTCCCTGGTTCTAATCATCACTGGATACATAGCATGAGTGAGAAACACATCTTTGTTGTTTTAAGCCAATGAGGTTTGGGGGTTGTTTCTTACTGCCATCACCTAGCCTATCCTGACTAATACACTGTTGGTGGGAGGGAGGATTCAATTAAAAACAAAACAAAACAAAAAGCAAGCACAACTAAGATACTGCCATGCACCCACAAGAATGGCTGTAATCAGGAAAACAGACAATGGCAAGTGTTAGCAAAGATGTGGAGAAAGCCGGTGCCTCCTATATTGCTGGCGGGAATATAAAATAGCGCAGCCCCTTTGGAAAACAGCTTGACAGTTTCTTAAAAAGTGAAACATAAGCTCACGTACCACCCGGCACTTCAACAAAGTATCTGCCCCAAAGAAATGAAAGGTATGTCCACGTACAGGCTTGGATGTGTGTGTGTTCCCAGCAGTGTCATTCATGGTAGCTACGAAGCTGGAGCAAACCAGATGGCCATCATCCGGTACCTAGATACAGAACACGCGGTCTATCCTTACAAGGTCATACTACTCAGCAATAAAAAAGGAACAAAATGCCAATACATGCTACCACATAGACAAACCTCGGCAACATATGGAGTGAAAAGAATCCAGATGTAAGATCATGGATTGAAAGATTAAATTTCTCTGAAGTGTACAGAGAAGGCAATTTTGTAGACACAGCAAGCAGTTCCGTGGTTGCCTGGGACTGAGAGGGAGAGTGGGAATTGACTGCAATTAGGTTTGAGGTGGCGTTGGGAAGTGACGGAATGTTCTAGAACCGGATTGTGATAGTGACTGCACAACTCTATACATGTTCTGACAATTAGTGAGTTGTACACTCACAATGGGCCAATCTAACGGTATATAAATTCTACTCCAATAAAGCTGTTAAAAAAATGAACTAAGCGGCAGTATCTGGCACATAGGGAAAGATCAGTAGACGTTTGTTATTATGTATCATTTTAGGAACGGGAGTCTAGGACTGAGACTCTGCAATGAACTGATGAGGAGTAAAGATCTACATCCACTGAAGAAGGGAGGTCTGGCAGTTGACCTTTGTGTTTCCACCCCCAAACTTTGTATTTCCTCTATACTGACCACTACCTGCAAAAGGCCCAGGGGATATTTACAGTACCAACTGCTGGAAAGATGGGAGTCCCGTCCTTGACTAGAATCTTAGTTTGTTCAGGCTGCTATAACAGAGTATCAAGGTCGGGTGATTTATAAATAATGGAAACGTATTGTTCATAGTTCTGGAGCTTGGAAGTCCAAGGTCAAGGTGCTGATAGATTTAGTGTAAGGTGAGGGCCTACTTCCTGGTTCATATATGGTCATCCTCTCTGTATCCTCCCATGGCAGAAGGGGTGAGAAAGCTCTCTGGGGTCCCTTTTCTAAGGGCACTAATCCCATTCATGAGGGCTCTACCCTCATGACCTAGACTCCTCCCAAAGATCCCATCTGGGCTACATCACACTGGGGATTCGTTTTCTTTCTTTATTTAAAAAAATCAATCAAACAATTAATTAATTAAAACACAACACAGAGAGAAATCATGAGTGGCGGAGGGGCCAAAAGAGAGAGGGAGAGAGAGAATCTCAAGCAGGCTTTGTGCTGTCTGCCCAGAGCCCAAGGCGGGGGCTCGATCCCACGAGTCGTGAGATCACGATCTGAGCCGAAATCAACAGTTGGACGCTTAACGGACTGAGCCACTCAGGCACCCTGGGGATTAGTTTTCAAGCTATGAATTTTAAGGGACACAAACATTCAATCTATAGCAATTAGGGACCATGTGGGCCCTCTGGTTAGCAGGAAGCACCAGCAGAAAAGCAGTGATGCATTATCTGCTCACCCGGCTTTCTGGATGCACAGCCAGGTCCCCATCAGAGAAGTGCGTGCGTGGTCGTTTCTATTTCCAGGCGCTTCTCCCCACCTACAACATTCTCACAGTGTGTTCATCTCTCTGTCTACTCCTTGGAGAAAAGAGAAAGCTTGAATGATTTTGTAATTAAATAAAACAATGTTTAAAAGTGAGCAATTAAGCCCTGAGATAAAAACTAAGGAAATAGGGGCGCCCGGGGGGCTCTGTCAGTTGAGCGTCCGACTTCGGCCCAGGTCATGATCTCATAGTTCATGAGTTTGAGCCCTGCGTCAGGCTCTGGGCTGATGGCTCAGAGCCTGGATCCCGCTTTGGATTCTGTGTCTCCCTCTCTCTCTGCCCCTCCCCTGCTCACGCTCTCTCTCTCTCTCTCTCTCTCAAAATTAAATAAACCTTAAAAAAAAAAAAAACGAAAATAACTCTACAGATGGCAGAAGGAAAGAATGAAAAGTAAAAAAAGCAGATGTAAGCAAGTTAGAAAACAGAAAAACAATAGGGGTTGGTAAGAAAAATCAAAGACCTAATTCTTTTATTTTTTTTTTATTTTTTTTTTTTATTAAATTTTTTTTTTTTCAACGTTTTTTATTTATTTTTGGGACAGAGAGAGACAGAGCATGAACGGGGGAGGGGCAGAGAGAGAGGGAGACACAGAATCGGAAACAGGCTCCAGGCTCCGAGCCATCAGCCCAGAGCCTGACGCGGGGCTCGAACTCACGGACCGCGAGATCGTGACCTGGCTGAAGTCGGACGCTTAACCGACTGCGCCACCCAGGCGCCCCAAGACCTAATTCTTTTAAAAGACCAATAAAAGAGAGAAACTTCTGGCAAGGTTGCATAAGGAAAACAAAATACAAATAAATAGTGCTAGATTGAGTCTAAAAGGGACTAGAAACAAAGACATGGAAGGAGATTAAGCTAACGAAGAGCCTATGTTGAAATTTATGCTGATAAAATATTAGCCAAAATAAGGCCACATAATTCACTCAAGAGCAAGCAGAGAAAACCCAAGTAGACAAAAAGTCATAAAGGAGACTGCTAAAGAAGTCTTGGGCACTGTGATGAAACGTGTGTGCTCCGATGATTTGGGGGGTGGGGGGCAAATTCCGGCAAACCTCAAGGTAAGAGATAATTTCTACGTGATTTAGTTGTTCCTAGGGACTGAGAAAGTTTAAAAGTGTCCTAATTAGTTCTACAAATCTAACCCAACCCTGATAAACAAATACTGAGAAGAGAGGAAGAGAGAGACAGAAACGCTATGGGAGAGAACGAGATTATTATAGACCAAACCTACGTAGGGATAGCGGGCTACACTGCCTGGTGTCCGTCCCCCCGCCTCCCCCCGCCCCCCCCCCCCGCCATCCACATCCACTTGGAACCTCAGAATGTGACCTTATTTAGAAATAGGGTCTTTTATTTTGGGGGGGGGAGGGGCAGAGAGAGAGGGATAGAGCAAGAATCCTAAGCAGGCTCTGTAATGTCAGCGCAGAGCCTGATGCAGGGCTCGAACTCACGAACCGTGAGATCATGACCTGAGCCAAGATCAAGAGGCAGATGCTTAACCGATGGGGGGGGCCCTAGGCACCCCCCCCCCCACCAGACATAGTTATTAAGATGAGCTCCTACTGGATTAGGGTAGGCCTAAACACAATGACTGGTGTCCTTCTAAGAAGAGGAGAGGACACACGGGGACAGAAGAAAGAGGCCATGTGAATGCCGAGGCAGAGATTGGAGTGACACAGCCATGTGGCAGGAACTTCAGGCATTTCTGGCAGCCACCAGAAGCTGGAAGAAGCAAGGAAGGTTCTCCCTTAGAGCTTCTGGAAGGCACACGGCCCTGGTGACGGCCTGATTTTGGACTGCTGGTCTTCAAACTATGGAGAGCTGTTAACGCATATATTTGCTCCCCAGTTTGTGGTATTTGTTATGGCAGCGCTAGGAGACCCGTATAGATAGGGAGGTAAGGATTCCCCTATTTCTTTGGTGACTTCAGTCTCTTTGTGTTACAAAAGTCCCAGCACTGCTTCCTGTTGTGGTCTTGCCCAGATGGC
Source organism: Neofelis nebulosa (assembly GCF_028018385.1). Taxonomy (NCBI): domain Eukaryota; kingdom Metazoa; phylum Chordata; class Mammalia; order Carnivora; family Felidae; genus Neofelis; species Neofelis nebulosa. The sequence continues at coordinate 33,676,466 of NC_080799.1, forward strand.
CTCGAAGGGTAGCCTCAGCAGTGGGCTACCCCCAAGCAACTGTGGGGCCAGGGGGCCATATGCCATATGGCTAAAGTATTTAAAGCTATAAATAAAACTGTGTTTAAAAATTACTAAACCGGGTGCCTGGGTGGCTCAGTCAGTCAGTTAAGTGTCTGAGTGTGGCTCAGGTCACGATTCGTTGAGTTCAAGCCCCACTTTGGGCTCTCTGTTGTCAGCAGTGTGGAACCTTCTTCAGATTCTCTGCCCCTCCCCCTCTCTCTTTGCCCCTCCCCTCCTCTCTGCCGCTCCCCCTTCCCCTCCTGCACACGCGCTCCCTTTTCCTCTCAAAAATAAATAAGAACTTAAAAAAAAAAATTGTTCTACTTCTCCGTTGATGAATGTATTTTCCTAACCACTTGGGGAGCCAAGCTTGGATTTATAATTCTTTCAAGCTCCTTGGTGGTCTGAAATATTATTGTTGTAAAGACACTTGAATGCCCTTTCCTCATGGCTCCTGGCTCCTTCCTACATCATAATGGGCCTTGTGGGAATACTGCAGACACTCCAGCCCGCGTGTCCGGGCTTCGTCTGTACTCCACACAACCCACTGTGCTTGGTCACTGATCAGGCCCAGGGGTGCAAATGTCTGTAGTGTGGTTCTCCCTGGGGAGGATGGACCTAGGAAAGAGGCCGGCACCAGTGCTGGGTACAGGCTAGCACCATTTAGGTAGAAAATTCTGGGTCCTGGCTATTCAGAACATGGTCTAGAAGGCAGGGGACATGCAGGCCCCCAGAATTCCCAACCCAGATAGGTCTGCGCTTACTTGCAGGGCCTGTGGTGTCCCCACCTGCTGGGGAGGAGTGTGGCGAAAAGAGGGACGGAGCAAAGCCCTATAAAGCCGCCCGGGGCCCGGGTCTAAGGGAGTGGCTGCTTAGCACTTTGTCACACTGCCCCAAAAGATCCAACCCAACAGCACATTGAAGACAAGTAGATAATTCATTAATAGTTTGGTGGGACATCAGAGAAAGGAACCACGTTTCAAGCCACAGCAGATACTCTTACACGTCTCTGTCCTGTTGTTTAAGGTCTTCTCCCAATCACAGAGCCTCTAAAAAACAAGATTTCTTAACATTTACTTATTTTTGAGAGAGACAGAGAGAGAGAGAGAGGCAGAGCATGAGTCGGGGAGGGGCAGAGAGAGAGGGAGACACAGAATCCGAAGCAAGCTCCAGGCTCTGAGCTGACAGCACAGAGCCTGACGCGGGGCTTGAACCCATAGACCGTGAGATTGTGACCTGAGCCAAAGCCGGACGCTTAACTGACTGAGCCACCCAGGCACCCCCAAAATAAGATTTCTTTATGGAGAACAATCTAGCTTTAACCTCGTTCCCCCAGCAAAACAAAAGCCAAGCCATCATCTACCAATGCACAAGCATATCTAGTGGGTGTGATAAAGTGTGACGGCCCCTCCCTTCCCTCAAAGCAGCATATTACACTATTTACCAGAGGAAATCAAGTAGGGGACAGTGGCAGTATGAGACAGAGGGGCAATAGGTGAATCTTGCTGCTAAAAAAAAAAACCAGTTGAGTGCCTCCTATTTCGTAATCATTAAATAAAACAGAAGATGGAACACGACTGTATATTTAAAAGAATGATATAACATGACTGAGTACAGTTTAATTCCATCAGTCACAAATGCAAGGATAGTTCAATAATAGAAAATGTATGGATTCATCACACAGGTCACAGAAGAAAACCATATCAGCTAACAGAAGTCAACTTTCTTTCTTCCTGCAATACTCCTATTAAACCGGACAGAGGCTAGGGTGCCTGGGTGGTTCCATCAGTTAAGTGTCTGACGACGGTTGAGGTCATGATTTCACAGCTTGTGAGTTCGAGCCCCGTGTCGGGCTCTGTGCTGACAGCTCAGAGCCTGGAACCTGCTTCGGATTCTGTGTGTGTCTCTCTCTCTGCCCCTTCCCCACTCGTGCTCTGTCTCTCTCTCTCAAGAATAAAATAAACATTAAAAAAATTTTTAATTGGACAGAGTCAGAGGCTTAATATGAAGAATAATAAACCCAAGAGACTACAAAAAGGCTAACTGGTCAAATAATTGGAGGCACTTTTGCTAATTTAATAAAAGATAAGGCAAGAACGTTTAGTAGTCCAACTCAATATATTCTTAAATTCTGGAAGCTTCAGCTAAAGTGGGGCACATTGTGAGCCTGGGTTGAACCTAACTGTCAGTCCACATTTGACTTGTCTGATGTTTAAAAACGTTGAATTCATTTTCAACATTTAAGATTCTTACAGATTTCACATTAGAAATGATCTTTGGCATACTTTTTTTTTTTTTTTTTTTTTTTAAATCTGACCATCTGTCAACATGAGAGCTATTCCCCAAACAGCAAAAATTGGCTGGAGCTAAGTATGGACTTCCCCCTTGAGAAAAGATCTGTGTTCTGTTTGCCAAAGGCCTCAGTTTGGCCCAATTCATGCATTAATGTTACCTGCCTGGGCCCATGGGCATCTGAATTCTCCAACCCATGCTGGAGAATGGGTAAGAATAAGAAATAGAGAAATAGAGATAAGAAATAGAGAAAGAGGCATAAATATTGAAAAGGGGACAAAATTACCATTATTATTATTATTTTTTAAACCCACCCCAGCGCCTTCCTCTTGGGTGGGGATGCAATTTTTTTTTTAAGTTTATTTATCTTGAGAGTGAGAGAAAGAGAGAGAGAGAGAGTGCATGAGTAAGGGAGGGGCAGAGAGAAGGGGAGAGAGAATCCCAAGGAGGCTCCACACTCAGGGCAGAGAACGATACAGGGCTCAATGTTATGACCAACGTCAAGACCTGGCTGCTTAACTGATCGAGCCACCCAGGCACCCCTACTATTATTATTTTTGAATGCAATGATGGCCTACCTGTATTATCCAAAGGAACCAGCAGAGAAAATGTTAAGATGAGTTAGAGCTCTGCGAGGTAGCCAGTTATAAAAGCCGTAAACGTTAATGCCGCAGAATGATGAGAGGCTGGGGGAGGAAAGGGAGTATAATCACAGTCTGCAATGGCAACAAATAACTTTGAATTAACTTGGCAAGAAATGCGTCAAGGATTTATAGGACTCAAACCACCAAATCCTACCAAAGAACCAAAAAAACCCGACTTCGACACAAGTAAAGTAAAATGAGCCATTTTCCCAACATTGTAAGGGTGTCTATTATCACCCAAAGAACATAAGTGTAACGTAATTCTAATAAAAATCAAAACATAACATTTGTTGGAAACTTGACCCCAAATGTCCATCTGGAAGGATAAGTGCTTATGGATGGCCAGCTAGCCAATAAAAATTCCAAAAAGCATAATGTTAGGGAGGTATCTGTCCAAAAATGTATACCCAAACTTATTATGAAATGATAATTAAACTCACAAGGTCTTATATAGGCACAATCCTCATAACAGGAACAGAATTAGAAGCAAAGACCATATTCAAATATAAATATAAATACAGGAGGACAAAGGTGCTAATTTGCACTAGCAAGTAAAGAAAATATTCTTTCAACAAATGGTGCTGGCAGCTGGCTAACCATTTTGAACAAAGTTAGCTCCATCACCACCTGACAGGAGTTGTCAATGGAACAGAGATGGAAATGTAAAGAAAGAGAGAAAGAGAGGAAGAAAGAAAGAAGAACAGAAAGAAAGAAAGAAAGAAAGAAAGAAAGAAAGAAAGAAAGAAAGAAAGAAAGAAAGAAAACCAGAAGAAAATTTAGGCTTTCAGTTGAAAAGCCTATATATTGGGATATATATTCTCCAATGAAAAGGGAATTTTGAAAATACTGAAAGATTTGACAACATAGGCAATTTTGAAAATCTGAAAGGCAAAAAAGCATAGAAAAAAGGACAAAAGACAAATTTAGAAAAATGTACGCAATGCTCATGAACGTTAAAACCCTCCACAGATAGAACATGCACAAATAAACAAGAGAAAGAACATTTGATAGATAAAAGGGGGAATAGACACCAATACACAATTCACACACACACACACACACACACACACACACACACACACAAATACATACTCAAGAACAAATGGCCAGAAAACATGAAAAAACTGAACCTCATCGTCACTGAAGAAATATGCACTAAGTAAAATGGCACTTGAACTTGGCATACTGATGATAAAAGGCACAACAATACTATTGTTAGTGAGGTTGTGGGAGAGAATAGGTCATCTTATATTCTGCTAATGTGAATATAAGTGAATAAAACCTTTTTGGAGAGCAATTCAGTTGTAAGTATCATGAAGTAAAAACATGTTCTTACTCATTAGGAATTCCCACTTACAGAATTTATCCTGAGAACATGATCATGGATGTGTGCAAAGTTTTAGTGTAATTAAAAGATGCTCATTTCATCATTGCTTCTAATAGCGAGTAATTGGAAATGTAAGGGTCAACAGTATGGAACTGGTTTAATAATGCCCAAGGCTGAAAGGAGTGTGTGAGAGCAGTAGTCAGCATCCATTAGGATTGGTTGGTGGCTGTGAGGCACACTTGGTGAATATTCTAGATTTTACCCACAAAAGGAGATACTCTGTACCCCTCAGATCATGGTGTGGAAAAATATTTCTTACACTGGGAAAATGGGATACGATGTTAAGCAAAATAACCAATCCCTCCCCCCCAAAAAAACCCTTAAAAAATAGCATCTACAAGAAGATTCCATTTTTAATGGAATATAATACATATGTAAGGAAAAATATAAAAAAGTCTAGAATACACATCAAAATGCTAGAAATCATAATTCTGGCTAGTCAAATTAGACATCATTTTGCCTACCCTTATTTTCTAGTAACTGCACAAGACTCTAAGTATAATTTTGTTAGCAGAAGTTCATTGTATTTTTTTTTAATGTTTATTTATTCTTAGAAGACAAGGAGAGAGTGGGAGTGGGAGAGGGGCAAAGAGAGAGGGAAGAAACAGAGAATCCCAAGCAGGCTCCACACTGTCAGTGCAAAGCCCGATGTGGAGCTCTGACTCAAGAACCATGAGATCATGACCTGAGCCGAAGTCGGATGCTTGACCCACTGAGCCACCCAGGCGCCCCTTAAAGGACTTCTTAAGTGAAAAGCATTAATTATAGAAGACTGATACAGTTTTCCTATTTTAAGAACTTGGATTCATCAGGAGATACCTTAAAGAAAGTGAAAAGATCTAAATTAAAAATAAATAAATAAATAAATAAATTAATTAATTAATTAACTAAAAAAAAAGAAAGTGAAAAGAAGTACAAAGGCTCAGCATGAGATTATATGAAGGGCTCCTTGAATGAGAAGAACGCATACAATGGTAGAAAAATGAGCGAAAAAATATTGATATTTCTCAGGAGATATGAGACATATTTGGCAGATCGCATAGTAGTTGAAAATGCCAGTCAGGACCCTATGAGGTTCTTTTTCATACACACTCCAGCAGTGACAGTCCAGTGTGTCAGGGAGGGTGTGGATCCACCCACTGGCATACACATTGCTGACACAAAGTGTGGGTCCGCACAGCTTCAGTACCCAGGTTGGCATTGCGCCCTAAAGCTGAGCATACATATACTGTCCAACGTGGCGATTTTGCTCCGAGGTACGTACCCAAGAGGAATGTTTGTACCCGTGTAAGACCAGGTACGAGGATGTTCATAAAAGAACTGTTTACAATATGGAGCATCAGTGCGCAGTCCAAACGACGAGTACTGAGAGGATCGGTGGGGTCGACTGGGGTATATTCAGAGAATGCAATACTATAGAGAGGCCAGAAACAAGTGAATGACAGTAACATGCACAGCAGGTTGGATCTTACCAACATAGGTCCCACCAAGTTACATATGACATGGTATCTTTTTTTTTTTTTAATGAAGTTAAGAATCACACACACACACCACACTTTCAGGAATACATATAACGCACGTAAGAAATTTAGTTCAGTTCTGAAACTAAATTTAAGAAAAGCAAGGGAATACTGAACACAGAAATCAGGATGAGGGTTCATTTTGGTTTTGGAGGAGCAGGGTCATAGAGTCCGGGAGGGTGGACCTTATAGGGTTAGACGTAGGTTATAATCTTCTCATCAAAGCTCTAGCATTTTGCAAGAGGGACGGTAGCTTCGTGAGTACTTTTCTGCATTATTAAGAATAACAGTCGGGGCGCCTGGGTGGTTCAGTCGGTTAAGCGTCCGACTTCAGCTCAGGTCATGATCTCACCACTGGTGAGTTCGAGCCCTGCGTCGGGTTCTGGGCTGACAGCTCAGAGCCTGGAGCCTGTTTCCGATTCCGTGTGTGTGTGTGTGTGTGTGTGTGTGTGTCTGCCCTTCTCCCACTTACAATCTGTCCCTTTCTCTCAAAAACAAATAAACATTAAAAATAAAAATCTAGGGGTGCCTGGGTGGTTCAGTCAGTTAAGCGTCTGACTTTGGCTCAGGTCATGATCTCGCGGTCCGTGAGTTCAAGCCCCGCGTTGGACTCTGTGCTGACAGCTCAGAGCCTGGAGCCTGTTTCAGATTCTGTGTCTCCCTCTCTCTCTGACCCTCCCCCGTTCATGCTCTGTCTCTCTCTGTCTCAAAAATAGGTAAATGTTAAAAAAAATTTTTTTTTTAAATAACAATCTAAATCAAAGCAAGTTGTGCATGGATTGGTGGTGAGTGTGTTTCATAAACCAAGATTATGATTACTCCAATTCTGGGTAGCGAGAATCCAGTTAAGAAAAAAAAACCCCATCTATTTTAAACAAAAGTTAGAATGTGGTAAGAGAAACAAGATTATTAATTAGAGAAATCCCACAAAGCTTGGATTGGGATGACAGACTGAAGATGCCATTGGAAGGGACAGAGCAAAGGCTAGGAGCACCTACTAAGAGCCGCATTACCAAGGTATCTTCTAAAGGGCCCTAAGGAGTAAAACGTTAAACAGACCTACCTGGAGAACGTCTTTCCTTTTGTAACAATTCTCTCCCATTTCAAAAGTACCCTCTGGCACCACTCAGCGACACCAGTATCTAGCCGGAAAGATCCTGAACAATGCGGACGCGGGTCCTTGGCTTTTCAAGACAACTAAAGTCTCTCGCCTGCTCGAAAGACCCGTCTCATGCTATCTCATTCCTACAAGGCATTAAATGTGAAATAAGGCCTTTTGCCTGGCAACGTGCCACGATGTATAGTCTTACCACTTCTGGAACCTGTGCTCCCCACAGCCCAGAACTCGGTAATGTATATCACAGCACTTTGAAAGTTCGGTCATTTCCATGCAATGAGCGGGTTTTTGTTTTTGTTTTTAATAAGAGTAACACTTTACCGTAATTCCATTGTTATAAATATAGATTCTGGCTCTGCTTTTTGGACTCCAAGACGGGGAAAAAACGTCCTGTAACTCCAGTCTATGGGTCACGTTCCACTTTCCTGGCACACAGTAGGCCCTTGAGGAACATTTGCTGAGGAAACTGGCATTGTTTGCCAAATCATAACATGAAGACCCTGGATGTCAAGAGAAAACACCTGTCGGGAGAAACATTCTTCCTACAGGTTGTATTTATCCAGCAAAAACAAAAACAAAAACAAAAAAGATCTAAAAAGGTATGAATATATGTATGGGAGTATGGGATTACGGGAGCAAAACGAATTGTTGGAATTTGGTTCTGCCTTTGGAGATTAAGGACACACATAGCCATTATATGTGAGATCAGCTGCTGTGGGCAAAGACGTACCTTCAAAGTATACACAGAATCCAGGGAGTCAGAAAATAACACACACACACATACCCGTCCGCCACCCACGACCCCCACACACATACTCAAATGATCTCGTACGCACTCATATGCACACATACACACACACGACTCTCCCCACCCCCCCACAGTCTCTCACACACACATTTAGTGACAGCGACTGACTGAGAGATTAGGAAATGAAGACAACCCCCTCCAACGTTAATGACCCTTTTGTTAAAGATGACAGCCGGATTCCCCCACTTTGATGTGTACCCTGAATTTCTTCACCCAAAGACAGCAACAGGAAAAGACGTACAGAAACATGAAAGAAATAGGTAAGGCCTTTTCCTTAAGCAGTCAGAAGCAGGTATTTGCAAGATGAGTCACTTTTCCTGCCCACTTGAGAGCATAGTATCTGAAAGGAGAAAAATGTCAATTGCTTTTTGGAAGAAATGCATCAGCGAGCCCACGAGCAAACACGTGTCCCTATTTTCCTAACTGAGGTCGTCAGCTTTTATATCGGGGCCACCCCTCCTCTGCTCGCTGCTTTCTTTGGCTTCACCCCACCCACCCGGCTACTTGGTTCTTTTCCACCATCTAAGCACATACATGTTCGTTTCCCTCTGAATTCACTCGTGCTCTGGCGGCCAAGCGTTAGGTCATTCACGTGTGCAGGATCTGTCGGCACAGCCCGTCCGCGGAGCTCCTGACTGCAGTCATGCAGCTGGCCTGACCTGACTTGTATGGGCTGAAATATGAAGGCACCCAGGGCATAAACAGCCTCCTGCGTTCTGCTGGCAGCCGGGAACCGGCGAGGAGCAGGTACATCGAGGGGGCTTATTTCTCCTTTTGCTCCCCGCCATCTGCCCCGACTCCAAATTTGTTGCCAGTGATACCTCTCTCTACCGCCTTCCTTCGGGAGAAATAAATAACTCGCCTACCAACACACACTCTGAGGGTTGGGATCGGCCTACCAGCATGAGGTTCCGTTCAGGTGCGGGCACCCTGTCTGGGTTTGCACCGAAATGCAAAGCAACAGAAGGGTACGGATAAGGGAGTGAGGGGGTGTGCAGGCAGCTTCATGATAATTCACAAAAATGGGTTGGCCAGGGTTTTTTTTTTTTTCCCCCTCCTCACTAACTTGTTAACTGTATTTCTTCTTAAAAATCTTTGCAGTGAAGGGGCATCTGGGTGGCTCAGTCGGCTGAGCCTCTGACTTTTGGTTTCAGCTCAGGTCATAATCTCAAGGTTCCTGGGATCTAGCCCCGTGTAGGGCTCTGTGCCGACAGCGCAAGGCCTACTTGGGATTCTCTCTTTCCCTCTCCCTCTGCCCCTCCCCAGCTTGTGCACGCTCTCTCTCTCTCTCAAAATAAATAAATTAAAAAAAAAAAACTTAAAAAAAATCTTTGAGGTGTAGTTCACATACAATAAACTGCACATACTTAAGGTGCACCCTTGGATGATTTATTGGCAGGTGTGTATGTTGTGAAACCATCGCGGCCAGATTGCAAATGCTTCCATCATCAACTCTAAATGGGTCCTTGTGCAGGAGGCCAGTTTTATTTGGAAGCCTTTTTGGTTTTTTGTGGGGGGAGCATTTGACCTCATCTAGAAGCCCAGGGCTCACTGTGGGGGGGGGGGGTGGTCACTGATTGTATTTAAGAAATCACCTCTTCTGCTAGGGGGAAAAAAAATCCCTTCCACCCAACAAAAGACTTGCGACTTCCAGTGTGACTCACCCTCAGGCCTGGGGCACATACTCGGGCTCTGATAAGAGGCAGTCGATCTGTCCTCCGTTTGTTTATAATGAGTCATGCTGGAAACAGGCAGCTACTTTTCTTCTCTCCCATGTCACGGTTAGGCAAGAATCAGAGGCAGATACACCCCCATTCAAAGTGCGGTCGGCCTTAAAGCGTCCAGCGACTCCAGCGAAGCTGGTTTAAGGAGCTGTGACTCGATGGGGACCCCTACTGGTGGAGACAGGGAGCGCCGCGTCCCGGAGTTGAGGCCTTGCTTCCTCGCCCCACTCCAAGGACGGACAGATCCTGTATGTAGGAAGTTACAGATTTGCAAGAGGAACGGGAAGGACCGGCTGAGTTTTCTGTGCATCCTGCCCAACCCCCGATTATTAGTGACAGAGTCGGGCGTGAGTCACAACCTTCAGCCTATGCCCACACTGGAGCGATTAACCACATAATTGCTTCAGCGATGGACCTTCTTCCAGCTACAACCCCCATCCCTCCCACCCCCGTGGTCGGGCTCTAGGCCCTGAGCCAGCCGTCTTCAGCTGCATGAATTGTGAAGGAAGGCCCAGGTTCAAAAAACCGAAGTTTCTATTATTCTTTTAGACAAGGCCTCCTCGGCCCCGATCGAAAATTCCTACACACAAGTCCTGATGGGAGGCACGCGGGATGTGCCAACCAGAATTAATGTCGCTATCAAATCAACATAAAGCAGATTTATCTGCTGTTTCCGTGTATTGCAGCAAAGCGCTGTTTGGGGAAGAAATCACCATAGCAACCCAGCCGCCCCAGTTACAGTAAGCTCAGGGCGACCAAAATAAAAATCCTTCCCAGTCTTAGGATTGGCTAGGGAGAGCTACTGAACATCCAGTTTGTTTGCAGACGACAGTAGCCAGCATACATTTTGGTTTCATAGTTCACTGCAAGGGATGCTTTAAAGAATAATAAAACTCCACAGCCAGGTTACAAATGGAGGGGTTCTAGGCCATCCCCCCCTGCCAGTTTAAACGCAAGCAGACCTCACTGCCAAACAGCAGCATTTTGTTGTTAAAACAGGTTTCAGAAAAGGGCTCATTGTGACTTCTTGTGGCCTGCCGGTTCCTTCCCAAGTTGGGGGTACATGGTACTATAAATGTTAGCTTTTAAGACCAGGCAAATCAGGGGCGCCTGGGTGGCTCAGTCAGTTGAGTGTCTGACTCTTGATGTCGGCTCAGGTCATGATCCTGGGATGGTGGGATTGAGCCCTGCGTGGGGCTCTGTGCTGAGCATGGAACCTGCTTGGGATTTTCTCTCTCCCTCTCTCTCCCCCTCCCTTGCTTGTGCTTTCTCCCACTTTCTCTCTATTTCTGCCCCCCTCCCCCAAAAGAAGCAGCAAATAGATACAAAAATGGGTTTTCTGTGGTTGTGAAAGGAAAAAAAGTAAAAATCACTTTTGTTTCCCTCCACCCTCAGGACCCCCAACAGTGGGTTTTGCTTCCACTAACGATCTGTTCTCTCTCTAGCATCTTCCTTTTTTTGTTTTTTAATTTTTTTTAACGTTTATTCATTTTTGGGGAGACACAGAGAGACAGGGCGTGAGCGGGGGAAGGGCAGAGCAAAACGGAGACACAGAATCAGAAGCAAGCTCCGGGCTCTGAGCTGTCAGCACAAAGCCCGATGCGGGACTCGAACTCACGAACTGTGAGATTATGACCTGAGAGACAAAGTCAGACGCTCAACCGACCGATCCACCCGGGCGCCCTGCATCTTCCTTCTTTGGCTCCACTGCGCTCCTTTCTTCTGATCACCAACACACATGATCACCTTGGGAGTGCTGCTTGCCTGTTCTCCTTGTCTCCAGACTCACCGTGCCCCTGTCTGGTGTGTGCCCTTGGGATCCCAGGAACCCCTGCCCAGGATGCCCTCTCGTCACAGTGTGAGGCCACCAGCGCGTCCGAGCTCAGCTCCCAGCCCTGTGGGTCTCCCTTGAAGTTCTCTGACACTTTTGATTCTGGTGGCTGCTACACATTGAGGATCTTCTAAGAGTCTGCCTCCTCTATGCTCTCACTCCCAAGATTTGGGCATTTTCTAATTTTCTCTTGCATCTTTCTCTGTGTTAACCATTTATCTGATGCCTTCGGTTCTCACTTCTGTGCAGAGGTCAACTGCACCTTGAATTGAGACTGTCTGCCTATCGGCTATCTTGAAATCGACTTGGTCAAAACTGAACTTCACTTTCTTTCCAACACAATGGGGTCCTTCTGCAGACTCTTTGTTTCTGTTCACAGCATCATCGTTTTCTGAGCCTGGGACACCTGGGTGGCTCATTCGGTTGAGCATCTATCTGACTCTTGGTTTAGGCACAGGTCATGATCTGGCGGTTCATGAGTTCGACTCTCGCACTGGCTTCTGTGCTGGCGGCATGGGGCCTGCTTGGGATTCAATCTCTCCCCTTCTCTCTGCCCCCCCCCCTCCCCTGCTCTCACTCTCTCTCAAAATAAATAAATAAACTTTAATGACAACAACAACAAAAAACCCCAGAACTTCACTTTCTTTCCAACACGGCTGGGTCCTCTTTGGTTCTGTTCACGGCATCATCATTTTCTGAGCCTGGGCTTAAAGGCAAGTGTTTAGATTCCCTGGCATTGACTTTCTTTGCCATTCCCCTTCGATGCCTATTCAATTTCTGTCCTTCTTTCCATTTCCAAAGCTATAATCTTCGTTCTGGCTGTCATTCTCTGTTGCTTGGGTTATTACAAAGCCTTCTGAATGGCCTTTCCACCTCCAGTCCTTCCTTCTAGGTAGAAAGGGGCTGCAGAAGGAAAGGGGGCCGTGGAGTTTGAGTCCCACCTCTGCCGCTTATTTCCTCTGTGACTTTCAATTCTTGCTCTCTCAATCTTACCAGCCCCATTACCAAAGCAGGGATGTTCCCTGCTTCAGGGCGTGAGGACGTACTTGGGGTAAAGTACCTAAAATATCCGGCACACTGTAAGTGCTCAATTAATATTTCCATTTCAAACTCACTACTCCCAGGCTGCAGTTGTAAAACAGACTTCTTGCTCACACCCTTCCCTTATTTGAGCATTTCTTTTTCTACGAAAATAAGAACACCTCGAGCCTAGCACTTGAGACCCCTAGGATATGTCTCCAGCGAATTGCCCCAACTCTGCTGTTCTCGACTCCTTCTTTTAAACACCACCACTTTCTCCATGTCTTTGCTAAAGCTCTTGCACGTGGACATGCATGCTCCGCCCTTCCCTCTGAGGCCATTCTAGATCCCCCTACAGCCAGATGCGGCATCTTCCTCTGACCTCCAAAGCACTTCTACTTCTCTCGTGCATTTGAGTTGTTTTAGTCGCTTGGGTTCATTCTCTGACTTGCCTTCACTGCAAGGCTGAATGTCCCTTGATGGCATGTGCTGTTACGGCATCGAACCCAGAGCTGGCCCTCTGCCCTCTGCAGGAAACGCCTTACGCTGAAAACGAAAACAAACCTGCCCAGTCATGCTTCTCTTAGTCTACTGAACTATCTTCTTCCCTGAGCTTCAGTTGGGCGTCCCCCTGCCCAGAAACAAAGTTGCACAGAGAAGCAAATCTCTCAGTGAAAGGCACGCACTGACACCAAATTCTGTTGGAAAAGGGTCCCCAAAGATCATCATCTTAAATATACTGTGCCGCTGCCGTTCCATCAGACCTGGTCTATTTACTGTTTTCATGAATCCCGGGAAACTCCCTTGGTGGAAATCACAAACTGATTTTGTTTACCTGTCTCCCAGGCCCTTGGGGAGCACTGTTCTTTTCATGTAGAAATATCTTTGTAGGGCAAATGGATCCTTGGGAATATCTAAAATTCCTCTTCTTTCTCATTCATGAATCAGTCTCCCGAACACTCATAGTCAGGGGCTGTAGGGAAACAGAGCTGAGATGAAACATTCAGTTAAGCTTTTGTAAACAGAGAAACAGGGGTCCACGGAGCATCTTAAAATGAGTCTATAGTTCTTAAATTTGATCCACTTATAGTCTGTAGTATTAACATCTTAGTTATCAAACCACAGTTCTTAAACATATGCATATGTATATTACCCATCTTCTAGTTTACAAGGTGCAATTTGGGGATGATTGAGGCTGGAAACACGGTTTTATCGTCATATGGAAGCTCATGTTGGCAACACCATTTTCAGAAAGTTAGAAACATGGCTCTCATACAAATAGAAACAACAACAAAAGGGGTCAAAGATTTTATTAGATTCAATGCACGAGGAAACCAGTTAGATGTTAAGACTGATTTGAAGGAAAATTAAAGACCCAGAGATTGGTAGCTGGTCAGATGAATGCGGAAATAAAGTTGCTAATGAATGTAGCACTGGTTCATGTCTCACCGGGCAATAACCTTGCAACACTACTGAACAGGAATGGCTTGTATTGCTTTCAGGTTTTCTACAAGTTAACCTCTAGTCTCATAAAGTTGTGAAATAGTAAGAGGTACGCAGCCATGGAAAACCAGATAATCCCCAGGGAGCATATGCGTCTGGACAACATCCAGCTCTTTTTTACTTTATTTTATTTATTTTTTAAGTAGGCTTCATGCCCCGCATGGAGCCCAACGTGGGGCTTGAACTCACAACCCCAAGATCTAGAGTGGAATGCTCCACTGACTAAGCCAGCCGGGAGCCCCGACATCATCCAGCTCAGTAATCTCTGACCTTTTTTCAAATTTTATATACTTGCTTTTGAAACTATTAACTAAGAGAGGCATGAAAACAAACCAATTTGCTTTCTCTGTGACATATTTGTAATGAAATATTTGAAAGTGGGCACAAACCTCTCTCCCCCCACCACTCATCACCATTGTTTCAGCATGGGCTCTGGAGTCAGACTGTTTGAGTTCAAATCAAGGTTCCATCATTTACTGCTGGGTGACCCTGGGCAAATGACTTAACCTCTCTGCTCCTCAGTTCCCCCACCGTAAAAGAGGCTTTTAAATAATAGCACCTTTGTCTTTGTGATGAAAAGAGATCATGCACAAGGGCTCAGTAAATGTGAATTGAATTAAATCACTACTACTAAAAAAGGGTTAATTATTCTACCAGTCTTTATTCCAATATTAAAACATTTTGCAAAATAACCTGTCTTATGTCTTGTTACAAAGGGATCGGTTCTACATTTTAAGACGGAAATGAAAATAACGAAATCCTCAAGATGAGCCAATTAGTAAGCTAATTAAATAATAATTAAACATAAGAGGTTATAATAAATTCTAGATGTGTCGCAAGGATTATTTACTTTCAACTCTGACGCTGAAGGAACAAGAACTTATGAGTCAGGGGCGGCAGGAAATTAATCTCTCTGTTGAGTTAAGATGTTCCAGGCATTGTGCTTAGCACATATTCATTACACGTCAACAAACGAGTGTTTTCAGAAGAATACTTTTTCTCCCCCACTCCTTAAGGAAATACGCACAAAATAAAAGGCAGTAAAGGAAAAATAACTGAAAAGAAAAATGTGCTGCAGCCTTAGAAAGTGGGTTTGTCACGCAAGTCAAACGCAGAAGCTGGGGTTTGCAATCATTTATTGTGCACAACAAAAAAGAAAGCACGTTACATATTGTCTTCGTTTCTGATTATAGTTACCAACATGTTGGTAAAAACTACCCGCTGGGAACACATGTCCTTTCACTATACATTGTTATTTTTATTTTGCCCACAGAATGCTGAGGAAAACACTGAATAAATACACATTTTATTAAACACACACACACACACACACACACACACACACACACGCCTCTTGTTACAAATTGATATGAATCAGTCTCCCTTTTGGCTTACATAACCTTAAATTAAAAAAAAAAACAAAACAGCAGGGGTGTGACCCACTAAAAACCTGTGGATAAAGACGGTTAAGTACTGAAGTTCAGAATTGGGCAGGAAGTAGCAATAAACCAAAATAGAAAGCAAAATAATTAAGAAAAATGACAACTCACGTTGAAGTCTGGATACATTTGAATGTATTCAAGACTGAGAAAAGAACTTTCCTAAACTGCTGGGTTTTAGGAGGATGTTTCTGGGCTAAACTGAACACAAAAGAGAAGAGGAGTTCCCTAAAGAAGTTTTCTGAGCCAGAGGAAAATCAAATTATGCTTGAAAAACAAAAGCAAAGACTAACAACACTCTGTCTCTCTGCCCCCACCCAATTCTTTGGACTGACTTCGGGGTAGGCTTTCTTGCTGGAGGCCATTTATTAATTCTATACTCTGTTACCTCAACACAACCAAATCTAGACTTAACCCTCTGTGTCCCGATGGGTGCATGGATGGGACAATTATTTTCAGTCAAAATGCTCTCTCTCCTATTTCATACGTGCTGATTTTTTTATGCAAAAAAGCTCAAAAAATAGTATAATGCCGATCTCAGGTTTTTAAAAAAGGTTTGGAAAAAAGCTAAGCGTGAGTTCATAAGTGAACTAGATATTTACTATTTTGAAAGGAAAAAAAAGGCAAAGGTAACAATATGATGCTGGAAAATAAAGCGATACGTTAGTTTTGCAAACTCATGCATTAGTCCTTTGCCAAGAGTCTCAGGTTGTAAAAATGTGTCAAAGAATGTGATAAAAGTGAATACACGATGGTTGTGCTGAAGGCTCCCCACAACTGGACACACATTAAGATGTATTTCCTTAGTGGGAACGGGAAGTGGCAGCGGGAGACTTGTGTCTACAACAAGCACGTTCGAGTTCATTAGAAACTATCGTCCATAAATTAAATACACGTGAGGCAGCACGCCTGCCTGTCTTCAAGGGTCCGGTAGGTCCAACAGCAAACGACAGAATCAGAGCAGGGAGACAACAGTGCTCTGAATACAATTAAGACTGTTACCTATGTAGGACTAGATAACAAGGGCTGTTTAAAATGGTAGATTTAGGACTAGGGCTTATTTCTGAAGACTTCTATCGGAGGGAAACCCACATCAAAAAATGTGCTATGTTCGGATTTGCCTTTTATGTAATGGAAGAACAAAATACGGCAGGTGGGATTACACAAGAAGAAAACAAAAATAGCAATTTCATCTGCCACAAGCAGAAGAGCTAGAACTGGGTGAAGAAAAATTGTTAATAGCCATTTCCATTTGGTGCGGGATGTCTATTTTAATGTACTTTTAACTCTGACTGGACTCTTAAAGAAATACATAATGTTCTCAACATTTTGTGTTCTATTCTCAAGGGTGTATATTTATTTTAATGTTTATTTTTGAGAGAGAGAGAGAGAGAGAGAGAGAGAGAGACAGACAGACAGACACCGTGTGAGCAGGGGAGGGGCAGAGAGTGAGGGAGCCACAGAATATGAAGCAGGCTCCAGGCTGTTAGGTGTCAGCCCAGAGCCCGACCCGGGGCTTGAACTCAAGGACCGCGAGATCATGACCTGAGTCAAAGTCGATCGCTTAACCAAGTGAGCCACCCAGGTGCCCCTCAAGGGTGTATTTTTAACTCTGGGGGAAAAAAATGAGTAGCCCAACTATTTATTCTACCTTAAACTAATTTTTGTTTCCTGTCGTCTTCTCCATTCCTCAGATCACTGTACACAGTTCCATGTAAGGACACGGTTCCTTGATCTCTCTCAATTCATTCTTGTCCTACCCTGGCAGAGAGTTGGAAATCCACGTCTGCTTTAACCTTATCAACAAGTGTTAACATATGGAGGGATCGAGACGTCAATATGAGTGGAAAGGCTGGTGGAAAGAACGTCTGTGGAGGCTAAGACCACTCTCTGTTCGGTGCTCCCGCGTCCACTCGGAGTTCAAACACTGTGACAAACGAAAACATGGCCGACGCGGAAAACGCGAAACTGTGCGGTGTGGCTGGCTGGCGGCACTGCTGTCTACGTCCGCATCAGCTCTTGAGGTAGAAAATTTACTACTCGTTACTAGATGTGTGAATAATGCCTTAGTAAAGCTGAAATAGAAAAGTTTAAAAACTGCACAAAGATGCTATGAATGTCTTGTATGTGCACCTCAGTAAAAAGCTAACCTAACTCAATCGGAAGGTTGGAGAAGGAGATGGCTTTGTGAATTTTTAAGTGTGTAAATTTCTCTAGAATTCTTAGATATTCTATGCGCCGATCTTCCATTTACTTGTACTTCTTTTATCTCCACTCCAAGAAGGAAACCCAATCTTAAAGACTCGGGGGGCCACCGGTTTGCTTGTCCGTCGTGAGTCCTCACACAGACGCCAGCGAGCACGCTGGCCCAGGGACAGAAGCGGGGAACAGAGGGTGGGCTGACGCTGCGTGTGGAGAGGATGTGGCGCTGGTGGTCTCAGGCGTGTGGGGAGAGGCTTGGGGGGAAAGAGGAAGTCTTAAGAGACTCTAACGAGCCCTTTGGGCTTAGAGATCTCTGCGCTTCAGGAGGTAAGATGTCTGCACAAGGGCACGTCCTCAGCGCTCCTTCACCATCAAATTCTGGAAATAGGGAACAATTCATCTCACGTTTTAAAGCTGCTGGCTTTGCACAATCGAGTTCTGGTACGCGTCACACATTCGGGGGATGAGGAACCGGCTAGTTTCACGGGCGCCATCTTACGTCTTACGTCAGTACGAGGAAGTCCCCATGGGTTTTTCTTAAAGGGGGAAGCGCGTATTTGCGGAAAAGAAGGTGAGAACTGGCGAGGAATGGCAGACAAGGTTCCTTCTGGGCGTTCCGGGGGCCCGTCCTGAACAAAGAGGGCAGGGACATGATAGCGTGTCTTATCGGCCTGCGGGGGAAACATAAATTGCTGCTTGCGTCAAGAGCGGCCTCCTATAAGCCCCCACAAGACGCCTCGCCTGATTCTGACTCCCGACCAAAGAGCGGGACACGCTGCCTCTGGCCCTGACGGCGCAGGGAGGGAGGCGGGCCGGCATGGGAAGGTTAAAATCAGTGCCTAGACACAAAGTCCAGAGGGGCATCTGGGCTTGTGGTCCGCTGACCCCAGAAGCGGACTGCGCGGTCATAAGGTGCTGAAGAGAGCGGAATTCTGAGCTCGTGATTCATCTCGGTCTGTTCATTCCAGTACAGGGTGGCTGGAAGTCAGAGTCACGGGATGAGAAAACGGCCGCCCTCGTTCACTTTCTCATTTTGCCTTTACACACAAACTCGGCATAAGGGGTGTGGATGAAGTCATAGAGCTGCTTCGCGTTCGAGGCGTTGCCCAAAATACCCGCCAGCTTGTCTTGCGACAAGCTCGCCAGCTCTGCGATGTTCTTAACGTGGTGCATCAAGGCGCGACAGTTTTTGGCATTTACCCCTGGCATTTTCAACAAGAAGTCCTGGGGACCCGGATTATACTTTTCTGACTCCGGGAGGGTTTCCGAATCCGCCGTGACGGCCATGGCCGTGGCCGCGTCGGGCTGCGGCTTGTTCTCTTTCAGCTCCTCGAACAGCTCGGCGGTGGCGTGGGGGGAGGAGCACCAGAGAAGCCGGAGTCTGGGGAAGTGAAGCGTGAGGAGGGTAAGCTTGGCACTGACGTCATTGCCGGAGATCTCCTGGTGGAAGGCACCTCGGGAAGTGAGCGAGAAGGGCTTGCTGGGGTCGAACTCGATCAGGAGCACTGGGCGCTTGTAGTAGCGGGACATGGAGATACACTGGCCGTAGAGGCGGCCGTTGTTTAAAGAGCCAATCAAATCACTGATGCTCTTGCGCTCCACGCACATTTCTGGAGTCAGAATGTAGTCTCCGACCTCCAGCGTCACCGGTTCAATGTCAATGCCCCGACGGTGGATCAGGGATGGGAGTTCGCTGCGGAACTCACGCATATCCACAACTATACTTTGCTGTGTACCGTTCTGCTCCTGGCCACCTGTTAACAAAAGGTGGCACGGTAAGTGATGTCACTGAGGAAGAACTCTCAAGGACGAAGCCGAACAACTAAAGTTTAAAATCTGGGTTGCTGCTGCTAACCTCGGATCCGCTGTCATATAATAACCCATGCTTATTCCTCCTTTTTCTCTATTTTCAGAAAGGTCTGTTTACAGAGTCACTAAAGGCGATTTTCTCTTAAACTGAACAGAGTTAAAAGGAAAAGTCACAAATGACTCCTGAACACCAGCGTTCACTGTTGCCTTCTCTCTGCCCCTCTAAGAACGGTCCCTGATGGTTGCACACGGCCCCACTCTACTCCTGATTCCCACGGCAGAGTCCGGCACATACTAGATGCCTAAAAAGGCTCGCTGAGTAAACTGCCTTATAAGCTGCTGTGAGAACCTTTGGAGCTGTTAGTGCTTGTACCAGTGAGTCCGGAGGTGCGAAAATGGAAGAAGGTGGGAAAAACCGTAAGCCGGTAGATCAGAACTTCTCACACTTGAATGTGCACAGAACAGCCTGGGAGCAAGTTAAAGGCGGTTCTGTGTTCAGAGGGTCTGGGGTAGGGCCTAAGACACCATGTTTCTAATGAGATCGCAGGTGAATGCTAAGGATGCTGGCTGAAGGACTACACCCGGAAGGACCAGGGGCTGCTGTAGGCAGAATGGTGGCCCCTTTAAGATGCCCGCATCCTAATCCCAGGAATGTGTAAATATATTACTTTATGTGACAAAGGGGACTTTGCAAATGTGACTAAATTAAGGATCTCAAGATTGGGAGATTATTCTGGATTACCCAGGCCCACCTCAAGGGTCCTTACAAGTGAAACAGGGAAGCAGGAAGGTCAGGGTCAGAGGCGCTGTCTTTGAAGGTGTAGGAAGGGCCAGGAGCCAAGGAGCACAGGTGCCTCTAGAAGGTGGAAAAGGCAAGGAGATGGGGTCTCCCCTGGAGCCTGTGGGAGGGGCACAGCTGGCTTATACTTTGGTTTTAGCCCAGTGAAACCCATTTGGACTCCAGAATTTGAAGAAAATAATCATAAGATAATAAATATATATGTTTCGGGGCACCTGGGTGGCTCAGTCAGTTAAGCGTCTGACTTCGGCACAGGTCATGATCTCACAGTTTAGGGGTTTGAGCCCCGCAATGGGCTCTGTGCTGACGGCTCAGAGCCTGGAGCCTGCTTCTGATTCTGTGTCTCCCTCTCTCTCTGCAACACGCCCCCACTTGTGCACTCTCTCTCTCTCTCTCAAAAATAAATAAACATTCAAAAAAATGTATACTGTTTCAAGCCATTGGATTTGTGGCAAGTTGTTATGGCAGCTGGAGGGCCTGGAGGACTGAACTCAGAAGGACGGACTTCTGTAAACAGCGTTCTGCGTGGCATCTACGTGCTCAAATCTCACTTCCTTCGTATGGCTGATGTTTGGTAGTTCTGCATGAAATGTCAGCAGCCTATCTGAGTCAACGAGAATCTTCTTTAAAAAAGATATAGATGCTCTGAGGCCAGGTTTCCCAAAGTAGGGTCCCGAGATCACTCCTATCAGGAGGCCCTGAGAGGCCGATCCCATTCCAGACTCACTGAGTCAGAATTTCCACGGAGGGGGGCCTGTGGATCCGCAGCTCTGACAAGCCTCTGAGGTTATTCCCGAGGACCCTGACGCCTGGAGTCCTGCTGCTCTAACCGATCCCGCTCTGGGCGCTAAGTCAACTCAGTCATATTGCTTTCCTCATGCCACCTGGCTGGCAGCAGCCACCGCCAGGGGCAAATGGGGACTTGGGGAGGGGGACAGGGTTATTCTTGGGTCACACTGCACTCGGAATTCAGCGGCTTTTGCTGGCATGCCACAGCGCAGACCGCAATGAGGGCGCCACACACCCGGGATCTGGAGACGTGCCAAGAAGCAACACGTGGACGCAGGAAGAGAAGTGGGGACGTGCCCCACACAGCTCCTGCCTACCTGTGAGGTAAACCGGCTTCTCTGGGTGAAGGTAAGAACCTAATTGCCACTTGTACAGGTTCCTTGAGTTCTGTATCTCAGCCAATCACATTTGCGAGCAATGCCGGGGCGTGACGGATTCCGAGGTTGGGGCGCCTGGAGCACAGCCCCCTTATTTTACAGATGAGCAGCCAACGGCCCGGGAGGGACACATGGTTAGCAAATGTCAGCACGGGCACTGGGTATGGGAGCAGGCAGCCACCTGTACGAGGTTGCTGAGAAAAACCTCACCTCTGTGGAGAAGCTCTGGAAACCCACAGCCTCCTTTACAGGCGACGGGGGTGCCCAGCAAAGGGCAGGACTCACCTGCTTTCCGCGTGTCGGTGGGCGAGCCTGTGGACGCGGAGCCTCTCACCAGGTCCCGGTTCCCCTCATCTCTCCCTTCCCTCCCTTCAGGCACAACCATGCTAGCCTTCTCCCTGGGGCGGAAGATATTTTAAACATTTGTTTCAACTAATTTCAAAATTCCAGATTTTAAATTTCCATACATTATAAGAAAATGATCTGCGTGACTATAGTGGCAAAGAGAACACAAGAAATATGTTAGACCAGCAAGCACAGTAAATACACACGGACGAACAACGGGCAAAGGAAGGAGAAAAGAGTTTCTTGGTTGGGTGCTACTTCTGATCTTCCGGAGTCACAAAATCTGTTGTTTAGTTTCCATTCTGTGCGTCCTTCAAGCACTCTGACACATGAAATAAACATGTAAAAAATGCCACAGAGAGATGGAGATTTTTTATAAAAATGTGCTAATACGTTTCTGAGCGTTAAAAATAATGCAAGCCACTTATATTCCAATACTTTCAGAGTAAATCATAGGTAGAAATGTTAAAAATCAGTGATTAAGAAAATGAAAGCACAGATGATACAACTTTGATTTAAAAAAAACAGGTGGGAGCCCCATTAAATACTTGCAATTTTACAAGACAATCCAGAGTAATACAAATTTCCAACAGAGATTCAACACAAAGATCGACGTCTCAGGTGAGACAACGGAGCAGCAAGGATTCATTCACTCGTGCATTTGCTGAAAAACCTTTCCGGAGTGCTCCTCCCTGCTGTGCTAGGTGCTTTGGATTTAAATATGGTTACACAACAAATCCTGTCTTCGAGGTAGCTCAGTATCTCAGGGCTGGTCGACGGACAGGACCGAACTATCATAACTAAGGTTTGTGGTCAGGAACTACAATCCTCAACGACCAAAGAAAGAGCGGACCAGGTTTGCCACAGTCGTATTTTTCAGAACCAATGAAGTCGGTTATAGTCAATTCATGAGCCAGCAAGCGCTGTGTGTCTGACTGGTGCCGGGAACGGCAGAAAGGATGCACAAGGCTGGGTCTCCTCCCTCGTAGAAACGGAGTCGAGAAAACAGAGCGAGGGTGAAACAACAGCGGCACTGACCAACGGCGGTCACAGAGCGCGGCGTAAGGTGAAACAGAAGGGGGATATTTAGTACTCACTAATAATTTCAGGAAGGGCTGAAACAACAAAGATTTTCCAGTTAAAGGAAATAAAACCAGATGGACCAATTTTGCGACCAACTCTGGATAAGTGATGTTTTAGCCACTACGAGCTACCACCAAAGAACAGAAATTACGATTTTAAATCCTATATATACCCTTTGAAACAATATACAAAGTTATTATTAGTACAACGTTTTATAGCTAAATGGCACAAGGGGGTGGCCACAGTACCAGTTCCATTTTTCCTATTTTTCTCAAAGTCAGTGTCCACCGTGGCCCTGCTGAAATCGGCTTGGCAGTGGCCGTGGCCCCAACAGCCACTCGTTACGGATCCGTGACACCTACTAGACTCTAGTTGAGGACAAAGAGTAATCTATTCAGAAAAATAATTGCTCGTTGACTTCTTTTTCTTTAACATTTGGGATTAATAGTAGGGATTTTTTTTTTTCTTTATTTCCACTTACTTTACTTGTTACGCTACATATCACACATGGGGGCATCCCAATTTTCTGATTAATTTGTAGTCTGTGAGCGGCATAGTGGGTTAGCGTACGAACCTGTATTTTGTGGAATCTGAAACCACTCACTGGCTGTGTGGTCTCAGGCAAGTAGTTTAATGGCTCTGTGCCTCAATTTCATCTGTAAAATGGGGACAATAATAAAACCTACCCTAAAAGAGGCACGTTAGGAGGATTATCCAATACATGTAAAGTACTCAGAATAGCGCTTGGAATATAAAAAGCATTATAAAAGGTTAGTTGTTATTATAATTCTACTTTTCTTATAATGTGGTAAGTTCACCCCTTAATTATCCATGATAATGCTAAAACACTAGAGATTTGCCTTCAAAGGATTCCACGAGGGTTTCAATGAATATCGTTCTATAAAAACAGCCAGTTTACCGTGAAATGTTGTACAGCATAACAGCAAATGGAATCTGAGAAAAAATAAGCTCCTGAAATGAAGCCTGGATTGGGAGGAAAATCAGAAGTCTCCCTCAAATGAACAGAAATCTGCCATAATTATAAACATTCGCTCCTTCGCCTTCAACATTTAGCATGATTACCCAAGTTCCATATGACAGACAGAAAATAATTACAAGTGCAGACCCCTCTTCCCACTTAATCTAAAGTACTGAGGTTCCTTATTTTTACTTCAGCATCTTTAATGATATTTGAATAGCTTGTATAACGTGATGATGTAGGGAGGAGGTGCTGAACCGTAAGTCTCTTCCAACGGGCACGCATTCTGGCCTTCACGCTAACTCACTTTGGGATCATGAGCTATTCAAATAACCTCACCCCCACCTTTGCAAAGCAGTGACCTCTCCAAACTATGTCTACTCGGAACGTTACGGCCAATCTTTCTACCCGGGGAGCGTTTTATTATCAATACTTAGGAGTGCCATTTTTTTTTTTCTTCTGTCATCGGTAACCCACTGATCTTGCCCAGACAAGCCATCTGTTCACTGCCAGTTTGCGGGATTCATTCCTTTCTGGTTGTTTTAAATAGTAGCACTGCTTTTATTCTTACGACATCACCCACGGAGGTCCTGGCAAAAGCACATTGTCTTTTTCTCACATTAAATTTCTCAGTGCGGGCTCAGTGCAAATGCTCTTTCAGCACCACACCTCATATATATTTTCCTTTTCAAAACAAACACGTCTCAAATTCCCCAAGTTTTCTGGGAAAGTAAATATCTTGAGAGTCTAGATGGTGTAACTTCCTGATTGCTGTGTAATATGGGAAGATCTAACTTCTAATAAGTAGACAACCACCATTGAGTTAGGAGATTAGGCTGGACCACAGATAAAATTACATTAAACTCTGATATGGAAATGATCATGTAGATGGAAAGGCAGGGGACAGTCTGTATTCCAGATTCTGCCGGCTGGTTTCTAGGACGTGACAGGCTTACCCACAGCTTACCACCGAGCCCTTTGATGTGGAGGCTCGCTCCAAAATACGAATGGCCTGGGGTCCCCGGCAGCTTGCTACAATCTACTAAAAGGACTCTTTTCTAGATGAGGTTCCCTGATGTGTTCGACAAGAGGCAGCCTGGAGCACAAAACCTCACCCGCTCAGGCCTTCTCCCCCCCCCCTCCCCCCCCATCCCACCAGGCTCCTTTGGCTACGCCGCTGCAGGAAAGGCCCAGTCTCCTGAGGATTGGCCCTTGACCAGCTTCTGGGAGTTGAGCTCTGAACCCTTGCAATCGTCTGCCTCATCAAGGGTTTTGCACACCGGAGGCCTGGGGCCACCTGGCCCCGGTCTGATCAGATGCTTTATGCTAACTTGATGTGGTGTAAATACCTGCTTTTGCTCTGGGGGGCTGGAGAACTACAATCACGATGGGTACTCTGTGCTCATGTGACTGATCCCCAGTAAAAACTCGGGGCCCCAAGGCTCTGGTCAGCTTCCCCGTTGACAACCCTTAGCACGTGCTGTCACTCTCCGCAGCTGGGAGGATGAAGCACATCTATGTGACTCCACGGGGAGGGGACACCTGGGGGCTTCCGCCTGGTTTTTCCTGGACTGTGCCGCATGGGTTCTTACCCTCTGCTAATTTTAATCTGTGTCCTTTTGCTGTAATAAACCATGACTGGGAGTATACCAGTGTTTTCTGGCTCTCGTGGGTCCTTCGGGTCCATCCCCGAATCTGAGGAGGGTCTTGCGGACCTTCACATGAACGCCAGTAACCTAATCTGAATGGTCTTAGCTCTACGTGCTCATTTGGGGCTTGGTGACCATCAACCAGAGCAAGCTTGGGCAGAGGATGTTTTAAGAAGAGCGAAGGAACAGCATCTGCAAATCTCTGAAATCTGTTCCCTTCTCCTCGTCAGCCTAATCTTGGCTACCACCTTTTCTCCTGACTCGTTTCCCTGTTCCATCCCTTCCCCAGTTTGATGCCAGAGAGCGCCTCTAAAAATAGACTTCCCACTTAGAACGCTTCGGTGCTGTCTCACTGCCTCCACAGTCACGTTCTCGATCCTCACCAGGGCTTCCTGTATCTCGGCGCCTTCACGCACACTCCTCTCCGCCCTGTCGTCTTAGCACCTAGGGCACATTCTTCACGCGTCGGCTTACGCGTCACCTCTCCAGCGAAGCCACCCGTTGTCCCCACACCGGGCCTGGTCTCTCTGGCACCCACTACCACACCCTGTTCTTTCACCACTGTGGCCGGGCTCCATACAGGTCCACTTAGTGTAATATTCATGGTCACTTAACGCTCGTCTTTTCCACCAGAGGATGAGCTCGAGCAGCGCAGGGACTTCCGGCACTGCTGTGACTACAGCATGTTCCTAGTGGCACAGGGCTTGGCACCTCAGAGATGCCCGGTACATGTCTTTTGGCGGTTTTGAGTCGTGGGGGAGAGAGGGTCTAGAAGGCACAGAAGAAACGCTAAAAGCTTTGGACAGGAAGAGGCAGTCTGTTGAATACCTGGTTGGTTATCACACTTTCTGAAATATTTTGCCCAAAACCATAAGTACACACATATAAACCATCCCACAGAGCCTGTTAATAGAAAATACTTTCATAGGCTGAAAGGACTGGCCAGAAGCTGGAAGAATCCACGGCCAAAGCACATCGTATTCACAGAGGATTTGGCGGGGGGGGAAGGGTGCTGCCCATGTAACGAGCTGAGCCCCTCCACAGGGACCCAGTGGCACGGATTCAGTAAGCACGCGTTTCCAAGAAAGCATGCCCCGGAGGAAGTGGGGTATGGGGACATTTTACGTGTATACTGAGAGCCCACAGCCAGTATTAGAGGAAGGCTGTCCATTGTGAAATTCTGTGGGGAGCCCTGGTGGGCTGATAGCCAGTGACAATGATTTCCGCTCTCTCATTGCCACTGATACACTGCCAATGTCTGAGGCTTGGACGATTGGTCAGTCCAAGCCACGGTCTCCTCCACTCTAGCCTTTTCTCTAGCTCAGCTCGAGGATGCCCTGTCCAGCCCCTGCCCTGGCTTTTGAGGCCCCTCAGAGATCATGTGGCCCATCTTCCCTCACCAAGCTGCCACCTCCTGGACAGCATCCTCTGGTGCGAGGTTATCAGATTTCCCCAGGACCTAGGGGGGTAAAAGGTAGCTGACTGGTTTGTGCGTACCTCACTTAGAACATCTGCCTTATGTTACACAGAAGAGCATTTTCGATTTGGGTTCGGCACGCTGCCAGACGCTCGTCCTAAAACTCATACACGAATGTTTGGGTAAATGTCACACCGACAAAAAAAATGTCTTCCTGGGGTGATTCTACTGCTGGTGATCTGAAGTGACTGGGTTGTAAAAGCATTTCCCGGCCAAAGGGAAGGCAGTCACCCACCCCCAGACCATGGAAATTTTACAAGGAGGAACTAAATCATCACTCCAAGGCAAAGGAGAAATCTCGTGCATGGGGGTATGGGAAATTTAAGAACGTTATTTCTTAGGAAAGTAGTTGGTTGAGCTGTATTTTTGGTGTTTTGCGTCGCACGTCTTTACAAGCAGAGAAGCAGGTCTCTCCACGTTTCCAATATTCTGTCAAACCATCGAAAGGCAACCCGAGACGGGGGAGAAAGAAGAAAGGTGCACGTACCCCAGGGATGAAGCGGACCACAGGTTTATCTTGACGCGATCCTCCCAGGGTCTCCCCCTCTCCATCCCTCCTGAGGGTGATTATGCTATGCCTCCACTCAGAGAAGCCCCTAGACCTTGAAAATTTCCATGTATTATTACCTTATGAGTTTTTCAAAAGCTTCCTTTTCTTTCCGCAAAGCAGTGAGATAGCGCTGTTCCTCTGTTGAGCCTCCGTATATAAGAAAGTAAACCCTGCCAGTTAAAACAGAACTCTTTTAGGCTGTAAAAACATAATTTTTAATCCCTAAAAGGAAGAGCACAGCACAGCATTTGAAATCAGCAACCTAGAGGGCTGCAATAATAAATATTTGACCAAGAATAAAAGGTTCCATTAATCACACACCTAAAAACGAAGCTGCCTAAACCCCCACCTGTTAAAAGTCTCATTACCACATTTTTTTGCCCCCTTCACAGAAAGGAGGAACAGAGTTTAGGTAAACACTGAAATATAACTAAAGGGAGAGAGTAAGTCTTGCCTCAGAAGTATAAACAAATCAGAAAACACAGAATCTCGGCGGCTTCTCTTTTGTCACTTTTCTCTTTACCCCTCTGCCAAACGATAATTTGAAAAGCTGGCTGCTAGTTATAAAACGCAGCTTGTGAAAGTTCATGCCAGTGAGAAATAAACACATGAAATCTATATGACCTTTATCTTCCTTCTCGGTTCTTTTTTACCCATGTCTTAACAGAACCGAGTCAGTGCACGTTTTATATAAACACATGGGCATGGAAGACATATGGATGCTATCAGCCTCAAGACAATAATTCGATATATTATTTTCTCTTAGGAAGGGCAGCTTTCCTATCTTGTTTGTTGCTAAGAGGCTGAATTAAGCACCTTGTCTGTCCTCCTTCTTCACCTTTTACCGGAGGTTTTCAGTCCTCAACTTTTCTTCCAGACATCATACTCCTAGGTTATCTTTCTTTGAAGTGTGGACAGCTCAAAAACAAAAAAACATATGAAAAAAACCATTGGACAATGAGTCCAGGGACCTCAGCTGTCCCCCAGAAGTGCGACATGGCCACGGGCAAGTAACTCATCACTTCTGGGCCTCAGTTTCCCACTGATGGAGACCAGTGGAACCCCTAGGTCCCTTCCAATTCTCACATTTTGTTTTCAAATATCACACTGTTCCATTCTCAGGCAACAGAGAACTTTACAGTGAACAAGCTATCTACACAGGTGATCAATAGCAAAGTATGAAAAATCTACCAGCCTATAATTATTTGACCAGCTTCGTCCAATCTCTTCATCCTGTATTATTTCTGACCCACCTGCTCCATTCATCTCTGCTCGGGAAGGTTGTGTCAGTTAAGCCGCTAGGAAGGTTTCTTTTGGCTCTGTTTTTGGTTCAGACTGAGTTCAGGATATTAATTTTGCTGTTTATTTCCTTCAGATAATTGGAGGGCCAGAACACTATATTCTTTGAGAGGCATCATTTTCTCAATCTGATATTTCTCTAGATTTTTTTAGCTGCTAATTCTTGAAACTCAAGAAAACTTGGTACAATAATTCCCCAAACACTTTCATTTTATGTGGATGTAACTTAGAGTCACTTCAAATTTATAAGGATGACCTTTCAGAAGATTGAAATTACGGAGGTGAGTCATAACTACAGTAATTTTTGGTGGAGGTTATGATATTATAGATTTTCTGGCCTTGTTCAGATCCAGTACCCCAGAAGCTACAACCAATGCATAAGGCACACAGTATGGAACAGCAGGGCAGTAAGTAATGGGAATACAAATCATTCCCTAGACTTGTTGTTCTGCTAGGACATCTGACACGCTTCATATGTAAACTTCCTAGATTGGTCAGAAAGCAAAAGAAGGTTTCATAAACTCCACCCACCCATCATGACAACAGAATGTTAAAGACAATCCATGTGTAGCTGGTGCGGTGTCTGTGTTAAAGCCTGAAGAACTGTGAGATTGGAGCCTTTCAGAAATAGTTCAACGGATGGAATATTACTTGGCCACGAAAAAGAATGAAATCTTGCCATCTGCCACAACGTGGATGGACCTCAAGGGCAGTGTGCTAGGCGAAATACACCAGACGGAGAAAGACAAATAAATACCATATGATTTCACTTATAAGTAGAATCTAAAAAGAAACAAAACAAATGAACAAACAACAACAGAGAGAGAGACTCAGACAGCGAACACAGTGATGGTTGCCAGAGGGGGTGTGGGGAGAATGGGCAGAATGGGCGACAGGGATGAAGAGGTACAAACTTATAAAATAAATAAGCCGCGGGATGAAAAGTACAGCATTGGGAATATAGGCGATGATATCGTAACACACTTATCATGGTGAGCATTTTAGAACGTATATAATTGCCCAATCACTGTGTTGTACAACTGAAACTAATCGAACAGGTCAAGCTATACTTCAATAACAAAGATAGATATATATATATATATATATATATATATATGCATCAAAAAAGAGAGAGGAAAGAGCTCATGTTCTTTATAACTTGCCTCAGAGGCTTCCCGGGCCTACTTGCCCGGTAAATCTCAAGTTGGCGAACAAACGTTAGCTCGGCGTCGTACAGAACCACGTATCTCGGTTCCACCTCGTGCAGCACCCTTGTCAGAGCGTAGGGGTCACTGCAGCCCAAGAGAGGGTGGATGATGGTGAGCGGGTCTTTCAGTATTCCATAAGCGGCATCGGATGACAAGTTTACGTCAAATTCCTCGTGCTTGATTTCTTCTAAGGAACTGTCTGGGCTACTGCCCGTGTCTCCAGGACAGCCTTCCTTGGCATCCCCTTCCTCTTCCGGTTCTTCAGGCTTTCCTATCATCTGTGTTAAAGTTAACCGCCGCTTCTTCTTCTTGAGAGTCCTTTCTTTGGGGGCAGCCCTCTGTTTGCTGTGGGGGTCTTTAGGCCTTTTGTGAGATTTCGCCATTCTCTTTGCACTGTCCTCATTTCTAAATTGCACCCACACGTCCTCGGCTTTGCTGTCCCTCTCAAAGGTCTTCCTGTAGAGCCTCAACAAGAAGGCCTCTGCTCCGATCGTGATATACTCTCTCAGCTGGGAACACGTTCGCTCATCACTTGCACAAATCAGTACCTGACCTAAAATTACCAAACAGCGTATTGTTACCATTACCTCACGTGTCCCCCCACTGCCACCACACCCCCGTTCTCTGTCCGCCTGCTCGCCTCCTCCCCTGACAAAGAAGACACATCTTACCCCTTGGCGCATTTACAATTTGTTTAAAAAGGGTCTCAGATGCTTATCAAATGCTTTCCCTCTCTGACAGGATTAGTGAAATCTTTTGAGTAAAGTTGAAGCCAGAAACATTTAGTCTTAGGAAAGCCTAGCTGTGGTATAATGGAGGCTTTACAGAAGCTCTTTTTAATTAATAATTTTCCAGAGGATTTTATATGCCAAAATAAATTCCAAATGGATTACTGAGTCAAATGTTAAACATTAAATCATTAAAAAAAAAGGCAACTACTCTCCATCTCTGTGGATGGAGATGATTTTCTAGGCTTAAAAACAGTGGAAGATATCTCAGACAAGACTGATATCTATAATCTGAGAGGGACTCTATATAAGAAAAAAACTGTGCATTAAGAAAGCTAAAGACAGAAAAACGACTTTACAAAACAACTATCATAAATGATAGTATCTTTAATATATAAAAAGCCAATACAAACCGAGGACATACCCTAATTTGGCCAAGGAAAAGAAAGACAATTCACCAAAGAGGAAAAAGCATTAAGAAAGCATTGAACTTGGGGCGCCTGGGTGGCTCAGTCGGTTACAAGTCCGACTTCAGCTCAGGTCATGATCTTATAGCTCATGAGTTCGAGCCCCACATCGGGCTCTGTGCTGACAGTTCAGAGCCTGGAGCCTGCTTCCGATTCTGTGTCTCCCTCTCTCTGACCCTTTCATGCTTGTGCTCTCTCTCTCTCAAAAATAAATAAACATTAAAAAACGTTTTTTACATTAAAAAAAGAAAACAATGAGCTTAGCAAATACCAAATTTCAAATGAACATTTTTCTCCAAATTAATAAAATTGTTACACATATGTATGTATACACACACACGAATATATGATCTCCAGTCACTGCTAAGTGAAAAAGAGATGAGCTCTAACATTGCTAGAAGAAATGAAAACTCATAAAAATTTCATGTAAGTCAAATGTGGTAATATGTCTCAAGAACGTTATCATTTGACTTGCTAATTATATATCCAGAAATTACATTGCACTGTGACCTTAACAATGTGAAACAGAAAATACAGAAAAGAAAACCTGGAGGAAATACACCAATGTGGCTTCTAGCCATAATTTTTTCCTTTCTCTTTTTTCTTGGTACTTTTCAATTTTCCTAAGGGAGCAGGCATGACTTGGAGTCTTAAATCAAAGTACCATACATTCTCAGATAATATCACCAGCGTATTTACTCATGTAAGAATTATGTGCTTGCCTTTACTGATTCATAGGAGTTCAAAGTCTCAATAGACTAAAGAAAAATCTAGTTTTTTTAAACATCTGGTTTTGGGGCGCCTGGGGGGCTCAATCGGTTAAGTGTCTGACTTTGGCTCAGTCATGATCTCACGGTTTGTGGGCTCAAGCCCCACGTCAGGCTCTGTGCTGACAGCTCGGAGCCTGGAGCCTGTTTCAGATTCTGTGTCTCCCCCTCTCTCTGTCCCTCCCCTGCTTGTGCTCTGCCTCTGTCTCTCTCTCAAAAATAAATACACATTAAAAAAAAAAGTAAATATCTGGTTTTATTTAAAAAAAATTTTAGCGGGTTTGGTCTACGATGCTAATCTACTAGTATACTCATGCTTGAAGAGAGGGGCCCTAAAATCTGGAATTTTTTTTTTTCAGGGCCACGTCAGTGTTGATCCACAGAACAGTTGAGACGTCTTTGGAAAGACACTTGCTGAGAATATAAAAAAAGCCCATTAGCTTTCTCCTCGGGGGATTCTAGATTGAAATCGTGGTGAATGTGTATGTGGAGATTAGCTGCATCTTTAAATAGAAGTCCTGAGAAGTCAACCAGCCCAGCAAGACAGCCTGCTTTCTACAAGTATGCAAGGATTCAACCAGGAGAAAATCACATCAAACGAACAGAAAGGAGGCTGCCACTAGGATTTCTGTGTTCATCTCGCACTTATTCTTTTACGTCTGCTAAACAAAATAACAGTAAGTTACTTTTTTTTTTTACTTTTTTTTTTAATGTTTATTTTTGAGACAGAGACAGAGCATGAACGGGGGAGGGGCAGAGAGAGAGGGAGACACAGAACCGGAAGCAGGCTCCAGGCTCTGGGCCATCAGCCCAGACCCCGACGCGGGGCTCGAACTCACGGACCATGAGATCGTGACCTGAGCTGAAGTCGGGCACTTAACCGACTGAGCCACCCAGGCGCCCCAATAACAGTAAGTTACTTTTAAAGGACTAATAACGAAGACTCATTTGCTCCATTTTGAAAGCAAACGTCCTCTTCTCTTTTTTTCCTACCTGGACCCCCAAGGGCTTCACTCTCCTTATTTTCCGCCTCAATTTCTTTCAGTACTTCGGTCAGAGCTTCCCACTTCGGGTTGCTTTCTAGCACCAATTCCTTTTTTGTTTCTGTATGGGAATAAAAGGATAACCTCATTCTCCAGGGTAGTATTCACCTGTAAAGTGTTCCACAGGCTTTCAAAACAACACAACACAGACAACACAAGCGTCATTCCAAAAGCTTGTTCTTTTGAGCTTCCTTCCTGAGGCCAGATAGAAACTACTTTCTTGAAAAAGGTCTCTTTAAGGTCTAAATAGAAGATATTTGAAACCGACATTAACAGAGGTTTCACAGTGGGGCGCCTGAGTGGCTCAGTCGGTTGAACGTCCGCTCTTGGTTTCGGCTCAGGTCATGATCTCATGGATCATGGGTTTGAGCTCACATCAGGCTCTGTGCTTACAGCATGGAGGCTGCCTGGGATTCTTTCTCTCCCTCTTTCTCTGCCTCTCTCTGGCTTGCACACATGCTCTCTCTCAAAATAAATAAATGAACTTTAATTTCAAGGAAAGAGAGGTTTCATAGTGCCTTGAGAGAAAGTTACATGTACGTCATGAATTTCAGATGATTCTATATTAGTCGTCAACCGTGATACTATATATAAGCTGCTACATAAAACGAAAGAATTAGTACAGAGGAAGAGTATTTATTATTTCTAATCCGCATGACTTTCACATTCCTGAAAATGGAATACAAGGAGACCACAATCAAACATTTCTGTAAGTACCCAAACGCATCACTAATGTATTTAAGTTTTGAACTAGACCTTTGAACTAGGCAGAAAGTCAGCATCAATCCTATCCCATGCTTTAAAAAACCAATGATATTTGTCATACCCACTAGATAAGTATTGGAATAAACCTATTCTCGCCTCATTCTGGTATATTTATTTTTGTACAGCTAAAAGGAATGTTAAATATTCTGTTAAGACTGTAAGTGCCAAAAGCAGTTATTATTCTGAAGTAAAAAAAAAAAAAAAGTATCAATCAATAGTTCTTATATAGCAGTAAGAACACTCTTGACTGATATTTGGCACTTGTCATCCGGAATCCTCTAACAACGGATTCTAGGACTTGCCATGCTGGATACTTTTAACTTACGTTACACATAACACGCCTTTAACATACAGGCACGCATTCTTCACACAGCTGAAGGAGACTGAGGATTACACGTTGACTTGGTAAGAATTTTCACACCAAATACTTAAATAAGAGACACAGTTAAAGATGAAGCCTACAGGATACCTTGTACTTGTTCAATTTCCGTTTTTTCAGACACTTTGCCTTTTTTGTTCATTTTGGCATCTGGAAGATGATAAACCCTTGCACGAGCATTAACAAACATCGAGGTGCTGGAGTCAAGAAAGAGCCAACCTAATATGAAAAGTTAAAAAAAAAAAAAAAGGCCTTCAATTTGGGATGAATTTTAAAGACTCTCTGATGGTCACATGCCCTATCTATACAACTGCCTGCCATAGTGTTCTCTGAACCGTACCTTCTCCCTTACTGAGGCCTCAATCACTGTTTGATTAGGCCAGTGGGCTTTCAAAGTGTGGCCTAGTGACCTCTGGAGGCCACCAAAATGTTTTCAGGGAGTCTGGAGCTCAAAACTATTCTCAGATGAGTAATAATTCCTTATTTGGTTTTTTTCCCACTGTGGTGACATTTCTGGTAATGGTGCAAAAGCATTAGGGGGTAACACTGCTGGGTGCCTGAGCATCATCAAGGCAGTGGAACCAAAGAGTACTAGTGGTCAATGTGTTCTTCACTGCTGTGCATTCGTAGCTTATTACTTAATGTCCCTGATGAAGCAATAAAAACTATTAATTGTAGGGGCGCCTGGGGGGCTCAGTTGGTGGGGTGTCTGACTCCTTCTTTCTGTTCAGGTCACGATCTTGAGGTTGTGGGACTGAGCCCTGCATCAGGCTCTGTGCTGAACATGGAGCCTGCTTAATATCCTCTCTCCCTCTCTCTCTCCCTCTGCCCCTTTTTCCTGCCTGCTTGCTCTCTCTCTCTCAAATAAAACAAAATAATTTTTAAAAGTTAAAAACATTACTAATGGTA
Organism: Neofelis nebulosa; assembly: GCF_028018385.1. Classification (NCBI taxonomy): domain Eukaryota; kingdom Metazoa; phylum Chordata; class Mammalia; order Carnivora; family Felidae; genus Neofelis; species Neofelis nebulosa. Next base: position 33,711,417 of record NC_080799.1, read on the forward strand.
GTAAATCTTGGCCTCAGAGGACAACGGACCCCATTTTGAAAATCAACGGTCTAGTCAAACAGTGACAGAGGTCACATTAGTGGGGCAGATGTGGCTGGTAGAAAAAGAAGACGGTAGCCAACTGTTTAAGTATGTTTCTCTACAAATCTCTTCAGTCTTCAGCACTCTAGCTGATGAAACCCTAAACTCCCTTGCTGTTTCTTAGGAGAAAATGAATTTGAAGTTCTTAACAACTAAACTTCCAGAACACAACCTATTTCTAAGTTGGGGACTGCCTGTAATATACAGAGTCTTTTCTAGAAATAAAATTGCCCGGAATGGATATGAATATTTATTATTATACAGAACAGAAGTTCAGTAGGCGGAAACATTAGCTATCAATAAAACCTACATCCTTATGCTATGAACATAAAACGTAATTTGAAAGCTTAGTATACCGTGTAGTTGAATATAGCACTCCCCACATCTGATTCCCCAACAAAATCCGACACTTTATTCAAATCAGCTCCCATAATAATATTAGTATTTTTATCTCCCACCTGAATTCTGACCAAAAGCCTTCTCTGTCGCTCTCAGAGATTCCAGAAGATTAAGGAATGTGATACAATCATACTGAGAGAGATACTGCAGCAAAGTTCGTAATATCTTCAAATCCTGAACCAAGGACTTAGTCTTGGCTCCAAGCTGGTGCCACAAGGGATCCAGATAATGGCGGATCGTCTAAAACAAGAATACAGTTTAGTATGGCTAAAAATATATTGGATATAGCTATTATTTTTTTATTTATTATTTGAGAGAGAGAGAGCGAGTGAGCGAGCGTGGGAGCAGGGGAGAGGCAGAGAGAGGGAGAAAGGGAATTTCACACAGGCTCCACGCTGTCAGTGCTGAGCCTAATGTGGGGCTTGAACTCATCAACCATGAGCTCATGACCTGAGCCAAATTCAGACGCTGAACTGACTGAGCCACCCAGGTGTCCCCAATCATTTGTTTTCATGAAACATCAAAGCTGACAGCTTAGACCCGCCCAGTTTCTGCCGAATTTGGCTGTGACCCTATCCTGGATACATAAAGATGTGGGATCCAGCTGAACAGGGAACAGAGGGCACGTACCAGGGAAACTACATGATATCAAATTAAATAACGACGTACCTTAACTTTGTGGTGTAAGTGATTTGCTTGGGTTTTCCGCCCCCCCAATGTGATTCATGGATGGAAAAGAATTTGTTAAATTAACAAGGGACTACATTTGAATATTTTCTGGGATCCTAAAGTGTTGCCTAAAATGAAGGCTAGCTTTGGCATGTACTATGTAGGTATCTACGTATCCACTGCTACGTATATACACGTCCTTCACAAACTGATTCTTTTTTTTTTTTTTTTTTTTTTTTTTTTTTTTACTGTTTATTTATTTTTGAGAGAGAGACAGAGTGCAAGCAGGGGAGGGGCAAAGAGAGAGGGAGACACAGAATCTGAAGAAGTCTCCAGGCTCTGAGATGTCAGCACAGAGACCGACGCAGGGCTCGAATCCACGAACGGCGAAATCATGACCTGAGCTGAAGTCGGATGCTTAACCGACTGAACTACCCAGGCGCCCCACAAACTATTTCTTAACTAAAAAGGATAATACCTGTAGCATGCTATGGAAGCAGTATCACTACACGGCACTTTACCCAACAAATTCATACTCAGAAGGAGTATCTGGGTGACCATATAGTTTACTGTCCAATCTGGGACTCTTATGAAAATGAAATTATATTATTAATAATCACTCCGGGACAACAGACAGATCCTAGAACTATCCTAGACAAACTGGGACATATAACTGCATGCCTGCTTTGTAAAATAATCTACAAAAGTTAAATTTTCCGGGCACCTGGGCAGCTCAGGCAGTTGAGCATCCGACTATTGATTTCTGCTTGGGTCATGACTCCAGGGTTGTGGGATCAAGCCACGCTCAGCGTGGAACTTGCTTAGGATTGCCCCTTCCCCACCCCACCCCTCCGCCCCGCCCCTCTCTCTCATTCATGCTCTCGCTCTCTCTCCTATTCTTTTTTTAATGTTTATTTATTTTTGAGAGAGACAGAAACAGAACGCGAGTGGGTTAGGGGCGGAGAGAGAGGGAGACACAGAATCCGAAGCAGGCTCCAGGCTCTGAGCTGTCAGCACAGAGTCCCACACGGGGCTCGAACCCATGAACCATGAGATCATGACCTGAGCCAAAGTCGGACGCTCAACCAACTGAGCCACCCAGGCGCCCCTCGCTCTGTCTCTAAAACAAATGTTAATTTTCTGGGGCGCCTGGGTGGTTCAGTTGGTTAAGCATCCCACTTCAGCTCGGGTCATGATCTCACGGTTCGTGGGTTTGAGCCCCAAGTCAGTCTCTGTGCTGACAGCTTGGAGCCTGGAGCCTGCTTCGGATTCTGTGTCTCCCTCTCTCTCTGCCCCTCCCCTGCTCATGCTCTGTCTTTCTCTGTCTCTCTAAATAAATAAATAAATAAATAAATAAATAAATAAATAAATAAATGTTTAAAAAAATTAAATAAATAAAAAATAAAAAAAATTTTAAAATGTTAATTTTCTAACAAGATGAGAGTCATGTCTGCATTTACATCTGGTTGCTGAAAGAATACCCAAAATAATACTTTGACCTTTACCAGGGAATGAGAAACAGAAACTTAGCACAAAACCTATCAGGTTATATTGTGTTTTTTAATAAGGACGCACACATTCTATTAAAAGAATGGGAAGGGTTTTTTTGTGGTTTTTCTTTGTGGCTTCACATGCACTAAACTGTAAGAACAGAGGAACAAAACATAATGTAATTAGTTTTATGTATCATTATTTCAATAAAAGCACTTTCTGGAAGAATCAGAGATATGAGGAGTTAAATTTTTCCTTTTAAATAATCACTGTGAATTATTTCCAGTGACACAGAGATGCATTCAGAGCTTAAAAGACAGGAACTTGTTCCACCAAAATATAGAAAAAAAAAAAAGCTGCCTGGAATTTTTTTAAAAGTCAGCGTTTTCTGGATCTACAATTCAATTTTAGACATTTACGCATCTGTATTAATATTCATCTACAATAGAAAACATCAGTTAGAATATAAGTTCCTTGAACTAAAAGTCTTAACATTTTCTCAACTGAAAACGTAATTTTAGGACACAGCAAGGTTCACATTCCTCAGTAATGAAAACTCGTCCCAATTATTTTTATTCCAAACAAAAGATCATAAATTATGAAAGCATTCTCATGTAAAACTCTTCTATCTGTAGATATCCAAATGCTGTCATTTCAGAGCAAAAAGGTTATTTTTCCTTCTCTTAATTATCCTTGAAATACAAGATAATCACTGTATAACTGCAAAAATAAAGAGTTGTGCTTACAGGTCAATCCATGTATTCTACTACAAATTATGACTCTCCAGTAAACCGAACAGGTTGTACTTAAATCGCCTCCAGATTAGTTTTAAAATAACAACAATTTCTGGGGCGCCTGGGTGGCTCAGTCAGTTAAGCGTCCGACTTCGGCTCAGGTCATGATCTCGCGGTTTGTGAGTTCGAGCCCCGCACTGGGCTCTTTGCTGACAGCTCAGAGCCTGAAGCCTGCTTCGGGTTCTGTGTCTCCCTCCCTCTGTGCCCCTCCCCTGCTCACACTCTGTCTCTCTGTCTTTCTCAAAAATGCATATAAAAAAACATTTAAAAAAATAACAGCGATATCCTATTGAGGACACTGCAATTAGCAAAAGAACCGGGAATTCTTTAAAGCTGTAACCTAACACACTGCGCTTATAAGGAAAAGAGGCAGAGTACCTTGTCAAACGGTTTTCCAATAGCATTTTCTAAAGACAAATCTTCAACTTCGAGGGATGGGTTGTGGCATTTCAGTTCTTTCAGACACGCATTTAGGATGTCCAGGATGGCAGTCTGTATGGCGAGCATGGCAGGCGTCATAGAAACGTGAATTTCTACAACTTCAGGTTTGTGCTGTTCTAAGAATGAGTTTACTGCTACATGGAACCTGAAGAGACAAATTGTTTCCAAACGTTTTCTCCGAGACCAGAAATAACACGGCTCTCAGTTTTTGCTCTCACAGGGGTTTTGGAAATGCAACTAAGACACAAACCAAACAGACAGCAAAATGACAATGTTTTCAGAAGTACTTTTAATCTCAACGAAAGGATGCATTCGTTGAATAAGGCGGGGGGTCAGCAAAAATATGGTCTGGGCCCAAACCAGTGCCTGTTTTTTTTTTTTTTTTTTAATGTTTATTTATTTTTGAGAGAGAGGGAGAGAGAGACAGAGCACAAGCAGGGGAGGGGCAGAGAGAGGGGGAGACACAGAATCCGAGGCAGGCTCCAGGCTCTGAGCGGTCAGCAGAGCCTGACGTGGGGCTGGAAACCATGAACCATGAGATCATGACCTGAGCCAAAGTCAGATGCTCAACCGAGTGAAGCCACCCAGGCGCCCCGTTTTTGTTGTTTTTTTTTTCATTGCCTGTTTTTAGAAATAGTGTTATTAGAACACAGCCGTGCCCAGTGTTTATGTATTGTCTATGGCTGCTTTTCTGATGTAACAGCAGACTGGAAGCATTGTCACAAACCACATGGCCTGCAAAGCCCAAAATATTTACTATCAGGCCCTTCACAGAAAAAGCATGCCTATCCTTGAGACAGCATAATCAAGAAAGGCAAAAGACCCTGGCAATTACTCTCAAATGCCATGTAGTGTAACCAAAATACGTATCAGCATAGGTGCGAGATGTTTGAACATTGGAACCTTCCGGGTTTCCCCAGACATTTACAGGAATTCTTCAAAAATCTTTACGCTTTGGGGCCCCTGAGTGGCTCAGTCAGTTAAGCGTCCAACTTCCGCTCAGGTCATGATCTCACGGTTCATGAGTTCGAGCTCTGGGTCAGGCTCTGTGTTGACCGCTCGGAGCCTGGAGCCTGCTTCGGATTCTGTGTCTCCCTCTCTCTGCCCCTTCCCTGCTCGTGCTCCGTCTCTCAAAAACAAATAAACGTTAAACAAAATTAATAAAACAATCTTTGTGCCTTATTCCCCAACGGGTAATCTTCAGAGGGAGTTTAGTTCTCCTAAACCTGTTATATACCTTAGGCTCTAGATTCCCTGGGGGTTTCGCTAAATGTAGAAGAGGCAATAAAGTGGCTGCCCTTGGATGGATGTGACGGGCTACCAGAAAAGGAAATATCAAATCTGTCTCTCCTTTTAAAATAATCACAAATGAGGTAACCATATGTTTCTATTTGATGCACTTGGTATGGACCCGGCTATCATATGTCAAGTGCAATTCCTATAAATTTTACATCACTTTCAAGTGCACGCTTAAGTCGTAGTGGATTCTCTCACAGAAATCTGTCACATAAGGCTATTTACCTTGGCCACAGATACAGCTTCCCTACGAAAAGATTTCGCATCACTCTTTCCACGTGACAAAAACCAGTGTCAAAGGCGACAGCATTGTCTGTGAAAGCTTTAATAAAACCACGCTTGTTTTTCTGGCGAAACAGACGCAAGATGAATGCTTCTTGACAAGACTCGATTATCCTGTGCGCTCTATACACCAAGATGCCTGGGAGGAGATAATAATTTAGATTACAGAACAGACAAGGAAGTTCATGCTCGTTTTCATTCACTGATTTCACCACATTTCTCTTGAGCACGGGCAGTGTGCTCGTCTGGGCCGGAGATACAGCAGTGAACACACAGATGGCAATCTGTGTCCTTGCGGTACTTACGATACACAATATAAACAAAGAGACGATTTAGTAAGTTGTACAGCGATAAGGGCTGGGGAGGAAAAAAGGAATCCGAGGAGGAGGAGGAGGAGAGGGAGTGTGTGTGACAGGTGATGGGGGGCAACTTTAGGCAGGGTCGCCTCGTTGAGGCTCTATCTGGGCCAAGGCTAGATGGAAAAGAGGAGGTGAGCCTTGGAACCACGTGCACCAAGACCATTCCAGGATGAGGGGACAGTAAGAGCAAAGGCCCTGGGGTGGGGTGTGTCTGGCACGGCGGAGGAAGAGTTTCTGAAAGCAAAGTGCCTCAATGACTCTCCTTTCATATGTGAACCAGATGTGGACTACAGAAAAGAGGGCCATTTCACAAGTCTGGGTAACATCTGTACCACCTACTAGAATAATTCAATTTTTGGAATCAGAGGATATTCAACTGAGAGATAAACTAGCCCATTAAAATAAAGGCCTTTAATGAATATATTTACTACATCCAGGTTTGGGGGTGCTGTGATTAGGACACTTCTGAGATCACAAAAACAAGGAAATTATTATACGTTTCCTTATTTATAAAATGAGAGCACTGACCAGATAATCTTTCTTTTGTGTGTATAATACATCCACGAGACATGACACATATATGCCATTTTGATGCAGTGTGATTAGCGAGAAATTAGGAAGACGTATGACGTAAGAGTGCACGGATGTCATTTCTGAATCAAAAACTCAATTATTCTGTGATGATTCTTAGTCTTTGAGACCGACATCAAGCCAATTACCTTACATAAAAATTTGTCATAAATGTGCTTATGTGTTTTTGTACCAGTTCCCATGACTCCTAGCATCTGGGAAATGACATTAATAGTGATTTATGACCCCTTTTAGTGTAGTTCAGGAGGCTCAATTCAGATTCTGCTCTTTTGGCGTTTAAATTTTGGACTGAGGCGGAGAGAGCTACCGTCTATTCTAATTCTAGCTAAGCACACTATTTTTCAGATGTGCTAAAAATCAGTGTTATTTAGGAATTTACAGACAAAGGGTTTTCAATAACTGCAGTACGTGTACCTAACAAATTTACAACTCGGAAAAGATCCTGGACTTAAGACGCTGGGCTTTTCCGAGTACTTCACTGGGCTACACTTTGCTGGCCTAGACTGAATTATTATACAAGGTTGAAGTGATAAAGGTGGGCTTCTAAAGGAAAGATGGGCCTCAATTTAAGACAATGTTCTGCTCCAGCTCACCTGGTGGCTCAGGTGGGTAAGCGTCTGACTCGTGATCTCAGCTCAGGTCATGACCTCACAGTTTCGGTTCGTGAGATCGAGCCCCGTGAGATCCTGCCCAGAGCCTGCTTAGGATTCTCTCTCTTCTCCCTCTCTACCCCTCTCCCGCTCATGCACGTGTGCACACGTTCTCCCTTCTCTCAAAATAAATAAACAAACATTAAAAAAAGAAAAAAGAAAGAAAATGTTGTGTTCCAAAAGGCTGTCATTCTTTTGGAACCCAGATGGAAGAAGAGAATACTCGATCCCGGGCACTGGGGTCAGGTACTTTTGCAGACTGTTATTCATTTAATCCTCAGAATTCTATGATGTAGGTATTATTATGAGATCAGGAGAGGCAAACAGGTTGATCAAGGTCATCCGCCAAGCAATGGGAGGCTAAAGGTCCCAAACCATGTGTGCCTGAAGACAAAGCCTGGTTTCTCCTAAGTGACACCCCCTGAGGACTCCCCACCACCCCCGACACACCGTTTGAAAAACCAGCAACAAGAAAACACGAGCAGGTGTATTTCTGGGGGCAACTGCCGTCTCACCAAAGCCTCCTTACATTTCATTCTGATGCTCCCACAACAGTTCGTTATCTCATCCTGTACTGCGAGTACTGCTTTCCACCTGCCTCCTCCACGACACCGCTCAAGGACAAGGACATCACAACGAGCAGTCATCAGAGAATGCTTGACTGTGTGCTGAGCATGAAGCTAAGAATTTTACAAACATGATCTCATTTCACCCGTGTGCTAAGCCTAAGAGGAAGGCACTGTTACAGTCTCCCATTTATGGGTGAGTAAACGGAGTCCTGATGACATTAAGGAACGTGCCAGGGGTCACAACTTTGGTACACGGGGGGAGGCGGGGTCAAGCCCAGAGGGAGCCTAGCTCAAGAGTTCACCAGTCCCTCGTTCATCTGTCTCCAGGACCTATCACATCCCTACCAAACAAAGGACCCTTAGGACACTAAATGTTTGTTGAGTGAACAGAAAACTGGATTATAGCACTGGGCACACGAACCTAACATGTAACATGGGAGGGTTTTTTTAAGCGTCCCGTGGAAAGCGTGTTCTGAGTTCTATTTGGGGATGTCAGGAGCCGTTTAAGCAATGAAAGCCTCCTGTCCTGTCTCCTGCCAGTACAACCAGGGTCGCTATCTACACAGTTCTCTCCGCACCGGGGAGTTGCGTTTGGCAGGGACCCTTGGGTGGGGTGTGGTGGCGGATACCACGAGTAGCAATGGCAGCGGCGGAGGTGGGGGGGCAGGTTAGGGCCGGGGACATTCAGAACTTTCCGGAGGGTTACATGTCTCAAGGACTGCTGTTTGGTCTGTCAGAGTTGTGGTGAAAGTGTCATTGCCAGCCTGGCGGGAGCGGGGTGGGGGGTGGGGGGTAGGGGTGGGGGGGGGTGTGTGGAATGATCCCTTGGGGAGCAGAATCGGGCAGGGTTCTTGTCTGGCATTCATTCACCTTCCATGCAGCCAAGCAGCGGCAGCAACAGCGCCTTCATTAGTGGCTGTTGATCAGATATGGGCCGGGAATTTTGCGCTTTTAATTAGGAACTACCTATAAACTATAATTTGGAGGTTTCTTTGATTCATCCCGCTCTCTGCCTAAGTAGGTTGAATGGTGACTAAAAGTCAGAGCGATACTGACATCTAGTGGTAGTTCCGGTACACTGCCCCCATTTTATCCACTTAAAGCAATATAAAACTAAGCTGAGAAGAAAGCAGCAAACAGTGACTTTACGATGCATCAGAATTTCTGGTTACGAAGAGCCAATGCTTTTTTTTTTCTTTGCTATTATTTATCATTTAGTATGTATCACGCACTATACTGAGCCGTTTATTTTTACTCACTTAATCCTTAAGATAACTCTAGGAGGTGCTCTTTTTCTCAATTTAAGAAATGAACCCACAACTATATGACCAACTCATTTTTGACAAAGCAGGAAAGAAAAATGGAAAAAAGTCTCTTTAACAAGTGGTGCTGGGAAAACTGGACAGCGACAAGCAGAAGGATGAACCAGACCACTTTCCTACACCATACACAAAAATAAACTCAAAATGGATCAAAGATCTAAATGTGAGACAAGACACCATCAAAATCCTAGAGAACACAGGCAGCAACCTCTGTGACCTTGGCCGGAGCAACTTCTTACTAGATATGTTGCTGGAGGCAAAGGAAACAAAAGCAAAAATGAACTATTGGGACCTCATCAAGATAAAAAGTTTCTGCACAGCAAAGGAAACAGTCAACAAAACTAAAAGACAGCCTACAGAATGGGAGAAGATATTCACAAAAGACATATCTGATAAAGGGTTGGCATCCAAAATCTACAAAGAACTTCTCAAACTCAACACCCAAAAAATAAATAACCCAGTGAAGAAATGGGCTGAAGACACGAATAGATACTTTTCCAAAGAAGACATCCAGATGGCCAATAGACACATGAAAAGATGCTCAACATCACTCATCATCAGGGAAATACAAATCAAAACCATGATGAGATAATACCTCATACCTGTCAGAGTGGCTAAGATTAACAACACAAGAAACAGCAGGTGTTGGTGAGGATGCGGAGAAAGAGAATCTCTTTTGCACTGCTGGTGGGAATGCAAACTGGTGCAGCCACTCTGGAAAACAGTATGGAGGTTCCTCAAGAAACTAAAAATAAAATGACCCTACAATCCAGAAATTGTACTATTAGGTATTTACCCAAAGGATACAAAAATACAGATTGGAAGGGGTACATGCACCTGATGTTTACAGCAGCATTATCAACAGTAGCCAAATTATGGAAAGAGCCCAAGTGCCCATCAACTGGTGAATGGATACAGAAGATGTGGTGTATCTATCTATACGATGGAATATTACTTAGTCATCGAAAAGAATGACCCCTTCCCATTTGCAATGATGTGGATGGAGCTAGAGTGTATTATGCTAAGTCAATCAGAGGAAGACAAATACCATAGGATTTCACTCATGTGTGGAAATTCAAGAAACAAAACAGATGAACACGTGGGAAGTGGGCGGAGAGAAGAGAGGGAAACATGCCATTCTTAACACAGGGAACTGAGGATTGAGGGAGGGAGGGGAGTGGGGGATGGGCTACATGGGGGATGGGTACTAAGGAGGGCACTTGTGATGAGCACTGGGGGTTGTATGTAAGTGATCAATCACTGAGTTCTACTCCTGAAATAATATTGCCCTGTATATGTTAACTAAAATTTAAAAAAAATGAGAAAAGAGAACTGAGGCTCACCAAAATTACATAACTTCCTTGTGAGTGGTGGCATCCCCATTCAAAGCCAGGTGAGTCCGACCTCACCACCTGTGTCCCAGCTTATTACAGTTATAAATGTTATAAAAGTATAAAAACACTTTTCTTCAATCAGTTTACCATGAGCCACATAAAACATTCGTTCATACATTGATTCACTAAATGTTTCCTGAGGGTCTTCTGGGTCAGGGCAATAGTGGGATATACCATTATGAATGTCACAGTCGCTCTGCCCTCCAGAAGTTTACTGAAGATCACAGCTTATTCACACAACGTTCATCCAACAAATACGTGTTTAATACCCTGCGTATCAGGTTCTTAGCCTGCGATGAACAAATTGTTCCTTGTGCTTATGAAGCTTGTTATCTAAGAGTGAGACAGAAAAATAAACTGGCAAATATACTGGGTTGTTCTTTAGTGCTATGACTGGGGAGAAGCACAGGATAACCCGAGGACAGAGAGGTAGGGACCTCAAATGAGCTTTGGGGGAAATCAGAAAAGGTTGCCAAACAGACGAATAATAATGAGAACGAATTCCTTTTCTATATTAATTCTAGCTAAAATGAAGCCATTATTTCTCAAAATAAATAAGCAACGACTCGGTTTAATTTCAAATCACGGGCGGGAGAAAAACTCTTTAAAGAGAAAACCAAATATTTTAGGAAATATACAAAGAATATCTATAAACATTTCAAGGCTGATTAGGTTCGAAAAGCAAATGCCAGCCAATTATGAAGTATTAACCAGATAGGAGCTTAGAGAGCAAGGAAAAGTCATTCTTACTTATTCAGGCTACAAGTACTTTTTAAGTATCTAAAATGTTTCCGGTATTGTGCTAATCCCTGGGAGTACAATGCTGAGTCCAAACACCCAGTGCTGCCCCCAAGGAGGTTCTAGTTTAGACTTTAGCAGTGGGGACAGGCACAAAACAGTGCTAGTTTGTATCATTATACAAATAATGACAAGGTGTCAAATTCTTACCAGTGATTAAATCTGAAGGTATTCTATTAGTCAAGAAGTCGACCACAAGTATTCGACTTGTTGCAAATATCACACCTCCTTGGGTGTAGACCTCGTAGCGACTGTTACTTGTGATTTCATTTGTTACACGACGAGGGAGGTGTTCCACTCCTTCAATCTTCAGCTGACTGATAAAATACTCCTACGTGAAATCAAGTTTGATTAGCAGTCTGTTTAATACAGGGCAGTTTTTACTGGGCGGCAAGGTCTTTGTATTTAAAAAGAGAGACAGGGAACTTGAGGAATATACAAACCAAGTTACTGCTTTAGGTGATCAACCAATCATCCACATGCAACCAGGCTTTTATTTTTGTTGTGTTTTTGGGTTTGTGCTGAGGCATCACTGCACTTGAGTTATGAGCATTTTAACAACAATAACAAAGACTTTAAAACCCTCAGTTAAAAGACTTCGGCTAGCTAGAAAATACTTGCCATCAAAGCCAGGTTTGCAGGCAAGCACAGGGTGTGAGGACATCGCAAGGAATCCTTTTCCCAAGCCGAGTTTTAGACTGGTGGCTCTGTCCCCATCCGCCCCAGCGGGGCTTCAGGTCAGTGGGAGCTTGGCCCTTTGTGTCTTCAGGGCAACCCTCCCTCTCCTGGGGGCCCTGGGTTGTGCCAGGTACCGGGGATCCCTAGACAAATCAGACAGTATCCCTGCCCTCAAGGAGTCTGTGGGCATTCTTCTCAGCGGCCACCTGCCTCCTGGCCACCTGCTCTACCTAGGGGCGCAGCAGACTTGTCAGACCAGGCTGTGCCACCTCTCAATAGCAAACGCCCCGTTTTGGCACAGGTGTATCCGTCTTCTGTCCTCAGTGCCCTCCATTCCTTAACCGCCAGGTCCTCAGCTTCCAGCTCCCTTCCCTTCCGACCCTCCGCCCCCTCCCCCCAGCCTGGGTCAACCCCCTCAGACCCTCCTCTTCCCTGCAGAGCTCTCCCCAGTTTCAGTCTCTCCCTTCACATCCTGCAATTACCCTCTGAGACTCCCCCATCCCCGTCACTGTTCCCTTTTCCAGATCCCGCTCTTCTGACCCAACAGGCCCCATGGTATCCAGCCTGGGGCCTCTCTCATCGTTCCTCTCCGCAGCCTTCTCTGGCCATCGCGTCCTCTTCCGGCACCTCCAATCCTTCTCTCTGCCCCTCGCCTCTGGTGGTGACTCCCCTCCCCCTCTCCGAGCCCCTCCGTCCCTCTGTGTCCTTGCACCCTCGGCAGGGACCTGCAGCTGTCTCAGAGACCCCCGTTCCAAGCTCTTCCACCAGTGTCAGAGACTTGCACCCTGCTCGGGACCCCTCGCACCCTCGGTGTCCCCGCGCCGGTGTCAGGGACTTGCGTCGGCCTCGAGACTCCTCCCATTCCCGTGTCCTCCCACCCGCGTCAGGAACCCGCGTCCGCCTCAAGGACCCCTCTCATCCTTCTCGGTGTCCCCGCGCCCGTGTCAGGGACATGCATCCTCCAAGGGACCCCTCCCACCCTACGTCCTCGCGCCGGTGTCAGGGCCCTGCATCTGCCTCACGGACCCCCATTCAACGCCCTCCCCCGGCGCTAGGGATCGCCGGCGCCCTCAGAGGCCTCGCGCCCGCGCCGGGCCTGCATGCGCTCGGAAAGCTCCCAGCTCTCTCGGGGACCCCCTCACCCCCGCGCCGGCAGCCGCACCTCCTCGGCCGGCTGCGTGTTGAGCACCAGCACCAGGCACGCGGGGTGGCAGTGCAGCCGGAGGAAGTGGTAGAGGAGCCGATCCGCGCCGAGCCCGCGGGCGCACACTACCAGCCCGTCCGCGTCCAGTAGTTCCAGCACCAGCTGCCGCTCATACTCCAGCAGCGGCGCCATAGCGGTCGGCGGAGCCGGCGGTACCGGCTCCATGGGCGCCCTTCCGGGGCCGCGGCCGAGCTCAGCCGAAGAGAGCCGAGCGGGAGCCGAGCTCAGCCGAAGAGAGCCGAGCGGGAGCCGAGCTCAGCCGAAGAGAGCCGAGCGGGAGCCGAGCTCAGGCGAACAGAACCGAGCGGGAGACGAGCTCAGCCGAACAGAACCGAGCGGGAGACGAGCTCAGCCGAACAGAGCCGAGCGGGAGACGAGCTCAGCCGAACAGAGCCGAGCGGGAGACGAGCTCAGCTGAACAGAGCCGAGCGGGAGACGAGCGTCGGTCGAAGGAAGCCGAAGGGAGCCGAGCCCGACAGGTCGAGAGCCAGCCGAACTCAGCCGAGGAGGAGCCGAAGCCGCGAGGAGACCTGACCGAACTTAGCCGAAGAGGAGCCGAGTGGAGCCGAAGATTCGTAGAGTTCCCCCGCAGCTTGGTGCTTGCGAGCTCCCGACAGGTGTCCGCTCCAGACCTTAGGCTCCAGCCCACGGCCTTTAGGGAATGCGTCTTGCCTTGTCCCTTGGGTCGGAGGGTGGGGCGGCCTGGATCTGCAACTAGAACCCGAGCTACCCGAAAGCAAGGAGAGGAGAATTAAACCCAAGGAGTTTAGTTCCCCAACCTCGGCAATTAAAAAGCTGTCAGTTGTCCAAGCGCGCCTAGAATTAGTGGCCCTCTTTGCCACGGTGAGGTTTCAGTTTTACTTTTGCAGTTGGTCTCTGTCTCCCTGTAAACATTTTTTTTTTTTTTGAATGAGCAGAATAGTTTACTACTTTCAGGCCCTTGTTTCTCTCGAAATGTCTTGAATGCAATAATAATCTGTTTCTTAAAAAGTCGCGCCCGGGTGTCCCCCCAGCCGCCGCATCCTTTCTTCCACTAGAGGGACACCTTCGGAAGTTTTTGTTCTACACAAGGACCGCCTGATAATCCAACCAAAGGAATTGTTCTATGTGGACATTCCTTCCCCCCCAACTTAATTATTAGAAAATGAAAATCAACCGTTATTCCATTACCCAGAAATAGTCACTGTAATACCATGAAATGTGTATTTTCAGTTGTTTTTTTTTCCCTCCTCACCGCACAATTCTTTTACCGATTTGAGATAGTAAGTGAGGCGGGTTTCCAAGTTTGTCACTGATATTTGACAAACCTCGAGCATACTATTTAGTATTCTACAGAATCCTTTTACATGGCTGATAATATTTCTGTAATGAGGATATACCACACTTATTTATCTAAGCCCTGATTAATGGACATTTAGTTTGTTTTCACCATCACCCCCTATTATAAATAATATTTCACTGAACATTTTTGCACATAAATTCAACCATGCTCTTAAGATATACTTAGAACGGATAATTAGTGGGATAAAGAGAACCAACATAAGGCTTTTCGTTACATTCATAGTGCAACATTGCCCTCTAGAAAGCCTGTACCAATCTACATTCACATCACCAGATGCAAGAGGATCTGTTTCTCTAGCTCATTACGGCTTAACCAGGATTTTACTTACATTTTGTCAAGGTTAAAACAACGTGTAATAATTCCTGAATGGGAAGGTTTGCCTGCAATTTTCTACAGGCAGAATTTCCTGTGAAACAAATATTAATCTCTCCAATTCTGAAAGTGACAGATGGAGCTTCAGGGAAGTTATACAACTTGGCCGAGACCACGGAGTTAGTTAGTATATTGCTTAGATTTAGTTCAGGACGTGGCAAGCAGGAACACACCATGTATTTAGGGTGTGCATGTGGGAGAGGCAGTGCTGAAGTTCAAACCTGATTCCCATGCTGTGGTGTGCAGAATAATGGCTCCTGAAAGATGTCCAAGTCCTAATCCCTGGGACCTGCAAATATGTTACCTTCTGTGGCAAACGGGACTCTGCAGATGTGATTTCAAAACGAGAAGATTATCTGGGATTATCCAGGTGGGGCCAGTGTAAATTACAAGCATCCAGAGAAGGGAAGGAGGGAGGCAGGAGGGTCAGAATCAGAGAAAAGGATGTGACAGTGAAAGCAGGTGTTGGAGTGATGTGGAAGAGACCATGAGCCAAGGAATGCAAGCTTTAAAAGCCAGAAAAGACAAGGAAATGAATTCTATCCTAAAACCTTCTTAAGGAGCATGCAGCCTTGCTAACCTATACTATAGACTTCTGCCCTCCAGAACTAGAAGATAATGAATTTATGTTGTTTCCAGCCACGAAATTCATGGCAGCTACTTACAGCAACAATGGGAAACATACACAGTCACTCACTATTTCCATGACACTGAGCTCTTAAGATATCCCCAGCAGACCAAAACCAAACAGAACAAAACAGAGTAGAGAATAGATAGTGAAGCAATAATTTTGGAAGGGCAGTGGTCGACATACACATAAAATTTAAATACTTGTGTAGATACATATACACACGAAGATATATTCACTCAATAAACACTTATTGGACACCTGCTACATGTCAGGCAGCGAACCAAATGCTGGAGGTTCATCAGTAAACAAAGCAGGTGAAATTTTTGCCACCATAGAATTTATCGTATTCGAGCGGGAGCTTGTGTACAAAAATGTTTATTCATCAGATCATTTTGTGAACTATCATTATTTCTCAGATATTGCTCCTAAATGTCCAAAGAAGGAGGCTAGTTAAAATCTCTTCATACATCTCTACTGAGCGGAATATCATATGGCTATTAAAAGGTGTATGTGGCAAGCTATCTCGTGCATGTTATTATATGCTGAAAAAAAGCAGTTACAAGACAATAATGTCTAGTACGGTCCCATTTGCCCAAAAACATTAGCAAAAAAACCAATGTTTTCCCGTGACTGCTTAGAAGAGCTCTGGAATTAAATCTCTTAGCAAAAGCGATTGTTCCTGGGGAGGCGAAATGAGTGGCTGGCATCGCAGTAAGACCTTTACTTTTCCGTTGATTCCCTTCCATGATGTTGGTCTTGCTTACCTTGAACATGTATTGCATGTGTAATAAAAATGAAGCCAAAACCAATTCCCAGGTGCTATATACATACTTCATTAGTGCTAAAGATGATACTCTTGTGAATTCGAGATTTAATATGTGGGTGGTGGGCAACACTTAACGTCAAAAGTTGGCATCTGGGGAGGCAGACATAAATTCTCACAGATTCTGTCTAGACTAAAATTTCAGTTTTTCCAGTGGGCAAACGTTTTCAACATAAGGTGACGGGACTCTTCTTTTCCCGGGCCTCTGTCGCCACAGTTCTCCTAAACTTTTTCTTATTTCTTAGGGTGTTCTGATCGCCACAGCCATCTCCCCTCCAGGTCACTTTGTGAGTTCCAGTTATTTTTTGCCCATCAGGACACAGGGCAGGTAGTTGGCCTTTGGCCTTTAGCATTGAGCTGGGAATAAGATTAAGCATCATTTTTTCCCTCTGCCCTGAGATAGAACCCAGCATATCTCAGTTAACCTTAGGTTGACCACGACTGTGATTTCTCTTAGCAACCTCAGCCTTTCTCATACCTATGCAGAATGTCTGCTAAATCCAGAAGCTGGATAAAAAGAGAATGTTTCCTGAGTTTAACCCTGTCCTAGGGCCAGAATACCTTTGAGTCTCTTAGAGTTTGCTTGTGGTGATTTAAGGGTTCAGGCTCTAAGTCAGAAAGACCTGGGCTGAAAACTCAGCTTAGGTACCTACTAGCTGTGTGACCTCATGCAAGTTACTTAACCTCTCTGAGTTGCCTCATCTTTAAAATGGGGGCTGATAATAGGAACTACCTCATGTGATGGGTAGAGAAGTTAACTGAGATGAAGAAAATAGCAGGACATGAACATTCAACCAATTTTAATTTAAAAACTTAATGACAACCATTTTATTTTTTATATGTTTATTTATTTTGAGAGAGAGAGAGAGAGAGACAGAGAGCGAGGGAGGGGCAGAGAGAGAGAAGACGGAGAGAGAGAATCCGAAGGAGGCTCTGGGCTGTCAGCTCAGATCGCGCTTGGGCTTGAACTCACGATCCATGAGATCTTGACCTGAGCCCAAATCAAGAGTCGGATGCTTAACTGACTGAGCCACCCAGATGCCCCAGTGACAACTGTTTTAAAACACTCTAACCCATTCTAAGACCTGAAGCACATGTATTCCTAAGGATTAAAACCAAACCTTCCCTCTTAATGCTGAGGAGCATTTGGTGCCTGGATCATCCCTGCCCTCTAACAAAGGGAAAGTTGCTAATCTTTGGGGTCCAGTTTCAAAATGTTTTAAAGATGATTATGAAAGGAAAAGAGAATATCAAGAGTTTTACGTAGGGGATAAAGAGGTTGCAGGTTGAGAACGTGATGGAAGATAGCAGTGTTGGGATGAAGAGCAAGCAAGGAGGTTTCTAGGTGGGGCCCAACGTCCTGGGACTGCCTCTCAGGGAAGTTGTCCAGCCCACCATCTGGAAGGGCGGAACTGAGAGGCGAGGTCTTTCAGGTCACGAGCCACAGTCTCGCTTGGCTAAGAACCTTCCATCCGGAGCCTATAACATCTCCCCCCCCCCCCCCCGCCCCCGAGTCTGTGTACTAGGGGTTGGGTTTACAACTCACCGCCCAGCTGAGACGACGCTTGAAATTACTGACAACACATAGAATTGCAATGCATCTGCTGTATTAAAATTTCATGGGGAAAGCAATTAGGAAAACCTAGAGGCTTAGATAATGTCTTAAAAATTAGATAACGTCTTACCAGGTAATGAACAGAAAGATATACTGAGCTAGAGTGTGTTTTTAATGATCGCGCAAGTTAGGACAGCTACTCACCTAGAGACAGGTGGGCAAGCGACCTAACCATGGCGACAACAACCAAGTCACGTCTATTGTGGGCTTGCAATGTGCAGACACTGTGGCTGGGGCGGGGCACATTGCTAACCACCATCCCGGCTCTACCTTGCTCTGTTCAGCCCTTTCCTCTCCCTTATTCGGGGCTGGGGGCTTTTTCTACTGCCATGATTCTCCTTTGAGTTCAAGGTGTCCTGGGGGCACAATGAGGTGGTGTCCACTAAGATCATAAGGTAGCTACTATTATTTTCCTTATTTTACACGTAAGGAGAAGAGGACATAGGAGGGTAAGGAGCTTGTCCATGGCCCCCAGGTGGGAGCAGGAGCAAATTCTACTTGACTTCGAAAACTGTGGACACCCCTGCTCCCCCTACTGCTTCCTTAGATGCCTAACAGGGGCAGGCCATGAATCACTGAGTCACTGAGTCACTTTGACTTGAACACGTGACTCATACGGTCCACATCCTTTCTATGCTTATACATCCCTTTAACATAAACTCAGAATACTCTTGGATCAATCCCTCCATGATGACAGTAGTAGATTTGTGTCTGTGGGTGGCAACCACACTTTAAAAAAATTTCTTGGGGCGCCTGGGTGACTCAGTCAGTTAAGCATCCCACTTTGGCTCGGGTCACGATCTCATGGTTCATGAGTTTGAGCCCCGCGTTGGGCTCTGTGCTGATGGCTCAGAGCCTGGAGCCTGCTTCAGGTTCTGTGTCTCCCTCTCTCTCAAGAATAAACATTTAAAAAAAGTAAAAACATATCTTTTTTTGTTATTTATTTTTGAGAGAAAGAGACAGATACAGAGACAGAGCATGAGTGAGGGAGGGGCAGAGAGCAAAGGAAACAGAATTCGAAGCAGGGTCCAGGCTCTGAGCTGTCCACACAGAGCCTGAGGCGGGGCTCAAACTCATGAACTGCAAGATCATGACTTGAGCCAAAGTCGAGCACTTAACCAACTGAGCCACCCAGGTGCCCTGCAGCCACATTTTTAAAAAGCTACTATGAATTCAGCAGCAGTTTCAAATAGATCTGTGGTATATTAAACCAGACAGCGTCTACGAGCATGTGCAAATTTTTAGTATATGACCTTGAGAGGCCTGTTACGATTCTGTCTGCGGGCAATGGATGGTACGCGTAGGAGGGAGGAAACCATTGCAATACCTACAGAGCTTTGCCGGGGACCTGAGGTCCCTGGGAGACCCACTGGTGTGTGTCACTTACATTAATTGTCTGAAAATGAAGTCACCTGTGTACTAACACTGTGTCATTATTCCACCGAGAGAAGACTTGTATTTGGTTAACTAATTATTACTCATAGAGGCACAGGGAATTTAATCATTAAACT
Source organism: Neofelis nebulosa (assembly GCF_028018385.1). Taxonomy (NCBI): domain Eukaryota; kingdom Metazoa; phylum Chordata; class Mammalia; order Carnivora; family Felidae; genus Neofelis; species Neofelis nebulosa. The sequence goes on from NC_080799.1 coordinate 33,730,729, forward strand.
AATCTCTTTTCTCAGAAATAAGGACTTTTGATGACTCTAATTAAAATAAAAATATTTTTACTGTTTGACAACAGAAAAGGAAAAAAAAAAGTAAGAATGAATCTGAACCTGAAAACCAATTACCTGCCCCTCTTTGCAAGGACATCAAGAAATGATAGTGGTTCTTATGGATTAGGCAATTAGCCTTTTGCAGGAATTTATGAGGAACCCCGAGGAAACTCTCCCATGGGGAAAAGAATATGTGAGTCAGGCAAATTTTGTGAAGTGTGTTTTTCTTATTTTTATTTATTTTTTTAAAATTTTTATTTTTTTTAACATTTATTCATTTTTGAGAGGCAGGGAGAGACAGAGCATGAGCAGGAGAGGGGCAGAGAGAGAGGGAGACACAGAATGTGAAGCAGGTTCCAGGCTCTGAGCTGTCAGCACAGAGCCCGACGCAGGGCTTGAACTCATCAGCAGAGAGATCATGACCTGAGCTGAAGTCGGCTGCTTAACCAACAGAGCCACCCAGATGACCCAGGTTTTTCCTTAATTTTAGAGACATTCCTTTTCCCTTACCGTCTTCTCCCTCTTAGAATGTATTCTGACAAGGAACAGAGGACTGGCTACATAGTTTGTGGGGTCCAGTGCAAATGAAAATTCAGGGCATCTTGTTAAAAAAGTAATGGGAATTTCAAGATGGCGACAGCAGAGCGTTCAACCAAGCCTGGGACCCTTCCGAGCTTGGGGTCCGGGTGGCTACGCAAGCCCTGACCATGGCGCTGACAAAGAGCTTTGACCTTGTGAATAATAATGATCTAAGAGCTGTTCGTCTTTGTCAGTAGGCATTGATGACGCTGTTGTAATCCATTTGCCTGACTTGGAGTTAGTGTCATGTGTGGGGAATGGAAAGTAGGGGTGGTGGTGGTGGGGCCATTTCCCTGGCATCTTGTTCATGAGGGGACTTACACATAGACTTTCAGTGTTTTCTCCATATGTGGTTCCACCTACAGTCTCATGGAAGCACAGACGGGGGAAGAAGCATAGGTAGAAGATGCTAAATATGGGTCCGATTATTGGACCACATTGCTCGTAGTGACCTATGACAATCTTTAATAAACCATGTCATTTTCCTATAGGAGTTTGTCATTGGAGTAGAGCATGTATACAGAATTAAATCTGTAAATTATAAATTACAATCAGCTATCATCCCAAGCATACATGCAAAAATATTATGATTGCCAAAATATCCTAATATCTGGCTGCAATCCATCCACCCCCCCCACCACCCCCCCGCAAAACCCTGTGGCTTTTTATTCATCAAAAACAATTGATTTTGTTAAGTGAAAAAAGCAAAGTACAATGTGATGTGTAAGAAATTTTTTGTGAGTGTAGTGCTTGAATATACATAAAGAAAGTCTGGCAGGATATATAAGAAGCTAAGGTTGTTGGTTTTCTATTGGAATTTTCAGATGGGAATGAGGAGGAACGGGAATTTTTTTCATTGTTTATCTTATATTTGTTGTTTTGAACTACATAGTTAAAAAACGTATTAAAAGTTAAACCTGGGGCACCTAGGTGACTCAGCCAGTTAAGGACCCCGGCTTCAGCTCAGGTCATGATCTTGTGGTCCATGAGTTTAAGCATCCGACTTCAGCTCAAGTCACGATCTCACAGTTCCTGAGTTCGAGCCCCACGTCAGGCTCTGTGCTGACAGCATAGAGCCTGGAGCCTGCTTCAGATTCTGTGTCTCCCTCTCTCTCTGCCCCTCCCTTGCTTGCACTCTGTCTCTCTCTCAAAAATAAATACACATTGAAAAAATTTTCTAAGCTAAATACAATTAACATAAATTAAAATTAAACGTAACAAAAAATAATACAAATAAGACATCAAATATGCATTGTGCTGTATTTTGGGGATAAAATTACTAATTTGTTAAATAAATGAAATTAAATTATAGCCTATTAAAAACATCCTGTAATTAGTGCTCCTGGGTGGCTCAGTCGGTTGGGCATCCGACTTCGATTCAGGTCATGATCTCAAAGTTGGTGGGTTCGAGCCCGGCATCAGGCTCTGTGCTGACAGCTCAGAGCCTGGAGCCTGCTTCAGATTCTGTGTCTCCTCCTCTCTCTGTCCCTCCCATGCTTATGCTCTGTCTCACTCTGTCTCTCAATAATAGGTAAACGTTAAAAAAAAAATCTGTAATTATTTTTTCATGGCCTGGTCTTTTCCTGACCTCTGAGATGCTTAATTTGGACTTTACTTCTTCTATCTGCCTAAGAAATCCCATGGGGTGAAGGTGCTTTCTTAGTAAAAAAAAAAAAAAAAAAAAAATGGACTCAGGAAATTCAAAGTTGATTCATTTCAAAAGTGGAATTTATTATTATTTAATGTAAATATATAATGTAAATATGTTTAATGTAGTTTTACCTGCACAGGGAGATAGGATATAGAGCCCTGATATTTAGAGTGAGGCATTATGTTTAGAAGTCAAGACATGTACTTGGAACAACAGAAAGGAGGAAATAATTTGATAGTTTACCTATCCTTTCGGTGGGAGAAATGAACTTGTGGAAGAGCTTATTCATGGGAATTACTCTTTAAGACAAATAAATCACAAAGCAGGTTCTCGTCCTGCTCCTAATGCCAGTAGCCTCCGGCTGAGAAACCTGTGCATTAAGAAGCATCCAGGGACGCCTGGGTGGCTCAGTCGATTAAGCATCCAACTTCGGCTCAGGTCATGATCTCGCGGCTCATGAGTTCGAGCCCCGCATGGGGCTCTGTGCTGGCAGCTCAGAGCCTGGAGCCTGCTTCGGATTCTGTGTCTCCCTCTCTCTGCCTCTCCCCTTCCTGTTCACACTCTGTCTCTCTCTCAAGAAAAATAAACATTAAAAAAGAAAACAGAAACATTAATTCCCCACCTGGTGGAAGCATTGAGGGCCAAAGGTTCTTTGTCCTAACCTCTAAGACTTGCTCTCAGAAGAAGCCTGTCACTTCTTGGGGCTAGCCACGTGTAATTAGAATGGACATATTTGGCGGTTGGCAAATCCCCACAGTGGTTTCTTGGCTATCATCGTGTGCCTGGGCCGGGCTGGCGGACTAATTGGCTTCATCAAGGGATCTCCATGCTCCACATTCTCCAGATATTTCCTCTTGGCCACGTTTGTTTCTTGGGAGAAGAATCCACCCGTATGTTACCAGCTTCCAGAGCTCTGGGACTTTGGCCAGGAGGTTGCTGCAGAGGAAAATCTAATAGTGGTCATGCCTTGCCTTTGGCTTTAGTGGAGCTGTTCATTTCTACTTTAATACACTTCTTCCGGTCTGAGGTAGTTTTCATACATATAATTTCTCCTTTTTAGGAGTTTATTTCAAACCTGGAATGGATGTTGGATTTTATCAAATAGTTTTCAGCATGTCTTGATACAATCATGATGTTTTCCTTTGATCTGTTGAAGAACTATGTTGAATTCTCGATTTCCTAGTATTAATCCATTCTTGATTTCCACAAGTATTTTAGTTAATTAGCTAACAGCACATTTGGAAAGCAGTGTATCTGTGGGGGGTAACCATGGTAACCAAAAGACTCTCCAAGCCAAGGTGGTTCAGCCCAATGGTCCTGGCTGGCAAAAGCATGGGGTCTGGAAACAGGAAGCCATGTCTTGGAATCCAGTTTCTGCATCGTACCAACTTCATGGCTGTGGGCAAGTTTCTTGAGCCTCAGTCTTTCCACTTGTAAAATGGGAATACAGGAATGAAAAGTAAATCATAAGACTATTTTGAGTGTTAACCGAGTTAACCTGACACATGGTCATAGCTTGGCAAATATTGGGCAAAGGATTTCTTTTTAATTTTTATTTAAATTTTTTTTATTATACATTTATTTATTTTTGAGAGACAGAGAGAGCGCACAAGCAGGGGAGGGGCAGAGAGAGAGGGAGACACAGAATCTGAATCAGGCTCCAGGCTCTAAGCTGTCAGCACAGAGCCTGACATGGGGCTCAAACCCATGAACCGTGAGATCGTGACCTGAGTGGACTGAGCCCCCAGGCGCCCCAGGGAAGGGTATTTTTGAATGAAGTAGATGCTGAGAAGAGCAGAGCAATTTGGTAACCATGGATGTCAAAAGTCAGTGTGTAGGTAATTTTTTAAGTGTGAGCTGCAGCTTTAAATAACTATATTTCATATCAAAATGTCAAGACTCTGAGAAAACCCATATTTCTCTTCCAATCTTTTTATTCACCACCCATTTTAGTCCAAACACCAGTTACATATTAAATTATATTATTAAAATTAAATAAAGAAAATATATTTGGATGAAACTTTTTCTTACTTCTTTCCCCAGCAAAATTACTATGGCCCCAAAGAACGAAGATTGTAATGAAATAAATGGAAATTGAATATTAACTTTGTGAATTTATTTTGAGTTAGCAATAAATCCAAGGGAAGGAACTGAAGAATAAATGTATAGATTCAATTTAGTTAAAATATAGATGCATTCTGGATTCTATGAGTGTATGTGTATTGTATTTGTATCGATCTATATGTAATATAGACCAGTGAGTTTGTGCTTTGCCAAAAGGTAGCACATAGAGTACATGTGAATACAATTGCAAAAAGTTAATCTTGATGTGTGTGCCTGTGACAATTAGTATGTTTTGTTGATTTGGTTCTAACTGACCAGCATTAATGCAGATTTCTACCTTGATGGGATCAGTAATAGATCATGTAGACTTTGTCATCTTTTCATATCCTATTCTTGAATATAGTTAGTGTTTACTATCTTTTTGGGATGCGAGCAATTGCTTGTTTATTTTGATGAAGGAAATAAATTACCTTCCCATAATATCGGAGTGAGTCCCTCATCTCATTAGATAACGGAATTTAAAAGACTCCGAAATGATTCCAGACTAGTTAATAGCATCTTAATTATCTCACATCATTTCAGGAGAAACAAAACATCCCTCTGGGGTATACTTTGTCTTGGTAGGAATAATGACTGATGAAGGTCTAGGGAATAGGCGTGTATTAATGTATCAAATTCTTCAAGAAGAAACACACAACTCAATCAGATGTGTTGCCTGAACTCCTGCAAAGTGGCTTGTTGGAGGTGAGGGGGACAACACGCATTAACAGGAGGAAGAGGGACAACACATGTCTGGGACAGAGTAGACAAGGCCAGTAAAGGAACTGGTTTCCTCTCCCGTGGAGCACGATCGGACAGTTGAATTCTCTAGGAAGAGTTTCCCTTACAGGGTGAGGGGAGGAAAGAAGTAAGAGAAAGCCTGTCGCAAATTGATCGAGGGCAGGAGTGAATCATGTTTCCACTCAAACTCTGAGCCTGACAGACACACTACCAGGGCCAGGCACGATGGCTTTGGCATCGCTGCTCATGTCTCCAGATGCTCAAGCACATAGGAAACCAACTGGCGTACGAAAGTAGAGCGATCTCAAAATCGTAGGATCAAACTCAACAATCAGAACAAGACTCGCTGGGGGCGCCTGGGTGGCTCAGGCGGTTAAGTGTCCGATTTCCGCTTAGGTCATGATCTCACCGTCTGTGGGCTCGAGCCCCTGCTTCGGATCCTCTGTCCCCCTCTCTCTGTTCCCCTCTCTTTGTGCTCCTCCCCCACTTGTACTCTCTCTCTCTCTCAAAAATAAGTAAACATGTAAAAATTAAAAAAAAAAAAAAAGAACAAAAATCGCCTTGCGAACTAGGGGTGTTGCAAGAAATTTTAGGATATGTCTCATATTTTAGGATATCTCTGAAGTATATTTTAACACAATTCTTTGGAGCATTACATTTGGAAACATTACATTTGCGGGTGATATTAAAGAGGAAAGAGGTGGAGACTGGAAGGATTGTATGGAGAGAAAATCCACACTGGATAAATGAAAATCTGCAGTGGACACAATTGCTATACAGAACACAGTTGTCTGTTTTGGAAAATGGAATCAGAGCAGTGTGAGACGTGTTTAAAAATTTCTCCCCAAACCCAAAGGGAGAGGACAAAGACATGAACACAGACTTAAGAAAAGATCAAAGAAATGCAGACTAGAGGGAGAAGAATGAGAAGAATTTCAGAAGGAGCAAACAGCACATAGAGACGGAATCATTCAAAGGAATAATAGAGATGCCTTTTTTTTTTTTAGCTGAATAATGTTAAATTTATGGTTTACCGAGCACAGGCCAAAACAAACTTATGAAAATAGACTAGCAAAGAGTATAACCCACATAGCATCAAGGCTAAGAGGGTTTTATGCTTGATTCTTTTCCACAGGTGTCAAATAGAAGGAGTTTGCAGAATCATACTGCCATACGTTAGACAGTGACTGTAAGTTGTACCCTGATTCCAGAGGGTGTAAACATGTGATAAAATGTTCATTTTCAAATCAATCAAACAGGCTATTTTTATGAAATGTTTGAATTTTTTTTTGAGAGAGAGAGGGAGAGAGAGCATGTACATGAGCAGGGAAGGGGCTGAGGGGGAGAGAGAGAGAGAGAATCTTTTTTTTTTTTTTTAACATTTACTCAGTTTTGAGAGACAGAGAGGGACGGAGTGTGAGTGGGGGAGGAACAGAGAGAGAGGGAGACACAGAATCCGAAGCAGGCTCCAGGCTCTGAGCTGTCAGCACAGAGCCTGACGTGGGGCTCGAACTCAGGAACTGTGAGATCGTGACTTGAGCTGAAGTCGGATGCTTAACTGACTGAGCCATCCAGGTGTCCCTAGGGAAAGAGAAAATCTTAAGCAGGCTCCATGGAGCAGGGCTAGATCTTATGACTTTGGGATCATGACCTAAGATGAAATCAAGAGTCAGACACTTCATCAACAGAGCCACCCTAGCACCCCAAAATGTTTGAATGTTAAGAAGAAAAAGAATATGATGGGCATTCAGACAGGATAAAAGACTACTTACTTAGGAAAAAAAATAAGGCTAAGATATTTCTTATCTGCAAAACCAGTGATCAAAGGTAAGGATCTGGCTCCTCTCTTGTTCATGTGGGAAGGCAACAGACAATTTCAGACATGATCAAGATGTATATCTTTTTATTAAAAATATTTATCTTTGAGAGAGAGAGAGAGCACAGGAGGGGAGGTGCAAAGAGAGAGAGGGACACAGAGGATCTGAAGAGGACTCTGCACTGAGAGCAGAGAGCCCGATGTGGGACTCAAATTTATGGACCTCAAGATCATGCCCTGAGCCAAAGTCCATCACTAAACCAACTGAGCCACCCACGTGCCCCAAGATGTATATCTTAACATACACTTCCTGAAAGTATTTACCATCATACTCCAGACAACTGGAAAATCAAAGTATAGAAATGAAGAATGTGGAACTGAAGGTATAAAATAACTGCTTACACGAAGTCTAAATTAATCCTAATATAGCTATAAAACAATGGAAATGTTTAAAGAATCTATAAAGTGAAGCATATAATGTATAAATGTATTAATTAGGGTTCTCTTGAGAAAAGAAACAAATGAGGTGTGTGTATGTGTGTGTGTGTGTGTGTGTGTGTAGATTCTAAAAAGATACAGGAAAGTCAATGGTATAATTCCAGTCCGAAGGCTGGCAGCCTGGAGATCCAGGAGAGTGGATGATGTAGACGAGGTCTAAAGGCAGTCTGCTGGAGACTTTTCTCTACTCATGGGAAGGTCATTCTTTTTGTTCTATTTAAGTCTTCCTGATATTATGGATGGCAATCTGTTTTCCTCTATTAAGATGTTAATCTTGTCCAAAATTACCCTTGCAGAAACACCTACAATAATGTTTGATGAAATATCTGGGTACCCGATGGTAAAGTTGACACATACAATGAACCATTACAGTAAATAAAAGTACTTTAATGATGATAACCAAGATCTAAGATGACAAATTAAATCCATAATGCTGGGAAACATTGAGGACAGGAGTGAAGGAAAGAGGGGCATACACAGTGGTGTGCTGGTAAACCAGCTCTCCGCAAAAACAAGTACTAAAATGTCACTAAATGTAGAGGTAAGAAGAGATGTGTATAGTCAGCTGTTGTGAGTCAGTTCAAGGTGCCTCCAGCACATCCTATCCACGCCCATGCACATATGTCGAATTTTCACCTACTTTATCTCTCATCTATGCTTCATTTTCAGTTTGCGTTTGTCTAATAGATCTTCCTCTATTATTTTAATCTGCCTTTTTGGTATATACATTATAAGCAAAATAGAGTTTTCATTTATTTATTTATTTTTAAATGTTTATTTATTTTTGAGAGAGAGACAGGCAGACCACAAGTTGGGGAGGGGCTGAGGGAGAGGGACACAAAGAATCCGAAGCAGGCTCCAGGCTGTGAGCAGTCAGCACAGAGCCCAACACGGGACTAGAACTCATGAAGCCTGAAATCACGACCTGAGCCCAACTTGGACACTTAACCAACTGAGCCACCCAGGTACCCCTAGAGTTTTATTTTTAATAAACCTTATTTGAAACTTCTTTTAGGAGCGCCTGGGTGGCGCAGTCGGTTAAGCGTCCGACTTCAGCCAGGTCACGATCTCGCGGTCTGTGAGTTCGAGCCCCGCGTCAGGCTCTGGGCTGATGGCTCGGAGCCTGGAGCCTGTTTCCAATTCTGTGTGTCTCCCTCTCTCTCTGCCCCTTCCCCGTTCATGCTCTGTCTCTCTCTGTCCCAAAAATAAATAAAAAACGTTGAAAAAAAAAATTTAAAAAAAAAAAAAAAAAAAAAAAAAGAAACTTCTTTTAGGGGCGCCTGGGTGGCTTGGTCGGTTAAGCGTCCGACTTTGGCTCAGGTCATGATCTCACGGTCCGTGAGTTCCAGCCCTGCGTTGGGCTCTGTGCTGACCGCTCAGAGCCTGGAGCCTGTTTCAGATTCTGTGTCTCCCTCTCTCCCTGCCCCTCCCCTGTTCATTCTCTGTCTCTCTCTGTCTCAAAAATAAATAAATGTTAAAAAAAAAAAAAAAAGAAACTTCTTTTAAAACCTTATTTGAAATTCCTAACCATTTGACAGGGAAGTGTAACCCATTTATATTTATTGGCAATGTCAGCATGTTTGGTCTTTTTTTTTTTTTTTTATTTTTTTTTTATTTTTTTTTATTTTTGGGACAGAGAGAGACAGAGCATGAACGGGGGAGGGTCAGAGAGAGAGGGAGACACAGAATCGGAAACAGGCTCCAGGCTCCGAGCCATCAGCCCAGAGCCTGACGCGGGGCTCGAACTCACGGACCGCGAGATCGTGACCTGGCTGAAGTCGGACGCTTAACCGACTGCGCCACCCAGGCGCCCCTTTTTTTTTTTTTAATTTGAGTACGGCTGAGACATAATGTTATATTAGTTTCAGGTGTACAACATAATGATTCAACAAGTTTATACATTACTATGCTCACCACAAGTGTAGTTACCAACTACCATCCATGTAGTTACCATACTATTACAATATCATTGACTGTATATCTTATGGTATGCCTTTTATTTTCATGACTTAATCATTCCATAATTGGAAGCCTCCAACGCCCCTTCACCCATTTTGTCTATCCCTCTATCCCCCTTCCCTCTGGTAACCATCAGTTTGTTCTTTGTGTTTATAGGTCTGATTCTGCTTTCTATTTGTTTAATTAATTTGTTTTGTCTTGTAGATTCCACATATAATGAAATCATATGGTATTTGTTTTTCTGTGACTTATTTCACTCAGCATAATGCCTTTGAGGTCCATCCATATTGTCGCACATGGCAATAGCTCTCCCTTTTTTACGGCCAAGTAATATTTCATTGTACATGTTAACCCATTTAGTCTTATATCTGATATTTTGTTTTATGATTACTGCTTTTGTACTTTATCCTTCAAAAATTGATTTTCATTGCCTCTTTTTCCCTACTCTATAATCTTTAGGGTTTTCTAATTTTCCTATAACGCAGTTTTCTACAGTGTTCTTTCTGTTTTAAACTGTCTCCAGTGTGGATTTTAATTCTCCTATTAGAGTTTAGATTTCCTTAAATTCTTTAAAAATTGTATTTGGCTTTTTCCCCTGCATTTTTGCCTTCATCTCTTATGGCCTCCTACTTTTGTTTCATAGAGGACTCTTGATTTTCTATCTATCTATCTGTCTTCCTTTAAATTGATCAATATAAAATTAATTGCAATTTTACCAATATTTAAAAAAAAATTACGTCCATGTCTTTTAGAAGATGATCATTAAGTTCTGTTTTTCCTCTAAGTCTTTAAGGTAATGTTCTCTTTCCTTATGCTTTAGTACCTTTTTATAGCCTCAAATGTGAATCATAATTTTAAGGTTTTTGCACCATTTAATTAACTATTCCACCTAAATATTTCTGATGGATAATAAGATTTTTGATATTTTATGATGATGTATCATGGATACTGAGTTGCAGAGCACTTAAAGAAAAGTACATTCTGTATGTCTTTGAAGTCCTGGAATAAAAGTAGCTTTAAAATAACTCATGATATATAGGACTGATTTTTATCTACTTACAAGAAAGTATAGATATAAGAGGGATTGTTAGAAATGTATGTAGATGAAAACAAAATGGCCTCATTTTATTAGTAATATTTATTAAATCAGAAAAATTAAGTTTTATTTTAGCCTTTCCCAAAACCCTATTCAAAGTTTGATATTTTAATATAATTCATAAGATTTAGGGTTTAACAATAATAAAAGCAAGTTGGATATTTACAAACTTGTTTAGTGAAGAAATCTCAGACAAAAACAACCCACCAACTTATTCAAAGTGGTCTTGCCTCGGGGCGCCTGGGTGGCGCAGTCGGTTAAGCGTCCGACTTCAGCCAGGTCACGATCTCGCGGTCCGTGAGTTCGAGCCCCGCGTCAGGCTCTGGGCTGATGGCTCGGAGCCTGGAGCCTGTTTCCGATTCTGTGTCTCCCTCTCTCTCTGCCCCTCCCCCGTTCATGCTCTGTCTCTCTCTGTCCCAAAAATAAATAAAAAACGTTGAAAAAAAAATTAAAAAAAAAAAAACAACAAAAAACAAAAAACAAAGTGGTCTTGCCTCTTCCTGCCTTTCTCAGGAACAGTGAATTTCAAGTGCATTAGCACCAGAAATTTATGAATATACAAATATCTATGCTCATGCATCAGACTGAGCAAGCCCCTAGTTACAGTGGAACAGCTTTATATTTCATATAAGATGTATGCAGCTTTCCAAATGTTGTTTGTTTCTAAATGTTCCTATAGAGGAATGTGAGAGATGTCTATTTTTACAGTCTTAGAAGGCACATACATTTTCGGCTCCGGGAGTGAGAAACACCTGGTGGGGTAAAAAGAGCCAAAGATACTCCATTTGGTCTTCAGAACAGCTATCAATATTCCACAAGAGCACCTGTGCTGAGAATTAGCCCGTTTTTGCTCTCAGACACCCTACTGCATGATTCTCCTTCTTGTTGCCAGTGTGCAGGCGAGGGGTGCTTCATTAACAGGTCTTGAGTTAAATATCATTCTAATATAGCTGCAGGGATTTCTGCCCACATGCACTTGGTGAACGTGACCCAGAAGTTCCTCTTAATTCACTGCTTTGATGTAGTTCAGTATCTAAAGTGACAGTGGGCTTTAGGGATGGAACGTGTACCTCAGTCATGTACATCTGGATTGAGGTCCACTGTTGGCCTTAATTAACAGTGTGGCCTTGGTAAGTCACATAGCGCACCATTTATTAAGAGATTTGTCTTAAGTTAGAGTCCCCACAAGTAGACACCGAGAAGAGGATCCTTGTGTGTATCAGCAAGGGTTCAATCAGAGCAGGAGAACCACAGAGAGTAATGCGGAGAAAGGGACTTATTAGAGGGCTGAAAAGTGGGACAACTGAGAAATTATAACCAGGAACCCTTTATTCTGAGTCTCTGTTGCCTTATCTATAAATGTGAGATAATGATACCTTCCTTTGAAAAATGCTAAACACTGCAGATTGAGTGCTCAAAAAAGTAAATTTCCTTACACAGCTAAAGCAAGCTCTAGGCAAAGCCATTAACTAGGTCATTGGCTCCAAGAATTTCATTTTGCAGACTGACACAGTAACTTTAAAACATGGTGAAAGTTATGAGCGGCTGCCAACCTTTTATTTTGCCAAGTTAGGACATTAGATAAGCAATTACTAACTATGATCACCATCAAGTAAAAAAAGAAATGACATTTTAAAACAAAAAAAAATGTAGGAGGGCCATTTCTTATTGTCAATCTTAGCAACACTGAAGGATTACACTGCCAATTTAGCTCTATAATGACATGTTCTTTTTTTTTTTTTCCTTTTACCACAGCTCAGCGAACAACGTCATGGGCAGGCATTTGTACATAAGTGCATCTTGAGAACAACGGAACTGAGCAACACCCCATGGTAGTCTCTTCTCCAGTTACCTGCATCCCTATTTCTCTGTGCTTCCTCCTCATTGGTTTGCAAGTTGCCCTTTTTCCTCCTCTGGAAGGAATCGCACTGTGATAATCACTGTTTCCCATCCTCCCCCCTCTTCCTGGACACCTAAAAGACTACAGTTCCCAGGCTTCTGTGGTTGGGGAAGCCATGTGACTAATTCTGGCCAATGGCTTGAGAGTAGGCGTGTCCTCTGACACTAGGGTGAAAGCGTTTAAAGGCTGTGTGTGATTCTCCGTGTTGTTTCTCTGTCCATAGTGAATCATCTGTTGGAAGTGCCATGGGAAGTAGTTACCACGTGGAAGGCAGCTTCCCCGGAAAGCTGCCCAGACTCAGGGCTTTGCAGGAACAAGAAATAAACTTGCATAAAGCCCCCGAGATTTGAGTTTTGCTTACTACTAGAGCTTAACTTGGTCTGCTAACTATCCGACACCAGCACCATCAGCGGTTGGACACAAGCAAGCTCGCATCTGATTTTGTTAATTACTACACAGAAATAAATATCAGTCTGGAAAGAAAATAATATACGATTTTCAATTTTTAAGAACTCTGATAGCTTCTTCTATCTGATCCATAACAGGGAAGCTATGTTGAATTCTTCTGTTAAAGATCTAAATTAAAATCAAGTAAGTTGATGGAAAAAAAAAATTCAGCCATCCTTGAATCTCCTTTATTACTGACCAGATGTGTTTTTATTTTTTTATTTTATTTTATTTTTTTTAATTTTATTTAAAAAAAAAATTTTTTTTTTTTAACATTTATTTATTTTTGAGACAGAGAGAGACAGAGCATGAACAGGGGAGGGGCAGAGAGAGGGAGACACAGAATCTGAAACAGGCTCCAGGCTCTGAGCTGTCAGCAGAGCCCGACGCGGGGCTCGAACTCACGGACCGCGAGATCGTGACCTGAGCTGAAGTCGGACGCTTAACCGACCGAGCCACCCAGGCGCCCCCAGATGTGTTTTTAAAGCTGCTTTGTTTCTGGGAATTCTCAGAGAATCTGGATAAGTATCTTCCCTCTGGCTTTTTCTCCTGGGTCTTGTTATTCTTTTAAAGTTCTGGTTACCTAAGGTGCCATAGAGCAGGATATGTTGCTTTCTGTTGTTTTCAAACGGTGCAATGGACACTTCTCTTGTTAACTTGATTCAAGCTAGCATCCAAGCCCATTTGGATATGTAGAAGATTTTAAATTGTTGATTACTGCTTATTTGTTCTTTAGGCATTTATGTGCATCTACTTACTGAATTCTGGCCTCTGTAAAAACAGATGAAAGATGGCAGGTTTGTGTCTGAACGGCGGCTGCATTCTCACATCCTCCTAACTATGGTCCAGTAAAAAGAGTGTGCTTTTCCTCCTAGTTTGGAGCAAATTCTGAGAGTCACCATAACATTCTGGTCAGAGGAATAGAATCGTGCTTATTGGCCAGGACTCAGTCACATGTTTACTCCTAAACCAATCATCTGGGGACAGAAGTCAGGAAATCACACTACAAGGGCAGCCTGCCTATTTTTGTTAATAAAGTTTTATTGGAACACACCCACATCCATTCGTTTAGAATGTTGCCTACGGCTGCTGTGATGCTACAATGGCAGAGTTGAGTAGTTGTAATGGAGACCATATGACCCACAAAGTCTAAATGTTTATTGTCTGGCTATTTACAGAAAAAGTTTGCCGACCCTAGGGCCAGGGATGTATTAGTTTTCTCTGGCTGCCATAACAAAATCACAGACCGAGTGAAAAGCAGAAATGTATTGTCTTACGATTCTGGAAGCTAGAAGTCTGAAGTGTCCGCAGATTGATTTCTTCTGAGGCCTCTCTCCTTGGCTTGTAGATGGCTGTCTTCTCTTTTTATAAGGATGCCAGTCATATTAAAATAGGTCCTATCCTAAGGACCTCATTTTAAATTAATGACCTCTTTAAGGACCCTATCTCCAAATGCAGTCACATTCCGAAGTCCTAGGGGTTGGGACTCCAACATATGAATGGGGGAGGGGGGCACAGTTCTGCCCACAAGGAGAAGACCATGGGCTCTGACTGGCTGTGGATGGGTGACATGTTCCACTGTGAGGGGATGGCTGAGAACCAGGAGAGGTGATTTTCAAGCGGAAACCAGAATGTTATCACCCAAATACAGGAGAATGGATGCTGCTGGGTAAAAAAAAAAAAAAAAATGTCCGGTGGGGCACTTGGGTATCTCAGTCGGTTAAGCCTCCTACTTTGGCCCAGGTCATGATCTCATGGCTTGTGGGTTCAAGCCCTGCCTTGGGCTCTGTGTGGGACAACTCAGAGCCTGGAGCCTGCTTCAGGTTCTGTGTCTCCCTATCTCTCTGCCTTCCCCTGCTTGTACTCTGTCTGTCTCTCTATCACTCTCAAAAATAAATAAACATTAAAATTTTTTTTAATTAAAAAAAAATTACCCAGTGATATATTACCATTGCTTTGAATCCTCTAGAAGAGGAAAATGTATGGGTCCAGTGAAAAGAACTCTGAACAAAAAATTCATGTTTGGCTATGGGTGAACTGACATGCTGTACAGATAATGAACCAAAATAATATGTGAGAGGAAAAAATATATACAACTATCTTCAAATGCAAAACAAAACAGCAAAACTGAAAGCCATAAACCCCAAATCATTTTTTTTTTTTTTGCCACACAATTTTGAACTATTGTCTATGAAAAGTGTGGCATTAAAGATAAAGAGAAGGGGCGCCTGGATGGCTCAGTCGGTTAAGCGTATGACTTCAGCTCAGGTCATGATCTCGCGGTTTGTGGGTTTGAGCCCTGCATCGGGCTCTGTGCTGACAGCTCAGAGCCTGGAGCCTGCTTCAGATTCTGTGTACCTGCTTTCTGCCCCTCCCCAACTCATGCTGTCTCTCTCTCTCTCTCTCTCTCAAAAACAAATAAACCTGGGGCGCCTGGGTGGCGCAGTCGGTTAAGCGTCCGACTTCAGCCCGGTCACGATCTCGTGGTCCGTGAGTTCGAGCCCCGCGTCAGGCTCTGGGCTGATGGCTCGGAGCCTGGAGCCTGTTTCCGATTCTGTGTCTCCCTCTCTCTCTGCCCCTCCCCTGTTCATGCTCTGTCTCTCTCTGTCCCAAAAATAAATAAAAAACGTTGAAAAAAAATAAAAAAACAAACAAACAAATAAACCTTAAAAAAAATTTTTTTTTTTTAAAGATGAAGAGAAAATGGAAAGTGTACAAGATGAAGTGTTCACAAGTTGCAGATTTATATGAATTACATGGATCTCTGCCAGGACTCAAAGTTCGTGTGATCAAGTTAGCAGCAGTTCTCATAATGGTAGACATGGAGCGGCATACTGCCAAAAAAGAAAAAAAAAATCAGGCAAAAGGTACAGTTTGCTACGTCTGGGAAAGGAATTCGTGAGCCAAAAAGCCAAAAAGGGAGAAACAAGAATGACTCAGTTCCCAGCCGCTTGTTTTCTTCACAGTCTCTAGGAAGAAAATCATCCAAATAATTAGGAACGAGCCAGCGTAGATATTCTAGAAGTGTGGTCCTCAGAACATCAGGATCAGCATTACCTGGGACTTGTTAGAAATGCAGGTCCTCAGAATGGCCAAATCTGGAACTCTGGGGGTGGGGCCCAGTGATCTGTTTTAATAAACCCTCCAGTGAGACTGAAGCATGCAAAGTGTGAGAGTCACTGAGCTAGAGAATTCAGTCACAGTCAGAATGAAGTCTTTAAGCCCAGGATCGCTGTATCAGTTAAGGGAAGGTTCATCAGCTGCAAAGAAAAGATAACCTAAATAACAGTGGCTTAAATATGATAGATGTTTATTTTTCTTGTGCATGGAAGTCCAGAAGTAAGAGTTTAGGACTGATAGTGTGGCTTCATGGCCAGTGAGGACCTATCTTCCATATATATATATTTGGCTTCAGTAAAATGTAGGCCTTCATAGTCAAAGTGTCTCATGGTTCAAAATGGCTGCTGGAACCCTGCAAACGTATAAGCTTTTCCAAGCAAGAAGTAGGAAGCAAGGGGGAAAAAGAAACAGGAATCTCCTGGATGAATCAGCCTTCTTTTTTTTTTTTTAAGTTTATTTATTTATTTCTGATAGAGAGAGAAAGAGAGAGAGAGGGAGGGAGAGGGAGAGAGGGAGCACACAAGCTGAGGAGGGGCAGAGAGAGAGAGGGAGACAGAATCTGAAGCAGGCTCCAGGCTCCAAGCTGTCAGGACAGACCTTGATGCGGGGCTGGAACTCATGAACTATGAGATCATGACCTGAGCCAACATCAGATGCTTAACTGACTGAGCCTGGGTGAGAAGGCACCCCAATTAACCCTTCTTTAAGTTTCCCTGGAAACTCCATCCACCAACTTATTCTTATATAATACTGACTAACTTTAGCGGTGAGAGAGGTCAGGAAACACTCCTTCTGCTGGTCACATTGCCACATGAAATAAATTTGAGGTTCTTTGAGTAGAAGAGAAGTAAAAATGGGAAGGCAGCCAGTAGTCTCTTCTATAGTTGCAAATGGACAGCCTCAGGGCTTTATAATCTGGGAAGGGGGAGGAGTGTCCAGGGAAGGTGTTCTTTCCCTTTTAGAAGAGAGTGGCTCACCTCTCGACTTGCCCAGAGGGTTAATAAATATTTGAATGGAGAGATTTGCAGAAGAAATTTTAGGGGAGAATTACAGACCTGAGGTGGGGTGAACCAGATCAAGAGCACTCCTTCAGGGTGTCAGTTAAAGGATTTTGCCACCTGCAAAGGGTCCGTGTGTTTAGATGGCTTCCTTTTGCAACTCCAAGGAGAGCCCTAGCGGTGAGGACTTTAAACATTACCTTCTCATATTGAGGTTTTCTTCTGCAACTGACCTGGCTCTTCAGGAAAGAAGGTCACGACCTGCACGCTTCATGGTGGTGGCCTTGGGGAGAATGAAGGGCTTTGCAATAAGGGGAAGAGAAGGGTTTCAGAGCAGACAGACTTCGGAGTGACCATAACGTACCCCATGTACTTGGGGCCAAAGAGTGCCACACATATTTCTCATGGTACATGAGATAACTTCAGATGACTTCTAGAAATAACATCAATAGCACTTAGAGAAATGAACTCAGTTGGATCCACTGACAAGCACAGTCTTTGCCCTTCTACTTTTCCTCCTTTTCTCTGCCTGGTGCATGGGTGTGACAGCTGGAGCTCTAGCAGCCATTTTTGACCATGAGGTGACAGCGAGGAAGGAAGCCATCTACTAAGGATACCAGGGGAGAAAGAAAGCAAAAGCTCGATTTCGTGATGTACCTCTACTTCTAGCCTTGGTCTCTCTATCTGTGGACTTCTTTTGTGTATGGAAAAAATAAATAAACCTTGAATTTGTTTAAGCCTCTTGTATCATTAGGGATTTGCACGAGTCGCTGAGTGTGGTTCTTAACTGGTAAGAGACATCTTCTGCTATTCAGGAGTGTGATGTGCCTGTAGGCACATTAACTGGGTTGTAATTAATATGAAAAAACTACAGTTTTTTTTTTTATTAGGCGGGAATTAGACTCTAACATTATGCTAGTCAGATCAGCAATAGGCGTTCGTAGTGCGCTCTGAAGATAGCCGCAGGGAGTTGTTACCCTGATAGGAGGTGACACTTGGCGTTGTGGCCAGGATCCTGGTGGCAGCTGCAGGATCAGGGCTCTGTCTGTGATTTGCTAGTTGTTTGAGAGGCCGTGCAAATGCGGGTGAACTGGTAATAACATTCAGGCTGCATTGGAGAGGCTTTCAGGCATAAAATGAGATGATTTCCTTAAGGAGAAGTTGTGCGCGTCAGTGGGAGAAGCAGGCCGCAGAGGCACTTGAGTAGAGACACCTGTACAGCAAACTGGGACTAAAGTGTAATGAAGAACCCATCGTAGGTATCCAACCTGTGGCCGGGTTCCTTCTTCTGCAAAGCAGGGAAGGCGAGCTCAAATTACGTTAGGCGGAGAGGGATAAGTGGACTTAGCTTCTAGCACTCGTTGTCAAGTGCTTCTCATGCATTCTCTACAGAGTGCCTAAGTCTAAAGGCTGTCTGGGGGGGGGGGGGTGACGGGTGATAACGAGTACAAGATTGAGAAACACTGGTGTATCTGGTGTGGTAGCTTACGTTATCGGCCCCAATTCTTCACTCTGGCCCGTTTTTGGCTTGGGGTTCAGCCGTATCATTCGCTCTGGCCAATGGGATGTTGGGGCCTGGGGTGTGAGCAGAGGCTTGCAATGTGGCTGGGCGGCGGGACCTGTCCTCTTGTGTCCTAGTGGCCATGAAACCACTGGCCCTTCAGTTTTGACCCCTGGAGCCAAGCTGAACTGAACCTACAGTCTGAAGCAGAGACATGCAGTCAATTGCGGCTGGGATCAGCCAGAGCACATCCCAACTGCGGGGCCATGAGCGTAAGCCACTGAGATTGGGGGAAGGGAGGGGAGGGGAGGGGAGGGGTTTGCTCTGCAGCGTTATTGTGGCAATGGTTTGCCTGACCACACCCAAGGTTCGCTTAGAGAGGATCCCTGATCTCTCAAATAATGAGTTTCACTTTTTAAATGTGGGGCAAAATGAGAAAGAATTAGCCAAGTTTTTTAAAAAAATGTTTATGTATGTATTATTATTTTTAACGTTTATTTTGGAGAGAGAGACAGAGCGCGAGCAGGGGAGGGGCAGAGAGAGTGAGGGGGACACAGAATCCGAGGCAGGCTCCAGGCTCTGAGCTGTCAGCACAGAGCTGATGTTGGGCTGGAACCCATGAACCCCGAGGTCATGATCTGAGCTGCAGTTGGACCCTTAACTGACTGAGCCACCCGGGTGCCTCTATTTGTTTACTATTTTTGAGAGGGAGAGCACACGAGGGAGGAGGGTCAGAGACAGAGAGGGAGAGAGAGAATCACTCAGCGTGGAGCCCAGGGGAGGCGGGGCTCCATCCCACAACCCTGGGATCATGACCTGAGCTGAAATCAAGACATGGATGTTTCACCAACTGAGCCCCGCAGGTGCCCGTGAATTAGCCAAGTTGTACCTTAAACGGGACAGAATCATCGTCTCTGATGTAGCACATGCCTCCCAGTTATTTCTAGCTCTGCTCTGCGTTCCACTGGTGGCTGCCGCTAATGAGATTGAAATGGACTGTAATTTCACCAAAATGTGCGGATGCTTCGTGGCTTTCGCCGGTTTCCTATTTATCTTTGGATGTTTTAACTCCTGCTTTTTGCTGGCATTCCTCTGAAGACGTGATTTAGTTGTGTTTTCATTCCATCCTCTCTGCGATTGGAAGGCTTTCCGGCTGGTGTGGGAATCCACAGGATTTGGGTTAATGGGGTTGCCAGTAATGCTTGTTAAGTCAGACGTGAGTTTTTACTGTAATTAATTAAGCATCATTTGTTACGGGCTCCTTCTTTACTTGCTGTGAGCAAGATGTGAAGTGAAAATCAGCTCTTTGCCAGGATTCTTTTTCCTCTGTGTCTTCAAATGTATGTAAATATCTCAAGACTTGGCTCTGTGTAGACAAAACAGTTTGCTTCAGATGTTTTTGATGTCACGTAGACACAACCACATTACAGCATTTTTGAAGAGTCAATTTGAAGAAATTCTTCAAAGGAATCGCTGATGCCTTGGTTTCTAAGAGGAGTGACTATTCATCACAGAATTTTATGGCCTTAAAGCATTTTGTGTGCAGCAGAGAAAAATCGCATTAAAATACGTTATGTTTAAAAATGCAATCAGTGAGTAGTCAAATGAACAAATGTATTTAAACCCTAACCAATAAAACACAAGAGCGTGATATATTGTTTTTGCCTTTCCTTCTAAGCCTGATTATAACATAAAAGAAAATTCGAAATTAAATTCAAAAATCACCATAACCGTAATTTATGACTGGATTGTGTTACGGTCATGAGAGTGGAGTCTGAGAAGGATGGCATTTGCATACTGCATTAAAATTTTTTTTTTAATGTTCATTTATTTTTGAGAGAGAGACACACACAGAGAGTGCAAGTGGGGGAGGGCAGAGAGGGAGGGAGACGCAGAATCTGAACCAGGCTCCAGGCTCCGAGCCGTCAGTACAGAGCCCCATGCAGGGCTCAAACCCACGAACCATGAAATCATGACCTGAGCCAAAGTCAGACGCTCAACAGACCGGGCCACCCAGGAGCTCCAGAATCTGCATTTTAACGTGATCCCTAGAGGACTTGTGTTCACATTAAGTGGAAACACCAGAATCTATCTTGGTTGCCAGGACTAAGGCTGGGACAGCAGCCACATCACCGTTAAGGTACCTGCTATGCTCCTGGTCCCCCTAACCCCCATCTTTGAATGTCAGGTTCTCTGAAACAAATGCTAAGCCACATCCCTTGATTGGTGGAGCCCTTAAACAGGGAGGGAGAGAACATACACTTGGCCATCAGTCCTGAAGGTCTGCCACATGGGAGAGGGAATGGCCTCCTGCCTGCAGAAGACTGGGTAGATGACAGCTTGGCGTGAGTGGGCCTGGCTTGGTGTGGAGGGAGCCTTGTCACAACTGCCGCATGGTACTGAGCTGGCCACCGTGGGGCCCAGCTTCTCCTGTAGGGCCTCGCCTCCTGGGGAAGCAGTTGGCAGGGGTCTCTAGGGGCCAAGTCTTTGGCCGAAGATGCCATGAAACAAGACTTACAAAATATCTCATTTATGGAGCACCCATTGTCTACTAAACCCAGGCCCTTCTTACTCCCGAAAGAACTAAGTACCTGCTATTTTCAGAGCAGTGAGCTAGGCGTTAGGGCTTCAGGGTTCATGGCCAAGGTTGCTCCCCTCCTCCACAAGGACAGTGGTAAAGAGGGAAAATGAAGTGCGGCTGCATTAACAGTGGGCACATGGCTTGGTGCCTTCCTTCCCCCGCCCCCAGAGAACTGGACTTCTTTGTGCGTGTGTCTGGGGGTGAAAGTCCAAGAGGGCTTCCTGGACCCTACCCCCAGGGTTGGTAATGGCTGGGTGTGTGAGCCACTCTGGGGCCACAGACCCCCGCAGCCCCTGGAGGAGGAGCCAGGGGCTGCTTTGTCTTCTGGCATCATGACATGGGACAAAAAATAGGAAGTGGGCAAGGGGCCACCATGCACAGGCACAGAAGGGAAAGAGGAAAGATCTAGCTGGTTCCTACCTTTATCCCAATAGCCAGCCAACTAGTAAAATGTGCCCCACCGACTGTCTCAAGCTGCCACCTCCAGTTAGCAAGTCCTCCTCCCACAGGGCTAGTGTGAACAGAAGGGACACAGAATCGTTGGCAAGAGAGTCAAGCGTACCACCATCCTAAGGGTAGAGGCGGACACATTCCCCTTTGGCCAAGCAGAACCCTTGGGGGCAATGCCAAAGAAGCAGAAGACAGATTCTGTACCCTGAGAAATGCAGGCTTTTGTTGGCAAGCAGGCAGTGGGCATAACAGGTGCATGCTTGTGAGAACCCTTGTATGTGTCTTTTCTTGAATCTGCGCTTGGTGACATCATGTTGGGAGCCTGACGTGGGCCACGGTGGGAGTGTTTTCACCCCGGAGATTGGCAAAGGCATCTTGCTCCCAGAAAGCCAGTTGTTAAACATTGACCAGCACCTCTCTGCAAGCAGGTAGGTACAAAACACAAAAGATCCACAGAGTGGAGCTAAAGAGTAATTCATCAGCAAGCCATATGTGATTTTCAAGTGAAGTCCTCTTACAACCTGTGCAGAGCAAGAGAAATTTCTCGAATGGATTTCTAAGCTCTGGCAAATGGTCTTCTGTTTTTTGGTTTTTTTTTTTTTCCCAAAAATAATTCCAGTGAATCTGGAGTTTGTGGTAAAGGATATCGATGTGGATGATCCATCAGGCATTAAAAGGGATTAGATTGGTACTTGAGGTGTTTGAGCCTGCCTCCAGATCCCCTGGGGGGCTTGTTAAAACTCAGATTGCTAGGGGCACCCGGGTGGCTCAGTTAGTTAAGCGTCTGACTTCGGCTCAGGTCATGAGCTCACGGTTGGCGGGTTCAGGCCCCGCATCGGGCTCTGTGCTGTCATCGCAGAGCCCGCTTCAGATCCTCTGTCTCCTTCTCTTCTCTGCCCCTTCCCCACTTGCACTCTCTCTCATTCTTTCAAAAATAAATAAACATTAAAACAACAAAATGCAGACTGCAAATCGTCACCTTTGACGTGTCAGATTCTGTAGCTCTGGCCTGGAGCCTGACAGCTTGCATTTCTAACAGGTCTTCAGGTGATGCTGATGCTGCTGGTCTAGGGACCACACTTCGCACTGACAACGGCTGGATGGTGGCGGGGGACCAGTTTCTAAGCATTTCAGTGAGAACGTGAGTGAGGCCACGGTTGGCAGGAGGGGAGTGGTGCGAATGCAAAATGAAGGAGTGAAGGAACTTATGAAGTTATTAATCTACTAAGTTATTCATTATTTGGCACCTGCAATGAACTTATGAAGCACCTGCGACACACTGGGCACCCAGTGCGAAGAGTTTTCCCTCTATAGTTTCCTGAAACATCCTCTCTCTGATTTGTAAATGCATTCAGAGAGGATGTTATGGAAAACAAAGCTCCGGAAAGCACAGCCATAACCGCCACTGTGGAAAACTGAGAGGGGAGGTGACAGAGATGAGGAAGGAGAGATGAGACCCTCATTTTTCTCTGGAATCCTGAACTTGGGTGAGGATGTCATCATGTGTTTGAGATGGGCAGAACACAAGGGTAGAAACTGAAGAGAGCTGCCTGTCTTTGTGAGGGCAGCAGAAGGAAGTATGGTAGCTCCAATTTCCCAGTGCCTGCCTCGTCACAGGGCACCCATCTCCCCTTCAGAGCAGGTGCCCATGAAAGAGAGGGCCAGCACGGTAGGAAGGGCTGCCTTGATGGCATATTGCGAGTGCCATTTTTAATCACCAGCACACTCAAGTCTCACGCTATTCCTTTTCATTTTCTCAGTACTGTAATTGTAAATGAAAAAGCAATATTGCAACACATCCAATTATAACCAGATTCCTGTCCCCCAGGACTCATCGAAGAGAAAAACAATGTATTTATGGCTGTGAGGAGCCATTAATCTCTCCACTTATGGCTTCACGTACAGTTGGACAGTGGCTGCAAGATTGGGACTCTCCCTCTCTTTTCTCTAGAGATGCTTTTATCAAGTCTCACCTGGGCGTTTTATTAAAAATTAGGCCTTGAAATATTGGTTTCATAAGCACCTTTGTTAGGATCCACTGAATAAGATTTCTTCTTTGGGATCCTACCCTGGGATCATTCATTCTTTCCAGGGGGCTGTCTCATTTGCATGAAACTTCTCTTTGACAGTCAAAAGCAAGTCAAAAGCAGTGTTTGTTCGGGGAAAGCAGAAAGGGGGCAAATCATCCTTGGAAAACGGGGACACGAAACATTTTGTGGTTTTTGTCTGTGTGGCTGGTTGCTGCTGTGGGATCATTGGGAACCGGATGCAAGTCACTTTTCTCTTCCTTCTTAACCAACTGAGCCACCCAGGCACTCCTACTTTTCTCTTCCTTCTTATCTAGACCATCTCTTCCATAATCTTCCTGCTATCTAATGTGCATTAATACTTAATGTATTATTGCTTAATATTTATGTATTAATAAGTAGGACATTAATACTTAATGTATGACTTATCTTTGGCTGCATAGCCATACTACCTTAAGGAGTATGGGTGAACCATACTCCTTAAGCTTAGGAACTTAAAACAACTGACATTTATTATCTCACAGTTTCTCTGTGTCCAGGTGTCTGGACACAGCATAACTGGGTCTTCTGTGGGGCTGCATTCAAAGTATCAGCTGGGGCTGTGGTTTCATCTGAGGTTAGACTGGGGAAGGATCTCTTTCCAAGCATGCATGTTGTTGGAAGAACTCAGTTCCATGGTATGGGACTAAAAGTTTTAGTTTCCTGTTTTCAGTTTCTAGAGGCCACCGGTAGTTCCTTTCAACCTGGAGCTTCCCAGCATACGTTGGCTTCCTGAAGGCCAACAAAGGTGGGAGAGACTCTTGCAAGACAGGTGCTACAAGCTTATGTAATATAATCATGTGTAGCCTGTTACCTTTGCTATATTCTATTGATTAGGAACAAGTCACAGGTCATGCCTATACTGAAAGGGAAGAGAGCACAGAAGGGCAAGAACATGAGGAGGTGGGGAAGATGGGGTCACCCTAAGAATCTGCCACAATGACTATCATCAGTGATGATGATAATTTAAAAGCAGCAATAATAACTTTTATTATTTGGTACCTAAGTCACACATGAACTTTCAAAGTATATATTATTAATCAGTCTTACTTTACCCATTAAGAAAACTGAGGGTAAGAGATCCAGCTAAATCCACACATCTGTTAAGTCAGGAATTGCAAACTTAAAATCCTGCAGGGGCCATGCAGGAAAAGTCCATGAATGAAATGGGAGAGGTAGGGCTCTGCTATACCAGAGCAATCTTGATATACCTACAGGAAACTTCCTGGTCCATCCTAGCTGATTGGCTTTTCATTAAAACTCTAATTAGAGAGAGAGAGAGAGAGAGAGAGAGAGAGAGAGAGAGACTTTTTTTTTTAGGGCAGTTTAACTTTACAACAAAATTAAGAGGAAGGCACAGAGATTCTCCCCTGCCCCCACACATGCATAGCCTCCCTCATTATCAACATCATTCACCAGAGTGGTACATTTTTCAGTAAATGAACCTACATGGACACATCATAATCATCCAATGTCCACAGTTTACCTCAGGGTTCACACTTCCTGTTGTATATTTCATGAGTTTGGACAAAAGTATAATGGCATATATGTATTATTATAGTATCATACAGATGATTTTCATCTTCCTAAAAGGCACTCTCTACTTTTTAAAATTGGGTCATTGATTACAAAAAAAGTTCTGGCAGAAATAAACATAACTCTAAGAGCAATTTATTTCAGGAGTTGCTATTCGGGGATGCAAGTAGCAGATCTGAATCCAGGTTTGTTCCGTGGACTTAGCCTATTTCTCAGGAGTAGTTTTTAGTTGTGAGTGACAAGAGACACATGAAAAAGGACTTGCACAGAAAACTGAATCTATTGATTCCCGTAACTGAAAAGAGTAAGACCCCAAAGTCTCATAGTTGGATCTAGGGCTCAAAGACGTCATCAAGAATGTGTCTCTCAAAAAAACCTAATTAAAAAAATAGGCAAAAAATTTGAATAGACATTTCTCTTGAGAAGATAACCAAATGGCAAAAAAGCACATGAAAACATGTGTAATATCATTAGTCAATAGGGAAATGCAAATCAAGACCACAATTAAATTTACAACTTCACACCTGCAAGGTAGTAATAATAATAATAATAATTAATAAGAAAAACAGATCATATAGGGAGGAGCCAAGATGGTAGAACAGGATGGAAGTTTTTTTGTGTCTTGCATCCATGAAATACAGCCAGATCAACACTAAACCATTCTGCACACCTAGAACACTGATCTGAGTATTAACACAACAATCTGCACAACCTGAACCACAGAACTCAGCAGTATGCAGCAGGAAGAGGTGAACTGGGGGAGAGAGAAGCCCTGAAGGGCAGGGAGCTGTTTCTGCTTGCAGACAGAGGATGGAGACGGGAGAGAGTTCAGAAAAAGCACCCACCCACTGCCAAAAGCAGCTGGAGAGAAAGTGGAAAAGTGGAAACAGCCACAGGGACTAAACTAAAAAGGGAGAAAGGAGAAAGGAGAGGTTTGAAATTCCATTAAGACTCTAAAAACAGGGGAGGGCAGAGTCTGAAACTCCGCAGCTCATTACCTGGCGGGGCTCTGGTGGGAAGGGCGGATCCCCAGGCGCAGAGTGAAGGCCGGTTATCCTCCAGTCACATGGGGAGAGGCAGTTTCCCTGCTGGGAGGACATATGGTCGAGGCTGTGGCCAGATGGTCCACAGCAGACCCCAGAGAACAACCACATTCGCTGGTGCTGGAACAAGGTTGTTAAGGGCAAAGCCAGGGGCCAGATATGTGTTGTGATTTTCCATGATCCCTGAAACATTGCTGCTACACAATCGTGCAAACTTTCTCTGGGGTGGGCTGGCACCCGGCTGCAGTCTCTGGGCGTCGCAGCAGCAGGGGTCCTGCAAACGTTCCTGGCTGTGGCCACCACTGGCCATTGCTCAGGGAGACCTTCCCACAGAGGATCAGAGCGGGTCCAAGCCGCAGTTCCCCTGAAGTGAGGGGTCGGGAAACAGCCACGTCAGAGATAAAACTCAGGAGGGAGATGCCACCTGGCAACCTGACTGCTTGCACGGACAGTGTAGAAGCAGGAGCGGAGGAAGCCAGAGACAAAGGATGGGTGTATGATTGCTGGTTGGGGAGAGCACAGAGTTTCGATATTAGAGACTGGGCAGTTGGGTGGCGCCATTTTCACGGCTCCCACGCATGCGCATACACACCCGCAAGCGCCACAACAATCCCCTCCAGTAAGCTGAGCATCGCCATCTAGTGGAGAACGAAGTCATTACACCAAGCCCCGCCCAACTGGGCCAACCTCGCTCTTCAGAAATACAAGTCTCTCCGCCTGCCTAGTTGATGGATTATAAAGCACTTCATAGTTTGACTTCAAGGGGAAACCGATGTAATTTCAATCGTATTTTAGTCTGTTTGCGGGTCCATCTACTCAATTTATTTTCTTTCTTTTTAGTTTCCTTTTCTTGAATACAGAAAGAGAAAAAATTATTTTTATTTTCAATTTTTATTAAAAATCTTTAATTTTTTCTACTATATTTTTTACTTCTTTGTAAAATTTTTGAATTCTATTTTACTTCCATCATTTCATTTTATTCTAATTCATTGTATTCATTTTTTCAAATTTTCAAACATTTTCCTTTCCCTCCCCCCATTTTTTCTCCCAACTATTAAGCTCCTTTTAACAACCAGACCAAAACACACCTAGGATCTAGCATCATGTATTTGATTTGTATGTGTGTGTGTGTGTGTGTGTGTGTGTGTGTGTATGTGTGTGTGTGTATTGTTTTTAATTTTTGAATGTTAATTTTTTTTTACCTTATCAATTCCTTTTCTTACTTCAAAATGACGAAATGAAGGAATTCACACCAAAAGAAAGAGGAGGAAGAAATGACATCCCAGGACTTAACCAACACAGATACAAACAAGATGTCTGAACCAGAATTTAGAATCACAATGAAAAGAATACTAGCTGGGGTTGAAAATAGATTACAATCACTTTCTACAGAGATAAAAGAAGTAAAAGCTAGTCAGGACAAAATAAAAAATACTATGAGCTGCCATCTTGAATGGTTGCCACAGTGGCAAGGATGGATGAGGCAGAGAAGCAAATCAGCGATATAGAAGACAAACTTATGGAGAATAATGAAGCAGAAAAAAGAGGGAGACTAAGACAAAAGAGCACGATTTAAGAATTAGAGAAATCAGTACTCATTAAGGAGGAACAACATCAGAATCATAGGGGTCCCAGAAGATGAAGAGAGAGAAAAGGGGTAGAAGGGCTATGTGAGCATATCAGTGGAAAACGTTCCTAACCTGGAGAAAGACACAGACATCAAAATCCAGGAAGCACAGAGGAGTCCCATTGGATTCAACAAAAACTGACCATCAACAAGGCATATCATAGTCAAATTTACAAAATACTCAGGCAAGGAAAGAATCATGAATCCAGCAAGGGAAAAAAAGTCCTTAACCTACAAGGGAAGACAGATCAGGTTTGCAGCAGACCTATCCACAGAAACTTGGCAGGCCAGAAAGGAGAGGCAGGATATATCCAATGTGCTGAATTGGAAAATTATGCAGCCAAGAATTCTTTATACAGCAAGGCTGTCATTCAAAATAGAAGGAGAGAGCAAAAGTTTCCCAGAAAAACAAAAATTAAAGGAGTCTGTGACCACTAAACCAGCCCTGCAAGAAATTTTAATGGGGACTCTCTGAGGGGGAGAAAAGACAAAAAAAAAAAAAAACCCAAAAAAGATCAAAAGTAACCCAGACTAGAAAGGACCAGAGAACCACCAGAAACTCGACCTCTACAAGCAACATAATAGCAATAAACTCATATCTTTCAGTACTCAGTCTAAACATCAATGGACTAAAGGCTTCAATCAAAAGACATAGGAAAACAGAATGGATAAGAAAACAAGATCCATCTATATGCTGTTTACAAGAGACCCACTTTAGACCTAAAGACACCTTCAGATTGAAAGGAAGGGGATGGAGAACAATCTATCATGCTAATGTTCGACAAAAGAAAGCCCAAGTAGCCAAGTAGCCAAAAAGAAAGCCCAAGTAGCCAATCTAGACTTCAAAATAAACAAGTAACAAGAGATGGAGAAGGGAATTATATCATAATTAAGGGGTCTGTCCACCAAGAGGACCTAACAATCGTAAACATTTATACTCCAAATGCGAAAGAACCAGAATATATAAATCAATGAATCACAAACATAAAGAAACTCATTGATAATAATACCATAATAGTAGGGGACTTGAACACTCCACTTACAACAATGGACAGATCATCTAATCACAAAATCAACAAGGAAACAATGGCTTTGAATGACACACTGGACCAGATAGACTAAACAGGTATATTCAGGACATTTCATCCTAAAGCAGCAGAATGCGCATTCTTCTCCAATGCACTTGGAACATTCTCCAGAATAGATCACATACTGGGACACAAATAAGCCCTAAGTAAATACAAAAAGATAGAGATCATACCATGCATATTTTTGGACCACAATGCTATGAAACTCAAAATCAACCACATGAAAAAATTTGGAAAGGTAATAAACACTTGGAGACTAAAGAACATCCTACTAAAAAATGAATGGCCTAACCAAGAAGTTAAAAAGTAAATTAAAAAGTATATGGAAGCCAATGAAAATGATAACACCACAGTCCAAAACCTCTGGGATGCAGCAAAGGTGGTCATAAGAGGAAAGTATATAGCAATCCAGGACTTCCTAAAGAAGGAAGAAACGTCTCAGATACACAACCTAATACTACACCTTAAAGAGCTGAAAAAGAACAGCACATAAAACATAAAACCAGCAGAAGACAGAAACAATAAATATTAGAGCAGAAATTAATGCTATCGAAAAAAAAAAAAAAAAACCCCAGTAGAACAGATCAATGAAACCAGAAGCTGGTTCTTTGAAAGAATTAACAAAATTGATAACCCCTTAGCCAGTTTGATCAAGAAGAAAAAGGAAAGGACCCAAATAAATAAAATCAAGAATGAAAGAGGAGAGATCACAACAAACACAGCAGAAATGAAAACAATAGTAAGAGAATATTATGAGCAATTATACGCCAATAAAATGGGCAATTTGGAAGAAATGGACAGATTCCTAGAAACATACACACTACCAAAACTGAAACAGGAAGAAATAGAAAATTTGAACAGACCCATAGCCAGTAAAGAAATCGAATTAGTAATCAAAAATCTTCCAAAAAACAAGAGTCCAGGGCCAGATGGCTTTCCAGGGGAATTCTACCAAACATTTAAGGAGGAGTTAACACCTATACTCTTGAAGCTGTTCCAAAAAATACCTGTTCCAAACTCATTGTATGAAGCCATCATTACCTTTATTCCAAAATCAGACAAAGACCCCACTAAAAAGGAGAACTATAGACCAATTTCCCTGATGAACATGAATGCAAAAATCCTCAACAAGATATCAGCCAATCAGATCCAACAATACATGAAAAAAGTTATTCACCACGACCAAATGGGATTTATACCTGGGATGCAGACCTGGTTCAATATCTTCAAAACAATCAATGTGTTTCATCACATCCATGAAAGAAAGGACAGGAACAACATGATCCTCTCAATAGATGCAGAGAAAGCATTAGACAACATACAACATCTTTCTTGATAAAAACCCTCAAGAAAGTAGGGATAGAACGATCATACCTCGAGATCATAAAAGCCATATATGAAAGACCCAACGCTAATATCATCCTCAATGGAGAAAAACAGAGCTTTCCCCCTAAGGTCAGGAACAAGACAGGGATGTCCACTCTTGCCACTGTTTTTCAACATATTATTGTACGTCTTAGCCTCAGCAATCAGACAACACAAAGACATAAAAGGCATCCAAATTGACCAGGAGGAGGTCATTTCACTCTTCGCAAATGACATGATACTCTACACGGAAAACCCAAAAGATTCCACCAAAAAACTGCTAGAACCAATGCATGAATTCAGCAAAGTGGCAGGATATAAAATCAATACAGAGAAATTGATTGCATTCCTATACACCAATAATGAAGCAACAGAAAGAGAAATCAAGGAATTGATCCCATTTACAATTGCACCAAAACCCATAAAATACCTAGGAATAAATCTAACCAAAGAGATGAAAAATCTATACACTGAAAACTATAGAAAGGTTATGAAAGAAATTGAAGAAGACACACAAAAAAGAAAAAAAAATTCCATGCTCCTGGATAAGAAAAACAAATATTATTAAATTGTCAATAGTACCCAAAGCAATCTACATATTCAAGGCAATCCCTATCAAAATAACACCAGCATTCTTCACAGAGCTAGAACAAGCAACCCTAAAATTTGTATGGAACCACAAAATACCCCGAATAGCCAAAGCAAACTTGAAAAAGAAAACCAAAGCCGGAGGCATTACAATCCCAGACTTCAAGCTGTATTACAAAGCTGTCATCATCAAGACGGTATGGTACTGGCGCAAAAACAGACACTCAGATCAGTGGAACAGAATAGAGAACCCAGAAATGGACCCACAAACGTATGGTCAACTAATCTTTGACAAAGCAGGAAAGAATACCCAAATGGAATAAAGACAGTCTTTTCAGCAAGTGGTGCTGGGAAAATTGGACAGCCACATGAAGAAAAATAAACCTGAACCACTTTCTTACACCATACACAAAAATAAACTCACAAGGGATGAAAGACCTAAACCATCAAAATCCTCAAGGAGAAAGCAGGCAAAAATCTCTTTGACCTTGGCCACAGCAATTTCTTACTCAACATGTCTCTGGAGACAAGGGAAACAAAAGCAAACATAAACTATTGGGACCTCATCAAAATAAAAATCTTCTGCAGAATGAAGGAAACAATCAACAAAACTAAAAGGCAACTGACAGAATGGGAGAAGATATTTGCAAGTGACATATCAGATAAAGGGTTAGTATCCAAAATCTATAAAGAACTTTTCAAAGTCAACACCCAAAAAACAAAGAATCCAGTGAAGAAATGGGCAAAAGACATGATTAGACACTTCTCCAAAGAAGACATCCAGATGGCCAACTGACACATGAAAAAATGCTCCACATCACTCATCATCTGGGAAATACAAATCAAAACCACGATGAGATACCACCTCACACCTGCCAGAATGGCTAACATTAACAACTCAGGCAACAATAGATGTTGGTGAGGGTGTGGAGAAATGAGGATCTCTTGTAATGCTGGTGGGAATGCAAACTGGTGCAGCCGCTCTGGAAAACAGTGTGGAGGTTCTTCAAAAAATTAAAAACAGAACTACCCTACGACCCAGCCATTTCACTACTAGGCATTTATCCATGGGATATAGGTGTGCTGTTTCGAAGGGACACATGCACCCCCATGTTTATAGCAGCACTATCAACAATAGCCAAAGTATGGGAGGAGCCCAAATGTCCATCCATGGATGAATGGATAAAGAAGATGTGATATATCTATACAATGGAGTATTACTTGGCAATCAAAAAGATTGAAATCTTGCCATTTGCAACTACGTGGATGGAACTAGAGGGTATTTTGCTAAGTGAAATTAGTCAGTCAGAGAAAGACAAATATCATATGACTTTACTCATATGAGGACTTAAAGACACAGAACAGATGAACACAAGGGAAGGGAAGCAAAAATAATATAAAAACTTGAAGGGGACAAAACATAAGAGACTCTTAAATGTGGAGAACAGAGGGTTACTGGAGGGGTGGTGGTGGGGGGGATGGGTAAGGGACATTAAGGAATCTACTCCTGAAATCATCGTTGCACTATATGCTAACTTGGATGTAAATAAAAAAAATAAATTAAAAAAAATGGAAAGAACTGGTGTTGATGACGATGTGGAGAAAAGGGAACCCTCTTGCACTGTTGGTGGGAATGCAGACTGGTATCACCACTATAGGAAACAGTATGGAGGTCCCTCAAAAAATTAAAAATAGAACTACTATATGATCCAATGATCCCTCTTGTGGATATACACCTAAAGAAAATGAGAACAGGATCTCAAGGCAATATCTGCCCCCCACCCCCATGTATACTAGAGTATTATTCACAACAGCCAAGACATGGAAACAATCTAAATGTCTACTGGTGAATAGTGGGTAAAGAAAATGGGAAAGATATATATATATATATATATATATATATATATATATATATACACACACACACACACACACACATATATATACACATATGTATATATATATCTCAGAATATATATATATTTTTATATATATATATATATATATATAAATTTGGATACATTTGTTTATATATATTCTGATATATATTTAAGATGTTATTTATATATTCTATATATCGTTATATATTCCTTATAAAGGAAGGCATTCCTGCCATTTGTGACAACATGGATGAACCTTGAGGGCATCATGCTAAGTAAGACAAGTCAGACCTAGAGACATAAATACTTTTCTCACTTACATGTGGAATCTTAAAAGGCCAAGGTCCTAGAAATCGAGAGTAGATTTCTGGTTATCAGGGGCTAGGAGGAAGGGAAAATGGGGAGAGGCTGGCCACAGAGCACAAACTTCCAGTTATAAAATGAATAAGTTCTGGGCATCTAACATCTAGCATGGTGATTACAGTTAATACATACTGTATTATAGGGGAGCCTGGGTAGCTCAGTGGGTTAAGTATCCGACTTCAGCTGTGGTCATGATCACATAGTTTGTGGGTTTGGACCCTGTGTCGGGTTCTGGGCTGGCAGCTCAGAGCCTGGAGCCTGCTTTGGATTCTGTGTCTCCCTCTCTCTCTTCCCCTCCCCTGTTCATGCTCTGTCTCTCTCTGTCACTCAAAAATAAATAAACATTAAAAAAAATAAATACTGTATTATATAGTTGAATGTTGCTAAAAGAGTAGATCTTAAATGTTCTTAAAACAAACAAGAAATAGGGGGCACCTGGGTGGTTCAGTCGGTTAAATTTCCGACTTTGGCTCAAGTCATGAGCTCGAGGTTCATGAATTTGAGCCCCGCATCAGGCTCTCTACTGTCAACAGAGTCCACTTCAGATCCTCTCTTCCCCTGTCTCTCTCTCTCTCTCTCTCTCTCTCTCCCTCTGCCTCTCCCCTACTCGTTCTCTATTTGTCTGTCTCTCTCTCAAAAACAAATAAACATTAAAAAGACAAAAGAGACAGTAATTATGTGATATGATGGCAGTGTTAGGCTAACACTCTGGTGGTAGCCATGTTGTGATGTACAAGCATAGCAAATTAACACATTGTTCACATTAAACTTACATGATACTGTATACCGATTATATCTCAATAAAGTGGGGGGTCAGAGAAGAAAGTTCTGGTACTTGCTACAACATGGGTGATCCCTGAAAGCATCATGATAAGGGAAATAGGGCAGACACAAAAGGACACATGGCGTATGATTCCACTTCTCTGAAGTATCTAGAACAGGCAAATCCATAGAGACAGAAAGTAGATTGGAAGTTATCAGGGGCCAGCAGGGATACAGACACACTTCTGAATGGCTGCCAGGTCTCCTTTTGTGTGACAAAAAAGAAAGTCCTGGAACAATGGTGATGATGGCACAGCCCCGTGAATGTGCTAAGTGCCACTGTGTGGTACACTTTAAAATGGTTACAGCGGTGGATTTTATTTTACGTTGTGTGTATTTTACCACAATAAAAATAGAGCGTGTCTTTACCTCTCCCCTTGACTTTCGTCTGTGTTGGCCTCACTCACTCAGGTTTCTTCCGCTGGGGATCAGAGGACTGCCAGGAGATATAAACTCATTTTCATTTCTTCCAGCAACTTTAGTGGAAAGAGGTAATTTCCCGACCTTCCCACAAGCGTGTGGGCCCTGCCTCTCTTGGGCTCTGATTGGCTGGGCTTGCTTCACCCGCCTTTCCCAGAGCCAGTCACGTGGCCAGTGTGATGTGATTTTCCAGTAGAGTCGTGGATGCTAAATTGAGGAATGAGCACCACTGAATGGTAACTAGAGGAAGAAGTGATTCGTTTTGACTGAGGAGGGAGGGTTCGAATAGGATTCGCTTGGTGGAGAAATGGGGGAAGCAATTTCCAGGTACAAGGAAGATCTTGGGCATGAAACATGCGAATTCCGGACAGAATACAGAGCCCACTGTGGGCGGGGCTTTGGTGTGACACTTGAGCAGTGTGCTGTGTTATGTGCCATGTTCACAAGAGGTCTGCCCTGCACCTACATGTTAACCGACAGAGTAACGGTACGGCAGAGGTTCTAGATTGCACATGTGTCCTCCTTGTCTCTATATTTCTAAACAATATGCATGTGATTACCATTTTACTTTTGGGTTCATCCATTTCAAACCTTAGTCACTGATTTTCTATCATCACAGAGCAGAATTGGGGTCTCATAAACCCTTTCATTATCACCCTCCTAGAACAGTTATTTTATCATTTTTAAAAATAAAACCAACACACTTTATACAAGGGCTCTTATGTTCATAGAGGAGTTCAGTTTGTGTGGGCGTAGTCTCCCTGCCCCATCCCTAGCTCCCAGAACAAATCCCCACAGCCAGCGGGGCTCGGGGTAGTGTAGACTGGCAGTGGGCTAGGCTTCAAGCACTGGACAGCTCGTGGGGCCATCATGTCCCCGAAGTCCTGGCTTCTGTCGCTCTGTTCCCAAGGAAGCTGTACATAT
The DNA here is from genome assembly GCF_028018385.1 of Neofelis nebulosa. NCBI lineage: Eukaryota > Metazoa > Chordata > Mammalia > Carnivora > Felidae > Neofelis > Neofelis nebulosa. The sequence goes on from NC_080799.1 coordinate 33,765,939, forward strand.
CAAACCAGAGACTTTATATGATGCTGGGCAAATGGTTTCATCTCTCCACTCCCCTCTCAAGAGGAAAATCACCAATTCCTCGTGACCCGCTTAGAAGGGTGCCCTCACTTGGAGCCACTTCAGGAAGGAGTCTGCTGGCTGTCCTCCCTTGTCCCTTCAGAGGGACTTTAATCAGAGTTTATTTGCTCAAGGACTCTTGAGGACAACAGCTTTATCATCCCTCAGCATGCTTTCCTGTCCTCCTGCCTGCCCTGTGTCTCAAGCCTCTGAGGCTAGCACTGCCTGCAGGACAGGCTTTCTGGACCATCAGGAACACATTCTGCCTCTTGAGGAATAACCCCCTCCAAATGCAGCAGCATGGGCGTACTAGTCGTGGTCATCGTTTCACTCCTGCCTTGTTTTGCTGGTAGATGGGGAAGGCGGGGGACAGCCAATGAGGACAGAGAAGCTGGCGGAGCAACCTGGGGGGGCTGGATGGGAACACCTTTGATTTCACAGTCCTGTCATGGATTCTGTATGCTCCCAGACCCCAGTCCCCCACCAGAGCCACTGAAGAGGACAGAATAAAGTGTGATTGGTCTGTTTCTACAACCTGGACATTTTGGGCCACTTGTAGACCCAAACGTGGCCTGGAAAGCTCGCTCAAAGAAATAGCATGCGTCATTCATGAGGACCTGTTGCAGACTTCTAGGACTCTGACATGTTTGTTCTCACAAAACCTTAAATGGGGGCTCCTGGAGGATGCAGTTGTTTAAGCGTCCAACTCTTGGTTTCAGCTCGGGTCAAGATCTCACGGTTCATGGTTTCGAGCCCCGCGTTGGGCTCTGCGCTGGCAGTGTGGAATCTGCTTGAGATTCTCTCTCCCTCTCTCTCTCTGCCCCTCCCCCAATTGCACTGTCTCTGTTTCTCTCAAAACAAACAAAGCAAAGCTGGTTAAAAAAACAAGCAAAACCCTAAACATCTTTATGTCATTATTACCCAACCCATGAGAAACAGGAGCAAGACAGATAAAGACGTATTTCCTGGTGACTATCGGTGCCTGGGAGGCGACTCTGACTTGGGGCAGAGGAGGCACAAGCCACCCATCAGGGAGGCGGAAGACGTTAATCCAGCTCTGAGGACATGTCACAGGCAGCTTTTTCCACGTGTTACAGGAAAACGGAACCTCTGCTGACAACCCGTATTAGAAATCTCCTTGATGCAATTCTTAGGTCACCAGTGCCTGTGGCGGTGGGGACAGGGTGGTGACAGAAAAAGGAAAACCTCACGTTCCCCAAGTCATCTGGGGAGAACCCTTCACAGCACTGGGAATAATTCTCAACTCCCCCAGCATGGGGTTCACGACATCCCTGCCCAAGCCTCACTTAGAGAGAGAGAGGCTTTCACAAAGAATTTTTTGTTTTCAGTTCCAAATTAGGATAGCTTCCAAAAAGTTCTCTCTCATCGGCTATCCCCCCTCCTCAACATAACACAGTCATCTCCCATCTATATGTGCTCAGGGTTAGTGGTGAAGAAGATGGAGGAAACTTTAGCAAAAGATACTTTGAGGGGTGGCGCCTGGCGCCTCAGTCAGTTAAGCGTCTGACTTCAGCTCGGATCATGATCTCTCTGTTCGTAAGTTCGAGCCCCATGTCAAGCTCTGTGCTGATAGATCGGAGCCTGGAGCCTGCTTTGGATTCTGCGTCTCCCTCTGCCTCTCCCCCATTTGTGCTGTGTCTCTCTCGCTCTCAAAAATGATGAACATTAAAAAAATAAAATAAAAACAAGACACCTTGAGGGGCACGTGGGTGGCTCAGTCAGTTAGGTGTTTGACTCTTGATTTTGGTTCAGATCATGATCTTATGGTTCATGGGATCGAACCCCACGTCGGCCTCTGTGTTGACAGCATGGAGCCTGCTTGGAATTTCTCTCTCTCCCTCTGTCTCTGCCCCTTCCCCACTCATGTGCTCTCCTCTCCCTCTCTCAAAATGAATAAATAAGCATTAAAAAAATACCTTGACATTTTGGCCTGAGCATTCTGGTTTTCAAAATAAATCTGGAATAATACCCTTTGGCACCCTCAGAAGTTCTAATTCTAGATTTTATGAAAGTGGACCTGTTGAGAATATGTTTGGCTGTGTTTACAAATACTGGCTTAAGCATTATCACATTTTTTTTTTTAATGTGACAAGAGCCCAGATGTAAGCAGTCTAAAGACAGTATGGTCAGTTCTAGTATAATAGGACAAAGGCACTAAAAATCACTGTGTTATGCAAAATCGCACAGTAGAAACCACAATCTTTTTTTAAAATATAATTTATTGTCAAATTGGTTTCCATACAACACCCAGTGCTCACCCCAACGTATGCCCTCCTCCCAGCCCATCACCCACTTTCCCTTCTCCCCCACCCCCCATCAACCCTCAGTTTGTTCTCAGTATTTAAGAGTCTCTTATGGTTTGCCTCCTTCCCTCTCTGTAACTTCTTTTTCCCCCTTTCCCTCCCCCATGGTCTTCTGTTAAGCTTCTCAGGATCCACATAGGAGTGAAAACATATGGTATCCGTCTTTCTCTGCCTGACTTATTCCACTTAGCATAATACCCTCAAGTTCCATCCATGTTGCTACAAATGGCCAGATTTCATTCTTTCTCATTGCCAAGTAGTATTCCATTGTATATATAAACCACATCTTCTGTACCCATTCGTCAGTTGATGGACATTTAGGCTCTTTCCATAGTTTGGCTATTGTTGAAAGTGCTGCTATAAACATTGGGGTGCATGTGCCCCTAGGCATCAGCACTCCTGTATCCCTTGGGTAAATTCCTCGTATTGCTATTGCTGGGTCATAGGGTAGTTCTATTTTTAATTTTTTGAGGAATCTCCACACTGTTTCCCAGAGCTGCTGCACCAGTTTGCATTCCCACCAGCAGTGCAAGAGGGTTGCCATTTCTCCACATCCTCACCAGCATCTATTGTCTCCTGATTTGTTCATTTTAGCCACTCTGACCGGCGTGAGGTGATATTTCATTGTAGTTTTGATTTGTATTTCCTTGATGAGGAGTGACGTTGAGCATCTTTTCATGTGTCTGTTGGCCATCTGGATGTCTTCTTTGGGAAAGTGTCTATTCATGTCTGCTGTCCATTTCTTCACTGGATTATGTTTTTTAGGTGTGGAGTTTGGTGAGTTCTTCATAGATTTTAGATATTAGACCTTTATCCCATATGTAATTTGCAAATATCTCTTCCCATTCCGTCATTTGTCTTTGTTTTGTTGATTGTTTCCTTTGCAGTGCAGAAACTTTTTATCTTGATGAGGTCCTAATAGTTCATTTTTGCTTTTAATTCCTTTGCCTTTGGAGATGTGTCAAGTAGGAAATTGCTGTGGCTGAGGTCAAAGAGGTTTTTTCCTGCTTTCTCCTCTAGGGTTTTGATAGTTTCCTATCTCACATTCAGGTCCTTCATCCATTTTGAGTTTGTTTTTGTGTATGCTGTAAGAAAATGATCTAGTTTCATTCTTGTGCATGTTGCTGTCCAGTTCTCCCAGCACCATTTGTTAAAGACGCTGTCTTTTTTTCCCATTGGATACTCTTTCCTGCTTTGTCAAAGATTAGTTGCCATACATTTGTGGGTCCAGTTCTGGGGTCTCTATTCTATTCCACTGGTCTCTATTTGTGCCAATACCATAATTGTCTTGATGATTACAGCTTTTGTGATAGAGGCCAAAGTCTGGGATCGTGATGCCTCCCATTTTGGTTTTCTTCTTCAATATTACTTTGGCTATTCAGGGTCTTTTGTGGTTCCATACAAATTTTAGGATTGTTTGTTCTAGCTTTGAGAAGAATGCCAATAGAATTTTGATTGGGATTGCATTGAATGTGTAGATTGCTTTGGGTAGTATTGACATTTTAATAATATTTATTCTTCCAATCCATGAGCATGGAATGTTTTTCCATTTCTTTGTATCTTCTTCAATTTCCTTCATAAGCTTTCTATAGTTTTCAGCATCCAGATCTTTTACATGTTTGATTAGGCTTATTCCTAGGTATTTTATGGCTCTTGGTGCAATTGTGAATGGGATCAGTTTCTTTATTTCTCTTTCTGTTGCTTCATTATTGGTGTATAAAAATGCAACTGATTTCTGCACATTAATTTTGTACCCTCCGAGTTTGCTGAATTCATGTATCAGTTCTAGCAGACTTTTGGTGGAGTCTGTCAGGTTTTTCATGTAGACTACCATATCATCTGCGGAAAGTGAGAGTTTGACTTCATCTTTGCCAATTTTGATGCCTTTTATTTCATTTTGTTGTCTGATTGCTGATGCTAGGACTTCTTCCAACACTATGTTAAACGACAGTTAGAAACCACAGTCTTACAGGAAAGATATGTTGGAGTGTAACATTCAAAAACATCATCATGGGGGAGCCTGGGTGGCTTAATTGGTAAGTGTCTGACTTCGGCTCAGGTCATGCTCTCGAGGTTCATGAGTTCGAACCCCACATTGGGGTCTGCTCTGATGGTGTGGAGCCTGCTTGGGATTCTCTCTCTCTCCCTCTCTCTGCTCTGTCCCCACTTGTGCTCTCTCTCTCTCTCTCTCCCTCAAAACAAATAAATAAACTTAAAAAAATCAGCAGGGACACATCCACAAGATAGAAACTCCATAAAAACAGTAGCATATTTTTTATACGTGCTAAATGGTTATGAAATACAATAGGTAGTATGGTAAATATGGCCCTTTGTCTTGCAAAAGGGTTGAAGTTTGCTTGTGAAAATGGGTGTTGGCAGGTACATGGCTCAGTTCAGCTGGGTGCAGTGTTCTGCAATTATCTGGTGGTTCTCATGGACGAAGTTTCATACAAGCAAAAGTAACACTTGCACTAGGCTTGGATGGTTCCCTGTGGTATTCATCACTACGGAATACATTCAGAACGAGCATCATTGTACACCTGCTCAAGGAAGTCATCCAAAACCAGACTCCTTCATTTTTTCTTGCTCTGCGACCTTTGGTGCACAGCTTTTGTCCCCATGGTATTAAGAGGGCTGATGTCCTTCCAGGCAGAAAGAAGGGAACGTGAAGAACAAAACACATTTTCTCCTTGAAGAATCTTTGCTTTAGGGAGTGGCCCTTTCCCCAGGGACATCCCTCTGTCTCTGACAGGTGAGAAGGGTACCACACGGCCATTTCTACTTGCAGAGGAGTCTGGGAAGGTGAGTAGTTTAGTAGGCACATTGCTAGTTAGCTCTCTGTCATCATCACCCACAGGTTTATTAAGAGAGAGCTGTAACAGGTCTAAGTTTCTAGAGATAATTTTGTTGAACAAATGTGTTCCTACTGGGGCACCTGGGTGGCTCAGTCGGTTGAGCGGCTGGCTTTGGCTCAGGTCATGATCTCATGGTTTGTGAGTTCGAGCCCCGGGTCAGGCCCTGTGCTGACAGCTCGGAGCCTGGAGCCCGCTTCGGATTCCGTGTCTCCCTCTCTCTCTGCCCCTCCCCCGCTCATGCTCTGCCTCTCTCTGTGTCTCAAAAAGAAATAAACACTGAAGACAAATTTATAAAAAACCAAATGTGTTCCTATTCAATTATCTGGAAAGGTATCTGACCACAGAGCCTATCTACCTGGGAGACCTCGAAGAGATGGAAAGACATGTAGCAGATTTGAAGTTTCCTGTCTGCCTGAATATTTCATTTTCAGCCCATGATAAGAATGTTAATATTAGTTATCCGAATAAACATCAAATACACAGCAGTTATGTACCAAGCATTGTGCTGGGTACTGAGAAAATAAAGATATGATGATGGTCATACATAATGCTTAATGAGCACTTAACCTGTGCAAAACAATATTCTGAGTACTGTATTCACATTAGCTAGTGGACTTCTCACAATGAGCCTAGGAGGTAGGCTTTATTATTCCTCCCAACTTAAGAAGGATGAGAACACTGAGGCACAGAGAGGTTAAGTAATATACTGAAAGTCATGCAGCCTGGTGAGGGGCAAAGTCATGATTTCAACATGGGTCTGTCTTCTCAACTGCTGCTGAACCTGTAAGGGGGCCTTATATTTAGTTGTAGAGGCGAGGACAGAAGCAAGTAACCAGTAGCGAGATGCTATTGGCAGCCTGCACAGTATTTAAAACATTTAAAAAGTTAGGTGCCAATATTTAAAAACTGAGGGCTTTTTCCCACAACAATTTGGATTATTGATGTATTTGTCAGGGTTCTCCAGAGAAACAGAACCAATAGGATATGTATGCAAATATACAGAAAGAGGTTTACAAAGAGATACTGGCTCATGTGATTATGGAATCTGCTGTCCGCAAGCTGTTGGTACAGGGCAGCTGGTGGGGTAGTTCAGTCCAAACCCAAAGCCAGAGAACCAGGCGAGTCAACGGTACAAATCTCACTCTGAGTCTGAAGGACTCTAGAGCCAGGAGTGCCAATGTCCCAGCTCAAGCAGAGAGAGCAAATCCATCCTTCCTCTACCTTTATGTCCTACTTAGGGCCTTGGTGGGTTGGGTGATGCCCACCATATTGGTGAGTATGATCTTTACTCAGTCTACTGATCCAAATGCTAATCTCTTCCAGAAACACCCTCATGGACACACCCAGAAATGACATTTTACCCACTCCCTGGGCATCCCTTAGCCCAGTCAAGTTGACACACAAAACTAACCATCACAGCTGGCTTCTCTTGAACAAAACTCAGAATATTTGTTAATACAGGAAAAGTATGTACATATGGCGATGCTTAGTTGGAGCTGACTGGTAGCTCCTCACTTTAGGAGGGCGCTTTGTGTCCACTCCCCACACCCCACTGCTCCCTACTGTCCTAGGTAGGACTCACCCCCTTTGGCTCACTCATGCTTGGTCCTGCAGGATATCGGAGTTTGCAATCCCTGCACTATGAAGCATGATGCATACAACAGAGAAGATAAAATCAGAGTCTTTTGAAAACGCAGAGGAGAGAGTTGGAGAAAACCGTAGAGCAGGCCATGTCTAAGTTGGGTGTTCATGGCAAAAGTAAGCTCATTAAATGGCAGAGAAAGAAAGGCAATCCTGGCAAAAAGAACAGCACAAAGGCTTAGGAGGACACAGAATACTGTTCCCTACTCTCATGACATTTGAGCAATATGCCATAGTGGGTTATCTATTAATTCATCTGATACTAAAGAAAAAAAAAAAAAACAAAACCCAAAACATCTGTTCCCTGTAATCACTGTACCCAGCCTGGGCTTTTGGTACAGCTTTAATTTCCCTCTTGTTCTATTGGTGAAACAAACAAACAAAAGTTTTTTTTTTGTTTTGTTTTGTTTTTTTGAGAAAAGATTCTTTTTAAGCCAACATTTTGCTTCCTTGTCTGATGCTTGCTTTGTATAGAAATCGATTTGTTTTCTTTCCAGCGTGCTGGAGAATTTACCTGCCCTGCCCTCACCTCAGTTTATGCCACAGCTTGAGACTCTCATACTGAAAGCTCAGGACAGGCAGGGTTTCTGAGGAAAGCCGTGGGTGAACTGCTTGAATTTGAATCCTGCAACCATCACCCCAGCTGTGTGTTTCTAGGAGATGTCTGTAGCCTCTCTGGGCTTCAATTTCCTTCCACCTTCCTGGGCAATAACAGGAGTGTCTACCTTTTAGAGTTGTCAGGGGTTGTTCCCTGAGGAGCAGTTGAACCAACCAAAGGCTTGGATGTGGCTCAGCACACGTGGGCTGTTATCACGACACTACTCAGTGCCTGGCCCTGTGCCAGCTGTTGGGGAAACAGGACAGACGTGGTCCCAGCAGCAGGGGGGCTGAGAGGATGAGAACATTTTGCTCTGTAACCCCCTTGCTTTTTCATCATAGATGGAAATGCCAATACCGCCAGCCCCTGAGTCTAAATCCTCAGTTCAGACGTGTCGCTTTTTGCTGAACTTTGCTGGAAACTTCATGCTGGGTAGATCGACACATCCGTGCACAGACGCTGGGCCATTCCCAGCTGAAATCCTTGGCTGTGCCTCCACGTGTTTTCATTCCCTTTAAAGAGAGCCCAGCGGTGAGGGGCAAGACGAGGGGAGGGAAAGACGTCTGGCAGGGGATAGACTAGAGATCATATTTAATGTGGCCCAGTGATAAATCAGTGTGTGCGTTGGGCATACATTTTTGCTTAGGGTAGCACAGTCACAACAGATGTATGAAAAATCCAACCAAAACCAAACCAGACAAAACTGCAGGAGAAAAAAAAAAAAAGAAAAAAAAAAGCAGGTGATGTTGTCAGCTTCATGCAACCACAACCCCCAACCATGGATTCTTTAAGGTGCCTCACTGTTCTTTTGATGGGGAAGCAAAGGCCCTCGGGTCTTCTTTGTCCCCTCCCCACCCCCCCCACCCCCCCCCCCCCCCCGCCCCGCTGCGTTTTCACTGTGGCGATGCTTTAGCTGTCACCTTTCGGTGACAAATGTCCCCCTTGTGGGTGTTGAATTTATTCAGCTAGTCCACCTAGGAAAGATTACAAATGAGGAACAAGGGTCAACTCTATGAAACGCAGTTGCAAAAGGGAAAAAAACAAAGTGGCTCCGAGAGCCAGGCTCCAAAAGGGAAGTGCAATGAGACAGATTCAATTCTGACTAGTATGTATTTACAAAGAGAGGCCAGAAGGCAGTAAGAAGGGAAATGCAGAGCCTCCACTCGCTAGAAGAGCGATTAGGGACCATCCAGTGTGCGCTGAGTTAATTGGCTTGAGCCACGTACTATCTAAAATTAATCTTCCGTTTCTTTTGTATTCGTGTCTGGCTTGGGAGGACTGGATGTGGAAGATGGGTATAGCTGAGCAGATCATACCATGCAAAAGTAATTCTTTCGAGCAGGCATAGCCAAATGAAGGATGCTTTTTCAGCTAAGAGACTTGACATTCAGGAGGCAATGGAGGGGCTGAGGAATGCAAACAGCTGTTACCGACTGGGCTGTTGACAATAAATCTTGGTCCAAGCTACTCAAAAGTCACCACGCGTTGTGTGGGAAGGCTTTGGCTGTGCTCTTCCCGGGAGGGGGCTTGGCTGGAGGGAGAGAAAGGACAAAGGAGGTCAGGGTGAGAGGAAAAGGTGCCGTGCCTACTCTGTTCCCCACAGTGATATTCCTTGGAAAGCCGGGGTGGGGAGGGAGAAACTTTCTGCAGCCCCAGGGCGAAGCTGGTTCGATCCCCCCTCTTCCCTGGACATCCACTGGTCTACTGTGTCTGAGCATTTACTTAGGTATTACCTACACTCATCACAAGATGTCTGAAAGTTAGGTAACATTCTATTTTTTTTCAATAAGCTTCAAATTTTAGGATAGTTTCAGATTTAGAGAAAAGTTGCAAAGGTAGAACAGAGATTTCAGGACCCCCCTCGCTTTTCCCCATTGGCCATCTCTTACCTCACTGGGGTGCATTGGTTAAAATGAAGGAACTGACCTTGTTAGGTCTTTGTGTGGACCAGTTCTCCCATTAATGTCCTTGTCTTAGTCCATTTGGGATGCTATCATAAAAAGGCTGGGGTGTGAGGGGTTCAAACAAAAGGCATGTATCGCTCACCGCTCTGGAGGCTGGAAGGCAAGATCAAGGGGTTGGTAGATTTGGTATCTGGGGAGGGCCTGCTTTCTGGTTCATAGATGGTGTTGCTATGTCCTCACTGATGGGAAGGGACGAGGTCTCTCTCTGGGGTCTCTTTTATCAGGGAAGTCCCATTTTGGGGAGCTCCCAAAGACCCCACCCCTTGATACTATCACTTTAGGGGGCAGGATGCAACATGCGAATTTGAGGGGGACACAAACATTCAGTGTCTGGCTGTCCTCCACCTGTTCCGGAATCCCATCCAGGTACCATGCTGCATGTTACCATCATGTTCCCCAGGCTCCTCTGGCCTGTGACAGTCTCTCGGTCCTCCTTGTTTCTCATGTCCTTGCCATCTTGAAGAGCACTCATTATCCTTTTTCTAACATCTCAAGAAATTAACCCTTAGAGGGGTGAAGGGACTTTTCCAAGTTCAGGCAGCCTATGGAGGCCATGCCAGATTGCCTCAGGGACACCTTGAGTCAGGGTCTCAGTCTTATGCCTTAGAATCACCAGGTGGACTTGCTGAGACTCACCCCCAGAGTGTCAGGTTCAGTAGCTCTGGCCTGGAGCCAGGATTTGCATTTCTAGCAAGTTCTCAGGTGATGGTGATGGTGCCTTCGGTCCAGGGACCACATTTTGAGAACCGCTGTTTTCAGCCCTGTCCCTTCGGAGCTGTTTATCCAGATCGAAATCATCAGATGGTTGTCACATCTCCACTGCTCTTTCTGAAGTGTACAAATGAAATTAGACTCTGAAGTGACTTTCCCACCCTGCCTCCCTTCCTCTCCCCACTGTTTTGAGCATCGCTGACCCAGGCGGAAGGAGTGTGGTTCAAAGGCATTTGCTACCCTGGGCAAGTAAGAAGTGCAGGGTGCTTGTAACCTGGCAGAGACTGGTTTGTGCCCCATCCCGTCACATCTGAGGGCAGCTTTGTGGCTTCATGGGAACGTTAGTCTGAAAAACGTTAGCGACTGATTCCTACTTCAGACATGGAGCCAAAACAGTTACTGAAAAACAGGAGACTGACAGATGAAACATATGAACTCTATGTACTCCCTTGGAAATAGTAATATATTATTAATCTATAGTTTCTTCTTGAGAAGATTGACATTTATTCATTCGAACTTTATTCTTCCTTTCCTGTTTTTTTTTTTTTTTTTTCTGTTTGTTTTTTAATGCTGCTACAAAACTGAAATGAGCTAGGGGCACCTGGGTGGCTCAGTTGGTTAAGCTTGAGACTTCGGCTCAGGTCATGATCTGATGGTTGGTGAGTTCAAGCCCCGCATCGGGCTCTCTGCTGTCAGCATGCAGCCTGCTTTGGATCCTCTGCCCCACCTCGCTCTCTGCCCCTCCCCGGCTCTCGAAGGCGCTCCCTCTCTCGCTCAAAGATAAATAAACATTAAAAAAAAAAAAAAAAAAACAAACCCGAAAGGAGCTAAAAGCGAAACCTGCATTTGGTTAACTACCGATTTCGGAATGATGGCACCAAGGAAAATAAATGCACAACAGGGACTTCCTGAAGAGGCACACACACTGATTGAACTCACATTAGTGAATGGCAAAGTAATGCCTTTATGTCCATATAACAGCTTCCAGCGACCTGGCATTTACTGAAGCCCCAGGTAAGAAATCACCATGCCTTGCTAGTTACTTAAAAACAAATTACTTACATTGTATGTTGTTTTCCGGAGCAGTTTGTGAAGGGATAGCTCATTCTACGCCCCCCACCGCCCCCCACCAGCTTGACCCTGACACTATTTTTGGTTATCTCTTCACAAGGGACTTGAGGAAAAGAAAAATAAAAACACACAGCCTCCCGAGTATTATCTGGAAAAGTGCTGCAAGTTTTTCGAAACTCTTGAAGAATTCATAACCGTAAGCACTTCCCCAGATTAATGATTAATGCTGTTTTCAAGCTCTCTCTGTATTTCATACTTTGATTAGCAGCGCAACAGGACTTTTAAGTCGGGCCGGATTCCCAATGAAATAGAGAACTTTAGTCGCTTCTTTTCTTACCCTGCACATCTCTGCTCCTTAATCATTTAAAAACACTTCCAAACCAAGGCAGCGTTATGCCCAGAATTCGCGATCCCTAAAGACCACCAGGGAGCCGAGTCCGATGCAAAAGCAAAGAGCCTTTATTCGAGCTAGCTCGAGCTCAATCCCCTACCTGCACCGATGCAGTGGTGAGATGCCAGAGAGAGCCAGCGAGTTTCAAAAGCACAAAGGTTTTACAGGGGTCTAGGGGCAGTTGGTGAGGTAATGGTTGTGGCCTTAGCCGATTGGCTGGGGAAGGGTCGTGGCCTCAGCCGATTGGCTGGGGAAGGGTCGGAGTCCTGTTAGGCAGGTCGCTGGTTTTGTTTTGATTGGGAAGTTTGAACGGGTGAGCGGGAGGTTACTCAAGGGGAGGAGGCGTGGTCTGAGGTTTCTGTGATTTTCCCAGAAAGGGGGCCATGTCGGGCACCTAATCACTCAAGGTGGAGGACACAGAACAAGATGGAGTCGGCCGGCAAAGGTCCGCTCTTTCAGCAGGTTTCCTAAAACAAAGCACATATCATCATTTGCAGGGCCCTGGGGGGCCAGGCAGAGGACCCACTTCTGCGTGTGTTAGCATATTTAAGCATCCCATTTTCAGGGAGATAATCCGTTTTAATTTTCTTAGACCGTGTTCACTTCCTTTCGTTATTTTCTTGACTTCAAAGATCATCCTGACAACTGTTTTTCTTCGCAACAAGTCTGATGGTATTCCTCCAGATCCATCTGATTTCATGGCCTTCAAGGTTGCTTTCATGTATTATGAATTTCTCAATTGGCAGCGTGTATTAGATGGAAACTTACACCTCTTTGTAGAAGTGTTTATCTTGCACAAGTTGTTGCTAGGGTAAAAAGCAAGAGAAGGAAATATTAATGTTTCCAGAGGAAGGCGGAAGCACGGTTGGCAAAAACCTTCTCAGAAACAGTGTGTTGGATCATGCTTTTGAGATGTGTGATGTTTTCTTTTTGTCTCCTGGTGTCTCTCCCCTTCCCCCATTAAGCAGGGAGTTGGCTCTGTGTTCCTTGCCTTGGGGTGGGTTTGGGGCACACTCTCCTTTTCCTCTCTCCCACTTTCAGCATCCTGAACCCATTCAGGAGAAGCAGGGTTTGACCACAGAGGGCTTTTCCCCAAACTTAGAAAGGGGCCCTTGCTTAGGTCCCTGGGTCTCTGAACTGGAAGAGCAGCAGAGAGAGCTAGGAGATTTTGAAACAGGAATTGCATAATGCCTGCAAGCAACAGAGACCACCCTCTCCTAATTTTGTGGCTTGAGCTGCTTGCAACATGGGTTAAAAAACAGAGAAGACTGGAGGCAAGTAGTCCAGAGCTGGTGTGCCAGTGACACAAGGCAATCAGGGACATCTATCTTTTTGTTCCTTTATCCTCACTTTATGGTTTCCTTTCTCAAGGTTGCCTCAAATTCCAAAGTGGCTACCAGGGCACCAGCCATCACATCTGAATTCTTGGTCGCAGGAAGATTGAAAGAATGCTTCTCCCAAGCAAAACAACTGCTTTTGAAAGATCTACTGCAGAAGTTGCTTGTAATACATCTATTGACATCTCCTTAGAACTTAGTCACATGGCTGTATCTAGCTGAAGTGGAAAGCAACTAGCAGTGTCTGCCACACACCTGAAGGGGCTAATGACCTTTAGCAAAGAAAGCTTCATCTGCCCTCTATCTGCATCGGTGAACATGGACCACCAGGCAGAGGGCACTGTGTGCCCTTCATCTTCCTCAGTGAATTGGCACAATGAAAAACCAGTGGAACCTTACCACACCTTGGGGGTGGGTGTAGGGAAGAGCCTAGGACCTTCAAGCCAAAGGAATGAGGCTTGAGATAGAGATTAAGCAGAGTTATAAAGATAAAGCAAACTGATTTCTTAAACACATGAGTTTGGACAGAGATTTGTAGTATTAGGGTAGGGTATCTGAGAGTTCAAATCTTCATTTAAATTCTTTCTTTCTTTCTTTCTTTCTTTCTTTCTTTCTTTCTTTCTTTCTAGTTAAGCAGCAACACTTGATTTATTGATTTTGTTATAAAAATGCATCACTTGGAAGGCTTGAGCAATATTTTTCTAAAATGACCCCGCTAATTTCTGAAGACAGGGGCTGTATATTTTACCTCTGCAGAATGCTTGATAAACCTAGGCACTTTGTATTTGTTAAATAAGTGAATCAATGGTAATCTAAGAGATTTTAGCCCCCCTGTGTTTTCACATCTATTTGTGTGTCTAAATTTGTCAAAACTCCTTTAGTTGCACGTTACAGAAATTGAAGTCAAAACGGTTAAGACAAACGGTAATTTATGACTCTTACAATTCAAGCCATAGGCTTCAGGCATGGCTGTATCTAGGTGCTTAATGATCTTATCAAAACAAGGCTCTGTATTCTCCAATGAACTTTTCTCTGTATTGGCTCTACTCTCCCCTCTTGGTGGTAGGATGACTGTTAGTAGCTCCATGAAAACCAATTGTTTAGTTGAGTCCAGAGGGTAAGAATATCATTTCTTAGGCAGCATTTCTTAGGCAGAATGCTCTCTCGACTATCTCATTGGCTCTGATTGTTCTGACTTGGAATCAGAAACCTTCTCCGAACATTTCACTAGAATGTGATAGGCTTTAAGACTCATGCCCACTGTGTCAATCTGGGGCCAGGCAGGAGAAAGAAAAACATACCATTATTTGAACAGAAATAATTTAAGACAGGTGGTCAAATCCAGTCTTTGCCTGCTTTTGTAAATAAAGTCTTACTGGGACACAGCCATGCCCGTACATTTAAGTGTTCAGTTTATGGCTGCTTTCAGGCCAAAAGATAAAAGAGTGGAGTGGCTACAACAGAGCCTGTATGACTCACAAATCTAAACATTTACTATCAAGGTCTTCATGGAAAGTTTACCCACCTGTAATTTTACATAAACGAGTGACAGCAAAATGAAGCCCTGAAAAGGAACAAAAGAAGAAAAGAAGAGTAAACTATCATGGGGGGAGAACCTGCCGGAAGCATCTACCTCTAGGGCTGAAGGAACAGAGGGAAAAGACTAGAATTACTAAAACTTAGAAGTTTGGAGAAGAGGTCCCATAGAATGGAAGCTTCAGACCTCCAGAGAAGGAATGACTTGGTGCTGGTGTTGGTGTCACCGAGGGGATGTGTCCCCTCTTCCTCCTCCAGCCTGTGGGTTCCCTCGGTGCCCAAGTCCAACTGGGAGCAGTGGTGAAGGAGAAATGTGCTTGTGGGGTCCCGGCCCCACCCTCCCAAAGCGGGGTATGGGAACACGGGCTTGGAGTTGAAATACAATAGCTAAAAAGCTGGCAAAATCCACTCTGGCTACTCAGTATTCATCCACACGCTTCTATTTGTATTTGAACTTCTATAGAGAGTACAGACAACTCTATGCCTCCACCAGACTACAGACAGCCACTCTGCACTCAAGCAAAGGCATGTATATCTGCGATGCTCTCCAGTGTGAGGAGACTCAAAGTCACAACAGTCATTACAGCCATTTGGGGGCTATGTTAATTACTCTCCGAAGTCAGCCAGAGTCTCATCAGAATATTCTGTTACTTAAAGACCAACTTGTAAAGTTAACTGCCCTAACAAGATTGGATATTAGGGAAGAAGAAAAGAGCGCACGCGCACACACACACACACACACCAAGCAAGGAAGAAGATAAGCATATTTCTTCTACAGTTCTTGCTTCTGTAACTGGTCATGATTGTGCTCTGGTTATCACGTGTCATATTCGTGTCATATCATCTCATATTTGCTTTGTCCTCATCCAAGGGCTCACCTGGTTCAGTTCTGTACCAGGTGTTAAAATTCAAACTTTCATTCATGAAGGGTTGGGATTATCAACCCTATTTTTGAGACAGAGAGAGACAGAGCACGAGCAGGGGAGGGGCAGAGGGAGAGCGAGACACAGAATCCGAAGCAGGCTCCAGGCTCTGAGCTGTCAGCACAGAGCCCGACGCGGGGCTCGAACTCACAAACTGTGAGATCATGACCTGAGCCAAAGTCAGAGGCTTAACCAACTGAACCACCCAGGTGCCCCTCAACCCTATTTTTTAAAAAAAATTTTTAATGTTTACTTATGTTTGAGAGAGAGAGAGAGACAGAGAGACAGAGTGCAAATGGGGGAGGGGCAGAGAGACAGGGAGACACAGAATCTGAAGCAGGCTCCAGGCTCTGAGCTGTCAGCACAGAGCTCGATGTGGGGCTTGAACCAACGAACCACGAGATCATGACTTGAGCCGAAGTGGGACACAAATGACTGAGCCACCCAGGTGCCCCTGGATACTCTCATTTTCTAACTCTGGTGTCCTCTGGTGGGAGCACTGCCTCCCTGTACTAAGACCTCCAAAGCAGCAGAGCTCAAAGTTGGTAGGATCAGGACCAAAAATCCTGCAAGTGGACGTGATAGCAAGAGAGGAGACAATCCCACCTTCATCCCTGGATTCTTGGCCCCATGTGAAGAAAGAGCACCTTGAGATGGTTGCTGCATCAAGGCATATATTGCTTTCCAGATATAGAACTCCATCCTTTCTGGGCGTTGCCTCCTCAATGGCTTTGTAACTAAGCCTTCTGTAGACCATTTCTCTATCTTATTAGGCCTGGGGCACCTAGATGTTGGGCACCTGGCAAACCAGTGAGCTCCACGGGCAGGAACGTGTGCATGCATCTGTCTTGTTGCGAGACATATTTCTCGATCAGGAGTAATCAATACAGGGGGAAGTGTCATAACGTTAACTAGGGGATACCATAGCCCATGGATGGTGGTACCTGCAAAAACATGGCGGATAGGGAAGATATCCATGTCCGGGTTGTGTGTCTGTTTCAGTGAGGATGGATCTCTGCCCCATCTGCAATGTAGGGGAACTAGTGCTTGTCCTGCCACAAAGTAGACGGCTGTTCCCTGAAGGGAATGATGCAATGTTGAGCTTCGGTGCTGGTCTCTACTGTTGGCCGATCAAGAACCTGGTTAGCATTGGTGGGAAGAAGTCCATGTTGTTGAACTCGTGCATGGCTTCCGTCCCTGTCACCTTGGTCTGTTTGCACACAGGCCCATTGAACAAGCACGAGGGTGGGTGCTGAAAAGGGCTGAATGACAGCCAGAACGCAGGCCATCTTGCCCATCAGGTTACTGAGAACCCTCTCTACTGTGGATTTAGGTCTCATGGGATCATTCTGAGCCTACTCCAAGGTGTCCTCCCATGTATATTTCTCACAGGCTTCCCGGTCGCCAGTGCCCCAGGTGTGTCCTTTCTAAGAACGACCCCATCCAGCCAAGTGATTGGCAACTGCCCTTATATTGGTGTAGCTCCAGGATTCTAATTCTCTCATGGTGCAGATGTACTGCCTGGAAGTTCCGATCACTGGAGCATCCTCCTTCACCGTTGTCCTTCAGGACCACCTCTCAGTCAGGCTGGAAGGCTGTAGCTGTCTATTTCTTGTTGGCACCAGCAAGGTCTAGCCCTTGCCATTTCTACTGACACTTCACAAAACACTCTATCTTCCAGACCTCTGTGTCTTTGGCTCAGCCCAGAATGTCTTTTCCTTGCCGTCCATCTGTGAATCCTCTCCCGACAACACTGCACCTTGCTAACGCTGTTCCTGGGCACTTGGCAAGAGTCTCTGCTGTCATACTTGTTTCAATGCTTTTATTATTTATGCTGCCCAAGTATCAGCTGTGTCCTCTTGGCCCGTCAGGATTCAGGGCACATCAGTTTGTTTCCCCCTCAGAATCCAAAGCCCACCTCAAAAAGTCTTCATGTTCTCAGGCAGCTTACATTCTCCACTGTTGCTTTTCAAATCCAGATTTTGCACCTATTTTCTCTGATTTTTGCCACATTAGTCTGGTTGTGAAATTAAGGTCTGTGGTCAATGTGTAGCATGCTATTTTAGATGGGATTTTTTTTTTTAATCTACTAAGCTTGTTCTTTGTATATAGCAGTGGTCTGTAGACTTTTTTCATAGAGTCAGACAATAGATATTTTTATGGAGTCTGCCGCAACCACTCAATTCTGCTGTTGTATTGCAAAAACAGCCACAGACCATAAAGAGACAAATGGGTATGGCTGTGTTCCAATAAAACTTGATTGACAAAAGTTTGTGGCAGTCTGGATTTGGCCAGCCCCTGGCTTGTAATTGACTAATCCCAAGTATGCAAGAAGGCTATGGCCTTTGGTTCATGGAAGTTACCTTTTTAGTCACCTTACATTCTCTTGCTTCGAGTTTTTTCAGTTGATCCTGAACACTTGAATTTTTTTCAAGGTACACAAACCACATCACCTGATATTTTAGTCCGTTTGGGCTGCTATAACAAAACACACAAACTTAAACAACAAATAGCTCAGCTTAAAACACAAATATTTATTTCTTACAGTTATGGAGGCTGCAAAGTCCAAGATCAATGTGCAGCAGCTTCAGTGCCTGGTGGAAACCCACTGCCTGGTTCATAGATGGTCATCTTCTTGCTGTGTCCTGACCTGGTGGCAGGGGCAAGGGAACTCCCTTTTATAAGGGCACTAATCCCATTTGGGAGAGTTCCACCTTCATGACCTCATCACCTCACAAAGGCTCCACCTCCTAATACTGATACAATGGGGGTTAGGAAATCAATATGCGATTTGGAGGAGTCCTTGTCTGGTCATTCTTGGCCCAGTGGTCCTGGGTCTGTTGTCCGTGGCAGTGCCAGCCCAGCTCAGCAAGAATCTTGCCAAATCAATTGAGCAGGAGTTCCCCATCTTTGATACGGAATCAAGTTCCTCCCATTAATTCTCAATCCAATGACTGCCTCACTCCACCCCATTAGCTATAGATCCCCAGCCATCCCTGTTTTATTTGGAATTGAGTTCAATCTCACTCCCCTAGTGCAACAGTCTGGAATAGTCTCCTTTGTCTGTTTAAATTGCCTGGTGCAATTTTTCCGTGACACAGCTTAACAATTTTTTATTCTTAATTTCTTTCTTTTGTCTAAATTCATCAACTTTTGCCTGCCGATCTATGTTAAATAAAGGCGGTGGCCTTGTATGTATCAGTCAGAATCAGGGCAGGGAACAGAGGCAAGACTCAAAAGGACTGACTGAAGAGATTTCAATGAAGGGACTATTTGCAAGGTGTGGGCAGGGTTAAGGAAGCCCAGCAAAAGACGAAGAAGCATGCCAGGGCTACCGACATTGGGGCAGCTCTAATGGATACCCCAGACATGAAAAAGCAAATGAAGAAAGCAGTTGCCAAAACTCCATCAGAACAGGAATGGAGGGCATCTTACAAGAGCTGTGCCTTAGCCAGAGAAATACATTATTGCTAACCACAGCCAGATGGGAAGGCAGTCGAGTGACTGATGACACTGACCTCTCTGTTCTCCTGCTGCCATCTCCCCCCGCCCCCCAACCCCGATCTCCTGTTGGTGTCTCCTTTGGAAAAACTTGACCAGAAGCCACAGGGTTAAGGGAAGCTGGTGATAAAATCTAACGAGGTTGGCCTCCTGGACGCAGAGCAGGGAGGATCCAGCTGGACAGTGGATATGGGGAGAGGATGTCATGAGAGTCAGAGAATGTGCATCATAGGAGACATTGTTGACTCCTTCTGTCCCTCAGTTAAAGAGTTTCTAGTCTTTGCCAATTAAGCATCTTGCCAGGTTGGGGAGTGACATGGACATATCATTTCATGTTAAGGAAATGTTTACTTTCAAAAGTTTTTTTTTTTTTTTAAACAGGAATGGATATTGAATCTCATCAATGCTTTCTATTATCTATACACATGATATTCTCTTTTAGTCTATTAACATGGTGAATTATATTAATAGGGAATATGCTTTGAGGAATCCTTGCATTCTTGAGAGAAACCCCACTTGGTCACAGAACATGAGTGCTGTTGGATTCTGTCTGTTGGTATTTTATTTAGATTTTCACATGGATATTCAGAAGCAAAGGAGAGGATGGTCCATTACTTTCTTTTATATTTTATTTTTTTTCAACTTCATGAAAACACACATAACCTTTCTTCCTTTTTGTTTCTGAAGAATCTATTCTTAGCTTCAGTTACTTTTTTGCTTTTTTGCTTTTTTGCCCCTTGCCAGCTAAACTTGGAAATGTATTTCCTCTAAAAACTAATTTGGGAAACTGTCCTACTTCAACAATATGGGTTTGCCTGGCTTTGATGGGTCAGGATAGTCTGGGTTAATCTCCAATTCATAGAGTTTGAAGGAAAAGTAACTTGAAATAAGCCTAGAGAGGTAGCAGTGACCTTCAGGCAAAGCTTTGCAAGGATATGCTTCCATTTTAAGAACAAAAGTCAGTGGAGGGTTTTCAACAGAGCAGTTGCACAATGAGATTTTACCTTTTGAAGATCTCATGCTGCTTTCTCATCATGGGAAAATTACTCCTCTATGGTTTAGTTTCCACATCTGTACATCAGAGAAAAAATCTGTTACAACGTCTGAGAAAATTATTTTGGGTAAGTAATATCTATAAAACACGTATCCTAGTTTTTGGCATTTATAAATAAATTACATATATATATACATATATATATATATATATATATATATATATATATATGTATACACACACACACACACACACACACACCATATAATGTGGAGATCTTTTTACATTATTGATTTGTGGGAGAGCTATTGATTTCTGTATATTTATCTTGTCTCCAGCCATCTTACTGAATTATTGTATTCATTCCTGTATTTCTTCAGCCAGTTCTCTTAATTTTCCTTGTTATTCAATCGTATCATCTGCACAAAGTTTATTTCTTTTGCAAACTATTATTTGTGAATTAGTGAATTACTATCAACCTGCATTTGTTTGGAGGATAATATTTATTCTTGGAATCCAAGCCAGAATTGCATATTACAAACAAGTTGTTTGATGGAGATGAAACCCACAGCTTAAATTACCTTTATGGTTGAATAGGATGGTAATTGCGATGATTGCATGAGACCATTTGGAAATTAAAAAGTTGGATATTTAACCTACTAGCTGGAATAGAAAACAGGTTATTGTGTATTTGATTGAATTTAATGGGCTGTTGATATGACCTCCACATTCCCCATGTGAAATCATGCATTTATTCCAAGTTGAGCCGAGGAAAGGTCAGAGAGGTTTGAATACACACCTCTTCCCCTCACACCTTACTGGTGATTTGGAATATAAAATGGGACTTGATTTCTAGAATTGTGATTGTGTTTGTCACTCAGTAAATATTATGTATATTTAAATGTAAAGATCAAGATATGGAGAGTATCTAATATATAGATCCTGACATATAATAAGCGCGATAGATGGAATGTTTGTGCCCCCTCCCCCAAAGCCCATATGCTGAAATCCTAACCTCCGATGTGATGGTATTTGGAGGCAGGTCTTTGTGATTAGGTCATGAGAATGGTACCCTCATAAATGGGATTAGTGTCCATATAAAAGAGACCCTGGAGAGCTTTCTTGCCCTTTCCCATCATGTAAGGACACAGCAAGAAGATGGCTGTGTATGAACCGGAAGGTGGGGCCCCACCAAACACTTAATCTGCCTGAGCCTCCATCATGGGCTTCCCAGCCTCCTAACTGTGAAAAATAAATGTTTTGCTTAAGCCACGCAGCGGATGGGTGGGATTTTGGTTATTTCAGCCTGAACCGGTAAGGACAATAGGTATACAATAAACATAGCTTTCCCCCTCCTCCTTTTTAAATGCAAATGTCCAAGGACTATGGCCTAATATTTTCAATCCCCAGAATGAAGTTCTTCTGCTGCTCAGCTAGGCCTACGCGGTCTGTCTCCTCTCTCCTCTCCACCCTCTTCTTCTACTACATTTCCCTTCTTCCTTCACTCTAGCCCCAGAGATCTTGATCTTCCCTAAACCTTTGAACTTTGAATGAATGAATGTTACAACTTCTGGCACATCAGTGATGACCATGAACAGTAAAATGATTGCGGCTTGAATTAGCAGAATCAGACACCAGATGCTGATGTTTCCTGAGGGGAGGGGTGGGGTTCCTTGGGTGTTGAAGTCTGATATCTTGGGCATTGCTATTGATT
This sequence comes from Neofelis nebulosa, assembly GCF_028018385.1. Classification (NCBI taxonomy): domain Eukaryota; kingdom Metazoa; phylum Chordata; class Mammalia; order Carnivora; family Felidae; genus Neofelis; species Neofelis nebulosa. The sequence goes on from NC_080799.1 coordinate 33,787,556, forward strand.
GAATTGTGTCCCCTCCAAATTCGGATGTTGAGATCCTAATGCCCATTGTGACCATATTTGGAGGCAGAGCCTATAAAGAGGGAAAAAGTTTGATGAGATCATGAGGATCTCTAGCACTGGTGCCCTTACAAGAAGAAAAAGAGACACCAGAGCTCTCTCTCTCCCCATGATGTGAGGCCACAGTGAAAAGGCAGCTGTCTACAAGCCAGGAAGAAAGCCCTCACAGAAACTGAATGTGATGGCACCTCGGTCTTAGACTTCCCAGACTCCAGAACCATGAGAAAATAGATTTCTGTTATTTAAGCAAGCCACCCAGTCTCTGGTATCTTGTTATGATAGCCCTACCTGACTAATACAGGCATAAAGCGATATGGTTTGTAAATGGTTTATGTGCCCTTCCAGCCCGCTGAAAGAGTGTCTGGGACATAGGAGTAGCTGTAATTTTGATAGTTTAAGAAGACAGTCTTGGTTCCAGTCTGTTCCACATGTCTCATGTCCTCTTTGGATCAGTGGCTATCCAGGTCATGGTCTCATGGTGAGTTGCAGATGTGGGAGAGAGTGAGCAAAACAGCTGGTGTCTCTTGAGGCCTCATCCAAGAAATGACACACTGTCTCCCCCAGAAGATCTACTCACTCACTACCTTTCCACTTAGGTCTCACTTGTGTCACATGGTCATCTCTAACTGCAAAAGCTTCTGGGAAATCAGGGAGTTATGTTCTCCAGCCTCTAAAGTGGGACATGGCAAAAGTAGGGAACACGAGTTGTGGAAGTCTATTGGAGCAGTCAACCCACGGACTGTTGGTAGAAAAATTGGAATTTCTACCCTTACTTTAAGCCCCTTGGAGAACATTCTGGGGAGGAAGCTTGCATCTTTATTGCCATTGCTCAGATGCTCCTCCCTGTGGGTGGAGGAGTAGCTCATCTGGCTACTGAGAACGCTGAAGCTGTGCCTCCTTGTGTATGGTCTCCACCTGCTGGGGAAGCATGTTTTTCTTCTTCCCTTCCTTTTGTTACCCCTCCTGCTGTTTCCCAGCTGCTCTGCATAAGCAAAGGCAAGAAGAGACCGAACCCTTGGAAACAAGCAAATGGGCTGCGTCCAGCCACCATTAATGAAGCTGGTGTTCTGATATATCCAGCTCATAGTTTTTGATTGGGTCAACATTTCAGGTACAGAAGAGCACCTCCAAACCTCAACCGTGATTTTTGTGCTTTAACAGTTTACATGACAGTTTCATATCCACTTAATGGTTGACGTTAGGGGTCCAGCATTGCAGCAATTACTTCACCCCACTTTACGGATGAGAGAACTGAGCCTGCAGAAGGCAATGAAATACACACAGCCAGCATCGGCATAGCCAACACTCAAGCCTGCTTTTTCTGCTGCAGTAGGTGACACTGCCATTCCTAAGGCATTTATTCTACATTTCCCTGTGCCATCTCATCAATTCTGCTCAGTCTGTAGTACCTGTTTGTGCATCCTGCTGTCACCCATCCTGCACCCCCCTTCAGCCCAGGAGAGCAATGTCTCAGCAATCAGTCAATGCTAATATGCCAGCAATTTCCCAGAGCTTTGTTGTTGAAGAGGCTGGTCTTGATGTATTATTCTAAGTGTGCTGCTTAGGCAACACTGATTAATGATCAATATCTACATTACAAAATAATCATAGGGCCTGATAAAACTGTTCAGAAAGCAGAGACAGCTTCTTGAGCAGGTAGGAGATACCTAATACCAGATTGCCTATGGCTGCCATTTTGCACATTTTCAGTGGATGCTATGCTGACTCTACATTTGAGGTTCTAGACTTCTTAAAGGGGGAATGGCCATCAGGGTGCAGTTTCCTGCTTGGTTGCCTGGGAGAGCATTTTGGAGAAGGATGTTGCCAAGTGTAGTGGAATAGCTTTTGGCTCTCAGTTCTATTTTTTTCTAGTGGAAAGCAAGGCCTAGCACACAGTAGGCTCTTAAATATTTGTGGACCAACAAATGCATGGACGGACCTTCGGGTAGTATGGACAGCTTTCCTGGCACTGGCTGGCCACTAACTTCTTTCTGTAGGTTTCTCAGACATTCATAGGCAGTGTACAGGATTCCAAGAATCTCTGATTCCACAACAGTTGGGCAGCATCCATGCGCTTTGAAAAATTCCTAGAAGGGGGCAATAGAGCACAATTCTCAGTAGTCTCTGAGGTCCAACAGCCTGGGTTTGAATCTTGCCTCTCCCATCCTAGCTCAGGAACTTTAGGCAACTTTTTACCCATTGAACCTTGGTTTCTTCATGTGTAAAGTAGGAATTCTATTGTCAGTATCTACTTCTTGGGTGAGCAAGATTCCATGAATTAACGCATGTTGAGTACTTAGCACAGTGTCTGGCACCTAAGAAGTCCTCGGTGATTATTAGCTTTTATTTCTGTTTCACTCAGGACTTAATGAAGACAACTTCAAAATTAGCTGAGAAAGAATGAATCTACCCGACGGAATGAGAACTTGATAGTTTGCTGTAGAATTAGTTCAAGTCAAATATTTACAGTAATCATGAAAGAAGGTACAGAGGGATTACCAAAACAGTCCGACATAGCTACGAGAATACAGTTCACTTTCGTTGGCTTGGAGTTTGCTCTCCTTGGGTCTAACACGTTCTGCTGATCTCATTTGTGCTTCTGTCACTGTTCTTGGGCTTCCGGGTCTGTACTGGGGTGGTGCTGGGGGATTCTTTGTTTCTGGACCTTCATTCTTAGTCTCTGAATTAACGGTTTGTCAGAGTTCTGATTTTAATGACAAGGACTTTGCCCGTTGTGTTTCCAGAGGCCTGGCTTCCCTCCAATTCATTTTGCGAAGTGCCTACTGTCTTTGCCCACGAAAGTTTACAGGTTTTTGTTTTGTTCACCTCTACAGCTCTTAGTCTCATGCCTATCTTGGGACTTGCTTTTCTGCAAATTTTTACTGGCAAAATGTTTAATTACTCTCATAAGGCTAGAGTGTAAAATGCACAACATTTTAAGGGTAGTTTCATCAGTGTGGCAAATGTTTACAGCTGTATCATCCAACCCCCTATCAAGATATAGAGCACTGTCATCACCCCACAAAGATCCCTGGTACCCATTTCTGGTCAATCTCCCTTCCTTTCAAAGGCAACTGACATTCTGCTTTCTATCTTTGCAGATTAGTTTACTATATTCTTGAACTTCTTTTGCTCAGTCTTACTTATGTCTGTGAGAACTGTCTTTGTTGTTTCCTGGATTAGAATTCCTTCTCTTTTATTAGTCAGCAGTGTTCTATTGTATGAATATCCTGTGGTTTGTTTATCCATTCTTGTACTGATGAACAACTGGGCTATTTCCAGTTTTCAACTTGTATGAACAAAGCTGAAATTAACATTCTTTTACCAGACTTTTCGCGGACATATGGTTTCATTTACTTTCATGGAAATAGGAGTGGAATTGTTGAATCACAAAGTAAGGGAACATTTACAGGAATTGCCAAGCTGTTTTCCAGAGTGACTATCCCATTTTGCATATCCATAAGATCCAGTTGCTTGGAATCCTCACCAGCTCTTAGTGTGGTCAGTCCCTTTAATTTTAGTCCTTCTAGTGGATGATGACTAAGGATGTTGACCATCTTTTTATGTGCCTTGCATTTATAGCTAATTAACATTTATCCAATTGATGGGAAGAGTAATTTCCCAGTTGGGTACTAAACTGAACATTTTCCCCCATGAATTCAGATAATGGGTGTCACCCCCCATTCCCTGTGTAACTCCACTAAATGCCCTTTGATGGTTCATTTTATGTGTCAACATGACAGGGCCACAGACTTCCCAGATGACTGGTCAAACATCATTCTGGGTGTGTCTCTGAGGGTGTTTTTTTTTTTTTAATTTATTATTTTTTTTAATGTTTATTTATTTTTGAGAGAGAGACAGAGAGAGAAAGAGACAGAGACAGAGACAGAGCACAAGCAGGGGTGGGGCAGAGAGAGTGTGAGACGCAGAATCTGAAGCAGGCTCCAGGCTCTGAGCTGGCAACACAGAGCCCGATGCCGGGCTTGAACTCCCAAACTGTGAGATCCTGATCTGAGCCAAAGTTGACACTTAACCAACCGAGCCACCCAGGCGCCCCTCTGAGGGTATTTTTTTAATGAGATTAACATTTAAATCGTTACATTTAAATCAGTAACATTAAACATTAACATTTAAATCAGTAGACAGAGTATAGCATGGTGCCCTCCCTAATGTGGATGGGCCTCATCCAAACAGTTGGAGGCCTGAATAGAGCAACACGTCTGACTCACCCCTGAGTAAAAGGCAACTCCTCCCACGGGCTGCCTTTAAGCTGGAATATTGGTTGTTTCCTGCTCTGACCATTGTACTGAAACACTGGCTCTTCTCGGGTCCTGAGCCTGCTAGTTTTTGGACCGGATCTTATACCTTCAGCTCTCCTGGTTTTCCAGCCCGCCAAATGTAGACTTGTTAGCCTCTCTAACCCCATGAGACCATTCCTTCTAACAGACCTATTTATCTATATCCATCCATCCATCCATCCATCCACCTACCATTCTGTCTATCATCGCTGTATGTGTGTATGTATGTATCAATCACCGTCTCTTGGTTCTGTTTCTCTAGAGAACCATGACTAATATATCCTTTCCCTTTGCACCATTTTCTTCCAAGGTGCCCCATTTCAACTCTGTTTCGGCATAAGCATTTACACATAGCCCTGTGCTGGCTTCATTAAATAGGCCACAAACATATGCTCAATGCTTCCATCTACCGGCTTTGGGACTACAATTAAAATCCTTGCAGAAAATGATACCCCAAGTTATCTTTAAGGCATTCAACATAGCCACATTCAAAAATGCTGGCCTCCTGTGAGCACCGCAGGAAAGAGAACCACCTGGTGGTGGGGTTCCCGGCTCTTGGGCTGTTGTTCTTTAACCATGTTTTCCAACCGGAAGATATGATCAGGCAACATAAAAATGCAACAGCTCCTGCTCTCCTAATAGCAGAGTGACTAACAGAATAACTAGGAGGATAACACATCTCCTTGGAAGGAGGATGGTTAAGGATGTTGATGTAGATGCTGGGGCTCTGAAAGAGACGTCTGTCTCCTCACCACAGGATGGACACAAACCCACTCCTTCATGATGTGAACTCAAGCACAGTCTTCCGGAAAGCTGAACGCGAATTAATCAAGAGCCTGCCTGTGACGCTGCTGAGACTACAGGGCGTATTTCTCACTTTCTCTCTCTCTTAAAACAATCTACTTATTTCCTTTGTCTGCTTCTTTGTCTTCTCACCTACTCATTTATTTATTTACTCTATATGATATTTATATATTACTTATTTGCCTCCTAGATATGTCATTAATTAATTTATTTAAAAGGTATGAACAGAACGAGCTACTTCCCCAGGTGAGAGCAAGGTATAACCCCTCTTTTAATTTTCAATTAAAATTTTTATTTAATTACACTTTTTAAAATGTATTAATTTTTGGGGCGCCTGGGTGGCTGTCGGTTGAGCGTCCGACTTCGGCTCGGGTCATGATCTCGCGGTCTGTGAGTTTGAGCCCCACATCGGGCTCTGTGCTGCCAGCTTAGAGCCTGGAGCCTGCTTCAGATTCTGTGTCTCCCTCTCTCTCTCTGCCCCTCCCCCGCTCATGCTCTGTCTCTGTCAAAAATAAACATTAAAAAAAGTATTAATTTTCAATTTAATTGTAATTAAAATGTATTATTTTATTTCTTTATTTTTAAAGATTATTTATTGAGAGAGAGAGAGAGAGAGAGAGAGCAGGGGGAGGGGCAGAGGGAGAGGGAGAAAGAGAATCCCAAGCAGGCTCTGTGCTGTCAGTGCAGAGCTGGACCTGGGGCTCCAACCCACAAACCCTGAGATCATGACCTGACCTGAAGTCGGACACTTAACTGACTGAGCCACCCAGGTGCCCCCAAAATTGATTTTTTTAAATTAACCACCCCTTATACTCAGATTAACAACAGGTCCAGGATCTTCCCTCTTGAGACTTGCAAGCTTTCTCCAGATTCTTCATGAACTCCAGGGGGAGGCTCCTTGGCTCAAAAGGGGCTATGTGGGTTTCCAAATGCAGGTAAAGGGAGAATTAGTGATTTGGGAGCTAGCCCACCCAGCTTGGTGCATCTTTTGGTCACTGCTGGGGGTCCCCTGTACCTGGAGCATGGGCTCCCACCGCCTCACCCCTCAAGTCTTTCCTCAGCTCAGGGATCACTTCCAGGGTTGGGCTCACACCGGTCTTTAACCGCCTACCTCCAGGGGGCGGTGTTGAGGCTCTGGTTCAGAGGCCCTTGGGGTGAGCCTCCCGTTTGCTGCTTGTGGTATCTGTTTCACAATCTGAGTGCACTCTGGAGATTCTGGTAGTATTCATCCTCATCATTACAGGAGGTGGTCACTGTTCATCCTTCTCTTCCCCAAACACCCATGGTCCCCTTGAGAATTTTGCCCACACTCTCCTCAGCTTCAGGGTTGAGGGGATTAGAAGGGGCAGCACTTGCCTGGCCACAGGGGTCTCATTACTCCTCCCTACAGGATAGTGGGTACCCCTGAACCTGAAACCTGTCAACCTAGGAGTTCAGGGAATCTTCTCTAAGAATGATCCTGGGACTGCCTGGCCAGAATAACTGCCTACGACTGTCCTACCACAGCATCTTGAGAAACAAGTCACCAGGCACTTGGCTATGAGAGCAGTTTGTTCATCATAGGAGATTTACAAAAGACCATGGGGGACGGGAAGGGGAAAAATAGTTTCAAATGGAGAGGGAGGCAAACCCATAAGAGACTTTTTTTTTCCTCCTTTATTTTTTATTTTTAAATTTTTAATTTTTTGAGACTCTTAAATACAGAGAACAAACTGAGAGTGGATGGGAGTGAGGGCGGGGGAGAGGGGAAAATGGGGGATGGGCATTGAGGAGGGCACTTGTTGGGATGAGCACTGGGTGTTGTATGGAAGCGATGAATCACGGGAATCTACCCCGAAACCAAGAGCACACTGTGTATACTGTATGTTAGCCAAATATTAAAAAAATTTTTAAAATCTATTTAAAAATTAAAAAAAGAAAGAAATACAGATAGATAATGAGAGAAAGTGAAGTCACTCATTCACCCATTACTTCACCGTTGAGAATTCCTGGTTCAGTCCTGGGCACGGGGTATACAGAAATGGCAAAAATCCTTGTCCTCAAGCATCTTGCTTTCTAAGTGGGGTGGGGGAAGGTGGGTGACAAAGAAATAACTAATGCATGTTACCTGTTAAATAATGATCATTAGAAAGAAAATGTAAAGTCAGGAAGAGGGATGTGAGGAATGTATGTATGTGGGAGGGTGTATTGGGGGTAAGTTGACATCTTGGATGGAACGTCTCTTGAACAAGGTGATTTCTGAGAAAAGCTCTGGAGAAGGTGAGGGTGAAGAGCAGTCCACACAGAAGGAACAGCCAGCACAAAACTCAGAGTCCACAGCGCACCTGGCTTGTTCTGGGAACTGTGAGCAAGCCCACCAGGGCGAGAAGAGAGAATGAAGGAATGAAGGATGAGATGGGACAGATACAGGGGATGAATACAGAAGGTCATGAAGCCACCACCATAAGTGAGGTCCCTTCCTTGCTGTTCTGCATGTTCCACAACAGGGTTCCTGATGGCTGGCTTCTTACTGGCTGCCATTTTATGTAGCCCCCCACCCACTTCTGGACTTTCCCATTGTTTCTGGTTTTCCCACATGACCACCAGCAAGCCCGTGTTGTAGTTTTCACATATGGAGTGTTATGCTCCAAGGAAGGACAGCAGATGGCACGAAATGGGGGCCCAGCGTCCGCCCATATCTGCAGATGGGGTGAAATGTTGAGTCATTGTTCTTAACTCCCATTCCATTTGGGTTTGTGAAGGCCCAGTGCTGCTGTCCTGCAGGGCTGGGAATGGCAGTCTTTTGGGTCCTGAGCAAAATGACTGGGCTGATGGAATGTCTGCTAAATTGACAAGACAGAGTCAGGAAGAGAGAGGGGAAGAGCTAGAAAAGCCAAGAACAGACAGACATACGAGAGGAGGCCCTGCAAGGGGAGACCTGGAAATTTTTATAAAGCGAATAGTATTTTTGTTGTTCTGATTTAAAAGTAAAGCATGCACATTAAAGAAAATTTGGAAATTTCACAAAAGCATAAATATATTTTTTTAATTTTTAAAAATTGTTGATTTTTGAGGGAGCCTGAGTGGGGGAGGGGCGGGGGGGTGGACTGAGGATCCAAAGAGGACTCTGCGCTGACAGCAGCAAGCCCAGTGTGGGGCTCGAACTCATGAACTGAGAGATCATGACCTGAGCCAAAAACAAGAGTTGGACGTTTAACCAACGGAGCCACCAGGTGCCCCCCAAAGAGTAAATATTTAAGTTGAAGCCACACAACCCCATTTTTAGAGGTAGTGATGCAACGTTTTGTGGCTTTCCATCAAGATAATTATGTGATTTTAGGTATATGCAGTTTTGGGTTTTGCTTCCTGTCATTTAAAATTTTGTCCAGAACCTTGACCCACAACTGGAACATTAAAAGCTGTGAGTGTTAATCATTATATAATATTTGACCAGTGTTGTATTTAACAAACCAGTTAACGAGCCAGCATTGTAATGAATGCTATCATCTCCTTCTTGCTGGACGTTTTGGTGGTTGTTACTATTGCACTGTTACAAATAATGCAGCCATGAGACCCTTCGTCAAGCATCTCTGACTATATCTCTGAATATTTCATTAGGATCAATTCCTAGGAATGAGGCAACTGGGACAGGAGATGAATTTTTCCTTTTCAAATGCCCGAAACCTTGGAAGGAAGTGATTGACAACTTTGTGCAAGGATACTTGATTTGTTGAATTGATCACGACCAGATGACTGGCTGTTCAAATCTTGATTCTACAGTTTTGACATTACTGTCCACATGGTGGCATTTCCTCAGAATGCAATAAAAATATTTGAGAGGGGGCACAGGGTGTCTTGCATTACATGTTAGACTTACTTTTGTTTTTTCCCCCGGAAAATCCAACTTGGGGCTAAAAGACATACAAATAGAATCAATGTAAAAAAATATAAAAGAAACTTAAATGCATTGTGTGGATCTTAATTAATTCTATTGGATCAGAAAACGTCTGTTAAGATGTATTCCATTTATTAGACAAATAGAAATTTGAATGGTGACTGAATTCTGAGAATACTGTGATGTTACTTTTGACCTTTCAGGTACAATGTTAAAAGGTGAGTCCTTATCTTCTAGAAGTGTCTTTGGAAGTACTGAGGATGAAATTATTTGATGTCCGGGATTTTCTTCCAAGTAATGTGTGGAGGCAGTTAATCAGACAGAACTGGCTGTGGGTTGATGGCTGTTGGGGCTGCTGGTGGGTCTTCATTTATATCAAAAGTCAGCAAACTCTGGCCCAAGGGCCAAATCTAGCCCACAGCCTGCTTCTGTAAATTAAGTTTTATTGGAAAACAGCCATGCCCGTTTGTTTGCACATTTTCTCAGCTGATTGTGGTTGAGTTGAGTTGTTACAACAGAGACAATCTGGCTGGTGAAGCCTGAAATATATTCTCTCTGCCCCTTAACAGAAAGCGTTTGTGGATCCCTGACTTATTCTATCCTGCCAATGTCTGTTTATGCTTAAAATAATACATAATAAAACGCTTAAAATACAACTAGTGTAGAAGAGCCAAGATGGTGGAACAGGATGGAAGTTTTTATTGCGTCTTGTGTCCGTGAAATACAACCAGACCAACACTAAGCCATCCTGTACACCTAAAACACTGATTTGAGGATTAACACGACAATCTGCACAACCTGAACCACAGAACTCAGCAGGCACTCGGCGCGGAGAAGTGAACTGGGGGAGAGAGAAGCCCCAGAGGGCAAGGAGTTGCTTTTGCTGGTGGAGAAAGGATGGAGACAGGGCGGGTGAGGGGGCGGGAGGGGGGAGGGGTAGAGTTCAGGAAAAGCACCCGCACCCAAAGCAGCTGGAGACAAAGTGGAAAAGTGGAAACAGCCACAGGGACTGAACTAAAAGGGAGAAAGGAGAGGGTTGAAATTCCATCAAGACTCTACAAACAGGGGAGGGCAGAGTCTGAAACTCCCCAGCTCATTACCTGGCGGTGTTCCGGTGGGAAGGGCAGGTCCCCAGGAGAGAGTGAAGGCCAGTTATCCTCGGGCCACACGAGGAGATGCCCTTCGCCTGCTGGGAGGACATCTGGTGGAGGCTGTGTGGCCATCCGGTCCCAGCAGATCCCAGAGAACAACCACATTTACTGGTGGTGGAACAAGGTCATTAAGGGTGAAGACTGCGGCCAGATGCATGTTGGGATTTCCCATGATCCCTGAAATGCCCCTGCTACACGATCGATCGCGTGAACTTTTCTGGGGCAGGCTGGAACCCAGCTGTGGTCTCTGGGCGTCGGCAGCAGCAGTGGTCACGTGAACATTCCTGGGTGCAGTGGCACTGGCCTTTGCTCGGGGAGACCCTCCTGCAGAGGATCAGAGCAGGTCCGCGCTGCAGTCCCTCTGAAGGGAGGGGTTGAGAAACACAGCCGTGTCGGAGATAAAACTCAGGAGGGAGGTGGCGCCTGGTAACCTGACGGCTTGGTCAGGGACAGCATAGAAGTGGGGAGCGGAGGAAGCCAGAGACAAAGGATGGGTGCACGATTGCTGGTCGGGGAGAGCACAGAGTTTCCACACTAGAGACTGGGCAGCTAGGTCACGGCCATTTTCACCTCTCCCGCGCATGCGCATACACACCTGCAAGCACCACAAGAGTCCCCTCCAGGAAGCTGAGCAGTGCCATCTAGTGGAGAACGAAGTCATTACCCTAAGCCCCGCCCAACTGGGCCAGGCTTGCTCTTCAGGAACACAAGTCTCTCCACCTGCTTAGTTTACGAACTATAGTGTTTCATAGTTTGATTGCTAGAGGAAAAGGAGGTAATTTCAATTGTCAGTCTGTTTACAGTCCATCTGTTCAATTTTCTTTTTTCTTCTCTTTTTCGTTTCTTTTCTTTTTTTAAGTACAGAAAGAGAAAAAAAATATTTTTTTTCAATTTTTATTACAAATATTTTTCATTAACTTTTTTCTACTATATTTTTTACTTTTGTGTAAATTTTTTCAAATTCTATTTTCTTCCATCATTTCATTTTATTCTACTTCAGTGTATTCATTGTTTCAATTTTTCAAATAATTTCCTTTTTTTTTCTTTCCCCTTTTTTTCTATAATCGATCAAGCCCCTTTCAACATGCAGACCAAAACACACCTAGGTTCTAGCATCATTTACTTGATTTGTGTGTGTATGTGTGTGTTGTTTAAAATTTTTTAATTTTCAATTTTATAATTTTCACTTTTTACCTCATTAATTCTTTTTCTCCCTTAAAAATGATGAGATGAAGGCATTCACACCAAAAGAAAGAGCAGGAAGAAACGACAGCTCAGGACTTAACCAACACAGATACAAGCAAGATGTCTAAACCAGAATTTAGAATCACGATAATAAGAATACTATCTGGAGTTGAAAATAGATTAGAATCCCTCTCTGCGGAGATAAAAGAAGTAAAAACTAGTCAGGAGGAAATAAAAAATGCTATAAGTGAGCTTCAATCTCAAATAGATGTCACGGTAGCAAGGATGGATGATGCAGACCAGAGAAGAGAAATGATAGAGGACAAACTTATGGAGAATAATGAAGCAGAAAAAAAGAGGGAGACTAAGGTGAAAGAGCATGATTTAAGAATTAGAGAAATCAGTACTCATTAAAATGGAACATCAGAATCATAGGGGTCCCAGAAGATGAAGACAGAGAAAAAGGGGCAGAAAGGTTATGTGAGGAAATCATAGCAGAAAACATTCCTAACCTGGGGAAAGACACAGGCATCAAAATCCAGGAAGCATAGAGGACTCCCATTGGATTCAACAAAAACTGACCATCAACAAGGCATATCATAGTCAAATTCACAAAATACTCAGGCAAGGAAAGAATCATGAAAGCAGCGAGGGAAAAAAAAGTCTTTAACCTACAAGGGAAGACAGATCAGGTTTGCAGCAAACCTATCCACTGAAACTTGGCAGGCCAGAAAGGAGTGGCAGGATACATTCAATCTGCTGAATCAGAAAAATATGCAGCCAAGAATTCTTTATCCAGGAAGTCTGTTCAATTCAAAATAAGAGAGATTAAAAGTTTCCCAGAAAAAAAAATTAAAGGAGTTTGTGACCACTAAACTATCCCTGCAAGAAATTTTAAGGGGGACTCTCTGAGGGGGAGAAAAGATGAACAAAATGAAAAAAAAAAAAAAAGACCAAAGCAACGAAGACTAGAAAGGACCAGAGACCACCACCAGAAACTCCAACTCTACAAGCAACATAATGGCAATAAACTCTCATCTTTCAATACTCACTCTGAACCTCAGTGGACTAAAGGCTCCAATCAAAAGACATAGGGTAACAGAATGGGTAAGAAAACAAGATCCATCTATGTGCTGTTTACAAGAGACCCACTTTAGACCAAAAGACACCTTCAGATTGAAAGTAAGGGGATGCAGAACCATCTATCATGCTAATGGTCAACAAAAGAAAGCCTGAGTAGCCATACTTATAGCAGACAACCTAGACTTTAAAAAAAGACTGTAACAAGAGATGAAGAAGGGCATTATATCATAATTACAGGGTCTGTCCACCAAGAGGACCTAACAATTGTAAACATTTTTGCTCCAAATGTGGTACACCCAAATATATAAATCAATTAATCACAAACATAAAGAAACCTATTGATAATAATACCATAATAGTAGGGGACTTCAACACCCCACTCAGCAATGGGCATATCATCTAATCAGGAAATCAACAAGGAAACAATGGCTTTGAATGACACACTGGACCAGATGGACTTAACAGATATATTCAGAACATTTCATCCTAAAGCAGTGAAATACACATTCTTCTCCAGTGCACATGGAACGTTCTCCAGAATAGACCACACACTGGGACACAAAGCAGCCCTCAAGAAGTACAAAAAGACCGATTTCATACAGTGCATATTTTCAGACCACAACGCTATGAAACTCGAAATCAACCACAAGACAAAATTTGGAAAGGTAATAAGCACTTGGAGATTGAAGAATATCCTACTAAAGAATAAATGAGATAACCAGAAGTTAAAGAGGAAATTAAAAAGTACATGGAGGCCAATGAAAATAACAATACCACAGCCCCAAACATCTGGGACGCGGCAAAGGTGGTCATAAGAGGAAAGTATATAGCAATCCAGGCCTTCCTAAAGAGGGAAGAAAGATCTCAGATACACAACCTAACCTTACACCTTACAGAGCTGGAAAAAAGAACAGCAAATAGAACCCCAAATCAGCAGGAGACAGGAAATAATAAAGATTTGAGCAGAAATCAATGCTGTTGAAACCAAAAAACAAAAACAAAAACAAAAAAACAAAACAAAAGAAAACAACAACAGTGGAACAGATCAATGAAACCAGAAGCTGGTTCTTTGAAAGAATTAACAAAATTGATAAACCACTAGCCAGTTTGATCAAAAACAAAAAGGAAATGACCCAAATAAATAAAATCAAGAATGAAAGAGGAGAGATCACAACCAACACAGCAGAAATAAAAAGAATAATAAGAGAATATTATGAGCAATTATACACCAATAAAATGGGCAATCTGAAAGAAAAGGAGAAATTCCTAGAAATATATACACCACCAAAACTGAAACAAGAAGAAATAGAAAATTTGAACAGACCCATAACTAGTAAAGAAATCGAATTAGTAATCAAAAATCTCCCAAAAACCAAGAATCCAGGGCCAGATGGTTTTCCAGGGGAATTCTACCAAACATTAAAGGAAGAGTTAATACCTATTCTCTTGAAGCTGTTCCAAAACATAGAAAAGGAAGGAAAACTTCCAAAGTCTTGCATGAAGGCAGCATTACCTTGATTCCAAAACCAGATAATGATCCCACTAAAAAGGAGAACTGTAGACCAATTTCCCTGATGAACATGGATGCAAAAATCCTCAACAAGATATCAGCCAATCAGATCCAACAATACATGAAAAAAATTATTCACCACGACCAAGTGGGATTTATACCTGGGATGCAGGATTAGTTCAAAATCTGCAAAACAATTAATGTGATTCATCACACCAATGAAAGAAAGGACAAGAACCACATGATCCTCTGAATAGATGCAGAGAAAGCACAATGACAAAATACAGCACCCTTTCTTAATAAAAACCTTCAAGAAAGTAGTGATAGAAGGATCATGCCCCGAGATCATAAAAGCCATATATGAAAGACCCAATGCTAATATCATCTTCAATGGGGAAAAACTGAGAGCTTTCCCCCTAGGGTCAGGAACAAGACAGGGATGTCCACTCTCACCACTGTTATTCAACACAGTATTGGAAATCTTAGCCTCAGCAATCAGACATCACAAAGACATAAAAGGCATCCAAATTGGCCAGGAGGAGGTCAAACTTTTGCTCTTTGCAGATGACATGATACTCTATATGGAAAACCAAAAAGATTCCACCAAAAAACTGCTAGAACTGATGCATGAATTCAGCAAAGTGGCAGGATATAAAATCAATGCACAGAAATCAGTTGCATTCCTATACACCAACAATGATGCAAGAGAAAGAGAATCAAGGAATAGATCCCATTTACAATTGCACCCCAAACCATAAAATACCTAGGAATAAATCTAACCAAAGAGGTGAAAAATGTATACACTGAAATCTATAGAAAACTTATGAAAGAAATTGAAGAAGACACACAAAAAAGGAAAAATATTCCGTGCTCCTGGATAGGAAGAAAAAATATTGTTAAAATGTCAATACAACCCAAAACAATCTACATATTCAAGGCAATCCTTATCAAAATAACACCAGAATTCTTCCCAGAGCTAGAACAAACAATCCTAAAATTTGTAAGGAACTAGAAAGATCCCGAACAGTCAAAGCAATCTTGAAAAAGAAAACCAAAGCTGGAGGCATCACAATCCCAGACTTCAACCTATATTACAAAGCTGTCATCATCAAGACAGTATGGTATGGGCACAAAAACAGACACTCACATCAATGGAACAGAATAGAGAACCCAGAAATGGACCCACAAACGTATGGCCACCTTATCTTTGACAAAGCAGGAAAGAACACCCAATGGAATAAAGATAGTCTCTTCGGCAAATGGTGCTGGAAAAACTGGACAGTGACGTGCAGAAAATGAACCTGGATCACTTTCTTAAACCATACACAAAAATAAACTCAAAATGGATGAAGGACCTAAATGTAGGACAGGAAGCCATCTGAATCCTTGAAGAGAAAGCAGGCAAAAATCTCTTTGATCTTTGCCACAGCAACTCCTTACTCAACACGTCTCTGGAGACAAGGGAAACAAAAGCAAAAATGAACTATTGGGACCTCACCAAAATAAAAAGCTTCTGCAGAGTGAAGGAAACAATCAGCAAAACTAAAAGGCAACTGACAGAATGGGAGAAGATATTTGCAAATGACATATCAGATAAAGGGTTAGTATCCAAAATCTATAAAGAACTTATCAAAGTCAACACCCAAAAAACAAAGAATCCAGTGAAGAAATGGGCAAAAGACATGGATGGATACTTCTCCAAAGAAGACATCTAGATGGCCAACCGACACATGAAAAAATGCTCCACATCACTCATCATACGGGAAGTACAAATCAAAGCCACAATGAGATACCACCTCACACCTGTCAGAATGGCTAACATTAACAACTCAGGCAACAACAGATGTTGGCAAGGATGCAGAGAAAGACGATCTCTTGTAATGCTGGTGGGAATGCAAACTGGTGCAGCCACCCTGGAAAACAATCTGTAGGTTCCTCAAAAAATTAAAAATAGAACTACCTATGACCCAGCCATTTCACTACTAGGCATTTATCCACGGGATACAGGTGTGCTGTTTGGAAGGGACACATGCACCCCAATGTTTATAGCAGCACTATCAACAATAGCCAAAGTATGGGAAGAGCCATATGTCCAACCATGGATGAAGGGATAAAGAAGATGTGGTATATCTATACAATGGAGTATTACTCGGCAATCAAAAAGATTGAAATCTTGCTATTTGCAACTACGTGGATGGAACTAGAGGGTACTATGCTAAGTGAAATTAGTCAGTCAGAGAAAGACAAATATCACATGACTTCACTCATAAGAGGACTTTAAGATACAGAACAGATGAACATAATGGGAGGGAAGGAAAAATAATATAAAAACAGGGAGGGGGACAAAACACAAGAGACTCTTAAATATGGAGAACAGAGGGTTACTGGAGGGGTTGTGGGAGGGGGGATGGGCTCAATGGGTAAGGGGCATTAAGGAATCTACTCCTGAAATCATTGTTTCCCTATATGCTAACTAACTTGGATGTAAATTTAAAAAAATAAAATGAAATAAATACAACTAGTGTCAAAGATCTAATCGTTCCTGCAGCTGCTACCACCCAACAGTGTTTATCTACTAACGCTGTTTCAAACACATTAAGTCACAGCTGAAATGCAAGGCAACTATAATAAATTGCTGAAATATCTGTGAGATTAGGATTCGATAAAAATTTACTATTCTGTATAGATAATATATGCACGGTAAAGGATTCTATAGGACACGCTCTAGGAAGGACATCTCCTTTCCTTCCCTGTGTCTCATCCAACCAGTTCCCCTTCCTCGTATTTCTTGTTTATCCTTCTGGGGATAATCTGTGCGCGTATAACCATAATACAAATATACAGCTTAATGTGCTCTCATATACCCCCAAGTGATAGAGTACTGTATATATTTGCTTTTTGTCAGTTAATAATATATATTAGAGAGGTTTCCATGTCAGTTGTATAATACGTCTTAGATATATAATAATATATATTAGAGATGTTTCCATAGCAGTTGTAGAATATATCTTTGGTAGATAACAATATATCTTAGAGGTGTTTCCATGTTAGGTGTATAATCATTCCTAAATTATATGTATGAGTATAATGATGTGTGTGTGTAGTGTGTATGTATATTCCTAAAGTTCATCTATTTAGGAATATATATATATATATATATATATATATATATATATATATATATGAAGAATTGAGTGGACACAGAGGCACAGCCATGGTATTGAACCCTTGGGAGCGAGTGTGTTGCTCAGCACAAGAGGTCGGCGTGGGCATCCATCTTTCGCAGCACTTCCCCATCCCCATTCTGAGGGGAGGCTGTAAAAGAATTCAACAAGTGTTTGTTGAATATTAGAAGCCCCTTTCTCTTCTTTGCCCTTCCCTAAAATACCAAAGAAAGACAGAAATGTTTGGGACTCCTGGGTGGCTCGGTGGGTTAAGCAGCCGACTTCGACTGAGGTCATGCTCTCACGGTTTGTGGGTTCGAGCTCTGTGGCAGGCTCTGGGCTGACAGCTCAGAGCCTGGAACCTGATTCAGATTCTGTGTCTCTCCCTCTCTCTCTCTACCCCACCACTGCTTGTGCTCTCTCTGTCTCTCTCTCTTTCTTTCAAAAATAAATAAATAAACATTAATGAAAAAAAAAAGACAGAAATGTCAATTAGCAAATGCTGTTTGCTTCACCTTCAAAGTATCTTCAGAACCTGAGCACTCTTACTCTTCCCCACCCTGGTCCCAGACACAGTCACCTCTCCTCTGGAGGCACGACTGTGGTCTCATCACAATGCCTGCGTCTCGTTCTTTTAAGTGAAAGTCAGAGATGGTGCTCGCTTGCTCAGAATGCTTCAACAGCCATTTTATTTTATTTTATTTTATTTTATTTTATTTTATTTTATTTTATTTTATTTTATTTTATTTTATCTTATCTTATTTTATCTTATTTTGTTTTTTGTATAAAGCTGAGATTTTTACTGACATGTAGATGTGCTTTGGAATGAACGTTTCTACAAAAAGGTTCTATAAACAATAGCAAACTTCTAGCCTGAAGTCATAAGAAGTTAAAAACATAACAGCACAATAAATACAACTATGCCCTCCACAGCCCCAACCACAGAGAGGGGTAGGCAGCCCTCAAGTGTGGGGGGAAACATGCTTTGAGATGGCCTTCACAGTCAACAGGAAGACGCCCAAAGCGCCCCCTAAGAAGAGGGTATGTGACAAATCTGTGCCACAGAAACAGCTACATGGGCCTCCCAAGTCCTATTTCCCCAACTTTGCCACTTTCCAACCCTGCCCAGGGGTCATCAGCTCACAGCTATAGTTTGAGCCCAGGCTAGTTTGCTCAGTCCTTACCAAAACGCTGTCTTTTTTTTTTTTTTTTTTAGTTTATTTATTTTGAGAGAGAAAGAGAGTGGGAAGGGGCAGAGAGAGAAGGAGAAAGAGAGAATCCTAAGCAGGCTCTGCACTGTCAGTGTGAAGTCCCATGCTGGGCTAGAACTCAGGAACCATGAGATCATGACCTGAGCCAAAGTTGGATGCTTAACCAACAGAACCACCCAGGTGCCCCTTCCCCCACCCCTCCACCCCCACCCCTGCCAAACCTTCTTGTCACTGGACTGATGACAAGCCTCTTGTCACTGGTCTGAACTGACGACAAGCCTCTGTGCAGAATGCAGGTCCGTGGTCCTACTCTCATGGACAGTTTCCAAAAGAAAAGAAAATATGTGAGCTCCACTCCATTGTAAAGGTCACTGGATGGCCCTGTAAGCAGAAGGGACATGAATGCGGGACCCTAGCCTTAAGGTCACTGCTGGCCATAGACAGGTTTGATTTATACAATGGCTCATTTTATTCAGAACCAAATCTAAAAGACTCACAATGAGTTGTAAGGTCCTGCCACCTGGTCTTCTTCAGGATCTTTGCTCTCCCTCTCTTCTGTAGCCTGGGACCTCCTCTCTCTACTCCCTAGAAATTTCTTGGCCCATATGCAAATGGCTCACCTCTCACCTCCTTCAAATCTTTGCTCAAATGTCACCTTCTCAGACATGCCTCCCCTCCATTTAAAAATCCCTTTCCCCAGCACCTCGTGTCCCTCTTCCTAGCTTTATTATTTTTTGCCATAGTTTTTATCCCTTCTGTAATTATTTTTTGCCATAGTTTTGATCCCTTCTGTATTAGCTGACCATGAGCTAATGGTGGCTTCAAACAACAGAAACATATTCTCTCACAGTTCTGGAAGTCAGAAGTCTGAAATCAAATGTTGACAGAGCTGGTTCCTTCCAGAGGATCTAAGAGAAAATTAATTCCATGCCTCCCTCCTAATTATAGCAGCTGCTGGCGATCCTTGGCATTCCTTGGCTTGTAGACACGTCATTCCAGTCTCTGCCTCCTTCTTCTCAATGTCTTCCCCTCTTTTGTCTTATAAGGACACTTGTTGGATTTAGGGCCCATTCTAATCCAAGATGATTTCATCCTGGTATCCTTAACTACATCTGCAAAGACCCCTATTCCATAAGGTCACATTCACAGATTTCAAGTAGGCCTGTCTTTTGGGCAACTACACTGAACCCCTTACACCTTCCATTTCTCATATACTTACTGATTCATTTTGTGTTTGCCTTTCTTTCCATAGTAGGATATAAACACTAAGAAGGCAGGGTTTTAAAAAAATATGTTTATTTATGTATTTTGAGAGAGAGAGAGAGAGAGAGAGAGAGAGAGAGAGAGAAAGTGCAAGCATAGGGTGGGTGGCAGAGAAAGAGAGAGATAGAATCCCAAGCACACTCCACACTACAGTCAGCATAGAGCCTGACACAGGGTTCAATCCCACAACTGTGAGATCATGACCTGAGCTGAAACAAGAGTTGGACACTTAACCAACTGAGCCACCCAGGTGCCCAATTTATTAATTATTTTGAGAGAGAAAGCATGAGCAGGGGAGGGGCAGAAAGAGAGAGAATTCTAAGCAGGCTCCCCATCATTGTCTGCCCAGAGCCTGACATGGGGCTTGATCCAAGAACCCTGAGATCATGAGAAAAGCCCAAATCAAGAGTTGGATGCTTAACCCTTGATGCCTCTGAGAAGGCAGTTTTTTGTCTCCCCATTCCCATTATGTATTGGGCAATGCTCAGTATATGGGGTGGGCTGCAATTTGTATTTGCTGAGAGTGAATGAGTGAATAAAGTTTTTGCCACAAGTTTTACAACTGAGAATTGTAGGATTATCTTTTCTCCTTTCTGCTGGTCAGAGATGCCTTGGTTAATACATCATTTATCAATAAAGTAATTTGGAATATGAGGACTTGGTGAAATGTGGCCTACATGAATGAGTGGCATAAGTCTAAAATGACTCACAGAGTCCATTTATAACTAGAAACTTTGAAGGAGGAAAATCAACACCTGAAAAGAAATGGCATATATCACCCTCACCAACCATTTCTTCTCAGAAGATCTACATGACTTAAGGGTAAACAATTGCTGATCTCCTTGATGGTGTTATTATTTATCAGTGACCACCTAAACTTTAAGCGTGGTTTTGAACTTTAAAAAAAGTGATTTGCGCCCACTTTGGGCTTATAAAAGGATTAGGGTTAGAAACTGGGTTGTGGCTCAAAATTGGCATGTTTGGGTGGAAACTTCTGCTGTAAGAACAGAGATGGACTGGGGCTCTGGGATCTTGGGGACTGGGCCTCTCCCACACAGGACCATCTGTCCTTCTTCTTGGCCCAGGATGAAAGACGCTCTCAGAGATGCTTTTCTGTGTCTGGAAGGAACAGAGGGTGATATCAGGATTTATATTTTGACTCCTAGCCTTTGACTCAGGGTTCATGGTCCAAAGAGGCTCTAGGAACTGTCATAACTACCACCCCATTCAGCTTCCAGACCCTCTCCCAGAGTGTCCTCTGTGGGAGAACTATTCCATTGGCCATGAGCACCTGTAGGACATTGCCCATGTCCTAGCTGCAGACGTGTCCTGTGGTTCTGCTCCAGAAGAGTGTTCCAGTTTTCTTTCCCTCTGACTGCCTGCGAGGGTCATGGCCCAGAAGGGAGCCTCAGTGGGATCTTCTGTTCTTTACAATTTATTATTTTCAGAGATGTTCCCAGCTTTTCAATGGCAAACAAGAGAATAGGGGGCACTGAGCATTCTTCTCTGGTGATCTTTTTTCTTAAATATCTTTCTCCACCCCCCCCCCCACCCCGGCTATCAAAGTAATACAGGCTTGCTATTCAAAATTTGGGAAACAAAAAAGAAGGGACTGCTAAAAAGCGTCTAAATCACCAATAATTCTGCTACCAGAAATAACTACTATTATTACTTTGGTTTATTTTATTTCAGAATTATCTAAATGAGTATCTACCTGTATGAATATCTATATAAATATAGTCATATTTATATGATTATAAACACATATTACAGACCTATTATACTTTGCATATAGTTTTTCAACATTTTATTATGAAACTATTTTAAACATTAAAAAAATGTAAAAAATATATAGTGAACACACATGTACCAACCGTTAGATTCTTCCATTAACATTTTACTTAATTAGCTTGATCACTTACCCTTTCCTTCTCCCTCCTTCCCTTGCTTCATCAGTTCCTCCCTCTTTTCATTC
Organism: Neofelis nebulosa; assembly: GCF_028018385.1. NCBI lineage: Eukaryota > Metazoa > Chordata > Mammalia > Carnivora > Felidae > Neofelis > Neofelis nebulosa. Next base: position 33,809,131 of record NC_080799.1, read on the forward strand.
CTCTACTTATCCATCTCTCCACCCATCCACATTTCCATTGACATGTCCATCCATCCATCCATCCATCCATCCACATATTCAGTGATATATCTATCCATCAATATATCCATCCATCCACCCATCCATCCATCCATCCATCCACCCTACCCTCATTCTCTCTGTTCATCTATCCATACTTCTATCAATTCATCCACTTTTGGTGCTGCTTTTCAAAGTAAGTTACAGATGTTACAATTTACCCCTAAATATTTTTGTACATACAACTTTTATCTTGCTTCTTCTTCACCTAACAAAATATGAACTTTCCTATGTTTTCAAATATTCTTCAAAAGCACTTTAAAAAATAGCCACCTGATATTCCATGGCATAGATATACCATAATTTATCATTTTAATAATTGAAATTATTATTATGGGAATTTTTAAAAGTTTATTTATTTGAGAGAGAGAGAGAGGGAAAGAAGAATTGGGTGGGGGAGGAACAGAGAGAGAGGGAGAGAAAATCACAAGCAGGCTCCATGCTGTCAGCACAGAACCTGACACAGGGCTCTATGCCATGAACCATGAGATCATGACCTGAGCCAAAATCAAGAGTCAGATTCTTAACCAACTGAGCCACTGAGACACCCCTATTATGGGAAATTTTAATTTTTTTCTAATTCACCACTTTAACAAGTAATGCTACAGGGAATATCTTTGAACGTGAGCCTTTGGACCGAACCTCTGATTATTTCTTTAGAGAATAGTTACAAGATAGAATGTAACTGAATCTAACAGTATGGCCATTTAAAAAAGGACTTGAAGCGTAATTTCTGGTTTTCTCTTGAGATAGGAGCTCCTGCCTACGGTCTTACAGAGGTCCTTCTGGCATGTAGGTGGGTGGCCATATCTACAGTGTGGTGGTAAGAGAAGGCCGTTGTGGTAGGGATGTGGCCTCATACTCCAAAGTCTCTGGCGAGGGTGTGGGTGTGGTGAAAGAAAATGTCCATGCTGGGCATTTCTCCATGGATTTCCTCCTTGAATCAATAGGGTCAGTGTTCGTTATAAGAGCCTGACTATAAGGCAGGCATAAAGGAACAGGACCTGCCATTCCTTACATCCTCAGTACTCAGTCCTTTTGGCAACTGAGAGGCCCTCTCCGCCCAGAATGTAAGGGTGACTGGGAGTGGCCAATCCAATTTAATGCTTTTGTAGAAAATTAAAAATCTGCTAGGCATAGTGCTAAGGGCTGTGGGGTTACGGGAATGAAAATGACAATAGTTCTCAAGGAACATACATTCAACAGGGGGAGTCTTGGCATTCTGTTTTTAAGACTTTATAAGTGGAGTAATCAAGGCAGAAATCAAGGGGACAGAAGAGAATTCATGAAACTTTTGTTTGTGTTGGGTCATGATATGAAACAGAATGTTTGTATAGACTGTGGTTTGGAAAGTATGGAGGAAGACATAAAATGTTGTGAGACCCCAGGAGAGAGGTGCCTTTTGAGGGTTGGCAGGGTTCAGGAAAAATGTCTGAGAGAAGATGATGACATTTTAACTAAATCTTGAAATATGAGTAAGGAATTTTCCAGATGAGCAAAGACAAGAAGAGAGGGTCCTGGCAGAGGGAACATCTTGTACAATGTCAAGGAGGTAAAGAGGAAAATATTGAAATCAGACAACATCAAGGAGTTATTTATATGTTTATAGGTGGAGTCTACTGGCAGCGGGGTGGGGGGGGGGGAGTTCCAGTTTGAGACCTCTGATGGGGAGTGATGGTGACTCACTGGAGGATCACCAACAAGGTGGTGACCATCAGATTTGGGGCAGATGGTTTGTTTGCTAGTTAGATGGTCTTGGGGTCATGGACTTTCTTATGTGAACTCTTCCCCACCCCTGTGTCTTTTCTCAGGCTGTGCCCACCTCCTGTTTGTACTTCAAGAGTCATTTGAGGTGTCCTTTCTTCAGGTTAGGTGTCCATGCAGGGTTAGGTACACGTTTTGCTCCTACAGCGTTAGGCTTATCCCTGGCAGAACTCTCACTGTATTGTTTTCTCATTATCTGCTCACAACCTACAGGCAGTTGGGCTCTGTGAGGTCAGAACTCATGTGTTATGTATCGTTGCTAATGCCTGGGCCTGCCTTGTTCAATATGTTTGTTGAGTAAGATTACACATTATGGGCTAACCAGACTGATGAGGACAAAGATTGTCTTTGATAGAGGCAGATTGCTTTCCTATACCTGGTCAGGCAATCTGCAAAGGCAAGGTCTCCATCTGTAAGGTGTGGAACATAAGGATACTTAGCATGTGTGTTCTTGTGAAGATTAAAAGAGTTCATACGTCATTAGAAAAGTACTTGATAAACCATTCAAGTGTTTGATAAATGTTTGTTAATGGTGGCTTTGGTGACTATGACGTCACCTGCTTGGGATACAGGAAGGTGAGACACATAGGAGGAAGTTAGAATGGTGCAGGACTTTCCCATAGCCCATAGCCCAGGTTTTACTGATGGACAGACTGTTATCTGTGGGCAGAAAGGGCAGAACACAGACTATTAAGGCTGAACAAAGTTTCCTGATCTCTAGCCTGAATTTTTTTGTGTTGAGGATGTTCAGAGGGGCAGAGGGATGCTCAGTTAGGCCTTGGATAAACTTTCTCATCCAGGGCATAAACAAAGGGCAAATGTTGGCAATAAGTGTCTCAAACTGTTTAACCAGTTGCCTGTGTTCTTCTAGAGCAGAGGCTGGAAATGCTTTCTCTACAGAGCCAATTGACAAATACTTAACCTTTACAGGGCAGTCTCTGTTGCAACTACTCAACACTGCTATTACAGCATGAAATGAGTCATAGATAGTATAGAAATGAATGAGATGGTTGTGTTCCAATAAAACTTTATTTACAAAACAAGCAGAAGACCAGGTTTGGCCTGAGGGGGCTGTAGTTTGGCAAACCCTAGTCCAGAGTCTTCAGAGCCTGGTGATATGGTTAGGGCTGCAGAGGGATGGCTGCATTTCTTGTTGTTTCAGAATACTTTCAAGTCTCTTGTGGTGGTTGGGGTAGAATTAGAGCTGGAATCCTCCCTTCCTTGTATTTTCTGTGTTGGATGCCTGTAATCGGGAATTGACTAGCTGATGTTATTTGGGGGGACTCTGTGTGTGTCTCCAGTACCAGGATGCTAGTAGGGCCCTTGTGGGGAGGTTAAAAACCCAGGTTGTGGAGACAGAAAGGCTTAGGTTCTAACCCATCTCCACTTGCCATTGGGGTGGCCTTGAATGAACTGTAGAACTTCTTTTACATCTCAGTTCCCTCATCTGTAGAATGGGGTAATAATACCTACCTTATAGGAGGGTTGAGAACATTAAAAGAGATAACACATATAATATGATAAAAGCAGGGCTTCTCAACCTTGACCACTGTTGACATTTTGGGTTGGATATTCTTTGTTTTGGGGGAACATTCACATGGTCCCTCCATGACTCATGGGAGCCACATCTCTGGGGGCAGGGAAAGTCCAGATATAGGTAAAGCTTGACCAGTAAACCTCAGTTTGGAAAAAAGAAAATCCCTTAACCTCTTCTTGATCAAATCATCGATTACTTTCCCCAAACACGGCCTTACTGAGCAGACAAAAAGGAAGATTTTCTAAGATAGCCAACCTTTCCTGCAACTGAAAGCAAGAAAGCTGAGCTTCTGGGACTCCCCTCTGGCTCAATTTTGGAAAGAAAATATGGACTGAACTGCTTGCTTCTCTTCTCCCGGGTGGCAGGAAATTGTGCACGGGCAGGAGATTTGGAAGCCCTCTCTCCCCGCAGGGATTCTCCTAGCTTGGAAAGCAGTGTCCTTTTTACTCCTTACCATAAGATGGCACTCCCATGCCTACACTAGGAACTAGGTTGGCTGGCGAGAGGGCTCTTTGGACGACAGCAGCAGAAAGCCACTGCGCTCATCTGTATTTGCTTTACATCGCTATGCTAACAAGATGCAGACATTTTATTCCAAATGCATAAATGTTATTGAGTTTGCCAAGGATTTCTGCCTGAATCCGAGAAAGAGGACTGATGTTCAGGACCAAGGGGAGATGAAAAGCTGGGGCGGGGGCGGGGGCGGGGGGGGGGGGAGGGTGGTGGTAGAAGGAACAGAAAAGCTTGTCCATTCTGGCTTGGTTCAGCTCTTCAGTCCATGTATTTATGCATTTCGTATTAACACACTGCAGTGCGGATTTCTCTGGGACTGTGGCTCACACAGAATCTTGTTCTCTGGTCTCAGTTCTGCGGGAAGCTGCAAACAGCGCGACCCAGGTGAGGGACTGCGGAAGCGGAGAGGGCCGTTGCCCAAGCTGGGGTTTGGTTTCTGTCAAGTTTCTGATCCCTTGGTTGAATCTCTTTCCTGCTGACTGATGATTATCTGGAACCTCGTGTAACTGAGGATCAGGTTGCCCTCGAACGTGAGACCGCAAGTCTTCACCATATTGATGACTGAGGGCTACATCCCGTGGCCACCCAAGCCAACATCTTCTCCCTCCCAAGTCCAGCAGGGATTCTTGGATCTCACCTGAGTTGTAGGGAAGAGGAGGTGCCAGAGACACTGGTTGTCCCCTTGAGCCACTCTCCTGTCTGTCATTGCTTCAGAGAGCCCAGCTTCTTAGGTGCTGGAGATGCCCAGAGGACTTCCAGTTTCCCAGAGTTTCTCCTACTTCTCTCTCTGTGCTTTCTTAGGAGCCGGGAAGCCTGACTATTTGACCAAATGGATGGAGGGTGGGTAGATGGGTGGATGGAAGAATAATCGAATCCGTCTGTGGTTACCTGACAGGGCACTGTATGATTTCAAACCAGACAAGCAGGTGGAATCTTGACCTTTTATTATGAAAATTAAAGATCAGGTTAGTGGGTTCTGTTCTTAAAAGGCTTAGTCTTGGGGAGCCTGGGTGGCTCAGATGGTTGAGCGTCCGACTTCGGCTCAGGTCATGATCTCACAGTTCGTGAGTTCAAGCCCCTCATTGGACTCTGTGCTGACAGCTCGGAGCCTGGAGCCTGCTTAGGACTTTGTGTCTCCCTCTCTCTGTCCCCACCCCCCCCCCCCCCCCACCGCTTGCACTCTGTCTCTCTCTCTCTCTCTCTCAAAAATAAATAAAGATTAAAAAAAAAGGCTTAGTCTTATAGGGATTTAAGACATGCTGGTAGCTATTAAATAATCATAAAAAACTACCGGCTTTTGGGCACCTGCTATGGACCGGGTTTATATTTATATAACCTATGTATACTTACAATATATATCAAACTATTTTTATATTTACATGCTCTTATATATTACTTAAATAGACACTTTGATAAGTTATATATATTTATGTTATATATTTACTTTTTAAAAGAAGTCTGATATAGAATACAGTAGTTACCACGTTTTTTTCTTTTCTATTCTTTTTTTAAATGTTTATTTATTTATTCTTGAAAGGGAGAGAGAGAGCATGTGTGCACACAAGTGGGGGAGGGCAGAGAGAAAGAGAGAGAGAGAAAGAGAGAGAGAGAGAGACAGAGAATCCAAAGCAGGCTCCAGGCTCTGAGCTATCAGCACAGAGCCCAACATGGGGCTTCAACCTACGAACTGAGAGATCATGACCTGAGTCAAAGTCAGATGCTTAACCAGAATGAGCCACCAGGCGCCCCAACAACCATGTTTTTCTTAGCATTCATTGTTTCCTTTCTCCTTCCTAATAAAATTCTGATTTTTTTTTCAGTTTTTCCCCATCCCCTACTCAGCAGATCCTTTCTTTCCCAGCTCAATGGATGGGTCCTATATAGTCTAAGCCATTTATGGTAAATTCAACCCTCTTCCCAGTGTTTGGTTCCAGAACTGGGCCTAAGGCAATTAATGCAGAGCACCCCTCTGGATACTGTTAGTGATCCCAGACTGGATATGTGACCCACGTTGGTGCAGTCAGTGTAAGGAAGAAAACCCCAACCATCAGCCAAATGGTGGGAAAACTTGCTGCCTTCTGTGGGCATGTACAGTGAAGCCTGTAGCTGACAGCTTCCTTGCAACTAGAGGGAAATTGGCTTTAGGATGACATTGATGCTTGGCTGGTGGAGCAGTGATATGGAAAGAACCTAGGTCCTTGATGACATCATTGAGTGGCTGGATCAGTAACCCCGAAACCTACTTAACCTCTGGGCTGCCTGTTAAATGAGATATATTTAAAAATACCTTTATTGTTTAAGCCAGATCAATTTGGTATTTTGACTGTTTTCAGGAACATGATTGCTTTTGTCAGACAAAAAGGAGACGGATATTCTGAGAGGTCAACAACAACAGCAGTGTCAAAAACAACAAAACAATATTAAGTGGGAAAGGCAGCATTGTAACCCTGGATGGTCCAACCTGATGGACTCCATGCTCTGGATCTAAGCCCATGGAGTTGCCTCCCACTGAAAACAATGTAGAAAGTGTTTGAACGAAAGCCAGGGGCTTGGGGAAGGGGAATAGAAAGAACTTATAACTAGGGAAGGAAAACATTGGAGACTATTGAATGAAGCTCATTATTCCCATAGAATGTGAGACAATAGCCATGTCAACAGAGGGAAAAATTGGTTAGCTACAAACTCTAGTGGAGAGAATAGTTCTACTATAAACTTTGATAAATTTCATAGGACTAGAGATTTGATAGAAACTAAAATTGATGCCTTTGTCCATTTTGGGAGGGAACATTCTTTTTTTTTTTTTTTTTTTTTGGCAACTTCCTCCTCTCTCCTCCTTGTTCTGTGATTAGGGAGTGAGAAGAGATGATTTTTCTATTTAAAACTGAATGAAAAAAGCCCAAATCCCCAATGCCTTTTTAGTCCAGAATGAAGGACACATTGACAACTAATGACAACTTGATTTTACCCTTACTCCTGCCTCTTGGAGTATGACTTCTTGGACCTCTGCCCAAAGTTAGATTTGTCTGTCACTTTGGATGTTGGAAAGAAGCTTTGCAAAAGTGTTCTTTAGGGAACTTGCTGACCAAGGGAACGAATGATACCGTTTGGGGCTGGAATTTGCTGAGAGATGAGGTTGAGTGAAACTTTGATTGTCAGAAACGACAAGCGAGTGACTTCCCTGGAAAAAGTGGCAGTTTTGTTCAAGTAACAGGCCCCATGGCATGCCGCAAGAGCCTACGTTTTTTATTTTGAAACGTGTTAAAAATACAGAGAGCTTGAATACACGTTTCTCTAGCGAAAACATGGACGTGGTACATAAAAGATGTTCAACATCATCATTAGGGAAATGTCAAGCACTACAACAAGGAAATGCAACTGCACACATATTAGGATGGTGATTTTTAAGAAAAGGGAAAACAAGCACTGGCAAAGATGGGGAGAAACAAGAAGCTGTGTGCATTGCTGGTGGGCAGGTAAGGGGGTGCAGCCGCCATGGAAAAGAGTGTGGTGGTTCCTCAAACAATTAAGCATAGAGTTACCATACGATCTAACAATTCCATTGGCAGGTACATATCACAAAAAATGGAAAACAGGGACTCAAATAGCTGTATGTCAGTGTCTACAGCAGCATGATTTACAAGAGCCAGCATGTGGAGACCACCAAACTGTCCATCAACAAATGAATGGAGAAACCAAAGGTGGTCTTTCTATATAAAGGAATATTATTCGGCCATAAAAAGGCTGGCCTTGTGACACATGCTACAACATGGACAAAAACATTGTCTTCAGTGAAATAAGCCAACGTAAGAGGACAAATATTATAGGCCTCCACTTGTATGAAATATCTAGAATGGTCAAATGCATAGGGACCAAAGGTAGATTAGGTTGCTGACAGAAAGGGGAAGGAGGGGCGGTTGTTTAATGGGTACAGTTTTTCTTGAGGCTGATGATAAAATTTTAGAAATAGTGATGAAGGTTGCACAACATTGTGAAGATAATTCATAACATTTAAAGAAAAATGTAGAAAAATACTAAAAAACATAGAAAAAAAAGAAACAACAGCAGGATATACAACAATCACCCATGTCCTCATTGGGTGGAATGAACAAATACTAATATTTTATCATATTTAGTCTAGATATTTACATGGCTGGTGAAGTTATTCCTCCATAGCATATGTGATGGATGCCCTCTGCCACATCCCTGTGGTTGGTCTGAGTCCCCTTGCTGCTACCGTGGAGAGTGTCCATGCATCTTGATGGTATGAACCTCAAAAGCCTGCGTCTCTCAGCTTCTTGTGAGGAGAGCTTTCTCCAGTGGCAAGGGAGCTCGCTCTCTGTCCACAAGTCAATCCAAAAAGGTGCAGAAAAGCAATGCCGGGAGGTCATCCCTCAAACAATGAGAGATGAGAATTAGGAAAATAGGGTCTCAGATTCCTCATTCCTTTGAGGATCAAGTCTGAGGCATATTCCCTTGTGGCTCTTCAGAGGGTCCCCAGTGAGACTGCGTTGTCACAGCAGTAACCCTCTGATTAACGCACGATTTATTGGCTTTTCTCCCCTCCCGGTCTTTCTTTCCCCACTTCGCGCAATTGCTGTCCCAGAAGAACTCCTTATTTTAGGCTCTGGTTTCTGTTGATCCCAAACTAGGACATCCCCTTTCTTCCCATTCCCCTCTTTGCTCATAAGAGGCAATCATTTCCATGAAGTTAGTGTAAATGCTCCTGATGGACATTTTCTTACATGTGTAGCTAACACGTCAACATACGCTTTAATGGGTTTTAAATAATTTTGTGAATGATACCAGCGTGTGTGTGTGTGCAAGTCTGCAACTTGCTTTTCTCACCCAATATGTTCTCAAGATTGCTCTATGTGATAGTAAAGATCTGGGTCATTATTTTTACTTCTGTGTTCAATTTTAACCATTGTATGACCAAACCCCCATGGTGAGTATTTTTCTTTTTCCATATATTTTGCTATTACAAACAGTGTTTCAATGACCACACTCATACCCTTATTTTATTTTAAAGAAATGTATCCAGAAGTGGAATTGTTGGATTGGAGAGTATGCATAAACAATAACTTTTGAAAAGTGCATTAAGAGGCTACCTGCAGATAACATAAAATTAACCATTTAAAAGTCAGTGTCATTAACTACAGTCACAATGTTGTGCAACCACTACCTCTTCCTAGTTCCAAACATTTCCATCACTCAAAAAGGAACTCCCATATTCAGTAGCAGACACTCCCCATTATTCTCTCCCCCCAGGTCCTTGCAATTACTGTTCAACTTTCTATCTCTATGGTGTGCCTGTTCTGGGTATTTCATATAAATTAAACTATCCATTTCATCACCTTGTATATCTGGCATCTTTCACTGGCCATGTTTTTTTCTTCTTAGTTTTGAGAGAGAGACAGAGCGTGAGCAGGGGAGGGGCAGAAAGAGAGAGAGAGAGAGAGAGAGAGAGAGGGAGACACAGACTGGGAAACAGGCTCTAGGCTCCGAGCTGTCAGCACAGAGCCCAAAGTGGTGCTTAAACCCATGAGCCATGAGATCATGATCTGAGCTGAAGTCAGATGCTTAACTGACTGAGCCATCCAGGCACCCCTCACTGGGCATGTTTTTAAGGTTCGTGCATTATTACAGCTTCTATCATAGGTTTTTTTTTTAATGACTCAATGATATCCCATTATATGTAAATATCACATTTTGTGTTTCTATTCATCTGTTGATGGACATTGGGGCCATATGCACCTTTCAGCTGTTGTGAATAGTGCTGCTATCAATATGCATGTACCTGCATGTGTTTGAATACCTGTTTTCAATCCTTTGGGGTATACACTGTAAACAATAACTTTTACATCAGAAAGTTTGGAATGGTTGGATCCAAAGCATTTGTGGTCAACCATGTGTTTGTCTGAAATGTGGGGATAAACACCAGCAGCTCTAACCTAGACAGAGATCATGTAGTTGCTAGAATTAGAAACTCTGTCAAATTAGTTTAAGAGAAGTGGTTTATTGGAAGGATACAACAGGACATCTTATTGATGCCCAAAGACTGAAAACAAAGTACAGGAGAGGCTCCAAAAAACTGGAGTTGGAAAATTCAGGGGTAGGGCTAAGCCCTTTGTTAGTCATACAGTTCCCTCCTTCTCTCTACAGCCCAGTTTACTTATGAGGGCACTCATGGCGGAAGCTTTAGAATGTCCTGGAAGGAAGGATTTTAGCAGGACTCCAAAGATGTGCTGGAAAAAGAGGGCAGTCTCCCAAGTATCTGCCCTGCAACATTTCATGCCTTTGTGCCTTTGGTCATGCTTCTCCTCATCCAACTTCAGCTCAGGTCACTATCTCAAGGTTGGTGAGTTCCAGCCCCGCATCAGGCTCTCTGTTGTCAGCACGGAGCCTGCTTCAGATCCTCTGTTCCCCTCTCTCTCTGCCCCTCCCCCACTTGCAATTTCTCTCTCTCAAAAATAAATAAACATTTAAAAAAGAAAAAAAAACCCATGGGGCTTTACCAACGTTCCTTCCTGACACCCCCATAACTTACCACTCCATTACTTTGTTAACTTGAACACTTAACTACATGCTAGACAACTAATAGCACGAACTTGGGGGCCAGACTGTATTGCGTTTGAATCCCATCCACACTCCTCCTGTGGTCTCTGACAAGCGCCTAGACTTTTATGCATCTGTAAAATGGGAAGGTCGACTGCACCTACCTCACAGTGTCATAGTGAGGATCAAATGAGCTAATGTATGCACAGCTTCTAGAAGCTTCCTGGCAGCAGCCTCGTCCCAACACATGATCTGTCTTAACCCTCAGGACAACAGTGCAAGATAGCCGATGCCACCCCACTTTACAGAAGAGGAGACTCAGGTCAGAGGGGACCCAGGATGTGAAGTCAGGTCCATCACCACATCATGCTGGTGCCCTCTCCCTTATATCGTTCTGCTAAATTGTTCTTTCCATCTACAGCTTATTTTAGAACTGCAGAATATCCCTGCTTCTCTGCTGCTTCATCCTGTGTATTATTTTGGCTCCAAATGGCAGCCCAGAGCCCCTGCTTCACTTGTCTTTTTTATTGGTGTAGCAGATGATGAGATGGATCCCTTTACTCCAGCAATTGGGATTGAAAATATATTTCTTGAGAACTGGGACTTGAATTTCTGTACTTGCCGTAAATTGGCCTTCCCTCCCCTTCCACTGATCACTGCTTAGAATTGCTTCTTATGCAAAGGGTCTCTGAGTAAAAAAAAGAAAAAGAAAAAGAAAAAGAAATTGGAAATTCCATTGGCAGGGGCTCCAGGTTAGAGCTCTACCCCCTGGCTCCTTAAACTGATTATTTGTGGGCCAGGAATCCATGGGCTTCTTGCAAGAAGCCCTTTGGGTGAACGCTGGTGGGATTTTGGAGAGGGCTTTGCCGTAATACCTTACTGGAAGCGAGCAGCTCTGGGGGGCCGCAGTGGATAGGTTGAAGCAGCCTATATTGCTAAGCGGTTTAAAGCAGACCATTTCCAGCACAGTTGAAAGTAAAGAAAAAGGCTTATTCTGCAGAAGTGGGAACTTAGTAATGCCAACACAAAGAAATGGGACTTCTAGGAGAGCTCTGAGGCTGGGTCTCTTGCAGAGCGTTCCATTAAAATGCTTCTTTAAGCAGCAACTAGGCTGGACCCTCTCAGATGTATTTATTGGCCATTAGCTGCTGCGAGGAGAAGATGGGGAGCAATAAACGGAGGGGTTACAAATTAAAAGGTAGAAATTTTGTCATCGAAGGTGGAGAAATGGCTGTGGGGAAGCTTCTACAACTCCAAGGTAAATTCATCGCAAAAATTAAAGAAATGGATCCTTTTAACTCAAATTCAACTTAGAGGCAACCATCTCCAAAGTTTGGCAGACACTGTTCCCCCTGCTGGGGGGTAGAGGGGTGGTGGAGGGGGGCAGGTCTCTGTCCTGCTGATACTCTATCTTCTGCCTTGCCTCTGGGGCACCTGGACCAGTGAGTTCCAAGCTCTGGGGCAGAGAAGGGAGGCCAAAAAACCTCTTGACGGCCTTAACCTAGAAGTGACCAGCACTAGACACGTGACCCCCTCCTTACCGCAGAGGAAGCTAGGAAATGTTGGGGTGCGCATTTAACTGTCTCTATGACACGGTCCCTTCCCCACTCCCAAGACTAGGTGAAGTGTCCTGCCTCTGGAGTTTTGAATCATTCAATCATAGCACATCTTTGCTCTTTGTCTCTCTGTTCCTCTCTCTTTTTTTTTTTTTTTTTTTTTGGTCATTGCTTGTTTACTACCCAACCCAAGTCCCAAACCTACAAGCTCCTGGAGAGAAAGCACTAAACTTATCCACCATGGCATCCCTTACATGCAACCCAACACAGCACATGGTGAGGGTTCACTACATAGTTGTCGAACATGTGAAAACAAGAAGAAATAGGTGAGTCTTCTGGAAACATAGTCATACAGGAAAAAAAAAATGGAGACATCATCGTTTTTATAAAGTCTCTCACCTAGGAGGTGAGTGCTGTATCTATCTGTGTGTCAGACGGCCTTTAATCTCCTAGATATCAGTCAGGTCTCTTTGATCTGAGAATCTTCAGACTGGAGTATTTGGAACCTCTCCCCACCTCCCTCCCCAAATTTGTACACGTGGTGGATTCAATGCTGGGCTCTGTTCAAAGTTTCATGACTTTTTTTCTGCTAGCCTGTCAATCATGACTTGTTTTATGGTTTCCAATCATGCACACACAAATTAGGGAGAATAAGCTCATGACTTTTTTCTCCCAAACATGATGGGTATTTTAAAAATATTATTACTATTTATATACAAAGTAATTCGGATACAGTGATTTATAGGGGATATATGTTGGTCATCTGAATGATCAAATATATATTTTTATATATATTGGGCCTTCACCACAGTGCCTAGCTAATTGCTTCCCAATCCTTGGAATTTCTTGTGTTGAGGGTGATAAAGTATCTTTTGTAGTGTTAATGAGGTGACTTTTGAGAAGCTCCATGTGGAGCCTGGTTGCCAATGGAGCCAACCATGTGATTTAGGGGATTGGAATTTTCAGTCCCACCCACTAACCCTCCCTCCTCCCCCTGCCCCCCCCCCCCCCAAAGGAGAGGGGCTGAGGCTAATCAATGCCATGGGAGCAGGATTTAATCATCCAAACCTATGTAAGGAAGTCTCCGTAAAAAGGACAGTGTTTGGAGAGCTTCTAGGTTGGTGAACACATACATATTCTGGGGGAGTTGTGCCTGGGGAGGGCATGGAAGCCCGTGCCCTTTCCCCCCTACCTTGTTCTAGGCATCTCTTCTGTCTCAGCTGCTCCTGAGTTAGTAAGTAAAATGTTCCTCTGAGTTCTGTGAGCCACTCTAACAAATTAATTAAACCTGAGGAGGGGGGTCCTGGGAACCTCTGATTTCTAGGCAGTTGGTCAGAAATACAGGTAATAACCTGGACTTGAACTTGACATCCTGAGTTGGAAGGGGAGTCTTCTGAAACTCCAATTTGTAGTGGGTCAATGAAAAGCACAGGTAACAACCTGGGCTAGTGACTGACCTCCAAAATTGAGAGCAGTTTTGTGGGCCTGAGTTCCTTACCTGTGGAAACTGATCTCTGTGCAGATAGTGTCAGAATTGAGTTGAATTGGGTTGAATTCTTGGACATCAGCTAGTTGGTGTGGGGAAGCCTACACAGACACACACACACACACACACACACACACACACACACACACTGGAGAACTGGATCCTAAAACCCCAAAGAGTAATACATACTTTTAGGGCATGTGTTAGTTAGGGTCATACTAGCTGCTACAACAACAACAAAAACCATCAATGCTGGTGGCTTATTAAAAACTTTCTAGCTTATATAGCAGCCTAGTGTGCATATTCTCAGGGGGCAGGTAGCCCACCATGTGGCAAATTGGGGAAGCAGCCTCCTATCTTGCTGCCTTGGGGTCTTCTGCTTCCACTTTGGCTTCAGTCCATTGGTGGAATCCAATTATGGTCCTTGGAGGTCCAGCCTAGACACAAGGCATGATGGGAAATGTCCATGGCTGGACAGCTACTCCCTATACATGTCCCAGGGACATTTGCTGCCCGCCTCTCCAGCATCATTATTCATCATAAGAAAAAACTACTTTGATTTTCTTTGGTCGAATTCACCCTTTACCATTCTCAGCCATGTGATTTAGATGGGGTTGACTCTTGCCACAGTGGGTGGGCTCTGCTCCCTGTAAGCCAAATTAGCAAGTCACATACTACTAGCCATAATGATTGGGTTAGGTATGGGTACATCATCTAATTCAGGCCATTAGGAAAAGCAGAACCTCAGACTTGTGTTAGAGTAGTCAGAAGAGACCCTCCCTGTTATTTTCTGTGTGAGTATGTGAGGTCTGGAACAGTTTCTGTCATTTTGATGTTGTGGGAGAGCCAATCTGGAACTGTGTGTGTGTGTGTGCGTGTGTGTGTAGAATAAGGTGGGAGGAGGGTCGGGACTTCCACTTGGAGCCAGAAGATGAAGCCAATGTTTAGAAAGCAGAGCCCTGAGATAGTTAGAAGCCAGATTCTTGGTGATCTTATTGCCGAGGCTGGATTACGCCTTTTGCTTGCAACCCACCCTATTTCCTGAAGTTAGATTGGTAAATAAGTCCCATTATTGTGAAGGCGGCTTGAGTTGGGAGCTTTATCGCTTGTGGTACAAAAAATGTACTAACCAATATGGACAATTTGGGTGAAATAAAAATATCAAAAAAGCTTGGCAAAGCATAAAGGCGACCACAGAAACATTTTCAGTATTTCCACAGGAGACATTTTAGTAGTTTTTACGATCATGCTGCATGTTTAATTGAATCCTGCTTTTTCTCTTAGCATGATTTGGAACCATCTCTCCATGTCATTAAAAACTTGTTGTGAGTATCGTTTAAAATGGCTTGTTCTAGGGCGCCTGGGTAGCTCAGTTGGTTAAGCGCTCGACTTTGGCTCAGATTATGATCTCCCAGTTTGGGAGTTCGAGCCCCTCATTGGGCTCTGTGCTGACAGCTCAGAGCCTGGAGCCTGCTTTGGATTGTCTCCCTCTTTCTCTGCCATTCCGCCACTCACACTCTGTCTCTCTCTCTCTCTCAAAAATAAATAAACATAAAGAAACACTTTAAGGGGCGCCTGGGTGGCGCAGTCGGTTAAGCGTCCGACTTCAGCCAGGTCACGATCTCGCGGTCCGTGAGTTCGAGCCCCGCGTCAGGCTCTGGGCTGATGGCTCAGAGCCTGGAGCCTGTTTCCGATTCTGTGTCTCCCTCTCTCTCTGCCCCTCCCCCGTTCATGCTCTGTCTCTCTCTGTCCCAAAAATAAAAAAAATTAAAAAAATTAAAAAAAAAAAAAAATGACCAATGTCGGGGCGCCTGGGTGGCGCAGTCGGTTGAGCGTCCGACTTCAGCCAGGTCACGATCTCGCGGTCCGTGAGTTCGAGCCCCGCGTCAGGCTCTGGGCTGATGGCTCGGAGCCTGGAGCCTGTTTCCGATTCTGTGTCTCCCTCTCTCTCTGCCCCTCCCCCGTTCATGCTCTGTCTCTCTCTGTCCCAAAAATAAATAAAAAACGTTGAAAAAAAAATTAAAAAAAAAAAAAAAAAAAAAAAAAAAAAAAAGAAACACTTTAAGATGGTTTGCTCCATATTCTAATTTGTTACTGCTCCCTAATTATTGGGCATTTAGGTTGCTTTGAGTTTTTGCTTCCTTGAGTTTTTCTTTAGGATGCATTCTCAGAGGTGAAGTTTCTTGGTCGAAGTGTATGAGCATTGTGAAGAGCTTGGTAACAAGTGCCAAATTATTTTCTGGAACAGTCAGGCCAATTATACTCCCTGTGGCAATGGGCATCAGAGCTCAAATGTACCTAAGTCAGCATATAAGTATCCCAGCCATCTTGGTCCATAGTGGCCCTTCATTTTTAATTTCCTTCATTACTGTTACTTCACTTTGTTTTTTTACATACGCATCTCCTGACCTGGTGTTGCATATACTCCGGAACCTCTGACTCTTGGCCTGTTTGGCCTCTGACACTTGGCCTCTGATATTTGGCCTCCTAAGTCAGCTTCTAAATCATCTTCACATGATTCCAAATGGCATAGACCAGGGCTTCTCACCCTGAGACTGGTGACATTTGATTAGTGACACACATATATACATGCACAAGTATCTATAGCTACATAGAGATCTCTATCTCTGTCTCCTTGGTACACGTATTTTTAAATTTTCTATATGTTATTATGTTTTGACACCTTAAACAATCTTTCTGGCTGGGGAGAGAGACACTGCCCCTCTGGGCTAAATATGCAAAAGGGACAAGCAGGGAAGGCACACCTTTGATACGCAAGCTAACCAACAGAGCCCTTCTATCTGGCCCTCACTGCCCAGCAGGCTCTGCCTTGGCTTTAAGCATAGCAGAGCAGATCTCAGGCAGCTGAAGACACCCGGTAGCCCAGAGCCTGCTGGACGGTTTCCAGCTAGCCCACCTTGAACTGTTGACCTTGTCTTGCCTTGCCTTTTTTTTTTTCCCCACTCACATGTGGGATTTTATTTTTTAATTTTTGTTAATGTTTATTTTTGAGAGAGAGAGGGAGAGAGAGTACATGAGTGGGGGAGAGGCAGACAGAGAGGGGGACAAAGGAAGGATCTGTAGCTGACAGCACAGAGCCCGATGGGAGGGTCTTAATTCACAAAACTGTAGATCATAACCTGAGTTGAAGCCACTTAACTGATTGAGCCACCCAAGAGCCCCGCCTTGCCTTTCTTATGGAAACTTCAGTAAACCTTGACCTGAGCTCTCCCCTTGCTGCTGTCTGATGTTTTTCCCCCGTGACCCTCTGTGCATGGCCTGCGGTGACTCCCTCTCTAGAATCTGTGCATACAATAAATGTTATTCTACAAGCATTGTCCTGTTTACTACCATAGCTGCATCTGACTGGCCGTCCCCAGAACACACAGTGAAAGAGTTTCACCACCCCACTGACTATTCACCCTCCTGGTTCTGCTTCTCTACGGCACCTTGCCTAATACACGATGCAACAGGGCTTGGAATCTGTTGTGAAGACAGAGCCAAGAGGTTTTGTGGACGGTCTGAAAGGAGGGGTGTGGGGAAAGCGGTTATCAAGGAATGCTTGTACCTTTGGGTCATGCAAGTACCCTCATACATGCCCTCTCAGCTTGAAAGAGCAAAGGTTTTGCCCAAGTCAGCTCTGGCGGTTCACCTTGCGTGTTGCTAAGTGATTTCATCCACACCTTTGGTGCTTTTCTGCCCAACAGCGTTCACCTCTGCAGACCCTATTTCCCGTGCCTTATAGTGCCTGCACCTTTCCTTGGTCATGCTTAATTATTAGTGCTTTCAGGGCACATCCGCTGGAACTATTCCAGAATTCTGTGGAAGGGCAGTGAGCATTGCAGCACCACTGGCTTAAGCCCCAAAATATCTCTAAAGGGCTGTTTTCATTCCTTTCCCTAGTCTCCATCACCTGCCTGTTGTGCTTGGAGGGTTAGGGATGGTGGTGGGTGGGCTTTGAGCTGGATTCTTCCAGAAGGCCCCAGATTGGAGGAGACTGGATGGTTCTAAACCAGAATTTCCGTACAGGTGGCAGAATAAGAGATGATGTCTGAAGACTTTCAGAGGAGTCTGGCAGCCTCAGTGTTGACCTCAGGGGAGAAGACCATTCTTTTTTGCGGCGGCTTCCAGGGAAGCTTGCTCAGTTAACCACGGATCCTTCTGGAAATTTCTAGATGCTATTGAAAATCTCTGCTCTGTGCCGGCAAACAGGCATCTGGGGAGCGGGAAATTGGGCCAAATGCCCTTACTGAGGCCCAGGAGGGGGTCTGCAGTTTTGGATTCTTTTGAGCAGAGAGAATGGCTCTAGGCTGCAGGCACAACACGTTTAAAAAAAGAAGCCAAGCTCATTTATAGTCAGTCAGCTCATGACCCTTTTCTCTTTTCCCATCATGAGTCAACGAGGGGGGCAGTCTCACTGTGGCTGCTGCTCCTGTTCAAGGCTTTCCTTGAAAGTTGTGAAAACCAGGCAAGAGCCCTCCCCCATTATAAAAACATACACTCATAATAAAAATAAGATTCACTCAGTACTGAGGGATGAAAGAGAAGAGAGAAAAACCTTCCAAATTCCCACTTCCCAGAGATAACCATTAACATTTTGATAAATATTCTTCTGGCTAGTTCTAAATACACCTTCTCTCTCTCTCTCTCTCTCTCTCTCTCTCTCTCTCTGTCTGTCTCTCTGTCTCTCACACACACACACATACACCCCCACATACTTTTATGCAAATGCGATAACATCGTGTGTGTTCTCTTATTCTGTAACCTGCTTTTTTACTCCACATTATGCCATGGTCCTTTTTCTGGGTCAACAAATTTAGAAATACCTCATCAATTTTAATGGCTGCTTAAAATTCCACTGTGTGTTTAAAACGTACAATATTTAACCAGTTCCCTATTGGTGGACATTTACGTTGGTTTCGATGTTTATCGTGGAGAATGTTGCTATGAAAATCCATGCAGTTATATCTTCGTCCACATGTATAATTTATTGCTCATTTAAACATCTCTCTCTTTTTTAAATACCATAGTAGTAGTAGTAGTAATAATAATAATAATAATAATAATAATCTTTTCCGGGGTTGTGATGAGAAGAGATAATGTGGCATTTCTGGAGACTTCTGTGTCCCCTGGGACAGTTTTCAGCATGGAAATGAAACTCAGGAGCCAGGCCTGAGTCCGTGATGCCCAGAATTTTCTGATTATAAGGATCATGAGGACACATGCTGACAGCCCTGTTTCTGGGACTTTCTGGGACCTAATGAGACACTCTCAGGGGCTGACACACAGGCACAAGGCATAGGTGGGGACCCAGGGGCAGAGAGAAGCAGGAGAAAACTGGGAACTCACAGAAATCCTTGGTTGTATAACTGAGGTTTGGACCGAGTTTAAATGTCAGGAAGGGACAGAGGGAACCAGGAAATTACAATATAGTGAGGTAAGTGCTAAGTACAAGTACAAGAGAGGTATTGGAAGAACCAAAAAGGCTCACTAGCATTTGGAGGCTTCCTGGAGGAAGTCAACTCCAAAAAAGTGCCCTAAGGTATTTTGGAAATGGCCAGGAGACAGAACGGTGAGGAGAGGGTTCAGGGAGAGCATTCTGGGAAAAGGGCAAAGCTGTTACAAAGGCCAGGAGGGCAGAGAGTCAGGGTGCTTTCTCTCACTGAACCCCAAATCTAGACAAATGAATAAATAGGTAAGTTCAAAACACAGTGCTAACTGTGAGGACAGTGGGTTTTGGGACTCAGACTGGGGAGGTGCTTGGGGGTCTGATACAATGGACTGAACCCTGACATTGTCCTGAAGGGCATCTCTTCCCTCTGGCCCTGCCCCCTGGAGCCAAAAGGACTTTCCCTGTAACTCAGAAAACAACACACTGGTGGTTGCTTCAGGGCCTAAAATCATAGTCATTGTCTTCATTTTCATGTGGTCCAAATAGTGACTGAAGGAATTTACAAGACAGGAAGCAGAACTGGGGCATGCTGATAGGGCCAGTGTTGCCTTGTGATTACTCCTATTTTTTGTTATGTTTCGTTTTGTTGTTTTTGTGATTACCCCCCCCTTTTTTTTTGCATTTTTAAATTTTTTAACTAAAATAAAATTTTTAACATTTATTCATTTTTGAGAGACAGAGTACAGGCAGGGGAGGGGCAGAGAGAGAGGGAGACACAGAATCCAAAGCAGACTCCAGGCTCTGTCAGCAAAGAGCCCGACGTGGGGTTTGAATCCACGAATGGTGGGATCATGACCCGAGCTGAAGTCAGATACTCAACTGACTGAGCCACCCAGCTGCCCCACAATTACTTCCAGTTTTAAACGAGAAGTGGGGACCAGATCAGTAGCTGTCAGCAGAGCTGCAATTATGAGAGGAAAGCCAGGAGAAAGGTCATTTTGAGAAATAGAAATGCCCTTAAAGTTGGTTTGACATGAGCTATATAACCTCAAAGTTTTGGGACATCAAAAATTCCCTCCTCAGCCTGTGGAGGCTCCTGGAATTTCTACCTGTAGCTTGGGGAAAAGGCATGAATGTGAATGAGTACTTATGTATGCAGCATATATGGTGTGGGTGGTGAGTCTCTGAATGGGGTTCATGAACAATGTACTTTAGAATCACCTGGAAGCTTCCAGAAGGCGCATCTTTGGGTCCTACCCTAAACCCTTGGAAGTGGACACGCCTGGCTGTTTGTTTGGCATCCGTCTCAGCTGGGCTCCCACCCTCTTCTCTTTCCTAACAGAATCCAGTTTTCATGGTCAGTTGTATGCCCCTCCCCCATGCCATCTTAAAACTCTAGGAAAACTAGACATAAGAAAGAGAAGCAGAAGAGATAGCATCTCTTTGTCCTCTGGCTGCTGCTGACTGAGCGTGTAGAATCTACACCAAAGGAGCAGAGAGAAGAGACGGACAGAACCTGGGTTCTTGATGACACCTGTGAGCGGCTGAATCAAACTTCCCTGAGGCCTGACCTCTCTGCAGACTTCTGTCATGTGAGATAACAAACTCTTCCATTGAGCTGGAATTTCCATTATTTGCAGTGAAAGCCCCATAACCGATACACATTCATCGAATCAGCATCTCTGGTGATGGGCCTGCCCCAGGCATTTCTGAGGTACACTCGGGTGTGGAAACCACAGGAGAGGTACTGGGGACACCAAGCTGGCCATCACAGGTCAGGGTCGGACCCTCGCTCGGCCACGAAGTTTCTGAGCCACGGGGAGTCTGCTGTATCCCCTCTCTGAGCCCCAGCTTTCTCATGTGACCAAGAAGGGATCTACCCTAGGGAATCTATCTTTGTGTTCTGCTGTTCTGCTGTAATGCGACCCGAGGCGAGCATGGTGGGTGACTGTGGCAGGAGAGAATGCCAAGGGAAAGGTGGCACAAAATGCTGTGACACCAGCACAGTAGAGCAGCAAGGAACGCTGTTGTTATCTTAAACAAAAGCTGGCTGCAGATTCTCTGCTTTCTAGAGAAATGGCATAATAAATCTCAGGGATTGGAAAGTTCTATTGTTCAGAAAAATGCCTTGATGAGCGTTTTGTTTCTAATGTAGGGCATGTCCCCCACTCCCCAGCAAAGCCTGGATGAATGATGGGAAAAGAAGAGAGGGCTGGATTTCTCCAGTACCCTAGGGTCAAGGGCAGTGCAACAGAATCTTGGGTTTCTAGCAGTCTTTAGAAAAAAGAGGTGGGTCCAGAACAGGGCAGAAAGGAGTTGAGCAGAGGGTCTAGGGATGGAGAAGCCTGAGGAGATGGGTGGTGGTGACCAGGGCCTCAGGAGTATGAGGCCAGAGAGGAATTTCCTGGGATGAGGGATGGTCCATATGTACCAGGCAGTGACATCCAATGTCCAACTTTGGCTTGTCACCTGGCCTGTATTGTGCAGAATCTTCCCTCTCTCACCCAAATCATCAGTGACAGTCTGCAGCACACTCCCTGTTCTTTGTTTTGGGTACTTTGGGGGAAATAATGAAATAACTGAGGATGAGTTCAGCTTGACATGCTGTGTAGAAAGAGTGCAGACATCCTGCGAGATTTTCAGAATCTATCTGCTCACTGTGTAGAAGCAACGCTTCACAGGAAGTGACTGGGTGAACCTAGTCCCTGCTCCAGAGCATCTTCAGAACCACGGGGGTGGGGGGTGGGGGTGGGGGGATGGCCATTAAGTTCAACACAAAAGATGGGATGAGGGCTTGAGGAGTTCTCTAGAAAGGTGACCCAGAATGCTGGAGGCTGGAGGAACATCCAGGGACTGGGTAACCCAGACTGTTGGGGACTGGAGGAACATCTGAGGTCTGGGTGACCCAGCATGCTGGATGCTGGAGGCACATCTGGGGACTGGGTGATCCAGACTGCTGGGGGACTGGAGGAACATCTGGGGACTGGCAATGGTAGAACAATATAAACTCTATTCACGATGTCTCATGGGCTCCTTGGCTTATGTCATCCGTCCCATAACTCTGTGGGACACGTTAATTATTTAGACCCATTTTCAAATGTGGGAAACCTTACAAACTAAGGCTCAGAGAGGGTCCCGACCTTCCTGATGTCTTCATGGTTTCCCAAATGGGTCTTGCCTTCCTGCACCACCATTTTGCAGCTTGGTTCCCTCAACCATCATCAGGAAAAGGGTGGCACATTAAGGTATGATGAGGTTTGATTAGGGTTGGGAAGGAGTAAAGTAATTGTGGCAGACAAGGAGGCTGCTAATTTAATGATCCCCTTTTGAGGACATCTGACCAGACCCTGGTGGCCGCATACTTTTTCCAACTCCTGAATGGCTGATATTCCCAAGTAACGGGGATCCCAGAAGAGGGTGGAGCTTTACAATGTCAGCATCCACTTTGGAGGGCTGTGGGTCTGCTTTCCCCAGGCCATGTGAGTTACTTGTGGCAGCTTGGTCTTTGGGAAACAAGGAAACTCACTGAAACCCACTGGGAGACTGGAAGTGGCCTGCTCAGCCCTCCCCAACCCTCCCTGGGATCCACAAATGACCTGGTGGAGCAGTGATAAAGCCACAATTGCGAAGAAACCAGCGTTGTGGTTCAACCACCTGAGGCTCGCAGGCTGTTCCGACATGATGGGGGGCAGCCGTATACCCACAAGACCACATCTGGCTGCAGATCTAATGGCTAAACAATTGTGCTAATGGAGACACTGTCTCCCACAGGCTTGCTCAGCTGCCTGTTCTCCCTTATTTCCCATTTTGTTACCTCCTGTTGAGTCTACTCAACAAAACTTTGGTATTAGCATCCCCCACCTGATGGCTCTTCTCCCTGCCACCGGCTTATCAGTTCAGACTTTGTCATTTCTCATAGGAATCATTGCCATAGACTTTACCTGGTCCCCTGCCTCCTGTTCCTAACTCCTCTGCATTTTTTAACCGGTCATCGGAATTCATTAGACGTTTCTTAAGAACTCCTCTTAGCTCTAGTGTCATAAAGAATATCCTTTGGTTTTGACTAACTCTGACCACCTCCCCCTTTGTCTCCTGGTTCCCATCATTCACTTTTCTATTACAAATACCTTGGAGATAAGAGCTTTTTAGGACCAGACTCTTCTTGTAGAATCTAGCAGCTATTCGATAAGCAATAATGGATAGTAAGGCAGGGACAGATCTTAATTATTTTTTTATAGCTCAATATGAACTCATATTAATATGGGCCCAAGCACTCATTTGCATTTGAGTTTTATTTTTCAGCACCTTCTCTGTGTAGGGCACCAGGACAACCTATGTAGAGACATGGATTAGCTATTGCTCAAAGGGGCTCGGAGAGCTGATGACTCTGTGAAGGGCTCAGCGCTGCTTTCTGAGTTCATAACAGCACGTCATGGATTTTCTAGTTCTCGAAAATGTCCAACTAGCGTGCCTGAAACCACCTCATCTTTGTCATTTTTCCCCCTAGTAATACACAAGTTCCTTCTCCATAGTTGCTATAACTTAGCACGAAAGGCATTTTAGAAACCCATTCTGAGGAAGCGGAAAGAAAATTGAATTTTCAACGTGGTCAGCTAGCCCTATATTTTGTTTGTAACACTGTTCTTTGATTTTGTTCCAGAGCAGCAAGAGAAACCTGTTTTAGTGCTAACATGACAGCATTTACATCATGTTTTATTAAGGTTTAAGGTGGCATGGTCTTGAAAAGGGTAATAGGAAATTATAGAGTCAGGAATCTGGTTCTGCTTTTGATATGTTCTAGGACCCTGGACCATGTGCTTAGTCTCAAGACTCAAGATTCTGATCTGTACAATAGGAGAATGGTTCTAGATGAAGGTCATCAAGTAGATTTCGACTCAAGTCCACTGTTGATGGCCACCTGGTGCTCTGTGTCGAGAACAATTCTGAGGCTGAACACCGTGATTGATTAGTGATGTCTGTCATGGCTGCACGATGGAGGAAAGTAGTATAAATACTGCTGAGCGGTCAGCACAGAGCCTGAAGTGGGGTCGAACCCACGAATAGTGAGACAATGACCTGAGCCGAAGTCAGATGCTTAGGTGACTGAGCCTCCCAGGTGTTCCTTTTCTCTATGACTTATAAGCTGCTCTTCTATTCTTACAAAATAATGAACCACTCAGGAGCCCTCTTACACCATCTCTACTGTGTTCTTTACTAATTTAAACCTAAACACCCCTCCCCACCCCGCAAAACCCTGCATCCCAAGTCAGCCATCACAATTCGGAACAGGGAACTGTAGATGATCCTTGACATTTGGAGCTCATTATCACTCTTTTTTTGCTGTATGTGATTCATTGTGTTAGATTAAAGCTCTGCTTATGAGCAGTGCGTGTGGATACAGAGGTCGGCAGAGGTCATGGGCCCCCTGACGACACTGAGACCCTAGAAGGTGAAGTAATCCTCCCAAGACCCCATATTAGCTAATAACTGGCACAGCAGGAGCTCCTGGCTTCCAAGAAGAGGGCTCTTTCTCTTACCCCATGCAGTGTCTTCCAATTCACTCCAAAATTTCTGATAACTGGGATGACCTTTGTTACAAAGACAGGGGTGCAAACATGTTTATACTGCTTTATTTTTTACTATTTAACTTAAAAAAGCTTTAAGTTTACTTATTTTGAGAGAGAGAAAGAGAGCACAAGCAGGAGAGGGACAGAGAGAAGGAGAGGTAGAATCCCAAGCAGGCTCTGTGGGGCTTGAACCCATGAACTCTGAGATCGTGACCTGAGCAGAAATCAAGAGTCGGACGCCTTAACTGTGCGACCCAGGTGCCCCTAGACTGTTTCATGTTTTCACTTAAAAAATCAAAATCGGTGAGAGCCCCTGCATGAGACATCAGCAGGATGCTCAATATCTATTTTCCGGGGCCCTGCCCCTCACCCCTCCGTGAATTGGCTAAGAAAACTGGGGACTTACACAGTCTGAGGGAGTCTTTTTCACAGGGAAAAGTTGAGGTCCTACGATACCCGATTACCTGTAAACCAGTGGTTCTCACCGGGGAGTGATTTACCCCCCCAAGGGGGATGTTTGGCCAGATGCCCAGGCCAGAAACAGGAAGTGGCCTGCTCAAGCCCATCTACATGTGTCTGAACATTGGGTGCCTCCTTCCTGCAGAGTAACGCTGAGGACCTCGGGTGGGGGTGATAACCTCAAAGAGCTACCAGGGCCTGGAAGGTGAGGCCCAGGAGTGGGGCAGCAGAAAGGGTACTGCCAAGACCTGTCTGCCTCATCCACTGGATGCCTGCTGTGTCACACATGAGCCCAAACTTCTGATTTTTTCAAGAGAAGCCACAAAACTGTATGTTCGTTCGAAACAACCCTTTTGACAATGTTGACAACTAGTCAAAACTTTTCGACCCTGTGTGGGGAGGGGAGGAAAGAAAGGAAAAATTGAGGCTTTCCTGAGGCCTTATCTTTTGCCTGCAAGGGAGCAAGAACTTTCATGTCCTTTGCAAAATCCATGGAAGCTGTCTTTCTAGTGTCTGCCTGTCCTCACCAATCCACATGCCACTCTGAGACACAGTCAGCTGTTAGTCGGGATAGAAGAGTTAGGGCAGAGATTTCTGTCCAAATTATTACCTTTATTATTTTATTTTAATGAATAGGATTTAATTTTTTTTTAATGTTTATTTATTTTGAGAGAGTGAGAGACAGGGTGCAAGCAGAGGGAGGGCAGAGAGAGAGGGGTACACAGAAAATGAAGCAGGCTCCAGGCTCTGAGCTGTCAACAAAGAGCCTGAATCAGGGCTTGAACCCACCAACCATGAGATCATGACCTGAGCTGAAATGAAAAGCCAGACACTTGAGAGGAACCAAGATGGTGGAACAGCATGAAGTTTTTTTGCATCTCGGGACCATGAAACATACCAGATCAACACTAAACCATCCTGCACACCTAGAACACTGATCTGAGGATTAACACAACAATCTGCACAACCTGAACCACAGAACTTGGCTGGTATGCAGCGCGGAGAGGTGAACTGGGGGAGAGAGAAGTCACGAGGGCAGGGAACTGTGTTTTCCTTGCAGAGAGAAGATGGAGACGAGGCGGGGGGTGGGGGGAGAGTTTGGGAAAAGCACACCCCCCCCCGCCCCCAAAAGCAGCTGGAGAGAAAGTGGAAAAGTGGAAACAGCCACAGGGACTGAACTAAAAGGGAGAAAGGAGAGGGTTGAAATTCCATTAAGACTCTACACACAGGGGAGGGCAGAGTCTGAAACTCTGCAGCTCATTACCTGGCAGTGCTCCGGTGGGAAGGGCGGATCCCCAGCAGCAGAGTGAAGTCTGGTTATCCTCGGGTCACATGGGGAGAGGCGGTTTCCCTGCTGGGAGGACATCTGGTGGAGGCTGTGTGGCCACCCGGTCCCAGCAGACCCCGGAGAACAACCACATTCGCCGATGGTGGAACAAGGTCGTTAAGGGCGAAGCCTGGGGCCAGATGCGTGTTGTGATTTTCCATGATCCCTGAAACGCCGCTGCTACGCAATCGCGTGAACTTTCTCTGGGGCGGGCTGGTGCCCGGCTGCAGTCTCTGGGCTTCGGCAGCAGCAGCGGTCCCGCGAACGTTCCTGGCTGCGGCCGCCACCGGCCATTGCTCGGGGAGACCCTCCCTCAGAGGATCGGAGCGGGTGGAGCCGCAGGCCCTCCGAAGGGAGGGGTCGGGAAACACAGCCCCGACGGAGATAAAACTCAGGAGGGAGGTGGCGCCTGGCAACCTGACGGCTTGGTCACAGACAGCGTAGAAGCAGGGAGCGGAGGAAGCCGGAGACAAAGGACGGGTGCGTGATTGCTGGTCAGGGAGAAGAGAGGTCAGACACTAGAGACTGGGCAGCTGGGTCATCACCATTTTCACCTCTCCCGCGTGTGCGCATACACACCTGCAAGCGCCTCAACAATCCACTGCAGTAAGCTGAGCAGCGCCATCTAGTGGAAAACGGAGTCATTACACTAAGCCCCACCCAACGGTGCTAACCTCGCTCTTCAGTAACACAAGTCTCTCCACCTGCTTAGATTATGGATGATAAAGCCCTTCATAGTTTGACTTCTAGGGAAAAACGAGGTAATTTCAATCATATTTCAGTCTATTCTCTGGTCCATCTATTAAGTTTTTTGTCTTTATTTTTCATTTCTTTTTCTTGAATACAAACAGAAAAAATTGTTTTATTTTCAATTTTTATTACAAATATTTTCTTTAATATTTCTACTCTATATTTTACTTCTTTGTAAATTTTTCAAATTCTATTTTACTTCCATCATTTCATTTTATTCTATTTCATTGTGTTTGTTTTTTTCAAATTTTCAAATGTTTTCCTTTTTTTGTCTATTTTTTTTCTCTAATCTATTAAGCTCCTTTCCCCAACCAGAGCAAAACACACCTAGGATCTAGTATCATGTATTTGATGTGTGTGTGTGTGTGTGTGTGTGTGTGTTGTTTTTAATTTTTTAATTTTTTAATTTTAATTTTTTTTTTTACCTTATCAATTCCTTTTCTTCTTTCAAATACGAAATAAAGGAATTCACACCAAAGAAAGAACAGGAGGAAATCACAGCCAGGGACTTAATCAACACAGATATAACTAAGTTGTCTGAACTAGAATTCAGAATCATGATAATAAGAATACTAGCTGGGGGTGAAAATAGATTAGAATCCCCTTCTGCGGAGACAAAAGAAGTAAAAGTTAGTCAGGAAGAAATAAAAAATGCTATAACTGAGCTGCAATCTCAAATAGATGCCACAGCAGCAAGGATGGATGAGGCAGAACAGCAATATAGAGGACAAAATTATAGACAACAATGAAGCAGAAAAAAAGAAGAGGGAGACTAAGGTGAAGGGGCATGATTTAAGAATTAAAGAAATCAGTGATTCATTAAAGAGGAACAACATCAGAATCATAGGGGTCCCAGAAGATGAAGACAGAGAAAAAGGGGTAGAAGGGTTATGTGAGGAAATCATAGCAGAAAACGTTCCTAACCTGGGGAAAGACACGGACATCAAAATCCAGGAAGCACAGAGGACTCTCATTAGATTCAACAAAAACCGACCATCAACAAGGCATATCATAGTCAAATTTACAAAATACTCAGGCAAGGAAAAACTCATGAAAGCAGCAAGGGGAAAAAATGTCCTTACCCTACAAGGAAGACAGATCAGGTTTGCAGCAGACCTAACCACCAAAACTTGGCAGGCCAGAAAGGAGTGGCAGGATATATTCAGTGTGGTGAATCAGAAAAATATGCAGCCAAGAATTCTTTATCCAGCAAGACTGTCATACAAAATAGAAGAGATTAAAAGTTTCCCACACAAACAAAAATTAAAGGAGTTTGTGACCATTATACCAGACCCACAAGAAGTTTTAAGAGGGGCTCTCTGAGGGGGAGAAAAGACTAAATAAATAAATAAATAAATAGCAAAAGCAACAAAGACTGGAAAGGACCGGAGAACTCCACCAGAAACTCCAACTCTACAAGCAACATAATGGCAATAAATTCATATCTTTTAGTACTCACTCTAAATGCCAATGGACTAAATATTCCAATCAAAAGACATAGGGTAACAGAACAGGTATGAAAACAAGATCCATCTATGTGCTGTTTACAAGAGACCCACTTTAGACCTAAAGACACCTTCAGATTGAAAGTAAGGGGATGCGGAACCATCTATCATGCTAATGGTTGACAAAAGAAAGCCCGAGTAGCCATACTTATAGCAGACAATCTAGACTTTAAAACAAAGACTGTAACAAGAGATGAAGGGCATTATTTGATAATTACGGGGTCTGTCCACCAAGAAGACCTAACAATTGTAAACATTTATGCTCCAAATGTGGTACACCAAATATATAAATTGATTAATCACAAACATAAAGAAACCCATTGATAATAATACCATAATAGTAGGGGACTTCAACACCCCACTTACAGCAATGGGTGTATCATCTAATCAGAATATCAACAAAGAAACAATGGCTTTGCATGACACACTGGACCAGATGGACTTAACAGATACATTCAAAACATTTCACCCTAAGCAGCAGAATACATATTCTCCAGTGCACGTGTAACATTCTCCAGAATAGACCACATACTGGGACACAAAGCAGCCCTCAGGAAGTACAAAAAGATCGATTTCATACAGTGCATATTTTCAGACCACAACGCTATGAAACTCGAAATCAACAAGACAAAATTTGGAAAGGTAATAAACACTTGGAGACTATGGAATATCCTACGAAAGAACGAATGAGCTAACCAAGAAGTTAAAGAGGAAATTAAAAAGTACATGGAAGCCAATGAAAATAATAACACCACATCCCCAAACATCTGGGATGCAGCAAAGATGGTCACAAGAGGAAAGTATATAGCAATCCGGTCTTTCCTAAAGAAGGAAGAAAGGTCTCAGATACACAACCTAACCTTACACCTTACAGAGCTGGAAAAAAGAACAGCAAATAAAACCCCAAACCAGCAGGAGACAGGAAATAATAAAGATTAGAGCAGAAATCAATGCTATCGAAACCAAAACAACAACAACAACAACAACAACAACAACAACAACGGAACAGATCAATGAAACCAGAAGCTGGTTCTTTGAAAGAATTAACAAAATTGATAAACCACTAGCCAGTTTGATCAAAAACAAAAAGGAAATGACCCAAATAAATAAAATCAAGAATGAAAGAGGAGAGATCACAACCAACACAGCAGAAATAAAAAGAATAATAAGAGAATATTATGAGCAATTATACACCAATAAAATGGGCAATCTGAAAGAAAAGGAGAAATTCCTAGAAATATATACACCACCAAAACTGAAACAAGAAGAAATAGAAAATTTGAACAGACCCATAACTAGTAAAGAAATCGAATTAGTAATCAAAAATCTCCCAAAAACCAAGAATCCAGGGCCAGATGGTTTTCCAGGGGAATTCTACCAAACATTAAAGGAAGAGTTAATACCTATTCTCTTGAAGCTGTTCCAAAACATAGAAAAGGAAGGAAAACTTCCAAAGTCTTGCATGAAGGCAGCATTACCTTGATTCCAAAACCAGATAATGACCCCACTAAAAAGGAGAACTGTAGACCAATTTCCCTGATGAACATGGATGCAAAAATCCTCAACAAGATATCAGCCAATCAGATCCAACAATACATGAAAAAAAATATTCACCACGACCAAGTGGGATTTATACCTGGGATGCAGGATTAGTTCAAAATCTGCAAAACAATTAATGTGATTCATCACACCAATGAAAGAAAGGACAAGAACCACATGATCCTCTCAATAGATGCAGAGAAAGCATTTGACAAAATACAGCATCCTTTCTTGATAAAAACCTTCAAGAAAGTCAGGATAGAAGGATCATACCTCGAGATCAGAAAAGCCATATATGAAAGACCCAATGCTAATATCATCCTCAATGGGGAAAAACTGAGAGCTTTCCCCCTAAGGTCAGAAACAAGACAGGGATGTCCACTCTTGCCACTGTTTTTCAACATATTATTGCAAGTCTTAGCCTCAGCAATCAGATAACACAAAGACATAAAAGGTATCCAAATTGGCCAGGAGGAGGTCAAACGTTCACTCTTGCAGATGACATGATACTCTATATGGAAAACTGAAAACATTCCACCAAAAAACTGCTAGAACTGATGTATGAATTCAGCAAAGTGGCAGGATATAAAATCAATGCACAGAAATCAGTTGCATTCCTATACACCAATAATGAAGCAACAGAAAGAGAAATCAAGGAATTGATCCCATTTACAATTGCACCCGAAACCATAAAATACCTACGGATAAATCTAACCAAAGAGGTGAAAAATATATACACTGAAATCTATAGAAAGCTTATGAAAGAAATTGAAGATGAAACACACAAAAAAGAGAAATATTCCATGCTCCTGGATAAGAAGAAAAAATATTGTTAAAATATCAATACTACCCAAAGCAATCTACATATTCAAGGCAATCCCTATCAAAATAACACCAGCATTCTTCCCAGAGCTAGAACAAACAATCCTAAAATTTGTATGGAACCAGAAAAGACCCTGAATAGTCAAAGCAATCTTGAAAAAGAAAACCAAAGCTGGAGGCATCACAATCCCAGACTTCAACCTAAATTACAAAGCTGTCATCTTCAAGACAGTATGGTACTGGCACAAAAACAGACACTCACATCAATGGAACAGAATAGAGAACCTAGAAATGGACCCACAAATTTATGGCCAACTAATCTTTGACAAAGCAGGAAAGAACACCCAATGGAATAAAGGCAATCTCTTCAGCAAGTGGTGCTGGGAAAATTGGACAGCCACATGCAGAAAAATGAACCAGGACCACTTTCTTACACCATACACAAAAATAAACTCACAATGGATGAAAGACCTAAATATAAGACAGGAAGCCATCCAAATCCTCAAGGAGAAAGCAGGCAAAAACCTCTTTGATCTTGGCTACAGCAACTTCTTACTCAACACGTCTCCAGAGGCAAGGGAAACAAAAGCAAAAATGAACTACTGGGACCTCATCAAAATAAAAAGCTTCTGCACAGCAAAGGAAACAGTCAGCAAAACTAAAAGGCAACTGACAGAATGGGAGAAGATATTTGCAAACGACATATCAGATAAAGGGTTAGTATCCAAAATGTATAAAGAACTTATCAAAGTCAACACCCAAAAAACAAAGAATACAGTGAAGAAATGGGCAAAAGACATGAATAGACATTTCTCCAAAGAAAACATCCAGATGGCCAACTGACACATGAAAAAATACTCCACATCACTCATCACCCAGGAAATACAAATCAAAACCACAATGAGATACCACCTTACACATGTCAGAAAGGCTAACATTAACAACTAAGGCAACAACAGATGTTGGCGAGGATGCAGAGAAAGAGGATCTCTTTTGCATTGCTGGTGGGAATGCAAGCTGGTGCAGCCACTCTGGAAAACAATCTGGAGGATCCTCAAAAAATTAAAAATAGAACTATCCTACAACCCAGTCATTGCACTACTAGGTATTTATCCAAGGGATACAGGGATGCTGTTTCAAAGGGGCACGTGCACCCCAGTGTTTATTTGGGCACTGTCAACAATAGCCAAAGTGTGGAGAGAGCCCAAAGGCCCATCGATGGATGAATGGAGAAAGAAGATGTGGTATACACACACACACACTCCCACAGCATGGAGTATTACTCGTCAATCAAAAAGAATGAAATCTTGCCATTTACAACTACATGGATGGAACTAGACGGTATTATGCTAAATGAAATTAGTCAGTCAGAGAAAGACAAATATCGTTTGACTTCACTCATGCGAGGACTTTAAGACACAGAACAGATTGAACACAAGGGAAGGGAGGCAAAAATAATATAAAAACAGGGAGGGGGACAAAACAGAAGAGACTCTTAAATATGGAGAACAGAGGGTTACTGGAGGGGTTGTGGGAGGGGGGATGGGCTAAATGAGTAAGGGGCATTAAGGAATCCTGAAATCATTGTTGCACTATATGCTAACTTGGATTCAAATTTAAAAAATTAAATTAAATTAAATTAAATAATTAAATTAAAAAAACAAAAAACAGCCAGACACTTAACCAACTGAACCACCTAGGCACCCCAGGTATAACCTTTATTTAACAAACACCTATGCATGGCTTTCTATGTTCCAGCCCTATCCATTCTTCCTTCCTTCCTTCCTTCCTTCCTTCCTTCCTTCCTTCCTTCCTTCCTTCCTTCCTTCCTTCCTTCCTTTCTTTCTTTCTTCCTTTCATATAAGTTATTACCAAGTTAGCTAACATACAGTGTATACAGTGTGCTCTAGGCTTTGGGAGTAGATTCCCAGGATTCATTGCTTACATACAACACCCAGTGCTCATCCCAACAACTGCCCTCCTTAATGCCCATCACCCATTTTCCCCTCCTCCCCCCCTCTCCCCCCAATCAATCCTGTTTGTTGTCTGCATTTAAGAGTCTCTTATGGTTTGCCTCCCTCTCTGTTTGAAACTATTTTTTTCCCTTCCCTTCTCCCCATGGTCTTCTGTTAATTTTCTCAAATTCCACATTTGAGTGTCTTTCTCTGACTGACTTATTTCACTTAGCATAATACCCTCCAGTTCCACCCATGTTGTTGCAAATTTCAAGATTTCATTCTTTCTCATTGCCAAGAAATATTCCATTGTATATGCATATATATATATATATATATATATATATATATATATATATATATATATATACATATGCACACACACACACACACACACACACCACATCTCCTTTATCCATTCATCATTTGATGGACATTTGGGCTCTTTCCATACTTTGGTTGTTGTTGATAGCACTGCTGTTAACATTGGGGTACATGTGCCTCTATGAATCAGCACTCCTGTGTCATTTGGATAAATTCCTAGTAGTGTTATTGTGTTTCAGCCCTGTTTTAAGCACAAACACTACCTGGTTTCACCCTCCTGACAATGGCAAGGGAGATACTACTATTAATCCCATATTCCAGATGGGAATATGAGCCCCTACATATGAGCCCCTACACTGAGCCCAGAGAGGGTGTGTAACTTGCAGTCATGCCATTAATAAGGGGTACAGCCAGGATTCAAACCAGGATGTTTGACCCCAGGGTCTGGGCTCTGAACCCCTATTCCAACAGCCTTTCAAAAAAGCAAACTTGGCTTTCTATTCAATGGAGAGCCATCCTTAAAATGGAAGAGCTGAGAAAAGAAAATGCACATGAGCCAGTCGGATCTGACTGTGAGGGCAGTGCAAGCTTCTGGGAAGCTCCGGGGATGGACCCAGCCATTTCCTTCTCTGTCCCTACCACGAAGAGCACCCGGGGTCCCGTGCAGGCCGTGTGTTCTGTAATGCGGCTAGATTCTCACAGAGGGGGAATGGCTGCAAAACCTGAAAAATACCGAGAAATGAGGGAAAGTATTCGTCTCCCTGTAAAAGATAATTAGACCCAGAGAGAGGCTTTTAAAAGCTGCCTTAAAAAAAAAAGGGCAGACACAGCTGAATGCGCTTCCAGTCCTCAGCTGTGTTCTTTGTAAGATGAGCTCAGAGCAGGGGAGGGGCAGGGGTGACAGGGGCATGCACATTTATGTTTGCTCACGAAAGCTCCAGGCTCGGGGCATCCTGGGTGCTGGAAAGGAGCAAGCACTTGTGTCTGCTCTCTTGGGCATGGATGGTGTGGTCAAAATTGCTGACGCTCTGCCAGCAGGTTTGGGCACGGCTCTGGACCCTGCCAGTGGGTGCACGTTACTGTAATAAACTGACAGGAGAAACAACGTCGGGGTTGCCACGTGCAAAGGAAGTTTCTGTAGGGGCTTTGGGGGAGCAGTGAGGGTCTCTGAGAACGGGAGGCCTCCAGGTTGCTGGAGGCCGTTCATGGGGTCTGAGATCATCAAAATCTCTCTATTCTGGGTTTGAGTTTTGTTGGTGGATATGAAGATGAAGCCAACTAGTTAAAGCTTTTCACGCGTGATGGGGAGAGTGGGTTTAGTTCTCTTACAAGGTGGGACTGAGGGGGTTGTCGGAGGAAGAGCCTGGTGGGAAGCAATGCAGGAGGAGACCTGGCTGGCCTGGGTTGAAGCTGCATCCCCGACTTGATCAGCCATTGAGTTGGGATTTCTGGAACCGCAGCTCTGGAGTGACCAGAGAACCTGGAAAAGTCTTATGGAGAAGGAACGCTCATCCACACTTCCCAAATTTGGCCTGGAGGGAGAACTCCAAAGCATACATCCTGCTGGTTCGGGCATGAAAAATACCTAGCACGTATGCTCCCCCTTTCCTGTCCTGTGCTCGTGGCAGCCATCGCTACTCAATCCCAACAGGCTGTCTTAAAAGCCTGGATGTGGCTTCACAGCCCTTTTCAATACCCCTACTACCAATCAGATGGACTTGGCATGAGAGAAGAACTGTGTGGGGCCTCCCTGAAGCCCTTCCCAAGACTTCACTCACCTCTTCTTCCTGACCTCCACCACATTGGAGGGAAGCATTAGTTAGGTTCTGGTGTCCAACCACTGCGGTGTGAATCCCAGGCCCACCTCCCACTGTGTGTGCTCTTTGTCTCATTGTTTGTTCATACCAAGCTTCAACTTCCTTTCCTGTGCAATGGGGCAACACCAGCATCTACCTCATAGGAGATGTTGTGATTATGATGGTATGGTGTGTGTGTGTGTGTGTGTGTGTGTGTGTGTGTGTAAATATCTAGCATAATGTTTGACTAGATGCTCTACAAATGAGGTTCCTTTTTTTCCCCTACGAGGAGTCCCACAGAAGGTGTGAGGGATGGGTTTGGCATCAGCTGGAAGATAGAAGTCTGAGAGGTGGGATGGAAGGGAAGGAGATGGGGCAGTCAGGGGCTAGATCATGCACGGCCTTGAGGCCAGTGTAGGGACTTTTGTTTTTTTCTTAAGGTCAGATGGATTAGGAGATGGACAGAGTTTGCCATGCTCCCTCTCGCCATAGGGCTTTGGTTCAAGCTTGTCCCCTTTGCTAGAATGTTCTTTGTCTCCTCTCTCGAACCCCTACTGTATCTCATTAACTTCTGAAGGTCTTCCAGTTGGCTCTCAACCATCACCTCCTCAGGGAAGCCTTTCCTGATCTCCCACCCCCTTCTGTTCTATGTTCTCAGGTGGCCACGTGGTCAATCTCCACCCACCCCCACCCCCACCAACTTGCAACTTCATACTTATTTGTGTTGTTATGTGACAAAACCATTCTCCACACTAGATTGTGGTTGGTGAGGCTAGGGGCTTGGCTTTGCCCACCGTTTTCTCTCCAGAGCCTAGCACCTTGCCTGATATGCGGTAGGTACCCAATACTTGTTTTGTTCTAGAAATGTTCAGATCATATGGTAGAAGGGACACAGGACCACAGTGGAGGCAGGGAGATCAGCAAGGAGGCTGTTGCTCCAAACCACATGAAAGTCAAGGTGGCCTTGAACTAAGATGGTGACAACATGGGTGGAGGGAAGTGCACGCTGTCAAGAGCTAGGAAAGAAGCTTTGTCTTGACAAATTACCAGCAGACATTTTTTTGTCATTCCTCTTTTCTTCTGTGGATTTTACAACTGCCTTCTTGCTTAATACAAATCCCCAAAGGAGAAGAAGGAAAGGAAAATAGGAAGTATTCGCAAAGTGGGATGGTGGAAGGCTTATCATCCACATGCTAATCAGAAGTGGGCAGAGCCCATGTGGTGGACCTTTCCTCCAGTTCCTCGCCAAGGTTGTTACCAGCCTTGCACCTGCACCTCGCTCTGCCAACTCGCAGCTCAAAATGCCCAGTAGGAGTGTCTTATGAGCTCATGGAATTAACCGCTGAGTGGCAAGGAACAAGCTTATTGAAGTCGTCAAAGCTGAAAGCGTGTTTGAACTGTGATGCGTCCTGTTGAGCATTTTATGAATACGCAGAATCAAACAGGAACCTGCGGACGCCAGAGGGAACAGGCAGAAAGAGGCTGTCTTTAAAATCCCAGCCAATGGAAGCACACATTTCAACTCATTAAAACACACAACAGGCTGTTATAGACACTTTCAGACAGGGCTTTCTATTGAGATATCCTGGGGGACTTTTATTTATTTTCTTCTTTGTAGAAAGTTTTCCAGGGGCGACACCCAATGTTCTAAGGCAGGTGGTTGTCTCAAAGGGCTGGACGGAAGTGAAGGGCAGCTTTCCTGTGGGTGACAAATCGGATTCCCGATTGGGGCTTTCAAAAGGCACTTTCCTCCTTTTCCAATTTATCTGTCTAATCTCCCTGATTCATTTACACATTTCAGTTTGATGGTCTCCACTTGACAGTGGGGCCCATATGCTTGCTGCTTTTGATGGAAATGGTTCTGCCTGAATTGCCTTATTTAGTTTTAATTTCCTAATTTTAGGTTCAGCTCTTGGTGCTTAACTGCTTGGGGAAGTGCATGGCTTCCTCTCCTGCCCCATGCCTCAGTGGAATGTTCCCTCTCTCCCCGCAAAGCCTGAAATCCCTGCATGGGGTCACCTTGAGAATTTCTGGGGGAGAAGAGCTGGTGTGGAGCAAACCCTTATTGCCAGTTCCTTAGGAAGGATACACCCTCCCGGGAGCTCCCTCCCTCTCTTGTGGGGTAGCAGCAGACGTTGTGATTTTCCTTATTTGGTTGGAAAGTTTTCTCTTCCTTCAATTCCTTTGGAATCCAGGGTTTTCTACCTTGACATTCCAAATCCACAG
Organism: Neofelis nebulosa; assembly: GCF_028018385.1. Classification (NCBI taxonomy): domain Eukaryota; kingdom Metazoa; phylum Chordata; class Mammalia; order Carnivora; family Felidae; genus Neofelis; species Neofelis nebulosa. The sequence goes on from NC_080799.1 coordinate 33,846,282, forward strand.
GAGGCTTCTATTTCCATATTCCCTCTACACAACAAGCACGTAAGGAAAAGTAAAGAAGATGTAACTACTATGGGCAGCTAAAAGCTATTTTTATTGCCCAATACCAGCTAATTAGACCCAAGACTGTCCTTACCACCACCTTCATGGCAGTTTCCTTGGATGTAAAAATGGTACTGATTCTTTACCTCTCCTGAGAGCTGTGTCACATGACTTTGCACATTCCTTCCCCCTCTGACTCTGGACGGCCCTGTGGCTTGATTTGGCCAATGAGATATTAGCAGATGTCACACAAGTGGAGGCATGGAAATGCTTCACGACTGGCCTCTCTGCTCTTGCCCTTGGTCATTGCCATGAGAAGGGCACTTCCAGGCTAGCCCGTGGTCTCAGGGGAAAGATGAGAGACAGACACATAGGGGCAGAACTGAATCTCCTAGTCATCTCATCTTCTGGGCTAGCTGAGACCAGAAGAACTGTGAAGCCAAGTGGAATTGTGAGCTAAAATTGATGTGGGAAACAAAGGCAGAAGGAAATGGCAGATAAAATTAAATTTCCTTATAAGCTGCAGCCCCTTGACAGATACTTGAGGCCAGCAGAGTAAAACATTTCTCCAGGAACTCCCTATGTCTTCATGCTGATGCTTTGCTAGAGGGCAAACGACCCTAGTCTGGCAACAGCTAGGCCTTCCCTATTCCGGGAGTGTTCTTTAGCATATGAAAATCTCACTGGAAACTTCCCCTGGACTTTACCTCCCCCAACCCCTTTAGTATATAACTTGTCTCTCCTCATGGTGCCCGAGCAGCTCTTCCAGCCATGGGTCCTGTCCCTGTGCCTTAATGAAATCACCTTTTTGCAGCAAAGATCTCCAAGAATTCTTTCTTGGTCGTTGACTCTCGTCTCCCACCACCACCCCAAAACTTCATCAAAATAACTATCTGTTGTTTCAAGACACTGAGTTTGGGGGCTGTTTGCAGCATTGTTGTAGCAATAAATAACTGCTATCTCCTGAGACGTCACCTATGAATTCACGATGGTCCTGTTGCAGGGAATACAAGTGGAGCAGTTGGGGGGGGGGGTGGGGAGAAAACCATGGCATTGACAAGAGTATGTCAACTGGGCTGGTTTCTTTAGGAGAGACACCTGAGAACTTTCAGCTGAGAAAACACAGAAACTGAACCCCTGGAAGCCAAAGGAGGTCTGCCCTAGTTTTAGCTTGTTTCTCCTTTATTCTCTTGGTTGGACAAGGTCCCACTGAGAGATGATGAATATCGCTGACACCACACCACCTGCCTGTCACGTGTCTGGCATGTATAACAATGGTCAGTGAGAGTCTGAGTGGATGCTTTTGTTACCACATCACGTCCCCCCGCCCCCACCTCCGCTTTATTGAGATACAGTATTGTGTAAGTTCAAGGTATACAACGTAATGGTTAGATATATGTGTATATACCGTGAAATGATTATCACAGTAAGATTCGCTAACACATCCATTACCATTTTACTTATTTGTTTGTTTGTTTATTTATTTATTTTTGGTGGTAAGCACTTTCAAGATCTACTCTTTTTTTATTATTAATGTTTATTTATTTTTGAGAGAGAGAGAGAGAGAGCGTGCACAAGCGGGGGAGGGTCAGAGAGACACGGAGACAGAAACTGAAGCAGGCTCCGGGCTCTGAGCAGTCAGCACAGAGCCCAACGTGGGGCTCGAACCCACAAACTGTGAGATCATGACCTGAGCCGAAGTCAGACTCTTAAATGACTGAGCCACCCAGGCGCCCCTAAGATCCACTCTTTTAGCAACTTTCAAGTATACATTATAGTGTCGTTACAGTATAGTTAGCATGCTGTACATCACATCCCCAGAACTTATTCATCTTATAACTGAAAATTTATACCTTTTGACAAACCTCTTCCCATTTCTCCCCCTTTCTAGCTGCTGGCCACCACCAGTCTACTCTTTGTTTCTATGAATTCAGCTTCTTTTAGAGTCCATACGTAAGTAAGATTGTGCAGTGTTTGTCTTTCTCTGTCTGACTTACTTCACTTAGCATAATGCCCTCGAGCTTCATCTATGTTGTTGTAAATGCAGCAGGATTTCCTTAATTTTTTTACGGATGAATAATACTCCATTCTCTCTATAGACATAGATATATAATATCTAATTTCTTATTCATCCATCCATCAGCGGACAGTTGGACTGTTTCCATGTCTCGCCTAATGTAAATAATGCTGCAATAAACAGGGGGTGCAGAGATATCTTAGACATAGGGATTTCATTTTCTTCAGATATATACCCAGAAGTGGAATTTCTGGAAGGTCTGCAACCATATTTCTTAGTTCCTACATGCTGTTGACTGCAAGACAAACTATTGACTTTAAAGCAGCTCTTTTTGGGGGAAAAAGTGACATTAAATACACATATCAGTTATGTGACATATCCCAATTTCAGAAGAATTAAAATATGAAGGACAAAAAAAACCTTAGAAACAAGTAAATAGAATACAGTTTACTCTTGAACAATGCAGGGGTAAGGGGGGGTCCAACCCCCATGCAGTCGAAAATCCATGTATAAATTTTGACTCCTCCAAAAGTTAGCTAGTAGCCTACTGTTGGCCAGAAGTCTCACTGATAATATAAACAGTCAGTGAACACATTCTGTATATTATATTTATTATGTACTGTATTCTTGCAATAAAGTAAGCTAGAGAAAAGAAAATGGTATTAAGAAAACCATAAGGAGGAGAAAATACATTGCATGCATTTATCAAAAAATGACCATGTAGAAGTGAACCTGTACAGTTCAAACCCATGTTGTTCAAGCTCCACTGCATATTCAATTCCACAGTATCGACTCTGTCCACTTGGGTTCAAACCCCAGCGCTGTGTGTGACCTTGGGCAAGTTACGTGACCGCTCAGATTCCTCCTCTGTAAAATGGGGTTGCCAATAGCACCTACCTCACTGAATTACTGCAAGAATTAAATGAACTATTGCATGTAACATCTTAGACCAATGCCTGGCATGTGGTAAGGACCATGTGAGTCCTACCTCATAGTAGTATCCACATGATTATCAGGCAGACTGGACGGGGTGAGGCAGAGCCTCCGTTGTGCTGCATTGACTAAGCTTAAGACCTGAGATGCATGCTTTGAGTTTGACTAAGCCAAACTCTGGTTAGCCCCAGGTGTGTAATGTACCGTGTTTTTAACCGCACTTGCAGGTGTGTCTGTATACGCACGTAGACGCTATAGAGAAATGCAGGTTCGTCTCACGCCAACAAAATGGATGCGGGTGGATGGAGGCTTGCTCCCAGCTGTCCTGTCTCCAAGGAGTCGCTCAGCCAACCTCTGGCTCTTCTCACGCTCTCCTGTCCTGCAGTGACACTGCGTGGTTTCTTAGCAAAGTAAGGACGAGCAGCTGTTTCTCAAGAACGTTCTAGCAAGTCATTTTTGGCTGGCATCTGGAAGCTGCCGATGCCACTACTACATGCTGAGTCACCACGCTTCTCTGTCAGAGCCAAGGTGTGCAGAGAGAAAGGCACCGATTCAGGAACCATCATGGAAACCATCGCCTTATTCTCCAAAGTAACTGGGTGTGGTGACCTTTTGCAAAAGGCATTCCAGAAGACCATTCCAGGACCCCGTGGACCAGTTATTCATTGGGATTTACCCAAATTGTATTACCTTGAAGCCACTTAGCCTTCTTAACCTTTAGTTTTCCTCATCTGGAAAATGGGAACAATGGTGGTTCTTGTCTCAGATGGGGAACGGCAGGATTACAAGAGAATGCATAGAGCAGGGGTTGGCAAACTACTGCCTACTGGCGAAGAATGGATTTTACATTTCTGACTGGTCTAAAAAAAATCAAAAGAACAATAATATTTCACAACCCCAGGGAAGTTATATGAAATCAAACTGCAGCGTCCACAAATAAAGTTTGTAGATAACACAACCACACACTCACCACTTTGCACGTTGTCTCCACGGTCTTGTGCTACAACGGCGGAGTTGAAAAGCTGCCATAAAAACAGCCCAGCTCACAAAGATGAACGTGTTTACTAAGTTTGCTGACTCTGCTGTAGAGCATGACCTTGGTTTGATTTCCCACAGAGGCAGGCCTTCAGGCAAGAGTCGGAATACAAGCGCTATGTATACACGAGGTGATCCCAAGAAACATCATTAAAGAGTAACAGCATAAAGCAAGGGAAGGGAAGCCAGTAAAAGGTTTAGTATCCCAGGTGGGTCCCTGGGGCCCAATCCCATTAGACATCTCTGGGAATCAGGGTAGAATACAGACTTGGTGCTATCCAAACCGAAGAGTAGGTTCACTTGTTGGATGAGGGCTGACCTGGGGAAGGAGGGCGGCCTTGATTTCCTGGCACTTCTGAGAATGGGCATACCATCTTGAATGTAGTAAGGGCTCCATAAGTAGTAGCTATTAATAAAAAAAAAATGATAAAGTCCACTTTGGAAATTGGCAACGTGCGTCAGTTAACTCAGGCTCTGTGTGAACTTGGGTAAATACTGAACTTCTCTGAAGCTCATCAAGACTGTAGTCAGGATTAAATGAGATAATCCTTGGCACCAACTACGCATGCCATAAATTTTAATTGCTACTAATACTTGTTGGATTGAAATATGTTCACATATTGAGCCAGATTCATAAAACTTTTATGAAAATTGTGTCTGTTTCTTTTAAAATCCCTGAGCATGTAATAAGATTCTGTAATTAAAATATTCAAGATATCTGAGGGCCAGAGAAGTCAAATATTAATGAGTTAAGGAAGGGGAACATGGTCTGAGGGTCCCATTCTGTGGGAATGTTACGGAAGTGCCTGGACACCTGTGTCTGAGCACAGAAATGTCCTAATAATTAATTTCCAAGGTCTCTGCCACAGGTCTCATTTTTATGGAAGCCAGAAGGCTCAGGAAGTTTGGGACACACTGCTAAAAATCCTCTTGGTATCCTGGAGAATTTTCTAACCAGTTTACTTTGACAAACTATTGTCTCGGTACACTATGGGCCAGTCATTGTTAGAGACCGGAGACAGAGCTCGCTGAGGCAAAGTGTCCACCTTCAAGGCATTCCTAGTCTGCATGAGATGTTTTTACTGTGAACCCATGAGCCCAACAAATGCTATTGAAAATAGTGGAGGGAGGTTAGCTCTGAGCATGAGAGTCAGCAGGGGAAAGGCGTGGGCCTGGAAGGAGGAGGCAGATTTTATAGTCACCAAAGAGAAGAAAGGACAGATTTCCGGCAGAACAGGGAAACTTGAAAGAATGCTTAGTGACTGTGCTTTTAGTCCATTAGGAAGGAGACTGGCTCATGTTGCAATGGCGTCGTCTTGCAATGGCGTTTCCCATTTGATTTTGAACTTTAGTGAATTAGCAGTGGAGAGTGATCTGCTGTTTCGGAGCAGGGCACTAATGTGATAAAGTGTTCTGTTAAAAATTCTTGTGACCTGAGCATGAGGAATCTTAGGTGGGGAAGAGCGGGAAGCAGGAGAGAGTCTGTTTCAGTCAAAGGCCCAGATAAGAGGCCGGAGTTAGAGAAGTACTAGAAGAAATAGAAAGGTGGGCCCGTGGTGGCCTGAATCTATTAATAATGAGCTTTTCCCCAAGGGGCAAAAAGGAGAAACAGAGGCAGGGCACGGATAAAATGGTGCATTTGTTGCCTTGCCAGTTAGATGTCCATCTCACCATCCCTAGTGGGACCTACTCTTCTTTTTGAATACTGGGTCTTCTTTGTGGATGGGCTGGCGACTTAATCCTTTGGCTTGGTCTTTTGGTCAAGTTGGTGCTTACAAAAGTTAGTCACATTTGAACATGGATGGAAGAGGGATGATGGAAGGAGAAAACCAACAGGTAGCACAAAGCCTAGGAAAAGAGACTCCTTGGAAGGGGGGGGGGTAGTCTAATTAGGAAAGAAAGGTGTGAGAAAATAAAGAGGGGGGTGCTTTTTATTAAAAACTTGAGGTAAAATTCCTACAACCTAAAATTAACGTTCGCCGTTTTAAAGTTTGCAATCCCATGGCATTTAAAACGTTCATGATGTTTTGCAACCACTATCTCTTTCTAGTTCCAACACATTTTTATCGGCCCAAAAGGAAACCTCACACCCTCGTTCCTGTCTCCTCTCACTGCCCTCCGGGCCCAGAAAACCATTAATCTGCTTTTTGTCTCCGTGGGTTTGCCGAATCTGGGTGTTTCATATACATGGAATCATTGAACACGTGACCCTTTGTTTCTGGCTTCTTTCACTTTTCATCATGAACCTCAAAGACTGTCATGCTAGGTCATGCCTTTGATAAGGCGGCAGGTAGATAGTATGTTGCGTTTTCAGGAAATTTGCCTGGAACGCTTTGCCTGGAACGCTTTCTCCTGGCACGTACAGGCCGGTATCTGTGCTCAAGTATCACCTCCCAGAAAACTCACTAGAGGGACTGAGAAATGAGCTAAAGAGCAAAGAACAAAGAAGGCCTCAAGAAGATAGACTTGGACCGTCAGCGAGAGGGAATTCCCCAAGGTCATGATCAGGATAAGCCAACTGATGCTTCATTGATCTCCCTTGTCTCTGCTGGTTTTATCTACTAGATACTCATGCATGTGCATGGAAGGAAACTCTAAGACCCGAAGATCTCTTGGGGAAGATGGTTCAGACTGTGTTTTAAAATGCATGTTTTGGGACACCTGGGTGCCTCAGTTGGTTATGTGACCGACTCTTGGTTTCGAGTCAGGTCATGATCTCACGGTTGTGAGATCCAACCCTGCATTGGGCTCTGTGCTATCAAGCATGGAGCCTGCTTGTAATTCTCTCTCCCCCTCTATCTGCCCCTCCCCTGCTCACACTCACTCTCTCTCAAAATAAGTCAATAAACTTAAAAAAAATATAAATGCAGGTTTTGTTAATATTTAAGTTTAGCAAAGTCAACAGATCAGGGGACAGCTGCCAGTGAAGAGTTAAGTTTGTTATACTTACTGTTCCCTGGAGAGGAAAAATGCCACACCACAGAGAGTCACCCAGGGAAGCAATGAGCTTGGTTAGGAGGTGAGAGAAGGAGGGGAAAACGTGGGCTGGAGTCTTTACTGGAAGGTTAATCAGGAAGGAAGGGGTGAGGCAGGGTAAGCAGGTTTAGGATTGGTTTGTGTGAATAATTTCCACAGGCTCTGGGGTGTAAGGGCTCTTCCTGGCTGTCTGGTACATGGATGGCCCTGGGGGTGATTTGGGCGATGGGAATATTAGCCTGGAATGTGAGAGTCCTATAAAGAAGGCATTTGGTGCTATGGGCTCTGGGATAGTCGGTTTGCATGGGAAAAGGTGTGTTTTGCAGTTGTTTTCCATCTCCAGGAATGAGCCAAATCTGGGAGGGTTGGTTCCTCTAGGGCAGCAGGGCCCTGTGTGCCACAGCATCAAAATATAGAAAATAATTTTTAATATTATTTATGTTTATTCATTTTTGAGAGACAGAGCACAAGCAGGGGAGGGGCAGAGAGAGGGAGACACAGAATCCAAAGCAGGCTCCAGGCTCCGAGCTGTCAGCACAGAGCCCTACACAGGGCTCGAACCCACGAAGTCTGAGATCATGACCTGAGTTGAAGTCGGATGCTTCACCGACTGAGCCACCCAGGCACCCCGAAATACAGAACATAAAAACACACAGTCAATATCAACAATTGCTTATGGCCACTTGGTACCTTGCCTGTTTTTCTGGCCTATTGTTTCCTCTGAGGAGGGTCCCGCCAGCCCCCAGGAGTTTGGAGGGAAATCAACACGGGGAATTCACAGGAGGTGATAATGGCTTTTGTCTTAAGCACACCTCCGGTCTCCAGTGAGCCTTGGTGCAGTGCACCAAATATGCTTGGTACAGAGATGCTCTCTTTCTGCCTGAGGGCTTTTCAGGGCTCCTGGAACCTTGGGAGCTGTTTATTTAGTGTTTCTTCATTTAGGGGAGATTGCTCTTTCACAAACTGCTTCATGTTGGTGGCTGTGTCTCTTTCATCTGATTAGTCCTGCTTCTTGGAGACATTCAACACTGTTTTTTTTTTTTTTTTTTTTTTTTCCCTCCCTATCGTACCATATGTTTTTCCTTTGAGTCTGTAGTATTTTGTGCTCAGGTTCTGGAACTGTGATGTGGCATTTCTCTCCTGACGATTTCCTAGCAGGTGGTTTATCTCAGCAGCTGGTAATGGCAGGGGATGGCGTTTTAGGGAGAAATCAGGTAATGCCGATCCCTATGTGTTTGTAGATCCCTCTTTGGCTTCGCCTCCGGAATGATTCCTTTCCCGTGTTTACTGTCCTATCGGGTGTCACGTGTGCCAGCATCGGCTGTTGCATGGACATCTGTTCAGGGAATGCTATATCTGTCTGTCTGTGACAGAGACACTGGGGCTTTCTGGGGAGTCGAACTCATATTTAAAAGATGGTAATCGGAACATTTATTGGGTCCTACTGTGTGCCAGACATTGTGCTAAGGATGTTCCATACACTGACTAATTTATTCTGCCCAACATCCATTTCAGGTAAGTAAATTATTATCCCCATTTTACAGATGAGAAAACCAAGACCGAGAGCCTTGGTTAAGGCTGCAGAGATTTGGACCCATATCTGTCTGATTCCAGGGTCATATTTACCACTTGGATTAGGTCACAGTATGCGTGGGAGGATTCAGAGACTTCTGTGTTGGTGATTTGTGCATGTTCTTCTTTACCTAATAAAATTCTGGGAATTCCCTCCCCTCCCCACCCACTTTTTTTAAAGTTTATTTATTTATTTTGAGAGACAGAGAATCCCAAGCAGGCTCTGCACTTTCACTGTGGAGCCTGATGCGTGGCTCGGACCCACAAACTGCGAGACTTCATCTTCCTCTAATTTATTCAACTTTTTTCTTGAGATGTTCGGTGCCCTCCAGGCCACTCCTTCTCTTGATACTAGGGTGCAAGTGAATGAAGCCTTAAGATACTGCTTTACAGGAGTATTTAAATTTTAACTACACTTGAAACCTCAGTTAAAGACGTAAAGCTCTGAAGGCGGGCTCTCAGGCATTTTCCATTAATTATTCCACAAATGCTCCCTGAGTGTTTACCTTGTCCCAGGCACTGCACAAGGCTCTGAGGACACAGAGGTACAGACGAGGTGGCCTCGTCCCTTAAGAAGCTCCCAAGGTTGGAGGCGACACAGGCGTATAAACTACCATGATAGTCTGAAGAACACTTTCATGGCGGAACAATCATGGTGTTGTGGGAGCAGGGCTGGCAGCTGGTGACTAACACCGATAGGAGTAAAGAGGATAGTCCTGGGAAAGGGACATTTGAAGCACTGAAACACTGAGTGGGCAAAATAAAATTAGGCATTCCAGGTAGAGCGATGAGCGTGTGTGTCATGGGGACGAGATTTTTAAAAAAATGTGTGAGTGTTCCCAGCTCTTCTCATCTCCCTCCTCTGCCATCATGTTAAAGAGCATTGAGTCCTTGCCAGTCCAGTCACCTCCAGACTCTTCGGGATGAGAAATGGGGGGACGGGGAAAGAGGAAGACAGGGCTTTAGGTGGCAGGACAGGATTCTTCCTTGAAGGAGATAGGAAGAGGAGGGGAGAGGAAGTCAGAAAGGCAACAGATAAGGAGTAGACAGAACATGGGGGGAGGACAGAAGAAGAATTTATTTTTAGTGTGGAGGTTGGGCAGAGTTTTCCGGCAGGTTGTCAAGACAGGGGATCTGGAGATGTGTCGAGGCGAGAGAAATTGGAGGGGAGGAAATGGTGGTGTGAGAAATCTGGCTGAGGTTTATGACTTGGCTCATTACATGGAATATTACATGTTCTCCAAGAGACCCAAGTGCAGAATGCAAATGCTTTGGCTGCCAAATTGTGCTTCACTATATATGACCCCACGTGGGGCCTGAGCCCCCCGGACCCTCAGAATTTATTTGGGTTTTACATGTACAAGTACTAAACATCATTCAGCAACATGGTTCATAGATGGAAAAGGATTTTGGTTGGTGGTGGTACATTTCATCAACCGACACATGCTAATGGTTCCTTTTTTTTTTTTTTTAATATTTTTTTTTCAACGTTTTTTTATTTATTTTTGGGACAGAGAGAGACAGAGCATGAACGGGGGAGGGGCAGAGAGAGAGGGACACACAGAATCGGAAACAGGCTCCAGGCTCCGAGCCATCAGCCCAGAGCCTGACGCGGGGCTCGAACTCACAGACCGCGAGATCGTGACCTGGCTGAAGTCGGACGCTTAACCGACTGCGCCACCCAGGCGCCCCACTAATGGTTCCTTTAATGGTGGGAAATAATCACCACCATTTTGAATTTGTTCATTCATTCAACAAATAGTTACTGAACACCTGCCATGTGTCTGATCCATTTTAGTGCATGTAGTTTAGCATTCTGCACTCTAAAGGGTACCAGCAAAGGGAAAGAAGGGATGGTCAGTCTCCAATGGGAGGAGTTACTGTCAGATGGTTTTAATTTCCTCCGGGAAGGAAACCTAAGTTTTGGCTACTCCTTGGAAATTCTTTATGTTTCCAGTCTATGTTACTTCTGTTTAGATGACGAAAATTATATCCATTAAGCACTTACTATGTGTCACTGTTTTCCATATAAAAATATGAAAAATATTTCACTCCCATTCTTAAGGAATTTGCAGATCAGTGGGAGAGACACAGGAGAACATGAAATTTCACTATAACATGGTAGAAACAAGGACAGAAGTAGGCACACAGGGGAACCTGCTGTGGGAACACAGGGGAAAGGCACTTAGCTTTTCTGGGGTGTTCATGGAAGGCTTCCTGGAGGAAGAGATGCTTGGGCTGAGTATTGAGACATGTGCAGGGACTGGTCGGGTAACAAAGGTGTGTATGTATGGGTATCCCTGGCAACAGAACCAGCAAGGGTAAGGTCATGGGAATATGGAACAGCACACGTGTGGAGAGCTTCACAGAGTCTGTTATTCATGGGACTTCATTCAGCATTTATTGAGTGTCGACAATATGGCATTAGAATGGAGGGTATATAATACGACACTAGAATATGGTATCTGTGATCTATCGATTGGGTATTCTTTATCTTTCATGTCTATAAATATATAGACGAAAATATTTGCAATGGTGTTACAAGCAATGTAATGATAATGCAAGTCTCTACAAAGCAAGTTTTTTACAATTTCTTTTTTTGTGAGTGAATGACACTGCAATTCATTTATCAACAGTGGCAAAATGTGCCCACACTCCTCAGTCCTGCCCTGCGATGCGGTTGACCACCAAAAAAAAAAAAGTTCTGAATCTATTCATTTCACACTGTGTGCATGTGACAGGGATTGCAAACTCAATACTTGAGAGGTCCATGCAGGTAATATCAATGAGCAGAGTGGGCTAAGTGGATCCTGGGGTGAGATAGAAAGTTCCAGAATGCCACAGTGGGCAGTCATCTCTCAGTTTGCCTTGTGGGGACCTTGATTTTCTAGAGAAGTTGGAAACACAGATTTTTTTTTTTTAATGTAAAATCTCCTTACTTTTAAATGCTGGCAACTAACTCAAATAAAAATAATATTGCGGGTCCATCAAGACACATCTGCGGGCTCTCTGTGGGCCCAGGAGCTGGCAGGTGGGGACCACTGACATAAATAATGTGAACAGAGGGAACTCTGCGGTCTTATTGGCACAGCTGACTCGGGGCTGTGAGGACGCGCCCTACAGCTGGGTGAAGGTGAGGAAAATTCATTTCTTTCTCCGTCGGGGGTGGGATTTAGCAGCGGAATCACCAGGCGCACCTGATCACAGGGGTTTGTCACTGCGTGCGTCTGAGCCCGTGAAGACAGATTGGGGTTTCTCCTCTTTGGCATATTTCTTCTTGTTATTTAGGAAAGGAACCAATGGGACGGAAGGCCTGAAAAGATTTATGGGCAAGGAGGGGATCAGCATCTCTCCCCCACCTCCCTCACGAGACACGAAGACGGGTGGGGGCTTGGTTTCCTCTTTTCTTTCAGGATCTGGTGATGGGAGGAGGCCATAAGCAGTCGGCTCTCTGTGGCTTTAATAGGGCCTCGCGGGGTGCATCTGCCTGTGATGTAATTTCCAAGTCAAATCCCACTCCCTTCTTGAGCTGCCCATCTGGTAATTGCAGGACACTCTCTATCTTTCATGAGCCGCTTAACCGTGGAGGGAGGGTTAAAGAGAGATGGTAGAGGGAGGGGTGCGTGCCTGAGCCCAAGGGCTGCCTTGCCTCCCTTACCTCATTCACGGGTTCCTTCATGAGCTCCTGTGAGGTCTGGGCTCCATGGCAGGAGCTGGGGGTATGACGGTGGTCGTGACCGGCACGGTTTTTGCTCTGAGAGCTTTTGCTCTATTTGGAAGGGCAGGTATTTTTTCAGAAACCGGTATGTGCTTCGAAGAAAGCAAAGCAGGTAGAATGCACATGGGGACTGTGAGCACGAGTGATTTGGGTGGGTCTGGGGAGGGCCCTCTGAACAGCTGACAGCAGCAGGTGATGAGGTTGGAGAGACAAGCAAGCAGTGGATCATGGTTTGAGATCCTAATTCCTTTCTAAGTGTGATGAGTCCCCAAGTTATAATCAGGGGAGTGGTGTACTCTCACTTCGGTTTTAAAACGATCACACCAGCCACTGTTTGGGTAAGGAGTTTGCTGTGAACTGAATTGTGTCTGCCCCCCACCAATTCGTATGTTGAAGCGCTAACCCCCAGTGTGATGGTCCTGGAGGTGGGAGGCTATTAGGTTTGGGGACCTCAGGGAACTTGACCAGGTTTACCAGCTAGTAAGTGACAGAGCTGTGACTTGAGCCCAGGTGAACCTAAGTCCGAATTCGATTCCTTTCCCCTAATACATAGCACACACTCCATAGCCTCCTGATGAAGAGCCCAGACTAGGGAATCGAATGCCTTAGTCTGGATTCTGCTTTGCTACACACGAACTCACGCAGAATGTCTCTGTGCCTCAGTTTTCTAATCTGTGAAACGGGGTGGTAACAGTTCCTCCCCCTTAGAATTGCAGTAAAGATCAAATGAGTTGCTCCTATGAAGCACTTAGAACACCGCCAGGCACATATAGGCCGTATGCACATTTGCTAAATAAATACCAGAAAGGAAAGTAATGTCCAGCTCTAGCAGCCTTGACCCTTCGGTCCTGGAGGGAAATTACATGATGTCATGTGTCAGACACTTGATAGACCTACCTCTTCAATTTTCCTAGGTCACCCATCAGCCCCTCTGGGTTGCCCGTGGATGGATTTTGAGCACTGAATGCAGCTTCCTCCTCTCTTCTATGTAGGTGGGTCCCAGAAATAGACCAGAGAGGTCCTGGAACAAAGAGGCAAAATTCAGTGATATGCACGTGTGACGATGAATGGAGACACATTAATTGTCGCAGCTGGGGTGGAATGCCACTGGCATCAAGTGGGTAGAGACCAGGGATGCTGCTAAACACCCCGACGATGCGAGGACACGAAATTATCCAGCCACCATGTCAGTGGCAGCAGAGATTGAGGATATCCCCACCAAATCTGACCTTGGCTTGACATCACAGGATGGCCGTTTTTCAAATGCATTGGGTCTTTCTTGAGATACACAGTCATTAGAAATCAACGAGCTTGAAAAACCCCATGAAGGCTCTCTGCTCCCAGGTGAGGCTCTTTGAGCCGACCGAGCACCTCTCGGTGTGTCTTCTTTTAGTAGAAAATTTACAGAAGAGAGTTGGTGGGAGTCAAAAATCCATCAGCACTCATTTTACCAGGCATTTAGGAAAATAACTTTTCTTCTGCAGAAGAAATTGCATGAATTATATTAAAATCGGTGCTAAGGTAATAAAATTACATGCTCAGGACTCTTCTAAAAAATCTCCTTTGTCTGGCAGGGTAATTTGAGGGTGGAGAAGACAATCTCCCAGCTGCCACACTTGCACACAAAGACGGAACAGAGGAAATTGGCTCAACCCTGCTCTCGCTGCGTGTAGCATTCTGTGAAATTCCAATTTTTCTTTTACATCTGCAGATTTAATCATAAGGCAAACTTCCTGGTGCAGACAGATCCACGAGAAGAATTTGTTTGTTTGTTTAATGCGTAAGAGGAGAAACTTCAAATCACCAAATGGATGGCAGTGCCTGAGACCAGGGTAGACACCTTGGCACAGAGCAGAAATGGACTCTGATGCCATGTGAATCGTCCTCATTCTGGGTGTCGGTGCTCTACTGGTTTGAAAGGACATGTATAGAAATGCACGTGTGATGAGAGAAAAACTCTTCCGCTTCTAGTGCAGTGATGATTTTTAGCTCCCAAGGGGTGGGGGGGGGGAAGTCCTTGCTTTAATGTATGAGCAAATGAAAAGGAGGAGAGAAAAGGACATCTGTTCTTAAGATTCCCGGTAAAGGCTGAGAGGCATGGTCGATACCCTGATGTGCTGGCCAAGGCCAGGTGGAATGAGGCTGATGGAGAAGGGGAGGATGCTCAATGGAGCCCCAAGAGGGCAGACTCCAGAGCCAGAAGCCCCAGCTTGTGTGAACAGCGGGGGTTTGAGATTTTACAACAGAGGATCTCAACCGGGGGGGGGGGGGGGGGTCATTTGGCAACATCTGGTCACGTGTCTGGTTGTCCCGTGTGGCGGGAGGGCTCTGCTGGCATCTTGCATGCGTGAAGGCCACGGGTACCGCTAAATATCCTGCGGCTCGTGGATCAGCCCCCACCCGAAGACCTACCTGGTCCAAGATACCAATGAAGCCCAAGCTGAGGCACTGTTCCTGTGCTTCCATTCCTTCATCCGTAACATGGGAGTAGATGCCGCAGAGCTCTTCACCTGGTCGCTCTAGACATTAAAGTTGGCAGTCTGTGCGGGGGCACTCTCTACAAGGGGTGGCCGTCTGCACGGAGGACTGAGATCTCTAGGGCCACCCCAGATTTTATTTCTCTACCTCATCCGCTGTGGTCCCAGAGCTCTTCCGAATATGCAAATCTGATCTGCCTCTTCTCTCCTTAAAAGCTCTTTGTGGTTGTCCAGGGACTCCCGTCGTTGACCCAAAATGACCTTTGCAGCCTCGTGCTTCGACCCTGCCCCTCCCCGCTGTAACCTACTCCTGGAATGCAATACGTGCATTACGCCCTCTCCCACCTCCACACCTTTGCATCCTTTCCTGAAACTATCCATCACGCTGCCTCACTCAGTCAGCTCCTGGCTGGTTCCAATGGCCTCAGCCTCCATGTCACCTCCTCCAGGAAGTCCTCCTTTACTGCTTCACAGGAGAGAAGGTACCCACCATCTGTGTTCCCGCGGTGCCTTCACGCTTCCCCCATCCCGGAGCACGTAATCCCGTATTGCAATCGCCTTTGAAAATTTTCTGTCTTCTCCTCCAGGCTGCAAATATCTCGCTCGCTGTCGTGTTCTCAGTGCCAGTAAGGTACTTGAGCGCCTCCAGTACCACTGAGTAAATATTTGTTGAGTGAGCCAATGAATAAACGAATCAATGAGATCTTCGAACCTAGCTGCTTCCAGCTGAAAATAACTCACTTTGATTGATCTCTCTTCTCCTTCCGTGGGTCACTCTGTTACGGTCATGCTAGTGGACCATGGTCCACAGGGAGAAGGTTGTTCAGAGCAGCAGGGCAGAAGGTTGAGATACTCTTTAACCTTGACCAACAGCCCTGAATAATACAGAGAGAAGTGTCCTTGCATGAAAAGAATCTTTTTTGCCTCTAGCGTGAATTAACGGCTATTTTTTGGAAAGTATATTAGTCAGGAAGGGATGAGAACTTGGTGAGTTGCCAGTAGCTCTGAGACTTTGTGTGTGTGTGTGTGTGTGTGTGTGTGTACATGTGTACGTGTGGTATGTGTGTGCTTGTATTCCAGACAATTTTTCACCTGTGTGTGTGTGTCTGTGTGTATTACAGACAATTTTTCCTCATGTGTCCATATGAATTTCACTTTCTTTGCTACATAATTACACTTGGGGAGGACAGGACAACCTCTACTCTGTCTCAGAGAGCCCTGGCCATATTTCGGTGTATCTCGTCAAAGTGCTTGATGAAGAAGTCTTCCAGGTAACTCTCTCCCCCCCATAAGGATGTGCAGTGCCCCCGTTTTTACAAATGAGTCAACTGAATATTCTCCAAGAGGGTAACTGTGTCCATATAGCAAGTTAGCAACAAAACCAGGACTCGGAAAAAAAAAATGGCATAGCTTCATTGGAGACAAATTATAGAAGCTGAGATGTCTTTAAATTTAGAAAACAAAGTTAGCTCCTGCCAGAATCGCAAGGCAGTTCTGACGTCTTCTGAAAGCCTCTTCTCCCATCCAATTTTATTCTTAAAGTAGGAAGCAAAAGCTCGCAGGGACACTCTGGTGCGTCTCCCCTTCCATTTATCAGTATTTTTTTTGCCTCTCATTATACTCATGGCCTAGTTTTCTCCGGCTCTTTAGATGTCAATGAGCGTCTTACGCTAGGTATTGTCCTTGAAACTTTTTGAAGTTCTTTAGGCATTATGAACAAGGTCTGAAGCCCCAGCTGAGTGCCACCGACTACTTTGGCTCTGCTCTATTTCCTTAAGAAATCTAAAGGATGGCATTCCCATCTTCCGAAGCAGACAACGGAGGAAGAAAGGCCGCCTTCATACTGAGCACCTGCCCCCCCCCCCCCCTTTCTCGGAGGCAGCAGAGAGATTGCTAAAACAGACTTTTATTGTGCAAGAGGCTGCTGTCTTCTACCGACAGAAAGCAGTCTGGTAGCTTTGGAAGCAAGGAGCACGATTTGGGGGAGGCAAGACCACTGGTGCCGGAGTCGGCAGGGGGAGGAGTGAACGTTCTGCATCATAATTCCAGGCTGCGCTGGACGGGGGAGCAGGAACCAGCCTGCCAGAGCTTCCTGCATCCTGGGCGTGTGGCACAGGG
This sequence comes from Neofelis nebulosa, assembly GCF_028018385.1. Taxonomy (NCBI): domain Eukaryota; kingdom Metazoa; phylum Chordata; class Mammalia; order Carnivora; family Felidae; genus Neofelis; species Neofelis nebulosa. The sequence continues at coordinate 33,863,167 of NC_080799.1, forward strand.
ATGCTGGATTCTGTCTTTGGATCCAGATCTCGGGGTTACTTGTGGGGCTTCCCAAAGGGGACCTGGCTGGGTCTGTGTCTTTTCTTCTCCTCTGGGCTTTAACCAACCCAGTGTCATACATGATTAGCAATTCTCAGCAGATTCCCTTGAAGCTGTTTTGGCATCTTACAGGGTTGGAGGAGAAGACGGAGGGGTTTGAGCTCCAAGGTTTGGAAGGGACTGTGTTATGCTGAGCGTTTGCTCCTGAGTGGGTGCTGTGGGTTCAGGCAATCTAATTTAAGGGACTCCAAGAAGACCCACTCGAGCCCCAAAATACCACCCCTCCAGACTTTGAAAATGTCAGCTTTAGCGTCTGTCCCTACACATCCATCACATCTTTCCACAACTTCCTGTGAGGGGGCAACATGTTAAGTCTGTGCCGCTGCCACGTGGGTGGTTTCCTCTGGGCAGCTTTTCCCCCTGACTGTGTATAGGGGGCGATGGGGGGGAGGCACCCAAGCCAAGAGATGCAGGGGAGTGGCCGTCACTGCTTGTGGCCCAGCTGCCTCTGGGTTTCTTTGACCACACCAATATGTATAACCAGGGCTGGTGTTTCAACAAGTTGGAGGAATATGCAAGGTTGTATTCCTTTTACCATTCAACGTTTTAAAAGCGGGGAAGTGGGAGCTAGCCGCAGTGGATTCGCATCCCAGCTCTGCCATTTGTGAGCTCTGTGACCCTGGATCACTTACTGAACCCCTTCCATCTCCGATTCCATATGTGTAAATACATAAGTTCCTATGCCCTAGGCTTATTGGAATGATTAAGTTAGAAGTACACAGAACAGGGGTACCTGGGTGGCCCAGTTGGGTAAACATCTGACTTTGGCTCAGATCATGATCTCGCGGTTCATGAGTTCGAGCCCTGCATTGGGATCTGTGCTGTCAACGCAGAGCCCGCTTTGGATCCTCTGTCTCCCTGTCTCTCTGCCCCTCCCCTGCTCACATGCTCTCTCTCTCAAAAATAAATAAGCATTAAAAAAAAAAGTACACGTGATAACACACCCTTTCTATCCTAGTGCTTGCACATATATGCAGAGAAGCCATTACAACCTTGCAATAATGGAGGGCAAAGCAAAGAGCTTCTAGTAGCAAAGTGGGAACACTTTGAGCCACAAAGTAAATTAGTATTGGACTGTCACCCAGAGTATAAAATGATTATCCACGAGTCCACACTACAGTAAATTAGTGATTAAACAAGTAAATACATGGGGAATAGAGACAAGTGTCCTGTACGGAAGAATTCCAAATAGTTTATGTAGACACTCTATCCTTAAGGAGGGAGGAGCACAGCTGCCCACTCCTTCAGTGTGGGTTGCACGCAGAGAGTTCCTTGCAGGGAGGACAGTATAAAAGGCAGACGTTGGTTAGTGTGCAGTGGAGAAATTTGACAAAGACCACCTCAGTCAGACGATCAAGGTTAAGATCAGCAGTGATACATCATGTAGATACCATTTGCCCTTGATATGAGGTGATGAAAATGGTGTTTATCTCTGTGGTCTTCCTCCCCCCATATCTAAAACCCCAACCTAATCGTGAGAAAAACACCAGACAATTCCCTAGAGAGGGGAATCCTACAAAATACGTGACCATTACTCAAAACTGTCGAGGTCAGGGGCGCCTGGGTGGCGCAGTCGGTTAAGCGTCCGACTTCAGCCAGGTCACGATCTCGCGGTCCGTGAGTTCGAGCCCTGCGTCGGGCTCTGGGCTGATGGCTCAGAGCCTGGAGCCTGTTTCCGATTCTGTGTCTCCCTCTGTCTCTGCCCCTCCCCCGTTCATGCTCTGTCTCTCTCTGTCCCAAAAATAAATAAAAAACGTTGAAAAAACAAAACAAAACAAAACAAAAAAAAACTGTCGAGGTCATCAAAAACAAGGAATGTCTGAGAAATTGTCATAGCCAAGAGGAGTCTAAGGAGACATTGACTAAATGTGACATGGTACCCTGGATGGGAAAGTGGGACAAAAAAAAACAACAACAAAAAACAAAACCCAAAGTAGGTGAAAATTAAGGAAACCTGAATAAACTGTGGACTTTGGTTGATAGTAATGTATCCATATTAGTTGGTTAACTGTAATAAATTACCAAACTAATCTAAGATGCTGGTAATAGGGGGGCACTGGGTTCAGGATGTATGGGGATTCTTTGTGTCGTCTTCTTGAATTTTCCATCAGTCTAAACATTTTCTGAAAAATAAAATATTTTTAAAGTTATTATCATCATTATTATTTGTTCTCTGGAGTTCTGTCTCCTGTGAAAATGTTAAGGCTTCAGGAGGACGCATTAAATCCAAGATATCAGTCCCTGTCACTAGTGCCTTTGTTAGCCACGAAGTGCTGTTCTTTCTGGTTGTGGCTAGTGTGGCCCCCACGTGGTACAGCTCGGGTGACCTAGCTGAGCTCTGGCTAGATGCCCCTCTAGGAGAATACACATGAACTCCGAAAACGGTAACTGAGCAGCATGATGGCACCTGTGTCCACTAAGGAAAAGTGTATTAGGCAAACAAGCTTCCATCCCAGGCTAAATCGATCATTTCTTTCTCTGACTGTATACATCTTGGCTGAATCACTCAACGCATTGGATTTTCATTATTCATCTTCTCTGCCCATCTGTGGACTCCCCAGTGGAAGAGAGTTTTCTCATTTATCTTTGTACTTCCAGCTACACCTAACACTAATGACTCAAAAATTGATGATTGAGTGCAAGGCCAGACACCAGTGTTCAAACGTGCAAGGCTGCAACCTGCTTTGACTGCCTGCGCCCAAATAGGAGAGATGGTGGGACAGATTTTGTTTTCCAAAGATGCCGCAGCAACAGCTCTCCTCCCACTTGCTCTTCTTTTGGTGTGACCTTCATGATCCTCAGGGCATGGGGACGTCTGTACCCCCATCCCCTCGAAATGGGTGGGTCTTTGTGACAACCTTGACCAATAGCATATTGCAGAAGTGATGCGTGTGAGTTCTGAGGTCCCGTCATCAAAATTTCACGTAGTTCTCTGTCTTGCTCTCTTGGAATGTTCACCCTCGGAACCCACCCACCATGTTGTGAGGACGCCCAAGTAAGGGGAGGGTGAGATACCCATGGAGAGGAAATGAGGTCCTGGCTGGCTCATATCCTCAGCTGAGCTTCTAGCTAACAGCCTTCCTCAACTTGCCAGCCATCTTAGAAATGGATTCTCCAGCCCCCAGCCAAGCTACTCCAGCTGATGGCATGTGGAACGGAGATGAGCCATCCCATCAAGGCTTGTCCAATTTGTAGATTCATGAGTCTAGCCAGTGGCTATTGTTGTTCTAAGCCCCTCTGTTTTGGAGGGTGTTACGCAGGAATAACTAACAGGAACGGATGGACAAACAAAATCCTCAGGTGATTTAAAATAAGGCTTGTGACTTATTTTACTTTCCTTCCCATTTCATGCAAAAAGCCTTCTGACACTGGGGTTTATTTTTACCACCAATGGGATTGACCGGGAGGGATAGAACCACATTTGGAAGAGAGTAACCACAAGGATCTCAAAAATGATAATTGATGCATTTATCGATCAATTATTTCAGCAATTATTTGAGGGCCTGTTGTGGCCCAAGCCCCTGGCTAAGTGGTGGGATATGTCGGTGAATAAGCCAGACATGGTCCGCTGTCTTTATGAAGCTTAACATGCTAGTGAGGAATCCAAATAAACAATCAAATAATTATTTTAAATTAGTAATTACTTTAGTCACTGTGGTTGAAAGAACTAAAGAGTATCCTAGAGAATAGCGTCTCCAAGTGTCTAAGGATCATGCTGTGATTCATTCGCATGACTTGGGCTTCCTTACGGTATGGTGACTGGGAGGCTTCTCAGTTCATATCAGTGTGGTTCTGTGGGATGCTTTTCTACTCACCCATCCACAGGTGAGCTCCCAGAATCATCTGTAATAGGTGACTCTGTCCCTTGGCCAGAGGTAACTAGCCCAGGGGCAGACACTTGACTCAGGTAGAGCCAATTACATTCTTGGAGGTGTGGATAAGGCTTATTAATGGTAGTGCTAGAGATGAAGGTCTGGAAAAATTGGTCCTGATCTTGCTGGATTCCTGCATTCTCTGAGCCCGATTCTCCTCCTTTTCCTTCCACTTCCCCAACTCTTCCTTCTGCCTTTCCTCCTCCTCCTCCTCCTCCTCCTCCTCCTCCTCCTCCTCCTCTCTTTCCTCTTCCTCTTCTCTCCCCCTCCTCCTCCTCCTTGATTTAATCAGACACTCCAAGATCTTTCCAATTAATTTCCTTTAATGCTAAAGCTTCTTAGAGTTCTTTTTCTTCTTCTTTTTTTAACTCACAATAAAACCCAACTTTCAACTATTACAAAGTACAAGAGGGATTATTTCTGTCTTTTAAGACTCCCAAAGGGTAGAACTATAAGACTAAGGAGCAGAAGCCACAGTGGGAGAAATTTCAGCTGAATACACACAAGAACTTTCTAAGGGCTGGTGGTATATACACAGAATGCAGGATTGTGAGCTTCATATCCTGGGAGGTTTCCAAACAAAGGCTGGGCATTCAACTTAGATATAATGTCATCAAGAGGATTTAAGCATTGACTCCAGGATCTGGCTGGTTGTTGTTGATGATGATGATGATGATGATGATGATGGCAGCTAACAGTTTTATGCACTTACTGTTTTCCAGTCACCATAATAAGTGTTTAATGTTCATGATCTCACTTAATCTTCACAAGATCATTCATCCTATGAGGCAGATTTAGACTCCCACTATGAGAACCCAGGAAGTACACTCTTTAGTCTTAGGTTGAAACTTATTCCACTCCAGCCCCCAAGGCTCATAGGACTTCGGCTCCTTTTCCTTACTCCACATTCCAGACATGGCCCCGAGTAAAAAAAGGGAAAGCAAATACTTTGGATCATTGGGCCCTGAGTAATACAGAATATTTCATATGAAAGAAAATTCAGGCATCTAGGACACACTAGACTCAGAAGATGGTCAAAACAAATGGCCCTCCGTGCACAGCGAGCCCAGTACAGGTGGGACAGCTCACTAAATCTATCCACCTGTGGGGCTGGGCATGTGATTCTTTTCTTCTTTTGTTACTCCTTCCAGGTTGAACATTTACCTGGATCCTTTCTACTCTTCTGTTCTGAGCTGCGTTAGCTTTATGATAATTACTATTGTTGTTTTGTTTATCTTTGAAATGCAGGGCCTCCCTCCCCATTCGGAATGATTCATTCCGTGATGGATATTGCTACTGACAAAGGGTGTGTTTGTGTGGGGGGAGAAGATTTGAATTGCCAATAGTCTGTTTGATGACTGTTTCCCAGAAGCAGGCATGATTAAATTCAGCAGAAGTTTCTTTTAGAAATGTGCCTTACAAAAAAAAAAAATCCCCAAACTCTACCTGATCATTTATCATTATTTTCAATTATAGGGAAAATTGAAGGTTCCTATCATTTCCTTAATTGAATAAAGGAGACAGACTCGGAGGGATCCTACTGAATGCTGAACAGACTCCAAGCTCCTAATTAGAGCATTTACCTGCAGAGTTCCCTCTGCAGAGGTGGCTCAGAGCCCTGCTTCTCTCCCCACCTGTTTCTGACATGCCTCTGCGTGCCTAGCAGGTTAATGCTGAGGCCAACCCAATGTGTGCTTCTTTAGGAGAATATTTAAGCCCATTCCTGTTGCGGAGGGAACAGCAGATCGGAGAATCTTTTGAGCTTTTCTTAAGCCTATTATGATGTTTCCAAGGAGATGTAGTCCAGCAGAAGGCAAGGGATGGCCATTGTCTGTTGTTGGGACCTTGTTTACTGAACCCGGTTTGGAAACTCATTTCTTTATTATTCACCTCCACTTCCCAGACCAGGTGGTGCTGCTTGAATTCGGGAAGGAATTGTATGCCTTCCATGTGTCATGTTTCTGAAACTCCCAGCCTCATGGCCCTCAAATAGGCTACTTCAGATTAAGAGAAATGTGTTAAGTTCTCTGCTGGCTCATACTATAGACACCTGGCCCCTTAAACTTCAGATGGAGTTTGGAGTCCAGACAGGGGATGGTGCATACATTTGGGGACCCCTGGATGGTGCTGATAATAATAGCTAAAGTGTATTGAGTGCATTGAGTATATATATTAACTATATGCTGGGTACTGTGTTGGGGAGGGGAGAGCACAGGCCAATATTGTGCTTCCATTGTTCATAGAGAAGACAAAACTGGGGGTCTCTTCATCCCCGAACCGTCAAGAATTTTCTCTAAAATGTTTATTTATTTTATTTATTTTTTGAGAGAGACACCAAGAGTGGGGGACGGGCAGAGAGAGAGAGGGGCACAGAGATCTGAAGTGGGCTCAGCGCTGACAGGCTGACAGCCTCAAGCCCGATGTGTCGCTCGAACTCATGAACCGTGAGATCATGACCCGAGCCAAAGTCTGACGCTCAACCGACAGAGCCACCCTGGTGCTCCAAGAATCTTCTCCAACCATAGAGAATAACATTGTGGATACCACAATTCTGGTTACATTTTCTGCATCTGTGGGGCAACTCAGGGCGACTGTTTTTAGGACTATGGATACCTTCAAGTAGCAGACAAACAAAACGATAAAGTCTATGACCTTGGGGACCTATCTGTTTTTTTGTTTTGTTTTGTTTTTTGCTCACTGTTTATTTCCAAATCCTAACAGAGCCTTTCATATGGCACAGGAGTCTGCAAACTTTTTTTCTGGAAAGAGCTAGATGGCAAATACTTTAGATTTTGTGGGCCATGTGGTCTTTCCTGCAACTCTGTGGCACAAAAGCAGCCACAGGAAATAAGTAAAGGAAGAGACGTGGCTGTGTTTCAATAAAACTTTATTTATACAAGGAGGCTGTGGCTTGAGGACCATAGTTTGCTGATCCAGAGATAGCACAGAGCAGGTGCTTCACAAATATTTGTTGAAAAAATAAATCTACAGTAGGTCCGATAAATGGAATTTCAAACGCAAAACCAAGCTTTATAAAAAGCTTTTAACAGTGAGTACCTGCTGATTGTAGACTTTCTGGAAAATCCTAAATAGTACATTAAGAGCAAAATAAAAATCCTAACCAAAAGATAGCCCCAGTTAATAATTTGGTGTCTTTTATTTTCTTTTAGTCATTTTTCCTATGAATGCCTTTCTAAAACACAGGGTAAACAACTGGTAAAATTTTAACATATCACAATATGCATTTGTTCTGTTTTTATGGAAGGGGACAGACGAAACCAGCTTCCTTTGGCATGTACCACAAGGGGCAAGTCTTCTGTCCAAGAGGATTAGAAGATCAGTCCAAAGTCAGCCCAATCACCTCTCTTCCTTGATTTCCAAAAGCAGATTTCTGCCCATGATTTTGAAAAATCCTAAAGTGCATTTTGGATCCTAAAGGGAGATTTAATTTAGAAGCTCAGTAGACCTTCAGCATCGAGTGCTGTGTTGCCTGTGTGTGGGGTAAGTCATTGAACCCAAACATGGCATCTCCTCTCTAGTTCTGGATGCTTGGGAGTTCCCGCAAGCATTCTATCTGCAAAGGCCAGAACATTTTGAGAATGTGTTATTTCAAAATGGGCCAAGAAGGGCTGTGATGAATAGTTGAGCCATAAGAATTAATGACTTGGTGTGATAGGGAGCCCTCAGGAATTCTTTATTTCACGGCGGGGAGAGCAATCATCTTCCAGTCACCCCAGTACACACACACACACACACACACACACACACACACACACGACATCCTGCTGCATGTATCCTTGAGTGTGTTTGACCTGCCCTGCCCTTGTCTGATAGCCTCTGTTGCCATACACAGCCATTTCCCTGCTCATCCCATCTCTTTCCAGCACTGCCTTGTCTTTGCACAGACATAATTAGCCCTGAATTGCTCTTTTTAAAAAAATATTTTGGGGTGCCTGGGTGGCTCAGTCGGTTAAGCGGCCGACTTCGGCTCAGGTCATGATCTCGCAGTCCGTGAGTTCAAGCCCCGCATCGGGCCCTGTGCTTACAGCTCGGAGCCTGGAGCCTGTTTCGGATTCTGTGTCTCCCTCTCTCTGACCCTCCCCCATTCATGCTCTGTCTCTCTCTGTCTCAAAAATAAATAAACGTTGAAAAAAAAATTTAAAAAAAATATTTTATTTTTAAGTAATCCCTATACTCAGCGTGCAGCTTGAACTTACAACCCAAGATCGAGAGTTGCATGTTCGACCCCCTGAGCCATCCAGGTGCCCCTGCATTGCTCGTTTTTAGAAGCCAGCAAGCATGTGGTAGTTTGCAACAGTTCCAAAGCATGCTGAGAAGCATCTGATGCTCAGGAGACCTCTAGAAGTGCCAGGCAAGTGAGGGCCACCTCTTTCCAAATTTGGGAGTGGAAAACCAGTAGCAAACCTTCATGTTTTAAACCTTTTAGATCATGGATACTTGGCTTGATGGGAAGGGAGGTGGCCGAATCATGTGCACGAGGCACATTTGATATGCGTCCATCTGGGCTCTCCCTATTCTTGACGGTGACTACACAGAATTCCACCCCCTGCCCTGAACGCCTCCTCTGTTCTCCTCAAAGGCCTGTGATAGCCATTTGCCAGATATACTGCACCATTTCCCCTTTGAGCAGCTGGATGCTCAATCTGGGGGCCTCCCTTGCACGTTGGGAGGGATGAGCACAGGGCAAGAAAGCGGGGAGGGGTAAAGTGCCCATCTTGGGCCTTGCGCTCTGGGCTCAAGCTCTGATTTATTCCACCCAACAATGCTCTTGGTAGGTGGAGCATCTATATACTACGAACTGGGATAGGCTTTTTTTGTTGGCAACGACCACATTTTCCCCTGTTGCATCTGCCCCCTTTAAAGCACTGGAAACAGTGCCCGGTTCAAGGTAAGCACTGTGTAATTGTTAGCCATTCCTCCTTTCTTTGCTACTGTTGTTCTTGTGCTCAGCAGAGCTGTGTGAGGCAGCAGGGTACCCATGAGCATCTGCTTGAGCCTCAGACAGACTTGCGTTCGAGTCCCATCTCTGCTGAGCACTCTTGGGCAAGTTATTTTCTGATTCCTCATTCCCTCCCCTGAGAAAGGAGGGTGATGCTAGAACCTCCATTATACGGAGTTCCCGTGAATGTGCTGGAGCACGAAGGAAGATCATTCTGCAAGACCCTGGGCTGGCACGAAAATCTTTCACTCACCAGAGGTGTGTGCCAGCTAGCTCTGCCAAGCTGCGGAAAACATCTGGTCAACCATTCCTTCCATCAATGTTCACGTGTCTGTGCTGTGCCTGCTGGCATTCTGGCCACTGGGGAAGTAGTTGAGAACTTCCATCCCAGTTAGGAGAAGAGTCAATGAGCTAATAGTAACTAATAAACAGGTCAATGAGCAAGAAAGGGAATAGATAATTTTAGACAAAAATGAACATTATGGAGACACTGCCCTGAGAGCAAAAGGAGGCAGATAGAGGAGGGCAACATTGACAGGGCAATCTGGAAAGAGATCTGCGAGGGATGCCACATGGGCTGAGAATGACGAGAAGGACTGGCCAGGGAAAGGTTTGGGAGCTGAGGACAGAGGACACAGCAGGTGCAAATCTTAAATGACTTTCTGGCTAAAGTCTCCATTAACTTCTCAGTCCAATGGGTAGCCTAACAGCACAACACTCCAGAGCCCATCAGTCTAGGGACACTCAAGTTCCAGTGCGAGACTTGAGAGCAAATCCAGCTTGCGGATGAATGGTGATCTTCATAATCAGCAAGTCCTGTTTGGGCTGACGTTTAATTTTGGAAAATCCTTAAGCCCCTGATGGACTTCTGTTGAAAACCAGAACCTTGTTTCTCCCCCAGAGACAGTCTCAGGTGAGTCTGGGCACAGACAGGCCTGGGCTCTCCAGCTTCCAGCACGTGAGATAAGAAATCAGTGAGGGGCGCCTGGGTGGCTCAGTCGGTTGAGTGTCCGACTTCAGCACAGGTCATGATCTCGTGGTTTGTGAGTTCAAGCCCCATATTGGGCTCTGTGCTGACAGCTCAGAGCCTGGAGCCTGACTCAGATTCTGTGTTTCCCTCTCTCTCTGCCCCTTCCCCTCTCACACTCCATGTGTCTCTCTCTCTCAAAAGTAAATAAACATTTAAAATAATTTTTTAAAAGAAATCTTTTCAATCATTATTCAGGTTTCATCCCAGGGGGGGCCCAAGCCTCTGGGCTTGAATTGATGTAGTTAATTTTTTAGAAATAGACTGTAGAAGCATTTTATTCATTTAGCAAGCATTTGTTAAGCACCCACTGTGTGCTAGGCAATCAGCTGGGTAACAGGAGTGGGAGGAGAGAAAAAGACCTATTGTTTGCTCTTAAGGAGCTCATCTCATATGGGGAATTGAGTCATGGCTTTTGGCTACTGGTTATTTGGTTTGGACCATGCTGCTTCTTATCTCTGGGCCTTAGCTCTCACCTCTATGGGACTCTGCCAGGTGACTGGTGGGGTCTCTCTGGTACCTCATGATCAGAGGTTTACAAGGGAAGCCAAAACAGGGCTGCATTACTGGAGCAAGAAAATGAGTGCTAACTGATCAGCGCTAACTTGCCTATGGACTGAAATAGGTTTGGTTTCTTAATTAAGGAGAAAAACCTTCTGCAATGCTCCCTGATGTGAATTCTCTGGTCTTTATTTTTTAAGTAAAAAAAAAAAAAAAAAAAGGCATATTCTCACAACTTACTGGTAAGTTTCCCATCAAATTTCACACTGGATTTGGAAACATGGTTTTTAAGTAAATGGAAAGAGAAGCAGTGATCCTTAGGAACCAGCATGCAAAAGCCACTGTGCAAAAGCCATTCATTAATTAAATCAACAAATAGACTTTGAGGATACTTTACATGTATGTTCTTGGTACCATTTTATTATTATTATTTTTTAAATGTTTATTTATTTATTTATTTGAGAGAGAGACTGTGTGTGTGTGTGTGTGTGTGTGTGTGTGTGTGTGCATACATGAGCAGGGGAGGGGCAGAGAGAGAGAGAGAAAGAGAGGGAAAGAATATAAACACTCTCTCTCAAAATAAATAAATAAACTTAAAAAAAAAAGAGTTGGGGAGCACCTGGGTGGCTCAGTCAGTTAAGCGTCCGACTTCACCTCACGTCATGATCTCGATTTGTGGTTTGTGGGTTCGAGCCCTCTGTTGGACTCTTGTGCTGATAGCTCAGAGCCTGGAGCCTGCCTCAGCTCTGTCTCTCTCTCTCTCAAGAATAAACATTAAAAATTGAAAAGAAAAAAAAAAGAGTTGGATGTTCAACCAACTGAGCCACCCAGGCTCCTCTCCTGGTACCATTTTAGGCACTAGAAATACAGCAGTGAATAAGATTAAATCCTTTTTTTTCATCTCTCACGGTATTTACATGTAGAGGGGATGGCGGGGAAGTAGCAGATAATAAATGAGATAAATAAGTGAACTATATAGTGAGCAGGATGGTAATGAGTCATGTGGAGAAAAAGCAGGGAAGGGGAGAGTGATGCTGTGGTTTCTTGACTGGTTTTTGCTTTTCAAAAGGGTCATCAGCTGACAATGAGGAGTGACTGTTTAATGATTATTGAGTCTCTTTTTGGGGGGATGAAATGTTTTGCAGCTACACGAAAGTGATGGCTGTATGACGCTGTGAATGCACTAAATGCAATGAACTACACATATAAAAAGGGGAATTTGGGGCCGCCTGGGTGGTTCAGTCGGTTAAACACCCAACTCTTGATCTCGGCTCAGGTCGTGATCTCATGGTTGTGGGATAGAGCCCCACCTCAGGCTCTGTGCTGAGTGGAACCTGCTCTGGATTCTCTCTCTCCTTTTCTCTCTGCTTCTCACCTATGCTTGCTCTCTCCCCCGCTCTCTCAAAATAAATAAACTTTAAAAGAGGGGAATTTTATGTTATGTGAATTTTACATTGATAAAGAGTCACTAGGGAAGGACTTGAAGAAAGAGAGGGAGTCCTTTTTTTTTTTTTTTTTTAAGACTCCATACATAAGTGAGATCATACTTGTGTTGGAAATATCTGGTAGCCCCCATCTGGTATGGTTACTGCTGAGGCAGGACTGGGGCTCTTCACCTGACCCCACTGTCATGGCCAGGGTTGCGATAACTCTTAAGTGGAAGAAGGTAGTAGACTGCCCCAGCAGAGACTCAGAGGGCTCTTCTGGGAGGAAGATGAATATTCTTACAGTCTGCACATTACCTAAAGGAATGTTCAAATTGTTGTATCCAGCTTGAGCAAATTTATTTGTGTGTGTGTGTGTGTGTGTGTGTGTGTGTGTTTTCCTGCTACTGAGTAGGTGGGAAGGTCGTGAGAAAGACTGGATCACTAATAAAAGAATCTGCATTTTATCTGTATATCTGAGGGGTAATGTGTGTGAATCTGAGACCCTAAATCAGTTTGGTATGTTCACTTTTTTATAGGCTGGAGAGCAATGAGGGTCCTCAGCTCTTATAAGTTTTTCTAACAGGTATACGGCCTGAAAAAAATTAGAATCTCCAAGCTCCCAGCAAGTACAAGGAAAATTGTTCTGTTTGCCATAAATAGAAATAGGCATGTTGGGACTGTGGTATTCAGGCTTGGCTCCTCTGAGAGGACTAGGGAGAAGCATGGGGGGCGGTTACTTTGTTTTCATGCACCACTGACAGAGAAGTTTCTTTCGGTGACATCTGCACTCACCAAACTTCTGGAATGTACCAACATGCTGTGCCCTTTGGACCAAGATCACTGCCAGGAAGTGAGACATACAGGAACTGTGTAGGAGAGTGTTTTTGCTCCACTAAATTCCTCTTGAATATATTAATGCATGGGGCAAGATCAAACCATCCTGCACTCTAAATATGAACTGTAAAAGTATCTTTGCACAAAGACCCGTATGCAGGTATATTGACATGACATTGTCATGGAAAATATTAAATACAATCCGTTCATCTATCAGAAAGCTGGTAAAAAAATTATGGTTCATCCAAATAATGGAATGGTAATGCACATAATCATAATAAAGTTGATTCTTGAACGATGAGGGCTTGGGGCACCAACACCCTTGTGCAGTCAAAACACTGCAAACAACACTGGACTCCCCCAAAATTTAACTATGCTTAGACCAGAAACCATACCAGTAATATAAACAGTCAACACGTATTTTGTATGGTGTATGTATTATGTACTGTATTGTTACAATAAAGGAAAGAAAATGTTACTAAGAAAATCATAAGGGGGCGCCTGGGTGGCTCAGTCGGTTGGGCGTCCCACTCTTGATCTTGGTAAGGTCATGATCCCAGGGTCAGGGATCGAGATCTGTGTTGGGCCCCATGCTGAGCATGGAGTCTGCCTAACATTCTCTCTCCCTGTCCCTCTCTCTCTCTCTCCCCCTCTTCCCCTGTCCCCTGCTCGCACTCTCTCTCTTTCCCTAAAACAAAAAAAAAAAAAAAGAAAAGAAAAGAAAAGAAAATCTTAAGGAAGAGAAAATACATTTATAGGACTGTATAGTTACTGAAAAAAAAAATTGACATATAAGTGGACCCATGTAGTTCAAACCTGTGTTGTTCAAGGGTCAGCTGCATAGCTATTAAAAGGCCGAAACAGGTTCATGAATAGTGAAAACAATCTTTAGACTACATTAGAAGAACTCTGTATACAGTATGCATTAGTATCAAAATGAGTCTGCATATTTCTATCTCTGCATCAATGTCTGTATCTACACCTATACTTACATCTATCTAAAACCATCTTTGTACCTATTTGTTTACTTTCATGCAAATAGCATATTTCTGGCAAGATTTATAGGAGCCAAATACCCTTGGTTGCCTTTATGGAGAAGAACTGAGGGTGGGCAGGAAACCAGAAACAAGAGAATTACCTTTCATTCTATCTGATGTTAAAAAAAACCTATTTGCATGTATTATTTAAATCATTATTATTTTTTAAATTAGAAACTACTGGATTAAAGTGCGTGTTTTCCTGATTGAAAAAAAAAAAAAACAGTCATCTACACACAAACACATAGCTCCTGCAAGAATGACATGTAGTGGCTGGGACACACATTTGGGGGACAGACTGTCTCAGTTTAAATCCCGACTTTGATGCTGAGTAGCTGTGTGCCCATGGCCAAGGTTCTGAACCTCTAGGATCCTCAAATTCTTCCTATGTAAGATAAGAATAAAAATAGTACCTACCTTATGGAGTTGTGATCATGATTAAAAAGGTTAACTATGTGCCACACTGTTAGAACCATTCCTTGCACATGACCAGCACTGAGTGTTTAGACCATCAATAGAGGTCAGTAGGGCAGTGCTATATCTCAGATGGAGACTCAAGTTCAAGGAGATTGGGTAACTTGCCCCAGTCATTCAGGTAGGAAGAGGTATAGCTGGGGGATTAGATTCTTTGGGCATCACTGCTGCCCAATCTACCCTGCGAGATTATCTGCATCATGAAATCATGAATTCCCTCCCATAGTGACCAGTTTGCTTTGCATTTCCAGTGGTCTGTGTGTGTTGGGCTGATATGTAGATAGTGGGGCCAAAGGGAACCACCAGAAAAGCCAGACTGTTGTGTTGGATGAGGGGGTGTGTTGTGGGCAGGGCAGTGGAAAGAAGACTGGGGGCTTGGGAGACTGGCCTGCCCTTTGATGATAGAATGGGATTGCTTCTTATTCCCAGGGAATGGCCAGAAGCAGATGAGACAGAGAGCTGGGCTGCTTCTTTATGGGGTGTGTTAGAAGGGAAGGGACACTTGGCAACCCAGTTCCACAGTCTCCTGGACCTTATGGATGAGAGTCCATGGGTAATAGGTGAATCATTCACCCACCAGGCAACTGGAGCTTTCCAAAATAAACTATTCTCCTTCCCACCACTTGTGACAAGTGCCTCTGTGTCTGTAGTAGATTGCAAAGCTGGCCATATGCTCCTCTCCTCAAGCAGTGCAGCCTGTTTCTCTATCCTTGAATCAGAGATGTCCCTGTGATTTGTTTTGGCCAACAGAAAATGGTGGAAGGGACCGTGCTGGTTCTGAGCCTGGGCCTCCTTGAAACTCATTCTTGATATTTTTGAAACCCTCCACCACCTGTGAACACGCCCAGGGTGGCATAATGGATGATGAGAGATACTGAATCAGGGATCCCTATCGTCCCTGATACAGCCTGCCAACCGTGTGCCACATGCGCAAAGCCAACCCAGGCAGCCCCAGCTGACCATCAGCTGATCACACACCCACCCACAAGAACCCTGCTCAAGATCCGCAAAGGCAGCTGAGGCCAGGAGAACCTCCCAGATGATCCCAGTCCAAACTGCCAATCCATAGAACGGTGGATGAAATAAATGATGGATGTTCTGAACCACAAAGTTAGGGGGTCATTTGTTCCACGGCAATAGGTAACTGGTAAGCTGACCGTGTAGCAATGGGTGGCAAAAGTCAAGTGGCCAAAACAGCCAGGAGAATCCAGGGCTTCGTTATGAAAATTTTGATTTTGCATCTCTGACATCCAGTCAAGATTTTTCTGGATGAGGAGCACTTTTATTTTAGATTCCACTTGTCTCCTGTCCTTGATTCTTCATGTATGGCAGGCTTTAGACCCAAGGAAAATCGGGACCCGAGCCTCTTCGAGGGGAAGGGGCAGGGTGGGTGGTTTGACCCAGTGGTTTTCAATCTACGGTTGGCTACTTTCAAGAAACGACAGAGTTGGGGCAAGGAGCTGGCGTTCCAGAACCTCCCCCCACCACTCCCTCCATCCCACCAATTTTAATTAGAGCAGTTACACCTTTATTTGTTTATATGTACATTCATGTAAAAAATACATTTTTGAGGGTGACTGGGTAGCTCAGTCGATTAAGCGTCTGACTCTTGGTTTTGGCTCAACTCATGATCTCCCAGTTGGTGAGTTTGAGCCCTGCGTGGGGCTCTGCACTGAGAGCACGGAGCCTGCTTGGGATTCTCTCTCTCCCTCTTGGTCTGCCCCTCCCCTGCTCGCACCCTATTTTGCTCAAAAATAAGTAAACATTAAAAAAATAAAAATTAAAAAATACGTTTTTGTGTACTCACTCTGCTCCAGTCAAATATCTCTTTGACACTCTGGCTGCCAGACTTAAATGATGAGTGTGTTGGTTCACTGACAGTAAGAATCATCTGGGTTTAAAGAAGGGCTTTCTGTGTCCTTTTCAGAAGGTGGGGGCATTTTCCTGGGAAGGTAATTTTGGCTGTAGTTAAGAGTCATCTGTATGTCTGCCAGGAGGCCGGACAGGCAAGAGCTTGACTTCCTGGAGGTCGGGGTGGGCGGGGAGTGCAGGACAGAGGTCTGGAGGGGTCTGACTGGCTCACAGGGTCCCGCTAGAGTCCCCTCTGCAGGTGTGCCCATGTGGGTCGAAGGCAGTCCTGAGCGCCAGCTCCTGGCCCACCCCAGTTGCTTCCTGGCACTGTTCCTCTTTCTCCGCCCTGCCCACACCCAGAGTGTCCCTGCTGCCAGTGACTGTGGCCAGAACTGAGCAGGCTCCCCTGACAATGGGGACTTTGACCGCTTCATTCTTCCTTCTGTTCCCCTCCCATCCTCGTCTTCTTCGACTGGGACCTGGCGTTGAGCAGCTCAATCAGTGGAGGCAAAGTCTACCCTTCTGTCCCCTTTTCTTTCTCTGCCACCATCCATTTACTGATAGATGGTCTATTTCTTCTCCTGGTGGTTCTTGCCTTCACACACAAGGGGCAGACGCTGGATAAGCATTCAGGAGATGGGGTTCAGGAGACTAGCTCTGGGTCTCCCTTTCCTCGACTGTGAAGAGAAGGGGTTGGTCTTGTGTTTTGTTTCGTTTTAGATTCCACATTTGAGTGAGATCATACTATATTCGCCTTTCTCTGCTTGACGTATTTTGCTCCGCATGGTGCCCCCAAGGTTCAGCCATGTCGTCACAAATGGAAGGATGCCCTTCTGTTTACCGTCTGTCTAGTATTCCATTGTAAGTGTAGAACATAGCTTCCATACCCATTCATCTGTTGACAGACACCTAGGGGTTTTTTTTGTCATTGCCGTTGTGAATAATGCTGCAGCGAACATGGGAATGTAGACATCTTTTTTTGGTGTTGTTGTATTGTTCACTTATACTTTTGAGAGACAGAGAGAGAGAAGAGAGAGAGAGAAGAGTGAGCAAAGAGAGAGAATCCCAAGCAGGCTCTGCCCTGTCAGTGCAGAGTTTGACCCGGGGCTCAAACTCACCAACTGTGAGATCGTGACCTGAGTGGAAATGAGTAGTCAGACCCTTAACCAAATGAGCCACCCGGGCACCCCCGGACATCTCTTTGACATCGGGATTTTGCTTCCTTCAGATCTGTACCCAGAAGTACATACAGCATAATGACTGTACTTAACATTGCTACTTGGTATATTTAAAAGTTCTGAGGCAGTAGATTCTAAAAGTTTTTACCACATGGAAAAAAATGTTTCTTCTTCTTCCCCCTTCCCCCTGCCCCTCCCACTCCTTCTCCTTCTCCTTCTCCTTCTCCTTCTCCTTCTCCTTCTCCTTCTCCTTCTCCTTCTTTCCTCCCCCTCCTCTTCCTCCTCCTCCTCCTCATTCTTCTTCCTTCTCCTCCTCCTCCTCCTCCTCTTCTGTCTCTTCTTCTTTTTGTATTGATATGACACAGCAGATGCCAACTAAACCTCCTGGGGTCATCATTCACAATCTCTGTAAGCCAAGCCATTGGTGGTATACACCTTAAACCTCCCCAGTGCTATATGGCAGTTATACCCCAGAAAACTAGAAAATGAAGAGGGAGCTGGCCCCACTCCTCCCCAGACAAGTCAGCCCGAGCCACCTGCGGTGTTTGGTCACATCACGACCAAGTCTGCCCAAGGTTCTAGTCTGAGGCCTCCTCCCTCTTGGTTAAAAAGGAGATTAGCAGGTAGAAGTCAGGTGTTACACACAGAAAACAACACCAAACTGAGCTGTCATTTTTTACATAATAAGAAGGGTTACAAAGAGTTGAAAGGGAGATGAGGCCCCTGTTTTGTGAATCTCTGTGTCAATGCCTTCTTTGGGTCCCCATAAAAGCACTAGCACCTTAGAGACCTAAAGGCAACACCGGGAAAGGGACCACACGGGACCCACGGTTGAAACTTATCTAATGGTTTAATATCGGCACTCCTTACTTCTTCTGAGTTAAATTCCCCTGTTTTCTGTGGCACTGTGTCTGTCCCCAGCCAGTGCCACCAGAAGCACTAAATGAACTTGGAGGTCAATTGTGGGAGAGGCCCTGGAAGGTCCTGCAAGAACTTTCTCTCTTCCCTCCTGTCCACCTTTGTTCCTCTGACTTCTGTTGACCCTAAGTACACATTCATTAGAACCCAAGCACCCATACGTTGTATGAAAAGCATTTCTAGGCTTAATTGCTCTTAGACCCTGCAGGGAACGTGCAGAAGATGGAGTTCAACAGCACCGCTTACTTTAACACCTGCACCGCTCTACAGGACAGGGAAGCAGCCATGAGAGGGACAAAGTGTCCTGCCCTCACGGAGCCAATGGGGCGGCTGACAACAGAGCGAGGGGTCAGGAGTGAGGGCGGATGGCAGAGTAATGGTTTCCGACGATGTCTGCATCCTTGTCACCAGAACCTGCCATGATGTTGTGTTCCGTGGCAGGTGGGAGTTAAGGCGGCTCATCAAGTGACCTTAAAACAGGGGGATTATCCTGGACCGTGCAAGTGAACCCAATGTAACCATAAGGACCCTAAAATGTGGAAGAGGGAGGCAGAAATTTGGTCAGAGACACAGCATAATGAGAAATACTTGACCAGCCATTACTGGCTTTGAAAACAGAGGAACAGCATGAGCCCAGGAAGGCAGGAAGCCTCTAAAAGCTGGGAAAGGCAAGAGAATGGATTTTCCGCCTGAGCCCCCGGAACAGAACATAGCATTGCCGGCAATGTTTTTAGCCCCCTGAGACACATTCTGGCCTTCTGACCTCCTGAGCCGGAAGATGATAAATTTGTGTTGTGAAGGCCACTAAATTTGTGACAGGTAAGCTACGGCAGTCACCGGAACCTCGGATCGCGGTTTCCCCCCTTTTCATTTCAGTGATCTGTTTCTTTTCCCATGTGTCAGAGCAGAACAGTGTCCTGGGGTCTTCAGAAGTCCTCTCCATTCCCCAGGAGAGGCTGGAGGACACAGAGGAAGCAAACCCTGCTGTGTTTTCTGAAAAAAAAAAAAAAAAAAAAAAAAAAAAAAAAAAACCCAAAACCCCCGAAAGACCTCCACATCAAAACCAGATATGATCTTAAGTGGCACTTGAAATCTCATTTTCTTCCCCACCGCTGCAGGCCTCCCCACCTAAGAGCCTTGCCATATGGCAGTGTTTTTCTGGACTCCTGTGATGCAGACAGCCTTTGACAAAAGCCACCGTGCTGAGGGGGCTGGGGGCTGGGGTGGGCTCAGAGGTCTGATTTCAAAGGCCTGGAACTCACAGCACCTCCGGATTTGCTGGGAAAGTAAGAGGGTAGAATTCTTTTTTAACACGATTTAGATGTCCCTCCTGCTTTTTGTGTATCTGTAAAATAAGATTTCTATTTTTTCTTAAGTGTATTTATTTATTTTGATAGAGACAGAGACAGCATGAGTGGGGGAGGGCAGAGAGAGAAGGAGAGAGAGAATCCCAAGGAGGTTCCGTGCTGTCAGCGCAGAGCCCGACGAAACCAGGCTTGAACCCGCGAAACCGAGATCATGACGTGAGCAGAAATCAAGAGTTGAACGCTTAACCCGCTGAGCCACCCGGGCACCCCTTGTAAAATAAGATTTTAATACATTTGTGTTGTGATGTAGAACACCTATTCAGCAAAGTGAAAATAACTATATGTGTTCAGCTTAATGGATTATTACAAAGCAAGCTCTTGAGAAACCATTACCCTGGCGAGTGAAATAGAACATTTCTAGTATCCAGAAGCAGCCTTGTGCCCCTCTGCTATAACCACTCCCTCCTTCCTCCCCCCAATGCAACCCCTCTCTCCCTCCTCTCCCATCTGCTTCTTTTTAAAATTTCAAAAATAATCAAAAATATCTTCTTTTTAATCTTTAGACTTTAATTATAATTAATAATTAAAATTTCTTCTAATATTTTCTTTCTAAAATTTCAAAACTAATTGAGTATTCAAGCAATATGAGAAAGGGGAATGATTGATCACGTGGACTCATTTCTTGTTAGTAATTCCTCTTTCGATCGAAATTATTACAAAATAGTTTATATATAGTGTTGTCTATAATAATGTAGATGACAGCTGGTACCCACCACACTGCTTAAGGAATGAAACATGATCAATGCGATTGAAGCCTCATGTGTTCCTTTTCCAGAGCCATCTCTCCTCCCCCAAGCTTGGTATTTATTACCTAGTGCATTTTGTTATATTTTTGCTACCTAGTGACACATTGCTTGCTTTTATGTGTTTTCACACCATATCATACTGTGCACATTGTTTTTTTGCTCCCACACTGTGAGATTCACCAGGTTGATACATGAAGTTCTTGTTCATCCATTTTAGAGTGACTTGAGCCTCTCTGGATTAAAAAAAAATTTTTTTTTTTAATGTTTTAATTTAAGTTTGAGAACGAGAGACAGAGCGTGAGTGGCGGAGGGGCAGAGACAGAGGGAGACAGAGAATCCGAAGCAGGCTGTAGGCTCTGAGCTTTCAGCACAGAGCCTGATGCAGGGGCCTGAACCCATAAAACTTTGAGATCAAGACCTGAGCTGAAGGCAGACGTGTAATGGACCAAGCCACCCAGGCGCCCCAGTCTCTTTGGATTTTTACAAAGAAGAAGGAAGTCTCTTTCATCTCTGTCCTATCCCAAGTAACTATCACCAGAGGTAAAGGTAGGTAGAGGTTTGGTACATATTATTTCCCAGCTTTTTCTATGCAGGCATATGTCCACATGCACATACCTGCAAAAACGGATCCTCGGAGCAGATGGGAGCCCAGACTCTGGATCTGAATGCCAGCTTCATCACTTAGCAGCTCTGTGACCTTGGGCAAGTTTCTCCCTCTCTCCAGGTTTCATTTTACTCAACTATAAAATAAGATAATAAATATAGCTATGTTAAAATGTTGGTGGGCAGATTCAATGAGATGATGGATGGTAAAGTGCTTACCTTAATAAATGGCTGCATTAGGTGCTCAATAAATGTTTGGGATTGTTGTTATTCTCTTATGTGCTTTTCCCACTTAATAATTTATCATGCCATCTTTCTGTGTCTGTAAATATAGGGCTATCCTATAATAAGTAAGTACACATTCACACATATACACATGCATACACACACACACACACACACACACACACACACACACAGTACTTTTAAAAGAGGTCTTGTTTGGAAATTCCTCAGTCATGATCAATTTCAACCTATTTTACTGGTCTCTTTGTGTACCTCCTGTTTTTCTGTTCTGTAGCCCGTGGGCAAGGCAGGTTGGAATATATTCTTCATAGACTTTAGGAGTTCTCAGCCAGGGATGACAATCCTGGTCTCCTAGAGTCCTCTAGATAGAATATAAAGGTTTACTCAGCTTGGATAGAACATTTGGTTTTCATTGACCTCTCACTGATTTTCAGCATTTCTTCAATTACAAATGTAGGCAACAAACCACAGTGGAAATGACAATTCCTGTGAGTTTGTCACCATTGGAAATCATAGCTATTTTCATATCTCATTTTCATTGCTACAGAATCTACAAATATCCTTTAGACTCATCACTTTTTGAAATTACACTAGTTGTTAGACTCACTCACTGCGAGGTTTTCTTTTTTCTTAATGTGCTAATAAAGAGTAATGTGCACTACATACACACTGCTATTTCCCAAGTTCATTTTACTATTTCTCTAACTACATTTCAATATGATTACTCTCCTTTCTAGTCCAATGTATTCTGTTTTGTTCATTTCTTAATTACATTTTCTTCATTAAAAATTGTTATCCCAACAGGGGTGCTTGGATGGCTCAGTCGGTTGAGCGTTTGACTCTTGATTTTGGCTGAGGTCATCATCCCAGGGTCGTGGGATCGAGCTTCATGTTGGGCTCTGCACCGAGTGTGGAGCCTGCTTAAGATTCTCTCTCTCTCCCTCTCTCCCCTGCTCACACTCTCTCTCTAAAATAAAATAAAAATAAAAATAAAATAAAATAAAATAGGGGGCACCCCGGTGGCTCAGTGAGTTAAGCGTCCGACTTTGGCTCAGGTCATGATCTTGCAGTTCATGAGTTCAAGCCCCACGTCAGGCTCTGTGCTGACAGCTCAGAGCCTGGAGCCTGTTTGGGATTCTGTGTCTCCCTCTCTCTCTCTGCCCCCCACTCACACTCTGTCCCCCTCTCTCTCAAAAATAAATAAACAGCAAAAAATATTTAAAAAATAAAATAAAATAAAATAAAATGAAATAAAATAAAAATTATTATCCTGAGAAAGTGTTTTGGGTCTTCACCATATTGTCAAAGGGACCCATGCTGCTACGGAGATTAAGAACCTCTTTTGTTGTAAAGAGACAATAAGTCTATGAAGGCATGTTGCATGTAAGTAATGAGCAGAGAAATGCTGAGTCCAACCACCTGTGCCTAGGACCATGACTGGCACAGCATTGGCACTCAGTATGTATTTGTTGAATACATAAAACTTACATGAGGGAGAGCATATGTGGCGTGAACATGTAGCGAAAGAGCTTCTAGGCAGCAGGAAGGGCAAGGCAAAATGCCACAAAGATGGAACAAGCCCGGCTTGTGTGAGGACGTTTGGGAATGTTCTGTGGCTGGAGCAAAAAGAGCGAGGGGGCGAAATCAGGGGTGAGCCTGGACAGACCCTGGGGGATGTGAACAGACCTGTCAGCCATTGTAAAGTCTTTGACTTCTACTCCCAGTGAAATAAAGAGCCAGTAGGGGGCTTTCAACGGAGGAAGGACATCTTCCCACTTGCTTGGCTGCTGTGCTGCTAATGGACAGAAGGGGCAAAGGGTAGACTTGGGCCAGACAGCCGTGGAGATGGTGACAAGTGGTCAGGATTTAGATGTGTTTTTGCAGGTAGCTCCAGGGCATGTGACCTGTGATGTCGCACGAGTTCCCTTGCTCGGAAGGACCCCAGCCTTGGATTCATGTTCTGCTGTCGCCATCTTGGAATTGTTAATACCCTTTGGACAAGGGCCCTACATTTTCATTTTGCCCCAGGGCCCACAGGCTATGTCCCCCGTCCTGGATAGCCCTGACAGGATTTGTCAACAGATTGGATGTGGGGCAGGAGAGGAAGAGAGGTGTCAGGGGAATGCCAAGAGTTTTGTCCTCAGCCGTTGAAGCTGGAGTTGTCACTGAGTGAAGTGAGTAAAACTGCGGGATGATCAGCACTGTGGGAAAGCGAGCTTACAGCTGGAGAGATCTTTCTAGAATGTTGGTCTCTTGGGAACAATGCTGGAGCCTTCTTTGAGGAGAGCTATCTCCCCCACCCAGGTTTGCAGCAGAGGGGTGTCCCCATCCCAGTCTGAGTCTGGCCTGATTGGCATAACAACAGCAACAGCTGTGTCCTCCTTGGGGACAATGGTCTGACCTGAGAGGCCCTGTGCAGGCAGCGGACTTATTTTTAGAACATCTCATTTCTCCTCAACGGCAACTGGAATGTCTGGATGAAAAATTCTAAGGCTGGATGTGAATGGCTGAATAAAAACCTTTAATTAAGAGTTAAAGACTTTAATCTGCCTATAACTTGGTTTTATTCCTAAATCCTGCAATTTTTAAAAGAAAAAGGAACAGAGAGAACACAAAATGCCCGCCAGCACCAAGCCACGAACATGTTGAGCCAAAACAATTGTAGTCTCTTTGGCAATTAAACTCTCCACTCTCCCCATCGTTGCGAGAAAACGTGTTTTTCTCTCCCTGCCTGAACTGCAAATTTTTCCTCCACACTTGCCAGTTTTGCAGACTCAGCATGGAACATATTTCTTCCCCTGCCCCACAAACACCCCTGCATGCAGCTGCCTCGTCCACTTCTTCCCTCCTCTGCCCTCCTTCCTCCCTGGTATCCCAGATGAGCCATCTAACTAAAACCAAGCTCTATGTCTCTTTTCGGCCAGTGAAAAGTAGGGGAAAAAAGTGCCCTCACTCCTTTTTTTAAAGATGCAAATTTCCCACAGTTGGGGGGAAGGAGGCAGGCACTTCTGACAAGGGGGGGGGAGAGTGTTGTCTGGGAGATGCGAAAGACTTGACATGATTGAAAGGGAGAAAAAGCTCTTGAGTTTCTCAGATGTAAATAATTGAAGGTTTGCCAGCACTCACCTCTGGACCCACTGGAGCTGCTGGGCGCTTGTGCAGTGGGGTAAACAGAATTGCTCAGACAAGCAGGGGAGAGGTAAGCTTTGTGGGTTGGACTTGACTCAGCTAGGAGAGCCGCTGATGAGCACGGCAGAGAAACCCCGCCAATTCAGAAGCTTCGGGGAGGACTGCGGGTCCCCAGGCACATGGGGCGGGCTGTGGATGTAAGTTGCAAATTCTCCTTGTTACAAAGAGAATTGTGGGGGCAGATGGCTCCTATTGCGGTGAAAGAGAAGAGGAAAAGATAGCAATATTAATATAGGTCTTACTACATACCAGGTTACCTTGTAGGTTAGTAGCTGGTAAATGTTTTTCTGTGTTGGGCCAGGCAGTAGATATTTTAGGCTCCGTGGCCCATATGGTCCCTGTAGGAGCTGGAACTACTCAGCTCAGCTCCTGTGGTGTAAAAATAACCACAGGCAGTATGTAAATGAACGGGCGTGGCAGTTTCAATAAAACTTTATGAACAATGAAATTCGAATTTCATTCTTCATGTGTGGTGAAATATTCTCCTTTTGATCTTTTCCCCAATGCTTTAAAAATATAGAAACTATTGGGGTGCGTGCATGGCTCAGTTGTCTGGGTGTCTGACTTCGGCTCAGGTCACGATCTCACGGTCTGTGAGTTCGAGCCGCGCGTCAGGCTCTGTGCTGACAGCTCCGAGCCTGGAGCCTGCTTTGGATTCTGTGTCTCCCTCTCTCTCTGCCCTTTCCCTGCTCACACTCTGTCTGTCTCTCTCTCAAAAATAAAATAACATTAAAAAACTGTTTTTAAATTTATAGAAATGCTTCTTAGCTTGCTGGCTGTGCAAAAACAGGTGGCGGACTATACCTTGGGTAGTGGTTTGCTGACCTCCTGTTCTAGATACTTTCTATATATTAACTCTTTTAATCCTCCTAACCTGAAAAAGTGACTATTTCTGTCACTTTGACAGAGGTGTGCATAGAGAGAAAAAGTAATTGCCAATGATTGCTGTTAGGAGTTGAATTGTGTCCCCACCTCCCCAAATTCATATATTCAACTCCTAACACTCATTTACCTCTGAATGTGACTTTATTTGGATGTAGGGTTGTTGCAGATATAATTAGTGAAGATGTTATTGGGGTGGGTCCTGATCTAACATGACTGGTGTCCTCAACCAAAGGGGAATTTTGGACCTAGAGATGCACACAGGGAGAACTCCATGTGAACATGAAGACAAAAGTGGGGCTGATGCTCCAGTAAACCAAGGAATGCCAAGGATTGTGGGGAAATCACTAGAGACTAGGCAAGACCCATGGAACAGATTTCTCTTACAGTTCCCTGAAGGAGCCAGCTTGGCTTGGGTCCAGAACCTCAAAACTGTGAGCTGATAAAGGTCTGTTGTTTAATCCACTCCTTTGGTGGTACTTTTTTATGGTGGCCTCAGCAAACTCATGCAGTTACACAGCCAAAAAGCGGCATGTCTGGGGTAGGCAGT
Organism: Neofelis nebulosa; assembly: GCF_028018385.1. Classification (NCBI taxonomy): domain Eukaryota; kingdom Metazoa; phylum Chordata; class Mammalia; order Carnivora; family Felidae; genus Neofelis; species Neofelis nebulosa. The sequence goes on from NC_080799.1 coordinate 33,888,928, forward strand.
TTGACTTCAGAGGCTGCGTGCTTAACCACTGTGCTACTCCTTCAAACCATCACTTTATAACAAAAATCAAATCAGGTGTGGCTTTGGAATCTGACAGAACGTGGTGCAACTCCTGTCTCCAATTTCTGTAGGCTGTGTGACCTCGGGTAAGTTACCCAATCTCTGTGAGTCTTGCTTTCCTCATCTAGTCAAGTGGGAATTACCAGAGAGCCATTTTTATAAGGATTCGTGGGGAGGAAGTTGGTGTATCAATAAAAGATCATCTAGGGGCGCCTGGGTGGCTCAGTCGGTTGGGCCTCCGACTTCGGCTCAGGTCACGATCTCACAGTCTGTGAGTTCGAGCCCCGCGTCGGGCTCTGGGCTGATGGCTCAGAGCCTGGAGCCTGCTTCTGATTCTGTGTCTCCCTCTCTCTCTGCCCCTCCCCCATTCCCATTCATGCTCTGTCTCTCTCTGTCTCAAAAATAAATAAAAACGTTAAAAAAAAAAAAGATCATCTATAACACGAATAATTAAAAAAAACCCCACATGGCACACAGTAGATGCTTCAGGGCTGTTAGTTATTTTTTGTTGTTTACTTATATATCCTCAGACTGTTTTACTGCAATTTTCCAGTCTCACCAGCTGCTGTTTTGTAGCCACTATCCAGGCAGGCTCTGTCCCCAGCACAGTACAGCAGGCTTGAGATTCTGTGCCCTTGCGTATATAAGGACACTATCACCTTGGATTAGGACACACCCTAATGACATCATCCTGACTGATATTAGTTAGCTCCTTAGTTCCAGGTGATTCCACTGGAGGAAGTCAACCAGAGGTCATGACCGAGGGTTGACCGGAGGGCTGGCCCGGGGCAATTAAGATTCCTCCCAAACTTCCTCGCCCTCTCCCCTACCACACCACGCCCCCATCCTTGAAATAGACAAGTCTCAAGGTGGGAGCTATTTTCAAGGCCGCAGGTTTGAGAGAGTGAGGTGCTGTTTAGACCAACTGGATATAAATGTGACTGACCCCCCTTAAGCCCCCTTAGGGCCTCCATAAACTTTTAAGACACTTGCAGGCCCTGTGGAAATCTGCTTGACTTGCGGCACCCAGGACAAGACTCCCATGTAAGTCCCTTTGTGTGCTGACTGCTATCTGCCCCCCTGGAGTGGCCTGCCTTTCTCTCTTTGCTCCCTCCCTGCCCTCTGTGCTCAGGGATGGTTTCAGATTCTCCCCCCACCCGGAGCTCCAGAGGTTTTGCACCAACAGATACTCTGGGGCTGTACCTACTCGAAGATTCTCACTGCTCCCCTGTTCAGCGCAATGAAAACAGTCTGTTGATTTGATCTGTTCAGTTCATTGCTTAGTGTTGGTGATGCAGAGGAGGTGAGGGGAGTGTGCAGGCCTTCTCTGCCTGTGGCAAGGGAGACCCATGAGGGAGGGGAGAAGCCCGGGGCTCTGGTTGCGGAGAGAGCCCCAGAGTGTCCCATAAAAGGTTTTTTTAGGGAGCACTGTCTTCCACTGCCCTGTCTGCTGTTTGTGGTCAAGCTAGGGTCTTTGCCTATTCTGATTCCAGTGAGGTTCCAACTGGGGTTCTTGAGACCAGATAGGAATTCATTCATTTGGGTGATGAGGGAAGTTCTGTGCTCCCATCCCCAACCATGAGTTCCTGGCTGGAATTCTATCAATGGAATATTTTCAAATTGGACGAGCAGCAGAGAGCAGAATACGGGCAGAACCAGGGCTGGGCCCCAGGCAGGTGAGTTCTGATAGGGACCCAGAGTGTAGACAGTGACAGTGGCCAAAAAAAAAAAAAAAAAGAAACTGGGGAATGATGGCCACAGACACTGGCTGTAGGAAGGACCTCAGTACCTAATTGGGGAATGTGCTAGAGAAGACAAAGAGAGACACATAAGGGGAGACAAACATTGACACACTTAGCAGAGTTCTGATAGACCCTGGTTTTGATGGGGTTTTGGAGTGGCAGGGGTCTGGAGCTGATGGCCAACAAAGAATTCTTGAAGAAGTGTTTGGCACAAAAAAGGTGATTTTGTTAAAGCATGGGGACAGGACCCGTGGGCAGATAGAGCTGCCCTGGGGTCGTGAAGAGTGATTCCTTGTATACTGTGGAGTTGGGGGAGGTAAAGTCAAGAGGAAGTTTCTTAAAGGGATTTCCATATGCTAAAAACTCAGATTATTGGAGGCCTAGTTTTTGTCAAGCTAAGGTTGTTTTTCCCTCTAGCAAAGCATTAGCAGTAAGACAATAGGAAGTTCCTGGAGATGAGGCTGTTGATAAGGTTGCCTTTTTCTTATAATTAACTAAGGTATTTGTAAACCGAGGGGACCATCAGTTCCACCATTTGTCTTCTGGCCTTTCCTTTTCTGTGGGCAGCCAGGAGTGTCTGAGGAAGGTCCTACAGATTCCACCTGTTAGGGAGGGGTGGTTTGTCGGGTGTCCAGCTTGCCTTCTGCTCCCTCATCAGTTTCAGTCCCACTGCTGTCTCTTTGCAGCTGTGTGGTCTGGAGGAAGTTACTTAGCCTCTCTGAGCCTTACTGTTTTCATCTTGAAAATGGAATTAGTAATAGCTACCTCGCAGAGTTCTCACCAGGGTTAAATAAAAATAGAGGAATGATAACAACACTACAGATCTGTCAGGGTTGTGAAAAGCCTAGCAGGACACCTGGTTCAATAGATAGGTGCTCACTAAATGCGGGTGAGGAATGCATTTGGTGCTCTGCCCAGATCCACTTGGATCCCATTTTTGTGTGACCCCCTGACTTTGGTTAGTTTCCACTTAAAGCAGCGCTCTTTCCGAGAGACCCAGGCTCTTGGGTTAAGGAGCCTGAAAAGGGAAATGCCTGGAGATGTGTGTCCCCATGGAGCAGCCTCAACCAAAGAGTCGAAGGCTTGGTCTACCTGCTATTGCTTAGGACGACTCTGAGGTGGGACTTGTACTTCTGGGTTCCGCTGTGGCATCAGACTTGAGCCCCGTTGGAGGGGTTCTGCCTGCTTTGCTTGACTGCCTTTTAGCTGCGCCGTCCTCTCTCACTGGTTTCTCCGGAGCGTCCTTTTAACGGATCCCTTGCACATGAACCCTGCGTCTGGGGAACTCAATTTAAGAACCACAACCCTTTTCAGGTTATATGCCACTCTGAGTTCGGAGCCTCTGGAAATAGACAAATGAACAAACAAGAACATCACCCTGTAGTCCTTTTTGCGGAGGAAAATGAAGGGCAAATGAACTATGGCTGAGATCTCTGAGCAGAAGACAAAGGAGATGTCCAAATAGAAATCATTTTGGGGAGAGAAGAGACCGAGGTTCTATCTGGCTTATAGAACTTAAGCCAGAAGACTGAGGTGGGAGTTGGCATTCCAAGGTTTTTGGCGTTCCAAGGAGGGAGCCCTGGAGAAAGAGGGGTATTTGGACTTGATCTATGAAGAAGGGTAGGCTGTATGTCACATTTTCTTTTTGCATATGACACATTTTATTCTTGTGTGTCTCAGAGTTACCGATTAAGGCTGTGGTTACAGTTAGAGAGATTTTCTGTGAGAAAGAATCGGAATCACCATGTATTTATGTGCTATCTACATGACTGGTTTATTTTTCCCCTCGTCTCACATGGGGATACTTACTGAATAAACATTTATAAGCAAATAAGCACAAAACAGCCAGGTAACGTTTTCTGTAGCTCCAACTGCCTTTACACACCTTCATCAAAAATCAATTGACTACATATGTGTGGATCTCTTTCTGAACTCTATTTTCTGCTTTGTTGATCAATGTATTTATCCTTTTGTCAATACAATTTGCTGGCCAGGACCTCTAGCGCGATGCTAACTAGGATTGATACCCTTGCCTTGTTTCTGATTCCAGGCAAAAGTGTTGACACTTTCACCATTGAGCACGGTAATACGTGTAGCTTTTTGTAAATGTCCCTTATCAGTGTGAGGAGAATACCTTTAACTCCTATCTTGTTGAGAGATTTTATCCATGGACACTGAAGTTTTAGGCTGCTTTTTTGGAGTCCTAGCCTCGTGTGCTACATATATTTAAATATAAATAGATTCAATGCTTGCATAAAATTAAAGTTGTATCTCCTCAGTTATGCTAGTCCTATCTCAAGGGCTTCAGAACCACATGTGGCTCATGGGTACCATATTGGACAGAGCAGATATTTCTACCATAGCCAAAAGTTCTGTTGGACAGCATACTTGTGGTTTTCTTTTTCTCTTTTCTTTCTTTCTTTCCCCTTCCTTCGTCTCTCTTCTTTTCTTCCTTTTCACCTTCCTTCCTTTCTTCTTGTAACTTCTTTGCTTGGTTTGTTGTTGTTATAATGCTTGCCTGAGGAATGAACTGAAAAGTCTTTCCTTCTTTCCTATTTTCTGAAAGGATCTCTGTAAACCTGTATGTAGAAGAATATGGGCTATCTTGGGGAGTGTGCCCCGGGCATTTGCAAAATCCGTGCAGGCTGGGATGCCTGGGTGGCTCACTCTGTTAAGCCTCTGACTCTTGATTTTTGGCTCAGGTCATGTTCTTGAGGTTTGTGAGTTTGAGCTCCATGGTGGAGCTTGCTTGGGGCTGTCTTTGTCTCCCTCTCTCTCTGCCCCTTCTCTGCTTGTGTGCTCTCTCTCTCTCTCTCTCTCTCTCAAAATAAATAAATTAATTAAAAAAAAAAAAAGAAAGACAAATACACCCATTCTGTTGTTGGGTGGGGTGATTTACAAGTGTCCGTTAGGTCAGGTTGGTTGATAACGTTGTTCAAGCCTCCCATCCCTGCTGGTTTTCTTTCCCACCTGTCCTATCCAGTAGTGCTGACCAGAGTGCTGGTCTCCACCTGTATTTGTGCATTCATCTATTTCAGTTTGACCCCTTTTTCCTTCATATATTTTGAAAAACTCTTTGGTTCTGTATATAGATGTTTAGCGGTGTTGTCGTATTTGTAACCTGATCCCTGCATTGTTAGGCAATGCAACTTTTCTTGCCCCTTTCCACACCCCCCTTCCCCCCTTCCACCCCCAGGGCTGCGTAGGGTCTCATCTGTGCCCTGGGTTTGCTGCCCTGCTCCTTCCTCCCTCTTCCTGAGGTTTCAGTTCTGTTGGGGAAACAGTTCTCTGGAAGAGAACTTCTGCATTTACCCCCCCAGCACAGGTCTGGGACTGAACCACTGAGGACAGCTGTTAGTCTCATTGCACCTGGCTTCTGATCTTTGTCCCAAGCCCCCACTGGAGGTCTACAGAGGAGCGCCTGTGAATGGTCCGGGCTTCCCTGTCTGTGACTCTCAGGGTCTCCACAATCTCCCGCTAGCGCACACGTGGCCTTTAGCAATATGTTACCAATTTTGGCTGAATCCTTCTTACCCATGTGTATGGTCCCCACTGTCCCCTCATGTCGTGCTCTGCCCCAGATGATCCTTGGAGGAGCCTGTCCTTCCCTGGGGCTCAGGCCACTTGGTCTCACTGTTACCTGGAATTTTGGACAGGCTTAAGGAAAGTTATGATTTTGAAGTTTGTCTGCCTTTTTCTTGCTCTTAAGGTGGGCATGATGCCCCTTCCAGCTCTCTCTAGCCTGGGTGGAAGAGAAACTCTACATGATTGATAATTTAATACCTTTTTTGGTTCTAAGAGTGCTTTGGCAAATTCCCAGTATAAAAGAGGCCGTTTCTGTATTGGATGAAAAGTATACTTTAATTAAAAAGGAAAGGATTTTAGTTTGGCTAATGCTAAGATGTATCAGTTAGGGTTCTTCAAGGATGCATAGTTTCAAAACAGTATCTTGCAAGCCAGGTGTTAACCCAGAGGAAAAAATTTTAGAGTTAATTTAATAAGCCACGGGAAAGCAGGTTTATTCAGAAAGTGCTGAGAGGGGTGCCTGGGTGGCTCAACCGGTTAAGCATCTGACTCTTGGTTTCTGCTCAGATCATGATCTCACAGTTCTTGGGTTCCAGCCTCACATCTGCAATGAGTGTGGAACCTGCTTGGGTGTGTGTGTGTGTGTGTGTGTGTGTGTGTGTGTGTCTCTCTCTCTCTCTCTCCAGCCCCCCCCCCCCCGCCTCTCTCCTGCTCACTGTCTCTTTCTCTCAAAAATAATGAAGAAAATTAACATTTTTTAAAAATTAAAAAAAAAAGTGTTGAGAAATCTTTCCCTGGCATGGTATAATTTGTTGCACTGTAATTTTGCCATGATTCCATAGCCCTAGCAAAAGGTATTGTCCTAGGATGTGGTATATGTCTATCCTTTGCCTTGGCAAATCCTCAGGTATAATTTTTTTTTTTTTTAATGGCGCACACTCCCTTTCAATAATTAAACCTCATGTTCAGAGGGTGGTAAAGGCATAGAGATCACAGAGAAAGAGCATTAACACTCAGGCAAGGCTCAGAAAGGCTGAGGACTAGGAGTTTCAGAGAAGAGTATGTTGCTTAATAAGGATAAGCAACATATCCTTTGTAAAGGATTGTAAAGTAAAGCAATTTACTTTATCCAGAGTTGTTAAGTAGAGTCAGGAGACATGGAGTGAAGACAGTGTTTCTAGGAAAGGGTTTCTATTTCGGAGACTTCACACCCACCCAGGTCTCGGTGACAGCCCTGGTGCCCTTGATTAATTAATTTAGTTTTTTTAAGGAATGCTGGCCCTGGGAGAGTCCAGCAGGGTATACTGGGTGTCTATGGGGTGTCTCTGGGGACACCAGTCGCTTCGCAGACTATGTCCCTGCACTGGTGCTGGGTTAGACAAACGTGGGTTTTATTTGTTTATATTTTTATTTAAAAATTAAAAGGGGCGCCTGGGTGGCTCAGTCAGTTGGGCGTCCGACTTCTGCTCAGGTCATGATCTCGCGTTCTGTGAGTTTGAGCCCCTCATCGGGCGCTGTGCTGACTGCTCAGAGCCTGGAGCCTGTTTCAGATTCTCTGAATCTGAATTCTCTCTCTGTGACACTCCCCCGTTCATGCTCTGTCTCTCTCTGTCTCAAAAATAAATAAACGTTAAAAAAAATAATAAAAATTTAAAATAAAAAAAAATGTTTATTTTTGAAAGCAAGAAAGACAGAGTGCAAGTGGGGGAGGAGGGAGACAGAGAGACATAATGAGAATCTGAAGGAGGCTCCAGGCTCTGAGCTGTTAGCACAGAGTCTGACGTGGGTCTCTTAAACCCAAGAATCATGAGATCCTGAGCTGAACAGAAGTCAGATGCTCAGCCGGCTGAGCCACCCAGGCACCCGACAAACGTGGGTTCTAATGCTAGTTTTTCTCCTGCGTGACTTTGGGCAAGTCACTTAGCCTCTCTGACCCTCAGTTTACTTCCCAGTGACCTGGAGCCAATAATTCTAACATCTCACCATTATTTGGTGGATGAAGTGATCAGATCTAGAAAACACCTGACACGAGGCAAGACTCTAAGCACCCAGGAAGTGTGAATTCACTCCCCCTTACCCACCTTCTGCGGAGCTTTGCAATCAAGGGGACAGGAAGTCAGCAGTCTGCCCAACCCTGTCCCCTAGGATGTTGATTTTATGAAAATATGCAATTTTACACCTGCAATTTTAGGAACCTGGCGGCATTTTTGTTGAATGGGCTGAATTTTGCCTGGTGCCCTAAGGTGATTTCACTGTCGGGGGTGTGAATTTATAAAAGCTTAATACTCATTTCTGTTTTGCAGCTTGGAGGTCAGGGGAGTTCTCCCCTTGACTCGTCTCTCTCCCTCTGTGAGCTGGTTTAACTGGGGCCAGGGATTCCCCTGGGCTTGGGACGTTTGTGCTGACAGTTTACTAAATTAGCAAAGGTTGTCTGGCTCACACCAACCTAGGTCTGAACCACGGCTTTGCCAGTTTCTAGCTGTAGGATCCTAAGCAAAGTCCTTTTTGGAAGTCTCAACTTTCTTGGCAACTAAGCAGAAGAGGGTTGCAATACCTACTTCATAGAAGTGTGATATTCAATGAGATCATGCACTGAGAAATGTTTATATAAACAATTTATTGAATACTTACTATGTACTGGCTCTGGACTAAGCACCTTATTATAGATTGTATAGTTTATTTTTTATTTTTTATTATTTAAAAACAATTTTTTTTTTACATTTATTCACATTTGAGAGACAGAGAGAGACAGAGCACAAGTAGGGGAGGGGCAGAGAGAGAGGGAGACACAGAATCCGAAGCAGGCTCCAGGCTCCGAGCTATGAGCACAGAACCCAATGCGGGGCTTGAACTCCCCAACCGCGAGATCATGACCTGAGCCGAAGTCAGAGGCTTAACCGACTGAGCCACCCAGGTGCCCCTAGATTGTATGTTTAATGACTCCGTAAGAGAGATGCTATTAATATTTCCATCTTACTGGAGAGGAGGGTGGGCTATGGAGAAGTAAGTAACTTGGCGTAGCCAGGATGTGTGGTGAGGGGATGTGGGTCCTGCTCCTCACCTTGTGACTAGACTCCCTTCTAATCCCTTTAGTTTCTGCTTCTTCCCAGGCAAGTGGAATTTAGAAATAATTTTGGGTATTTGGTGACATACTGGTAGTTCGAATGCCTAATATTGCCTTCTGAGAATGTTTTGGGGGCTTTTCAGCTACTCTTAAAGTGGTGAGAGCAGCAAAAGGTATTTTGGGGGATAGCCTACCCAGATGGTCACACTCAACGCCCTGATGTCCTAGGCAATTTTTTTTTTTTTAAGTTTATTTATTTTGAAAAGCACCTGGGTGGCTCAGTTGGTTATGCATCCGACTTCGCCTCAGGTCATGATCTCACAGTTCATGAGTTTGAGCCCTGCATCGGGCTCTGTGCTGATGGCTCAAAGCCTGGAGCCTACTTCAGAGTCTGTGCCTCCCTCTCTATCTCTGCCCCTCCCCTGCTGACGCTCTGTCTCTCTTTCTGTCTCAAAAATAACATTAAAAAAAATTATAAATTTATTTATTTTGAGAGAGAGATCGAGAGAGAGAGAGAGAGAGACAGTGAGCAGGAGGGGCTGAGGGAGAGAGAGAGAATCCCAAGCAGGCTCCATACTGTCAGCTCAGAGCCTGCCACTGGGCTTGAACTCAAAAACTGTGAGATCATGACCTGAGTGGAAACCAACAGTTGGATGTTTCATCAACTGAGCCACCCAGGCGCCCCTCTTAAGGGATCTGAAATCTTAGGTTTGTAAGCCCTACTCATGCATGGGGCAAGGACTCTGGGAGACGGGCAGACTGAGAGCAGAGGCAATAGTCCATGATTCCCACAGACCAGAGGAAAGATGGATTTTTCAGGGGAGCGGAATGACCAGAAGGAACTCTGAGGCCTTACCTCTTTGAGATCATGTCTGAAGTTCATTCTTTAGATCCAGCTTGTCAGTGGAGGGGGGTACCCTAGATGGGAAAATGACACTGTGTGTTGAATCAGAAGGGTCCGCCCTGGGTGTACTGTTGAGCAAGAAGAGATGCCATTTTGTCCTAATTTTTCTTACCATTTTCCATCAGGTTCTAATTAGCACACAGCTGGGACTACAAAGAGCAGTGGACAACGATTCTTTCCACCTCCGAAACACTGTCTGCTGGAGAAGGTACCTTGGGAGGGGTTCATCTGCAAGGGACTGATTCCAGGAGTTGTATCTAGAAATGTAATCTATAAGCGTATTTTTGACACTCTTTAGATTTTTATCAAAAACTGTGTTAATGAAGAGGAGTACTTAGACTCAACATGTTAGCCATTGAATAGTACCATGGTACTGATCCATAGTACCTGGTCCAACAATCAGGGAGGTAACTTTTTCTTTTCCCCAGATAGAATCATGCATAGTCTTTCTTGAGTCTCCTTTTGACTTATGTAACCTACATTGCACAGCTGGGTTAGTGATGCAGACATAACATGAGAATATTCTCTATGTGAAATTCCTTTCTTTATTAAAAAAAAAAAATGAAGGTGATGACTTCAGCCTTAAGAATCTTAAGTACTTACGGGGCACCTGGGTGGCTCAGTTGGTAGAGCGTGTGACTTTTGATCTCAAGGTTGTAGGTTCGAGCACCACATTTGGTGCAAAGATTACTTAAAAGAATAATAAAGGAAAATTAAGTAATTTCCCGCCATACAAAGGGATGTCAGAGAACCCTCCCAGAGAGATGGGCCTCCCCCACATAAAGCACCAAATCTGTTTGTCCTCAGTATACACTTTTGGCTCTTACAGACCATTTGTGAAAGATGAGTGGAACCGATAAATTCTTCTTGCAACTTTTTTGAATTGATAGGCAGAAACAGATCCTTGCTTATGGTATGTTTATTTTAGGCCAGCTCTCTCTCTGTACGTCCTGTAGGATATTTACAACTCTGAAAAATGGATATTACTGAACTTAATAAAGGAGGCTGCATAGGGTTAAGTAAATGACTTAATTCCTTGCGGCTAGTACGTTGTGAAGCCTGGGTCTGGACTCTGTGAACGACTTCAAAGATTATGCCCGTACTATTATTCCTCTATAACCACTAGAGGGTATCATGAAGGAAAAGAATCCGTTCCTTTCTTCCCGTACCCGACATGACAGTTAAGGATCTAAGACATAGCCATCCTAATAAAAGGCTGAATTCACTGAGAACTTACTATGTGTCAGGATCTCCGCTAAACTCTTTGTGTAGACTTTCTCATTTAATTCTCTCAAAACAACCCCATGAAGTGCATGGAACCACTATTCCAGATTGGCAGGTGACGTTAACTGGCTTCTTCCCCATGGTGAGCTTCAAACCCAAACAGTCTGAAGCCAGAGTCCACTCTTTCAACCACCCTTGCTTCGGAAGACTGCTGATCTGGGACACAGATTGTTCAGAAGACATTTTAGTGGAAGTCAGGCTAAGTAAGGGGTCAGGCCATGTGAATGGAATCAATGGTAGCTGCAATTAGGGAGTTCAGGGTCAAGGCAATGATAGGTGGTAAGTTGTCCATGGCAGCAGAACTTTCAGAACAATGGAGAGCTACCCAGAGAGTTGTTTTTATGGTTTGACTAAGTCAGGGAGAGCTATTATCCTCACAGAAAGTTCCTGTCATCTGTTCACTCTCTTTTTCATTCGTTGACCTTCATGCCTTTCCTACTTGGCTCAACTCCTTAGAATTGATGGAATCATTTCCAGTACCCTCAGGACTCTGGATGTCTGTAGTTGGTGTGACCCATTATTTGGAGCTTCCAGAGAGATACAGAATGTCCAAGAGGGTGGCCAGGGATGTGTGGTGGGTGGAGACGGTGTCAGAGAAGGAAAGGAGAATTCTTCACTCTCTTAACCCATTTTCTTCTAGCTCAGGGTAAGGCTACAACTAGGGTCAGGGGGAATTAAAAGATATAAACTTTGAGTTTTAAAATAGCTAAGGCATGGGGATACATTGTCCAGCAGAGGGAATATAGTGAAGCATAGGTAACAGCTTCGTATGGTGACAGAGGGTAGCTAGATTTATCGTGGTGATCACTGTATCATGTATGTGAATGCTCCATCACTATATCAAACACCTGAAAGTAATTCGATATTGTATGTCAACTACACATTAACCAACGAACAAACAAGCTTCCAAAGTAAAAGAAAATAAAACCTAGGGCCATGGTCCCTGATAAGGCGAACAGTGAAAACAGTTCAACTGAGGAAGCAATGTCCCAAGGAAACTCATGATTACTTGCCACACACAAGGTGCAGTCAAATGCCACTGGAGGGTGGAAAACTGTTGTAGGCTGCAGTGGTCTCAGGAGACAACTGAAGGATGTATTTGGATAAGTGGAGATAAGAAGGGGGGTATTTCAGGAAAAAGTAAAGAACACATAAAACAACTACAGAGGATGAGGAGCTATTAAATGCCCAGTGCAGAAAAACAGGCTGGTTTTTTGTTTGTTTCCTGGAGACGGTGGCTCTTATTTGTGTGGGATCAAATTGGATTCCTCTTCGTATGTATATATGCAGAATGTTACCAGAATGGAGAAGCATTCAGATATGCTTTCAGGCTACTGAGGTGCCGATATGGGTACGTGAGGGATCATGAACCTCTTTAGCCAGACAGCTCTATTAACATGGGGTTTCTGTGACAATTATAAAACGTCACTGGGGACGAGCTGCACAGTAGCATTGCTCCCCAAGCAACTAGGGGGCCCAGGGAAGCTGGATTGTCATTGGCAGGAGACAAATGACGATCCCCTGAGATGTAGTGTACAGAAAGAAAACAAAATCCTATTATGAGACTGTCATTGTGAAGGTTTCTTCTTGTTCCCAGCTCAGACAGAGGAGGGAGACAAGGTACCACGTTAACAGGACTGAGATTTCACCCAGAGTACCGAAAGATCAACAGATCCCTGCCATTTCTGGAAAACAATCCTTGCGGGTTGAATCCAATTAAATGCTTTAGGGAAAAAAGGGATTTGATTTTCAAGAGAAGGGATATAGTTTAACACCTGCACTACTGATGGATCCGGCAAGGCTTCCTGAGGACATTTCATTTCCATTCTTTGAAGAGATCACAAACTCCGTTGTGTGGTAGAAGGGGCTCCCAGGTGGAATTCTGGGATTTTTTGACCTCTTTTTTTTTTTTTTTTTTTTTTAGAGATCCATTGGCTAGTGAGGGACATAGTGAATGAGGAAAAAGAGGGATATGTGTTTCTTTGGCTTTATGTGATGTGTCTTGGGAAATAGAGGGTTATGTCCGTTCATTCTGGGCCACTGGAAAGTGTGTGAGTGTATCTGTGCATGAATATGCATACATTGGTACCTAGATTGTTATTAAGATACTCACCCTTCACCAAGCAACCATCCAGGTTATTCCCATGCCTGATGCCCTCTACTCAGTAAAGCTGCAGGGTGGTGTAAAGGAAAGGATAGGAGCATTAGCATTGGAGAGATCTGGGTTCGAGTCCCAAATCAGCCACTTTGTAACAGTGTGACCTTTGGGCAAGTTACTTAAAGTTTCTGAGCCTCACTTTTCTGATCTGTTCAATGGGGACACTGATGACGAATCCTTTCTGCAAAGCACTTAGAATGGTGCCTGACATATATTAAGGGCCCAACACATGTTCACCATGTTTCCCCATGTTATGATATAAAACTGTTATTTCATTGCCCTCTGGGTGAGGTGGACCCTTTTTGCTAATTGTCTTCCGGTATCTTTTTCCCTCCTCTTCTATTAACATCACTTTGATTTTCCCTAGAAAAAGCCACTGTCTTTCCTTCTCAGTCCGTGTGGTTTGAGTAGAGGGCTTTTCCTTAATGCAGAATTGGACACCCCTTCATCAGTCATGGGATTCATTTTCTTGCCCACGATGATTGGCGCAGGGATGGACATGTGACCTTAAATGAGCCAATGAGAGGAGAGCCCAGGGCTTTTATGGATCTTCCGGGAAGGAAAAAACTCAGACTCTCTGGTGGTTGCTAGGAATGTATTAGATGGTTCTTCAAAAAATTACACTTAGAATTACTACATGGCCCATCAGTTCCACTGTCCCAGGTGCATACGAGAAAGTGTTAAACAGGTGTTCAAGGAAAAACTTACCGCGAATGTTCATAGCAGCCCTCTTTGCAATAGCCAAGAGGGGAAAACAATGTCCATCAAATGTCTGTCAACCCAAGAATGGATACACAGAATGTGATCTACCCATATGATGGAATATTACTCAACCATGAAGGAATGAGGTACTGATACATGGTCCAGCGTGGAGAAACCTTGAAATGATTTAGTGACTGCTTTGGAGGCCCCCACGTCCTGCTGAGAGCAACAACAACAAAAAACCTCCTGTAACCCTCTTAAAACAAGCGGAAGGAAATTATCTCCGGGGTCAGACAGCCCCACTCTCCCCCACAAAAGGAAAGGAAGATGCTCTTTGAATCTCACTCTCTATCGTTCCCTCCTCATGAGCTCCTTGAACGAGAGCTTGGATGCTGCCTTTTCCAGAACGACTTCAAAGTCGAACTTAGTCGTTCCCTGCCTGAGGGAGAAAGTTGTTTTTTTGTCATTGCCTGTTTCCCCTATGGGATGTGGGGTCTGCTGGTGGCAGAGACCATGTCCTGTTCTTATTGATAACCCTCCCCCGGGGTTCCTGTTACCGTGCCTGCCACGTGTAGTGTTTGCTCAGTGAACACTAACTGCATTCTATATCTAGCTTGGTTTGGCGCTTAGAGTGATTCTTGAAAGCTTTAAAGTATGTGCACATTTTATTAAGTGCAGCTATATGTAGATCTACCTAGGCCTACACCTACATTTCCGTCTATTCCTGTACCTACACCTGCATCTGTATTTGCATGCACACCCCAATGTATTTCCAAATCTATATCTGTGCCATCTGTCTCTGGCAGGGAGGTACTACCTGAGGGAAACAGAAAGCTTTCCTTCTCTAGGAGGCTCTCTATAGCCCTGAACTTGACCAACAAGTTCAAAACTCACTGAACACACTATTCTGCCTATCCCAGAGGTCAATTATTGCACGACCTCCCACTGTGGGCACTATTCTCCTCTTCAACCATAATAAGAATAATAATAGTAACAACAACAACAACAGCCATGATAATACAAGATAGTATCAGCTGCTAGTTGTTGAGCCCCGGGGGCTCTAAGTTCTTCATCTACCTGATTGCCTTCAATCCACACCACAGCCGCCTGAGCCAGGCTCTCCGGTCATCCTCATTCACATGGTACACGAGGCTGAGGCAGGTTCAGCCACTTGCCTGAGGCCACACGGGCCAGCTGAGGGCAGAAGTAGTGTTCAAACCCCTCTGACCTCCAGCCCCACATTCCTAGCAGCCCTCCCTCCCCTACCATGTTCCACCCATCTCCAATTTTGCTTTTTCTCCCCCCACCCACTTTTATGTCACCTGGTTCCCCGAGCCTATGGAAGTTTCCGGGTGGGAAATTCTACCGTAGGTGGTTAATCTGCTTTCCCTCCCACCTCCTGCCTTCTGCCACCTCCCTCCTGACAGCAAGCATCTGTGGGGCCTCCCTGCTGCCGGCACTCCCTCTATTCATGCACGCTCCTCTCTGCTTTCCTGTAGTTCTAGAAGGGGCTCAGTTTGGGCCACTTCTGATCTGGTAACTTCATGAAGTCCCCTGAGAGGGTGGGACATTACGTGTGGAGATGTGCATGCTAGAACCCCGCCCCCCACTATGTGGGGGTGACCTGGGTGATGACCCAGACGGGACAGCACTCCCTTCCCTTCGAAATCCTTTGCCAGGCACGGCCAGCCGCCATCATCTTGGTGGCAATCTCCAAAACAGAAGTCCGTTGTCCTTTAGAAACCAGGCTCCATATCCCAATCCTCACATTTCTTGAGCTCTTGGGGGCCGGAGAGGGATAGTGTCAAGCACTCAGGCCACCCTGGGCTGATTTGACTTTGAACGGTTTCCTTGCCTCCCCCCTGCAGACTTTGGTTCCAGGCTCCTGTGTGAGCAGAGTCACAGCTGAGTTTGGCCGGTGGGAGGCAAGGACAAGCCATGGTCTTTTGTCTTCTCCGTGGCCTCCTGTGGCAGCTCTGTGATGGCCATGTCTCCTGTGGGGTTCCAGATTGCGTGGCATGGGCGTAGCTTTTGCGACGGGCTCCATTGGCCATTGTCCCTCTGTCTCTTGTCCTAGGTGTTGTAGTAGATTCTCGCTGTCTATCCGTCTCTGGCAGGACTAGGTCATGGATAAAACAAGTGAGGCTGAGTTAGGGGTGCGTGGGGCCAGATGCTATTTTTATTTAGAAAGTTGATATTTTTTTCATCATGTTTTTTTTTTTTTTTTTTCTGCCTCAGTTGAGACTTTTCAAGGTATTGCATTAAAGTAGGATTGGCTCACTGTTTCATTTAGCTTCTTGGTCTGTTGCCCCATACACAACTAATTCCCTGCATTGAAATCCTGCTGTTGGAAATACATGGTTTCCCTTCTTGGTTAGGGACTGACAGCAAGTGCCTCACAGATTGTGACTTCTAGGTCTCTGTGAGGTAGGGATTAGTGTTCCATTCATTTAACATAGGAAGAAAGATGCTCAGAAACCTTCCCTAACTTGCCAGTGTCCCTAAGCTTGGATGGGACAGAAATGGATCTAGAACCCAGATGTTGGGGACTACGGAATCCTCACTCTGAACCATAAAGCTACCAGGTTTTGTTATATATAATTTCAAAGGACCCCTCTAAGAACTGAAATCCCTTTTGATAAGGAGGAAGTCTTTTGATTATGCAAAAGTCTCTTCAGAAGGTATTTTCTCTAGAAACTTTCAAACTTGAAATTTACACGCAGAGACTATAAGCTTGTAAGGATGGGTGATATTGGCATGAAACTGGGGAGGTTCATATCTGAGCTGATGTGTCTTAGTAAATCCACAGAAAATATCTCTTGTCTCCTTTTTCCTTCAATCCTTTTGTCTGAGTTTGAGCTGAGGTGGTGTTTATTTTTTTTCCTTTTTCTTTGTAAATTCTCTTGATTTTGGTTATGTAACAGGGCCAGGCAATTGCCTTCGCTGAACAAAAGTCTCAAATGAACAGATATCCATGCTAATACCAGTAATTAACAGCTTCTCTCGGCACTGCATGTCTGAAACTGCTTTTATTGATTTATTTTGACTCTGTTCCATATAGGACAATTTTTCAGCTCACACAAACATATGCTTATCTCCTTTTGGTTCCGAGCATTCTGGGCCCTGTTTCCAGAGACTAATTCCTCAGGGCAGCTCCAACAGGGGAGCAGATGAAACAGGGCTAAGGCACCTCAACTTAACTGTCACCTTGAAGAGGGTATCGATGTGCGGGAAGGATGGGCGACCTCTTGGCTTTGGGGTTTGATTTTCTGTATTTTCTTTCTGATGTGATTTAATTGGAGTTTGGAGCTCAGGGGATTGCATGTGGTGATGGGAAAGGAGGCTGAGAGAAGGGTCATCCAGGCAAAAATAAGAGGCCAAAAAAAAGCTAGAAAAGGGACAACTGGTCACCCAGTTTCCCCTGACTCGGTAGCTTTGCTTCCCTGGATCAATCCTAGTGATAGTATTTTCTTTCCCTCATTCAAGGGCTAAACTGCAGAATGTTCAAAGGGCAAGTTGTTGGGATGGTTAAGTGTTTTAAAGGGATTTTTCCCCCAGGATTTGAGCCCCTTTTATTCTTTGATACAGAAACCTCAGATGATCCACACGGAAGCAGAGGAGGTAAAGGAAGTTGGGCAGGAAAATTGTGTTCTGTATTTCCCAACATCCTGTGGTGCTGTGTGTGATGCATTTCCTCCCACCGTCTCTATCTCACACATGCATGTGTGCTTGCACGAGTATGCACACACACACGCACGCTACACTTGAGATCCCGTGGAATATACCTGCGGCACATCTTCTGTGACTTGTTTTTCAAATTAGTGATGTATCACCAACCCATTTGCGTGTCAGTCATTATACCTATGTATCATCATTTTTTATGGTCCAATAATGCTCCATTGGATGGATGCATACGACGTACTCAACCAATCACCTAGTGTTGGATATTTAACTTGTTTCTTTTCTTTGCTAGTCTCTTTTGCTTTCTGGATCTCCTTCTTTCCCTCCTCCCATTCTCCCTCCCTCCCTCCTGCCTTTCCTCCATTCTTCCTGTATAACCTTCCGGAAATAAAGGCTCTGGATCTTTTTACATGAAACTGAAGCATCTGCTTAGACCAGACTCCAAGGTACAGATCCTTGGGTCAGACCATGCCCCTCTTTTTAGGCTTCTGAAACATTCACTACACTGTCCTCTGAGAAGATTGTGCTGATGCATACAGGAAAGATTGCAATTTGAACCCCAGGATTATACCATCCAGTAAGGCTTCTCTGAAGGTGTAGTGTTTGCAGTGAGAACTCTAGGACGGATATAAGTTAACGATGGTGGTGGTGGTGGTGATGGCAACATTGTTCGCAGAAGAACCCACCTGAGCTGATGACACAGAGCCCGATGAGGGGCTCAAACTCGCGAACCGCGAGATCATGACCTGAGCCAACGTCTGACGCTTAACTGAATGAGCCACCCGGCTACCCCTGGAACAAGTATCTTTTGATAACACAGTCTACACTGGCCACTTTCTGGTTCTGTCTCGATTCCCCACTCCCCTGATAGGGTTTCCTGAGACCACTTCCCAGATAAATAACTTACACTTAACTCCTTTTGTCAGAATCTGCTTCTGAGGGGACCAGCCTATGGCAGGGGAGCTTCTGGTTCTTTCCCTGGGATTCCTGCTTCTGCACAGTTTTTTTTTTTTAACGTTTATTTATTTATTTTTTTTAATTTTTTTTTAATGTTTATTTATTTTTGAGACAGAGAGAGACAGAGCATGAACAGGGGAGGGGCAGAGAGAGAGGGAGACAAAGAATCTGAAACAGGCTCCAGGCTCTGAGCTGTCAGCACAGAGCCCGACGCGGGGCTCGAACTCACGGACCGTGAGATTGTGACCTGAGCCGAAGTCGGACGCTTAACCGACCGAGCCACCCAGGCGCCCCTTAACGTTTATTTTTGAGACAGAGAGAGACAAAGCATGAATGGGGGAGGGTCAGAGAGAGGGAGACACAGAATCTGAAACAGGCTCTGGGCTCTGAGCTGTCAGCACAGAGCCCGACGCGGGGCTTGAACTCACGGACTGCAAGATCATGACCTGAGACGAAGTCGGCCGCTTAACTGACTGAGCCACCCAGGTGCCCCTGCACAGTTTTACTACTGCACTTGGAGCTTGGCCAAGTGAGGCTCTGCAATTGGAGGTTTTTTGTGATGAGTGCGGGGCCAAGACTCTGAACATCCATTTTCTGCTCCCACTCATGACCACAGAGCTAGGGTCAGGGCAGGACCTCCATGGGCGGTGTGCATGAACCTTTCTGCTTGAGGTAGGATTTGGTGGTGGAATTTACCAGCATGCCCAAAACACTGTTGATAACATGCATGGGGCTGAAGGATGAATCGTCAGCCCCTGCCAATTCCACAATTACGCACCTGCCATCCCTTCGCCTCTGACACCTCTGCTACCCCAGGGATTCCCATGGCGACATCAATAATTCATATGATAACCAGCACCACCAGGACTCTGGCACGCTTTCTGACAGCCAACCGGATTCTGGCTTCCTTCCTGCCTTCTGGGTCAGGGATGGCATTCTGTTTTCCTGAACTGCAGGTGGCATCAGGTGAAGAATTATCTTCAGGCCAGACACTTGCCGTCTTTTCCCAAGGACACAGTACAGGGGATGTGAATTAAAGGCTCCTAATTAGAAGGCGCCTTTCTGCCAGGCTTCTTTAGGGGGACATTTCCTCCTCACTCTCTCTGATATTCCCATGGTGACGAGGAGGGGGAAATTCATCTGTGGCAGTAGTCAGTGGTATCAGAAATAATGGCTTGAGGCACCAGGAAAATGTAATCAATATTGACTTGCTGAGAGGTCCCGTGATGGGAAAGAAATTGTCTCTCTTCCCCACCGCATACATCCCATTTGGTGTTCTGCATCCTTTGTGTGTTTGGCAGAAGGGAATATCTTAGTTTTTCAGGGAGAGAAAGAAAAAGTACCCTGAAACCATATATTGTCAGTCTATATAAGATAATCCATTACTGAGGGACAGGAAGCTTCAAATATCCAAGTGGGTCTGCTGGGTTATCTGCCTGGCTTTTATTGTTTGTGTCCAAACAGTTGTAGGATGGGACCTACTTTTTCTTTCTCCCCTCCACCCTTTCCTTGCCCAGAACAAATAATAATTGATGCCAATTTTTTTTTTCATTATCTGTGTCACCTTCCCAGAGGTGTCCTGGAGGAAAAAGGAAACGTATGTGGACTGATAACGTTTCCCTTGGCTGTTTTATCATATATCTGGAGGGTAAGAGTCTAGAGCTCTCCCTACAACTCCACTGCGTATCGTGTATATGAGTATTTTTTTTCTCCCCCCGCCCAGCAGAAACGCACTGGTCTGAGTGTCTGGTTACAAATAAAACAATAGAATGGATGCTAGTGAAATTAAGTACAAACAGATCTATGTTTTGGACGACTGGTAGGGAGTGAGGAGACATGGCCTGGGGATCAGCCAGAGTGCCGTGTCCCCACTGGTGTGGTCAGCCCTGGACACTTGTCACTCTGTAACTGCAGTACACAGCCAGCCTCAGCCACATGAGTACGTCTGAGGATCACTGGCTTTGCACCCTCTTTAGATTCTGTGTTCTGGAGGGTGTACCTACCAGCTGAGGTTCACTGTGCCAGCTACATAGGGTCCAGGCATCAGGGACAGGTACCCAATCCCTTCCACCTCTGTAGGGGAGTCTGAAAGGACCACCTTTTCCGTTACCCACCCTTCATCCATCCCCCCTCCCACCGCTCAACTCTCCCTATCCCTCCTCCCCTTAATTTTCTTCTGTAGCTTTTGTACCATCCAACATCTAATTTACTTATCCATTGTGTTAATTGTCTGCTAGACTCTGAGCTCCTTGAGAGCAGGGATTCCCACCTCCTTTGTTCATTGCTAAATCTACAGTTACTAGAGCAGTGCCTAACACATGGTAAGCTCTTAATAAACGTAAGGTGAGGGGCACCTCCGTGGCTCAGTCAATTGAGCGTCAGACTTGGCTCAGGTCATGATCTCGCGGTTCGTGAGATCGAGCTCCACATCGGGCTCGCTGCTGTTAGTATAGAGCCCCCTTCAGATCCTCTGTCCCCCTCTATCTCTGCCCCTCCCCTCCCTGCTTGTGCTCTCTTAAAACTAAAGAAAACATTAAAAAAAATAATGAAATGGGAGGGATTGTTGGGATGCTGGATTTCTCTGAAAGATAAATACCTGTTGTAAGAAATATTTCCGCATTTGCCCGAAGAGAAACGATCACTTTCCAGGAGCTAGCTCTTTGTTATTAGCAAGATGCGACAGTGTGCCGCTCGTGCGCCACGGAGAAAAATGTTGCACTGGGGCATTTTTCCTCTTTAGATATTCTGGTATGCAAAGAAGGGTCCACTGACCTCTGTTTGTCTCTAATGTGAGTGGTAGAGACTTCCGCAAGGATCCTGGTGCAGGGCCAAGTTAATGGACAGGGTCACCTCCTCTTACTCTGAGCAGAGAATAAGTGAGGCGTCTGGTTTCTCTGCTCTGGTATTTGGAGAAATGGCACCAGCTGGCATGGGGTGTTCAGGGTGGGATCATCATGGGAGAGGAAGAGTGGACCTAGTTGGCTGAGCTCCCCAACCCTGATGATGTGCTTACAGAACATTTACTGAGCACCTACTGGGTACCAGCCACTCTTCTAAACACCATGCATGTTCTGACTCTGGAATCCACCATACAAGTATCCCCGTGTTGCGGCTGGGAGACTGGAGCACATGTGAGATTCGTGTCAGCCATGCCACCTTGCGTGGGGACCTCCCCCACTGTAAGAGTCCTGAAGGTTGCAACCCGGTTGCAACACAGAGCCAGGCCGACCTTTTCTGAGGTCGAGAGACGTAAGTGCCTGCCTGAGGGGCCTCATTCTCCCTGCCCTCATTTGCTCTAAGGGGGTGTGCTGATAGGGATTTGGCCCAATGGACTCTCTGTGTTGGATGTCATGGGGGCAGATAGTAATAAAGATGTACAGAAGAGAGCAAGCTGTAAGGTCTAAGTGTTAGAAGTTTCTAGAACTGCCTACGACCACCCTGTAAAGAAAAATTTTCACTGCAGTTACGTACACGTGGGCTATTGATGTCCATGCCTTGCTTCTGCCCCTGATTTACAGTCACAAAGGAAACACCTCAAACATTGGCTATTATGGTCTTTAACACATGGGATTTTAGGCAACACACCATTTTTTTTTTTTCTTGGTATGACCTGGTGCTAATGTAGGCACAATTGATTTTCTCTACAGTGGTGTAGTCACTGCAGTCAAATGGACACAGATTCAAAATGCGCCTTTATTCTGGGACCGAGGAATTAATTAGGCGTGACTTGGAAAAGGATTGAGATACAACAAGCCAGATAAGATTCAAGAGGTCCAGTCAAATTTGACTTTTAGAGAAACAATCAAGAGATAATTTTTAAAAAATTTTAAAAAGTCTGTCTCACACGATATTTGGAACATACACTCAAAATTATTCATCATTTGTCTGGAGTTACATTTTTATTGGGCATCCTGTACTCTTTCTAAATCTTGCAATCCTAAGAAGGACGGGAATACTTCTGTCTCTGGCTCTTCCTGGCCTTAGATTAGCCTCTTGCTCCCTGCATCCTGCTTAAATGTGAAATCAGAAGTCATAACAGGCTTGACAAAATGACAAGAATTTTAAGGGCCAAAGGTATTAATTCATCCTTGACAGGAGATCTGTCCAATCTACTTAGGTTCAGTGATTTGAAATGGCAGTATTTACCTATTTTCCACCCTCGCTCCATTCCCCATGAAGAACCAAGATGGATCAGGAAGCAAATGTTTGCATTCTTGGGATGTTCGAGGAAAAATTTCACCTTGCAGAAAGGGTGGGGAGGCCCCCTGTGCAGTGGGTGATTTCACTCTCCTTGTCCTCAGGGCTGATTTCTTTAACAGTCATGAGCAGACAGGTGCAGCTAGCAACGTCGAGAAAAGACATGCCCCCGATCTGGGTGATGAAGACACGCTTTCCATTTTCCACGCTATAATTTGAAACGCTCGTGATTTTCATTTCGGCTAATCATCAGCTAGCAGTGGCACCAAACATTTTAATGGTGAAAACCTCTGCCCCCACCTCCCAGACTGTCTCAAGCAATTTATGGTGCCTCCATGTGTTCTGGATCATTGAAAAGCAAAAGTCTGTTACAAGACACCTGCTTTGAATCCTCACATGCAAGTGGAAACTCCTTTTGCCATGCAAATTACCCCTCTTCCCTGTTTTATAGACTGCGTAACTTTTGTGGGTTTCGTACACTGATTTTTAATTTTTTTTTAAGTTTATTTATTTTCAGAGAGAGAGCAGAGGAGGGGTAGAGCAGGAGGGAGGCAGGAAGGGAGGGAGAGAGAGAGAGGGAGGGAAGGAGAAAATTCCAAGCAGGCTCTGCACTATCAGCTCAGAGCCCGACAGGGGGCTTGAACCCACAAACCATGAGACATGACCTGAGTGGAAACCAAGAGTTGGGTGTTTAACCGACTGAGCCACCCAGGCACCCCTCATTTTTTTTTAAAGTGGGATTTTCTTGGACAACACTCGTGTCTTGACCTTGTTTCCTCTTCCTTTCTTCCTCTCCAACCATCGTCCTCCTCAACTCCTCATCATTTCTGTGTTAGATCCATTATTAAACATGGTAGCTCAGAGCAGCGGTCTTCAACTCTGGCAACACTTGAGAAATTGCAGGGGTGATTAAGAAAACTTATAGATGCCTAGGGCATCCCCCCTACCCAGACTGAGAATCTGACTTAAATAGTCTGGGATGGGGTCTTATCATCGATATTCTTTAACAGGGTCCTCAAAAAATTCTCATTGCAGTCAGGATTAAGGACCATCAGTGTAGGGATAAAAAGTAGAGAACCTGAATGGTGGGGGTCTGGATTTCCATCCTCATTTGGCCACTTGTGATATGTCCTTTGGCAAGTTACTACTCTTTGAGGCTCAGTTTCCTCATCCAAAAAATGGGGATAATAATACCTGTCATGAAGGAGGTGGTTGTAAGGATTAAATGAGATAATACAAGTCAAATTCTTAGACTCTAGTGACCCTTGACTGGTGTTGGCTGTTATCTGTGCCTCAGGCTCAGCAAACTATGGCCTGCAGACCAAAGTGGCCCATTGCTCGTTCTTGTCAATAAAGTTTTATTGGACCACTGCCATTTCCATTTATTTCTATATCAAATATGTCCTACTGGGACTGCTTGTGTGTGATAACAGCAGAGTTGAGTAGTTGTGGTAAGAGGTCACGTGACCCACAAAGTCTAAATATTTGCTCTGAACCTGTAGAGAAAAAGATGGCTGTCACTTAACAGCACGTCATGAACTGGCAACATAACTCCTCCTGGAGTTCAGTGGAGTTTATAGTCTAGTGGGTGGAGATACCTTCCATACCTCCCCAAAATTCCAAAAGAGAGGCAGTTTGGAATCGTTGAAGGAGTCTGAGATTGTTTTCTTTCCCAAATGCTCCCCAACTCAAACATTTGGCCATAAGTGACCTGCTTTTTTTCCTTGGAGGCTCAGTTTCCTCATTTCTAAGGTGGAAGGGTGGGGCTACCTGATCTGGATGGATTCTTTCAGCTCTAGAATTTTCTGATTCCATCCTTGGCATTCTGTGGAGCCCTCAAAGCACAGGTCTGCGTCTTCTATGGGAAATGGGCCAGCAGGCCTTTTAAATTGGGGATGATAAAATACCAGACTTTCTCCTCCGCACAGGACACTTGTTTTACAGCGAATCAATACAATTCTGAATTATAGCTGGTTTCCCTTCTCCAGAGGTTCAGAGAAAGGTTTATAAATCCCTCTGTGGTAGGATGAGTAATTTCCCCCAGAGATAACCGGGTCCTAATCCCTGGAAGCTGTGAATGTTACCTTATGGCAGAAGAGATTCTGCAGATGTGGTTAAGCATCTTCAAACTGGAAGCTTCTTGGATTGCCTCGGTGTGCTCTCAGTGCAATCACCAGTGTCTTCACAAAAGGAGGTGGAGGGAGGGAGATTTTACTACAGAGACGGTGATCATGACAGCCCCAGCTGAGAGATTTGAAGATGGTGGGCTACTGGCTTTGAAGGTGAAAGACGGGGCCACGAGCCAAGGAATGCTCCTCTAGAAGGTGGAAAGAGCAAGTAAATGGATTCTTCACTGTGTAGAGCCTCTGAGGGGAGCATTGCCTTGTTAATATATGTTTTTTTTTAATTTTTTTTTCAACGTTTTTTATTTATTTTGGGGACAGAGAGAGACAGAGCATGAACGGGGGAGGGGCAGAGAGAGAGGGAGACACAGAATCGGAAACAGGCTCCAGGCTCCGAGCCATCAGCCCAGAGCCTGACGCGGGGCTCGAACTCACGGACCGCGAGATCGTGACCTGGCTGAAGTCGGACGCTCAACCGACTGCGCCACCCAGGCGCCCCGCCTTGTTAATATTTTGATGTCACTCTGTGGAAACTGCTTTCAGGCTCCTGACCTCCAGGACTATCAGAGGATAAGTGTGTGTTTGAAATGTCCACGTTTGTGGGAGTGTTGGTGACAGCAGCCATAAGGAACGAATACACCCTTTTTTTTCATAGAAAAGTAACCCATGGGTCCCAAGGAGCATTAGCAGTGTGCTTTTAAAATAAGTCTCAAAGCAGGGGCGCCTGGGTGGCTCAGTGGGTTGAGCGTCTGACTTCAGCTCAGGCCATGATCTCATAGTTTGTTACTTGGACCTCCATATCAGGCTCGTTGCTGTCAGCTCAGAGCCTACTCTGCATCCTCTGCACCCCCCTCTCTCTGCCCCTCCCCTGCTCAAGCTCTCTCTTTCTCTCAAAAATAAGTAAACATTAAAAAAAAAATAAGTCTCAAAGCAGAGAGAAAATTAATAAAGCTATTAACCTTGGAGTAAAGCAAAAAAGAGACAAGAAATGGAGAGGTGGATAGGAAACAGAAGATCAATAAGGCTTGAGGTATTCCTTTCCTCTTCATTTTCCTTCATCGGTGTGGTAGGTAGATCTCTGAGCCCTGATGACCTCCATCTCCTGGTGTTAAACCTCAGTGGTATCCTGGTCACCTTGAGAGCAGTTGGGACCTGTCACTTGCTTCCAACCAATGGAATATGGCAGAGGTGATGGGATATCACTCATATGATTACACTTCCTCATATAAGTCTCTGTGATAACAGTCTAAGAGAGAGAGAGAGAGAGAGAGAGAGAGAGATCCTGATTTATCAGACTGGGAGAAATTCTAGCCAATAAGTAGTAGTATTTGTTATCCAATAATGTGACCTATCATTTCAGCCAGCAAATGGAACTCAGAGACTAAAATGGAGTAATGGTTGACACGGTTAATTTAAACAATGCAATTTTTAACAAATTCCATAGTGAGTTAATAAGAATGTAATAATAGGCTTCTAATTGTTGCCAGCATGCCTGTGATGGGGGGTGGGGAACGTCCTGACCATGGCAGAACATTTGAGCTCAGCGTTGTGAAAAGACAAAAGTGGCAGCTTTCCAGTGTTGGCCTGGGCCTTGCCAAGCCTAGGGCCACCTCTGGCTGGACACCAGATGAGGACACAAGAGCAGAGTTAGTAACCATGATGGTTTGGGAATCAGACCTTCTTACGTCCTGATGCAGCTGCACACCAGCTGGGGAACTTGGGCAGGTTCTCACACTTGCTCTGTGCCTTTGTTTCCTCATCTACAAAATGGATCTGTAGAAGGTATCTACCCCGTAGGGTTGTGTTACCCCCCGTGAAGTTCTTAGAGCACGGATACTGACTCTATGCTTCATAGACGCTATTGTTATCCATACTGCTGTGTTGATGATGGACAGCAGGTTTTTTGTTTTTTTTTTTCCACATTTCTGGTGAAGCAAACCGGTTTTTCATGTTACTCTATCTAGATTTTCAAGGCATTCTGCTTTACAACAATGGTTTCAGTTCCTCCAATAATTGATCATTGTTCCCGCTTTCCCCGGGAGACTCCTGGAGCTCAGCAGTATGAAGAAGCAGTAAGTGGTGAGACCATTGTTCCAACCAGAATGCTGAGACCCTAGCATGGATGTTCCATCTGTGGTTTGAGGCCATGGTCATTGGAAGAGGCTATCAGCCCTAGGGTAAGAGATTGGCACCCCAGGAAGAAGAGAGAATATTTCTTCCTGCCCCGGTGCATTCTGGCCTCCTAAGAATAGAGCTCTGTTCTTAATTGTGAAAGGGAAAGTACCCTCCTCTTCTGTGAGGCTAGGTTTACATTCCTCAATGCCTCCAGCCATAGTCTGCCCAGCGTGCTCTGTGGGAAGCTGACCAGGTGGAAGGATTGAAGGCTTTTGGTGAAGGAACTCTTGGATGCTTCTCCTTTCTGTCTTGGCAGCACATTTCCCAATGGGCATGGGGGCTGGTGACCCTACTATGCACAAAGAGGGACTGTTTTTTGGGAGGCTGCCCCCCACTCTTGTCCCAATTTTATAGGGCTTTAGGAAGTGAGTTGGAGACAGAGTTTTCTCTCTGAGACATCTGCTCTTGTGGTTTCCTGGGCGTGGTTAGCCTTATTAATAAGGACTTTGAGGTTCCAGGAAGACCACAGAGGCCAGGGAGTAGAAGACACATTTAGGAAGTTCACCTTCGTAAACACTGGGGATGAGATCTTTGGGAAAATGGAGAGATGGGAAAAGAACGAAGCCAATTGTTGAGAGGGGAGAAAATAGAACAAGAAGAAAATAGAACAAGAAGGAAAATTATGCCTCTATTAAAAAAAAAAAAAAAAACGGAAGTCAATGACACGTGTTAGGGACAAGACAGCCATGAAGGGTAAGCTTGACAAGAGAGACCAGGAGTCGGGAAGGCGGTGAGCACTGCCGTGTCTTTGCCGGAGAAAGATGGATGACAGCCGGGAAGGCGGCCAAATGGGAAATAGGATAAACTCTTAAATGCAAGCAAGAGAGAGTCAAGTAATGAGAAGCTCAGATAAGACAAACATGAGAAATAAAACCCCTTTGAAAGCAAGGCTGAAGGGCCGAACGGAATGGCCAACCAATGAGGGCATGGTGGGGGGAGGCGAAGCATGAAGGAGACAAATCCAAAGAGAAAGTGATGGTCTCGGCCGCTAAGGCTGTCAAATGGCTTTGACAAGGGAGGGACAATGAGGGACTGAGGCTGGCGGACAAATCCCTCAGCCGCGAGTCACATCGCGTTAGAGGGATTTTCTTTGTGGTCCGTGACCATGGCCTCTCTGGGAGATAGACGGGGGCACATTCAGAACCGATGATGCTCATTCCTTTTCTGTTCGGGATTAACTCTGAGGTGGAAAACTCAAGAAAGCAGCCGTAGACTCTTAGAAGTTAACACCATATTGCCAAGCTTACAGTCCCCAAAGGGAGGGTTCTCTGCTCTAACATCAAAGCCTCTGGTGGTGTTCCTCCAAGGGCTGCTTCTTTGGTTGTAAGTCACACCTCTTTGGTTTCATCCCAAACCCTCACTGAATGCAGTCTGGTGGGCAGGGTACCGATCACCCCCAGACTGGTTTCAAGTCTGAGCTCTGCCACTGAACTGGCCTCAACTTCTTCCCTTTGGATGGAGGTCATCGATCATAGGCTGGTTGTGGGACCAACTGAGGTGAGGAAAGTGTTCAGCATTGTGGCAAGACTGTGCTAGATACTTGGATCTGGGGCAACACACAGTTCAGCTCCATGTGGCCCTTAGTCTATGATTGGAGGCAGGCGTGGTAACACACGCCTCAATAAAGTAGGAGAAATGGATCCATGGAATCATCAAGGCCTCAAGAGGGCCGGCAGTGGGCCATGCTTAACTCTCATGGGCTGTGCTTGATGCCATGGAAAAGCTTTTAACCTGCAGCCTGGGGTTTAGTGGTAGGAAGGACATTTCAGGCTCAGGGCACATGATTGTTGCTGAAGTGTTTTCACCGAAGTTTGATAAGCATAAGGTTGTTTTTTTTTTTAACATTTATATTTGAGAGAGTGTGAGTGGGGGAAGGATAGAGAGAGAGAGAGAGAGAGAGAGAGAGAGAGAGAATCCCAAGCAGGCTCTGTGCTGACAGCAGTGAGTCAGATGCAGGGCTTGAACTCACGAACCATGATATCATGACCTGAGCCGAAGTCCCATGCTTAACCCACCAAGCCACCCAGGAGGGCCAAGAAAGTTCCATGTTTAAATGAAATTTAGAAATTTTAGGCCAAACAAACATACAAACAAACTGATTTCCTTATCGGGAGTCTCAGAAGAGTGTTACATCTGCTTTATAAGCACAATGAATCTCCAAGAGGGACTCACAGGGGGCACAGCATCTTCCAAACTTATTTGAGCATAGAAACTTTTTTGAAAAGGATCTTGCAAATCTAGTATGGTACTCCTCCTCCCTTGACGCCCAATAACAAGATGTAAATTGGAAAAAAAAAAAAAAAAAGCAAAAGAACATTTTATGAAATGCTGACCTCCAGAGCTAAGAACATAATTAACATCACTGTGAGTGGATTATCTGCTTGCTAGTAAAGCAATGTTACAGTAACAATAGAAATCTAAGACACAAAGGGTCACCACCTTTGGATGGCGTTAAGCATATTAAGTCGCCTCTACCCAATGAAGGCGGGTAAGCAGCCTTGTACTCTGCAGCATTGTGGGTGGATGTTGGCAAGGCAGAGAATGGAAGTCACCGGCAAGTCGTCTTTGGCCTCTTTTTATAAGCGTCTGATCCTCGGGGAGCTTCGAGGAGACACACGGCAGAGAGAAGGAGAGTCAGAGGTGTAAACAAAGTGTCTTAGCTGTGAAGGAGAAAGTGAGGCTCCTCTACCCCAGACTAGAGAGTTCCTTGGAGGTCAGTGGGAAGAAAAGTCAACTCTACTTGCAATGCATGTGGGCACCAGCAAGGCTGTAGACCAGCATGCATGGCTGACATCTCAGTAGAGAGGATGTATTAGTTATCTAGTGCTGTGTAACAAACTACCCCAAACATACTAGCTCAAAGCAGTGAACATTTAGCATAACGTGCAGGTATGAGAGGAAAGAGCTCATATCAGAGAAGGGACATCAGAGCAAATATGTACAGAGGGAATGAGACACAAGGGTTATTGTACTTTGGACTTTATGGGTCCAGCATACATCTGTTTGAATGAATGAAAGAACAAGTGAACGATTAGAGGCTTACTGCATTCAGAATACAAATAAAGAGCTTGGAAAAGAATTTTTAAAAACCAGCAAAATATTTATGACATCACAGTTTCTATAGGTCAGGAATCTGGGTGTGCTTAACTGGATCTTTTGGTTCTGGCTCTCTGACAAGGTTGCAGTCAAGGTGTCAGACGGGGCTGTGGTCATCATGGGGCTCAAGTGGAGGAAGATCTACTATTGACATCACTCATGCACTCATGTGGTTGTTGGCAGGATTGAGTTCTCTGTATGCTCCTGGACTCAAGTCCTCAGTTTTTCTGTGGCTGTTGGCCAGAAAGCACCCTCACTTCCTTTCTAGAGGAGTCTTTCCACAGAGCAGCTTGCAACATGACAGTTGGCTTTATCAGAGTGCGTGAGAAGAGCCAGAGAGACTGTGCTGGCAAGAGAGAAGTCAGTCTTTTGTAACTGGACCTTGGAAGTGACATCCTGTCACTGTTGCCATATTCTCTTGGCTATAGCAACTCACTAGATCTAGTCTACACTCAAATGAGAATAGGAACTGTGACTGGCTAGCCTAGGGCTGGTAAACTTCTTCTGCATAGGACCAAATAATAAGTATTAATATATTAAATATATTATCTATATAATAATTAAATGTTAATAAATATTGAATGTTATCTTTCCCATGATCAGCTTTATGAATCTTAAAGAGGACTCTATCTTATTTAATTAGTTTATTTGAAGAGAGCTGAGGGGATTACACAAGGGCATGAATACTAGGAAGTGGGCTCTAGGAGGTAGGGACCACTGGGGCCATGTCAGAAGCTGCTCAAAGAACTGTAGTCATTCTTCCAAGAGTCCTATGTATAAGCCCGACTTGGAGGAGCAGAGAAGTGAAGTTAACTGAGGGTAAGAACAATGGAGATATCCCTGGTAGGTTGTGTGGATAGGTGACCCATCAAAGAGGAAGCCTACTCTCTTTCCTTATGTCAGATCCTACAATTATGATCCAGGTACAAGGGAGTTATGGGGAAAATGCGAGAACGGCTGGGTTGAAGGGGGGGCATATTTACACTTTTAATAGATCCTGGTAAATTTCCCTCCAAAAAGGATGTACTGCTTTTCATACACAGAAGTCACAATGCTTTCTTGTTTTCTTTCTTTTTGTTAGAAATGTGTTATGTGGCTAACTGCTGAGTACAGAAGAGTGGAAGTGATCAGAGTAAAAGGTTCATGTTCAGTCTGAGTCAATGAAAGATGAATCATAGACATTACTGAACAGCAAAAGAATAGCTCTGAGATTAGATTTAGTGAAGCTCAAGGAGGGAGAGCGAGTGGTCAAACAGTAAATGAAAGTCAGGTTGGGAAATGTTAGAGACAAAGGAAGGAAATCGACTAGAGGAGGGACTTTGAGTCCAATGTGGAAAAAAATTCCAACTCTGAAGCACAAGTCCATCTAAACATTAGCCTAAGCTGATTGTGGGGCCATCCATTTGCCATTTGTCCAATGGTTATTTGGACCATTTGTCCATCCATTGGTCCATTTGAACCAATGATTATCTGGTTCACTTGCCATATGATAAGTGTGTTAGGCACTGAGGCTATAACAATGGGTAGACTAGGGGTCAGAAAACTATGGTCAGTGGGCCAAATATGTGTCACTCATATTATAAATAAGCTTTATTAGAACACAGTCACACTCCTTAATTTATGAATTGCGTGTGACCATTTTCACACTATGACAGTAGAGTTGAGTAGTTATAACAGACTCTATGGCCTGCAAAGCCTAATATACTTACTATTTGGTCCTATCCAGAAAAAGTTTGCCAACGCTGAGGCTAGATAGCCTTGATTCTTACCTCGTGGGGTTTACCATCTAGCAGGAAAGATGGACGTGAATCAGATAATTTTGTAAGTGGATAATTACCAGCTGTGAGTAATGTCCTGGAAAAGTACATGATGCTGTGATAGAACATGGCATGGGACACTTTTGATAGGGTTGTCAGAAGATAGTTCCTGAGGACACGGATTTTTTTTTTTTTTAAAGGAACTTGATGGATAAGAAGGAGTCAGCCTGAAAATAATTGGGGAAGAGGTTTCCAAACAGAGGGAAGGGAATGCATCAGGACTCTGTGCTGAAAAAAGCTCATCCTTCCAAGGAACAGACTGGAACATGGAGAATGAATTGAGACTCAGTAGAGATCAGGTTGTCAAGGTGTCCTAGGCTGAGTTCAGAGATCTGGGTTTTGTTTAAATACAATGTGAAGACACTGAAGGTTCTTGTGATCCGTTTCATGAGTCTCATAGACCACTCTGTCTTACTCCTGGAACTGAGTTGAAGAGAGGTGAGATGGGGAACCATTTAGTACCCAGACCCTCTCTCCTCTGTGTTGATGTAACGGTTCAGAACGTGTGGACAGAAACAGAATGGTTTCTTTGCTGACAGTGAAGCATGTCAGCCTAGCCACAAAGGCAACAAGCCCACAGAAGCTGCCAGAGAAGTGAAACAGTGCAGCCTGGCTCTGGTGGCAATTTTGTTTTTCTTTTGTTTATTTTTATTTTTATTTGTATTTTTTTCTATTTTTTTAAAATATATGAAATTTATTGTCAAATTTGTTTCCATACAACACCCAGTGCTCATCCCAACAGGTGCCCTCCTCAATCCCCATCACCCACCCTCTCCTCCCTCCCACCCCTCATCAACCCTCAGTTTGTTCCCAGTTTTTAAGAGTCTCTTATGCTTTGGCTCTCTCCCTCTCTAACCTCTTTTTTTTTTTTTTCTTCCCCTCCCCCATGGGTTCCTGTTAAGTTTCTCAGGATCCACATAAGAGTGAACACATATGGTATCTGTCTTTGTATGGCTTATTTCACTTAGTATAACACTCTCCAGTTCCATCTACGTTGCTATAAAGGGTCATATTTCATTCTTTCTCATTGCCACGTAGTACTCCATTGTGTATATAAACCACATTGTGTATATAAACCACTTTATCCATTCCTCAGTTGATGGACATTTAGGCTCTTTCCATAATTTGCCTATTGTTGAGAGTGCTGCCATAAACATTGGGGTACAAGTGCCCCTGTGCATC
Source organism: Neofelis nebulosa (assembly GCF_028018385.1). Taxonomy (NCBI): domain Eukaryota; kingdom Metazoa; phylum Chordata; class Mammalia; order Carnivora; family Felidae; genus Neofelis; species Neofelis nebulosa. Next base: position 33,921,595 of record NC_080799.1, read on the forward strand.
AGCACTCCTGTATCCCTTGGGTAAATTCCTAGCAGTGCTACTGCTGGGTCATAGGGTAGGTCTATTTTTCATTTTTTGAGGAACCTCCACACTGCTTTCCAGAGTGGCTGCACCAGTTTGCATTCCCACCAACAGTGCAAGAGGGTTCCCATTTCTCCACATCCTCTCCAGCATCTATAGTCTCCTGATTTGTTCATTTTGGCCACTCTGACTGGCGTGAGGTGATATCTGAGTGTGGTTTTGATTTGTATTTCTCTGGTGGCAATTTTGACAAGCATACCTTCTAGTAGAGAAGTCACATAACCTGTGGAAAGGTCTGATTCACAGGACTGTCCTACAAAATACTCATCCTAGGATGTTTTCAGTGAGAAAGCAGCTGGTGGTTTTTAAAACTACTGAGGCTATAATTTTTAATCATGTGTAAACGAACTAAGAGTCACAGACAACTCATAATCTCTCTGATAAACCCTCTTCCTCTAATTCTGAAATACCATTTCCATTGGGCCACCTCTCACAGGTGCTGAAGACATCCCTAGTTTGGCCTTGCGGTTGGTGAAATTGTTCAGGCCCGAAAAGAAACAGCAAGACAGAAAAACTCCCCAAGTCCCTCCTTGACATTGAGCAAGGAATTAATTCACTTTTTCTGGAATTTACCTTATCTTAATGTCTTTTTAATCTTTTAGAAGAAGCATACAAATTTAGTCTTGAGCTTGAAAACTCTACCCAACACCTTTCCTCAGTAGATAGCTGTGTAATCGAATAAGCTTTCAAGGTGTCTCCTAGTTTTATTTAAAAGCTGGTATTGCAACCACTTAAAATGTTGCTTTTTTTGCATCACCCCGCTGAACAATGAGAAAACTAAAAGGCAATCTTCTTAGGGCAAAGTGTTATCAGTGAATAATACAGTCATTGCTGATGTCTTCAAGGTGTGTATTATAAAAATAAAACACTGTATGGCCTGATGTAAACATTTCCACACACCCCCCCCCCCCCCAGGTTTTCATGTTTGGTAACAAAATATATAATAATGTACAAAAAAATGTTGTGGAAAAATTCCTTATAGTAATTTTATAATCAAGAATGAGGTAAATTAACAGCTAACATAATTAACAGCCTATAAGACAATCCCATTGTCCTCAGTGACAGCATTTCAAATGGCCAAACCATTAGTAGGTTTTTCATTCATCTGCAGATTTCATTCATCCATGAGAGATGAAAAGGAAGAACTGGGATTACCAGGATCTGGGAACTCAGAGCTGGTGTTGGGAATATGAACAGACACTAGAGATCGGAATCATGTCCTGTTGGGGAAGTCCCAATACTGATAGAAATAAACCAGAGAAGCCCTCTTATCCCTTCCTCTTCTAGTATCTCCTTTTAGCAGAACCTAAAAGGAAGCCAGCTGGCAAAGAAATCTGTGAAGTTTGGTTTGCAGAGTCCCACTTAGATCACATACAGAGCACTGAAGGGCAAATGTAAAGTTAGGAGGAAATAAATAACTGGTGTAATAATACTCTTTTGTGTGAATAAAACATCTGGGCTAGCCTCTATGTCCTCTTGAGTTGATCCCATTAAATTCTGCTAGCTTCCTTTCTTTCTGGCATAAAATATTCCAGGCTCATCTTCTACATTTTATGCCCCAGACCTCAAGTCAGCTATTTCTGCAAACAGCCTAGGTTCCTTTTAACAGGGAATGGGATTTAGAGACCAAAATCTGGGCATCATGGGTGTTCATCTAAAACCCTTATTTTGAGTAGCATTTGGCTCAATCCATATTATATAAGATTTTGTCATCTTCCACCAGTTCAGGAGTTTTGATTGGGAGGCCCTCCTTGTTTTTGCTCTCAGTCTCTTGTGGAAAGAGATGATTCTATGCTATTTAAACTTACCTCGTAATTGTGTTTGTTTTCACTGATTTCATGCTTTAGTCATCAAGCTTCTGGTTTTTAAACTCTTAAGGCATATTCCAAGTTGAGCATATAATTGATAATTTACTCTTCTGTAAAAAAAAAAAAAAAAAAAAAAAAAAAAGTACCTGAATATTGCCGCTAAAATCTATCAATTGGACAAATGAGTTGTGGTATATATGTGTTATCAGGAGCCCACTTTTGCAAGAAATGGATGTAAGTTGAGGAAATAAAACATTAAGTAAATTTGTGTCAGAAATCTGAATTGTGAAAGGGCTGTGGATTTTCTCTGTAACTATGTAGTGGAAAAACAGGTGCATACAATGAAAATCTCATTACAAATCTAAGTGTGCAGAGATAGATTTCCATTGCTTAAGTTCACTGAGACTTTTGGATCGCCATCAGTCATGTCGAAACCCAGTGACATTATCATAATGTCTGCTCTTCCTGTAGACTCAGTTCACTTTTTTTTTTCAATTATATTTTCTACATTTATTTATTTATGAGAGACAGAGACAGCGTGAGCAGGGGAGGGGCAGAGAGAGAGGGAGACACAGAATCAGAAGCAGGCTCCAGGCTCGGAGCTGTCAGCACAGAGCCCGACACAGGGCTCGAACCCACAAACCGTGAGATCATGACCTGAGCCGAAGTCGGACGCTTAACCGACTGAGCCACCCAGGGGCCCCATGGACCCTGTTCAGTTTAATGCATCTTTGGATTATACTCTAATAACGAAAGAACTTAATTATCCAATTGCTCCCCTACGCATACAAGCTATAGGCTTCATAATGTCAAATATGAAACACTCCACGAAAGTGTTCAACCTGGAAAAATGGTATTTTGCTAACCGTGCTCGGGTATGCCTATGACAAAACCTTTGGAGAGCTCAAACATTTGAAAATGTACTTCCCAAATCTTTGAGTACAATGAATGTTTCAGGAAGGTACATGATACTTATCTGTGGCTTTTAAGAAGCCCTCAAACCTCAGTAAGGACTCTATTTTGAGGCATGTTGGAAGACAGCAACTGATACTGTCATCGTTCTAATGAGAGGAGAACATTCATATGGGGCTGGATGGAAAAAAGAGCCATCATCTTTTTTACTAAGGCCAATCAAGTCCCAGAGTATGGGTAAATTATGGTAAAACTAGAACCACAGCTTGGATGAATGTCTTCTGTTACCTTCCCCAACTTTAGGTCTTAGACCAACATCCATAGACAACACTGTGTGGCAAAACAGCTTCTGAATATTCTCGCCCCATCAGCTCCTTGGATGATAACTGTCTGCTTTAGCATATCAAGGTCTTCACAGGAAGGGGCCAGAGAGCACCAGGGGACCTGATCTGGGGGTGCTGACTGCAAGGAAGCAGAAAGGCATCTGGCATTCTTACCTGAGTGATCTCTTCACCCTGGGAAGGAAGTGGGTGAAACCCCTTTCCTTGCTTTTAAGGCGAACCGAGCCTGCCCCCTGGGAAGGAAACCTTCAGGAGTCATGGATCAGATTTGTTACTCTCACCCTGAAGGGAGGTGCAAAGGAGAAGATGAAGTCAGAGGTTGAAACTATCTTGTTGGGCCCCTCCCCAAGAGATGTCTTGCTAGACGCTCTTTCTTCTTTGGAAAGCTTAGCACAGGGGAATAGGGAATTTTCCTCTTTGAGAAGCAGAGATCACAAACTCCAACACCCTCCAGGGGCTGGGGAGTGTTCTGGGTAAAGGAAGGAGGCCAGGTGGGAAATGAGAGACCCAGAGACACGTTGACCCAAAGCACAATCATGCCCTATGCAGGCCCAGTGGATGCTGGCTTATGAAAATATGGGTTCAGAGTTGCCAGCCCTTCTAATTATTCAAGAGAAGCCAGGAAGTCGTTGGTTCACTTAATATTTTCAGGCTAGAAATCTTGGCAAGTAATTCCACTTAAAAAAATACCATGCAGGCCAGACAGAACGTATCTGTGTTTTACACTTGGCCCATGGGTCATCAGTCTGTGGTTCGTTTGTAACATCATCAACTGAGACCGTGAAATACCCCTTTTTTAAAAACTTCCGCTTAGGTGTGGGAAATGAGCCACACCACCAAAAATAAGAATAAGAAAAAGGACACCCCTGAACATACATGTATTGGTATTTGTAGTTCCTGGACTCTCTCCCTTCTCTCTGCCCTCACTCTGACTCGAGACAGACGGTCTTGGACTCTTTCTTTTGCTTTGCCATGTCCCTTGGCCGCTTTGTCATTTTTAGGTCACGTGGTCTTGGCACCCCAGCATCAACACACTGACTCGGGCTGAAGTTGGCTGTCAGTCTGATTAGCATATGGAGGAATTTGGAGCTGCTGTCCTCAACAGATGAGACCTGGAGCCCCATTCTCAGACCACAAAGGCCAAGCCTTCAGCCTGTGTCTGTACAAATGTCATTCTGCATTCTGCAAGGGCTGGAGCCAAGAGCATGGGACAGCTTTAGACAGAGCCCATCTTTAGCATGTCAGTGCCTCATGCGGCTGGTGATGGCCCTGAAATGTTATGTGCAATTAGAAGGCTCCTCCATAAGGCCACCAGACAGTTTATATGCAGCTCTGTGCTTTCCAGAGAGCAGACTTGAGATAGGCATTCATCAGTCAGGAAGCGTCTATTAAGTTCCTGCTATTAGCTGGGGCTTGTTAAGGTGTTGGGTATTCAGCATTAAATGAGATAAACTTGGTCCCTACCTTCGTGGAGTTTACATTCTAGGCAGACAGGTACACAGACACACAAATATAAGAAGATTGGTAGTGGGTAGTGACCAAGGGCAGTGTCTCTTGTCATTGATGTGGCTGAGGGGTCATCTCTAGGGGGATAACTGAATCATATATACTTTTTTTAAAAAGTGTATGTGTGTCTTTGTGTGTCAGAGGTTGAAACTAGATCCTTAGAGTGAAGAAATCAGATTCTTAAAGTTAAATATGATTAAGGTCTAGAAATGTCACACAGCATAGTATTAGCAATGGTTATCTCTTAGTAGTGGGATTCCTGTATTCATTTAACCTAGAAAGCATTTATTGAGTGCCTAATATGACCTTGGTGCTGTACTGAGTGCTGGAAATGCAGTTGTGAGCAAGATAGATGATATTATATGGTTAAAATGTGGAGAGTATTCTGAGGGAAAAAGTGTACTGTGGTAAAGAATAAGAAAGGGAATCGCCTAATTTATAGTGGTGGGTCAGGGCAACTTAAGCTAAGACTGAGAAATGAGAAGGATTCAATCATGTGAAGAATATTGGAAGTGGGGACTGAGAGGAGTATTCCAGGTGATGAGAGAAGCATGTGCAAAGGCCCTGGGGCTTGAGAGAATTTGTTATATTTGGAGAACTGAAAGAAAATTCATCAGGATGGGTCAAGAGATAAAACTGGAGAGATTCTGAGGATCCATGTCAGGCAAGCCGTAGAGTCATGGAGATCAGTTTTGATTTTATGTGAAGAGCAATGAGAAACTATTGAGGGGTTGGGGTGTTCAGTTGGAGAGCGATGTGACTTCATGTACATTTTTGAAAAGGTTATTATTCTTGGTTGTTGGCTGGAGAGTGGATTTTTAGGGACAGAGTACAAGCAGAGAGGTCTGTTAGGAAGTTGTTCAGTCATTCTGGTGAGAGATGATTGTAGCTTGGACTAAGGAATCAGCACGGACCTTTATGGTCCTGTATGTTGATCATTGCAGAACTCCAGGGGGTACCATTCCTTAGACAACAATGTAAAAAGTGTTTCTTGGAGTTAAGCCCCAGAGTGACCCCAAGTCTGGGTCAATAGTAGCAGGAGAGAGAAAGAGAGAGAGAGGTGGTTGGATTCAGGATGTGCTATTAGATTGGATTGGCAGGAGTAAAAAGAGGAGAGGACACTTATGGATGACTCTTAGGTTTCTGAGTTGGATAACTTCAGGGATGTCGGTGGTGTTCTCGTAAAAGGGGAAGGACTGGATATGGAACAGTTTGCAGAAGAGAAAGCAAGAGATTTTTCTTAAATTTGTTAAGTCGACAGTTGGATATGTAAGTCTGGAATTTAGAGTGGAAGTCGAGGCCAGATACGACATTTTCAGATCCTTGGGATAAAGGTTGCAGTTAAAGCCATTGACTTGGAGAGAGAAGAGGTGAGGTCTTGAGTCTTTATAATTTGATAGGTGGAGTAAGAAATAGAAAAAGAGTTGATTAAGAAAGGAGAGGAGAAGTCACTCTGAACTAGAAACAAATTACAAGAGTGCAGCATCGGAGAAGGACCGCGGATGGCTGGCATCCTGAGGAGATGGTTTTAACTTAAATAATGAATACAAACATGTGCGTTTTTTGTCTCTGATGATGCAGGTGTACAGTATATTTCCGTGCATGGTGGGGGGCTGAGCTGATTTCACTCCCCAAGGTGACCAGTTACCCCTGTGAGCAGTGCTGGCTATTAGTGAGATGTGATTCAGGGACACATGGGACCCCAACACTCTCATTTCACTCCCACAGTATACAATCAGGATGGTTGAAATCTGCTCGTTGTACGGCAGTGGTCTCACAGGGGCAATTTTGTCCCCTGGGGATATGTGACAGTGTCTGGAGACATTTTTGTTTGTTACAATTGGATTGTGATGGGGACGGGGGTTGCTCCTGGCACCTACTGGGTGGAAGCAAGGGCCACTGCTAAACACGCAGCAGAGCACAAGACCAAAAACTGTCCAGCCCCAAGTATCAACGGGGCCGAGGCTGAGAAATCCTGTTGTAGCGAGTGCAGAGTGAAGTTACTTGTCTAGATTTCATCGTTCCTTCCTGAAGTTCCTCTTTGGGGGAGGAGAAAAACCTGCCAAGCCAAAGGGTCAGCCATCATTATTTCCCAGGAGCATCTACCCCCAGACACGGGGACTTGATTGAAATGGAAATTATTTTTTGGTAGGTGTTTCACACATTGCATCTCCAGGCCGTCAGAAATGTGACTTGTGGAATCATTTCTGTGGCTCGGATGTGCAGGGGTTTTGTTAGTGGTGTGTGTGTGTGTATTTCCCTCTGGAAACATTTCTGACAGAGAGATGCAATCTTTGATTTCAGAGGAAATGATAAAGATAAAGGCATCAATGTCACATTTTGTTTGAATTATTCAGGATTCCTACACCTGATCCTGTGTCACTCTCAAAAATGGCATTTATCTTTTATTCTCTTGGGAATCGATGGACTTCTTCCTCTACTTAGGTAAAACAAAAAGGGCTTGGTGCCTGAAGAAAAATAAAGTGATCAAACTAATCTTGGTCTCCTGCACGGATTCAAAGACAGCGTGGCATCTCTCTATTGCCCGAGAGTTTTTCATATTGGGAACTGTGTCTGTGGGTGGGAGGTGAAAGGCAATGAGAGAATTATGTAGAACTCAGAAGTTTAGATCTTTAAGGAACTTTACAGATCATCTCATCTGACCTCTTTACAGCCAGATACCTTAAGCTTTAAGAGAATCACAGCCAGCCTTGTATGCTTCTTCCCCAACTTTGCAAGAATTCAAAAGATGGCCTGAAAACCTTGAACAATGATGCAAAACCAGTCTGGACTTCCCAGGTCTGGAGGGGATCTGCTAATTGGTATTTGCTATGGAGGGAAGAGGGGGAACAGAGTGCTAATTAAGAAAGACTCCCAGTGCACAGGGCGCCTGGGTGGCTCAGTGGGTTAAGCGTTCAGCTTCAACTCAGGTCATGATCTCACGGTCCATGGGTTCGAGCCCCGCATCAGGCTCTAGGCTGACAGCTCAGAGCCTGGAGCCTGCTTCAGATTCTGTGTCTCCCTCTCTGCTCCTCCCCCACTCATGCTCTGTCTCTCTCTGTCTCTCAAAAATAAGTAAACCTTAAAGGCTCTAGTGATGAGTATAAAAGACCATGTGAGCAGGTGGGCACCCTGGGGACTTTGGTTCATCAGTGAGTGGAGACTTAATCCTTTAAGATTGCCTGCACCTAGTAGGCACTTGGTAAATGTCTGTTAAATGCATGACTCAAGGTAGTTGATGCAAAGGGGAATTGGAGTGATTTGTGTGGGTGGGGAAGGATTGCATGCTCCCTGGGGAAGAACTTACCTTTCCTCTTCTTTGCCTAATAAAATAACTCAGAGAAATAGATGGTTAAGAGGGATAGCAATAGTATCTGTAGATATTATAGATAATAGATAATAATATATTTAAATATTAAAATGTTAAAATAAATATTACATATAAAACATTATTAATATGTGTAGATATTACTATTGAAATAGAAAATATTCATCAATAGATAATACAAGTATTTAGCTTCATGAAACAGAATACCTAAGAAGTAGTGTCTTACACAAGGAAAAGGTGTGTTTTCCTCATGTAATGAAGAGTTTGGAGATATTTAGGAAGTCCAGAGATGGTCCAGAGATGCTCCTGGGGACCTGAGCTCCTTCTGTCTTTGTTCTCCACCAGTGATTCTTGGCACATATCTTGGCCCATATCCAAATGGGCCCAAGATGGGTGTCTCAGGTCCATGTGTTGTGTCTGCTTCCATCAGGGAAGGGCACGAGTTGTTGAGTCTCTTCCAGTTGTACCAGAACAATGGTTTTTCCAGAAGACTTCTACTTATATCTTATTGGCCAGCACTAGGTCACATGCTCATTCCTAGCTGCAAGGGAGTCTGGAAGGGATGTTTGTAAGCCACCCTGGACAAAATATGAGTTTTGTTAGTTAGGATGTTTGTTTGGCACACATCCGTAATCCCACAGTTGAAGGGAGCAAGGCCCCCACTAGGCAACGGACTTTCTTGGTCCATTCCAGTGAATTCAAGTCATGTGGAAGCCTCATTCCAGGCTATGACTTGGCTTCAATTCAGGATGCAGAGTGGCATGGAGATTCGGTGAAACAACATCTGTTTGTCCCCACCTGGGAACTGGCCTTTGGTCTCTGCAAAAGGTCACATGGTGGGGACCATAAAGTCCTCAGGAGTCGGGGAGAGCTCAGTGCCGGGTGAGACAACATCAATGCGTATAGGGGCTGGCAGCCTTGTGTCACAGTGAACACGGTACTTACCGCAGACATCACGTTTGGCCAAAGGGGAACAAACCCGGGCATCATGCAGAGCCCATCGGTGCAATTCCCGCCATGACTGAATTGTTCTCAGTTCTGGAATGCAGCTGACCAAGTGAGGGAAACGGTATGTGCACACCAAGCACTCTGTCAATGGTAAATGTGGTTATTCTCATCTGATGGGTAATGCTGCCCCAAAGAGAATTCTGATGCTGTGTAAGTTGGAATTACATTAGAGTAACTAAGGATATAAAATCTGCATGGTTAGGTTGGCTAACATATAATATTGTATGCACGTGGAGAGCACGGAAGGAAGGAACTAAGGACTTAGGAATCTTTTTTCTAAGTGAGAAGGGGGACCCCTGGAGCAAGGTAAGGAGGATGTTGAGTTAGGGGCATGATGTGATCAGATCCATGTTCCGGAAAGATCTCCCAGTCTTACTGAGAGCGGATGGTAGGAGTGAGGGTGAAAGTAGGGAGACCGAGGCTCTGTCCGGTAGTGCGGGTGATACATGATGGGGGCTTGGAGCACAACGGGTGTGGTGGAAACTTATTGGGGTACATATTTTGAGGTAGGACCCACAAGACTAACTGATGTATTTCCTGTGGGACTCCAGAGAAAGGGAGGAGGCAACGACTACTTTCGAGCAGCTGGCCCAGTGCAGGTGCCATTAACGAAGGGCATGGTTGGGGGTACTTCCAGAGGAGTCACTTTGGGGTAGGTGATGGGATCAGTAGCTTTCAGCCACGTTAAGTTTCAGATGCCTAAATTCCTGGTCAAAACAATACATAAATACATTTCAGATGCCTGTTAGACACCCAAGTGGAGACTTAACTAGGTAGCTGGAAATTGGAGTCTGAAGTTCAGGACAGAAGGTAGAACAGGAGAATTACATTGTGAAGTCCTCATCGTATTGACGGGATTCCAAGCCACAGGTGCTGGAAGAGGGAATTGAGAGATGAAATGCAAATAGAGGTGAGAAAAGATCGGAGGACAGTCTCCTGGAATGGCAACAAGGGGTGGGGGGGGGGGAGGGGGGAAAACAGGTGTGGTCTCTAGGAGTCAAACGAGGGAAAGCCCAACAAAAGGAGTCTGCTCAACTGTGTCAGGTGACCCAGAAAGTTTGATAGCAGTGCAAGCTGAGGTGATGGTCGTGTCGGCATCACGGGGTCCCTGGGGACGGTCGCAAGGGCAAGTTCCATTGGTGGGCGGTGGGGGTGTGTGTGTGGGGTACCGGCCTGATGGAAGACTAGAATTCTGGTGAGTTCTCCAAGGTTCTCTGGAAAGCTTCAGGGCAAGATTTGTCTGCTGTGTGAAGGAGTTTGAGCTCCATCGTGAGGCAATCGCGTTGGGGCAAGAACAGTGACACAGCCAGGCTTGCACTATACTCACGTCACCCTGGCCTGGTACGGTCGAGGGGAGGTCAGCTGTGGGATGCTGGTGGCCAGCACCAGGCTACTGGCAGCAGAGATGAGAGAATGAGTCGATTTCAAGGGAATTCAGGGCACGGCACCCATAGGACATGAGGGTGGGTTGGAGGGGGGAGATGGGAGAGGAGGAGGTAGGTTCAAATCCTGGCTCTGCCACTTGGCAGCTCTGTGGCCTTGGCCAGTCTCTCCGTGTCTCTGCACCTCAGTTTGCTCATCTGCAAAATGAAGCTAATAATGGAACCTATATCGTAAGGCTGTTCAGGGATTAAATGAGATACTGCATGTGAAACATTTAGCACAGGACCTGGCATGTGGCAGCTCTTAGGAAGCAGAAGCAGAAGTTTTGAACTTGGTGGACGTGCTTCAGCTCTTGCCTAGCATCCTTTCCCTGGGGACTGCTACCTCCTTTGCCAGCAGAAAGAGCCACCTTATCCCCTCAGAAGAAGGCACCGTTAACCATTTGTAAGAATCCCCAGCTCGTGCTTTCTCTCATTTTTGTTGGAAAAGTGACATGATTCAGGAGTAATACTAGGTGTCATATAAGATACATGTCATTATTTCATGTTATTAGCGAGACTCAAGTATCAAGAATCGCTTGCTGAAAGGATTCACCCAGAAAGAGGTGGGTATGATTGGCCGTCCTGTGATCGACGCCCAGTGACAGTCGGGTTTAATTTTACAAGCAGGTTGATTTGCATATATCATCCCTTCAATTTGCCCACACAAGTCGGGCACTTAGGGACACAATTACCCAATTAGTGGGTATCAGTTCCTAATTGTGGGGGCAAACCTGATAATGGAGCCCTCAAATGGCGAAGCGCTCACAATTTGCTTCCTTTTAGGAAAGGTGGCACTTTCTAGTTGTATGGTAGAGTTAAGAGCATCTGACAGCTAAGGATTCTTTTTCTAATTGGATGATAGTGTCATTTCAGCCCAGGCTGAGCGTCTGGTTAAGAAACTGAGGAAGCCATTCGATCTAGAATTTGCACACGGAGATGGCTGATTCATATTGGAATTCCTTGTTTCTGGGGTGCATCGCTGGACCACCCCTGGAATTTTGTCGAGAGATGCTAAGGCGTCTTCCTACTTGGGGAATCACCTTTGTCCTGGTGAGGTGATAACACCTTCCTTTGGCTTGTGCTTCTCCATTGACTGGGATGCTCTTTATCCATCTGGCGTGCCCTTGTATATCCATCCACTGTGTCTTGCATTCAGATAGACCCAGAATGGTTTCTGTGTCTGTCTGGCATAAAGGAAGCGGGACCAGGATGCAATATAAGACTTGGAAGTTTGAATCTGGCCCCAGGTCCCAGTTTGGTGGGGAAGCTGCTGGATGTTTGCGTGGAGTTGCTGGATGAATGCACCAATCTTCCTCCCTCCCTCCCTCCCTCCCTCCCTCCCTCCCTCCCTCCCTCCCTCCCTTCCTTCCTTCCTTCCTTCCTTCCTTCCTTCCTTTTTGTTTATAAGAATAAACCCAATAAAATCGAGCCTAAGACTTAACAGATATTGCACAAAGGAAGATATATGAATGGCCATCAAGCATGGGAAAAAAATCTGACCATCATTAACCGCCAGGTAAATGCAAATAAAAATCACGCGGAGATATTGCCAGACCCTCTAGAATGATGAACAATCCCATATGTTGGTGAGAACGTGAGGCTGCTGGAATTCTTTGACACCTGTTGGTGTGAGTGTGGTAAGGTACATGCACTTAAGGAGACGGTTTCATAGTGTTTTATTTTTTTTTAATTTTTTTTTTTCAACATTTTTTATTTATTTTTTTTGGGACAGAGAGAGACAGAGCATGAACGGGGGAGGGGCAGAGAGAGAGGGAGACACAGAATCGGAAACAGGCTCCAGGCTCCGAGCCATCAGCCCAGAGCCTGACGCGGGGCTCGAACTCACGGACCGCGAGATCGTGACCTGGCTGAAGTCGGACGCTTACCCGACTGCGCCACCCAGGCGCCCCTCATAGTGTTTTAAAAAGTTAAGCATGGGCGCCTGGGTGGCGCAGTCGGGTAAGGGTCCGACTTCAGCCAGGTCACCATCTCGCGGTCCGTGAGTTCGAGTCCCGCGTCAGGCTCTGGGCTGATGGCTCGGAGCCTGGAGCCTGTTTCCGATTCTGTGTCTCCCTCTCTCTCTGCCCCTCCCCCGTTCATGCTCTGTCTCTCTCTGTCCCAAAAATAAATAAAAAATGTTGAAAAAAAAAAAAGTTAAGCATACCCCTAGCTTATAACCTGGCAATTCCATCTCTAGATTTTACTCAAGAGAAATTAAAACGTAGGTTTGCAAACAGGTACGTACAAGAAGGTTCATGGAAGGGAACATAGTGGAAAGTTTGTGAGTCCAAGGGAGTTTTATGGGGGTGATGGCATCTTACTAGAGGCGTGCCTTGCATGGGTGCGTGCATTTGTTGAAACAGATTAAAATGTTGAGGTCTTTGCATTTTATTGTATGAAGATTTTGCCTCAGGAAAAACAAATAGGTACCAAAGGGAGTTTTATTGAGCCTATAAAAATAATCCATATGAATTATTTAAACACTTTTGAGAGATGAGATTACAAAATATTTCTATGCAGGGACACCTGGGGGGGCTCAGTCGGTTGAGCATTCAACTCTTGGTGGTGGCTCTGGTCGTGATCCCAGGATTGTGGGATGGAACCCCCCCCTCCCCCAATCAGGACCTGTGCTGAGCATGGAGCCTGCTTAAGATTCTCTCTCTTTTCCCCTCTGCCCCCCTTCCTCTCTAAAATAAAGTAAAAATTATTTCTATGCTTAATCATACACAGGAAGGTCTTAACATAGATTTGAGCTCAAATTTGAGTTCCACTTCTTGTAAGCTATATGACCTTAGGTATTGTATTTAAGTTCTCCGAATCTCAGTTTCTTTGCGTCTAAGAGGAAGATAGTAATACGTACCTTACAGCGTTAGAAGGAGGGATTAAATGAGAAAACGTAAAGTGCCTAGAATATGGGAAGTATTCAATAATGTGATCTATCTATTAGTATTTATTGAATACTAAATATTTTTCAGGCACTGGTTATAAAATGGAGAGACATTCTGCCTTCATTTAGAGTCAAGTTGGGAAGACCGAAATCAATCACATAGTCATATAAATAAAAATAAAATTATTTTTCGTGCTACATGCTAACTAGGAAAACCTCGTGCTGTGGAAGTGTATCGTGATGGGACCCGACTTTATCTGGGTAGTCAGGGAAGGGTCCCCAGAGGAAGTGATGTTGCCTTGTGATCCAGAGGGTAATTAGGATAAGAATATGGGTGAAGGGTCACGTGCGAAGCTGGGATTTTGACGGCAATAAGAAAGATGGTGGAAGACAAAGAGGACATGGTCAGCTATATGCGGAATTTATTAGAGGTGATGGAGCCAGCGTCTTGAGGACAGGAGAGTGTGATTTGAAAAGAGTGAAAAACATACAGCTTTGTCCTGAATGACCATGGCCAAACCAGGATCATTATCATGTCTTCTAGTGTTGTCCTCTTTTCTACCAAAGCGTTTTGCTTTTTGTACTCATCAAGGTAATATTAACTGTTGCAACTGATACTTCCTGGAATCCCAGCGGCTCCACTCACGAGAAATTTATTTCTTGCTCGTGAAAAGGCCTTTGTAAATGGACAGCATCCCCTGAAGTCACTCAGGGACCCAGGCTCTTTCCATTTTATAGCTCTGCTGTCTCCTCAGGCTTCCGAGTCCTTTCTGATCTATTGCTGATGGGGATGATGGTGGAGAAGGCGCACCTGCTTCTTACTTCATATTGGAGGCGGTGCCTGTCACTTCTGCTCGCACTCCATTGGCGAGAACCAGTCACATGACCTCACTTAGATGCAAAGCATGCTGGGATGTGTAGTCTTTGGATGGGCAGCCACTTCCCAGCGAGAAGTCTGCCCTCTGCAGGGAAGAGCCAGTCTTTGGTGGTCAGCGAGCCGTCTATTTCACAGTTCACATCTCTCGGGGAGGAGCACCCTCTCTGCCCCATTTCCCATCCCGTTGGAGCTCCCTTCAGTGTGCTTGTTCCAGAGGCTCATATGCCCAGAAGACATTTCTCCAACTGAAACTGAAGTGCTGAGTTCTCCAGCCAGACAGGCTCGCCATGGAAACCTTGAGGTTCATAAATCACAATGCAGATGCAGTTCATCATCTGAAAAATGAGGAGGAAGGGCTGTCAGAGCCTAGCTTATAAAACAGATGTTCTTTTTGTGGAGGAAAGCAATGGAAGCAATACCATAAAAATTGAAAACCCAGGAATCTGGTCATCCTATCTTAAATAAAAAAGTAATTCACTTTCTACCTCTTAGACCAGCCCTCTAGTAAAAAAAAACAAAAACAAAAACAAAAACAAAAACAAAAAAACAAAACCGGAAAAAAAAGTAATTTTTTCTTCTGTTTAATTATGTGCCATTTTAAGCTGCAGAGGTAGCTGCTCTTGCGTTCGCAAACACAGAAAGTGCGGGCCTTCATTTTTCCCAGCGCATGACAAACGCAATGATACCCCACTAACGACCGCAGATATGATACGCTCCGTGATACACGCTGCTCTGCCAACCTTGTCATTAAATCCCGCTCCGGATAAATAAGCCTCATTTCAGCTGTAGCCATTCATTCTTGTTAGGGCACCAGTGGGATGGCATGAAGTATTAAATGACAAGGGTTAATTCTGTTCTCAGCAAAGAGCTCCTGTCCAATTTCCCATGAGATTGCCCAATAGGTCAGCATGTCAGGCTCGAAGTAATAGCCTGTGCTGACCTTCCCAGGAAGGTTTTGTGCCATGGCCGTGTTGATGATTCTGAATCCTGCAACAGGAAGACAGAGCTGATCCCTCCTGGAGACAGGAACGGGGCGGCACGGTGGCTCTCAGGCTGTGCAGAAATGGCTTTGAGAATTTGTCTCTAGTGATGGGTGCTTCATCATTTTCTGCTGGCTCCCTTGTGACTGATGGGGATGTCCGGGGTCTCTGTACTTTGGACACGGGTCTCTCACGCTGGCTTCTTCCTGTTTTCCATCCAGAGATTGTTTGTGTAAAGTGAAAGGGTTGTTGCGTAAAATTACACTGATGCTTTATTAATATGTTAAATGATCATCTTCAAACTCTCTCCACTTATTACAATACATTATGCAATGCATTAGTAATGAATGGAAGCACTTTACTTAAAGATCTGCCTATAAATCAGTTGAACATGGGGAAAAAGAGTCATTGTTTATTTATGAGATCTGGGAAAGAAATTACAGAGAGCGAAACTTACATATCCTCCTATTCTAAAAACATTATGAAACATTGATTATATGTTTGCCGTTAAGTTTATGCACCTGTTGCCTTTATGTTCCTGATATATTATTAATCTTTCTTAAGACTTAAACCTCGGAAATCTGCTTTCAATAGGACTTGGAGAGCTTCAGAGCTAGGCATTAAAGTTTGGGCAGAAATGAGGTGCGTTTTCTCCCACCGTGCTGAAGGTACATAGGAGGAGTCTTCAAAATGTGCTGCCCTGGTTGGGAGTGTTTTATCGCTGCCCAGGGGCTGCTAAAGGTCTGCTCCTCAGTAAGTGCAAATTAATACTCATTTATTGGATGTCTAGTCTTAGAACTGATAATGGGATCAAAGTGCTAATAGGGCATTGAAAATAAAAGGTATGACAGCCAGGGGCACCTGGGTGGCTCAGCCACTTAGGCAGCAGACTCTTTGATATCGGCTCAGGTCGTGATCTCATGGTTCATGAGTTCGAGCCCCGTGTCAGGGTCTGCGCTGACAGCGTGGAGCCTGCTTGGGGTGTGTTCTCGTTCTCTCTCTCTCTCTCTCTCTCTCTCTCTCTCTCTCTTTCTCTCTGCCCCTCCCCTGCTTGCATGTGTGCTCTCTCTCTCAAAATAACTCTCTTAGAAAAAATAGTATTACAGGCATGCATTCTTGGAGCTCTCATGCCTACACCATAACGCTCCCTCTTCACAAGATTCCTGGAGTGAAATGCTCACTTAAAATTATAGCAAACAGGGAACGAGTCACCATTCATGGTTTGGTTCAGATCCTAGTGAAAGCTATTATTGTAAAATTTGTTGGTAAAGGGGGTCGATAGATGTGCCCTTGATAAGAATCTATTGGGACCTCTTAACTTTGAGACCCCCAAATATCAGTACAGCAATCAGAGGAAGCTGTGAGAGCATGTTCTAGGATGTGTACAAAGGTAAAAGTAAAGGGCTCAAGATGACTGGACTTGCTTCTCTGTTGGATCTGGCTGCGTGGATGGACCCGGCAGGGGAAGAAGGACCTTGTCCACAGTCATTGTCCTGGAACATGGAGTGTTCTGAGGTGAGTAGTCCCTTCTCTTGAGGATGATGGACAGGGGATTCAATAAGATCTATTTGGAACTGTTATTCTTGCTGTACATACTCTGCTGAGTTTTGTACTAAGATGATGGGCATACAGAGGTAAATAGTAATGAATCACCAATTTGTTTTTACGTGGATTTATTTATTTTGAGAGAGAGGAAGAATGAGCAGGGGAGGGGCAGAGAGAGAGAGAGAGAGAGGGGGGACAGAGGATCTGAAACCGGCTCTGTGCTGACTGTAGAGAGCCCGATGCAGGGTTCAAACTCATGAACCATGAGATCATGACCTGAGCTGAAGTCAGATGCTTAACTGACTGAGCTTCCTAGGTGCCCCTAGTCACCATTGGTTAAATGCTCACGGTCATGTAGCAGAGGTGAACCTGTAAACAGTAAGTTACAAGGCTTTATGACAAAATAATAATAAGGAAAAGAATAAGAATACCCATAACCTATGAAGTACTCGTGCATTAGTACTATGCTAAGTACTTTATAAGTGTATACATGTCATGGAGGTACACAGAGAAGGGAGTGATTGGCTTTGGCAGGACGGGACTTCTGGAGCAGGTGACACACTGCAGTGTAAGGAAAGGAGGTAAGGGACATTCCAGACAAGCGAAACAGTGTGCGTGTGGAATGACACAGGCCTGAAACATCCATTGCCCAGGGGAGATCTCTAAGCATCTTGGAATGTCCAAAACGTACTGGGAGGACAGAGCGGGCGCAAAGTGAATTTGCAAACACATGTGCAGTGACATTGTACTTTTTATGCAAGGACAAGAACCTTGGAGAGAAAGGATTGAGCGAGGTCTCTGTAGAGATCATTCTGGCTCCCGTCGGGGAGATGGCCAGAGGAAACGAGACAAGACGTGGGAGCCAGACAGGAGTAAGCGCGGGTCTGGATGAAGTGGATGTGATCATTTAGGGTGGAGAATGCCTTGAAAAATAGGGGAGTAGAACTGGTGACAGGGGGGCTAATTGGATGTGAGGACTGAGGGAGAGCAAGGAAGTGATGATGACGTCATGTTTTATGTGTTCGGTGGTGGTCTTAGCGCGAAAAAGGCTGGAGTCAGAAGCAAGCTGCAGGCGGGCTGCCAATTCTATCAGAGCTCTTTGGTTGGGATCACAAAGAACTGTTCTTCTGATTTTTTTTTTATTGTGATAAAATACACATGAAGTTTATTATCCTAACCATTTTAAGTCTACAGTGAAGAATACAGTGTACAAGGGTACTAAGTGGTAGTAAGTACATTCATTTTATTGCACAACAGTCAGTACCATCCATTCCTAGAACTCTCTTCACCTTGTTAAATCTGAGAGTCCAATGGGGCTCTCAGTTAATGTTGGATTTTGGTTTCTGGTCATGATCTCACATGCTGTGCGTTCGAGTCACACGACAGGCTCCATGTTGATGGTGCAGAGCCTCCTTGAGATAACTCTCTCACCCTCTCTCTCCCTCAAAATAATAAACTTTAAAATTTTAAAAATTTATTTATTTTTGAGAGAGAGAGAGAGAGAGAGCATAAGCAGGGGAAGGGTAGAGAGAGGGAGACACAGAATCTGAAGCGGGCTTTAGGCTCCGAGCTGTCGGCACAGAGCTCGACGCAGGGCTTGAACCCGTGGGCCACGAGATCGTGACCTGAGCGGAAGTCGGTCGGACACTCACCAACTGAGCCACCCAGGAGCCCCTAAGTAAAGAAACTTAAAAAAAAAAAAAAAAACTAAAAAGAAAACTGAGAGTCTGCCCCCATTACACATTAACCCCCCAGTCTCCCACCCTCTTGTCCCGGGCAACCACTGGTCTACTTCCTGTCTCTTCGAATTGGACTACTCCAAGTACCTCATCTAAGTGGAATCACATGGTGTTGGTCTTTTGGTGACTGGCTTATTTCACGGAGTATAAGGTCCTCATTGTGTCATCCATATTGTAGCAGGTGACAGAATTCCTTTCCCTTTTAAGACTGAACAATAATTCATTGCAGGTACGTGCCACACATAGCCCACTCATTCATTCGTCGGTGGTCCCTTGGGTTGCTTCCACGGTTTGGCTCTTGTGACTAATGCTGCTGGGAACATGGCTGCACACACATCTCTTTGAGATCCTGCTTTCAGTTCTTTTGGGTGTATACACAGAAGGGAGATTGCTGGGTCATCTGATAACTCTGTCTTTAATTTCTGGGGAACTGCCATACTGTTTTCCACAGTACTACCAACAGGGCACAAAGGGTTTCAATTTCTCTACATCTTTGTCTACACTTGCTGTTTTCTTTCTCTCTCTCTTTCTCTGTTTCACTTTCTTTCTCTCCCTTTCTGTCTTTTTTTTTTAATGTTTATTTATTTTTGGGACAGACACAGAGTATGAATGGGGGAGGGTCAGGGAGAGAGGGAGACACAGAATCGGAAGCAGGCTCCGAGCCGTCAGCACGGAGCGCGACGCGGGGCTCGAACCCATGAACCGTGAGATCATGACCTGAGTTGAAGTCGGACGCTTAACCGACTGAGCCACCCAGGTGCCCCATTCATTTTTATTCTTCTTAAGTTAAACAATTAACATTCCTAGTGGTGAGGCTTCAGAAAGGGAGGTGGGCAGAGGTCATTGCTGTGGTTGTAAGACCTGACCACTTGCCCAGAGATCTTACATTCTGCAGTGGCCCCTACTCTCCTCATGCGATGGTGACCTGGTTCAGGTTGCTATAACAAAACCACCATAAACTGGGTGGCTTAGACAACGAAGGTTTACTTCTCACAGTTAGGAGGCAGGAAGTCCAAGATCAAGGTGCCAAGTGATGCAGCCTCTGGTGAGGGCCCACTCGTGACTCCTGGACAAATGTCTCACTGCGTCCTCTAATGGCATAGAGTTCTAGGCCCCTTACAAGGCCCCAACCCCATAGGGCCTCCACCCCCAGGACCTCCTCTAAACCTGATTACTTCCCCAGGGCCTCACCTCCCAATGCCATCACCTTGGGGATTAGTTTTCAATATATACATCTGGGGAGGACAGACGGATTCAGCCCACAGAGGATGGCTTCCTTGCCCTGTGCTTTGTCTTGTCTTTCACTGAGCTGTCACCTGAGAACAAGTGACAATTTTGATCTTGTATGCAAGGAACACACTGGACATTTTGAGCACGTTTTTACTTCCCCTCTTAGGTGGGAACTTTCATATAGGATAGTTGCTAGTCAGTTGCAAGATAGAGAGATTAGGTTGCAGCCACAGAGGCCACGGTAAGAGCCAAATCACCCTAGCTCAGGTGGCTAGAAACGCTTGGAAAAAGAGAAAAATCAGCATTGTGTTAACCTGGGTGCTCCGAGTGATTATCCTGGTGAAACATTTGTGAGGCATGTAATGAAATGAGTATTGCAGATACTGTCTAATTCCCCAGGAAGAAGAGAGGGGAAATATTTCGAGCACAGAGGTTTTCATTTATTTCCATGTGAAGGGAGAGGATATAAGTTCATTTTGTGATTTTTTTTTTTTTCCCTTGACCTCATATGGGGCAGTGCTCAGAATACACATCAGGAAATCTTAACAATTCCTATTCTTTATGTAATTCCATGGGAAGATATTACAGTGATCTGCCGTAAATGCTCTGAAAATTGAGTGATGAACTACAAAGGTGCTGTAAGCACGGTCTTCCTTTGGATGTCCAGTGGGTTCTGAGAAGCTTAGCTTTTGAAATTGGCACAATAAGTCTGTGAGACGGCTCCTTTTAGTTGTGTCCTCTGACAATAACACTATAATACTAACTCACCCCAGGAGTTAAGATTATCTTTTATTTTTGGTGGTGAATAGAGAAGGTCACGTTTTGCTTTCCAGTAGGCTTTCCATCTACCTCTATGTGATAGAAACCCCTTTGATTCCTCCAGTAACATGGGGGATTTTAATCTTTCCAAACTTATTTGGGCTTTGGAGTCAGGCAAACCGTGTTCATATTCTCGGTTCCACCATTTATTGGCCATGTAAACTTTGTCAGAAAACTTATCTGAGCCCTAGTTTTCCTACCTATAAAATGGGGACAATATCTATCTCATACGGATGGCATAGATTAATATAAACGGATTGGTGCCGTAGATGGCACATAGTACATACTCAGTAAATGTTGGCTATGAATTTGACTCTGACGCTAGGTTCTTTAAAAGGGGAAACAGACATACTTGTTGGATGTAGAGGTTAAAGAAGACATGATCGAAGAAGGATGCACCGGCACCTACCTTCCATCCTTACCTCAGTCTATGGCCTAATAAAAAGTATCCCCCCCAGGCTCCTCCTAACAGAATCCATTCTTTCCTGCCCATGTCCCCCAAGGTCATTACTGAAGAGCTAGGGATTATTTTGTACAAATTAATCCCTCCTAAGACCACTTATTATAAGTTCAATGTCTAATTTTTTTTGTCTCAATTGCTTTTTCTTGTTTAGTGACAAAAGTCATTAGCATCTGGAACTAAAGGTGTACTGACAGAGGTCAGTATAGCATTGCTACTTTCCTTTGACTTTTATTGACATAGGGCTTGTAATTCATCATAAGACTTGACTTTTCCTCCTCTGTCTCCATCCTCCTTGGTATAATACTTACAACAGAACTTTAAGAGATTCCTTCTTTTTTCAAAACAAAAATGTTTATTTGAGAGAGAGTGAGTTCAGGGGTGTGCAGAGAGAGAGGGATGCAGAAAATCTGAAGCAGGCTCTGTGCTGACAGCAGAGAGCCCCATGCTGGCCTTGAACTCATGAACCATGAGATCATGACCTGAGCCAAAGTTGAATGCTTAACCAACTGAGCCACCCCGGAGCCCCAAGAGATTCCTTCTTTAGCAGATGTTCACACAAAGTCAGAAGACTGTTTTGGAGCCGCTTGACTTGTCCTTTGAAAGGCTCTGCTCCTTTCTTTCCAACTATAATGGCTGAATTAGTGGGTGGGTGGGTGGGGGTCTGGGATAGGAGGTGGACCTTTTAAATTTGGCTTTAGCTCTGTATTAAACTATCATGACTTAACTACATAATTAACATCTGAAATCATGACCATCAATCCGGCAAATATTTATTGAGAACTAGCATGTGTAAGGCTCAATGGAAGACACAACTGAGGCCAGACAGGTGTGTGATAAAGAGCCCCCTGACCTCAAGAATATTAAAATGTCTTGGGAGGACAGGTGTGGCTGAGAAAGAAGCCCACAACTGGAGATGAGGGTCATGAAACCCCAAGCACAGTTGGGTACTCTTTGACTCTGGAATGTAGGGGAATTCTGAGAAAGTCTATCACCTTGCGTAGTGTTTTCACTGGAGGTATGTTCACTTTTGTGTAGAGCTCCAGACTTTCTACCCAGCACATTATCAAGGTAAGATTTACATAAAATAAAAAAAGCACCAATCTTAAATGTGCCACTTGTTAATTTTTAAATTTGTATGTACCTAAGTCCCATATAGATAAAATCTTTATCTTCAGATCAAGATGCCGCATGCTTCCCCCGCTCCAGAAAGTTCCTTCGTGCCCCTTTTCTGTCCGTTCCCCTCTCCGGTGGTAGTCGGTATTCTGACTTCAATCACCACAGATTAGTTTACACTATTCTCGAACGTTTTACAAAGTGAATGCTACAGTGTCACCCCTATTTTTTTTTTTTTTTCCACTCAGCATCATGGTAGTGAAATCCATCCATCTGGTTGTCTGTGTCACTAGTTTTCTGTTGTTACTGAGTAGCATTTCATTCATTTAGCTATTTACCTTTTGGCGGACTTTTAAATTGTTGGTAGTTTTCATCTGTTATGAATTAAGTGGCTAGAACATTGGTGTACAAGTGTTGGTGCAGACATAAGCATTCGCTTCTCTTGAATCGAGTCCCTTGAATGGCTGGGCCATAGGATATGTGTGAGCATAGCTGGGGCCTATAGGCAAACTCTTTGGTAAAGCAGTGCATCTATTTTATATTGCCACCAATGATAGGTGAGGGTCTCCTCTGCTCTTTGTCAGGCATTTTGATGTTCTCTGAGGGCAGAGAGACCCTGGTTTAGATTCAAGGTCTGGCCCTTGGTAGCTTCGTGATCCTGAGACAGTTACTTATTTCTGTCTATAGGCTGGGAATAGTAACCACCTTTTACACTGTTTGTAACAAGTGTTATTTGTAAAGATTGGAAACTATGTATATTCAACTTTTATAGTAAATACTCCAATATATGGTAATAATAATAACAATTATTATCTACATAGTCCCATCTTGTCCAGTTGTTTTAAAGCCGTGTTTTCCAAGAGGTGACATAGGCTGGTACCCAACATTTATCTTAAGTATTACATAGACACAGTATTATGTAATCCTGGATCACAGAGTGAAAATTTATTTCTATTCCAATCTTCTTTAATCCCAATTATATCAAATGAAGAGTTGCAGTTCTGTGTTAGACTGATTTAACACCTCTCCACCACTTGGTAACCTTCCTTTTCAACAATGACAGACCAGGATACAAGCTCTGAGTCTTAAACAGGGAGTAGTATCTAGAAAGAATTCCATGCTGTTGTGGTCCTTCTCCTTTTTAAATTTTTATTGTTTTTTAAAAAGTTTTTTCATGTTTATTTTTGAGAGAGACAGAGACATAGTGCACGCGGGGTAGAAACAGAGAGAGAGAGGGAGACACTGAATCCAAAGCAGGCTCCAGGCTCTGAGCTGTCCATACAGAGCCCGACGCAGAGCTCAAACCCACGATCTGTGAGATCAGGACCTGAGTTGCCGTGGGACCCTTGACTGACTGAGCCCACCCAGGAACCCCATTACTGTTTTTATAATTGATGGCAAGTGATACATTCAATGTTTTAAAATTTTTTTTAATGTTTATTTATTTTTGAGAGAGAGGCAGAGTGTGAGTGGGGGAGGGGCAGAGAGAGTGAGGTAGAATCCAAAGCAGGCTCCAGGCTCTGAGCTGTCAGCACAGAGCCCGATGTGGGGCTTGAACCCACAGACCACGAGATCATGACCCATGCCGAAGTCAGACGCTTGATTGACTGAGCCACCCAGGCGCCCCGGTATATTCAATATTTTAATAAGTTATTTAAATCTGAAAAGTGAGTTTTCTGAAAGAAAAGAATGTTACGAAAAGAATTTTGCAGTAGGAACCCAGCTAGGACAAAAATCATGAATATAGTTTCTGTATGACTTGAAATTTGGAAAATATCTGACAGATATTTTAAACCCTCACTTACAAATGACAAAACAAAGGCGTTCATAGTGTGTTAATCAAATGCTTACGTACTAAGATCTGATTCTGACATCTAAGGCCATGAAGCAAATCATAAGCTTAATTTTGAGATAGGATCAGCACCGGTCCTCTGCCTGCTGACCCATTCATTTCAAGGTGGAATCCTAAAGATAACTGGATGTCCTTCTCCCCACTAATTATATAGCTGATACATGCTTGTTGATGAAAAAAAGTGTGCATGTTAACACAAAGAGAAAAGAGTTCACCTCAAATCCCACCACCCTTGCTTACATTTTGCCATTTTTATTCTTCTGTCCATCATTTACTCATCCATCCATCCATCCATCGTATCACTAATTTACTCATTCATGTATTCACTGAGAAATCATCCATTTACTTGAGAAATACTGACGAGCCATCTAATATGCATGAGGCACTGTTTTACGTGCTGAGACTACAGAGGTGTGCCACACAGAAAAAGCATCCTTGCTCTCGAAATGCTTTCAATCTCCTTCTTTTTCTATGCATATATACATGGAAAAGTTGTTTTGTTTTTATTTTAAACGTTTATTTTTGAGAGCACGCACGTGCGCGAGAGAGTGGGAGTGGGGGAGGGGCAGGAAGACAGAGACAGAGACACAGAATCCATAGGAGGCTCCATGCCCGGAGCTGTCAGCACAGAGCCCAATACAGTAGCTCGAACCCACGAGCAGTGGGATCATGACCTGAGCCGAAGTCAGAGGCCTAACTGACCGAGCCACCCAGGCGCCCCAAGGTGGTGGTGGTTGTTGTTTTTTCTTAAATAATACTTCTATAATGCAACCTCACCGCATTACCTACTTCTTGAATTAGTATATCGGAAATATCTTTCTGGGTCACTGTGTGGATCATCATCATCCATTTGAATATCATTGGAGCACTTTACTTCAGTATAATTGCACTGAAGTGGAATTATTGACAAGGTTGCCACTGTTGGACTTTGGGTTATTTCTGACCTTTTCGGCGCACCACACTTTACCTGTCTGATGACCCTGGTGCCTCGTTCCAGTTCCACCATTGACAGTGTGTAAGGCTCTGGGCAGGCTGTTGTAACCTCTTTGAGCCTTTGTGTCCTCGTCTGTTAAATGGGATCATTGAAAAGACTCTATCTCCTACGTTTCTGCAAGAACCATCACTTGGTCTCTTGACGAGAATTTGGTAAGCATGCACTGGGTATTATTTGATTGTATTCGCGCTGCTGATGATGCCAATAATCGCACCTTCCTTGCCTGTTTATGACTTCTCCCTTAACGGCTCTACTGCATGGTTTGGGTGTGATTCAGGTCTGTATCACCAGCCCTGACTCCTCTGGGTGGGAAGTAGGAGCTCAGTAAATGTGATAATGGGTATGGGAAGAACGAATGATGGGACGAAAATTAAGTAAGAGGCATGTGATTATCAGCCAGGTCAACCGACCTGTATCCTGGGGCTGACTTCAGGCTCCCTGTGGCCGGGTGCCTGGTCAGCCCAACAACAAAGGAGCCAAGGTCGTGAGGTCACGTGCTTCTCTGTGCCAAGCTGATCCTCTCCTGGGGATCACTTGGGGCAAACCGCCCAGCACACGCTGACACAGGCATGTGAGTGTGCATGGACCCACATTCCTCATCCTCGGGGCTCCGTTCTCCCTAAGAACACAAGAGGTCTGGGTCACTGGAGGTGGAGTTTTGTGAACGACACTGGGGGTGGTCACTTCAGCCTTTGGGAGAAAGGGGAAAGGGGTGCCTGCGTCGACTTTCATATTACTCACCGCATTCACCGTGGAATGTTGGACACAGTGCTGCTAGGGCTGTAGGGTCCAGTAGAGTTGGGTTCAGGTTGTGGTTTTGGAAATTATTAGCTGTGCAACATGGGGAAAATAACTTCTCATGGTTTCTGTTTTCTTCTAAAACACAGATTCAAATGCCTCCTTGTTTGAGCTATTAAGGGAATTAAAGAGGGTAACGTGTGTGAACAGGGTGTTTTGTTTTTTTTTTTTACTTAAGTTTTTATTTATTTTGAGAGCAAGAGAGTGGGGGAGGGGCAGAGAGGGGCGAAGAGAGAGAGAAAATCCCAAGCGGTCTCTGCCCTGTTAGCGGGACCCCCGGTGCGGTGCTTGAACTCATGAAGTGTGAGATCACAACCTGAGCCGAAACCAAGAGTCGGTCGCTCAACTGACTCAGCCACCCAGGCGCCCCTGTGAACAGGTTTAATGAACGGTTCCTGTTGTTCGAGTGATCTGAAGTTGGGGCAGAAGTTCAAGGGTACTATACACAGGGTATTCATTGACCTTCTCTCCCCTGGGAATCAAGCATCACAGACTTTTCTTGATTAGATACTTCTCATGGACCCTGCCGTACAATATGCTCCCTCAAAGTTCCCATCGGAACTTGTAGGTGTTGTGTCCTGTCCCCTTGGCCTCTGTCTTCCTACTAAAGGGAGTTATGAATTAATCCTTGTGAATGTAATAGCCTGTCTGAGTCTGGAATCTGGTCTAGATATTTCTGCCTGAGCTCTGATAGGCACTTGGTACCCATATCTATCACGGTCCCTATTGCATTGTGCATGGAAGTCGGCCGAACCAGTCGGTAAGCTTCTTGAAGACAGGGACCACGCCTTGTCAAGCCCTGAATCTGCCACCCAACATCATATAGGTGCTCAGTAAACACTAGTGGAGTTGATGCCCTGGGGCTCCATTTATTTTCCTAGTGGAATGTAAGGTCCTGGGAGGCAGGACCTTGTCTGCTTGTTCAGTGTGGGGTCTCTGGTGCTTGGGGGGCTCTCAGAAGCTCCTGGTAGAACAAACAAATGAGGCAGGGAGGAAGAGAGAGCCAGTAACCAGACCCACACAAGAAGGTGCTAGCCCATGGCCAGATCTGTGAGCATCTTGTCTGATCAGCCTCTTGGCTGGCCCTGCTCCAGTGCCCCTGCCTTGATTGATCATCTTCTTTGTGATAAACAGGAAGGAAAATCATTACAGCACGAGCGCTTTGTCATTCCCCGTGCTCTGCCTGTGACAGATGTTCTCCACATACGAAGTCATCGGTGGAAATGACTGCTCTCCAGACCTAACCTAGAGCAAGTTCATCATCACGTAGCTCGCCTAATTTCCACTTCTCAGCAGTCACCCTTTTCTTGCAGTGCTGGCGAGGAACGGGGTTTTGACTTCAAGGCAGAGAGAGATGCCTCCTAATTGCTCTTTTTTTCATCTGCAAGATGTCCTGAAGACATACACGAGAGGGTCACCATCAAAAGGACAGGCATTTGAAGCTGCAGGAACTTGTAAATGCTTTTGGTGGGCGCATGTGGAATGATTCAGCAAAGTTGGCAATACACATGTTCAAGTCCCGTGGAGACCTCGGTGTATATCCTGGAGTGCTGTGTGCATTTGTGCATAGGGATGCACGTATAGGGTCTGCTGTCCAGAGAAAAGACTATTGGAGGGGGCAGGGTAGGATCAGGGAGACCAATTAGGAGGGTAACACAGTGATTTCCACCAGGGAATGATGGTGGCCTGGCCCAGTATAGAAGCAGTGAGGGGTGGTGAGGACTGCTGTGTACAGTTGAGCAAGTTGGGCACTGCGTATGTAGAAGATTTATTTCCACTGCTGTGACAGGAACGGCACCCTCAGAGTTTTGCAGTGCACAGGTGTATGCGGCCGTCCGTAAGAAGGAGGTGGATTCCAAAAGGCAGGGATTTTACTTTGCTCCATGCTCCATCCCCAGGCCTTAGACAGTATCTGGCACAGAGTAGGTGCTCAATAAAATTGTGTTGCATGAATGATATGTTTGCTTCCATCTCCCGCGTTCTTGGAAACGGCGGCTGCAGGTGAAGCCGTGCCGGCTGCCGTGTGTTTTGGCAGGTCTTGTAAATGTCTCCACTTTCCTCTGATGGCCACTTGGAGTGCCCTGGTTTGAAGGCCCCTTTGTGCTTCAGAACCCCACCGTTTTATGTCATCAGGTGCAAGCCAGTTTTCAATGGCATTACTTGAAGAGAAGAAGGCAAAAAATAAACTTTATTACACTTTGTCATCCCTGCTCCTGAAGAATCGCGCCTGAGTCACCTCTCACCTGCCAATCTGTTCTGGATACAATTAAAGTTAAATCGCCTTTGGGACCAGAGCAGCCTCATCTTTATTTACAGCACCTGCAGAGGAAGCAGCTCCCTCCTCGTTTTAACAGCTCCTCTAGTGGCAAAAATCTCTTTTCCAAAGGAGCAGGTGGAGAAGCGATAACGAATGGCTCCCGAACATTTTCCTCTGGGGACAGAATGGAGATGGGGCCAGGAGAGGGAGCAGATCTGTGCGGTGGCCATAGATGTCCTGCACACTATGGTCTCAAGTGCAGGGCACTGCCTTTTCTCAGCCGAATGACCTTGAACAGGTCAGGGAAACAGGCCAAACCGGTCCCCTTCTCAAACAGTAAGATGAGCGGGGAGGACAGTGCCTGGTCAGCCAGTCCATAGGACTGTGAGGTCCCAAGGAGATTGTGTAGAAGAGTGTTGTTATATTTTTAGTAGCAGCGAGAGGGAGCCAAGGGTGAGGAAGCTATTATTTCAATTTTCAGGTGCATTGCATTTTGTTTGAGACCCTTCTTGTTCTCTATCATTGTGCTAAAATGCCTTTCTTCCATCTGTCTCCCGGTGCCTTTTTCCCTTTCTCCTTTGCCATTAAATTGCTCAGAGAGTAGTTGTTAAACATCTACCACGTGCCAGGCACTGAGTTTCTAGCAGAGAACAAGACAGATGTGGTTTCTGCCCATAAACAGCTCATATGCTAATGGAGGGGAGACCTGGAAAAAAGTGTTCTGTACTGTTATGTGATTAGCCCGTGCTGCATCCCCGGGAGGGAACACGTGGGGAGTTGTGAGAACATATAACAGGGAGGCTAAAGCAGCCTGAAGGGTCAGGGAAGCCTCCCTGTAGAAGTGGTCCTTACGTGGAGACACGAAAGATGGCTGGGAGTTAGCCAGATGGAAGGAGGGAATAGTCTTCCAGGTGGGTGGAACAGCATGTGCAAAGATCTGGAGGCTGGTAGGCTAGAATAAAGCAAGTGAAGGGACAGGTAGGTCACAAGGGTGGAAAAATAGGGGCGAGATCAAGGAGGCAAGTTAATTGGTAAGAGTGACAGCGTCTTGACAAAGCTCTTCCAAATGAAGGCTGATGCAAAGTCCTGGCAGTGGTGACACAGAGCTAAACCAAACCCAGAGAAAACAAGCAAGTGGGCAAGACAACAGTAAACAACTCTGGTTCTGATCCACCTGGAGCATCTGCCACATTTTTTCTAGAAGGTGTGGGCTGGTTTGTTCACTCAAATCACCAACTGAGAACTTGGTGTGTGTTCACTCAGCTCCTTCTGGGAGGTTAGAGAATGAAGGTATTCCTTGCCCTTCTGTCCCCAGAAGGAAGTTCCAGAGAAGAGGGAAAGACCAAAACAGTTTCCTTTTCATTGCTGTGTTAACCTCTTCATGTGGGGAAATAGCGCTCCCCGGACCCAGAAGGCTGGCGCCATGGTTCATTCCTTTAATCCAAATCTTTGGCTGACAGTGCTCTTTGGAAGTCCCTATCAATCAACCTTTGACAATGTTCTTATAAACACCCTCCCAGCCTCAGCTGGACTCCAGCAGACAGACAGCTTTGCCCCCAGGGGATGGTGGCCTCCCCCTGTGGTGGTGTTACCATGAAAACCTCATTATGGAGCCCAGGCAATCACATTTACATTGCTAATTGAAGAAGAAAGCTACAGTTAGCACGGAGTGAGAATTATTGGACAATAGCAAGGAAAAACTTCCTGAGCACCCCTGGGGCTGTCAATGTCAGCAGCCACCGCAGGCCACTGTGCCAGATGCTAATAAAAGAGGAGGAGGAAATGGGCACTGAGGAAAATCCGCAGTCTCCAGAGATTCTCAGTGCTTGCCTGCGATGGGGAATTGTGAGATATTTCAGTGCAATGGGACTTCATTGATGTGGAGCGGGGTGGCAAAGGGGACTCCTTTCTTGGGAGCATTTTCACAGGACCGACAGGGATATCTGGCTGATTCCACCAGTACTCAGAGGGTGGGTCTGGCTCAGGAAAACACCTCTGTTTCCAGTTTGTGGGTTCTGCACCTTCACTGTGACCATCACTGGACCGGGGACCTTCTGGGTGAGTGGAATTGTTCACTTCTGTGTCATGAAGGATAACAGAGCCGGAAAACAACAGGTCCTCCCCTCTCCCATGAAAGGCACCCCGGAAGGGAAAACCACCTCTCTGTCCCTAATTACATGACAACAGTCTGTGACTCTCACATTGGATGTAGGGGATGTAGGTGTTTTTTTTTTTTTTTTTTTTTTTAATAAATTCTCCTCGTGGTCAGTGAAGAGCCGGGTGCACAGGCTTCAATGTGGGAGTGTTTGAAAAATATTTGTTGCTTGCATTGAAGGAGTATGGACAAACGGGACAAATCTTGCTGTTGAACTTTAGAGGGCTGGGGGAAGGAGTTCACTCAGATAAGACCACCAGAAAGAGGATAGTTCACGAGTATGCCTGCGGCCTTCCAGTTCTGTTTTAACTGGAGCGATCCCTTTTCATTTTTTTTTTTTTTTTTAAGCTTTTAGTTAGGGAACGTGTCCAACAGAAGCGAAAATTTCAAGAAAGTGTAATGAAAGCAAATAGCAAATAATGTCCGCAAGATGGCGGAATAGGGGCTTTCTACTTGGGTCCCCTCCACACGACTTTGACAGTCACCTGTGGAAGACAGTACCTTCTTGGGAATCTGGGAGTCCAGTGGAGACATTCTAGCACCTGGCTGGAGCAAAAGCACCAAGAAGAGACACATCGAAGAGGGTAAGAACAGTTTCACTGTACCCTCTGCTCCATAGCACATATCTCAGTGTTAAGAGACCCCTTCCATCCATGATTTCTCCAGTGGGGGCAAGTGAGAGCATGTGAGTAGGAACCTGGTTTCCCAGCCATGTAGGACATTGCCCAAGAGGACTTCTGTCTCCTCCATCCAGAATACTGAGGTGAGCTGCTTGATTGAAGGCCAGGGAGAGCCATAGCAACCAGAGCTCAGAATGCACCAAAGGGGTGCACATCCTATTAGCTTCTTCACGGACTCCATCAGAAAGCCCTCCTACAAGCTGCTGGGGATGCCTAGTCTGTGGACCCCCCAAACTGGCCCATGGGCAGCCCCAATGATACTCCAAATTCATTCTCCTCCCCTTGTGTCCAGCTCCCTGCTAGTGATCCCATGGATGGAGAGTGTGAGCCTTCGCAGACCACTAGCTAGCAGGTGCAGAAAGCCTGGCCAACTCTGTAGGATGCAGGAAAAGCACACAAACTGGGCATTTCAGGGCACTGCCCTTGGGAAAAAAGACCAGACACTCCCAGCACTAGGCCTGTCTTCGGGGCTCAAGGGAGACAAAAGATCTTAAGAATTCTCTCTGCAATTCCCCTGATGCTTTCCCTAATGCTCCCATGGCCCCTTCTTCCCTTCCTTCCCTTCTGATTAGAAACCCAGAGCTTTATTGTCCCCTCTGTCCTACACTTCCCATGACTGTATCTTATGCTGAAGCCAAGAGGTTGGGGAGAGAGGTGGTCAAGAAACAGTAGAAATGCTCTTTCCCTCTTTATGTTTTCAGGAGAAACTTGCCCAGCTGTGGCCATCACTGTGGACCCTGCTGTCCTAAGATACTTGGGGGTGGGGGCTGGGGGGCTGGAAAATGGAAAAGGCATGATAGGAGAAATCACCTCCTTCCTGAGACCTTTAGGGACATCCTTCCTCATTAGACTAGAATGAAGGTTCTCTTGGAGTTCTTACTGTCTGCCTTGCTTATTGCCAGTACCTAATTCTGGGTCTTGGCCTGCCTTTTCAGTCCAGGCTGCAGATGCTAGTGAGGAAAAAAATCGCAGAAATTCACTGCTGGATTGGTCGTGCTTTGAGTTCTGTTCCCACCCCTCCTTTCCCCCACCTCCAATCAGAGTCCTCAGATGTTGTCTCAAGTATTCTTTGCAAGGTTTTTAATTGTATGGGAGAGACAAGGTGGGCTGTGCTTCCTCCACAGTACCCGGAACTGGAACCCAAATGATTCATACTTTTTAAAACCCTATGATACTTACTGGGCTTAAGTTCTGCATTTTAAAAAGCTAGTTTATTGGAGTATGATAGATGTACAATGAAACATACACATATTGAGTGTACGTTCAATGGATTTTAACAAATCCATATACTCATATAAACATCACCGCCCTGGAGATGTAGAGCATTTCCATCACTTTAAAAAATTCCCTCGGGGTGCCTGGGTGGCTCAGTTGGTTAAGCGTTCGACTTCAGCTCAGGTCATGATCTCACAGTTTGTGGGTTCAAACCCCATATCGAGCTCTGTGCTGACAGCTCACAGCCTGGAGCCTGCTTCTGATTCTCTGTCTCCCCTTCTCTATTCCCCTCCCATGCTCATGCTCTGTCTCTCTCTTTTGCTGAAAAATAAACGTTAGAAAATTGTTTTTTTTTTAAAAAAAAAAAAAAAAAGAAAATTCCCTCATAACCCTGATGCTAAAACAACAATATCAACAAAGTTTGAAAACCTCTGGAATGGAAAAATACCATTTGCTCTTGAATTTTCATGCATAAACTCTCTCATTTCCCAACTGCTTCACTCTACTTGAGGGGGAAAGGGCTCAGTGGACTCCCAAATGAGGCAGCACGTAGGGTGATGGGGCACACAGGGCAGAGGAGGAGGTGAGGAGCCAGAAGAACAGCCCATTGGGGGAGGAAATGGGCATCTCTTGGCTTGGGCAGGCAGGCCTACCGCAGAACCCTGCTGGCCTGTCATACAGACGGCAACTCCCCAGGAGGCTTGGCATTCTGTGAGCCCGCCAACAAAAGAAACACAGAGACAGCAAGCATATTTCTCAAAAATCAACTTGATCCATTTCCTGGAGGGGAGGCTGTGCGTCCGTGTGCCAGTCACATTAGGGTGGTCAATTTCCTGCCAGCTCTTGGTGGAGAATGAAACCCACATGGTCTGTGGGGGCACCCTACCCACATGCTACCTGGCCTAAAATGCAAGTAGCACGAATCCTCCTCAAAAACAACCCCTCTCTTACTTACCAAGGACAGATGTGAGTTTAGAAGAACATGCTATTGGCTTAATTCTTTTTTTTTTTTTTTTATCTGGGTGGGACTTCTCCAGGTACATTGAGGTTGGGAACACGTATGTGGGCTGGCAGATCTCTGAGATGCATCAGTGGTCTAATGTCTCTTGGCCGGTTTAGAAGCGAGTTGTTGCCTGTGGAAACAGCTATCAGATTGAAAATAGTAAGTTATGAATATCCTCGATTTTTTCCTTGTGTTTGAGTTCATGGAAACTGTTACTTGCCTTTCATACTGGTAGATAATTTGGGGCTGCTGGTAATAAAACCTCATAACTAAACCCTTAAGAGTGGAAGGGAGTCAGGTAGGGCCCATTATTAAAGAATCTCAGCATTTACTGGTTGTATACATACAGTCCAGGGGAAGGTTAAAAAAATATATACCTTTTTCAGGTCAGGTCTTATATCAAACCATACAGAGGCCACTGACAACTGGAGGGGGTGGGAGGTGGCTCCTCCTTTGTACACAGTTTTGTCACCAGCATCTTGACAGGGACAAGTCCTCATATATTGGTGCAAATGCTTTCTCCTCATGGTTGTGGTTGACTTTAACTCCCTTCGGCTCCCCTCATGATATCCTCCTCTTCTACTCAGTATTTAAAAATAGGATGTCACTTGCTCAGCTACATCTGGTTCCACTGAAGATAAGTGCAGGGATGGGGGTCTGGGTTGAAGGTAGATGGTGACTTTGAACCCTGTGGGTAAAGCATTGACAGTCTTGGACAGCGAAACTGCCACAATGCACAATGGTCTTCCTCTGGGCTCTGAGTTATTGCCATTATTATGTTAAAAGGAGTTTTTTATCTGACCCCCCATGGCCACTTTGAATTCCATTACCAAATGTGCCCTGTTCCCATTTGTTAAATTACCTTTGCAATGTCCAGGCCTCCGGGAAGAGGGTAAGAAAAGAAAAACCCATGCACGCTTTATTAACCTTAGCTAAAAATAGGAAATAAAGTTTTTGGGAAGTGTATCCTTTTTAAATAACAAAAGCACAAGGACGTTGAAATGCAATAACTTCTTTAACAACTCAGAGTCTTTAAAAAATACATACGGATGTAGGGGTGCCTGGCTGGCTCAGTTGGAAGAGCATGACTCTTGATCTTGGGGCCATGCGTTGGAGTGACCCATTGGGTATAGAGATTACTTACATAAATAAACTCATATGTCTATGTATATATGGATTTGGGTCCCCTCCCTTGTCCTGCACCATTAGGATGTGTGGAAGCAAATCCCAAGCACTACATTTTGAGCCAATCTGCCAAATAATTCTTAAAGGACTCAGGAACCACAGTTTTAGAGAACTTCTCTGCTCCCTGCATGGGAAAGAAAAGAAGAAACAATCCCGTCCAGGGAATGGGTGACCAAGAGGGCATGTGCCCCTTGAGCAATGGATGAGAGTAATAATATCACCCAAAGACTCAGTGAGAAGCGAGAAGCTGACTGCTAGGAGTTAGGTGAGGAATGAACTGTTAGTGACAAAATGGATAATTAATTAGTTATTTAAGGAAATTGGATTGTTGAATGTTGAATTAGGAACGTTTAAAGCAAGAAAAAAGTCATACTGATCTACAAGATGAAAAGCGAGGGTAACAACATCCCCAGCATTGAAGATTCCCCAAAGGGGCATAAATAATAAGAAAGTTTTTCTGCCAAGCTGAAGCAGGACATACTATGTGTTGCTTCTAGTACGAGGGGCACATTTCTGTTGATTGGGAACCTTAATTCTTTCATACTGTAGGCTTGGTGCAGACTGAAAGCTTGGTGATGGTCAGGAGATAGATGGAGACTTCTGGTAATCTGTGGAGCACCCGAGAAGGGAAAACTCTTCCACTGTTCAGTCAGTCAACTCTTCTGTTGCTCATTGATTAACCAATCAATCATTTATTTATTCCACAAATATTTATCGAATGCCTACCGCATGTTAAGTTTAGTGTTATGCCCTAGTGACTGCCGGATGGACAGTCCTAATTATTTGGTGTCTGTTTCAAGGCTGGCTCCCTGTGTTATCTTTTCTGTGTAACAAATTATCCCCAAATTTAGCTTAAAACACTGAATATTTATTATCTCACAGTATCTGTCTGTCAGGAATTCAGGAGCATCTTAGCTGGGTAGGTCAGACTCAGGATTTTACATGAAACTGAAGTCAAGATATTGGCTGGGGATATGGTCATCTGAAGACTTGACTAGGATTGGGGGATCCACTTTCAAGGTGACTCACTCACATGGCTGTTAGCAGGATACCCCACTTCCTTGCCACATGGGCCACTCTATAGGACAGCTTGAGTGTCCTTACAACATGGTAGCTGGCTTTCCCCAGAGTCAGTGATCTAAGAGAGAGCAAGGAGGAAGCTGCAATGTTGATGACTGAATCTTAGAAATTACCTCCTGTGACTTCTGCCACATTCTGTTCCTTAGAAATGAGTCACTAGGGGTGCCTGGGTGGCTCAGTTGGTTAAACATCTGACTCTTGGTTTCAGTTCAGGTCATGGTCTCAAGGTTCATGAACTTGAGCCCTGTGTCAGCCTCTGTGCTGGCAGTGCAGAGCCTGCTTGGGATTCTCTCTGTTTGCTTCTCTCTCTACCCCTCCCCTGCTCATGCTCTCTCTCTAAAAATAAACAAACAGGTTTTTTTTTATGTTTATTTATTTTTGACAGAGAAAGAGAGAGAGAGAGAGAGAGAGCGAGAGCGCGCATGAACGGGGGAGGGTCAGAGAGAGAGGGAGACACAGAATCTGAAACAGGCTCCAGGCTCTGAGCTGTCAGCCCAGAGCCCCATGCTGGACTCAAACTCACAGACCACGAGATCATGACCTGAGCTGACGTTGGACGCTTAACTGACTGAGCTACCCAGGGGCCGCTTATACCCCCATCCTTTTAATGGAGGAGGATCAAAGAACTTGTGGACATCTTTATCACAACTCACTTTATCTAAGGGACCTTGGTACTTGTGTTATGGCTAGGGTTGAATGCATATTGAAAGGTAACACATAAGCAAGCTGATCTAACTGTTGAACCACTTTCAGGTGCTAACTGTGCGGTCATTGTTGACCATGGCCATACATTAGTGACACCAGGGAGTATAACTTTAAAAAAGAAACATTAATACCTGGGTTTCGCCTCCAGAAATTCAGATTTATATGGTCTGGAATGTGGTCTAAGATTGGCAATTTTTAAAAGCTCCCCAGGTGATAAACCATGGCCCAAGTAAGCTGAAAAATTGATTGATAAACCTTTAAGCAACTAGATGCCACCCTAGTCTTTATTTAATTGCATGATCTGAAGAGCTCTCTTAGTGTTTTGACAAATAACCTTTGTCACCATTTTTATCCATTTGTACTCATTTTATAGACCTTCTAGTTTGGTTTTTGTAATTTATACTGGATTCATTTTCTCAACTATATTAGAGTTTGACATAATGATATTTTCTTACAGCCTCATCATGCATTCACACATCTAAAGGAAAAATCTTAACTCCAGCAAAATTGGCTTGAAGCATGTGTGTGCTATGTAAAAATGTCAGAAGTGCTATAATTATATTTTATCAGGTAAAGCCTAACATTTTAATAGGCTGTGTCTAAGTCTGATTTGACAGGGTGTTTTTGGATGGTGAAATGGATGCTCAAAATAAGAAAACACCACTCTGAAATGAAATGAATCACTTGTGCCAGACAAGTAGGATTGGAGTTTGTTCTGAAGGGTCTGGATAATTTTTCTGAAGTGCTGTCCTCTTTTAATGTATGTTTATTGCATCTGATTTGGAAGGATGGGGAAAATAACTCTTCTGTGACTTGTTAATCATTACAAAAGAGTGAACGTTGGCGAAGTTCCAGGAGAAGCCCTTAGCCAGATATTTATTTCATCTCACCATGGGTGTAATTCACCAAAATACCAAGAGTTTAAGCAACTTCATTAGCTACACAGTTCCATCCATTCCTTTGTGTGTCAAGACATAACATCATCAAACTGGAAAGATCGGCTCATTATGACTACACTATTTATTATTATCATTTTCACGTGGGAGTGTGTTTAATGTACTTGGGTTATTGCGCGGATGTGTGTGTTGCCTCGGTTTTGTTTATAAACAAGACAGTCACGAGTCCCTTGTAGTTGAGTTAGGTCCTTTATTGGAAGGATAATTTTGCACATTAGCTGGAAAATAGAGGAGCTACATATTTTACGTATGAGTGAAATTTTGCCAGCTCTTCGGTGAAATGTTGATTTTTATCTCTAAGAAAGATTGCTTTTTTTCCCTGGATTCTAAAAAAGATCCCCTTTTGGATAGGTGGATCAGGCTGCAACGTCTGCCATCCTGGGACTGCCAGGTTTGACTCACGCAACCTGACTGCCAGCTTCCTTCCTTCTTTACAAGGCGTTCTGTGGGGAATATAGGTTAAGGGTATGAGATTGGAAGTTAGACCTGGCTTTGAGTCGCATCTTGACAGCTCACTGTATGACCTTGGGCAAACTATTTCTCTACCTTCCACAGAAAGTTGTCATGAGGATTAAATCATTGCATAGATAATTCTTATTTCTATTTGCCTTGTATATTTCATCTCTAGCTCTTCTACTGGTTATAGTCCCTGTTTTCTTTGGGAAACTTATTCCACAGTGCCCAAGTTACCCAGGGCTGGGCAGAGTTTCACCTGTCTGAATTTTTTAGTACTTTAAAGATATTATTCCATTGTCTTCTCGCTTCCATTGTTATTGCTAAGAAGTCATCTATAATTCTTAGTATTGTTCTTTTGAAAGTAATGCTTCTTTTTCGTCTGGTTGCTTTAAAATTTTTCTGATTGCCGTTGGGTTTTCGAAGTTTTACTG
Source organism: Neofelis nebulosa (assembly GCF_028018385.1). NCBI lineage: Eukaryota > Metazoa > Chordata > Mammalia > Carnivora > Felidae > Neofelis > Neofelis nebulosa. The sequence continues at coordinate 33,959,423 of NC_080799.1, forward strand.
TGATGTATCTAAGTTAAAAAACATATATATATATATCATACATATCATATATATAATATATAATTATTATGCCTACTTGGGATTTGTGGAGTTTCTTGAAAAGGTGGTTCAACATCTTAAGTCATTTTGGGAAATTCTTTTCAAAATTGCTTCTCCTGCCTCCCACAAGTCTTTCTCTCCTCGCTTACTGGGCATCCAATTACATGAAGATTGGAGCTTTTTCAGAAATCTCATATACCCCTGATGCTTTTTAAAGATGCGTTTCCCATCATTTTATTTATCTCTCTGTCCCATTCTTAATATGTTCTATTGATAGATCTTGAGATAGACTAATGCTGTTATTTTTTGTTTAATCTGATTTTAAACTAATGAATTCTTAATTTTTTTTTTTTAAAGTAGGCTTCATGCCCAGCATGAAGCCCAATGTGTGGCTTGAACTCATGACTTGAAGATCAACATCTGAGCTGAGATCAGGAGTTGGATGCTTAGGGCACCAGTGCGACTCAGTCAGTTGAGTGTACAACTCTTGGTTTTGGCTCAGGTCATGATCTCACGATTTGTGAGTTCAAGCCCTATGTCAGGCTCTGTGCTGACAGCACAGAGCCTGCTTGGGATTCTCTCTTTCTGCCCCTCCCCAACTCACATTCTCTCTCTCTCTCAGAATAAATAAACATTAAAAAAAGAAAGAAGGAGTCAGACCCTTAACCAACTGAGCCACCCAGGCTCCCTGAATTCTTAATTTGTATTTTTGGTATTTTTAAAGTTCTAGAATGTCTCTTTGATTCTTTGATGTAGACTGTAATTCTCTGGTTAAATTCTCCATCTTGTTATTTATTTTCTTGAATATAATAAAGTTATTTTAATTTTTCTAGTTGATAATTGATTAGCTTGTTTTTCCTCTTTATCTTATCACTTGATATTACTTGAGTTGTTTATGAAATGCCAGATAAACATATGAAACATTGTAAGAACTCTGGATGATGATGTTAATCAACCTCTAGATTTTGATTTTGGAAGGCAGGTGAAGTAGAGGCAGGTGATCTTTATCTGGGATGAGATTGACCTGACTGGAAGCTGGATTTGTCTTTTTATGGGATGTTTTCTATTCAGTTTGCCTTTAATTCTAGGGTGGAGTCCTTGAGGAATCCCAGTGAAAAACCTTGGGGTTTTTATCTGAGCGACTTATTTTTGGCTAATCCTACCTCCAGTTTTTGTCGCACCACCACTGTGCAGTCGCTATAAACTCAGCTAGCCTCCTGGGATTTAAGTTTATGCTTTCTCTTTGCCTTCTCAGCCTCTCAGCCACTGGTTACAAATTGATAAAGGCCTCAACAGGAAACGCAAAGAGCAAATGTCAAGATTACTTTCATCTCCTCTGGGACTTTGGTCCCTCAAGGTATGGCTACGTTGGTCACCATGAAGTTTACTTTTAGCCAGGGCCCTAAGATTTTTGAAAGAGTTGTTCCTTTTCACCCTTTCCTTATCACTTTCCGACTGGCTTCTCACCTGTAAGCTGCTTCCAAACTGGCAAGAGCCTCTGTGGGGATCTTAGTACAGAATATTGAGCTTTTCCTCATGTACTGGCCACCTTGGTAGCTTTCCAATGGCTTCAAACATATTTTTAACAATTTCCAGCTTTTCGAGTCATTCTTGTTGGAACTATCGGTCTGATACACAGGTGACCATTATTGCTGGAAGCAGCACCCACTCCTGGAAATTTTTGTTTTGGTCTGAGATTAAAGAAGTGGGAAGGCAGTGGTATTTTCCAGGGAATCAATTCTGGGACTTACTGATGAGATCTCTTGTGACACCCTAGTTATAGCATTTCCCTGAGATTGATTATTCATCCCTCCCCTTGAATATATTAGCCATCTACTATATTTCCAGTAAAAACCCTCTTCTTCTTAACCTACTCTGAGTTTCTATATATTCAAATAAACCACAAACATAAAACACATATGTCAGTTGACTACCTACAATATCAGGACCAATTGTATTCATGCAAGAGCACGGTTATGTAAGGTTTTTTGGGGGTAGTAAGGGGTCGAGTGGCCTGGTTTGACTAGGTTTTAAAAACAGCTTTGGGGGCGCCTGGGTGGCGCAGTCGGTTAAGCGTCCGACTTCAGCCAGGTCACGATCTCACGGTCCGTGAGTTCGAGCCCCGCGTCAGGCTCTGGGCTGATGGCTCGGAGCCTGGAGCCTGTTTCCGATTCTGTGTCTCCCTCTCTCTCTGCCCCTCCCCCGTTCATGCTCTGTCTCTCTCTGTCCCAAAAATAAATAAAAAATAAAAATAAAAAAAAATAAATAAATAAAAACAGCTTTGTCTGGGGCACATGGGTGGCTCATTTGGTTAAGCATTTGACTTTGGCTCAGGTCATGATCTCCCTGCTCGTGATTTCTAGCCCCTTGTCCAGCTCTGTGCTGACAGCTCGGAGCCTGGAGCCTGCTTCAGATTCTGTGTCTCCCTCTCTCTCTGCTCCTCCCCTGCTCATGCTCTGTTTCTCTTTCTCCCTCTCAAATATAAAATTAACAAACAAACAAACAAATAAACAACTCTGTCGGGGTGCCTGGGTGGCTAAGTCGGTTAAGCATCCGACTTTGGCTCAGGTCATGATCTCACAGTTCCTGAGTTCCAGCCCTGGGTCCGTCCTGTGATGACAGTTCAAATCCTGGAGCCTGCTTCAGATTCTGTGTCTCTGTCTCTCTCTGCCCCTCCTCTGTTCACTCGCTCACACTCTCTCCCTCTCTCTCTCTCTCTCTCTCTCTCTCTCTCTCTCTCTCTCTCTCTCTCTCTCACACACACACACACACACACACACATACACACACACACACAAATAAATAAACATTGAAAAAAAATTTTTTAAGCCCCAGCTCTGTCACTAGACTGCTTGCTGACCTTGGAGCGTTCATTGCCTTGGGTCTCAGGTTTCTGATCTGTAAAACTTTTTTCTATAAGATCACCTCTGAAATTCCTTCAACCTGAAAATCCTATCATTTCAATTTGGAGCTAATTGGGATCCGCAGGAATTCAGTCCTCACACTTGCCCTTTTAAACAGTTGGTCTTACGATCTGACCAGGCTAATATTCTCCATCCAAGCTTCCTTATTTAAAAAAACAAACAAACAAAAAAAAACGGTAGCTATAGAATGTCCTGCCTGTGTACAGTGAGGTACGCCTGAACAGGAATAATCTTTGTTTGGATAACGTTGTGCAAAAGATAGACTTAGTTAGAAAAGTCGCTTTGATAGTGAATGCCAATGATTGATTCTACCTGACTTAGATGCCACACTGTAACCATACCTCAATGTGGTTTTTTTTTTCAAATTTTTTAAACATTTATTTATTTTTGAGAGACAGCATGAGTGGGGGAGGGGCAGAGAGAGAAGGAGGCTCAGAATCGGAAGCCTGCTCCAGGCTCTGAGCTGTCAGCACAGAGCCCCACGTGGGGCTCAAACTTGTGAACTGCAGGATCATTATCTGATCCGAAGTTGGACGCTTAACCAACGGAGCCACCTAGGTGCCCCTCAATGTGTTCTTTTAACCTGAGTAGTTTATGAAGAAAGGTACTAAAAAAAAGGAATTGGGGAGATCAATCCTCCCATTTTGGAATAACTTTATATAGTTACTTCTAATTAACTTAAACATATACTTGTATAAATATATGCAACATATGTAGCAGGATCTTTGGCTTTTACAGGAGGATTTAATTATTATCTGTGCTTCCAGCTCAGCGAGAACCTATGCTTGTCACTTTTAGCTCTGTGGATGTCGTCATATCCGTGCTTCGTAAATAGTTTAAATTTGAATTCTCGGCCTCCTTGGAAGCTTAATTATGAGACACATCTGTGAAGTATTACCAATCTAGTTTTCAGGTTCTCTAAAATTTAGATTTTATTGAAACCTGTTCATAGGAGAGCTGTGTACCTGGCACACATTGTTTTGCCCTTTGGAGAGAATTGCTTTGGCCCTACGATATGCAACTACAACAAATATGCTCCCTCCCATCCATACTTGCATCATCACCACAGGCCAAAATGCCACCCTTTATCATCTGGATTATTCCAACACCTAACGTCAACCCCCTGCCCATCGCCCTTGTGATATTCTCTCTGGGTCCCCTACAATCTGTTCTCCCTTGGATGGCAAGTGATCTTTTCGAAATAAAAGTCTGATTGTGTCATCCATTTGCTAAAAACCCTTCAGTAGCTTTCCGTTGGTGCTAGGACACATGGCTTCGTTGTCTGACTCTTGTGTACCTGTTCAACCTCTTACTCCACAAGACTCCAGCCCTCATTTCAGCCACAGTGGCTCAAACTTGCCATAATAGCCCTTCCTCCATGGGGCAGTTTCACGTACTGTAACTTGTGCTTGGAGTAAATACTCTTCTGTCTGTGTTCAGGAAAAGCCTACTCAGCCTTCAGATGTGAAGTCAATCAACTCCTTGGATGAGATTAAATCATCAATCATACTGTATTATGACTGCATGCATTTCTGCTTGACTTGTTACATATATCTGTGTTTTGTTGACTTTTGCCTGAGTCTGTCCTTAGAAGCTACATTCCATGAGAGCAGGTATTCTATATGTGTCTATTTACCAATTTTCACTCTACGGCAGAGTGCCTGGCATATAGTAGATGCTTAATAACTACGTTCAGAACCAATGAAGGAAACAACTCATCATTTTATTTATTGCGAGGATGGTTTTGGGGGTGTTTCCATTAAAATCTGCTTTCACTGAATACACAGTGTTGCACATTTTCTCTGGTTTCACCACCAGAGGTGAGCTACCTCATAAATAATTGATTATTTAATTTTTTTCTGTTAAGAATTAAGTAACTGGTTTTCCCATTTTGTGTGGCTTTTAAGAAGGTCATAGGGAAATTTAACATTGAATTTCAGCTGTTTATGTTCATTAACCATAATATATTTCCTCAGCAAAACTTTACAGAGCACTTGCAATGTGGAAAACACTATCCCAGGCACTAGAGATACAGGAGTGAGCAAAAGCAGCTAAGATCTTCTCCTGAAGGGGTTTACATATTATTTCAGTAGTTGTTAAAGAGTTATACAAGATAAGTCTTACAATTGCGATATTGAGATGTGTGTAGAAAATAAGTCTGTGGGGGGCGGCTGGGTGGCTCAGTGGGTTAAGTGTCCGACTTTGACTCAGGTCATGATCTCATGGTTCATGGGTTTGAGCCCTGCATTAGGCTCTGTGCTGATGGCTCAGAGCCTGGACCCTGCTTCAGATTCTGTGTCTCCCTTTCTCTCTGCCCCTCTACTACTGTGCTCTGTCTCTTGCTGTCAAAAAATAAACAAACATGGAAAAAACAGATGGGAAAAAAAAAAGAAAATAAGTCTATGGGACTATGAGAACTTGGAATGGGAGGGTTTGTTCTGGTCAAAGTAATGTTTGCGGGGCTATCTGAAGGAGTAGATATTAATCAGGCAAAGTAGGGAAGGAAGGACATCCAGGGAAAACGTGAGCAAGTGTACTCCAGTAGAAAGAAACATGGTAAGTGGGAGAAACTGCAGTTAGGCCAATGTGGTTGGAAGGAAAAGGTAAGGAGGAATGAGTGCAGATGAGGTTGGAGGGATATGCAGAGGCCAGATTGGATAGAGTGTCTCCTAAAACTTGTTAAAGAAATCTGTGTTTATCTGGAGAACAATGGAAACTTGTGAAAGGCTTTTAAGGGTGGGGGCAGTTTTACTTTCAAAGGACACAAAGTTACTGTTGACTACAATATGGCGATAGCATATACATTATTTTATAGTCCTTTTTTTAAAAATTTTTTTATGTTTATTTCTGAGACAGAGACAGAGCGTGAATGGGGGAGGGGCAGAGAGAGAGAGGGAGACAGAATTGGAAGCAGGCTCCAGGTTCCGAGCTGTCAGCACAGAGCCTGATGCAGGGTTCAAACACACAAACCATGAGATCGTGACCTGAGCCGAAGTGGGTTGCTCAACCGACTGAGCCACCCAGGCGCCCCTTAGGTACAATATTTGATCTTAATATTTGGTACAACATACCTTTTTCTTCCACAATACTTTCTTTGGTCACATTCCCTAGAAATAGAGCCAGAGCAGAAATTTTTGTGCAAGTGGTTTGTTGAAAGAGTGTTCTCCAGAGTAGAGTCCAGGGTAGGGTAAAGAGCTCATGAAGGAAGAGTTCATGGTGAAGACCAGCACCAGCCTGAGCCCAAGGGGTGCTCTGGAGCATGCCTTGCATCCCAGAGTTGATCCCACCTTGAGGCAAGGGAGCCAGCAAGGCTCAACTGTGAATCCAACACTTCTAGCAGTTGTGAAGGGAAATCTGAGTGGGGCACCCAAAGTATCTGCCAAAGTTTACTTTTTCTTGATTTGGAAGAGGTTCAATTTTTGCGTATGTATTCATTTCATTAGTAATAAATGTATATGATTTTTTAAGAAGCTAAAAAGAGGTATAAAATATCTCTAGTTTTCTTCCCCAGAGGCAACCACTGTTAAGAATTTGTTACCTATCCTTTCAAAGGTAGTTCCTATGTGTTTATCTTTCCCTTTCTGTGAACCAGATTATAGTATAGTATTCCCATTCTGCACATTGTCCACTTAACAATGAAAGTTACAGAGCATTCTGTATCAAAACATGAGCATTCCATCATCATTTGTAATGGCTGTAGAACACTGTGTTGTATGTATATACCATAATGTATTCACCTTGAGTTTTTCACTTATAATTTTTTTAAGTTTATTTACTTTGAGAGAAAGAGAACGCAGGGGACGTGCAGAGAGAGAGAGGGAGCGAGAGAATCCCAAGCAGGCTCCTCACCAGCAGCCCTGAGCCCTGTGCAGGGCTCAAACTCATGAACTGCGAGATCATGACCTGAACTGAAACCAAGAGTTGGACATTCAAATGACTGAGCCACCCAGGCACCCCAGTTTCTCACTTAATAACCCTTATATAGATGTACTATGCATACACCTATAAGCCATCTCAAATACTTGAAATAGATTTGGAAGGCAAATAACAAACCAATGTATAGGGTCTCGTATCCTATGAGAGTTCATTTGGAAGTCCAGTCATAGAACTTGGAAATACCACATTCAGGGAGGGAAATGTATTTTTTCCTGTATGACCCTATGGAGTCCAATTAGTGATGGATAGTCAATCAAGATATGACAGCTGGAGCACCATGGTCGAAACTCTTGTCATCTCATCTAAACAAGGCAATAGTCCCAAGCCAATTTCAGAGCCTATTTAATAGGATTTCAAGGGATCCATTATGACTACATCCACAGTTCTCCAAACTTTGGTCTAGACTTCCATTATTGATTTAATGTAAAGCCTAATAAAATTTATGCCTTAAAATAAAACAGTATGAACTTGATCTGGGCTCAAAGGCAACAGTGACAGTACCTGTTTCTATATCTTTGGGGATTTAATTATCTTATTAAGTCATGGTTTAATGGAGCCCAATGGCTGAAATGGTTTCTGCCTGGTTGTGTTACAAAGTGAACAGCTGACATTCTTACGAGATGAAGAGCTGCTTCAAAAGCTTAAGACAGAATCTTGGCTTCTCCCCTGAGACTGCCTGAGCAGCCATGATTCACGCTCTGTGGGCACCAACATGGAGCTGGGCTGGGGTAGGGATTCTGGTGTTTCCTCAAGCAGAGCCTCCCTGGGTTCCTTCTCCATCCTTTCCAAAGGACAGATGCTCCATGGCCAGATGCCATGAGTGAAACACTTGACCCCAAATTTAATGCAGCTCTGTGATTCCTGTTTGATTCTATATGAACCCATACAGATAGAGCTCAGATGTCTTTTTTTCCCCCTCAGATAAACATATTTTACCAAGAAAACTAACACCTAGAATTACATTGTTTTAATTTATCTAAAAATTTTTTTTTATTTTTTTTATTTTTTTTATTTTTGGGAGAGAGAGAGAGAGAGAGAAATAGAGCATGAGTGGGGAGGGGCAGGGGGAGAGAGAAGCACAGAGTCTGAAGCAGGCTCTAGGATCAGAGGTGTCAGCACAGAGCCCGACAAGGGGCTCGAACTTACAAATTGTGAGATCATGACCTGAGCTGAAGTCAGACGCTTAACAGACTGAGCAACCAGGCATCTCTAACATTACATTTAAAGGGTTGCACTCAGAATATTTTATATTGTCCAGTGTCCAGTTTAAAATGAAGGCACTATGTAAGTCTTTGAATAAGCCCTTTGTTGTCTGAGAATCAATAGATTGAGGTCATGTGATTGGTACCTGTATTATATTCACAATGCCTTACATTTGTTTCCTTTGGCTTTCTCTTTGGAAGAGAGAATTGATGAGCATGTGTCAACTATGTTATCCAACACTGCCCAGTGAAGGTGTTGAATAAGATACTCGTTATTAGTAAAACTGAATTTTTAAGTTGGTGCAGTGTCATATTGATGTATTATATATAAGACGGTCATTTCTCCTTTGGAGTTTATATTATTGATAGCCTACTGGGCCCTGGAATCTATCCAAGATGCAATGCTTCATAATACTCCATTAAGCCTCAGATTCCTCATATATAAAACAGTCATGAGATTGTTATAAGGATTCTATAAGATAGTTCATGTAAAGCTCTTGGCACAATGCTGGTGACAGAGTAATCACTCATCTGGTGTATTTTCAACAAACATCATTAATGAATGCTCTGCCTATATCAGGAGCTGTTCATGTATACCGACTAGGACCATGATGCTTACATTCTAATTTGGTGATATTTAAGCAAATAATCAAGATATGTGTAGATAGTAATGAGTGCTATGAAGATGGCTAAACAATGTAATGTGATCAAAATCAAGCAGTTGAGGAGAGATGGTAAGGTGAAATGGGGTAGTGCACTAGTCTTGGGCTGTTTGCCCTTCATTCCATCCTTTACACTTCCTTGTTGTGATCATTATGGTTGGGGTGGGGGGGGATATAGCATGTGTTTCCTAAGCTTCTGTGTCAGCTGCCTTCCAGATGGGTTTGGCCAACGGGAGACACTTGTGGAAAATGAGAGGGGCAGGGCAGGAAGAGGCCAAGGTATTTTCCTCCCATCTCTGTGCTGGCTGGGTTCCTAGCAGTGGTTGCGTTTCTTCTGTGGCTGTAACTTCTGCTGGGCTGGCCTCAAACTTCTTCCAGCTTCCACTTGGTGACCCTGGCTCATGGGATGTAATAATACCACTTCTTTCTTTTGGCTTTCCAGGCTTGGGTGTACTGAGTTTCCTGCTGTTGCACATCTTTGGGTAGTCCTCCATTGTGTGGCTCCAAAGCTTATCCATCACATGTATAACTAATTGCCTATATTCAATTCCCTCTGTTTAATAAAGTTAGAAAGGTTTCCCCCTTCCTGGTTGGATCCTGCCTTGCAAGAAGAGTTAGAGAAAGTCTTTCTCTGATGCCATTTGAGATAAAACCTGAAAGATAGGAAGCTAATCATGTGATGTGGAGGAAGAACATTCCAGAGAGAGGGAAGAGCAAGGACAAAAGTGTTGAGATTAGGGTGAACTTAGAGCATTTGAGGAACAAAGGAATAAATGAGCATGATTGCAGCATGGTGAGCAAGCAGGAGAGGGTATGAGACAAGTATAGAGAACTGGGCTGGTTGATGGAAGATCTTGTGGGCCAGAGTAAGCTTTCTGGATTTTATTTTAATTGTAACTGCAAGCCTCTGGAATGTTTTATGGTGAAAGAAGGGACCCATACATAATATGATTGATACTGGAAAGAGATTGCCTTGGCAACTCTGTAAAGAATATTTTAGGTTTATAACAGTAGAACAAAGACCTGTTCAGTGCTTATTGCCTATGATCTAAGCAAGACTTGATGTCAGCTTGGGCTAGTGTAGAAGCTCAGGAAATAAAGAGAAATGGGAAGATTCCTGAGATGTTTTGGAGGAGGAGCCCACAGAGCTGACTTAGGAGAGGAGTGAGGGCAAAACTGGAGTCAAGAGTGACTCCTAGACTTTTGGCCTTGAAATTTTAGTTGATGATATTGACCCAGATGAAGACTCAGGGAGTCACGGGTTTTCAGGGGAAAGAAAATATTTGATTTTGAACATGTCAAAGTAGAGATGTTTGCTTGACATGTAGATAGAGTTATCATTTAAGGAGCTGTAGATCATGTCTGGTGCTCCAGGGAAAAGTCATGGTTAGAAGTGTAGATATGGAGGCTCCTGGGTGGCTCAGTCAGTTGAACATCTGGCTCTTGATTTCAGCTCAGGTCATCATCTCATGATGGTGAGATTGAACCTTGTGTGAGGCTCTGTGCTGAGCACAGAGACTGCTTGGGACTCTCTCTCTCCCTCTCTCTCTTTGCCCTCCCTCCTCCCAAATAAATAAACAAACATTTTTTTTTTTTAAGAAGTATACATATGGAAGTCAGTAGCACCAATCCTTGAGAATGGGTAAATTGCCAAGGAAAAAAATATAGACACAGATGAACCACTGTTGTTGTTGTTGAATATAATTTATTGTTGAGTTGGCTAGCATACAGGGTACTGTTGTTGATTTTAATGTAACTATTATTATCTTGCAACCAAGTTTCATTCTTCCTCAAAACGAAAACTTTGACCAGAGCTTGAGACATGCTGAGGTGAGAGAAGAAAATGATGAAAATGTGTATAGTGAGCAGCAAAATGACCAATTTGCCTAGAGTTTGTTAGGATATTCTTATCCATTTCTCTGCAGACCAGATGGCTAGCTGGTTAAGTAGTAAGTGTGATGGATGGTCTGGGGCTGTGAGCATTACCTCCATGTGCAAGTTTTCTGGAGAGAGGCCCAGGCTAGTTCATTACAGAGTAGTGAATAAATCTGCTTCATATTCATATTTGGTATGAATAATTGAATCATCCATACCAAATTCCCTTATATACAAATGTTTCATCAAGAATAAGACAAATTGTGATGAGTACCTTTGGGCGTATAAAGATTTAGGGTTTTTTTTTTGTTGTTGTTGTTATCAACAAGGAATTTGAAACCGTTTGTTTTTAAGGCCACACCGCCTCTTTCCAGAAAATTCTCCAGAGTACACCAAAGGAAATACTCATGTACTTCAAAGCAAGAGCTGAGCAAGGCACAACGAGTTCGTATATGACCTCCATGTTCTCAGGTCATTGCTTAGTGAGTGTCCAGGAACCTAAGGAAGTTACTACTATTCTTCTTCAATGCCTGGCTCTTAGGCATATATGTGGAGAAAACTTTATAAGAGAAAACGTTTCAAATATTCACAAAAGATGGAATTAGGAGTGACCTTGGTGTTGCCATATGGAAGTCAAACACACTCAAGAATGACACCAACAGCAGAGTCTACAAGATGCTGTTTGTTGACGCTTTATCCAAGCCTTCTTTTAATGTAACATAAGTGCCCGGTTACAAACCTAACTTTTTTGGCTGTCCGTTTAATAAACTGAAAGACCATGGTCAGCTTTGTTAATTATAAGCAAGGACATGTACTGCTGCTTGCTAAATGGAAACAGCAAGACGATCCAGGGTTTCCTCTTCTCCAGGGCCAGATTCAGAGCAGGCCAGCCCTTGAGGGTGGGTTGGCAATCTCCGTAACATTGGTGACAAACTGACTTGTCCACGTTCCTAAATGAAGCTCCACAAACCTACCAGAATTCAGAACATCAAGATGTTAATGCTACCAGGGAGTCCCTCTCCCCTTGGATGCTGTCAGAAGCCCAAATAGTGACCTAGTTCTGTTTTTACCCGTGAGTGCTGTGTATCTGTGGCTCTCTAATTTTTCTCTTCTCTTTTTATCCCCGTGGCCAATAATACATGATATTGGCCATGAATCTATAATAATCATGTGTTCATATAGCAGGGGTGGGATGGCGATAAAGACTCCAAATAGACAAACACAAGGCAAACCAAGTCTAACAATGGGGCACAACTATCTACCAGTTTCATTGTTGTTTTTTTGTTTTGTTTTGTTTTTGTTTGGTTGGTTTGATCTTTGGATACTGGAAGTTCTAAAGTGATTTCTCTAGGCAGTCCTCAGCATGGTACTTCTTTTCCATCTTTAGTGTGGCTCTCAGATCTCAAGACTTGTTATGAGTCTACGGTAATTGAATCAGGGTGGTACCGCCATAGGTATAGCCCACTGGAACAGAATAGAGAGCCCAGATGATAGAGGTGATATTACATACTGGTGGGAAAAAGTCAATGTTTTAATTAATGGTGCTGAGGTATTTGGTATCTATATGGAAAAACATCGAATTGGATCCGTACTTCACACTATGCACAAAAATGAACTCTGAATTAAACACTTAAATGTACAAGATTTTTAGAAGAAGATAGAGGTAGATGCTTTCATGAATTTAAGGTATGGAAGGATTTCCTGAGTAAGACACCCAAAGAAAAATCCATAAAGGACATGACCAATACATGTAACTGTGTGAAAACTAAGCCTCTGTATTCATCAAAAGACATCATATGATGAGTGAAAATGAAAAAGTTGGGGTTGTCTTCCTTTGATTCTTTTTGGGAATGTTAGTATATCAAGACAACCCTAAGCTATAAGAATGCAGAAAGATGTCAAGGCTACTCATAGGTGACAACTTAGGGTGACCTCATCTCTGTTATCTATGATCCCGTCCCTCCTATCAAAGAAAGAGAGAGGACAAATTTAGCATAATTGCTATTTCTTGCTTCTTATCCAGAGTATCAAAGTACTTTTGAACTACTCTCGCCAGAAATAAGCCCTGTGGCTTCCCCCTCCATTGCTAAAAGTGTACAGTTTCTTCAAAGAACTAGAGTTTGTAAGTAAAAAAATGTGTGCGAATGTGTGCGTGTGTGTGCGTGTGTGCGTGCATGCACATGTATTTAAGAAGCTCAAGACGCACTGAAAGTGAGTTTCTCCCCCAGTTTAAATGTCATACATGGTCATTATAGAAAAAAATCTTCAATATGGAATACAAAAGAAAACTTAAGTCATCCAATTTTCCTACTACTCTAGAGTCAAATACTATTAACGTTTTGATGCCTGTTTTTTTTCTGTGTGTACCACATTGTAGGCACAGTATTAAATTCTAGTCCGTTCACTTGATAATGCAAGCTTCCTCCGGGTTGTTACAAATTCAGTGGAAACATTATTTTTAATGGCAGCCTATGGAAAGTGGCATACCGTAGGCTCCAGGGCCATACTACCTAGGTGTCAATCCTATATTCACTATTTAGTAGCTGTGTGGTCTTGGGCAAGCTGCTAAGTATCTCTTGTCTCAGTTTCTTCATCTCTAAAATGGGCTAAAAAGAGTGTCTACCTCAGGGTGCCTGGGTGACTCAGTTAGTTAAGCGTCTAATTTTGGCTCAGGTCATGATGTTGTGGTTTGTGAGTTTGAGCCCTGCAGTGGGACCTGCGCTGACAGCTCAGAGTCTGCTTCAGATCCTCTGTTGTCTTCTGTCTCTGCTCCTCCCCCACTCATGCACGCTCTCTCTCTCAAAAATAAAGAAACATTAAAAAAAAAAAGAGTAGCTACCTCTTAGGAAGGGCTATTGTGAAGATGGAATTTGATACTTACAAAATGTATAAAGATGTGCTTGGCAGGTAGTAAATGATAGTTGTTGTTATCATTGTATGTTTAAAGGACCCTTCAGTTGGACTCAGGGATTAGCGCTGGAGCTTTTCTTGGTATCTTCTGATTACTCTCTGTACATAGAAGACCCTACCATCTGGGTTAAGGTCTCATGAGTATGCTAAAAGGCATCAGTCCAAATGGAGTAGTTTGGAGGTATTCAGAGGTTCAAGGCACAGGTGATCTTCCATTTGGTAGGGGAAAAAAAACATTGGACACCTTCAGGGAGCCATTGCCAGAAGGCTCCAGTTGGCATCAGTGAGAACTGTTCGCTGGGGTTCACAGCACCTGCCCCGAGATGGGCTTCCTCCATTGGAGATGTTTGACTTGTCTCTTGATGCTACCTTTTCTTCATGTGGTCTCCATAGGTCCATTCCCTACTTCCTTAGTCTTAGGTGGCACCCGTGCCCCAAGATCATGCCCTATCTCTCCTCCCAACCAGGAAGAGAGATAGGGGGCATGATTGCCTACATTTTTCTTTCCAGTCACTGATTGTTGCATGAACTCCATCAGCCAGCTTTCCCCAAAAGTGATTCCTTGTGACTTTCAAGGCTTATTTTGGAAATTACAAGACTGGATATGTTTCTTTCCTTCCATTCTTACCCTAATAATCCCCATTTCCTTCAAATGCCTCTGATTAGCTAGAAGGGCCATGTATAATGGAGTGTAGAACAGAAAAGCACAAAGATTAATATTGCAAGATATTAGCTCATCATAAATGAATGTATCATAATTTGCTTAGTCACTCTCCTATTGCTGGACATTTAGATTATTTCCAATTTTTAGCTATTAAAACGACACTGTGATTAACATTGGTAAAAACCCTTTCATATTTTGGATGACTTAGGATGAATTACCAGAAATGGAGATCCTGGGTCAAATAATACCAAAATATAATAAATGCTTTAAGAATTTCCTTTCTTATCTTAGGAATAGATTGCATTGCTTTATAAGACTGGTAGAAAATTAAGCATACAAACAGGTTTTTTTTTGTTTTTTTTTTTTTTAAATAATGCCATTTAACTGTCTGGATACCTGTAATATCCATTGTATTAACTAGAAAAACCTGTAGAACCCACTTCATTTCTTTGGCTGAAGGCTTTGTTCTCTCATTAAACCATTAGCACCCTTGGTAATAGTAAAAGTTTAAAGCTTTGCACTAAAAGAAAGACTTGATTTTACTGGATCCTTAACCAAGAATCAAACAGTGGACGAAGCATGGCCGATGGGACAAGGAGGTAGGCAATGTCACTGAGTGTCACAGGTGGTATTGGAGTGGGTTCCTAGAGGTACCAAAAACCAAATTTTAATCTGCCAGTCTTTAAAGGGAAATGAAGAGAACAGTATACTAATGGTGCTGTGTTCCATTTCCATTTTAGTATTTTCAGACAGAGGATAGCAGATCACTAAATAAACACCAAGAATAAAGATCTCCCTAATGATGCTTTTGTGGCATCTACTCTCGTGGATGGACTAAACTTTGTCCATTGAAGGATTCTGTATGGGGAGTTAGTAACTTGAGTCTACCATAGAACACCAGGATCTTGAACAAGATGGGGTTTTGTCTTTCTACAACATAAAACTCTGTAAGGCAAAGAAGTAGTCGTTGAAAATAAATAAAAGCTTTTATGGAATCTAATAGACAATGTCCTTGTATATGTGACGCAAGCATAATTATAGATAACACACTAAAAATGCTGTCCAATAGGCTTGTAATTAACATCCAGTTGACCCTCACTAGGAATTGCTGAAAGATCTAGTGAGTGATTTTTGTTTTCATTTGATCCGGATTTTTCTTTCTTCTATAAAAGCCTCTAAGACCTATGAATTACTTTCTGTATATATCATACTCTTCTTGCCTTATGTGGACCTCTGCTGGAATGCTTGCTTCCCTGAGTTAGAGAACTGATTACCAAAAAGTACAGAAAATCTTCAGTCTCTGAAAGTGTAAAGGCTCCACATTTAGTTTAAATATGGAGCCATCAGCAACTGTGTTGCTATGGAGATCCTTCCTCCCATGTGCTCTGAAACATGTCTGCTGCCAATTATCCAGAAATAACTTCCCTATGTCTATGGAATTTTCTGTGTCTCACCTACTGCTGCCTCTGTATTCTGTTTGAGCTTTGGTGGAAGGAGGAGGGCTTTTCATTTCTATTCCTTACAGACAGTCAAGATAATTTTCTATGTGTCCAAGCTGAAGGGGATGCCCAACTGTGTCATTTCCTGTGTAACACTATTAAACATCCCCCTTAGTTGCAGTGGATGAAGGTTATTTATTTTTATCCATTTCATAATCACAGTAGAAGAGACTACCATCTTGGTAGCAGTTGTGGGGAAAAGTGGTCATCGGCCAATTTTACATTATTGGTCAATTTTATGTTATAAACTCTCAGGTCTGTTTTTCTTTTCCCCAGTAGTTTGATGAGTCATACTATTTTTCCATATGAGCTGCCACTCTGGCACTCCAGCAAGCAGTTAGGAGTTAAGGATGGGACTTGTCTACTTCTCTGTCTGGATTTGGACCAGGCATGCTTGGGAACTAAAGAACCTTCATTGTCACTAGGGTAGATTTGAAAGCACTCAGCCTATAACCAATGAGCTGGACTCAACTGGTGACTTTACACAGCAGCCGAATTTTAATTGTGCGATTCCTTGTCGTGATTCCCTCGGTAGGTTAGCAGCCTCTGCTCTCGTTCAAGGAGCCTCCTTTATCTGCTCTTTCATGCTGAGCACTGACAGCATTTTTGTGGTCAATCATTCCTTTCCATAGGCTTGACCAAGTAGGGTCCCAAGAACATCCCAGTGTCACAGAAGACCTCCAGTGTACTTTAGAGACTCACTTTTCGAGAGCAATGAAATGAACACAGATCTGTTCCGAAGTGCTAAGTTTAAGGCATCCACGGCAGGATGGAGAACCCAGGATAGTTCTTTGAACACTTTGCCCATTGAGGGCCCATATATAAAAGGAAACACAAGGTTTGCTTGCCCCCACAGCTTTCCCCCATTTTTACCAAAACTCTGGGAGAAAACTATGGAACAGATTCAAAGCTATCACTGGCCAGGGCTGAGAGAGAGATGATGGATAGCGGGGGAGCGGCAGTGGGAGATTGTCCAGGTTTGTACTACGTCCTGGTCAGTCTACAACTTCTCAGGCCAGCAGGTTCCAAGTCTTTCAAATTATTGATGCTTTCCTAGGCCAGAATCCCAGAGAAGCTGCATATAAGGGGCTGAAATACGATCCCTGAACTTTGCTAGATACAATGGCAACCCACACCCCATAGGCATTCAACATGGTAGAAATCACCATGCTTCTTGCTAGCATCACGTCAACAGTTTTCTTCTTCCTTTCCCACACTCTGTACCCAAAGCTATTTTAGAAGGAAAGGGGTTGCAGGAAGGGAATGCTAGACAACGCCGAGGAGGTGGCAATCTGCTAAAGCATTGGCTACACAAAAAGTGGCACAGTAGGGTCAAAAGGAAGGTGCGTTTCAAATTCTGATCTCGCCAAACGACATTTTAAGGAATCTGTTCTCCAAAAAGCAGTCACATGAATTGCAAAGCTGTGTATAAAAATAGGCATCGCCGCCTTGTTTGTAGTAATGCAAAATGGAAACGACTTCAGTGTCCGATGTAAGAGGATTGGCTGAAAAAATGACATTTGTCCACACAGTGGAATACTATGTCTGCCTTGTAGAGTAGAGCTTTAAAAGGCGACTCCACGCTGGAATGTAACGGTGCACATATGGGCGTAGATAAAATCTGGACACAGCTACAGTCAGTTTAGAGGGAGCAGAGTTTTGCTCTCTATATGTTACATAAAAGCTTGTATTGCTTATATAATAAAGTATTTTTAAAATGTCATGAAAAGTCAACTCCCCATATTTATTAGTTTGCTTGATTTTACAGTCCAAATCATGGGTAAGGATCATGTCTATAACTCACTCCGATGGATGCCCTCAGCTCATGCAAAGTTACTAGCTCTCAAGTGCGCCAACCTCACCCCCCATTCAAGGGAGCACCCAAAATGACTTGAATCATGGTTCTTAATATAATTGTGGGGGTAAACTTATACATGCCTCAATTTTCTTTTAAAAGTAAAGGTGTTAGGGCACCTGAGTGGCTCAGTCAATTAAGCGTCCGACTCTGGCTCAGGTTACGATCCCACGGTTTGTGAATTTGAGCCCTACAACGGGCTGTCTGCTGTCAGTGCAGAGCCCCCTTAGGATCCTCTGTCCCCTTCTCTCTGCTCCTACTGCTTGATCGTGTGTTCTCTCTCTCTCTCTCTCTCTCTCTCTCTCTCTCTCTCTCTCTCTCTCTCTCTCTCTCAAAAAATAAACATGAGATCATGACCTAAGCCAAAGTGGGATGCTTAATCGACTGAACCACCCAGGAGCCCCTCAAAAATAAACACTAAAAAAATACGAGTAAAGTTATCCATAAACTTGATGTATATTGCAAAAACAAGTTACATGAGGGCACCAGGTTGCTCAATCAGTTGAGGGTCTGGCTCTTGATTTTGGCTCAGGTCATGATCTCGTGGTTCATGAGTTTGAGCCCCATGTCAGGTTCTGTGCTGACAGCATGGAGCCTACTTGGGATTCTCTCTCTCTCTCTCTCTCTCTCTCTCTCTCTCTCTCTCTCCCTCTCTCCCTCTCCCTCTCCCTCTCCCTCTCCCTCTCCCTCTCCCTCTCCCTTTCTCTCTCCCCCTGTCCCTCCCCTGCTCACTTTCTCTCTCAATCTCTCTCTTTCTCTCAAAAATAAATAAACTTAAAAACAAAAACAAATCACATGAGAAACAATGTGTTGAAGCATTATGTTTAAGAACCACCAATACAAGGGCGTCTGGGTGGCTCAGTTAAATGTCTGACTTTTGGTTTTGGCTCAGGTCATGATCTCATGGTTTGGTA
Organism: Neofelis nebulosa; assembly: GCF_028018385.1. Classification (NCBI taxonomy): domain Eukaryota; kingdom Metazoa; phylum Chordata; class Mammalia; order Carnivora; family Felidae; genus Neofelis; species Neofelis nebulosa. The sequence continues at coordinate 33,977,903 of NC_080799.1, forward strand.
GTTCAAGCCCTGAGTCAGGCTCTCTGCTGATAGTGTAGAGCCTTCTTGGGATTCTCTCTCTCTCTCCCTCTCTCTCTGCCCCTCTTGTGTGTCCTCTCTCTCAACCACAAATAAATACACCTTAACAATTAAAAAAAAAAAAAAAGAACAACCAATATAGATGGGCAGTCATTGCATTTGGGTGAGATATGCCAAGGGCTGTGATATCAAGGAAATCAAAGCGCCATCTTTAACCTTAAAGCTGCTTGTATCCAAAATCTATAAAGACCTCACCAAACTCCACACCCGAAAAACAAATAATCCAGTAAATAAATGGGCAGAAAACATGAATAGACACTTCTCTAAAGAACACATCCAGATGGCCAACAGGCACATGAAAAGATGCTCAACGTCGCTCCTCATCAGGGAAATACAAATCAAAATCACACTGAGATATCACCTCACACCAGTCAGAGTGGCTAAAATGAACAAATCAGGAGACTATAGATGCTGGAGAGAATGTGAAGAAACGGGAACCCTCTTGCACTGTTGGTGGGTGTGCAAACTGGTGCCACCACTCTGGAAAACAATGTGGAGGTTCTTCCGAAAATTAAAAATAGATCTACCCTATGACCCAGCAATAGCACTGCTAGGAATTTACCCAAGGGATACAGGAGTGCTGATGCATAGGGGCACTTGTACCCCAATGTTTATAGCAGCACTTTCAACAATAGCCAAATTATGGAAAGAGCCTAAATGTCCATCAACTGATGAATGGATAAAGAAATTGTGGTTTATATACACAGTGGAATACTACCTTTTGTAACAATGTGGATAGAACTGGAAAGTGTTGTGCTAAGTGAAATAAGTCATACAGAGAAAGACAGATACCATATGTTTTGACTCTTATGTGGATCCTGAGAAACTTCACAGAAGACCTTGGGGGAGGGAAGGAAAAAAAAAAAAGAGCGGGAGGGAGCCTTTTAGTCATAAGAGACTCCTAAAAACTGATAGTAAACTGAGGGTTGATGGGGGGGTGGGAGGGACGGGAAAGTGGGTAATGGGCATTAAGGAGGGCACCTGCTGGGACGAGCACTGCATGTTGTATGGAAACCAATTTGACAACAGATTTCATATTTTTAAAAAGCAGCTTCAACTAGAGAAGGGAAGTCTATATCGTAAGATAGCTTGTAATAAGCTCCTGCCTTAATTTGAGTGCCTAGATATTCTGAGGACAACTTCCATCTGGGAGACTGGGTGAAGTCTTCCTGAAGGAGGTGTCTGTACAAGGTGGTATGATGAAAAGATTTGGAGGTATATGCAGGTGGGTTGAAGTCGGGGAGTACTAAGGTAGGCAAAGGTTGTCTTTAGAGGACATTGCAACCTCTCTGAAGACAAGAGATTTGTTTCATTTGCCCTTATATACCCAGTGTCTACAGCCAGCCATAGAAAAGGTGTTCAGGATTTGTTGTGTAAGTAATGAGTGAAAGCACCAGCAGTAGAAATTGATCTAATATGTGAAACAGTCTATGAATCTCTGTTCGACATTTTCCTAATGTGCTGGCTTCCTGGGAGTGCCAATGGAATAAGTCCTTCAACAACAGCCTTGGAACATTGATTATTTCTTGGGTCCAGAGCCCCTTACTGGTTGCTGAGCAGAAGACAAGATCTCTGGCAGTAAACAGTTGACTGATTGTTCTGTGTGACCGGCTTGTCATAAGTTGCGCATTTACATAGCTCCAGGCACTTAACTGTTTCTGTGTGACCCTCACCCTTATTCCTGAGTGATAATGGATAGTTCAAATTAGTATTCCCCTTTCACAACGGCTGGGATCCTGAAGTGGAAGGACTTGTCACCGGTCTCACAGCTCAGGACCGCAGAGCCAGAGAGAAAATCAATGTCTCCCCACCTTGCTTCAGCCCTTTTTACTCACAGAGGCTGGGACCCTGTGAGGCCTCCGTGAGCTGCTTAGTAAGTCTAAGGAGGAACTGCCTGCTGCTGTAATTAAGGTGTGGATAATAGATTTCTACTCCTCTGGGAAAGAGGAACAAAACAAAGCAAACAAAGCCACAAACAAAACAAAACAAAACAACCTATCTTTGAGGGCTTTTTTCTGCTTTGTGCATTGACTTGAAGGTTTCGAAGGGTAGTGAGGCTTATGTGAATTAAGGCATGTGCTTTGTGTTCCTGGCCATAAGGGAATGAAATTTGCATTATTCTCCCCCCCCCCCATTGGAATTCTTGTCAGGTTTCTTCTGTTGAGTTCTTTTGAATACAACCCTCTTTCATTTACAGTGAGTAAAGCCCTTCCTTCCACATCTATTTGCCCAACATTTTCTTCTCCAAGTGGTCCAAGACATTTGGGCCAATAAGTCATGGAATATATCTGCTGAAGTGTAAAGGCAGGGCTCACCCTTGGGATAATCAAGAAACATTTGTATGTATTTGGTTTCTTCCTTTCCTTTTTCATCCTCCTCTTAAACCCTCCTGTTCCCCACCCCCCTCTTTTTTTTTTTTTTTTTTTTTTTTTTTTTTTTTTTACCATATACAAATATATCCTGTAACTCCAAGAAAACATTTTAAAACAACTGATAGTCATTCATTCAACGGTATTGACTGCAGGTCTACTCTGTGCCAGGCACTTGTGATCTGCATCGGCTTTCCATTGCTACAAAACAAATTGCCACAAACTTAGTGGCTTAAACAAACACATTTGCTAGCTTGCACTTTCTAGGGGGTCAGGAACCCAGGCCCAGCTTAGCCTTAGATCAGGGCTGAGATAGGGGCGTCAGCTGGGGCTGCAGTCTTCAGCTGATGCTTGGTGTGCAATTAATTCCAAGCTCCCTGGTTGGTGGTAGAAAGCATTTCTTGGTGGTTGGATGATGGAGGTTCCCTTTGTTTGTTAGCCATTAGCTGGGGACCCCTCACAGCTCTCAGATGCTACCCTCAACTCCCTGCCATGTGAGTGATGTCCTTGTAATGGGAGTGACGTCCTATCGTACTTGGAAGTCCTGCCGACACTTGGGGTTGGGGGGAAGGGAGGGGATTATCCAGAATATGTATCCAGGGGGCAGAAATCTTGGGGGTCATCTCAGAATTCTGCCCACTTACCCCTATGCAGGGAAAATAGAACTGTGAGTAAAAGTACAACAGGCCTTGGTTACACGTACCATTAGTGAGAGAGCCAGAAAACAAGGAATAAGTATTTTTATTTTTTTATTTTTTATTTTTATTTTTTTAGGAATAGGTATTTTTAATGAGTACTACTCTAAGTACAGATTGATATGAAAAATACTATGCACAGGTGGCATTTAGGCGGGATGACATTTATACAGAGCAACATAAAGAATGAGAAGCAACGGTCGCATAGAGATCTGGAGAAAGAGCATTCCGTGTGGACTGACCAACAAGTCCGAAAGCACAGAGGTTAGGAATACTTATTCTTCTGCTTTTGAACAGAAAGGAGGCTGGGGTGGTGGGAGCAGAGTGAAGAAGGAAATGAGATCTGATAGTTAGGCATGGGCTAGGTTAAGTAGGGACTCAGAAATCACGATAAGATGTTTTGGAGATGGGAAGCTAAAAGTAATTTTAACCAGGGGAGATGTATGATCTGATTGAAGATCTGGGATATTGTGATTTGGAATAAATGTATATTTGGTTTTCATCTCCCCCCCCCCCTTTTTTTTTTGGCACAGAGTTCCTAAAACCCTTGGAATTTGCTAAGTAATGAGAAAGATAAAGCTGTGCATTGTTATGTTAATAAGGTGACTTTTGACCTTACCTAAGGATGGGATCTGGTTTCCAGCCTTTGGGGAGAAAAGGCTGGAGATTGAGTTCAATCACCAATAGCCAGTGATTTGACCAGTCATGCCGAGGTAATGAAGCCAACATTATAATAAACCTATGGTCTAGAATGTAAAATGTTTTCCTGAGTTCTGTGAGCTGCTCTAGCAAAATGGTCGAACCCAGGGAGGGGGTCCTGGAACCTCCAATCTGTAGCCAATTTTTTAGAAGCCCAGGTGACAAACTGGACTTTCAGTTGGCTTCTGGGGCTGTGTGTGTGTGTGTGTGTGTGTGTGTGTGTGTGTGTGTGTGTGTGTGTGTTTGAAGGGCCATCTGTGGAATCTGATGTTATGTCCAGGTAGATAGTGTCAGAATTGAGTTGAATGGTAGGACCCTCTGACCAAGGACTGGCATGGAGGGCTGGCCGTGGAGACCGAAGGAAGAAATGGAGTCATATTTTGGAGACTTTCAGAAGGGCAGGAGTTGCTGATGGATGGGATGTGGCACCCAGCAGGGTCATTTCCATTTTAAAAAGGTTAATCACTTTGCTTGAGGTCACACAGTTAATAACCACCTGCAGCAGGTTGTGGATGTGGGTCATCTAGCTCCAAATCCACAGTCCTGTCTCCATGCTTCTAATTCCTTAGTGGAAGCACAATGCAAACCAGGCAGTAAGTATGGTTATTTGAGATTGCTGAAAACATGGCTGCAGATCGACATTTTTTCCCCCTTGAAAAAATCGTGGGTGGAAACAGTGGGGGGTTGTTCAACAAACACAGCACATCCTCAGCTTGACTACAGACCAGAGTGGGATGATGTTGGCAGCCTAGATCTGCCAGAGTGGAAGACCTGCTCCCTGGAATTTCTCCAAAGGAACCCATTGTGGGGTTTGGGACACCGGTTGGTTACCATTGCGTTGTGAAAACACTTTTGTCCAATGAGCCAGGGGAGAAGGTAAAGAGGGAGCGATTATACTAGATTTGCGGTGGTTTATGCTTTTGGCTTTTTATTTGTGAGTCAGGTTTGAAGGCTGAGATGACCTACAGAGTCACTCAAATGATCATAGAAACGAGCTCTCTCTCACTGCCTGCCCTCCTGACCACCGAGTCCAGAGGTCCAGAGGAAGACAAAAGCATTTGCATAAGCTCCAGACTGAATGATTTGGTGTCTGTTAATCTACATACTAGAGATAATAGTTTTGTTTTTAAAACGGCCATAAATTGTACTAACACAGACAGGGCCAGTGAGAAATGAAGAAGGCTCTTATCATGCTAAGTCAGCTAACTTAGACAAGTGCCACAGCTTTTTATCTGCTGAGGTCCTAAAGGCTCTTGTTTTCTAATGGCAAACAATGAGATCTGTAAGGATGAGATACACAGGGGGAGGTACCGCCCTATCCTGAGCAACAGCTGGGCAGATGTCATGTAGTATGTGTCCCTGAGAACGGATTCCAAAGTTCTCCAAGCTTAGAGGGGCCGAGAAACAGCCAGGGGTAGGGAAGTCAACAATAGCACCAGTGTTTTAGAGATTATGTTATGAATCTGTCAAATTAACACTTGTTACATGGAGCACAGGGTGCCAGATGGTGAGCCCAGGTTCAGAAACACACCACAAGAGAGACTGAAAGAGAGAAGTTTATTACTTACAGGTCCTGGGGGAAGTACTTGGCACACCTCAAGGGGCCATATGGGGAGGTCAAGGCAGAGTACAGACAGAGAAAGATAGAACTTGGGACACATGCTTTTATTAGCGTCTGTGGGTGAAGCACTTTGGGGTTCCCAGGCAAAGGCTGGATTAGTTCATTCAAACCAGAAGAGGAGGGTTTTGGGTAAGCCTCATGGAGGTCTTGTCTAAGGGGCACACAGGAGAGACTGTTGATCACAAGGACGGCTGGGGAAGTCATATCAGGAACTCACATTTGCTTGTGACTCTGCAGGTTGTTTTCTGGGACTCGTGCTTGCAAGAGGGGCTATTGTCAATTTAAGGTCCCTGAGGATCGCTTGGCCAAACACAATGGATGTCAAGGCAGCTCCATCATGGATCAGCTTAGCTAGACTCTCAACAGCTTATTACCACTTCTATTACTGATACAATTCATAACAGTTATATAATATACGAGGGCTAACAGTTGTGGAAGACTAATCATGGTCTAGGCATTGTTAATTGTTTTACATGAATTATCCCCTTTGATTCTTCCAATAATCTTGTCTTGCAGATAATAGTATTATCTCCTTTAAAGGGAACGGAGGCTTAGAGAGACTGAGAAACTCTTCTGGTGACTCATAGGGAACAGCAGAGCTAGTATTAGAGTCCAAAAGTATTTCACTCTGGTTTTAGTGCTTTTTATTTTTTAATGTGTATTTGTTTATTTACAGAGCTCGAGTGTGTGTGCACGTGCACACGTGCACACACATCCACGTAGGCACAAGCAGGGGAGGAGCAGAGAGAGAGGGAAAGAGGGAGTTGCAAGTAGGCTCAGCGCTGTCGGCACAAAGCTAGATGGCGGGACTCAATCTCCGAAACTCTGAGATCATGACCTGAGCAGAAATCAATAGCTGTACTCTTAGCTGAGTGAGCCACCCAGGCACCACTGGGTTTACTGCTTTTAAATATAATATAAAAAAATTAAATGAGTGCCTTACATGCTGGAACTATATGTTAATTCAGTTCCTTTTCTGTCTCTTCTCCCCACCATTTTATGGGGGAAGACATTGTATCTTACAGAAGTGGAATGACTTGCCAGAGGTCACTTACCTGTGTAAATGTTTAATGAGCTGGAAGTCTGGTGGAGATTCAATTGGTTAGGAGAAGTTCTGAACATCACTGGCATTCTCTAAATGTTATCCGTGGCAAAATTAAAGAATGAAGGATTTTTAGACACCTGAAAAAGAAAAAGCTATGGAAGGACTGTAGCTATGTTTGTTGTGACTTTAGTCTTGACCTGCAGAAATTCTGGTTCAGTGGAAGAAAATATCCTGTTGAAATCTGAGAAAAAACAAGTGATTTAAAATCAAGAGGAAATGTTTTGTTGTTGTTGCCTGGTTACATGTAGATGTTCCTCATTCTATACCTTCCTTCCTTCCTTCCTTCCTTCCTTCCTTCCTTCCTTCCTTCCTTCCTTCCTTCCTTCCTTCCTTCCTTCCTTCTTCTTTCTTTCTTTCTTTCTTTCTTTCTTTCTTTCTTTCTTTCTTTCTTTCTTTCTTTCTTTCTTTCACATAGAATGTGTGAGCATTGGAGGGAGCAGAAAGAGAGGGAGAGAGAGAATTCCAAGGAGGCTCTGTGCTCAGCATAGAGCCTGTTGCGGGCTCCATCCCATGACCCTGTGATCATGACCCAAGCTGAAAGCAAGAGTTGGACTCTTAGCTGACTGATCCACTTAGGTGCTCTGAGAACATTTTAAAATACAATTACAATAGGGTCTAGTTTCTTTCCCTAGGAAATACCTACCAAGATGTTAATTCATAAATGATCCAGTTTTGCGAATTCCAGCATGTCAGTTTTTCTCCCATAAAACTAAGTTCTTGCTAAGCATTATCATTCCCGTAGTGTTCTAAGCTTTGTTTGCTCCAGATCAGCCTTACCAGGTGGATTCCGTGGGAGAAAGCTTTTCTTTTTCTTCAAAGTTACATTTTTTTTCATGACTCACAGGAATTACTGCATCTTAGATGACTAGTGGACAGCAGTATTTGGTGGTCAACTGGGTCCATTCACTAATTACAACTCACAGAGACATAACGATCTAACAGTTGCTCCTTCAAATCATAAACGGGTAATTTCAAATGATAGGACCAGTCATAAATGGTAAGAGTCAAGAAAGATACATACCAGCAGTTCACTGTTTTAGCAAAATTAACTGATATTTCTGCTTTAGTTTTGCACACGTTGTAAGATTAAGACCACTGTTGAAAAGAGAAACGTTCCTTTTAGCTGAAGTACTTAGGGGCATGGGAAGCCTCTTTTTTCTAGAATATGTAGCCATAACCCCATCTCCATCCCACTCCAGCTTGTCAGGAAGCCTTAGTTGCAGAACAAGTTCTATGAAAGAAGCAGTTCAGAGGTGTCTGGCCTTGGAAATCCATGCATACTTTTTCCCTAACTTCCATGATGATGGGGTACTTGTTAAGAACAGATTTCCCCATTTTTTTTTTATTTTAAAATTTTTTATTTATTTTTGAGACAGAGAGAGACAGAGCATGAACAGGGGAGGGGCGGAGAGAGAGGGAGACACAGAATCTGAAATAGGCTCCAGGCTCTGAGCTGTCAGCACAGAGCCTGACGCGGGGCTCGAACCCACAGACCGTGAGATCATGACCTGAGCCGAAGTCGGACGCTTAACCGACCGAGCCACCCAGGCGCCCCGAGATTTCCCCATTTTTGCCCTTAGAAATTCTCATTCAGTAGACCTGAATGGGAGCATAAGAATCTGTGCTTTTGACAAACATTCAAAACCATTTGTATCATTGAGGAATTTTAATAAATACAGTGATGTGAGAGGAAACAGCACTCTTTGCCCAAAGTGGGTTGACTTGAACAGGAGAAAGATCCCAACAGAAACCTGAAAGATCCTCAGGAAAGTTCCTTCTTAGAGATGCTGTGAATCCTTCTTCCCCTTTGGACGCCTCGTGGGCTTTCTAAAGTGACTACATTAGTTTACTCCTCTTATAGGCAACACAGCATCTCCTCTCCTCTCTTCCTCTTGTCTATTAGAGATATGGAAGGTATATTTAAAGAAAAAAAAACAGATTGAGTTTCTGGGAATGAATACTTTAATGTCTGAGATGAAAAACACACTGGATGGTATTAACAGCACATGAGATGTTGCAGAAGAAAAGATGAGTGAACTTGAAGGTGTAGTAATGGAAACTACGTAAAATGAAACGTATGTAGGAAAACACTCAGAAAAAAATAAGCAGCATGAGTGAGTTGTGGGAAACTTTAAGGGGTTCAATATATATGTGCAGCTGCAGGATAGAAGAAGAGATAGGCAGAAAAAGCAATTGAGGAAATAATGGCTGAACAAATTTAAATTTGATGAAAAGTATAAACCCAAATCTAAGCAGCTCAGCAAAGACAATAAATATGAAGGTGGTTTATTGTAAGGCCTATCATGTCAAATTGCTTAAAACCAAGTGATCCAAGAAAATGTTAAGGCAGCCAGAGGAAAAACAGACATCATGTACAAAGAAGCAATGTTAAGGATGACAGCCAGTTTCCTAATCACAGCACAAGAAGACCATGGAGAACTTCAAAGTATCAAAAGAAAAAAGTTGTCAATCTTGAAATCTATACCTGGTGAAAATATCTTTCAAAAAAGCAGGTGAAATAAAGACATTCATGGCACTTATAATGGCTGATTTTATAAAAAGAATGTATTTTTTCATGGAATCAATTTTTTTTTAACGTTTATTTATTTTTTTAAGACAGAGAGAGACAGAGCATGAACGGGGGAGGGTCAGAGAGAGGGAGACACAGAATCTGAAACAGGCTCCAGGCTCTGAGCTGTCAGCACAGAGCCCGACGCGGGGCTCGAACTCATGAACTGTGAGATCGTGACCTGAGCTGAAGTCAGACGCTTAACCGACTGAGCCACCCAGGCGCCCCTCAATTTTTTTTTAATGGAAAACCAAGTCTGTCTTTTTATGTAATTTTTATTTTTCCTTTTTGGGTGGTGTTTCTGCATCTCATTTTTAGAAGTGAGAGGGAGAAAATGCATTTTGGTAAAGTTAAAAGAAAAAGAAATGTTTGGCATCGGTACCACTGTCTGCCAAAACCAAAACACATTCTTCATAGTCTGCTCCAATCTCTGGTGAGATTATGGATTCCAGGACAAGTGGCCAAAAAGCCAATCTCCTGTTCCCTATAGGGACCTGACAGGGGGAAGATGAGATGATTGCAGCCTCTGTATCCTTGTTGAACTTCAAGTCGCCATGTGTCACACATTCTTAGGGAAGTGATGGATTCCAAATTGTTCAAGACAGATGCCGAATAATGTCTAAAGCAATCATTTATGGCAGTGGGCATTAATGACACTGTCATAACCAGCCAGAAAAAGTCACAAGCTAAATAAAGGGGGCCAGATCCAAGGCTTTTTGTGATTCACACTTTCCATGCAAAATTTTAACATCGTCAGTGTTGAAGGAGATTACCTCTAAGACAACAAGTATGGCAATCCATATATAATTTCAGCAAGCATTTATTAAGCACCTGCAGTGTGGCAGCTACTAAGTTAAGCATTCAGCTTACAAACAATCAGTACAAACTCTTCTTGAGGAAGTTACAGCTTACATAAGAGGCAGGCATGGAAAACAGTTACAACACTGTTAGATGACTATGAATAGAGTTCATCAAAGAATTATTAATTAGTTGAGCACTGACTATATACCAAGAACTCCGATAGATAGCAGAATATAAGACAAAACTCTGTAAAGCTTATGACATAGCTGATGGGGTGCTATGGGAACAGAGAGAAAGGATTTTATATCTTTCCCCCCATTCTTGGGCACTTTTGAACTATGATGACTTGTTTGGTGGGTCTGACTTTTTTTTTTTTAATGTTTATCTATTTTTGAGAGAGACACAGTGTGAGTAGGGGAGAGTCAGAGGGAGGGGGAGACACAGAATCTGAAGTGGGCTTCAGGCTCTGAGCTGTCAGCACAGAGCCTGATGAGGGGCTGAAACTCACCAATGGTGAGATCAGACCTAAGCTGAAGTCAGACACTTAACCAACTGAGCCACCCAGACATCCCTTGTGAGTCTGACTTCTAATATTCCTTGGGTTTTTTCACGTACTTGGAGAAGAAACCCTTTGGATGGCCTCAAAGAGAATCATGATGCATATCATAAACTATGCATGACTTATTTGATACTTAATTCACGGTTGTAATGGCAACTCAATTATTTAAATAGTAGAAACCCACATGCTTGTGCCTGGAAGAAATCTTAATTATTTAACCCTTCCTCCCATTTCCCTCCCCATCAAAAATGAGAAGAGTGAGAAAGAAAACCTCTCCGATGGCATTTGACAGCTGTGTTAGGAATAGGGTCCCTTGTCCATTTCTGTAACACCTTCCAGCTCCCAGGAGCACAGCTGTGAAGTAGAAGGGATGAAAAATAAGTATGGAAAGCAGCAGGACCATAGGTTTACTTAAAAAGTCTTAGCTGAAGAAGCATAGAGTTTAAAAGAGCAGCTGTTCAGGGATGAATTTCACTGTCCAGGGTACCAGATTACAAATGATGGTCAGAAGCACCGAGAACAACAAAGAGAGCCCTTGGGAGGAGTTTTAGCTGCAGTAAAGGGAACCGAGAATACTTAACCTCAAAGGTCACATCATGTCTTTCACAAGCAGAGGATTTCTGTTTTTTGCTTTAGGAAACTCCATAATGGGCTATGATGTAGGAATAGCACAGTGCTGGGAGTCAGGAAATCTGCAGTCAAACTTCACCTTTTACTATGATATTCTGAACAGTCATTTGGTACTTCTGGACCTCAATTTCCTCATGTGTAAAATGTAATAAAACTAAAATATGCCTTTCAGGGGCTCCATGAATATTAAACGAGAGAATTTGCTTGAAATGTATATTTTAAGTAATAAATTACTATATGCTTTAAGTAATAGATTGCTATCTTTGGCTTTATTATTATGGATATGTTTCCCAATGTGAGATTTCTCATGGCATACTGGGTCCTAGTATTTGAGTCTTCTTGTCTGCTTTTGGTCCTGGGTCCCCAAGAGTTCACTGGGGTAGACTGAGCACATTCCTTTATGTCTGTCCTCCTGAAGCCCTGTCTAACAACAGTAGAAGGATAAAAAATAAAAATGTAAAAACAAAAACAAAAACTGCAGAGACAGAGAACCTGGGAAAATGTAATGGTGGACAAGAAATGCCAGGATCGTTTTGGTGCTGGAAAAAAAAGATGAATACAGGATAACTGAGGGAGTTATTGAGGAAGTTGAAAATTACCTATAAGATGGGGGTTGGGTGGGGAAGGCTAATAGGAAGCTAGCATATTTTTAGCACAGAATCTCAGGAAGGTTAAAAAAAAAAAGATGGGAGAAAGGACTGGAAACAGGAAGATGGGGTAGAAGTTTTTGTATTATAGGAAGTTAAACCATGAGATCTGCTCCCCCACTACAGATCTAGAAATTATTTTGCTATACCTTTCCCTCTGCAGAAGATTGCAAGTTTATTCTCCAGGGAGATACTGTCCGAGACTTACTAGATGAGATGATCAGATTCAGATGAGTTTGGCATAAAATGCTCTACTAAAAATAAGACACTGAGAATATATCTGTATCCTGAATAATGAAGGTTAGAGTTCTCTTTTCCCTCTTAGCTCCCAGAACATTGTCAGCCATCATACTAATTGTGCTCCTAGATCACCCAGGTAGGAGAATGGAGAAGTCATCTATGGGAAAATTGACCACCTGAAGAGATAACAGCTACAGACATACTGGTGTTTAGGGGTACCCAGAAGACATAGTTAGGTCCTTAATCCTGGAATGAAGTTTACAAATTGACAAATTCTGTCTATAAGCACAGAGCTACCCACCCACATCAATCAGCATTTTAGTGTCTTACTATTGAATGGAACCCAATTCCAAATTGGACTTACACTGAGTCAGTGGAATCTTCAGCTGGCCAGAGATGTAAGAAAATACTCTAATGTGAAAGAGATCTAAATAAACAGAGAAAAGGATTGCAAAGGAAACAGATGGTGCACGGACCACAAAAGTGACAATTAATATCCTCAGAGAGAGAAAGGACTATTACCATTGCATTTGTGAAACAAACAAGAACAAGATGGTTTAGAAAAGGAACAGAAAAGAACAAGAAAAAACTCCAGAAATTAAAATATGGCAGTATGTTCGCCAAATGGTAACATAAGGATTTGAAGATAAATTGGAGGTAATGACTCAAAATTTTAAAAATAAGAAGATAGAAGATAAGAATATGGGAGACCAGGAAAAAAGAACAGAAAAAATGGAGAGGAAGAAATTACTGAGCAATCAGACCTCCATAATGTGAAGTTTCAACGCAAAAGGGCATTTGGGTATGCTCACAATGAGTGAAGAAAAACTCCACACCCTAGGCCACCTCACTATAAATACCAGACCAGCAACGATCGTCTTTTAAAAAAAAATTTTTTTTAAGATGTTTATATATTTTTTGAGACAGAGAGAGAGAGGGAGGGAGGGAGAATGAGCAGGGGAGGGCCAGGGAGAGAGGGAGAAACAGAATCTGAAGCCAACTTCAGGCTCTGAGCTGTCAGCACAGAGCCCCACATGTGGCTCAAACTCAGGAACTGTGAGATCATGACCTGAGTCAAAGTTGGAGGCTTAACCAACTGAGCCACCCAGGTGCCCCAGCAGTGCTCATCTTTATCAGTTATGAAAGCTTTCCAAAACTCAAAAAAAATGTCCTTAAGAATGTGGAATTGGAATGGCATTGGGATTTTTCAGGAATAACAATACAATCTGAACATGGGAATCTGCAAGACAATGGCAGGCTGCCTTCAGAATTCTGAGGCAAAAAATCATTTCAAAACTAAAATTTTACACTCAGCCACATGATTCAGCAAGTTTGATGATAGAAAACAATCTTCAGGCAGACAGTTTCTCCCCTAAACCAAGGGAGTAGGTCAAGAAAAGAAAAACTTGAAATTCCACTTTGGGGTATTTCTCTGAAGGAAATGAAATCTGTGTCTTGAAGAGACCGCTGTACTCTCATGTTCACTGGGCACAGTATTCGCAAGACATGGAAACAATCCCAATGTCCACTGATGAATGAATAGATGAATAAATGTGGTATATACATGCAATGGAATCTTATTCAGCCTTAGAAAAATACAGAAATCCTACTATTTGTGACACTATAGGATGGAACTTGAAGATACTATGCTAAGTGAAGTAAGCCAAGCTCAGAAAGATGAATATTGTATGATCTCACTTATATGTGGAATCTAATATAGGCAAACTCCTAGAAACAGCGTGGAAAGGTGGTTGCCAGGGGCTGGGAAGAGGGGGAAATGAAGAGGTTAAGGGCTCAAGTTTTCAATTATGCAAGATACATAAGTTGTGGTGATCTACTATACAGCATAGTGTCTATAGCTGACAATACTGTATTTAAAATTTGCTAAGAGAGGGTGGCTGGGTAGCTAGGTTGGTTAAGTGTCCGACTCTTGATTTCAGGTCACTTCATCATCTCATGGTTTGTAGGATCGAGCCCCGTGTTGGGGCTCAGCATGGAGCCTGTTTGGGATTTTCTCTCTCCCTCTGTCTCTTCCCCTCCCCCCTCCCCCGCTCTCTCTCAAAATGAATAAACTTAAAAAAAATTGCTATGAGAGTAGATCTTATTATGTTAAGTGTACTTATCACAAATAATAATAATAATAATAATAATAATAATAATAATATGAGGTGAGAGAAAACTTCAGGAAGTGATGGCTATGTTTATGGCCTTTATGATAGTGATGGTTTCATGAGTGTCTATCCCCAAATGCATCAAGTTGTATACATTAAATATGTACAGCTTTTAATGTGTCAATTATTCCTCAATTTAAAAAATGTATATGGAATTCAGGAAACTGAGATTCTGATTTAGGAGAAAGTCAAAGGGAATCCCTAGGTTAGTGGAAGGGATTTTCAGGGTCCTCAAGACCTAACAGGTCTGGACAACTCCAGATGGTGACTGGAGAAAGAAGGACTCCTAGAGGATTGTCTTCAATAAAAATGATAAAAGAAAATATCTGTTTAAATATTTCTGATTGACATTCTTGCCTGTTCCCTCCCCACCCCCCGGATATGGTTGAATTTGTGTGGTTTCGGAATTCTGAACCTGGCTGATGTATTTCCCCTTATATTATAGTTTAGGAAACCCAGCAAAAATGTTATTATTTCAAGCTTCTGGATCCATGGACTCCAGGACAACTGCCCACTCCTGAGATCTGTAATTAAAACATGATATTAAAATAACTCTTCACTGCTAAATGCATAGGAATTAGAAACATTCCATATTCATTTAAAGGTATTATGGAAGATCAAGAAGTCATACTCTTGAGAATGAAATGAGTAGATTTTGGATTATCCTGGATTTAAATCTGAAGGAGTAACTCTGACAGTCCTTTTATTTTATTATTATTTTTAAATGTTTATTTATTTTTGTTTTTTTTTTTTTTTTTTTTTTAATTAATTAATTTATTTATTTTTTTAATATATGAAATTTACTGTCAAATTGGTTTCCTTACAACACCCAGTGCTCATCCCAAAAGGTGCCCTCCTCAATACCCATCACCCACCCTGCCCTCCCTCCCACCCCCCATCAACCCTCAGTTTGTTCTCAGTTTTTAACAGTCTCTTATGCTTTGGCTCTCTCCCACTCTAACCTCTTTTTTTTTTTTTTTCCCTTCCCCTCCCCCATGGGTTTCTGTTACGTTTCTCAGGATCCACATAAGAGTGAAACCATATGGTATCTGTCTTTCTCTGTATGGCTTATTTCACTTAGCATCACACTCTCCAGTTCCATCCACGTTGCTACAAAAGGCCATATTTCATTCTTTCTCATTGCCACGTAGTATTCCATTGTGTATATAAACCACAATTTCTTTATCCATTCATCAGTTGATGGACATTTAGGCTCTTTCCATAATTTGGCGATTGTTGAGAGTGCTGCTATAAACATTGGGGTACAAGTGCCCCTATGCATCAGTACTCCTGTATCCCTTGGATAAATTCCTAGCAGTGCTATTGCTGGGTCATAGGGTAGGTCTATTTTTAATTTTCTGAGGAACCTCCACACTGCTTTCCAGAGCGGCTGCACCAATTTGCATTCCCACCAACAGTGCAAGAGGGTTCCCGTCTCTCCACATCCTCTCCAGCATCTATAGTCTCCTGATTTCTTCATTTTGGCCACTCTGACTGGCGTGAGGTGGTATCTGAGTGTGGTTTTGATTTGTATTTCCCTGATGAGGAGCGACGTTGAGCATCTTTTCATGTGCCTGTTGGCCATCCGGATGTCTTCTTTAGAGAAGTGTCTATTCATGTTTTCTGCCCATTTCTTCACTGGGTTATTTGTTTTTCGGGTGTGGAGTTTGGTGAGCTCTTTATAGATTTTGGATACTAGCCCTTTGTCCGATGTGTCATTTGCAAATATCTTTTCCCATTCCGTTGGTTGCCTTTTAGTTTTGTTGGTTGTTTCCTTTGCTGTGCAGAAGCTTTTTATCTTCATAAGGTCCCAGTAATTCACTTTTGCTTTTAATTCCCTTGCCTTTGGGGATGTGCCGAGTAAGAGATTGCTACGGCTGAGGTCAGAGAGGTCTTTTCCTGCTTTCTCCTCTAAGGTTTTGATGGTTTCCTGTCTCACATTCAGGTCCTTTATCCATTTTGAGTTTATTTTTGTGAATGGTGTGAGCAAGTGGTCTAGTTTCAACCTTCTGCATGTTGCTGTCCAGTTCTCCCAGCACCATTTGTTAAAGAGACTGTCTTTTTTCCATTGGATGTTCTTTCCTGCTTTGTCAAAAATAAGTTGGCCATACGTTTGTGGGTCTAGTTCTGGGGTTTCTATTCGATTCCATTGGTCTATGTGTCTGTTTTTATGCCAATACCATGCTGTCTTGATGATGACAGCTTTGTAGTAGAGGCTAAAGTCTGGGATTGTGATGCCTCCTGCTTTGGTCTTCTTCTTCAAAATTACTTTGGCTATTCGGGGCCTTTTGTGGTTCCATATGAATTTTAGGATTGCTTGTTCTAGTTTCGAGAAGAATGCTGGTGCAATTTTGATTGGGATTGCATTGAATGTGTAGATAGCTTTGGGTAGTATTGACATTTTGACAATATTTATTCTTCCAATCCATGAGCAGGGAATGTCTTTCCATTTCTTTATATCTTCTTCAATTACCTGCATAAGCTTTCTATAGTTTTCAGCATACAGATCTTTTACATCTTTGGTTAGATTTATTCCTAGGTATTTTATGCTTCTTGGTGCAATTGTGAATGGGATCAGTTTCTTTATTTGTCTTTCTGTTGCTTCATTGTTAGTGTATAAGAATGCAACTGATTTCTGTACATTGATTTTGTATCCGGCAACTTTGCTGAATTCATGTATCAGTTCTAGCAGACTTTTGGTGGAGTCTATCGGATTTTCCATGTATAATATCATGTCATCTGCAAAAAGCGAAAGCTTGACTTCATCTTTGCCAATTTGGATGCCTTTGATTTCCTTTTGTTGTCTGATTGCTGATGCTAGAACTTCCAGCACTATATTAAACAGCAGCGGTGAGAGTGGGCATCCCTGTCGTGTTCCTGATCTCAGGGAAAAAGCTCTCAGTTTTTCCCCATTGAGGATGATGTTAGCTGTGGGCTTTTCATAAATGGCTTTTATGATCTTTAAGTATGTTCCTTCTATCCCGACTTTCTCAAGGGTTTTTATTAAGAAAGGGTGCTGGATTTTGTCAAAGGCCTTTTCTGCATCGATTGACAGGATCATATGGTTCTTCTCTTTTTTTTTGTTAATGTGATGTATCACGTTGATCGATTTGCGGATGTTGAACCAGCCCTGCATCCCAGGAATGAATCCCACTTGATCATGGTGAATAATTCTTTTTATATGCTGTTGAATTCGATTTGCTAGTATCTTATTGAGAATTTTTGCATCCATATTCATCAGAGATATTGGCCTGTAGTTCTCTTTTTTTACTGGGTCTCTGTCTGGTTTAGGAATCAAAGTAATACTGGCTTCATAGAATGAGTCTGGAAGTTTTCCTTCCCTTTCTATTTCTTGGAATAGCTTGAGAAGGATAGGTATTATCTCTGCTTTAAACGTCTGGTAGAACTCCCCTGGGAAGCCATCTGGTCCTGGACTCTTATTTGTTGGGAGATTTTTGATAACCGATTCAATTTCTTCGCTGGTTATGGGTCTGTTCAAGCTTTCTATTTCCTCCTGATTGAGTTTTGGAAGAGTGTGGGTGTTTAGGAATTTGTCCATTTCTTCCAGGTTGTCCAATTTGTTGGCATATAATTTTTCATAGTATTCCCTGATAATTGTTTGTATCTCTGAGGGATTGGTTGTAATAATTCCATTTTCATTCATGATTTTATCTATTTGGGTCATCTCCCTTTTCTTTTTGAGAAGCCTGGCTAGAGGTTTGTCAATTTTGTTTATTTTTTCAAAAAACCAACTCTTGGTTTCGTTGATCTGCTCTACAGTTTTTTTAGATTCTATATTGTTTATTTCTGCTCTGATCTTTATGATTTCTCTTCTTCTGCTGGGTTTAGGCTGCCTTTGCTGTTCTGCTTCTATTTCCTTTAGGTGTGCTGTTAGATTTTGTATTTGGGATTTTTCTTGTTTCTTGAGATAGGCCTGGATTGCAATGTATTTTCCTCTCAGGACTGCCTTCGCTGCGTCCCAAAGCGTTTGGATTGTTGTATTTTCATTTTCGTTTGTTTCCATATATTTTTTAATTTCTTCTCTAATTGCCTGGTTGACCCACTCATTCGTTAGTAGGGTGTTCTTTAACCTCCATGCTTTTGGAGGTTTTCCAGACTTTTTCCTGTGGTTGATTTCAAGCTTCATAGCATTGTGGTCTGAAAGTATGCATGGTATAATTTCAATTCTTGTAAACTTATGAAGGGCTGTTTTGTGACCCAGTATATGATCTATCTTGGAGAATGTTCCATGTGCACTCGAGAAGAAAGTATATTCTGTTGCTTTGGGATGCAGAGTTCTAAATATATCTGTCAAGTCCATCTGATCCAATGTATCATTCAGGGCCCTTGTTTCTTTATTGACTGTGTGTCTAGATGATCTATCCATTTCTGTAAGTGGTGTGTTAAAGTCCCCTGCAATGACCACATTCTTATCAATAAGGTTGCTTATGTTTATGAGTAACTGTTTTATATATCTGGGGGCTCCGGTATTTGGCGCATAGACATTTATAATTGTTAGCTCTTCCTGATGGATAGACCCTGTAATTATTATATAATGCCCTTCTTCATCTCTTGTTACAGCCTTTAATTTAAAGTCTAGTTTGTCTGATATAAGTATGGCTACTCCAGCTTTCTTTTGGCTTCCAGTAGCATGATAAATAGTTTTCCATCCCCTCACTCTCAATCTAAAGGTGTCCTCAGATCTAAAATGAGTCTCTTGTAGACAGCAAATAGATGGGTCTTGTTTTTTTATCCATTCTGATACCCTATGTCTTTTGGTTGGCGCATTTAATCCATTTACATTCAGTGTTATTATAGAAAGATACGGGTTTAGAGTCATTGTGATGTCTGTATGTTTTATGCTTGTAGTGATGTCTCTGGTACTTTGTCTCACAGGATCCCCCTTAGGATCTCTTGTAGGGCTGGTTTCATGGTGACAAATTCCTTCAGTTTTTGTTTGTTTGGGAAGACCTTTATCTCTCCTTCTATTCTAAATGACAGACTTGCTGGATAAAGGATTCTCGGCTGCATATTTTTTCTGTTTAGCACACTGAAGATATCGTGCCAAGCCTTTCTGGCCTGCCAAGTTTCAAAGGAGAGATCAGTCACGAGTCTTATAGGTCTCCCTTTATATGTGAGGGCACGTTTATCCCTTGCTGCTTTCAGAATTTTCTCTTTATCCTTGTATTTTGCCAGTTTCACTATGATATGTCGTGCAGAAGATCGATTCAAGTTACGTCTGAAGGGAGTTCTCTGTGCCTCTTGGATTTCAATGCCTTTTTCCTTCCCCAGTTCAGGGAAGTTCTCAACTATAATTTCTTCAAGTACCCCTTCAGCACCTTTCCCTCTCTCTTCCTCCTCTGGGATACCAATTATGCGTATATTATTTCTTTTTAGTGTATCACTTAGTTCTCTAATTTTCCCCTCATACTCCTGGATTTTTTTATCTCTCTTTCTTTCAGCTTCCTCTTTCTCCATAACTTTATCTTCTAGTTCACCTATTCTCTCCTCTGCCTCTTCAATCCGAGCCGTCGTGGTTTCCATTTTGTTTTGCATTTCGTTTAAAGCGTTTTTCAGCTCCTCGTGACTGTTCCTTAGTCCCTTGATCTCTGTAGCAAGAGATTCTCTGCTGTCCTGTATACTGTTTTCAAGCCCAGCGATTAATTTTATGACTATTATTCTAAATTCACTTTCTGTTATATTATTTAAATCCTTTTTGATCAGTTCATTAGCTGTTGTTATTTCCTGGAGATTCTTCTGAGGGGAATTCTTCCGTTTGGTCATTTTGGACAGTCCCTGGAGTGGTGAGGACCCGCAGGGCACTTCCCCCGTGCTGTGGTGTATAACTGGAATTGGTGGACGGGGCCGCAGTCCGACCTGATGTCTGCCCCCAGCCCCCCGCTGGGGCCACAGTCAGACTGGTGTGTGCCTTCTCTTCCCCTCTCCTAGGGGCGGGATTCACTGTGGGGTGGTGTGGCCCGTCTGGTCTACTTGCACACTGCCAGGCTTCTGGTGCTGGGGAGCTGGCGTATTAGCTGGGGTGGGTAGGCAAGGTGCACGGGGGCGGGAGGGGCCGGCTTAGCTCGCTTCTCCTTAGGTGATCCGCTTCAGGAGGGGCCCTGTGGCAGCGGGAGGGAGTCAGATCCGCTGCCGGAGGTTTGGCTCCACAGAAGCACAGAGTTGGGTGTTTGCGCGGAGCGAGCAAGTTCCCTGGCAGGAACTGGTTCTCTTTGGGATTTTGGCTGGGGGATGGGCGGGGGAGATGGCGCTGGCGAGCGCCTTTGTTCCCCGACAAGCTGAGCTCTGCCGTCCGGGGGCTCAGCAGCTCTCCCTCCCTTTGTCCTCCAGCCTTCCCGCTTTCTGAGCAGAGCTGTTAACTTCTGACCTCCCAGACGCTAAGTCGCGCTTGCTGTCGGAACACAGTCCGTCCGGCCCCTCCGCTTTTGCCAGCCCGACTCGGGGGCTCTGCTTGGCCGGCGAGCCGCCCCTCCGCCCCGGCTCCCTCCCGCCAGTCCGTGGAGCGCGCACCGCCTCGCCGCCCTTCCTACCCTCTTCCGTGGGCCTCTCGTCTGCGCTTGGCTCCGGGGACTCCGTTCTGCTAATCCTCTGGCGGTTTTCTGGGTTCTTTAGGCAGGTGTAGGTGGAATCTAAGTGATCAGCAGGACGCGCGGTGAGCCCAGCGTCCTCCTATGCCGCCATCTTCCCCAAAGCTCCTCTAAATGTTTATTTATTTTTGAAAGAGGAGAGAGAGCATGAACAAGGAAGGGAGGGCAGAGAGAGGAAGACATAGAATCTGAAGTAGGCTCCAGGCTCTGAGCTGCCAGCACAAGGCCTGATGCTGGGCTCGAACTCAGAAACCATGAGATCATGACCTGAGCCCAAGTCGGACACTTAACTGAGCCACCCAGGTGCCCCTAACAGAGTCTTTTAAAAAAAATAAATCTAGTAAATACCACTTAAGATTTAGGACTGGAAGGAAAAAAAAAGAGGCTGAAGTATGTCCATCTCCTGCTATGTGCCAAGTCTTTGCTTGGCACGTAAACTCTATGCAACATTATGAAGATGTTTTTGTAGAAGTTATGGAAAGATTGAGAACGCCTCCCCAAATCCATGTGTTACTTGGTTTGTTTTACCAACATGAAGGATACTGATTGAGTCTTTGTTAGGGATTCTGAAGTCATGGTAGGTAAGAGGCAGTGGGGGGAGGGAAGGGGTGTGGTCAAGTCAGAGAGATGGCCAGTTGGAGAGATGATTTCCCTGAGAAGTTGTGGAATGTGGGCTTTTCCTTCACCCATGATGTTTCCATGTTTACCCATGAATTGTTCTTCCTCTTCTCCCCCTCGCCATGTTCCCTTTACCTCCCTTCCCCTCCCCTTCTTCTCCTACTTCTCCTCCTCCTCCTCCTCCTCCTCCTCCTCCTCCTCCTCCTTCTTCCTCTTCCTCTTCTTCTTTCCCTTCTTCTCCTTCCTACTTTTCTTCTTTCCTTCTCCGTCTTCTTCACACAGATGAAAAAAACATACTCAGTAGAGTTCACTCACTCACTCAAGCTCATACATGTAGTTAGTTCTCGAGCCTGCATTTGATCCTGTCTTACCAAAGGGGCTGGACTTGGACTACAGTAATTTGTAATTATATAGAACTTAGACTTCTAAAAGTATTGACCTCTCCACAGTTTCATTCTTTATTGGCTGTTTTCTTATGAAGCAGAACCACCATATCAGCCTTGAAGTGTCAGCCTCTAGACTTTTATATGAGAGAGAGGTAGATAGAACTCATTTGAAACCACTAAAACATCAAATTTCTATTACTGACAGGCAAACCCAATTTAAGTCAAAAGTAATTTAAATCCTTTTATTCAAAGAATATTTTATTATTTTATTCTTTCAATAAATATTGAGAATCTACCAGATGTCTGGTCCTGCTGGTTTCTGGGGATGGAATGATGAGGAATATGAAACACATATTTAGGGGCGCCCGGGTGGCTCAGTCAGTTAAGCATCCACCTCTTGATTTTGGCTCAGGTCATGATCCTACACTTCATGGGTTAGAACCCCATATCAAGTTCTGTGCTGAGAGTGTGAAGCCTTCTTGGGATTCTCTGTCTCCCTCTCCCCCTCCCTCCCTCCTCTGTCTCTCTCTCTCTGCCCCTCCCCTGCTCATGCTCTCTCCCAATCTCTCAAAATAAATGAATAAACTTAAAACACACACACAAACACAAATTTAGTGGAACCTGTTAGGAAATATCAAAGAAAGAGGAATGTGTTATTCAAGGGAGTTAAGTCATTACTTAGTAACTAATATATAAATGTGGGCTTTAGAAAATCATAAAAGCAGAATGAAAGCTGAGCCACTATGGGAGTGAGAGGTCAGTGAAGAGATTTCAGTGTTGGGGAGCCCTAGACATTCAGGGGATCAATAAAGGCCAGAGCTGGGAGACAAGGTGAACTAGGGTAGTTGATAACGACAAATTGCTTCCTTTCTAATTTTGCTTTGTCTTTGGATTCGCTGACATGGACTTCTAATGCGAGGTGTGAACTGAGCTTTTCCATTCCACCTGGGTACCATTACCTTTTCTCTTTGAGCTTGTCTGAGACATTTGGGGAAGGAAAAGAAGGTTCATTACCTAGGGATCCTGGAACAACCAGCCTATTATATGGTTCTGGGAGTGCCCATAGAGCTCATCTTTGATTGCTAAATAGATGAGATATCACAGGTTTAAAATAACTTCGTACCACTAAGGGTCACTTCAGAAGATGTTCTTGGCTGAGAGCTGCCATTCACCCTATGATGGAAAAAAGTCCACAAAGCTATTAGTAGCACAGGAATAAAGGCAGATGGAGAGAAAGAGCTCAATACCCAGCTATCTTCATCCAAAAATACCTACTGTCAGGATGTTATTCAGATGGGTCTAACCTCAGTGAGGGAAGGCAATGGAGTCAGGAGGAAGGTAGCAAGACAGAACAGGTACCAGCACCAGGTTCCTCGTGTTCTTCTGGAAGCTAACACTTATTCGATCATTCGTTTG
This sequence comes from Neofelis nebulosa, assembly GCF_028018385.1. Classification (NCBI taxonomy): domain Eukaryota; kingdom Metazoa; phylum Chordata; class Mammalia; order Carnivora; family Felidae; genus Neofelis; species Neofelis nebulosa. The sequence goes on from NC_080799.1 coordinate 34,001,112, forward strand.
TGAGGACCTCTTGTGTGTCACACAGTGTGTTACACGCAAGGAAAACAATGATGACGAAGACAGATACATAGTCCCTGTCCTTATGGATCTCACAAACAAGCAGAATGTGAAACAGTCCGGAGAGTCCAGGAAGCTTCAGAGAAAAGCAAAGAAAGAGGGCATTGAGTGCTTCTGCTCCTCTTTGTTAATCCCCACAAAAACTATGAAAGATGTTATTATTATCATTGTCTCCATTGTAGAGGAGACCAGGGCTCAGAAAATTTAGATAATTGCCCCATATTGTTTGCTGAGTAGCAAGAAATAGAAACAGAATTCTCACCTGGGTCATACTGACTCCATTATTTCAGTAATTGGTGCTTGGATAAATGTTTCTTGGTTTATCATCTGTAAGGGTGTGTCTGGACTGGCTTCCCTCTAAGCTCAGCACAAATATATGCCACACAAGTATCCTGGTGGAATAAAAACTCATTTCATTATTAACTGCAGTGAATATTATTAAGGGGGTGAATCTACCATGATACATCAAAAAATGTTAAAAATCAAAGCCCTACAGAAATGGCATTAGAAATGTTTGGGTCATGCTTTGCATTGGGTAATTTAATTGGATGCATTTTATGACTACGGCTTTGGAGTTGGCAAAGGGCTCCAAAGAATTTTTACAACTCACAGTCCATGGTTTGGAACTTGGGATTTGTTTTCCCCATTGGCAAAGTAATGGAACAGATTTTAATAATTTGATAAAATCAGACATATCCATGCTATTAGATAATACCAGCATATGAGTTTCTAGCCACTCTTCTAAGGGCTGTATATTTATCACTTGATGTAATTCTTTCAACATCCCTCTGAAATATGTCTTACTAGCATCATTCCCATCTTACAGATGAAGAGATTCTGCCTCAGTGAGGTTAAGTAACTTCCTTCAGACCACAGAGCTGGCAAATGGCAGAGCCAGGATTTGAACCTAAGAATTTTTTTACACCAGAACTAAGTGTATTTTCATCCACCTTTCCCCGAGGGAAAGGGAAAGTCCTCTGCCTTTAATCTAATTATGCTGATCAGGAACTGGATAGTAATTACAGAATACTATTCTGAAAGTCGATTTAAAAAATAAAATATCATCATGGGTGGCTCAGTCGGTTAAGTGTCTGACTCTTGGTTTCAGCTCACGTCATAATCTCACAGTTCCTGAGTTCAAGCCCCACACAGTACAAGCTGTCAATACAGCAGAAGAGTCTGCTTGGGATTCTCTCTCTCTCCCTCTCTCCCCGCACCTCCCCTGCTTGCCTGAGCGCGCGCTCCCTCTCTCTCTCTCTCTCTCTCTCTCTCTCTCTCTCTCTCTCTTGCGCTCTCTCTCTCTCTCTCTCTCTCTCTCTCTCTCTCTCTCTCAAAATAAATTAATCCTAAATACATAAAATGTCAATTTCTCTCTGGTCCTATTGGTCACACTTTCACACTTTACCTTCCCAGTGGGAACTGAGATCATAATCTGGTCGGACTTGGGAAACTCCCAGTCCAGGTGACCACAGTAGTTCCTGTGGGGCACCAGTTGATTAGATGTTAGCCTTCAGGGTCAACAGAGCTGCGGTTCCCAGAGAAGGAGGTCTTGGCCTCATCCTGTGCCATTGGCTGCCATATTGCCCTGGGTGGGAACCTGGCTAACTGCTCCTCAGCCAGGCTGGTAGAATCCATTGGGTTTTTTTCTGTTCCTCTTTCTGACATCCAGAAATGATTTTCCCTATATGCCTTGAACAGGTTAATACAAAGCTAAGGCATTTCACTTCAACTCAAGACTCCCCCAACATACTTCCTTCGTTGGTTGCCAGGCAAGCCCCAGGTCAAGGAAGCCTCTGGTCCACCTGTCTGTTGGACAGAAGAGGAACAGGTTTTTACAAAGCTCCCACACTGGCTCCATGTATGTGGTTCAGATTTGGTCCAAATCAGGCAAACTTGGATGTTTTCTGGAGGAAGATAAAGAAATGGGTCTGGACCATGTGAAGAATTGGGGGGGGGGGGCTCTGCTGGGAAGGGGAGGCTTTTATTCTGAACAGAGGTGTCACTGAGAGAAAGAAAAACCTGACCCTTTTCAGACGTTGGATAAGAAATGTGAGCTTTTTGCGGACAAAAAAGAGAGAGAGAGAGATCTTTGTAGTTTGCTGGGAATATATCTGGAAAAGGTACAGAGGGAACAAAAGAGAGAGAAAGGTGGAAGATGAAAGTTGAGGAGGGGGGAAAGGAAGAGAGGGACTCTAAATATAAACATGAACAAATATGAGAAAACCAGGTCTCACAAAACATACCTGAAGCAATTCTTTGATTTCCCCCTGGGCTGCCCAGGGCCATTCACACAGCATTCCAGCCAAACTTACCCTATGTGAACATCTCCCAGTGTTCCTGGCTGCCTCTGCCAGGGCACCCCTTCCCCCAACCATACTTGCGTGGTCCTGAGCCTGTTAGAACAAAGGAAAGTGCCTTGGGGCTCAGGAGATGTGCCTTCAAACCTCAATGTGCCATACCTAGGCTAGGTGACCTTGGGCAAATCACTTCCCTTTACTGGGACTCAGTTTCTCCATCAGGAAACTGAAGGACTGGGATTGAATGAAATCTGGTATCCTTTCTTGCTGTGAGATGATGGCCACGTAATGCTTCATAGATCGCTTCTCCCTGGTGGCTCCTGCGAACATGCTGTTTTCCCTAGCTTCCTTCAGCGCCAGAATCACCTGAAGTGTTTGTGAAAAATAAAAAATCCCCAGCCCCCTATCCCAATCCACTGCTTGATAATCTCCAGGGCAGTGTCCTGGGAAGTGGGGAGAGACGTCAAATGGCCCAAGCGAATTTTGTTTGCTGGAAAGTTGGGAAAGCAAGATGCCAGGCTAATTGGATGTCATGGCTGGTAGGGTTTGATGTGCGGTTTGTCCTAGTTAAAATATTTACATTTTAAAAGAGGTCTCCACTGCCTAAACCCAAAGTTTATCAGTGTTAGTGAGAATAACAGAGGGGAAGGGGGAAGTATTTATTGAAAGGCTCCCTAGTGCCTGGAAACAGCTAAATGTCTCATGTTCTTACTAGCTATGTGACCTTGGTCACACAAGTTACTTCTCTACACCTCGGTTTCCTTGTCCAAAATGTGGGGGAAAAATAGTACCCACCTGTGCTAGAAGAGTGCGTTGGTTGTTGTGAAGGTTCTAGGAGTTTATCACAGTGACTGGTGCGTCGTAGGCACTCAGCGTATGTTCTTTCCAGTGGACCCTATGAGAAATATATTGGTACGGCCATTTTACAGATCTGGAAAGTAAATTCATGTGAGTCAAATCCATCACCAAAATGGATTTTATAGATAATTTGTAAGTGATACAGGTGGATTTGAACCCAGGTCTATGCGGACCCCAAAATTTCTGTTCTTTGGTACTATACCAGTCGATCACCTACTGTAGCTGAGTGGTGAGCCACTACTGGCTTAGTCAGACAACTGGTCAATTCAGGATTCTCTTTGGTCAAAGCAGGTTGTTGAACATGGGGGAGATAACCCATTTCTGTTGGGAGAATGGCAGATTCTTTAGGCTTTCGGATAGTGAAGGTTCTTCCTTTGTTGCCATGGTTTTCCTCATCAGAGTTGTGCAGACTGTCTCTTCTCTTGGAGGATTCATAATTCACCATACTCCCCTCCTGACCAGCCCAGCTCAGGCTGCATCAGGTTTGCTATGCATTTCTAGTTTGATCTCTTATTTATGAGAGGCAGTTTCCACAAACATGTCAAGAAGCCGAGTTTTCCATCCCAGGTGCACATGTTTGGTTTGCTTTAGGGGCCTGAAAATGGGGTGGTGGTCTGGTTTCTCTGTATCCATGATCCAGGTTCATATCCAGATGCAGAATGTGCACATTTCATGAACATTTTACTGGTCCTGTTATCTCACACTGGTGGCAATCCCATTATGCTTGCTGGGCTCCATTGTGACAGCTCACGTTTCTGGAAACTGAATGTTTATACTCCACCCCCCATTCGTATGTTAAAGTCTTATTCCCCAGTATGATGGGGTATTTGAAGAGAGGGTCTCTAACGAGTAATTAAGATTAAATGAGGTTGTAAGGGTGGAGCCCAGACCCCTTATAAGGATTAGTTTCTTTATAGGAAGAGGAAGAAAATACATATTTCCCAGGAGATGTGTATTTCCAAGCATAAGTTGGCCATCTCATACAAAGACTGTACTGAACTGGTTGTGTCCCATGCTCTAGAACTAAGGGTTCTAGAACTCTTCACTTTTTAGTTGGGGGATCAGAAAAAAGTTTTAGTAAGAGGTACATTTGTTAGCAGTATAGAGTAGAGCAGAGGTCTCAGATCGGGAACTAAGGGGCTGAACTAGTCCTCAAAGATATGTGCTTTTGTTTGGCCTATGTGTTGTTCTTTAATTAAAAAAAATTTTTTTTAACATTTATTTATTTCTGAGAGACCGAGAGATAGCATGAGCAGGGGAGTGGCAGAGACAGAGGGAGACAGAGAATCTAAAGCAGGCTCCAGGCTCAGAGCTGTCAGCACAGAGCCTGATGTGGAGCACGAACCCATGAACCGCAAGACCATGACCTGAGCTGAAGTCGGATGCTTAACTGACTGAGCCACCCAGGCACCCCTGTTCTTTAATTTTTTTTGATGGATTAAACACAAAGCAAGCCCCAAATGGTGTTTGACCTTGGGCAATTTACTTCTCTGAGTTTCAGTTTTATTACATGGTGAAATACTCCCACATTTGAGCACTAAATGAGATCACATATACAGAGCACATGGCACAAAGCAGGACACATTCTAGGTGTTTAGGAAATGGTAGCTTCTACTAATGACCATAGTAAGTGCACTAATGAATGTGACAGTGCAGAGATTTTCACCCACCTACCAGCTGCCATGAAGGCTTGATGTTCTCCAAACATCATTTAGAGAAACTGCTTCTTCTTTGAGTGACAGCCCAGAAGCTTTAATGACTTACCTTGAGGAATGTTGGCTTGTCTACCACTCGCTGCCTTGGTCCATACTTGGTCTCCAAAGCTTGCCTACCTTCAGATTTCAGACAGTATTTCCAGGAATGGTAGGTGTCTCGTGGCTGAAATCTGAGAGTGGGAAGGAAAACCATAAGTGGGGTCATCAGAAGGAATGCACAGTTTGCCAGAGTCTTCTATGTGGGAGCCATCCCTGGCATGTGTCTGTGTGGTGATTGACTCTTCAATCCTTCACCGAGTTACTCACCTTTGAAATTTTCTGAAAAGGTTTTTCTTTCCTTTCTTTCATGTTTATGTATTTTTGAGGGGAGGGGGAGGGGCAGAGAGAGAGGGAGACAGGACCTGAAGCAGGATCCGAGCTATCAGCACAGAGCCCAGTGCGGGGCTCGAACACACAAACTGCGAGATCGTGACCTGAGTCAAAGTCAAAGGCTTGACTGATCAATTCCTGCGCCCTGAGCTACTCACCTCTGTATCTCTAATCGTAGCACGGGACCTCGCAGAGGGACAGGACCCAGTGAGCGTAGTTGAATGTGCTTATGAACAATTTTTTTTTTTAGTGTATGTGCTGCCGAAGCGGGCACATGAATACTTATTTTTTTACTTTTTAAAATCTTTTTGTGAAAAATTTCAAAGGTACACACAAATAGAACCACTGTATAATGAACCTCCAGGTACTTCTCACTCAGCTATAACAATTATTCACATTTACCACTACTTGGTTCAGCTATGCTCCCAGTTTTTTTTTTTTCTGGAATATTTTAAAGCAAACAAGATATGATAATAAATGCTTTAGTATGCATCAGTAATGGATGAAGAATCTTTTGAAAGCACAACTATAATGTTATCATACCCAAGTTTAACAATAATTTATGTGCTACGTACTACCTGGTTTATATTTAAAATTCTACAATTGTCCTAAAATTTCTTTGTTTCTTTCTTTTCCTCCTCCCTCCCCCCTCCTTCCTGCTCCCTCCTCCTTCCCTCCTCCTTCCCTCCTCATCCTCCTCCCTTCCTCCTCACCCTGCTCCCTCCCCCTCCTCCCTCACCTTCCTCCCTCCCTCATCTTCCTCCCTCCCTCATCTTCCTCCCTCCCTCATCTTCCTCCCTTCTAACCCTCCTCCCTCCCCCCTCCTCCTTCATCTTCCTCCCTCCCTCCTCCCTCCTCCTCCCAGAGAAGGAGGTCTTGACAGGTCCTAGAGGCATGGGAGCTCCATAGTATCAGGCACTTCTAAAGCTTTTATCTTAGTTTCTCATTCCTTTCTCTAGTAAATACTGTTATCCACTAAAACATACCAGTGCTCCTTGGAGAAATGGCTGTTTCTAAGACTGGGAAGGCAAATACACAAGATAAGCCCAGAGCAGCTTGGAGTGCCAGAAAGTAAGGAAGTGTCAAAAAAAAATGTCACAATGAGGGGCTTCTGTGTGGCTCAGTCAGGTTGAGTGTTCAACTTCGGCTCAAGTCATGATCTCAGGATTTAGGAGTTCGAGCCCTGCATCAGGCTCTGTGCGGACAGCTCAGAGCCTGGAGTCTGCTTCGGATTCTGTGTCTCCCTCTCTCTCTGCCCCTCCCCTGCTCATGCTCTGTCTCTATCTGTCTTTCAAAAATAAATAAATGTCAAAAAAATTTTTTTTTAATCTCACAGTGATAAAGCTATGTCAAGGACACACAGGAGTCAATTGAAAGAGTTCCTGAAGACTGAGAGCTGGAACAATTTGAGCAACCAAATAGTCCAGTAGTATTGGATTATTATCCTGAAGTAAAAACAAAAAACAAAAACATCCAACTGTCCATGCTGATCTACATAAATAATGAAATAAATGGGGAGAACAGACAAACCTCTTATGCCAAAGAATTCCAAATAATTATGTAGATATTGTCTTTTCAAGGAGGGGGATCCTCAGACCCTAATCTTTAAGTATGGGTTTCACATAGTGACTTCCTTCCAAAGAAGATAGTAAGGACAGGGAGAATAGAGTGACTTTACAGTGAAGAAACCTGAGAAAACACTCCTCAGCCAGGTGGTCAAGGTTCACATCAACAGTATCCTTGAAAGCATGTACCCCTGGTATCATGGCACATCACCTGTGTTCTTCCTTTCATAAACCCTCATCCCCAGGCTACTGAGAAAACCATCAGATAAATCCCAACACAGGGACATTCTACAAAAATACATCACCAGTATTCACACTGTCAACGTCGTTAGAAACAAGGAATGTCTGGGGCACCTGAGTGGCCCAGTTACTTGAGCATCCCACTCTTGATTTCAGCTCAAGTCATAAGCTCAAGGTCATGAGATCAAGCCCCAATGTCAGGCTTTGCACCGAGCGTGGAGCCCATTTGAGATGTTCTCTCCCTCTTCCTCTACCCCTCCCCATGTCAAAAATAAAGAAATAAACAACAACAACAAAAACACCGAGGTATGTCTGAGAAACTGTCACAGCCCAGAGGATCTTAAGGAGAACATGCTAAGTGTCATATAGTACCCTGGAAGAGAAAAAGGACATTAGGTAAAAAAAAAAAAAAAAAAAAAGAAATATGAGGAAACAATGGGCTCTAGTTAATAATAAGGCGTCAGTATTGTTCTGCTAATAGTGACAAGGTCACCCTATTAATGTAAGATGTTAATAAGGAGGTCCCAGATGTGGGGGATATAGGGACTCTGTACCATAATCACATTTTTTTTTGGCAAATCCAAAATTATGCTAAAATAAAAAGCTTATTCAAGAAAATCTACTCAATTATTTTCTTTATTCTTCTTTCTTGCAATGCCCCAGACTAAAGGAGAGGAAGAAAATGATCCATTCTACCACCATTACAATATCCATTCAGTATGCTGCTCAGGTATAAATTGGATTATCTAACTGTTAACACTAAGGTGTGACTTTCTAATAAGCTTAATATTTTCAGGTGGTATTTACATTTTAAAAGAGGCTCTGATTTACTCAAATCTCAAAATATAATACCCAGGAGACATTTTTGAGCTGAACCTTTTTTTTTTTTTTTTTAATGTTTATTCTTGAGAGAGAGTTGGGGGGAGAGGGGTAGAGACAGAGAGGGAGACACAGAATCTGAAACAGGCTCCAGGCTCTGAGCTACCAGGAAAGAGCCCAATGTGGGGCTTGAACTCACGAATGGTGAGGTCATGACCTGAGCTGAAGTCAGACGCTTAACCAACTGAGCCACCTGGGTGCCCCAGAGGTGAGCCTTTTTGATGCTCTGTGACTTCCATAAGCAATCCATACAGGAAGAATGACACAGAACTATATTTACAGACTTCCCAAAAGACTTGTAAAGTCTGTATAGAGAAAATTAATGGCCTTTTACACCACTATTTAATAAAATTTCAAAAGTTTAAGCCAGTAGAGACAAAGTGTGGTGCAGTGGAAAGATTTTGGCTACCCAGAGGGAACTGTGTTCTGATTATGATGCCAGCACCTATAACTTTGTGACTTTGTTCATGCTGCTTAATTGCTCTGTGTGCCAGTGTCCTTACCTAAATAGAGATAATTAAAGCTTGATAGTGGTGACTAAGTGACATAATGCACATACAACACCAAGTATGGTGCTTAGCACATAGGAGATTTCAAAAAAGAAAAAAAAGAAAAGATGATTACTACGTTGCTGTCGTCATCATGGACCATCGTGAATGGTTCCTTTATTTTCAAGCTGAGTAACGTGGAGCAGATTACCCAGCACCCTTCAGCATCAGTTTGCTTGCATAAAATGGTGATAAAAACCACATATTCCATATAAAGTTTCTATGAAGAGTAAATGAAGTTAATGCTTTTATTGTGTTTTGTCTTGTGCTTTAGCACAGCTCTGTCTGTATCTGTCCATCCATCCATGCATCCATCTGTCTTCACAACTATCTATCGGTCTATCGATCTGTCATCTATCCATCCATCCTGTCTGTGTATCTATCTATCCATCCATCCATCCACCTTCCTTTACATCTATCCATCTATCTTTCTTTAAATTTTTTTTAACGTTTATTTATTTTTTGAGAGACTGAGAGAGACAGAGCATGAGCAGGGGAGGGGTAGAGAGAGAGAGGGAGGGAGTCACAGAATCCAAAGAAGGCTCCAGGCTCTGAGCTGTCAGCACAGAGCCTGACGCGGGGCTCAAACTCAGGAGCTGTGAAATCATGACCTGAGCTGAAGTCGGATGCTTAACCCACTGAGCCACCCAGGTGCACCTATCTTTCTTTAAAGTTTACATGAACAGACTCCAGATTCCCCTAAATGTGGCTACCAAAATGGAGCTAGGAAATTTCCCATACAGGAATTTGTACTTTTTTTTTTTTAATAGTGGAAACGAATGAGTTTTGAAAAGGCTCAAAGGCCTTCTTTGATATTCATGTGTTCCAGATAAAATTCTCAAATAATGCATATAAATGAAGGAAGCTTTAACCTGCAATAATTAAAGAAAAAACTATTGGTTTTGAATAATATTGAAACTGTGGGTTTATTACATTTTCAGGGCCTTGAATTTAGAGTACAAAATAAAGCCAAGGCCAGGGAGGCTGCCTCTTCTTAAAGGTTACTCCTAATTGTTAATTTGTTGAATTAAAAAATTGTTGGTGCTTTCTTGCTAGTGGCACTGAGGCCAGCTGAGGAATCGTTAATAATTCTGGGTGCTTTGAAGCCTGAAGCCAGGAATACTTCCCTTATTTTTCAGTGCAGATGCTCAAATAGCAGCATCCTTGTGAGCCGTCTGTCAGTAAGTGTGCCAACTTTATGCTTACACTGTGATAAGAAACACAGTGGTTAAATATCCTTAGTTATCCTGTTCATCCCACTCTACATGGGGACCAACTTAAGACCACATATTGTGTCCTCCCTCTGGCAACACAAAGACCCACTTTCTTCTCCTATCCAGCTACCAAACAGGCAGACCTCATGGTCAAATGGTCTGGTTGAGTCAGACTCTGAGATCTTTTGGATTAACTGGGAAACCAACATAGAACAGGAAGGGAAGGGAAAGGACAGGAAGGGAGCCCCGCATTGAATCCTGAACAATGCTGACCTTTGGAGTCAAGGAGAGGAAGAAGAGCAACAGATAGCTATGAAGGCATGACCAGGGACAGAGGAGGATAACCGAATATTCTAGAAGTCAACAGAGCCCAGCACTTCGATGGGGTCTTGTTGAGTGACCTTGAGAGACTGAGTAAAATAAAGACCAAAACATGGGCATTGGGTTTGATAACATGGTGGACATCATTGGTAATATTGGCAAAAGAAGTTTCTATGGAGTGGGGTTAGAGAGAAGGGGAGGGAACTAAGGGGGAGAAGCAAATGGGGCATGAGGATGTGGGGGAAACCCATGTTTTTATTTGTGCTTGAAAATTTTCATAATTAAAAGCATTTCTAAGACTAATATCAAAAACTGGACATGCACACACACACACCCCCCTCACATTTCATTTAATGGATGACGTAGCATGTGAACCTAGCTCCATAGGATCTCCATGCTGTTCCACCCTGCCCTCCCCCACATTTTCGTGGCACCAGCCACCGCTCTGCCCAAAGTAAGCCATGTGCAATTTTTCCTTTTCAGATGCCTTAGTGATCAGATTCCTTTGCTACTGTCCTTCTGAGACACATTGTTTACAGGGCTCAATATGACCAGCTGGCTCCTGGCTGCTCTCTAACTCCCTCTCACCACTTTCTTCCCATTATGACCCTCCAGCCATTTTGGCTTCCTTGCAGATCCTTGAACAAACTCCTGTATCTCCTCAGGACTTGTGCACCTCTTCTCCCCTCTGCCTTGGCGCTCTCGTGCGTGTGCTCGCTCTCTCTCTCTCTCTCTCTCTCTCTCTCTCAAAGCAAATCAATAAACTTTAAATAATGACTTTATTCATAGTTATTAAGTAAAGGTAATCTGGGAGTCTTGGAGTTGGTGGTTGAGGGAAGACCTAGAAAGCATCTAGATCAGAATTCTCCACCAATTCTATGTTGATTAGGTGAATCTGTGGGGGAAAAAAAAAAAGCAGAATTAAGCATGTAGAGTTACTCCCTGTGCATGTGCAAGTTAAACCCTTGGAGAATTGCAACACGTGTTACCATAGGGTCAGTGAGAAGTTCTACCACCAATAAACTAGCCTAACTTGAATTAACCCACACTGACTGGGCAATTTGCCTGCAAGAAATTTTCTTATCATAAACATTTTATTCCTTTGGAAGTTTTCATGGCACTGTATTTGTGTGGAATGCATAGAAATGCATCAATGTGCATGCAATACAGCACGGCGAGGAGGATCAGTGGGGTGCAGTAATCAAGAGTATAGACGCTCAGGCCAGGTCTGCCTTGATTAGGTCCTGGCTCTTTGGCTTTCAGCTGTATAGCTTTGGGCAAGTTACTCAATCCTGTGACTCAGTTTCCTCATGTGCGAAATGAAGATAATAATAGTAGGACCTACCTCATCTAGTTGTAATGAGGATTAAATGGGTTAATCCATGTAAATTCTTGAAGAAATGCCTGACCCATATAGCAAGCAACCACTAGCTTGCAACAGTTTTACAAGCCATGTGTTTTTCAATAAAAATAAGTAACAACACAGTGTTGGTTTCAAACTCTTTAGACCCTTGCAATTTTCTTGTTTTTAAAATTTTTTTAAATGTTAAAAAAATTTTTTTTAAATGTTTTCTTTATTTTTGAGACAGAGAGGAACACACAGAATCCTTAGCAGGCTGTAGACTCTGAGCTGTCCGCACAGAGCCCAACTTGGAGCTCGAACCCACAAACTGAGAGATCATGACCCGAGCCAAAGTTGGAGGCTTAACCAACTTGAGCCACCTAGGCACCCCTAGACCCTTGCTATTTTCAAACACAAAGGGGGCTTCAGCCCTGTGATAGTGACAAGGAATTTTGACTCCCTTTCTGGGAACTATTCTTGGGCAATTTGAAAACCTGTCTGGCCCATTTTGCTGAGTGCTTAATGAACCCACGTAACCTCCTTTTTTTTTTTTTTTTTTGGCTAAACTTTTTATTTCATTTTATTGTATCTCTAGTTTGTATTATTTTACAACTCTGGTCAAGTTTTCATTTATATGTCATTTAATATTTTATATTTCCCATCCTTTTGTTTTCTCTTTTCTTACTTCCTCTTTGACCTTGATCTTTCTATGTCAACACTTTCTACAAATCCCATATGTATAATAATGTACAACTATAATAATACTTGCTCCCTTATTTATTAAAAAAATTAAAATTTGAATTCCAATATAGTTACCACACGGTGTTATAGTAATTTTGGGTGTAGAATAGAGTGATTTGATAATTCTATACATTATTCAGTGCTCCTCATGGTAAGTGTACTCTTAATCCCCATCACCTCTTTCACCCATCTACCAACCCACCTCCCCTCTGGTAACCATCAATTTGTTCCCTGTAGGTAAGAGTCTGTTTTTCTTTTCTTTTTTCCTTTTTTTTTGTTGTTGTTCATTTGTTTTGTTTTTTGGATTCCATATATGAGTGAAATCATACGGTATTTGTCTTTCTCTGACTGACTTATTTCACTTAGTATTACGCCCTCTAGGTCCACCTATGTTGCTGCAAGATTTTGTGCTTTTTTATGGCTGAGGAATATTCCAGTGTGTATATTTACATATATACACTGCATCTTCCTTATCCATTCATCACCCGATGGACACTTGGGCTGCTTCCATATCTTGGCTCTTGTAAATAATGCTGCAGTAAACACAGGGGTGTATATATCTTTTTGCATTAGTGTTTTCCTATTCTTTGGGTAAAAACTAGTAGGGGAATTACTACTAGATACTATGGTAGTTCTCTTTTTAATTTTTAAGGAATCTCCATACTGGTTTCCACGGTAGCTACACAAGTTTGCATTCCCACCAACAGTGCATGAGTGTTCCTTTTTCTCCACGTCTTCACCAAGACTTGTTATCTCTTGAGTTTTTTATTTTAGCCACTCTGACAGGTGTGAGGTGATACCTTATTGTGGGTTTGATTTGCATTTCCCTAGTGATGAGAGTGATGTTGTTCATCTTTTTATATGGCTGTTGGCCATCTGGATGTCTTCTTTGGAGAAATATCTATTCATGTCTTATGCCCATTTTTAATTGGATTCATTTGGTTTTTGGTTTGGTTGTTTGACATTGAGTTGTATAAATTCTTTGTATATTTTGGGTACTAACCCTTTATCAGATATATCATTTGCCAATATCTTCTCCCATTCAGTAGGTTGCTTTTGTTGATGGTTTGCTTTGCTATGCAGAAGCTTTTTATTTTGATGTATTCCCAATAGTTTATTTTTCCTTTTGTTTCTCTTGACTCAGGAGACATATCTAAAAAAATGTTGCTATGGTGGATGTTAAAGAAGTTACTTCCTGTGCCGTCTTTTAGGATTTTTATGGTTTCAGGTCTCACATTTAGATTCTTAATACATTATGAGTTTCTTTTTGTGAATGGTGTAAGAAAGTTGTCTAGTTTCATTCTTCTGCATGTTGCTGTCCAGTTTTCCCAGAACCATTTGTTGAAGAGACTTTTTCCCACTGCGTGTTCTTGCCTCCTCTGTCAAAGAATAATTGGCCATATGATTGTGGGTTTATTTTTGGGCTCTCTGTTCTGTTCTGTTGATCAATGTATCCATTTCTTGTTCCAGTTCCATACTGTTTTGATCACTACAGCCTTGTAGCATATCTTGAAATCTGGAATTGTTATCCCTCCTGCTGTGTTTTTCTTTTTCAAGATTGCTTCAGCTATTCTGGGTCTTTTGTGGTTCTATACAAAGTTTTAAGATTTTGTTCTAGTTCTGTGAAAGGTGCTGTTGGTATTTTGATAGGGATTGCAATTAAATTTGTGGATTGCTTTGGGTAGCCCGGAGATTTTAACAATGCTTGTCCTTCTAATCCATGAACATGGAATATCTTTCCATTTCTTTGTGTCACCTTCCATTTCTTTCATCAGTATTTTATAGTGTTGAGAGTACAGGTCTTTTACCTCCTTGGCTAAGTTTATTCTTAGGTATTTTATTATTTTTGGTGCACTTGTAAATGGGATTGTTTTCTTAATTTCTCTTTCTGCTATTTCATTATTAGTGTATAGAAATGTGACAGATTGCTGTGTAATGATCCCACATGACCTCTTGATTCCTTCCTTGCTTGCTAGTGAGCCACACTCAAACTTAAGAGAACGTGCAATATCCATGTCCTGGCTCTCCAGAAATCCAATTGTCTTTCACAAGTGTATCATTTCCCTCTTTCTCTGCTTCTGTCTTTGCTGTCTGTCTTCCTCTGCTTTTCTTTCTGTCTCTTTTTCTGTGTCTCTCTCATACACATATCAAACAATACACGTTTTGTTTGTATATATGGTCTCCCTGTGTGTGTATACATATGTATATGAGTGTATGCATATGCCATGTGTGTGTCTGCCTGTGTGTGTCTCTGTGTCTACATGTGTGTCTCTGTGTGTGTTTGTGCATGTGTGTATCTGTGTGTGTGTATCTGTGTCTGTGTGTGTGTCTGTGTGTCTGCATGTGTGTTTCTGAGTGTTCATGGGTGTTTTGTGTGTACATGTGTGTGTGTCTGCACGTGTGTTTGTATTTGCATGTGTATCTGCATGCCTGTGTGTTTGCATGTGTGTCTTTGTGTGTGTGCATGTGTGTCTGCATGTGTGTGTGTTTGCATGTGTCTGTATATGTCTGCCTGTGTGTTTGCATGTGTGTGTCTTTGTTTTGCATGTGTATCTGCGCATGTCGGTGTGTGTGTTTGCTTGTGTATCTGTGCATGTCAGTGTGTTTGCATGTGTGTCTTTGCATGTCTGCATGTGTGTTTTCACGTGTATCTGTGCATGTTTTCACGTGTATCTGTGCATCCCTGTGTTTTCCATGTGTATCTGTGTGTTTGCACGTGTGTGCATGTCTCTGTGTGTGTTTATATGTGTGTGCATGTCTGTTTGTATGTGTGTCTTTGTGTGTTTGCATTGTATGGGTGTGTCTCTGTTTTGCATGTGTATCTGCATGTCTGTGTGTTTGTGTGTATGTTTGCATGTGTGTGCATGTCTGTGTGTGTCTGTGTGTGTGTTTGCAAATGTATTTGTGTGTATCTGTGTTTGTGTATCTGTGCATGTCTGTGTTTGCATGTGTGTCTGCGTGTGTTTGCATGTGTATCTGTGTATCTCTGTGTTTTGCATATGTATCTGTGTGTGTTTGCATGTGTGTGCGTGTCTTTTTGTGTGTGTGTCTGTGCATGTCTTTGTGTTTGCACGTGTGTTTGTGTGTGTCCGTACGTGTGTCTGCATGTGTGTGTGCACGCATAACCCTTTCCCCAGACGTGACTCTGCTTCTTGGTCTCGCAGCTTCTAGCAGCCCTCTCTCCCTTTGTCACAAGGGGGTCAGACTCCAGAAGACCCGCCTGCCCACCGTCCCCCTGACTTCCAGCTGAGCAAAGTGGAAGATAAGGGCCGCTCCAAATGGCTCCTTTTCTCTGACTCCACATTGTGAACATGCCAGTGTTTATTTGGCCACATGGTCCATTTGGGACGATTTCCCTTGCAGTCCTGCTAAAAATCACCCCATTTTCTTTCAGCCTTTGTCCTCTTTTTGCCTCAACCCCACCTGAGGTCAGACACCTTTCTTCTCTGTTTTTCAGTTATCTCTGGTGCTTTTATTCCCATCAGCAACTTAAGCTGCTACCTAGCAGTTTGAGTCAGGGTGTTCAGCCTCTGATTTTTGAGAGAAACACACCCCTGATATTAAGTGGTTCACAGGCCCCATCCTCTGTCTGTGTCATTTAATGGGATGAATAATGAAGGAGCAACAACAAACCAAATCCAACTACTTCTTTTGGGTAATTCTCCTATTGATTGCTCCCTAATCAGAAAACCTGTGGTCTTCATGTGAAGCAAAGACATTTGAAGCCAGCATTTTTATCACATTTGTCCAGCATAGATTGGAAGCTGATTTTCAAAACATCAGAACGATATCTAGAAGAACCTGTCCTGTTGGGGGTTTGCTTTCATGGGCTAAGAAAATATCCCAACAGCTTTTTGACCTACGAAATCTGTCTTCAGAAAGTGGTTTCCACATGTGTGACATATTTAGCCTGCCTCGGAAAAACACAATTTATATTTGACAGTTTTAATATTTTGAACACTGCATGTGGACATTTTTATCAGGCAGGTTGTTTATGTTGACAGTGGGAGTTTGCAAACTAATGAAGAAAATAAGAAAGGAAATTAGCTTGAAGCTGCTGAGTATTTGCGAGCAGAAGGTAAATGAAGGAGGTACCAATGTCTAGAAATAATTGCCATCGCTGCCATGGTCCTCCATTAGCGCTGCCAGAAGACCCAGGGTCTGACAGTTAAATTAAAGCTTGCAACCCAGTGAAAAATTAGCAGAAAGCTTGAATTCTGGTAACATCACACTGCGTGCCATTTACTGTAGGGCTTGACAACTTTGTTCCATTCATAATATTCATTGGGGGGTAAGACGGTTTGGGAGACGTAGAAAACACTTTTAGCTGTAGCAGGCAGTGTTTACAAAGCGATGATCCAGCCAGTTTGCCATGACAGTGAGGGCTTGCTCAGGGAATTTCTTCTCTTGTTATGTGACACTGGATGATGACTGGAGTCTGAACTTTGACATCAGACAGAGTTGAGTATAAAGCCCAGCTCCACCTGGGTGGACCCTACTGGCTTTGTGCCTTTGGGCTAGGGACTTAAGCTTTCTGTTCCTTAGTTTTCTCACCTTCAAAGTGTAGCTAATAATATGACCTACCTCATAAGATTATGAAGGAGTCCATGAGATAATGCATTAAAGGGTCTTGCACCATGTCTGGCACCTCATAAACAATGTAGTTGCTGTTGTTCAAGAAGTTGGTGGAAGAGGAGTTTAGTTACAGTGGAAACGTTTGGAGGCTTCATGGGAAAGGTGCAAGTTGAGGTTCGTCTGAACTACGAGTAAGGGTCTGACACGAGCATATGGGTTGGGAGAAGAAGGGCAGCCTAGAAAGAGGAGAAGCGTCCACAAGGATCTGCGGAGGCAAAGAGTTGATGGCCTCTTCAGGGCTTGAGAGAAGGACCGGGAGCAGGGAATGACCTTGAACTAAAATAGTCTCACGACCACTTTCTCTGTCACCCCTCAAGCGTAGGAAGTGGTCTTTCTGAATAGCCAGGTAACTTGCTTCAAGCTAGGTTCTCTTGTTCAGTTCTTAAGCATCCAAGACCCAAGGAAGGGCAACCCAGCAAGGTAGTTCACCATCTCTCCTAAGACCCTCGATGCATTCCCCCTTTCCCCTTCCCCTTGGCTGGCTCTTGCCAATCTGGTGGATGAAAAACGGTATTTTCTGGCTGACGCCTCATTTAGGAAATAGGTACAATGCTTCAGTTCAAATATAATGCTACAGTCTTTTAAGAAACAGCGTTATCTGTCGAAATCAGGTATATAAATACCCCTTCACCCACGAATCCAATTTTGAGGAATCTGTCCTACACAGCTGAATGTACCAGTGCATAAAGATAAACGTACTAGCATGTCTATTGTAATATTATTGAAAACGGCTTAAAAAGGCACAAGCAAATCCAGTGTTGTCCACTGATGAAGATAGTTGAATTAACAGGGAGGGTTACTCCTTCTATGGAATACGATACAGCTTTTATAGGAATTGATTACATCTCGATGTATCAACATCTCTCTGAGCCAGTTACATGCTATAACGTGAATAGTATGATCCAGTTTTTTTAAAAAAGCAGGAAAACTTTTTCTGTGACGTATGGTTGTAGGAACATAAAGAAAAGTGTGGAGACGCACCCACCAAACTTAGCTATGTTTCCTTGCTGGAAGGGTGTCCGGGATTGAGCAAAGAGGGAGCAACAGTTGCCCTTTTCTTTGTAAACCCGATTTTGACTTGTTACCACCAGCATGCATTTTGTAGTTTGAAAGGAAAATGCACGAAAATACATAAAAACGGCACTTAGCTGCTGAATAGGGGATACGGGAAAAGAAACGTGGAGTGAAAGGGAAGGAAAATTGTGGAAGCCATGAGCAGGAAAGGAGAATGACAGCCGCTTTTGTTGATGTGTGTGCTGGGCTGGCTTTTGCTTGAGGGGGAGTATGTCTCCCTTCTTGTACGGCAGAGAGGGAAGCCAGCAAGTCAGGGCATGTGTCTTAGCTTGGCATGGAAACTTCCTTGCATGAGGCAGTCCCTGCTCACCTGTGCAGCATCGTCTCCCCCCCAATCTTTAGGCGTGAGTACCATTGAGCTGCTTGCCTGGCAGCCCACATGCCATCATAAACACACACGTGCACACATGCACACACATGTGCACAAACACTCATGCGTGTACTTTCTGTGGTTTCTCACTTCTGTGTTGTTCTTTAAGCCCAGAGCACTCCTCACGTTTCTTTTTTCTTTTTAATTTTTAAATGCTTATTTTGAGAGAGAGAGAGAGAGAAAGCAAGTGGGGTAGGGGCAGAGAGAGAGGGAGAGAAACCCAAGCACACTCCACAGCCACAGCACAGAGCCTGATGTGGGGCTTGAACTCCCGAACCGTGAGATCATGACCTGAGCTGAAGTCGGATGCTTAACCAACTGAGCCACCTAGGCACCCCAGGTGAATTTGTATTTGGCTTCCGTTTCAGATGAGGAGATGGAGGTCAGAGCAGTGGCGTGACCCATTCAAGGACCCACGGTGAAATGCTGATAGAATCAAATATTAAGGCCCTGTCTGCAGACTCCTACCTTGGGACGTTTCCGCTTCACCTATACTGTGAATTGCAGAAACATACACACCCCAGTGGAATGCACTGGTGACTCTGTTACTGTTATTCAGGTGTGGTTTGTAGTTTGGGTCATGTCATACACTCCCTCTGATTCATTCTGTTGACTAGCTCTTAGCCAGACCATAATACCCTAATGACCAGGTGGATGAGTTAGGAAGCTTCCCCCTGCAAGTAACAGGCAAATCTAACTTAAAGGAGCTTAAACAAATTATGGAGGCATATTCTTTCATGCAAAGAAAAGTTTGCCTTAAGGCATGAGCTAGAACTGAAGGCTCCCCATCTTTCTTCTCTGCCACCCTCCGCTTGTGACTTTTATCCTCTGGTGGCTCCCCTCCTGGTTACAGGGGATTTGCTGCAGTTCTGGGCCTCTTGGTCTGCACACAAAAACAGTCAAATATGGGGAGAGCAAGGAGCCTGGCCTGTATACTTTTAAAAGAGGAGATGGTACCGGGGTGGCTCAGCCATTAAGCATCTGACTTGGGCTCACGACGTGATCTCACAGTTGGTGAGTTCGTGTCCCACATCGGGTGATTTGGAGCCCCACATCCGGTGAGCTCGAGGCCCAGGTGAGCCTCGCTTCTCCCCCAACCCCTCTGTCTTTCTGCCCTCATGGGATTTTCCCTCTCTCTCTGCCCCTCCCTCACTTGTACTCCCCCCCCCCCCTCTCTCTCTCAAAATAAAACAAATAGAAGATAGGAGACAAAAACTCCACCAAGTCCTCCTCTGTGGGTCTGGGCAGTAAGGGATTAAAGTTACCCAAACGTTTGACCGTTGGCCCCAGATACTGGGAGGTAACCTCTAAGCCCTTGGAGTGTCCTGCCTGATAAGAATGTCTTTGTTTACCTGATGGTCTTGGGCTATGGCCCATAGTCTATGTTAACAAGGCCTTGGGCCTTGCTTTGTGGCTCACCCTCTGGAGGGGCTGCAGACTAACTTTAGCCATGGGGCTGGTCAGTCATGTCTACATGACTGAGCCCCAGCAAAACTCTGGGTACCAAGATTCAGGTGAGCATCCTTGGGTGGCAACACTCCATGCATATCATCACACATGGCTATTGGGAGAAATCAGTATGATCTGCATGACTCCACTGGTGAAGGTCAACTCGAGGCTCCATGCTTGGTATCTCTTGGACCTCTTCCCTTGGCTGATTTCAATCTGTGCTCTTTCACTGTAATAAACCATAACGATTGGTATAGTTGAAGTAAATTATCAAAACTGAGGGTGGTCTTGGAGACCCCCAAACTTGTAGTTGGTGTCGGATGGGAGGACAGTCTTAGAGACGGTGTCCTTCTCCATAGGTCCTGTTGACCAGAGCTGTGTCATATGCTTGTTTCTCTGTCAATCACAGGCAAGTGGAACTGCCTTGGGTGGCTTGGATTGAAAAAGATTTAGCCCCCAGGACGGTGAAGAGCCTCCCCTGGAACGTTGGGCCTGTGATTCTTTTTTTTTGTTGTTGTTAATTGTTTTTTTTCAACGTTTTTTATTTATATTTGGGACACAGAGAGACAGAGCATGAACGGGGGAGGGGCAGAGAGAGAGGGAGACACAGAATCGGAAACAGGCTCCAGGCTCCGAGCCATCAGCCCAGAGCCCGACGCAGGGCTCGAACTCACGGACCGCGAGATCGTGACCTGGCTGAAGTCGGACGCTTAACCGACTGCGCCACCCAGGCGCCCCCCTGTGATTCTTGAGACTTCTCTTAGGAACGAAGAAGGAGGGGCAATCATAACTGTCGGGATGCAGCTGACAGTGTCTACAACAAATTGTTTTTTTATCACTTTCTTTCTCCTTGCTGGGAGCAGTGTAGCACGCCAAAGGGGCATTTTACCTCTGCTCTCTGGATCTGGCCATGCTTCCTACGGCCTGAAGGACCGTGCAATTTTCATTCCAGACCACGACACTGATAAACTTGTCGATGTTTTGATCCCCCTGGGATCCAAAAGGCTTTGGAAAAAAGCCGCTTGGCCTGACCTTTCCCTATGATCAGCATTTGTGCAAAATAAGAACAAAAAAATATCAGTGTAGAAACCTGAGAGAGTTCTTCCTTAAAGACCTCTTTCTATCACTGACCACCTCCCATCAGCAGAGGCCTCGCATCCCAACCAGCCTCGGCTTTTGGCCTACAAGTTGTTTCTGGAGATGTGAGTGTCCCATAAAAATAACAAATTCTTCTAATAATGATATTAATGTATTGAGGGTTATTCTATACCATGTATTGTGCAGAGAGGCTCTGAATCCATTACCTCATTTAATCTCATTTGAAATCCCATTTCAACGAATGTGAGGTAGGTTTTGATTACATTTATTTGTGTGTAGACGAGCAAACTGAGGCCCAGAGAAGTGAAGTAACTTGCCCATAGTCACACAGCCGGTAAGTGCTATAGTCAGAGCTGGATGCTTCTCAAGCAGGGTCTCGAGCTACTAAGCTACACTGCCATGTCGTGAGTTCATATCCGTGGGGAGAGGGGTTTTATCAGAGGAATAGGAGGTTGCCACTGAGGGGTTTGGAGCACAGGATGGCTTGCTCATTTTGAAAAGGGCATTTGGGTAATATCAGAGTGTTCCAGAATGCCCTTAGTAGGCTTGTCCAGCCTACCCCTGGAGTTTATTTGAGAACAACCTTGCATGCTTCAACCAAAGAAACATTTCTTTGATCTATTTTATGTTAGGTCTTGGATTCCATGTAATATTTCATTTGAGTAGAACATTTCACTGTCCTTAGAAAAGAAAATTAGAAATCCTTTCATCTAGATGAGAGTGGAAAATCTATGGCCTGTGGACCAACTCTGGGAAGTTGCCCATTTTTAGAAATAAAGTTATACGGGAACACAGACATACCCATGCACTGGACATATCGTCTACATTTGCTTTTGTTGTAAATGGCAGAGTTAAAAAATGTACCATCTGCTCCTTTCCAGAAAACATTTGTGGACTTCTGATCTAGATCAGGGTGTCTTAAACTTGTCACTTGACGTTTGGGGTCAGATCTTTATTTAAATTTTTTTAGTGTTTTTTTTTTTTTTTTTTTGAGAGAGAGAGTACTCACTGGGGGCGGGGGGGAGGAAGGACAGAGAGAAAGGGAGACAGAATTCAAAGCAAGCTCTGCACTGTCAGAGCAAAGGCCATCATGGGGCTCGAACCCACGAATGGTGGGATCGTGACCTGAGCCGAGGTCAGACGCTCAACTGAGCCACCCAGGCTCCCGTGAGTCAGATCCTTATTTTTGGAGGATTTTGATCTATGTGTTGTAGGGTGTTGAGCAGCATCCTTGACATCCACCCACTACACCCCAGTGGCAACCCCCACCCCAATTGTCAACGAGTACCTTCAGTCAACCAGCACATCCATGATCTCTAGATCATGTTCTTACTATGTTCATTATTATTATCATGTTCGATATTATGTTCTTTCCAGATCTGACATTCTAGACATTTATGGCTTCTTACAGTCATTTCAGTGAAAGTGGCCAATAGATTTTGGCTACCATTTTTATAGAATTTATTCATGAGTATTGAGGGAGAAACTACTGTGTGCCTCTGTGACATCATTTTCTGGATAGATCTTTTTAGCTATTCAACTCCAAATGGGTCATTTCATCAATATGCTTTAAAAATAACTCTTTTAGGGGCACCTGGGTGGCTCAGTCGGTTAAGCAGCCAACTTCGGCTCAGGTCATGGTCTCATGGTTAGTGAGTTCGAGCCCCATATCGGGCTCTGTGCCGACAGCTCAGAGCCCGGCGCCTGCTTCGGCTTCTGTGTCTCCCTCTTCTCTCTGCCCCTCCCCAACTTGCATTCTGTCTCTATCTCTCAAAAATGAAGAAACATTAAAAAAATAATTCTTTGGCAAGGCATGTTTTGGCCTCACTTAGGGTGGCAGATGGTAACCTGAGGCTTGGGGAAGGAGGAGACGGCTGGTGTTGAGATCTCAGTTTAGCCAGACTGGACATGTCAATGAAATTTCTCTGACCTTCAGTTTTTTTGTCTCTGCCCTGGGAACAATAATGACTACCTTACTGAGTGGTTGTGACACTCATAGGAGATGATGTCATGGAAACAAGGAGCTTAGAAAAGATGGCCTGGAGGTTATTTGTATATGCATCTCCAAAGGGTACAGCAACATTGAGCCAAAACACCCTCCTGGTACACACTGGATTTCCAGCAGAATAGGAGAGATACCTCTCTAAAGCCTAGAAGTTTTGAGAAAGTTTATGAAACCATGCATTTTCGTAATTCTCTTTGGGGTTGGTAAAGAAGTGTCACTGTGTAGCTGAGACATACAGGAGGATGGAGTAAAATAACATTGAACGTACGCCACATTTTATGACTTGGTGATTATAAACTCTCAGGAGCTGGGATATCACTGGAGGGTTAGACAAAACAATGATGCTTGATTATAATATGTCCAGGACCACAGTGTTAGTACCATCATTTAAAATAAAATCTAGTTTGAGACCCTAATTCTTTTCATTTTCACAATGCCTCCTGCTTTTGTGAATCCTAAGAATTCAGAGATCCTCTGTACCTGTGCCATTGTCAAGTATTGAAATCATTGTCTCCAAATCTATGTCATTGAACTCATAGCTATAGAGTCGTCTACCGTTTAGACATTTCCCTGTTGCCTAAAGATTGCACCATGGTGTAATCATGTAAGCTAATTATCTGTGGTTGAAATTTTGGTTCAGGTTCAGCTTTTCTAATAGGAGATTTTATAATTAGGTTCTGTGCCACTCTATGGGTGGCACCTTTTCCTTATGTCTATGTACATGTGTGTGTACATGGTAACATTAAAGATGTGATGTGTGGAAGGCCATCCAGGGAACGTGAACAGTCTGAAGGTCTCCATGCAAATGCTGACACTATCCATGACCTTTCCAATCAGCATGTGGAGCCTGGGCTAGAAGCCAACAAGTCGGGGCTGCACTCTGCTTTTTGCCAATTATCTGCTCTGTGTCCTTGAGAGAGTAACCCCACTCTGGGCCTCAATTTTCCCCTCTGTAAAATGAGCACATTAGATAAACAGAGCTTTTGCCATTGAAGTTCCCACTCCTCCTCTCCATCAGGCCTTTCTCGCCCTCTGACCTCCAGCCCCATGTTTAGGCCATTTTAACATATTCAACTCCAAAGTCCTTCCCTTTTACCTCCCCCTTTCCAATTCATTGCTTCCTGCTGAGCTGACTGTTAATGGCACCGTTACAGGATCATTTTCCGGAAAAGGTAAAATCATGACTCCCGTAGTCATGCAAAATAAATGTGTGTGTGTTCACTGGGTTGAGTAGTGTCCCCCTCCAAATTCACATGTACCCAGAATCTGTGAATATGATCTTATTCAGGGGTAGGATCTTTGCAGGTGTAACCAAATTGAGATGAAGTCATGCTGGATGAGGAAGGTCCCTAAATCCGATGCCTGGTGCCCTCGGAGAAGAAATCTGGAGACAGGGCGAATGCTGTGTGCAGACAGAGGCAGAGAGTCAGAGTGATGCATCTATGAACCAAAGATTGCCAGCAAACGTAAGAAGCTAGGGAGAAGCAAGGAAGGATTCTCTCCCAGAGCCTCCAAGAGAGCCTGACCCCACAGACACCTTGCTTTCAGACCTCTGTCCTCCAGAATTTTGAGAGAGTAAGTTTCTGTGCTTTGTGACCACTAAATTTGAGATAATTTATTATAGCAGCCCTTGGAAACAAATACATCGGGAGAAGGTAGCAGAAAATAATCCGATCTGATTTGACGAACTTTTGCTGAGGGTCTGTGTGGTGGCTTCCAGCCTTGTGGCAGGTGTGGGGGATTTGGAAGGGGCTGTTAACAGTCACCATCGATAACACATGGTAGGGGCCACACCGTTTGGGCTGATTTGTCTTCCTTTTTTGGTCTTCCAAATGGATCCTTCTTTCCATTACACTGTTTGGCTTTTGTCATTGGATTGGATCCCTCTTGTTGACCACTCCAAACCCTGTCAGCCCCACCTTTTACTCCATGTGCCGCTGTGGTAACCAGGTGAGAGCAGATGTCAAGAGACTTCAACAGCTCAGCCTTTACCCAAGACTCTCAGGATGTACCTCTAGCTTCTTGTCTCAGGGCTTCGCTAATACCCCGGTGGTAACTCAGGTGGCTTGTAGGAGCTTACTGGCATTCATAGGGGACCCAGGAGTGTGTATGTGCACATGCACACACGCGTGTGTCTGGTTCATGCCCATGGGGCCACTCCTGAACGATGCATACAGGGTATCTTGGCATTGTTTTCCTTTTCTCTGTTCCTCTTCCCTGGACCCTCACTCCAACTCCCTACAATCCCTGACCAAGTAAGCTACTGGCACACTGACCCTTGTCACTGGTCTCACTCTCAGGAGATCCAGGCTGAGATGGTGTTCCCCTCACTCCACAGCACCTTCCTCTGTCAGATCTTCCTTTAACCCAACCCCAGGCTTGAGTCATTCCCTTCTTTGCTTTGGGACCATTTACCTTCTGCGCCATTTTGATACTAATGGGATGTAAATGTGAATTATTAGGGAAGTGGAGTCAGTTGGAGGGTTCTCCCAGATGTGTGTTCTTACCTGCTGGGGGTTGCTCTGGACAGCAGAGTGAGATCCTCCTTGTCTGCAGCTCAGACCCCTCAGGTGCTTCTGGGGGCCTGTGGCCGGAAGGTGAAGGGCCATTTCTAGCTCTCTGTTGCTTCTTTCGGGCGGGAACAGAGCCTTTAGGGGTTCCAAGCACAGTGTTGTTTGGTTTCCTATGGCAACAGCAACAAATGACCACAAACTAATGGGTCAAAACAGTATACATCTATTATCTTACCGTTCTGGTGGTCAGAAATCCTAAAATCAAGGTGTTGGCAGGGGCTACATCCCCTTTGGAAGTTTTAGAGGCATATCTCTCTCCTTGTGTTTTGCAGCTTCTGGGGGCCACTGGCAGTGTTAAGCTTGTGGCCCTTTTCTCCATCTGAGAGGGTACCATTTTTACCCCCAAGTCCCTCATCCCATCATCCCATCTCTGACCTCCTGCCTTTGTGTTAAAAGGATTCCTGTGGCAGGGTGCTTGGGTGGCTCATTTGGTTAAGCCTCTGACTCTTGACTTGACTCAGATCATGATCTCATGGCTCGTGAGTTTGAGCCCTGCTTCAGGTTCTGTGCTGACAATATGGAGCCTGCTCTCCCTCTCTGTCTCTGCCCCTCCACTGTTCTCATTCTTTCCATCTCTCAAATATAAGTAAATAAACTTAAAAAAAAACCCAAAAGGATTACTGTAGTCACCCTGAGCTTAGCCAGGTCATTCAGGAAAACCTCCCCATCATTATACCCGTAATTTAATCACATCTACAAATTCCCTTTCACTGCATGTTACCTTTATCATATTCATAGGTTCTGGGGATTAGGGCATGGAAATATTTGAATGGGACATTATTCTGCTTATCTTACTTTTTTTTCATCTTATTTGGTGAAAAGATCCTATCTGTCTATCTATTGCTCCATCCATCCATATCATCTATCATATATCTGTCTACTTAGCCTATATACTTACCTATTTTACTCACCATGATTCTTAAGTAATGAGAGACTTTTATACCTGGCATAAATCTCAAACAAAATGAAACTTGGAACAAAGAACCTTCAAACAATGAAATCACTACAAAGGAACAAGATAATTTTAGAAATGACATGTGGACTCTGAAGCAGCACCTTGTTCAAAAGTAATGTTCTTTTCAGGAGCAAATATTATTAAGTGGAAGTCTCAGCTTATCTCAGGACCTCACTAAATCACTGCTCATCAAACTGGGTCCAAAATGAAGTTCCTGATCAAAGATACCAAACTCCTGCTCAGCTGTTAATGGATATGATTAGGTTGAGATCTTCATGTTTGGCCCATTTCTTCTCTTCCAGTCCTTGTGGGTAGACATTTTCCTTTTTTTGGAAAAAAATCTCTACCTTGTAGGTAGACATTTTCCATTTTTCCTTTGGGTTCCCCAAAAGCACCAAGTAACAGTCCCAACCACCAGTGACTTAAACAAGAGGTGATTTACTATTTCCTACCAAAGAACGCTGGTAATAACAGAGGACCACGCATGTCTGCTATAGTTTGTGTAAATGTCTGCACATCGTCAGATTCCCATGTTATGTTTCCTTTTCTTCCTGCTGAAGTTGTCCTAATGATTATGTACAAGATCTGACCTCAGAAGCCTGTTTTCCTTTGGCTGTGTGATGGAGAGACCGGAGAGTTTTTTCCAGTGCTTCAGGGTCATGGTTTCTAGAGAAGGTATAAGTTTTCTACTTAAAATGGCCTCTGACTCTCTGGCCACATATTCATTGATCAGCCTGAGCCTGTGATGTAATTAATCCTTCAGCTAATAGCCAGAAAGGAGTGTATGGTAAAGACAGACTGGTCTACACTTCTCCAAGCCGGGAAATGTAGAGTTAACCCCTCCAGGGGTAACTTTCATTGTGTCCCAAGTTGGTGAGGGAGGCAGGAGTTAAGATTATAACCAAGGGCTAGAGAGTTCAGGGGGAACTCATTCCTTTTCTTGAGAAGCATTTGCTGAGACAGCATCTTCATGGGCCCAGTCTGTCTCTCTCCTACTAAGGCCAGTTTACCAGAGGAAGGATTATGGTGGATGCTTCATCCTTGGACTTAGTAGAGCAGGTGCTAAAGGTCTGTGCCTTTGTACATGCCAATTAAACATTTGAAAAAGGCAATGATTTTCGACAGAAGTTTTGACCTCAGAATAGTTGTCATTGGCAACGGCCAGCTCCTTTGTAACCCTGCATGGTCCTTCACTTGTTTGCCATTCTTTGTGGCTCATCGTCTCCACCCTGGCTATTTTACAAATAATATACCTCCCTCCTCCATTCCCCTTCTGCCTCCATTCTGAATGGATCTCCTTTTTCATGTTATCCCTTTGATCAGAAACATTAAATAGCTTCCCATTTCATAGCCTTCCTATTGAATAGGGCACAGACTACTGGGTCAGATCCAAGGTTATATCCTTGTCTTATCTCCTACTGTTGCCCAGAAAGTTCTGACTATCAATGATACCTTGTCTTTTTCTATCTCCACGTCTTTGCTCAACACTCATTTTTTTAATTAAAAAAACATTTTCTTAACGTTTATTCATTTTTGAGCAACCGAGCGTGAACGGGGGAGGGGCAGAGACAGCCGGAGACACAGAATCTGAAGCAGGCTCCGGGCTCCGAGCTGTCAGCACAGAGCCCCGTGTGGGGCTCGAACTCACGGACTGCGAGATCATGCCCTGAGCTGAAGTCCGATGCTTAACTGACTGAGCCACCCAGGTGCTCCTCAACACTCATTTTAAGTTAGAACTTGCTCTTCCATCATTGCCTACAAATTTCTATCTCTTCTGCAATGGACAGTTCAAGTGCTCTCTGTCCTGGGGTTTTCTCAACCAGACGAAGCCTTTTTCTCCTTGAAGGTTTTCTCCTGAGATAGTATTTCTGTAAAGTTTTTTTCTTAGATACTGTTTCTGAGAAATGTTCAGCTCATCATGAACTATAATTTTTTTTTTTTTTTAAGTTACTGGTTTAGGGGTACCTTGGTGGCTCAGTCGGTTAAGCGTCAGAGTCAGACTTCAGCTCAGGTCATGATCTCGCGGTGCGTGAGTTTGAGCCCTGCATCGGGCTCTGTGCTGACAACCCAGAGCCTGAAGCCTGCTTTAGATTCTGTGTCTCCCTCTCTCTCTCTCTCTCTCTCTCTCTCTCTCTGCCCCTCCCCCACTCACTCTGTCTCTCTCAAAAATAAAAATAAATATTAAAAAAATTTTTTTTAAGTTACTGCTTTACATGCCATAATTCCCTTAAAAGACTGACTTAATATGAATAACCTTAATTTTATATTGTCCAGATCATCAAACCTCCTATCCACATAGAATTATTTAATTAGCTAGGATGATGTATTTTATAAAAAAAACAAAACCCAAAAAACTGTAGCAGTTTCAAAGCATTATTTAGTGTGTTTTTTAGAACTTATTAAAACCAGAGGCTCTTGGTCTCCCATAGGTTAGTTAACAAGACACAATCCAGAGAATTTTGCCTAATATTCCAGAATGTTCTCGAATTCTTGAAGCCCATCCATGAACTACCAGCCTCATTAGCTCAAGAACAAGATCTTGTGTTGTTGTTTTTCTTTAATGGTTTTTTAATTTATTTTGAGAGAGAGAGGGAGGGCGTGCATGCACGTGAGCATGGGAGGGGCAGAGAGAGAAAGAGAGATAATCCCAAACAGACTCTGCCCTGTCAGCATAGAGCCTGCCATGGGGCTCAATGAACTGAGATCATGAACTGAGCCAAAATCAAGAGTTGGACCCTTAACCAACTGAGCCACGCAGGCTTCCCAAGAGCTTGTGTTTTGATAGATTAATTCTCCTGTATCTTATATGAGCTGAAGCAGAAGGGAACTCTATTTGACATTGTCAATAGACAACTTCTAACAAGATTAATATTAAACTTGATTCAACAAATGTAATTTTTATGGGTGTACTTCAAAGGGAGAAAGGCTTCTATGTGGGTCTTGAAGAGGTCAGGACATTATAAATGCCATTCTGTTCAGTTGTGAGTGAAATACACATTTCAGCTCTTTATTGATCCAAAAGGCTTAAATCCAAGTCACTTAGGGCTCGAACCATCCCCTTTTTATGGCATAAAAATAACTCCCCCAGATCAGCAGAAAACCATTTCCTGCATCAGGTTCAATACACTGATAAAATAATAAGACCCAGATAAGACCCTCCGGTCGCCATCTGGCTATTTTTTATTAAACAAGAGTGACACCATATCTAGTCAGTATTAAATCAACTGCTTGGGGGTGTCTTTGTGGTTCTATAGAAGCTGTTAAAACAGCTGTGGGCCAAGTAATTAATGAATTGATGAACCCAATTGACCTAATTTGGTCGTGATTAGGCTAGAGAAAGCAGTCCACATGCAAGCCGTAGAGTTTTGGATGGTAGCTTTTCTCAGAGCTTTGGTGACCCTGCGTGTGAGCGAAGAACGGAACTTGTGCTCTCGCTCTGTCTGTCTGTCTGTCTGTCTGTCTGTCTCTCTCTCTCTCTCTCTCTCTCTGTCTCTCTAGGCTCCAAGTCTGTGATGCTTCTCTCTCAGCTACTTCACAGTTTTTCCAGCTCTCTGTTCTGTAGACTCCTCTTGTGTACTTTTCCTTGTCCTTCCCATCCCTGACTTTGCTACCTATCTCCTCACACCCAGAGAGCTGCGGTGCCTTCCCACCAAGGCCATGGCTTCTGTTCTAGCCTCCGCGTAAACACATTTCTTAAAAAAACAAACAACAAAAAACTATCACTTTTTATTCACATAAAAAAAAAAAGTGTGATGATGCAGGTGGAATCTCTTTGACAACGTCCTTATTCCCCAAACTGTGTTCCTCTTTCCGGAATGTTCCTATGTATCAATTTGATATGTGAGCTTCTAGACATCGTTATTTGTATTTGCGAATACATGGGCCAATAGAAAGTGTGTAGAAACCTGTGTGTGTTGGTAGTATCATAATTCATTATTGTTGGGCAACATGCCTTTTTTCACTCAACGATACGACTTAGAGATTTTCCCAAAGTCTTTTTTTTAATTAAAAAAAATTTTAATGTTTATTTATTTTTGAGAGAGAGAGAGACAGAGTGTGAGCAGGGGAGGGACAGAGAGAGAGACAGACACAGAGCCTGACATGGGACTCGAACTCACGGACCATGAGATCATGACCTGAGCTGAAGTCAGACGCTTAACTGAATGAGTCATCCAGGCATCCCTTTCCCAAAGTCTTACATACAGGTTGACTTCATTCTCTTTAATTGTTGCATAATCCTCCCTAGTCTAAATATAGCAAAGCTTATTAGGCCATTTTCCTGTTGCTAATTTGTGTATTTCTTGTTATGAAAATCAATACAATTTATTTCTGCATTTTCTAAAACATCCTTTGATGAGCACTGGCTATGAAACTTTCAGGTACCCAGGGACCTGGGTGGCTCAGTCAGTTAAGTGTCCAACATCAGGTCATGATCTCATGGTTCTTGAGTTCAAGCCCCTCAGCAGGCTCTCTGCTGACAGTGCAGAGCCTGTTTGGGATTCTCTCTCTCCCCCTCTCTTTTTGCCCCTCCCCCTCCACTCATGCTTTCTCTCTCTCTCTCAAATACACTTTAAAAATAAAAAGGTATATTAACAAAAGAAATAAAATAAAACTTTCAGGTGCCTACATCTTCAAGTCCAAATGGCCTTTGGGGAATGGGATCCCCATCCTCCTTTACTCGGGTACTTCTCACTGTGCCCCTACCACATGCCCACGACCAAGCTGGTGTTCCCGTCCCTTACACACTCCTTGTGCTTTGGCTCATTCAGAACATTGCCATCACTCAGAATGAGCCTCCATCTCTTTATCCTGGTTACAATGTGACCATCGCTTACCTATAAATAACGCTGATTATATTCTGAACATTTGCTAATGCTTTACATGTTTCTAATGTTTCCCACTGCTCTGTGATGTGGGTTCATAATTATACCCATTTTATGGATCAAGAAACTAAGACCTAGCAAGATTCAGTAATTTGCCCAAACTTACCTGGCTTGTAAGTGGTGTGGCCGAGATTCAAATCCAGGCAGCCCAGCCCCAGAATCTATGCTCTTAATCACTCATCTGTACATTTTCTCTGTTACATATTGTATGCCCCTGCCTTCTTCAAGCACTCCTTGGTCACCTCTCCAGACCTCTCCCATTTATTCTCCCGTTCACCAAATGTTTTTGAGCTCCCGACTACATGCATGTTCTATGCCAGATTCTGGGGATGTATTCATGAACAAAATGGTGCCGTCTATGACCTGAACTTGTCACGCTGATAAACACAACTTCATAGGCAGTGCTGCCCACGCCACTCAGAGGGACTTGTTGCATGCTCCTATTTATCTTTTTGTGGATGTGTTTTGGACCTTCTATCTGTGGGTCCTTTCAAGGCAGATGAGAGAATCCTGGGGGCTGCCCTGATGTGGCTTCAGGAAGATGGGGGCTTAGACAACCCATCATGGCTCTTAGACCCTGAGCATCTCACGCTAAGGCAGAGAAAGTTTCTAAAAGTTCCTGTTCGTCAGTGTGGCCGTGTATCTGTCTACTTTGCCTTCTGTAAGACTGTTGAACCCACACCTCCAGCAGGTAGAAACAACAATGACAAAAACCACAAGCTAAAAAAAGGGGGAAAGGATGGAATTAGAGGTGCAGACTTGTACATTCCACACCATTAATGCCAGCAAAAGGCAAGAAAAAAAAAGACTGGACCAACTTTGCTAAAATTGTGTCTTGTTTACATGCCAGATAATGCTTTCTGGAAGGTATCATTTGCTTATTGATTCACTTCCAACACTAGGCATTAAACTCAGTCCATTTACTTATTCTGAGCATTTTTAGTGAAATATCCTTGCTTTAAGAAATTTTTTTAATGTGTATTTTTGACAGAGAGAGAGACAGAGCGTGAGCAGGGGAGGGGCAGAGAGAGACGGAGACCCAGAATCCGAAGCAGGCGCCAGGCTCCGAGCTGTCAGCACAGAGCCTGACTTGGGGCTCAAACTCACAAGCTGTGAGATCACGACATGAGCCGAAGACCAAAGCTTAACCCACTGAGCCACCCAGGTGCTCTGAAATGTCCTTCCTTTGGCAGACCTGTCCTCCATCTTTGCTCAGAAAAGGAGACCGTTTTCTCCCCTCCCAGCCCTTCGTATTCGCCCCCTGTGCTCTGTGGGGGTAAGCACAGCCTGGGAAGGACAAGTCATGGTCTCTGTCTCACAAATGAAGGAAAGCTGACTACTCAGGGTAGTGACAGACTGAATGTTAGATTAGGGGTCTCCAAATCCTTGTCCGGTCACCAGGGCTGCACCACAATGCTTTCCTTCTTTGTGCCAGGTCTATGGTTTTATTATTTTTAAGTTTATTTATTTTGGGAAAGACAGAGACAGCGCAAGTAGGGGAGGGGGAGAGGGAGAGAGAAAGAGTCTCAAGCAGGCTCCACACTGCCAGCGCAGAATCCAGGGTGGGGCTCGAACCTGCAAACCATGAAATCATGACCTGAGCCAGACCAAGAATCAGATGCTTAACCGACTGAGCCACCCAGGCACTCCCCAGGTCTATCTTTTAACAGTGCCAGCACCAGCCCCAGATCTCGGCAGATAATTCAAAGTCACATTTCACTCCTCCACAGGCTGATCCCTATAAAACCAGGTGGCTCTTGGTTCCCCCCAAACATCCCTCAGCCTTTTATGGCTCTTTGCCTCTGTGCATGTAGTTGCTCTTCCCTGCTTGGTTAGCCCCTTTTGTGTGATGAGACTCTGTTCACATGTCATTTCCTCTGGGAAGCCCTCCATGCGTTATTGGTGGCTCCAGCTTCTTGAGATGACACTTTCCTTTAGTATTTACACAAATATCTAGAGTTTCAATCCACGAGAAGGCAGGAAGTCAAGTATGGTTGCCTGTATCTCCAGGTGTTCTTAGCAGAACACTAGAGTTGGGGGCTTACTCTCTCCTCATCATCTCTTGGTCGGAGTCTCTGACCGTTGAATTTCTCACCTCCTGCAAATACCCTCTTCTCTCCATTGCCCCCAAGTGTGACCCATAGTGACATAGTCTTCAGTGTACCCCTGACGTAGGTTGTCTTGTCCAGCAGATGTTTATTTAACGGAAGAGGTTTTGCTCATTGCAGTAGATTACATCATGGACCAGAACGCACAATAACTTGAGATGAAATATTAGATGTCATGATGCCAAGAATTCGTCAAAGCCTTCCTGGTGCTGGGCTTTTCTCACTGGCTATGTCTTAGCTGAGGATTTCACTCCGTACCCCTTCCTTCCCCGGCCTCCCCAGAAATCCCCTCCCGCTTCCTTTTGCCAGCCTCGAATCCTTAACATTCTTGTGTCGTTTTTCCAGTGCAGAGAATTCTAACTCTCCTCTCTCTCCCCTTTTCCCCAAACTAATTCCACTTTACAAATCCAAGAATTTCTTGACAATGGCCCCACTGAATGAAGGACGCTGTTGGCCTCATCTCTCCCTTCAGCACTACAATGCATGTATGGATTTGTGGACATTGTTATCTTGTTAGTTATGTCTCCACTGGGTGAGAACATGGAATTAAAAAAAAGTTTTCTAATGTTTGTTTATTTTAGACAGAGAGAGACAGAGCACAAGTGGGAGAGGGGCAGAAAGAGAGGGAGACACAGAATCAGAAGCAGGCTCCAGACTCTGAGCTGTCAGCCTGATGTGGGGCTCGAACTCCCAAACTGCGAGATCGTGACCTGAGCCGAAGTCGGATGTTTAACCAACTGAGCCACTCAGGCGCCCCAGAGAAAGTGGAACTGATACAAAGGAAAGCAGTCAAGGACTCTGATTTCTTTTTTCT
Organism: Neofelis nebulosa; assembly: GCF_028018385.1. Classification (NCBI taxonomy): domain Eukaryota; kingdom Metazoa; phylum Chordata; class Mammalia; order Carnivora; family Felidae; genus Neofelis; species Neofelis nebulosa. The sequence continues at coordinate 34,035,222 of NC_080799.1, forward strand.
CATTTTTTTTTTTATGGTTTGCATTTTAGTTTTACAATGGACATGTATAGGTTTACTGGTGTATTTGTAATAAAATTGTTAAGGCAGAAACGTTTAAAATATGCTTTGAAACCAAAGTATCGCTTTTTTTAGTTCTTGGGACAAAACTCAATTCTTGTACAGGAGTTTCTTTCACAAGGCCCCTGTAAACAGAAGAGGAGAAACAAAGATTTATTTTCCTCTTGTCCAGAGCAAACCAAGTCCTTTGTTTATGTCAGTCTCCCCAGATACTACATGAGAAGTCAGTGACTGTATCTTAATCATCTTTGTAGCGTAAGGAAAAATGGTGCTTCTGTGGAAAATTACTCATTGTCTAGAGCATGTTCCTCCGGGTTATCAAATGCTAGCTTTGCATTGTCTACTCTGTAAAGTGTTGATAATTGATAGCAATGCAAACTAATTCGTGCCTGTAGACATGCACTAATTCTGTATGACGGAGGCTCACATCTGTCTGTATAGCGGAGGCTCCCAAACTGTGGAAGAGGCCACTTTGGCTTCCATTTACATTTTGATTTCAGTGTTCCTCTCCAGTCTCTGCATTTTCTTTTGTTTTTTTTTTTTAATTTTTTTTTTTTTTAACATTTATTTATTTTTGAGACAGAGAGAGACAGAGCATGAACGGGGGAGGGGCAGAGAGAGAGGGAGACACAGAATCGGAAGCAGGCTCCAGGCTCTGAGCCATCAGCCCAGAGCCCCACGCGGGGCTGGAACTCACGGACCGCGAGATCGTGACCTGAGCTGAAGTCGGACGCTTAACCGACTGAGCCACCCAGGCGCCCCTCTGCATTTTCTTTTGAACCGATAGAAACATATCACCAGGTCAGTCGTTAATGACTTAAGTAGGTTCTCTAACACGTTTTCACCTTACATCTCCTACTCTGAATGAGAGTCATGATTTTACCTTTTTTGAATTTCAACGTGGGCCTTCATCAGTGTCTCCACGGCCTGGGCCAAGGACTGATGGGTGGCCACCACAATCCATGCTTGTTGAATGAATGAATATATGAAGAACCGAAATGTATATCCTTGTTGCTATTAATATAACAGTTCCAGCATGTGCATTATTAATAGGCTTGAATTTTCCCCTTCTTAGTTAATGGCAATGTTGGTGATAACTTGGGGTGTCCCTGAGCTGTATCCATTCCATTTTATTCTAATTAGAAAAATATTTTTTAGAGAACTTGGGAAAGACAGGAAATATAAAGAATAAATTGTAACCATCCCATAGTCCCTTTCCCCCAAGTAATTGCTATTAATTCCATTAATTCCTTCTAGTCTTTTCTCTGCATCTGTTTATTCAACGAGAATTTACTAAGCACCTGCTGTGTGCCAGGCACTGTGACCATCACAGCGAAGGAAACACACAAGGCACCATCCTCTTGGAGCTGACATGTTAAGTGGATGGAAGGGGAGAAAAAATAGATGAATGACTGAATACGAAAGTCCCAATCAATAAAGAGCCCATGTATGCTTCTCAATGCATATTTTCTATCAATTTTTGTGATCTGCAAAATTAACTTCAAGTCACGTACCCTTTATTAACAGCCCATGCTCAAATGCATCGGTATGGAGTTAGGTGTCTCAGTTGGAGTCTAACTCTCTCTGAGCCACCTCTCTCTTCCACCCACGCCTCCCCCCCCCCCCCCCCCCAGAACGTGCTACCACCGGGTGGATGGCATTGAAGGTGTTCACCATGCCAAGATGGATGGTTCTACTGCTCCCCAAAGCCTCTGAGACTCAGAGTCAGGCTTTCAACATAAACATCCTTCTGGGGGGAATCCAGAAGGGAATCCTGCAAACAAGAAGGAGATGCCCAAAATGCTGGGAACCCAAATGTCCCTTTGCTTTGTCCTTGAGTGGGGATGAGGGGCTGCCATGTGGAGAGAAAGGGTGATAGTAGCAGTTGAGAGGCGAGGCAAGGATGTTAGATATTCTCTTGTAAAGGAGCTGTTCCCACAGCGAGAAATCACAGTTCACTGGCATCCAGACTTCATACTTTTCTTTTCTTGTCAGCGTGTTTCATTTAAAATTAAATGAAATTTAATTTTCACTTCAGGGGGCACCTGGGTGGCTCACTTGGTTAAGGGTCCAACTTTGGCTCAGGTCATGATCCCACAGTTCATGGGTTCAAGCCCCACGTCCCGCTCTGTGCTGACAGCTCAGAGCCTGGAGCCTGCTTCAGGTTCATTGTTTCCCCCTCTCTCTACCCCTCCCCTGCTTGTGCTCTCTCTCTCTCTCAAAAAGAAACAAACATGAAAAAAAATTTTTTTAAATTAAAGGTGCTTCAAATTTGAAAACTTGTATTAAAATTGAAGGACCTTATTTGAGAGTACATATCTTGAGATGAAAATGTGTGTCTGTGTGTGTTTAAATTTTAGGCTAGCTCCCGCAAAGTAACCTTGCTTTAAGGTTGGAAAGAACTGAGACTGTTTGAAGGGCTTATGTCTAATTGATTCCAAGTCATCGCTTAATATTGATTGATAATGAATTTCCTGTGGGTCAAATTCACATGCTGCTGCTTTCTATGAACTGGGACATGAAGCCCCTGGTATTGTGAAATACTCTATCGGCCTTATCATATATTTAGAGACAGGAGGGGCGACATCTGTTTAAGCCCCTCTGTCTGTCTCTGTCTCTCATTTTCTCTCTGTCTGTCTCTTAAACTCTGATTCTGATATTTTAGAACTTGTTTCGTCCTACTTAGTGGCAAACGGAACAGCGTCTCAATTCAGCATCTAAAAATGTTGCAAGAGGGCTCTTCCAAACATAGGCATCAGAGAGAGACAGAGCACTTGTCTTGGAGCACGTCTTCACATGTTCTTTCTCCTTATATGTGTTTCTTAGCTCCTGTCATCCACATGTTGATTACTGATCTTTAATGTGTTTTAGACTCTTCACCCGCCATATTGGAAACTGGACGAAGGTGGCCATATCCTTTCCTGCCCCCATCCCCCTCTGTTGCTATGGCCCCAGGGTCCTGGAATAATACAGGTTTAAAAAGAGACCAACTGGCTGGCAAAATCTTAGGAGCTGTGGTTGGACTAGATGTAATTGTAAGTCGTTTTGACAAATAATTTCTCCTGCTACCCGTTCTCTTCCAGAGCACATTTCTTTAGCCTCCCAAGTGAAAATCATCAGGAGACCCCGGGGTAAATTCCTTTGCAGCCTTGACTCCTTGACCCAAGAGGTTCCCACCCATCATCATGCGGGGCAGAAAGAGAGGTTTCTAATTCGGACTTGTTTGCTGCTTCTATTCACTCAAATAAACTCTGGTGTTGACTTCCTGATCCCAAACCTCTTGCTTTTATATACACAACAGGGGAAACACATGTCCCTCATCTTTTCCACCTTGTTCTTTAAAGGCAAACGACATTACCCATGATCTGCAGGGAGTTTATTATACAGGTGAATCTGAACATGATGACCTAGGGAAGGAAGGAAAAGAAGATTATGCATACGCCATCACTGACAATGGGAAAGGGGGTGGGAGGTTGGTACTTGTCTGTCCAAATTAACTGACAATTTCATTTGATTGGTAGCCCTCTTATAAGACCAATGTCCCCTCTGCGGGTGTAAAAGTTTACCTTAACTGACTATAAACCCAGTGTAGACGAGATTGTCTGTATGTCTTTGTCCAAGCCACCATTTCTTCCCAATTAGATTATTGCGACAGCCCCTTGAGTGGTTTCAGTATTTCTACACCTGCCCCTATCATATATTTTTCACATGTCGGCCAGAGTGATTTTTTTAAAAGGCATAAATCACTTTATGTTACTCCCTTGCTTAGAACCATCCAGTGGCTTCCTGTGCCCCTCAGCATAAAGTGGCAGCTGTTCACTGTGACTTACAAGGTCAGTGTCAGCTCATCATCATTTCTGTTTCTTCTTCCATCCACTTAACTAAGTTTCCAAAATCTGAAGTTCCCACCCCAGGGCCTTTGCACCCCCTGGTTTTCCTTCCTGGAAGACTCTTGTGTAGCTGGTGTCTTCCTGTCATTCAGATCCCAGATTAAGCTTCATTTCCTCATGCAGTATCAGAGCCACTCTCTGATTCTGTTATATCAGTGCATGTACATTTATTTTTAAAAACCGTTCGTGTCTGTATGATCTCTTTTCTTTGTTCTTCTTCTGTTTTTTTGTCTTCTGTCCCTCCCCTCATCAAATATGCAAGCTCCTGGAGAGCAGAGGTCTTACCCCCTTGCTCACTGCCATATTCTTGCTTCGCACCTATATATAGCTTTGTGCGTAGTCGGTGGTTAGTAAGTATTTGTGGACTGAATAGGTGAATTGTTATCATATCCCCTCCAGTCTAGATCAGAGGCTGGATTTTCTTTGGGAAGTAAAGGATGCTTTTGCATTGGTTATGTTTGTAAACCACTGCAAAGGGATGTGAGGGTGGGACCGAGGAATTCTAGAAACATTGGTTCCTGAGGTTACCAGCATTCAGCCCATAATGCCTGAGTGACACCTACTCCCTCCCAGTCTGTTTCAAGCCTTTGATCTCCGAGTGTGGCCCAGAGGCAGCTGTAATTAACTGCCTGAGCTTTGAAAAGGTTTGCCAAGCTAAACCAGAGCAACCGCTGTTTGTAAACAGTAGTTAGCTAGAAGAAAAGGTAAAATTGCATGTGTCATCCTGTTTTCTATCATATGCATTTTGAGGTTCAAAGGGATAATACTAAAACGAATATCCCAGTGTTCTCATTTGTACTTGTCTTCGAAAGAGGCAAAGAAAAAGCTTTTAAGTAAAATAGAGCGGTGGGTACTGCTCTTTTTATACACTCAGGCCGGGACTGTTTGAGGAGCAAAATAGCCATGCCAGTGAGAACCATTTCTCACCTGTCAACTACGCCCAGTGAGACATTTTACAGAAACGAGTGCAATTACTCTCATAATTAATTTTGGAGTTTGATATTGCCAGCCCTATTTTGTAGACAAGGCTGAAACTGAAGCCCAGAGACAAGTTAACACAGGTAAGTGATGCTTTTCTCCATTAAAGCATTCGTTCATTCGTTCGTTCGCTCATGCATTCATTCAAGGTTTATTAGGCATCTGTGTGCAGTAGGGGTTTTGTTAGAGGCTGTATGTTCCAAATGAGCAGAACAGATTCAGTCGTTTCCTGCCCTCCTGCAGCTTGGAGTTCCCAGTAGGGACAAGCATTCAACACACAACTCTGCAGATAAATATTCAATTCTTGTAGTAGAGCAAAGGCTGTGAAGGGAGAGAACAGCGCACTGGGTAGAGATAAGAGGGAATCTTCTTCAAGGGAGGGGCCAGGAAAGCCTTTCTCAGGAAATGACGTTTAGTAGCTTAGACCTGAAGCCTGAAGAATGAGGGGGAGTGGGAAAGAAGTGTTCCAGGCATGGGGGATTGGTAGATGTGATAAACCTGGTCCAGGAGGGAGCTTGGTGAGGTCTGAAGTTGGACAGGCCCACCTGGCTGGATGGTGGCAAGCCCAGGAGAAAAGGCTGGCAGCCAGACCAGAGGGTTATTTGTAAATTAGGGTTTTTCCTGCAGAGAAGCAGAAGCCACGAGAGGGGATGTCTGAAACTGCTTGCCTACAAAGTTCAAAAAGGGTAGGGCTGCAAACGTCTCAGAATGTTCCCTAACACATTCTCTTGGGGTCACCTTGGAGGAATAGAATTAATACCCCTATCTGCCAAGCACAGTGCCTTCCAACTCCTGGAGTCTGCCAGAGTAATTCTGCCAATGGTACCATCAGACAGTCCTCAACAACTAAAGATGTTGACTCTTAGAAGGCCCAGATGGAATAATAATAATATCCAGCCACTAAAATAATTTTAAAAAATGAGTTGAAAGGACAAGCGAAGATGTGATTATATCCAGTTACAAAATAGCAGGTGTTGCGTGATCCTATTTTTTTTTAATGCTTTTTAAAAAAATCTATGCATTGGAAAAATGAAAATCCTGGTTGAATATTTATCAAAGTGCTGAGCCCAGGTGGGATGCCAGGTACACCTACCTCCCATCATAATCGTGAGGGTAGACATTGCCAGCCCTAAATTCCAGATGAGGGGAAACTAAAAGGCAGAGGCAACACAACAGTTAAGATTTTCGTTTGTTTGTTCATTCATTCATTCATTCATTCATTCATTCAAGAAATATTTATTAGGTATTGACTATGTAGCAGGGAGTTGTCCTAGATACTGAATTTTCAAATGATGAATGCACCAGATGGCTTTTAAAAATATATTCTGAATTATTTCAGATATATTAAAAATGTATCAAAGAAAAAGTATAAGCAATATCCAGGTCTCCAATACTTAGCCGAGGAAATAAAACATCGCCAATTCAGTTGAGGGTCTCTCGTGTTATTCCTTTCCCATTACGTTCCACCCCTTCCCCTTAGGGATAAACACTGCTGTAACTTGGATGTTTATCATTCTCCTACATTTCTTGGATCGCAGTTAATTTTTATCTCCTTTTTGCATGCTCACATTTTTGAAATTTTCTGCTGTGAACACATATCCTTTCAAGAAAAAAAAATACCAGTAAAATTTATTATTTTCCAAAACCCAGTGGAGATGATGAAAATCGGGCTTCGAAAACACACACACACACACACACACACACAAAGTCTCTTCCAGAACCTGCAATCACTGACCTTCCTTCATCCTGGAGGGGTCCTTTGACCCCCTGCTACTCCTGCTTTCCTTCTTGGCCCCCCTCCTGAGATCTAGAGAACTGTTAGCCAAGAAAGGACTCCTTCTCAAGTTCTTTTGCCTCCTAAAAATATTTAAAGGACTGTGTTTGTTGATGCCTGGAGCTGGGATTGTCAGGCTCCTGATGGGAATATGTCCTTGATCTCTTGTTACTCCACGCACACCCATGTTCTTCTGGACAACACTGACCAAGGACAAAGAAGACCAAATGTCCAACCCCAGCTGCAGGGAGGAAAGTCATCCAAATGCATTTCCAATACCAAAGCCTCAATTAGAAGCAAACCTTACCTTGCATTTTTATGATGTGTGTCTTTGTCAACGTCTGTGTTTGCAAAGACAAAGGGAATTAATATTTAATATGCCCCCAATGAAAGGAGACGGGGAAGAACCCATTCTCTGCTGCTTTTGAATATTCCATCTTAAACTATCAGCCTGTAATCTCTTGACTATGAGATACACATTGTCCTGTCCTGTTTCTCACTGGTATTGGGTGAGAACTATTTTATCCCTGAAGTCAGATGAATCTGGGCTTTCCATCCAGCTCCGTCACTTATGTATGGTGGGGCCCTGGGTTTCAGTTTTCTCTTCTGAAAAATGGAATAATAATGCCTACGTCACAGGGGTGCAGTGAGGAGCCCACAAGATGACGGACGCACTAGATAAAAATGGCAGTAGGAACCCTACCAACCCAAGCAGACTGCTGCTGTTTTGCCTCCGGGGGGCGTTGGGGTTGGGGTTGGGGTGGCTGTACGTGTCCGAGGAGGTATAAAAGGAACCTCTTTGATTTGGATAGAATGGTGTAGAAAAGGAAAGGAGGAGTCTGAAATTTTAAAGCTCCCACCTGATTTTTTATGCTGCTTAGGGGCTCTGAGTCTCAGAATATTTGACACTTAATTTCAGCCGAGATATTTTTGTGTGTATGCATAGGAAGATAGGTCCAAGGCTAAATTGCTCTGCAAAATATGGGAAGGCCCGAGGGTGAAGAACCCGAGGAGATAGCTGTGCGAGGAATAGACAGGTGTCAACAAGGCTGTATGGAAGCCAGGCGGGGAGAGCTGGCGTGAGCTGGGTTGAGCTGGGCTGATCTCACCCCTACGCCCCAGTTCGGGGAACCCCGGGGCATCTGTTTTTTTTTTTTTTTTCCACAACAGCCTTACAGTCTTACTCATTCCTTATACGTGAACACACACACACACACACACACACACACACACACCACCTCCCCTCCTCCTTTCCCCCACTAGTTCTACCGAGAACAGTTTGAATTTTTCCTGTTTTGTGTTTGCTGATACCCTCTGTCTGGGGCGGGCTCATTCCTCCCTCTCGGATCTCTGTCAAAATTTCAATCATCCTCAAGCCCATCTCAAACTCGGCTGCTCTTTAAAGCTCACCCTGGATCCCCTGCAGGGAGTCTGCTTCTCCCTCGGCACCCCTGCACCCCAGGCTGCTTACCTTGCACAGCCCCCTCCCATGTGGACAACCCCCCACCCCTGCTCAGTTTTACATCTTTGTGTTTACATCTCATTTCAGCAACTATTTACTGAGCTTCTCTGTGCCAGGCACTGTCCCAGGTGCTGCCCGTAAAGTGGTGAGCAGAGACAAAATTCTTGTCCTCACAGAGCTCACGTTCTAATGGCCCCATGCCAGACACACATAACACATGGGCTAGAATTATTTAGTATGTTAGAAGATAGAGGAAGATTAATGGTTGTAAGGGAGATTGGGAGAGCCAGGGGAACAGGCTGCTATTTGTAATAAGGTGATCAACGAAAGCCTCACTAAGAAGACACCATTTTGAGTAAAGGCTTGAATATTTTTTAATGTTTATTTTTGAGAGAGAGAGAGGGAGTGTGAGTAGGAGAGGGGCAGAGAGGGAGAGAGAGAGAGAGAGAGGGGGGCGGGGGAGAGAGAGAGAGAGAGAGGGAGACACAGAATCCAAAGCAGGCTCCAGGCTCAGAGCTGTCAGCACAGAGCCCGATGCGGGGCTCCAGTTCAGGAACCTTGAGATCATGATCTGGGCCGAGGTTGGATGCCTCAGGGACTGAGCTACCCAAGTGTCCCTGAATAAAGACTTGAAAGAAGTGAGGGAGGGAGCTATGTGGATATGTGGGGAACAGCATTCCAGTCAGAGGGAACAGCCAATGTTAAATCCCTGAGGCAGGAGCAGGCCTGGCGCATCAGCGTGGTTGGGACAGAGTGGACAAGGGTCAGGGGGGAGGGGACAGGAGCAGGAGGAAGGTTGTGTAAATCCTTGTAGGCTATTGTATGGGTCTAGGCTTCTTCTCTTTGTGGAAAGGGGAAGCCCTGGGGGCTTTTGAGGAGAGGGGCTACCTGTGACCTCTTTCCACCCCAGATCATACTGGCTCCCATGTGGAAAATGGACCACCCAGAAGAACAGGGAAGGGACAGTGACCAAAAGAACAAATAAATAAACATGGACTTTGAGGGTGTGGGGGCTGGGTTACTTTTCTTTCCCTTTTGACGTAAGTAGGCAAGATTTTAAAAATAATCGTGGGGCACCTGGGTGGTTCAGTCAGTTTAGCATCTGACTCTTGATTTTGTCTCAGGCCTGATATCATCGCATCATTCATGGGATCGAGCCCCATCATCCCATGGTTCGTGGCCCTGTGCTGACAATGCAGAGGCTGCTTGGGATTCTCTCTCTCCCCCTTTCTCCTTGCCCCTTCCCCCTCTCATAATAAATTAATTGGCTTAAAAAAATAAGTGAAAATAAAAATAGTGTCGAGTAGAGACCACCGAGGGAGTCTTTTCTGGTGGGTGTCCTGGCTTCGGAGAAACCTCAGACTTTGTCTCGGCTTAAATGAAACAGCTCCTTCCCCAACCCCATCTCCCACAAAGCAACATGAACACACAATTCTACGTTCAAATCTAGAAGAGGTGTGGGAGATTTTACTCTCATATTCTCTTCTTCTCTGACACATGCACGCCCACACACTGTAGCATCGTGGAACTGCAACAGTGTTCTCTCTGAAGACTGGGCTTCAATCGTGGCCTTGGCCCTTACCAGCCTTGACCAAACCTCTCTGCATCCTAGCTTCCTCATTCACAAAAATGGAGCTAATGATGCCTACTTCAGTTCACAGTGGGAGTGAGAACAGTTTGTGTGAGAACCAAGTAGGTTACTAAAAGCATTCCAGAACTTTCCTAACCATGAGGACTTGTTTGTTTCATAGAAGCTTGTTAAAAGTATAGATTCCTGGCCCCTCTCCCAGGAATATGTACTAGTTGGACATGGTCAAGAGGGGCGCCCAGGCATATGGATTCCTCACAAGCTTCCCATGTGATTCTGATAACCAACCCAATTTGAGCCATTAAAAATGGAAGAGCTTTGCAAACTGTGAAGTACTTCTCCAATGTTCAGCTTATGTTATTATCATTGTCTTCCCTTCCTATCCCTAACCCTCTGTACTTGGTAGGGTTGATTTCCAGAGTCTGTGGATATAAGCATGGCCAGCCTCTTAAGTGTGTGACTTGTGTACAAGGTCTCCATGCTCAGAAAGGCGCCATGCTTGGTTTAATGCTTGGCTGTCACCACCTTCAGATTCTCAATAATTTTTTTTTAATAAGGAGCCGCACATTTCCATTCTACACTGGACCTTTCAAATTATGTAATTGTTCCTAGATACAATGAAGAGATATTACAGTGAAGAGAGTTGAAAATTAAAATTCCTTATCCCCATGTGCAGCACTTGATAGAATTACTAACCATGTCCCCATAGCTAAACTCACTAGCCTTTTACATCAACCTTGTGAAATGGATAATTTAATACTTCTTGTTCAGATGTAGAAATTAGACCTCAGAGTCCTTCAATGACATATGCAACAAGTACAAAATTAGCTGGTGGGGGAGCTCGGAGCCTTTTCTGCTACAAGAAGTAACAGTTGCTTCAGTGGCGTTCAGAGTATTGGGTCCCTTTAATTATACTCCAAGGAAAGAGCCTTGGAATTAACATTTTAAAATAAGTATTCCATGCCTTCTTTAAAAAAAAAATCAATTAAGTTTGAAAATTTCTGTTTTATGGTAATTACCAAGTTTATTGGTTCCCAGCCTGACTGTGGAACTTGTTTATAAATTCATATTCCTAAGTGCTACTCCAGGATGCTGAATCAGCCTCCCTGTGGTGGGGGGAGCTTCTTAAATTCATAGCACAGGTCATATACATGGTCTTCTTCCTGGGTTTGAAAGGACTGACATAAGTGATCGATTTGGATGACAGTACTTCTGTCACTCAGTGACACCCACCCATCTCTTTTCTTTCTGACCATAGGAGCTTATACTCTGCCCCTGACCAGCTGGCCTTTGGAGGGCCTCTGGGTTCTTTGCAAAGACAAAGACAGAATCAGTCCACATGCCCGTGGGGAAGTTTCTCTCTCTGAAGTTCAGGAAAAGAGTAGGTGGCAGTGGTGACGTGTGTTGATGTTCATCTTTCCAGAAACACATATTTTTGTACACCATCCCCTTCTGAAAATCTGGATGCAGGATAAGTATCTCCCTTGGAAGATCCCAAGCTTTTGCTTTGACTTTTAGGGACCAAGAGAGGACATAGGTCCCTATTCAGGTCTTCTAGTGACTCAGGGCAAGAGGAATCTCGGGAATGAATGGGATGTTCTAAAATAATTAGCACTCTCAAAGGAGGGACAGTAGGAAAGGCTGGGTGGAATTGTCTGAAGGCAACACTTTCCTAACTTAGATGTGCACAAGAATCGCCTGGGGATTTGGTTAAAATGCACGTTTGATTCAGCAGGTCTGGGGTAGGGCCTGGGATTCTGCATTCCAGCCAACTCTCATGTGGTGCTGATTCTGCAGGTGCACTCTTAGGGGAGTGAGGTCTTAAAGCCTTCTGCCCTCACACACCTGACAAATCCTTAGCAGTGAATTAGGATGAAGCATCCTGGAATATTTCTGTTGACCAGATAATTCATTCCATGTAGTTTCAAAGATTAAAACACTGTATGACCTTAATGTGAGCTAACTCATGAGGTGAGCGTCTACACATACAGCCCTCATAAGCTGCACTAATGACAACCAGTGTTTATTTTCAAAATATTCTTAGCTTGCATGGAAACAAAATGAGACATCAAGGATGACAGTGCAGGGATTCTATGCTGCTTCTTTGTGATGATTTGGTCTCAAGGTCTGAGGTTTAGGCAATAAATACCTTAAAAAACAAAGGAAAGCCAACATATGTGTGTCCAGGGAGGTAGTGGAGAATAGGGAAAAAGGCTCAAGGTAAAGGCTGTAGAGAATTTTGTCTGCATGATTTATTTATATCCAGGCTATCTGGTTAATTGGCTCTCAGACGGACAAGCTTGGCTTTGTGCCTGGAAGAGCTCAGACTTGAAGGTCCTGCCTCCCAGGGTGATTGTGAGGATTAGCTAGATGGAGTAAGTAAAGTGTCTTGACTTACTAATTCTTTGAGCAGTCAACCAATATTTATTGAGTGCCGGTTACATCTTGAGTAACGCACGATGAATGAAGCCGGTGGTTATCTCTGCCCTCATGGAGCTTGAAGTCCAGTTAAAGTGAGCCAATTAAAATAAGAGATGAGCAAGCTGTTGCAGGTGGTGTTGGCATGCTGCTCTGAGTCTCTCGGTTGGTATATCCCCCCGCCCCCACCCTAGCTGTCGCCCGCCTGGCAGCTCGCACTTCCAGCCTTGCACCAAGGCTTGTCACTGGGCAATTGAAAATTGTCTCAAAACTTGTGTGTCCCACACCAGAGCAGCAGCCCTCAGTCACAGACGGACTGAAGCAGGGATACAAAAGACCAGCTCCCTTGCCTCGAGGCGGGATGGACTCAGTGGTGCTGTTCAAGCTCCAGAGCTCCTAGCGGGATGAGGCTCCGTGTCTCCCGAACTACATCTTTGCTCAGCCTTTTCATGTCCCATCCTGCTTCCTGCACCCTGCCCCCCTTGCAAGTTTCTCCTGCGAGCACTCCTTCAGTGAGTCAGCCAATGGTACGAAAGTCCCCAGGCTCTGCTCCTGGGGGACCCCACCTTGTAATAATACAAGATTATTTCAGGTAGTGACTCAGGCTATGAAGAAATAGAACAGGAGAGGTGAGACAGAGGGTGAGCAGGTAAGGTCTTCTTTTAGATCAAGTATCAAGGAATGCCTTTTAGAGGAGGGGGCATTTGAACTGATTCACGAGGGAGAGCTGCCCATGCACTGACCTGGGGGGAAGCATTCCAGGCAGAGGAAATAGCTAGGATAGAGACCTCAGGAGGAAATAAACTGGGTGCATTTGAAGGCCAGGAAGACAGCAGAGGGTGGAGGGTAATAGATGAGGGATACCAGAAGGAGATGTGGTCAGAGAGGCAGCCATGGGGCCCTTCTTTGCAAGTAAGGGAAAGAATTTGGCTTGTATCCCAAGTGTGATGGGAAGCCATTGGATGAGAGTGAGGCCTGATTCAGGTTTCAAAAGGATCATTCTGCGTGTTGTTTGGGGAGTAGATAACAGTGTCTAGTAATAATAGTTACTAAATAAATAGTAGCTCAATCAGCGGCTCAATTACCAGCCTTCAGAGATGTCTTAGAAAAATAAAACTTCTGCGTTAGGAGGGGAAATTGACACAACCACCCTCCAAGGGCTATTTGAATAAATCATAATCCAATAACCTCTGATGGTAGTATATCTGGAGCCACCTGACTCACTTGCTAAGACTTTTCATTACTGTTGTGTTTCCTTTATTGGAAAAACTAAAAGAGACGTAGTTTCCAGCACATAGTTACCAGATTGTTTTATTGGCATATTTTTTTAGTTGACTCCCCCTCCCACCTTTTATTGATGTTTAAATATGGAAAGACGAGACATAAACTTTCAGAAGTTGGGCACACACACGTCTTCTTAGGACGAGAGGCGGAGACCCTACCAAGCCGAAAGTATCTTTGAAAGTAGTGATGCCCTACCAGTGAGGTCTAACAGAAAGGGCCCTGGCGTATGGGAGCCAGAAGCTTGAGTTAGGGTTTCACTGTTGATGCGGGGAAAATGGTGTGTATTTTGGGGGCTTTCGTAGAAAATCTTGTGATCCTCATTTCTCCCTTGGACACCTTGTCACTACACAATTTCCAGAAATGGGTTTTTTTTACTCTAACTGGTCTGTCTCACTTCCCGTCCTTCCCTTCTGTGATTTGTCCTTAACAGCAGAATATTTGACACAATCAGTTTGTGATACAGGTATGACCTTACTTTTTTCCTCCTTGTTTAATCTCCAGCTCTCCACTAACAATCATTGTTGTGAATACATTCTCTTATGTTTTCTAGTTACAAAGGGAGTGCACCCATATTATAGAAAAATGACAATATCCAAGCCAGCTAAATAATTATTAAAAATAATGGCAGGGATAAACTGAACATTTACCGTATGCCAGACCCTGAGTTACATATATACTTGCATTGTATCAATTTATTCTCAGCGCAACACTTTGAGGTAGGGACTTTGAGGATGATTATCTCCGTTTTAGAGACAGTAAAACAGGATGAGGGGGTCAGTAGGTTGCTCAGCAAAGCAGCCAGTAGGTAGCAAAAATAAGTTGGCCTAGGTTGCCTGATGCTCAACTTGAGCTCTTTAAAAAAAAAAAAAAAAAAAAGTTTATTTATTTTGAGAGAGACAGAACAGGGGAGGGGCAGAGAGAGAGGGAGACAGAGAATCCCAAGCAGGCTCTGTGCAGTCAGTGCAGAGGAGAGCCCAATGCGGGGCTCGAACCCACAAACCATGAGATCATGACCTGAGCTGAAATCAAGAGTCGGATGCTCAACTGACTGAGCCACCCAGGTGCCCCACCAAACTTGAGCTCTTAACCACTTAGACACTGTCCCACCACTTGGATGAATCATCGATAGTAGTGGGGACATAGCTTGCCATGTTTTGTTATATAAGCAAGGTGCATATGCCTGAATATGATTTTGTCTAATTTCATCATCCGTCACGTATATGTCCTTTCCAACCGAAGGGAAAGATATGTATAGATGCGTGTATATTCACATAATCTCACATAAATACATGCATAGTAGGATATAAACATCGTGAGATGCCCATCTCATTCACCCCCCACATCTCCAGCATTTTGAATGGTGCCTGGAATGTAGCAAGCCCTCAGTGGATATTTGTTGAATGAATGAGCTAAATAAATACTCAATCAGCAGCTTTTATCTGTGAATACAAAACTCTTGTATAATCTGATTCTTCCCTTGAAGCAATATATCATAGACATCTGTGACATCCACTCTTTGAGCACCACCTCATTTTTAATGGCTGCGCCTGGTTACGAACGGACATTTTCTGTCTTTATTTTTCCTTATCTCTTGTGAGCATCTTCAAACAGTCTCTTTGCTTGGCTTCAGGAATTCTACCCTTTCCTGTTTTTTTCTGTGCTCTGTCATGCTGTTCCAGTAGTCTTTGACTCCTCGTGTCCCACCGTGCTCTTCAAGGAAAGTTCACCTTTCTCAGGGCTTGAACATGGGTCGTGGTTTCTTCTCCCTTGACACTTACTGGGCAAACCCATCCATGGCCCTCTCTTCCATTAAGACCCTGCCATCTTCCAGATGCACATGAGGAGCTCCACATTCATTACCTTCTCTCATTCTCTCTTCACAGTGGCGCTCTGAGACAGGCACTGAACTTCGAAGCATAGCGAGGCTGCGTGACTTCACAATGTTGTGCAGCTGGAAAACAGAAGGGCTAGCATTTTATGTCAGATCTGTCTTTGGAAAACACAGGAGCTCTCTCCTTTATATTCTCCAGAGCACTTAACATGGAACATTTTTTTGGCTCCTTAACAACTGCTTGTTGAAGCAGTAAATCCTATTTGTGAATCCCCAAGGACTACTTTTGTGAGCCATTTCTTCTGACTCAATGTGTTGTCCCTTGTCTTCTCCATTTCTCTTCCTTGTCCACTTTTCTTCCCACATCTTTCTCTCCCTTATGCTTTTTTTGTTTTGTTTTTAAAGTTTTTTTTTTTAACATTTATTTATTTTTGAGAGAGAGAGACAGAGCATGAGTAGGGGAGGGGCAGAGAGAGAGGGAGACACAGAATCTGAAGCAGAGTTCAGGCTCTGAGCTGTAGGCACAGAGCCTGACACGGCACTCAAACCCATGAACTGTGAGATCATGACCTGAGTCGAAGTCAGATGCTTAACTGAGCCACCCATCTTCCTTTTGTTTTTGCTTATGAATCTTTAAGTAGGACACTTGGAGATTTCTACCCAAATGTAAGTTGGGTTTCAGTGGAATTTCCAGAGGCTTTCGTATAACGGAGGAAGAGTTAATGCTCCCTAATTGAGTTTTTGTTGCCTAGAAAGATCCTGAACTTAAACATGTCAAATCACTGCCCTCCGCCGGATCAAATAATGAAAATGATCAAAGAAGTCATTTGTCACTGCTCACTCAGCACCCACTACATTTGGGGAATCAGTCTTCATGGCAAGAACACCGCCACATAGCCTCCTTTCTTCTCTCCCACGTTTGACCCCCCCCCCCCCCCACATGGATGCAACATCCCTCCATGGGGATCCATGGAGAGACCAATGACTGTGGAGGCAGAGGCTGGATTTGGGGGATTGCAGGAACAACATAGGGTTACACTGTGTGACCATCCCAAACCACCCAGAGTACTGTCTGTACAGAAATGAGACTTGGTGGTCCTCATGGGATGCCATTAATGTCTTCCTTTGGTTCAAATGGACCCTCCTGGGTGATTCTCAACATTGGGAGCAGCATATCAACCAAGTACATCTTGAGATCACTGTTGGCAATGTCAGATGAGAACTCCAATCTCAGAAAACCTACAATGTACTGAAATGGTCTCTTTCAGCCTTTCTGTTAGAACTTTCTGTGATGATGGAAATGTTAGAGATGCATTCAGTCCAATCCAATTGCCACTAGCCACATGGGGCTTTGAATCCTTGAAATGTGAACAGTGCAAATGAAGAACTAAATTTTAGGTTTTATTTGATTTTAATTAGTTTAAATAGCCATATGTGCAGTTGTTTCAAGGAAAGCAAAGGCATGAAAAGCATTTGGAGAGTGAGCAGAGGGGTTAAAAAAAAAAAAAGAACAGTGTTTGATGGTGCGTGATAGGCCAGGAGCAAGATGCTCAGGTCCCTGTCTTCATGACACTCATGGTGTAAGGGAAAAGGTCATCATGATCGGTGTAGAAATGGGATCTTGCCATGGGAGAAAGAGATTGGACTTAACACTGAATACAGCATGGGCAAGTGGGAATTTATAACCAAGGAGCAAAGGGGAGGTCATGCAGGGTGGGAGGGGGGATTAAGATGCCCAACTTCCACCTGAAAGGTCTAGATGAGGCATAAGGCATTCTCAAATTGATAGGGATTAGCATAAACATAAGTAAGCTAAATAAAAGACCTTGTCTTCACATGTAATCTTGGATTTTCAATAGTGAACTGAGAGGGATGACTTGTGTTTTATTTTGAATGGTCTTGTCCATATTCTAAATACATCCTAAAAACAGTATGGAAGCTCCTTAAAAAAATGAAAACTAGAACTACCATGTGATCTAGTAAACCCACTTCTGGGTATTTATCCAAAGGAAATAAACTCTGTCGTGAAATATACCTGCACACACACCCCCTCTCCATGTTTATTGCAGCATTATTCACAAGAGCCAAGATGTAGAAACAACCTAAGTGTTTACTGACATATAAATAAAGAAAATGTGTTGTATATATACAATGGAATATTATTCAACCTTAAAAAAAGAAAGAAATCCTACTCTTTGCAGAGACATTAGGTGGACGTTGAGGGCATTATGCTAAGTGAAATAAGTCAGACAGAAAACGACAAATACTGCATGATCTTATGCTTGGAATGTAAAAATACTTGAACTCCTAGATACAGAGGACAGATTGGTGGTTGTCAGAGGTGGTGGTTGAAAGGGGTGGGCAAAATGGCTGAAGGTGGTCACAAGGTACCAAAAAAAACCAAAACAAAACAAAAACATCTTAATCAGAAGCTGTCATTATGGAAAGCACAGTATACCCAAGTATAAAGAGCAGGTTATTCCTGGACCTCAAGTTTTCTGCCTGCTTCACTCTTCATTTTTCCAGGTAGTTACAGGGCTTTTATGTTGCATTTCAAAGTCAGGATAAAAGTTTTCCAAGATATTTGTCTTTCATCAAAAGTCTGTGCTGGGGACCAAGACTGAGGAGAGAGAAAATGTCATCACAGTGCAATTATCTTTGTGGCCTTTAGGTCTGAAAGTACCGTTGTCTGAATTGAATGTTGTAACAGCAAAACTCTCATTCTGATTCATACATAGGTCGAGATACTAAGAAGCAGCAAAAATTTACATTTGTGGTGGAGGAGTGGGGGACCAGTGATCTGACAATTCCTACTGGTCCTAGGATGTATATCTTAAAAAAATTTTTTTAATGTTAATTTACTTTTTGAGACAGAGAGAGCTTGGGTGAGCCGGGGAGGGGCAGCGATTGAGGGAGACACAGAATCTAAAGCAGGCTCCAGGTTCTGAGCTGTCAGCCCAGAGCCCGACGCAGGGCTGGAACCCGCAGACTGTGAGATCATGCCCTGAGCCGAAGTCAGATGCTCAACTGATTGAGCCATCCGGACGCCCCAAAATATTGAGTTTATCTTGAAAATATATAAATCAGTCTCCCTCCCACCTTGGATCTCTCTTTATCCTTCTCAGGGAAAATGAATGTTAATGGTTTCTTGTATATTTTTCATATATTTTCTATGTGGATACAAGTATATCCTTTTTTTTTTTTTTTAACACAAAAGGGATATACCTAAGGACACTGTTCTGCATCTTGCACTTTTCACTTCCAGTTTCCACATAAATAATTCAGATCTACTTTAAGCTTCTTTCCCCCCTGAATAGGCATATACTGTCAACTATAAAATGAAAGAGACCTGACCTGCTTCAAAACTTAACAACAACTACTATTGGTGAATTAGGTTGTTTCCAGTCTTTCTCTTTGACGAGCAGCACTGCTGTGAACTTCCCTGTGTGTATATCTTCATGCTTTTCTGCAAGGAAAAGGGCAGGATAAATAAATTCCTGGTAGATCATAGGATTTGTGTCTAATAGTTTGCTTATTAGTAAGGAAATCGCCTTTCCAGAGGTTGCCCTGATCTGCACACCCACTGTTGCTCAAGCTCTAATATTGTATATTACACATATCTTTCAATTTTTCCAGCACATTAGGCAAAAATTAGCGTCTCATTGTTATTTTAATTTGCATTTCTTTAATTATGACAGAGGTTAAGTATCTTTTCCTATGTTAATGATCCATTGGATGTCTCTCCCTCTCCCAACTGCTTGCCCGCGTCCTTTGCTGAGTTTTCTACTGGCATATTGGCCATTTTGTATTTCTTTGAAAGAACACTTATTCAATAAAAGAAATCGATCCTTTCACTGTCATTGGGGTCACAAATGTATTTTCCCTCAGCTTATTATTTTTCTTTGGACTTTGTTTATTTTGGCGGGACAGAAATGTATTCATTCTGATTTATTCAAATTCCCACGATGACTCCTGCAGGACAACCAATCTTTTGGATCTCAGTTCTTTGATTCAATATTTAACAAATATTTATTGAGCCTTTACTATGTGTTCTGGTATTGTTTTAGATTCTGAAAATAGAGAAGTGAAAAAAAAACACACAAATCTTTGTCCTCTGGGAGCTAGTGAGAGAAGAGTGAGATAGTCAAAGAGCCAGAAAAGTAAAATATATCTAGAATGTTACATGATGGTAAAAGCTAAGGAGAAAATAAAGCAAGAGAAAGGAACAGAAGTGTGCTGGGATCCGGATCAGGTGGGCTGGGTGAGTGAGGGCGATGGTGATGAGTAGGGTGGCAATTTCAAATTTTGAATTTGCAAAGCTTTAGCCTGCTGTGAAGGTGACACTTGAGCGAAGCTGTTCAGAAGGCAAGGGAATGAACCACAAAAATATCTGGGAAAAAGCATTTGACTGAGAAAGTAACATGCTCAAAGGGATCACGTAAGAACAGCCAAGATGGCCCATAAGAACTGGGGTCAGAGATGAATGGGGAGGAGGGCAGGTTGTTGGACCCCGTGAGGCTTAGAAGCCAGGAAACCAGTGTGGAGGCTCTGGTTCTGATCTTGGTGATAAATGATGGTTGCTTGGGCCAAGGTCGTAACCCCTTGGGCCAAGGGAGGGTTGAGAAGAGGTTGGATTCTGGAAGGCTCCGATGTTGGTTGGAGATTGGGAAAGGACAGATTTAGAAGTGTGGCCTCAGAAGTCTGGTTTTGGACACGTTGAGTTTTAAATGCCCATGACGTGTCAAGAATCGATGCTTAGAAGGCAGTTGCATCTACGGGTCTCATGTTCAGGAGGGAGTTTCAAATTGGTGATAAAATATGGGAGTCATTAGCTTGGAGATGATGTTTGAGGATATAAGGATGAATGAACAAGGAGATGAAGAGAGATAGAACATAGTCCTCCAACGACAGACCCCTGGGGCTCTCCAAATGGTGTCAGGAAAAGAAGAGTGTGTGGTTGATCCATTGCCTCTGATACCTGCAGTGAGTCTGAAGAGATGACGGTAGGACCGGGGGTGCCAGCAGAAAAGGCCCAGAAGTGAGGAAAAGTGTGGTGTCAGCCAGGATTGTAGACTGAGGACTGGCACACCTCATTTGGCACATGGATGCATTTTGATTGGCTGATACAGGTTCTTTGTGTTGTTTTATTTGGGTGGAATTCGTTTCCAAGATTGGGCACTAGGGATTTCACATTTAAAACAAATGAAGATATCTGCCATCTCTTGAATAATCGGTATATCTGGCAATCCTGGGCCCACATGGCCACAGAGCAACACTTGGCCGTCCCCGAACAGCTCTTGCCTCTTTAGAAAGCATTGTGTGTGCTGCTGCAAGGGCCCCCCGGCCTGTGTTTCATTAATTTGTGGTACCCTTTACAAAACTCCATGCCCTAATGTTTATAAATTGGGGCTTCCTTCAGTATGTACTCCTCTTCACCCCCCACCCCCAAGGGCAAGGTGTTGGAGCTGATCTCTGTTACGCACTCCTTCCAGGCTGGGTGTCAGGAGGCCTGGAGTTACGTCCTGGTTCTATGACGGTTCTCTGAAAGTTATGCAATCTGACTCAGTCCTATAAAGAAGATGTCCAAATGTCCTGGTTGACCTTTAACTGTGGGGTTTGCCAGGGTATGGGGCTTTCTGTGCGGAACCCAGGAAGGGCCCAAGCAAAGCAAGATGAGTTGATTACCCACCTCTTTATTTTAAACCCACCTGGTTCTCAGAGATGAATGGCAGGCATCAAAACTCCTTGTGTGTTTCCCTAATATACTGACAGGCTCCTTCAAACAGGCTGAAGATGAAACTTTGCATAGAAAAAAAGACTAACGGTTTGAAGTCCTATTTTTATAATAGCAAGAAATTAGAGACAGACCCCGATGACCACCATCATCATCATGATTATTACTGTAGTTCTAATAATGGGAGAAAACACTTGCTCCCTGCCAGACCCTGGACTAAGCATTTTGCAAGCATTTACTTACTTCATGCCAAGAGTAGCCCTGTGAGGTAAGGGCTGTTATCACCCCCTAATGCAGATGAAGAAGTTGAGTCTACTTGTGGAAGGTCACAGAGCTAGTAAGTGGCAGAGCTGGTAAGTGACAGAGCTAGACAGACAGTGGCATACAGACCCAGGTCTGTGTGTCTCCAAAGTTTGCAATGGTTTGACCAGCATCAAACAGCCAAACAGAGGCTTCTCTGTGGGGTTGGCATTGCCTGGTTTGGTTGCCGGTCAAACAAAGCGCTGTCCCCTAAGGTCCTCCAGGTCCAAACTCCCTGAAAAAGACCTTCCTGTGCCTGAGAAGTCAGGGCCCAACCAGCCTGGATGAAGAGTTGTCTACTTTCTACTCTGTTCTAGTTATCTTGTTTTATGACAAGTGGCTTAATATCCTGGCAACACAAGCCCAGCATTTTATTTCTCCCCTGTCTTCTGAAATTTGCAACCAAATGAGAAGTGATTTGGGCTCGTTATCGAAAAGCCCGCATCTGCAAAGCAGAGATGGGCTGAGAATGTGCCCACTTGGCTGTCACTCCCTTTCATGGGTGTAGATTTAATTAGGCCTCTGTGTAACACAGGCTTGGGAGAGCTGTCTCTTCTACTGGTCTTCTGGAAAGTGTTTTCTTTCCTCCTCTCCAGGGTTCCACAGTGGCTGAGGAGAAGGGAACTGGTTCCTGCTCTCTGAAGCTGAGCTGTGCGTCCCAGGGATGAGCCTCTGAGTTACTATTTGTGTGTGTTGGAGGGGGAGTCATTTGCCATTTTACCTAGAAGCCAAGGCCATGTGCATGCCTGATCGGTGATGCAGGGGGATGAGCTCCCCTTCTGTTCTGTTAGGCATTCTGATGTCCTTGGAAGGCCAAGGACTCTGGTTCCAACATTTTTGGTGAAAAATATGATCCCCTATGCTTCTCCCCATTGATTCTCTCCACTCCTGTCTTTCACTCATGACCTTGGGCCTTTGCAGTCCTTATCCCTTATCTTTCCTTCATTTGACTAATCCCTACTCATGCTTCAAGAAATGTCTCTTTTTCAGGGAGCCATTCCCAATCCTTTAGTCTAGGTTAAATCCTTCTGGTAGCATGGCACACTGAGGTAACTTTCCTTAATCCCTGTCAGTTGCAATCTGCTTTAATGACTGTCTCCTAGCAGTCTGTCAAAGAATAATTCTCAAAAAGTTGAAAACATGACTTTCATACAAATATATATTGAGCAGAGGTGAAGATTTTTATTCCAGTGTTTAATGAAGGAATCAGTAAAGAGGTAAAACTTACTCAAAGAACATTTTGAAGAACTGGGTATTTATAGGTGTTTTGGAAAGAAGAACTTGGAATAAGATTTCTGGGTTAGATAGAACCAAATAATGTTCTATAGGATGGTAGGACTGTAACCTTCAAGGCTATCATTTCCCCTCCACAGAAATCTCTATGACATGTAACTTCTCAGTATTTAATCTCTAAACAAAGAATAAAAAGGACAGCCAGTAAAGATACTTTCTCTAAAAGAATTAATCTTGAGTGAGCAGATCTGTGAATGCTCTTAATGGAATATTGACAGGAGATACCATGGTATTTTTTTTTGTTTTGTTTTTTTGGTCCTTATTTCTGAATTTTGAGTATTTTTTCTTATTAGTCCCTCTAGCATCTAACCCAGTAAATGGCGTAGGATTTGTGCTATGGTCAGGATCTGGTGGAGAAGTTGTCAGCTACTTGCTGGAATCAAAGAATACTATGTAGCAAATTAGCATGATGCCTGCCTGAGTCAGCTCAGGCTGCCATAACAAAATGCCCCAGACTAGATGCCTTAAACAACGGAAATTTATTTTCTCACAGTTCTGGAGGCTGGAAGTCCAAGATCAAGTTTCCTCTGATTTGGTTCTGGTGAGAACTCTCTTCCTGGCTTGCGGAAACCTGCATTCTCACTATGTCCTCACATGGCCTTTCCTCAATGTGTACACACACACGTACATACACATACGTACACACACAGTGAAAGCTCCCTGGTGTCTCTTCCTGCGAGGACACTAGTCCTATTATACTAGAGCGCCACTTTTATGGCCTCATTTAACCTTAATAGCTTCCTTATTCCAAGTACAGTCACACTGGGGGGTTAGGGCTTCAACATACGAACTGGGTAGGGGCAATATATACATTCAGTCTGCAACATAATTCAGTCCCAATTTTTGTGGGTTGAATTGAATTGAATCAGATATGAATCAGGTTTGTTTGCTTTTTATACACAACAGATTTTCAAGGCTTCTTCTTGTTCTGATAATGTATGCAATCTTCACCATTAAATTGGTGCCCATCCCATTACTATTATCACTCTCAGTTTGTAGAGATCAGTAGTAAGCAGGGTAAGAAGGCTTTTCTCCTCTTACATGGGACCCAGTAATATTTAATGGCTAAAATAGTTTAGCAAATATCTATCTTTTATATCTATAGTAACACATTGGATTGTGAGCAACTTGTTCTGTGAGTGTTCTGCAAGACGAACAAACATTTCTAATACATTTTAACTTGATAAATGAGTGATGTTTTGCAATGTGAGTAGTACATGACCCCGAATGTCACGTGATCACCACTGAGCTAATGGTTGTCCTCTCCTCCCCACCAGTCTCTCTCTCTGCAAGATTGTGGGTGATCATCTCCCATGTACAGATGCACAGTCTTAGGCTGCAGTGTTTGGCAGAAATCTGATTTTTCAGAATGTGGGAAGATGCCCACAACTGGCACTAGTGTATCTTTCGTCACTTCCAAGCACTTATGGACAGTTCTTTGCTTTTCAGGACAAGAAGAAGCTTAAGAATGCTTTGCTTCGTTCTCAGTCAGGCTTCCTGCGAATATAGACCCTTTCCTCTGCTGCCTTATTGCCAGTTACAGTAAATACAGTATATGACAAGAATTTGTTAATACTGTTCTGTAGTCACCATCTGGGCGAGCATATACAATGGCCCCCATGCAGAAAAAGATGCCATTGAGCCGATAGATAGCAGTGATTCCATTAGTGACAGTGAAAGTCATCGTACATTATAACCCTCCTCTCTCTTGTCTCCCTCACACCAGCCATGAAGGTTTTCAAAGGTAAGTGCCGATTAATTTGCTTTTCTTTATATTTTGTATTTTCTTCATTATTTTGTATTATATTACAGTATTGTAATCATTTTTGTATGAATATTTTTGGGTTGTGGAACAAATCATCTGAGTTTCCAGTATTTCTTATGGGGGAAATTTGCTTTGATATACAAGTGCTTTGGATTACAAGCATGTTTCTGGAACAAATTATGCTCACAAAATAAGGTTTTACTGTATTTGACATTTATTCCCCCTCTTCTGGTATCACATGCTCCATTGTCCTCTGGGGAACTACACCTGCCCTGCTTTCAATCCGTGTGATTCAGGAGGGGTTCACTCCATTCCCATTTCCAGAAGTAGCCAAGAGAATCAGGTGTAACCCACCGGAGCACAACAACCTGACTGGATTATGGTTGGGCAGGTGGTTTGACCTGGAAAAATCACAGCCTTACCTTGGATATTTTCTGTAGCTACCAAGAAACAGACTTTGTTTTTTCTTTTAGGGATGCTCAGCTTTTATAACATAAACCTAAAGGAGCTGGTGGCCCCTTTTGCAGCCTTGTGGTGATACCCTGAGAATGATGCTACTGAATGCTGGCTTCCCAAAATATCACCAAAATAACCAGCTGATGAGACAGAGTTAAGCAGGTTTTTTTTATCTGTATAAGGGAGAATACTACCTTGATAGAATCTTAGTAGCATCTCAGAGGAGTGAGGACAAAATTGAGATATTTACTGAGATTTTGAAGCCCTTTTAAGATAGGTCCCTAATGTGAGAATTAGTAAGGATTGTGATGTAATCATTAGGGACTGGTAGATACAACAAGGTCAGAAATTTGAGATGTGGGGTTCAAAGAGCCTTGGGTATAAACTATTGCTGAATGCTTTCTATTGAAGAATTGATGGGTCTTTTGTGAAGTTCCTTGGACAAACAATACAGTTATTTGCAATTTTTATCTTGCTGGGCAAGTGTTTTCTGGAACAGTAAAATTAAATTGATGGAGACAGTTAAATAGTCGAGTCATGTTAATGGAGATGGAAGCTGTGAGTTTAGATGGCTTTAGTACTCAAAGTTGATATAGTGGAAAGCGGAGAGATGAAAGAAATTATTCCTCTTGGCATTATTTGAATTTCTGAATCCAGGCAGACTTGAAGCCAGAATGTGGAATGTGGAAAATTGAATCACTCTCTCTCTCTGCATTAGAATTACACATTCATGTCCTTTATCATGCAACCACAATACCTCCTAATAAAAGAGGTAGATTAGATTTCCCAACTCTGTTGATGCTGGCCTCATCAGTTGACTGGACTTGGCCAACAGAATGTAGGGGAGGAGGGATGGTTGCCAGTTTCAAGTACAGATTCTAAAGCATTCCTATTTCCACTCATCCCTTGTTAAGCTCCTGTGATCAGTCATGAAATGATCATACCAAATTAACACTGTGTCTTTGGCTGGGCCCCAGACTGAAGACCCATGTAGCAGGCAGAACTTACCAGAAGTCCTGAGTCCAGTCTGGCCCCGCCAAGATCAACCTCCGTCAGTCCAAATGTGGCTGCCCCATACACCTATGAAAAAGAAAAATTCACATGACTTGTTGAAAACTCCTGAGATTTAGATGTTGTTTGTTACACATTAAAAAGTGACTGCATTCGGAGTTCACTCCTGGACTTGTGGACTATATGATCCAGTAAATTTTCCATGTTCCTGTAATCAATTTCTGTTGGAGTTTGGCTATTTGTTTATTACAATTATAAGTAATTATAAACAATTACTTGTTTATTTCTCAGAGGCTTGTTTTTCGTAGTAGTTTTGTTATTTATTAACCAGAAGTGTCTTCTCCATTACAATCTTTTTATGGTGTAGCGTCCCTTTTGGCAGACAAGAGCCTCTAAGACCTCTGGGTCTTTCTCATGGGAACCATAGCCTACCCTGATCATCTTTAGTCTGTACCTCAGCAATTGATTTTTTTTAAGGCAATATTTATCCCTATTAATGCTCAGCTTTTGGCTTGTATCCAATGTTCCAGTCTGGTGGGATCTTTCTCGATTTGATTCTTTCATTCTGGGGATTAGCTGTCCCATTCAGCATTTTGTCAAACACAAATTGGATCAGCATGACCATGAGAGCCTCCTCCAAGCCCTTGATTTCATTGTAATGATCTTGTGGTGGTGCATTAACACTGACCCCCAGGTTGACCCCAAACCACACAAATAATCATTAATTAGTCCACGTATTCGAGATGAATGCCCACGGGGCAGAAATATCTTTCAGCCATTGTTTGAAGTCAGAAGATATTACATAGCAGTGGCCTGAAGTGAAATCTTCCCTGATAATATTTTTCATATGTATCCACAATGGCGTGACCCACTTTTCAAGCCAGTGGGTAGGAATCTGTGTCTCTCTTGAAAAAATAAAATTGTCCAGCTGCTGAGTTCAAGTTCTGCCCATGGTATAAACCAATTGATCTTGAGTGGGTCCTTTATAGCTTTCCTTGACTCTGTTATCATAACTTGGACAGAATCCATAAAGACCTCTTCAAGTTCAAAAGAACAAGGCAATTGTGAACTTGTAAACTTATTCAACCCACCCTTGCCTCCTAGACTGACTGTGTGTAGCATACATTTAAAAAATCTGGGAAACGTGGGGCACATGGGTGGTTCAGTTGGTTAAGCAGCTGACTTCGGTGCAGGTAATGATCTTGCAGTCTGTAGGTTGGAGTCCCGCATAAGGTTCTGTGCTGACAGCTCAGAGCCTGGAGCCTGCTTCAGATTGTGTGTGTGTGTCTCTCCTTCTCTCTGCCCTTCCCCTGCTCATCTTCTGTGTGTGTGTGTGTGTGTGTGTGTGTGTGTGTGTGTGTGTGTGGCTCTCTCTAATAAATAAACGTTAAAAAAATTTTTTTTTAAATCTGGGGAATATGCCTCACATCATTGTTTCTGTAATATGTCCTCAACCCAGCAATTCATTGTGTTGCAATTTTCTTTTATTTTGTGTATTTGTTCTCTTATCTCTGGGCTTTTTGAGAACAAGGATGAAGTTAAAGTTGTTATTGAAACACCTGACATCATTTCTGGCACATAGTAGGTAGTTAGTAAATATTTATTTGGTCGAATGAATAGAACTGGCTCTGAAGCTGTGTGTGTGTGTGTGTGTGTGTGTGCGCGTGCGTGCGCGCGCGCGCACGTGTGGATGTGCGTTTGTGTTGGAACAGCTGGATAATGTTCATCATTAGCCCGAAGCATGGGCTAACGTTAAATTTAAATTAAAATATACTCTTGGGTGACTACATCTTCAATTTCATGGTTGATTCCTTTGTGATTGACTTATTAAGCTAAGGCAGGAGTTGCAAACAAAAATACCTCAAGGGGCCAAGAAGGAAACATAATAAATGAGCATGGTTACGTACAACTGGAAGACACCTAGTATTTTCACAGGAATGGATACCTAGGGCTGCTAGATCTCTGCTTTTCAGAGTGGGAGGTTTTTTGTTTGTTTGTCTGTTTGCTTGGTTTTAAAATGTGTTTTTAAAAATGTAAAAATTCCTGATTTTTAGATTTTTTCAAAGTCGCAAACTTTAGAACGCAGTTTGAAATATTCTGGGGCCAAATAAAATACATCTATCGGCTGGATACAACTCATAGGCCATCGATCTGAGAAAGAGAGTTAAATGTTTTGCCTCTGAAATGGTGTTTTCATTCACACTGAATATTTAATTTACAATGAACGACCTTGGGTATATCAAACACATATCAAATATGTTTATTGTTGAACAATACAAAGCCTGTAAGACTGGTAAGAATTCAGTTAAGGCCCAATTTTGAGGGATGAGGTTAAATTTTAGTGGGCACACATCACAAAGGGTTCCCCCATAGCATTTTACAGGGAAGATTATGGAATTAAAGAAAAATCTTTAGCAACTTGCACTTGTATTATGCTAAACAAGGCAGATACCTTGAGTCACTGTTGTTCCCAAATAACTGATTTCCATTATGGTTGAAATAATGGAAGCGGTGTCTTACCCTTGAAAAGCTCCAACCACACCCCCTGACCTTGCTCTATGGTTAGATATAAATATTCATAGAGGGAGATGGTCTCTTAATTGCTTAGAGCTTTCAGCCCATCAATCATTGCTGTTGGTTCATCCCACTTGGTTTAGTAACTACTAGTCAAGCATTTTGAAATTATCTGATGTATTTGCCAAGGTAGAAAGTAGAATGGCTCCTTGGGAAAATGGCCATGTTAATCAAACCCTACCAATTCCAACAAGCAGAAATTCATCTGAGGGCTTCATTTGATTAACCATTAACTGAAAAACATAGTTAATATTCACACCTAATTAATCTTAGATATCAAACTGATAAAACATCATATAACATTAATACACACATAACAAGATTCTCAAGTAACTCTGTAAATTCTATCTAAAAAGACTACAGTGACATGGATGGAGCTACAGAGTACTGTGCTAAAATGAAATAAGTCAGAGAAAGACAGATACAGTATGATTTCACTCATGTGGAATTTAAGAACACAATCATAAGGGAGAAAAAGAGGCACACCAAGAAACAGGCTCTGAACTATAAAGAACACACTGATGGTTACCAGAGAAGAGGTAGGGGTGGATGGGTAAAATAGGGGATGGGGATTAAGCACGGCACTCATTCCAATGAGCACCGGGTGACATATGGAAGTGTGGAATCACTGTATCCTATACCTGAAACTAATATTATACTACATGTTAACTGTGATGAAGTTTTGGGGTGATGGGAGGGGTGGTTTGTGGGGTCTGGAGCCAACAGCCAAGAAAAAGTTCTTAAAAACATCTTTGGTGCAAAAAGGTGATTTTATTAAAGCGTGGGGACAGGACCTATGGGCAGAAAGAGCTGCCCTGGGACCATGGAGAGACTCTGGTTATATACTTGGGAGTTGGGGGAGGTAAAGTCAAGAGGAAGTTTCCAATGAGATTTTCACGTGCTAAAGAGGACTCACAGGATACTGGCGGCTGGGTGGGGGTTGGCTAGCTATTGTCAAGTTAAGTTATTGTTTTTCCCTCTAGCAAAGCATTAGGTTAAGATAGTAGGGAGCTCCTGCAGAAATATTTTACTCTGCCTGCCTCAAGTAGTTGTCAATGGGCTGCAGGTTATAAGGAAATTTAATTTCATCTGCCATTTCCTTTTGCCTTTGTTTCCCACACCAACTGGAATTTATACGAAAACTCGAGGGAGGCCTGAGTGAGTCAGTCTTTTAAACATCCCACTTGGTTTCGGCTCAGGCCATGATCTCATGATTCATGAGTTCGAGCCCCACGTTGGGCTCTTTGCTGACAGTGCAGAGCCCGCTTGGCATTCTCTCTCTCTCTCTCCCTCTCTTTCTCTCCCTCTCTTTCTCTCCCTCTCTCTGTTCCTCCCCCACTTGTGCTGTTTCTGTCTCTCTCCAAATAAGTAAATAAACTTTAAATAATTAATTAAAACTTTACAAAAGAAAACAGAAGGATTCCTGTGTCTTAGACTTTGCCTTGCTCAAGAACCTGGATTTAATTCAGAACTTACTTAAAATAAAGTTGATGTGATTTACTTATTATTTAATTACATTAATTGATTTGTTAAAAATTTATCTCATAATTAATAAATTTAGTTACTAAAGGTAGAATTCTAGATGCCTGAGAATGGGAATTCCAGTGAGGACAAAAATGGTGGGAGAACAAAGACACAGGAACCCAGTAGAGTGTAAAAGTGGGGTGCTCACCCACAGCTGGTGTCTCATCACTCATGCTAGGGTCTGTCAATTGGTAGAGAAGAGTGAGGATGCTCTTGATTTCCAGACCACACACTAATTTAGAGGGGAAGAGTACCATGATGGATTAGTAATGCCTTCTACAGGCATAGGAGGAAGAAATGGTAATGTGCAGGCCACATCTATGCTACCTGTGCCCCAAGTAGAATCAATAAAACAGAACATTTACATAGAATTGTCCTAAATTTTCCTTTTCTGGGACAGTCTCAGTTTATGCCTGTCATAAGTCAATGAATCCCTGTTAATTCCGCACAGCCCCCCACCCCCATTTATTCTCAAGAGGGCCCCAGTCTGAATCGTGATAGATGGCCAACCAGGAAGAATTTTTGAATGATTATCATTAGTTCATTTTCTGACTTAAGAAATATTCCTAAATCCTTTCTGTTGTGGGCCTTGATCATTCATTATTAGCCACAATCTTCCTTTCCCTGGATCACAGTTTTCTTAATATTCTGCTAAAAACATCTCTGCAAAACACAGCCTTGGTTTCTTTAGACCCTTGCATGATTCCACACTTCCCATCTGAAGCACTCTCTGATATGTTCTGGAATACAACCAGGAGATCACACTCCTCATTCACTCCTATATCTCTGATAATTTTCCCCATCCTCCTCCCCACAATAGGTCCTGGAAAAAACAAATTAACCTGTCTTCTGAATGGAGCTCATGTGTATTTTCTGCCATACCAGGTGTCCTATGTCTATGTCAAATAGTATTGATCTTTAAAAGCCCAGATCAGGAAAAGACTGGAGAAATGCATGTCCCAGATTGCTTCCACAGCAGATTCCTGGGACTTTAAAATCTTTGATTGTGTCTGGATTTTCTGGTTGGGTTCCCAAGGATGGAGCCTGAGTCCTTGAATACAAACATGCACCACAACTGAAGTTCCAAGCTGAATTGGTTCTAATGCTCACAGCAGTCACTGTGCTTCCTGTAACCAGGTTGTAGGATGAGCCAGTTTCTCAACCTCAGCATTATTAACATTTTGATCTGGCTGATTCTTTGTTGTATGGGGCTATATGTGCTATATCTGGCAGTGTCCCTGGCCTCTGCTCACTGGATGCTGGTAGCACTCCATCTCCCCCAGATGTGAACAAAAACATCTCCAGACATTGCCAAATTCCTTGGAGGGTGGCCACATTGCTGCCTGGTGAGAAACGCTGGCATAGGGGCTCTGAGTGTCACGACAAGAAAAGCCACTCTTTCTATCATTGAACAAGTCACCTGAGCAGACACGTTGGTAAGCAAGTATGGTACAATACTCTAAGTGTCCTGGTAAGGGTTTGGCAAGAGTATTGTAGCAGCCAAAGAAGGAAGGATGAGCTGCTGGACAGTCAAAAAGGCTGTACAGAGGATGTGACTTTGGGGCTTCAGATGATAATTCAGCATTCTCCAAGTGGGAAGGAAGGGAAGGGCATTCAAGGCAGAGGAACAGTATATGCTAATGTGGTGAGATAGGAGGGAGACTAATGTGTTTGAAACGCAGGAAGAAGTCTAGAGCGGATGGGGTGATGAGTACACTGGGGAGACAGATGGGGAGGGTGGGCAAGAGTTAAGCCCAGTTTAGAAACTTACTAGGAAATGGAGGTGGACTTCATAAACTGGGCAGCAGAGAATCACAGAAGTCTAATAAGAGGGATATGGTCAGATTGGGGCTTTAGAGAGATAACTTGGTGTTGGCTAGAAGTGAGATGGCAATGTGAACAGCATTATCTTTGGAATTAGGCTGCCTTGGCCTAGGATCTCATTCTGCCGTCGACTAGTGTGTGGGACCTTGGACAAACCATTTCTTTTCCCTAAATCCCTGTTCCCTTCTCAAAAAAATGAGGATGAGAACCCTACCTACCCCCCTGCATTGTTGTAAGGATTAAGAAAGTTTATTCATGTTATGTGCTTAGAGTCTCTGCATATAATTGAAGCTCATTACATAAGTATTCTTTTTAGATTGGAAGGGGGAGCAGGGCTTGAGACTGAAGGCAGGGAGGTTAGTCTAGAGAAGGTAATAAACCAATGGGAGCATGGGACAACACAGCGACTGGGTGATCGGAGATGAGTTAGCTCCCACCTGAATTGAGTTGACTGAAGAAGTTTGCGGTCTCCAGGCTCCCAGCAGCAAGGGACCCAGTTCTCCAAACAGATGCACCATCCCTGGGGTTCCTACCACATCCAAGTCTGAACAGTCCTGTGCAGGAAGTTTCCACCACCTACAACCTCCCCGACAGCATGTCTGTTATCTGATTGTTCTGTGTTCAGAAAGAGTTAATTAAATGTGGAGCCACGGTTGGAGAGTACATCTTAATACCATTCTGCCTTATCTGTATTTTCCCTTTCTTTTCTGCAGCCTACCTTCTGTTCTGAGGAAAAGGGGCTACAAATGACCTGCTTCAGGACGAAATAACAATTTAATAGAGTGGAGATTCATTAAGACACTGCTGATGGCGGCTGTAGTCTCCGGCATGGAGGAACAGCCCAGAGGATTTCAATTTTCTACCAGTTTTCTGACCTCAATTTACAAGGCAGAATTAAGTTCTGGAAATCTCAGAACAGAAAAAAAATAATGGAACTACTGCTTTTAATCACTGGTAGAATCATCAGGCATTAGTAGACCTCTAACCTTGGTTCTCTTTTAAAGGGAACTTTATCAGTGGCACATAGCCTGATGTGACTGCTATTTCCTTTCATTTTCAAAATATATTCTTTCAAAGATATTTTTTAAAAAACAAAGCATGCGCCATGGCAGCACCCAGTATTGGGACAGTGGTGATAAGCCAGACCAATATGGTACTGGTCTTGCCAAGCTTACTTTCAGGGAGAGCCAGACAACAAAGAGAGAACTCCTGGGAAAACTGTAGCAGTTACTAAAAAGAAAATGAGCCAACTTCTCTCTGTCTCTTTTTTAAAAGTTTTTAAAAATATTTACTTACTTTTGAGAGAGAGTGAGAGAGTGCAAGCCAGGGAGGGGCAGAGACAGAGAGAGACACAAAATCTGAAGCGGGCTCCAGGCTCTGGCCTCTCAGCACAGAGTCCAATGCGGGGCTTGAACTCACAGACCGTGAGATCATGACCTGAGCCGAAGTTGGACACTTAACTGACATAACTCTCTTTCTTTCTCTTTTTTTTTTTTTTTTTTTTTCCAAATTTTGTTTGTTTATTTATTGATTGATAGAGAGGGAGGGAGGGAGGCAGGGCTAAATCTCACAAGCTGTGACATCATGACCTAAACCAAAATCAAGTCAGAGGCTTAATCAACTGAGCCACCCAGGTGCCCCTGAGCCACCTTCTCTTTATGTGGCTAAAGGAAATGAATCCCAGTTTTAAATATGATTCTCAGGTTTCTTTTTCCCCCACATCATAAATGTATGAAGCAGACAGGCAATTTCATATCCACCTCTGGCAATTTTTGGAATTGACTTAAATTGATTGAGTCATGGGTTAATGGCCCAGAGTCATTATTTGCTTTCCTACCTGTCTAGAAAATCAAGGTTCAGGGAAAGAAAAGAGAAACTTTCTTTGTTTTAGATTTCCCAGAGCTAGATGAAATCTGGTTTCTTAGGACACATAGAGAGAACTGTAGTAACAATATTTGAGTAGCGGTTGCAGGGGAGGGCCCTGAAGTCAGCTGCTCGGGTCCAAACTGGGCTTTACCACTTCCTGGCGTGTAAGTTTGGGCAGGCTCATTCACCTTCCCATGTTGTCTCAGTTTGTGAAATGGGATGATGGACCACTTCTTAGAGCTTTGGTGAAAATTGAATGAGGTGATGCGTAAAAAGCAAAGCATCTGACACATGTTACACATTAAAAAAAAAATCACGGATTTTTTAGCGGATAAAGGAGGTGCGGTGTATTGCAGGGCGGGGTGGAGGTTACTGACCTGGTCTCTGAGCAGTAGCCCCTGGCAACAAAAAATGATAGGTTCGAGTGCAACTTTGCTAGCTCCTAGCAATATGAGTTAGGGTAATTTGGCCCCCTCTCTAAACGCCAGCTCCTTCCTCTGCAAAATAGAGGTAACAGTGACCATCTTCGGAGGCTGTAATGAGGGTATGAAGACATGTATGCAAGACATAAGACATGGGTGTGCCTGGGGGACTCAGCTAAGCGTCCAACTCTTGATTTCGGCCTGGGTCATGATCTTGCGGCTTCGTAGGTTCAAGCCCTGTGTGGGGGCTCTGCATGGGCAGCACAGAGCCTGCTTGAGATTCTCTCTCTGTCTGCCCCTGCCCCACTCGAGTTGTCTCCGTCTCTCTCAAAAATAAATTAATTCATTAAAAACAACAGCAATAACATTCAGATTAAAGGCCAGTCCTCAACACACGGTGAAGATCAACCTCCTCCTTCTCCTCATTATCATCACCACGGTCAATTGTTTCTGCTGCTTAGCATCGTGCTTTTTCCTTTTTCATCTGCCTTAGCTTGTGTTGCTTAGAAGCAGAATTTGCAGTTAGGGATTCTTGTGCAAATGGTTATTCGAGGGAGTACTCTCAGGACAAACCTGTAATGGAGTCAAGGGAACAGGGGGGGGGGGGTGGGTGGAAGGAAGGGATGTAAAGAAGTGGTTTCAGGTGACACCTAGCCTTGGCTGGAACCTACAGGGAGCTCGGATGCATGAACCTTAGCGCATAATCTGCTCTGCTCAGAGACCAGGCAGCTGGGCTTTCTACCTCTGTATCAGTTAGTCCTTGCTTGCTGGCCACTCCCAAGAGAAGGACCTAATCCACGAAGACATGCCAGTGAGAAGGCTTCTACCAAAGCAGGGCCATCCTCTAGACAAGTGTGCAGTGTGAGCCATGAGCTTCATGGCAGCTGGGAGACAGATGCAGGGGCCTTGCGAGGATTTGGGGGGGTACACCAAAAAAGACCATCTACTGCACTTTCTTCTGCTCTCTGGTGTTCTCCAGGGAGCCGCCTCCTATACTCTCATTCCAACCCCAGCTCTGAAGGTAAGCTTATGACCTGGGAACTGGCCAAAGAGAGTCTGGGATGTGTCTCGCCACCCTGATTGGCTCAGAGATGATAGTGTGATCTTATGAAGCCAATGAGACCCAAGGAAACGTTTGCTGAGAGTCCCGGGAGAGAGCTCCCGGCTCTTTCTTGCAAACAGAGCTAGCATTTATGCAGTAGAAGCTGCACCAGCCAAGGGCCAAACATGGGACTGAAGAATGAAGGTGGCCCAGTGAATGGTGGACCATGTGATGGAAACCAGGGAGCATGCGACTAAATCCCTAGATGAGGACATGATTGACATTTACTTTACCCCTGGACTTTCAAGTTATGCAAGCCCATTTCCCCCCCTCCCTTTTGCTTAGTTCTCTGAGCTGGGAGTTCTGGGTACCTGCGTCGCACAGTCCTGACTGATATATCGCTGTAATGGACCTAGAAGCACTGGGCAAATGAGAAGCAGTCGGTCAATTTATAGGATTATTGTTATTGTGTAAATAAAGTTCTCCTTTGGGTGAGCAGAGGCTTCCCGAAGCCCGGGGAAGCTTTCCAAGTTAGGTTTTCATTGTCTGGGGCGAAGCAGAGGCCTCTTTGGCAACTCCGAGGGCACTAATGCTGGCCCTACCTCTGAGAAAGAGCTTTTCCTGCCAGCTTTGCCTGACCGCCGGAGTAAGGTGCTAGCAAAGTGACCTTCAAACGGGGTGGCCACTGCGAGGCTGACAGCCTAAACCTGGCTGGAGGAAGGGATGGAATCACTTCAGAGGGAAAGGAAGACAGAGGCAGAGCCGGTGAGCAAACGGGCAATGTCATGGTCTTGTTGAAAGATAAACGGAGGCGCTTGTGCCGTTGTAAGAGTTTATGTGAGCAAACTTCTGTTCGAATTAGACAGCACCGGACCGGAAGTGGTTAGGAGGGCACTACCACAGACAGGAGCCAGAGGAAAGACTTTTATAGGGAAGAGCTGGAAGGAAGGCAAGGGAATTATTTGATACACTACAGCATCAGCGGTTGCCTTGTTTGGGAAAGCCTAGCTGGCAGATTGTGATTGGTTGTCCTTAGGTTGTAATTCCTTGACCTTGAGGCGTTACAGGTTTAGGCTTTGGTTGGCTTATGCAGGTTACTAAGGCATTAAAGCCACCTCAGCCTAATGACCTCCTTGTTTAATTAATTAAAAAAAAAATGAACAGAAGCAGTTTGCTAACCCGGAAAACTCTCTTAATCCACACAAAGACACCTACTGATAAGGCAAAATGCATTAACCTTATTCCTGGTTATCAGCGTTTTTTAAAAGTTTATTGTATTTTTATTTCCATTTCTTTTTTTTTTAACCTTTTCTAATTTAATACAATATGTCCTTTAATTGCCCACTGGCCTCAATCACAAGATCTCCAAACTAAATGCAGTCAGAAAAAGAAGCAAGAATTTGTGAGGAATAAAAAAAAAAAAAAAACCCAGCCCACAGTAAAGGTGTTTAAGAGCCATCAACACATTTGCATTAGACCGAGCTTGGTTTCTAGCCTTTTTTGCACAAAAGAACATCTTTTCTATGAATCAGTTTTGGAAACTTTGTAATGCCTTGTCTCTTTAAAAAAAAAAAATTGTTGGGGCGCCTGGGTGGCGCAGTCGGTTAAGCGTCCGACTTCAGCCAGGTCACGATCTCGCGGTCCGTGAGTTCGAGCCCCGCGTCAGGCTCTGGGCTGATGGCTCGGAGCCTGGAGCCTGTTTCCGATTCTGTGTCTCCCTCTCTCTCTGCCCCTCCCCCGTTCATGCTCTGTCTCTCTCTGTCCCAAAAATAAATAAAAAACGTTGAAAAAAAAATAAAAAAAAAATTGTTTTTAATGTTTATTTGTTTTTGAGAAAGAGACAGAGCATGAGTGGGAGAGGGGCAGAGAGAGGGAGACACAGAATCCAAAGCAGGCTCCAGGCTCCCAGCTGCCAGCACAGAGCCCAACACGGGGCTTGAACCCATGAACCTGGAGACCGTGACCTGAGCCAAAGTCAAACATTTAACCAACTGAGTCACTCAGGAGCCCCTGTACTGCTTTTTCTGTTAGTTGGAGGAGTCTGCCTGTTTAAGGATGGGGAGGGCCCCAGCAGCTTTTGGGTGTTTCGGGGTAAGAGAAATCTAAAACAAGTGAACGTAGGTTCCGGTTACATGGGCCCTGCTTGCCTGGCTGGTTCATGCAAACTGACCAACTGTGCCTGGCATACAGCACCCCTGGCTGGTTGGTGTAGCCAAGAGATATGTTTCCCTCAGGCAGCATCTTTCCAAGTGCCCTTGCAGGGACCCCCTACATCAGCCTGTGCCGAGAGAGAGGCCTGTTTAAAAAGCTGATGACTCCTGCACTCTATCTACTGCTACTTAATCAGCATATCTGGGCTTGGGAGTGGGGTTTGCATTTTTTTCCTTACAGCTTTATTGAGATATAATTGACTTATGATAACTTCACATAGTTAAGTATACGATTTGATGAGTTTGGGCATTATTATGCATCTGTGAAATCATCACCATAGTCAAGATCATGAATGAATCTTTCACCCCTATGAGTTTCTTCAAGCCTTTTTTGTAACACCTTCTTCATCTGTACACCTTCCTTCTTCTCTCGTCCCCACATAACCATGAATATGCTGTCTCTGTAGATTAGTTTGCAATTTCCTAGAAGTTTATACAAGTGGATGCATTGAATGCATACTCTCTTCGTCTGATATCTTTTACTCATTTATCCCGCTGATGAGAGACTTGTCAGATGCTTCTGTTTTTTGGCTATTAAGTGTAAAGTTTCTTTGACCATATTTCTGCAGATCTTTCAATGGACACACTTCGGTTTCTCCTTGGTCCATACGAGGAGTAGAATGGTGGGGTCATCCATTATTTGAATGTTTACCTTTTTAACAAACTGCTGGACCATGTTCCAAAGTGGTTGTTGCTTTTTACATCCTCATCAGTAACGTACGAGGGTTCTGGTTTTTCCGCACCTTCACCAAAATTTGGTCGGATCCATCTTCTACATTTTTCTCTGTGAGGGAAATGGTATCTCAGGGTGGTTTAGTTTACATTTCTCCATGACTAATAATACTGAGCATTTTTTCCTATGCTTATTTACCTTTTTTGCATCTTTTTTGGTGAGGTGTTTGTTCAGACGTAAAAAAAAAAAAATTTATGTGTATTTTTTAGACACAGGGAGAGACAGAGTATGAGCAGGGAAGGAGCAGGGAGAAGGAACACAGAATCCGAAGCAGGTTTCAGGCTCTGAGCTGGCAGCACAGAGCCCAACGTGGGGCTCGAACCCACAAACTGTGAGATCATGACCTGAGCTGAAGTCTGATGCTTAACCCCCTGAGCCACCAGGGGCCTCATGTTTATTCAGATTTATATTGGGTGGTTTGTCTTCTTTTATTCAGAGGCGGGAGTTCCTGGTGTGTTCAGGATAGAATGCGAATATTTTCTCGCAACCTGTGGCTTTCTTTTTACTTTCACAGATGTGCTTCGGCATCTTTGGCCATATACGTGTGCGTCTATCCCTGGACCCTTTATTCTGTTCCATTGGTCTTTGTATTGATTCTTTTGCCAGCATCACACCATACTGTCTGGATTACTGTAGCTTTACACTAAGTATTGCAATCTTACAGCGCAAGTTCTCTGACTTGCTCGTCTTTTCCAAAATTAGGAGCTTCGCATTTCCATATTAATTTCAGACATGGCCACTCAATTTGCACAAATATGGCCCACTGGGATTTTGAATGAGTTTGTATTTACTTTATAGATTAGTTTGAGCATTGACGCCTTACCAACATTAGGCCTTTTAACACCACCTCTCTTTCTCTATTTAGTAATTTTTTAAAATATTTATTTTTGAGAGAGAAAAACAAGTGAGGTAGGGGCAGAGAGAGAGAGAGAGAGAGAGAGAGAGAGAGGGAGACAGAATCTGAAGCAGGCACCAGGCTCTGAGCTGTCAGCACAGAGCCTGATGCAGGGTTCGAACTCACAGTGAGATCATGACCTGAACCACAGCCAGATGTTCAACTGACTGAGCCACCCAGGAGCCCCTGTCTCTTTTTATTTAGATGTTCTTTACTTGCTCTTGGCAATGTTTCATGATTTTTAGTGTGCATAGGTCTTGCACAACCTTGGTCGAACCTATCCCCAAGTATTTCACATTTTTGCTGTTATTATTAATAAGGATCTTCTTATAAATCTCAATTTCCATTTGTTCATTACTAGTATATAGAAACAAAATTGATTTCCAAAATATGTTGACCAGAAACCTGTTCAACTCACCTGTTAGTTCCATTGGCTTTATGGTGCATTCCATAAAGCTTTCCGTATAAATGATCAAGTCTGTGAATGAAGACAGTTTGGCTTTTTTATTTCCAAGATGCTTGCTTTTCGTGTCTTTTGAATGCCTTTCTGTGCTGCAGAATCTCTGGAACAATGTTGAACAGAAGTAGTGACAGCAGACAAGCTGAGCTGATTCCTGATCTTGGGGGGGGGGGTGCAAAGCACAGAGTCTTTTACCATCAAATATGGGGCTAGCTGCAGGGTTTTCATGGATGCCTTTATCAGGTAGATGAAGTTCTTTTCTGTGATGGTTTTCAGAGTTTTTATAATCAATGGATGATCGTTTTTATAAAAGGGTATTCTGCATCTGTTCCTG
Source organism: Neofelis nebulosa (assembly GCF_028018385.1). Classification (NCBI taxonomy): domain Eukaryota; kingdom Metazoa; phylum Chordata; class Mammalia; order Carnivora; family Felidae; genus Neofelis; species Neofelis nebulosa. The sequence goes on from NC_080799.1 coordinate 34,074,947, forward strand.
AAGTGATCGTACTTTGTTGGTTTTTTTTCTTACAGGCTGCTCTTAATGAATTCCACGGGTCAGTTTTCAGGCGTTAAACCGAGCTGCACTCCTGAGATAGACCCCACACAGGTATATTTATTGTCTCTTTAAAAAAAACTGTTAGGTCTGATTTGCTCGAATTTTATTGAGAATTTTTACAGCTGTGTGCCTGACGGACATTGTTCTTTTTTTTTTTTTTTAAGTGTTTTTATTTATTTTGAGAGAGAGAGAGAACAGCACACATTGGGGAGGGGCAGAGAGAGAGGGAGAGAGAGAGAAGCCCCAGCTGGCTCTGCACTGCCAGCATAGAGCCTGATGTGAGGCTCAAACCCACGAAGCCATGAGATCATGACCTGAGCTGAAACCAAGAGTCAGATGCTTCACCGACTGAGCCCCCCCAGGCGCCCCAAGATACATTGTTCTATAATTTTTTTTTCCTACTATCTTTTTCTGGTTTTAAAGTCAGGGTAATCTTGACCTCATAGAATGAATTGGGAAGTATTCCTTCCTCTCTAGGTTTTTAAGAGAAGAGTTTTGTATCTCATTTTATCATGCTTTGCAGATATGGCAAGTTTTACTAATTGAAGGTTGGTGGCAACATTGTGTTGAACAAGTTCTTTGGCACCATTTTCCCACAGCATTTGGTCACTTCCTGTCTCTGTGTTTAATTTTGGCAATTCTCACAGTATTTCAAGTCTTTTCTTTATTATTACATCTGCTGTGGTGACCTGTGGCTAGTGATCTTGGATGTTACTATTGTAATGGTTTGGGGATGCCACGAGTTGCACCCATATAAGATGATGACCTCAATTGATAAATGTGTGTGTTCTTGACTGTCCCACTTATTGGCCATCCCCCATCTCTTCCTCTCTCTTGGGGGCCTCCCTATTTCCTCAGACACAACAATATTAAAATTAGGCCAACAAATAACCCTACAGTGGCCTCTAAGTGTTCAAGTGAAAGGAAAAGTCGCAGAAATGCAAGAGTAGTTTGAAAATGGAAATATCAAGGCACCTGGGTGGCTCTGTCAGTTAAGTGTCAGACTTCAGCTCAGGTCATGATCTCACAGTCCGTGAGTTCGAGCCCTGGGCCGCGCTCTGTGCTGACAGCTCAGAGCCTGGAGCCTGCTTTAGATTCTGTGTCTTCCTCTCTCTCTACCCCTCCTCCACTCATGCTCTGTCTGTCTCTGTCTCAAAAATAAATAAAAATTTTTAAAAAATTAAAAAAAAGAAGCAGAAATACATTTTCTAAGGCTCTAGCTGCCATAGGTAGTGATTCCCCCAGTGGAACTGGGCGAAGTCAGTTGAAAACCTGTCTGGAAAGGATGCACCTTTCTAGATGCCATTAAGAACATTCATGGTTCATTGAAAGAGGTCAAAATATTAACATTCACAGGAGTTTGGGAGCAGTTGATTTCAACCTTCATGGATGACTTTGAGGGGTTCAAGACTTCAATGGAAGAAGTAAGCACAGGGGTGGTGGAATTTACAAGAGAGTTAGAAGCAGAGCTTGTAGATGGGACTGAGTTGCTGGAATTACTTGATAAAACTTTTTTTTTTTTTTAACGTTTTTTTTTTTTTTTTCTTTTTTTTTTATTTATTTTTGGGACAGAGAGAGACAGAGCATGAACAGGGGAGGGGCAGAGAGAGAGGGAGACACAGAATCGGAAACAGGCTCCAGGCTCTGAGCCATCAGCCCAGAGCCTGACGTGGGGCTCGAACTCACGGACCGCGAGATCGTGACCTGGCTGAAGTCGGACGCTTAACCGACGGCGCCACCCAGGCGCCCCGATAAAACTTTAACAGATAAGGAGTTGCTCCCTATGGAGGAGCAAAGAAAGTGGTGTCTTGAGATGGAACCGACTCCTGGTGAAGATGCCGTGCAGATGGTTGAAATGACAACAAAGGATCAAGAATATTCCATACACTTCATGGATAAGGTAGTTGCAGGGTTTGAGAGGATTGATACCAATTTCAAAAGAAGCTCTCCTGTGGCTAAAATCCTGTCCAAAGCATCTCGTGCCACGGAGACATTATTCATGAAGGGAAGAGTCAGTTGATGTGGCAAACTTGGTTGTTGTTTTATCTTAAGAAATTATCACAGCATCCCCAGCTTTCAGCAACCACCCTCCTGCTCAGTCAGCAGCCGTCAGCTTCGAGGCGAGACCCTCTGCCAACAAAAAGATTATGACTTGCTGAGAGCTCAGATGATGGTTAGCATTTTTTAGCCATGTGGTATTTTCTCAGGAGACAGCTGGGTGACTCAGGCGTTCGGGTGTCTGACTTCGGCTCAGGTCACGATCTCACAGTTTGTGAGTTCAAGGCCCACATGAGGCTCTGTGGCTGACAGCTCAGAGCCCAGAGCCTGCTTTCGATTCTGTGGTGACCTGTCTCTCTGTGCCTCCCCGGCTTGCACTCTGTCTCTCTGTCTCTACATTAAAAATATTTTTTCAGATATGTACTGTGCTTTTTACACATAATGCTATATTGCACATTTAATAGACTACAGTATAGTGTAAATGTAACTTTGATATGCACTGGGAAACCAGAAAATTCACCTGACTCCCTTTATTGTGGTATTTGCTTTATTGTGGTCTGGAACTAAACCTGCAATGTCTCCAAGGTATGCCTGCAGTTCCTTAAATGTTTCATAGAATTCACCATTGAATCCATCTGGGCAAGTTTTGTCTGTGGTGAGGTTTTTAAACTATACATTCAATTTCTGCAGTAGATGTGGGGCTATACACACCTTCCACTTCTACTGGCTTTATCCAAGACTGCTTGACTCACTTTGGTCAGTGGCATTTTGAAAAGCTTTCTAGATAATTCTAAACTTTTTATTTCTTTTTTTTTTTTTTAGTGTTTATTTACTTTTGAGAGAGAGAGACAGAGTGTGAGCAGGGGAGGGGTAGAGAGAGAGAGAGAGGGAGACACAGAATCTGAAGCAGGCTCTAGGCTCTCAGCTATCAGCACAGAGCCCGACGCGGGGCTCAAACCCATGAACTGTGATATCATGATCTGAGCTGAAGTCAGACGCTTAACTGACTGAGCCACCCAGGTGCCCCATGAAAAGCTTTCTGGATAATTCTAACATGCAGCCAGGGTCAAGAGCCCCCAGTCTAGTCCAAGACCTAGAGAGGTAGCTTGTCAATTTGAATAGCTACATACTATTTTATAGTAAGCATGCATCCAGAGCTCTTTCTTTGCTTCTCTATTCATGTTCATTCAGGTTGTTCCTGATTTCTTTCCCTTATGCTCTGCTGTCTGGTGCAGAAATTTCATTGCTCCCCTCTTTTCTCCACGGGTTATAACTTTTGTCATTTTATAATCTCCCCTTTTGGCAAATGTATACTTTGGGTCTTGAATTGTGTTCTATCTGATGACACACTTACCACTCATCCATTTAATTGTTTTTGCATTTGCCCCTTGCCTCATGTATCTTTACCTGCTGATTAATTCGCAAACTTTGGCTGTCACTTATTTTAGGAATAACCAGCATCTGGATGGAATTTTTAGAAATCCTTACCTGAAAGCCGTTGCCTTTTTATAAGGATGTTAGCATTTAAATAAGAATCTCAGAGGACCAAAAAGTGTTCAAGCCTCAAATTAGGGGCCATCGTAGTGAAGCTTCAGGCACCCTCCTAGCCTGGTAGCCCCCAGGCTGACCACCCGCTCTCCCCCCTCCCAACGCGCTCAATTCTGCACACGCGGCTGTCACACAAGGCTCTTTTATGGCAAATGCAAATTGCAAATATAAACTGTTTCTTTCTTCATTTATCACTTTTTCCCTTTTCATTTACAAGAGGCTTGAATTATTAGCACTTGTCTAAACAATGCCGCTTCGCCTGGTATCTGTGAGGAGGTGTTGGTGATAACTTTCCAATGGTGTCATCCCTGGAAGCACAACTCCAAAGCACCCAGTCAATCATGGGCATTGTTCAGAAAGCACCAGAATAACTCTGAGTGACCCCCCCCCCCCCGCCCCCCCACCACAATCTGTAGAAATGAAAATTGAAACGTAAACCAGAAACTTCATTTCCATGTCCGGGGCTCTCAGAGCTCTGTGGATTCCTTATGCACTGACACATCTCTTCAATGGGGGACAATGGGAGGCAAAAGGGGTTTCCCTTGGGAGCTGAAGGATCAAATGTGTCTCGGAATCTTTTTCTTATTCTCAGCAGCACATTAAGCATTTGGGGGAACTTATGGCTCCCCGCCCCACCTTTAAGGAGCTCTCCATAGTAACCTTTATTACATACACCCTCAGTGCCAGGTACTATGCGGAGCTCTGAATAGATTATTTTAGGGGCGCCTGGGTGGTTCAGTTGGTGTAGCATCCAACTCTTGGTCTCAGCTCAGGTCATGAGCTCACAGTTCATGAGACCAAGCCCCTTCTTCGGATTTTCTCTCTCTCTCTCCCCGCCCCCCTCTGTTTCTCCCCCCATCTCAAAAATAAATAAATAAGCATTCAACAAAGATTATTTTATATATTCATTGTCACAACTTTTATGAGGTAAGCGCTGCTAGTTTCCCATTCTTCAGATGAGAAAACTGAGGCTCAGAAAAGTGGCATCCCTTGCTCAAGGTCTCCCAGAAAATCGTACAAGGAGTAGGAACGTGACTCCAGGTCTGGTGTGGTGTCAGAGTGATGCCCTTACCCTCTGTGAAAATCTGGTTCAATATAGTATGAAGGGCCCATCATAATTGGGTTCCTGCCAACCTCTCCAGTCTGATCTATCTCATCTGGACCCCTGGCCCGTTCACAACTTGTGCTCCAGTCATACCTACTGCCCCCCTAATGTGCTCTGCTGTCTGGCCCCTCCACTCCTTTGGTCACAGACTGACACTGGCCAGAAGGGACCACGGTACCCCCTGTGGAATCCTGTCACCACTCCCATACACTCACAGAGTCCTGTGTGTTCACCTCTGCCCACCCACCGTCCTCTAGGTTCTGAGCCTTTTGAGTGCACGAGTGTGTTTCCCTCCCCTCTGGTTCTGAACACTCAGCACAGTGCCTGGCATACAGCAGCTGCTCAGGAACAGACTGGATGTTCTCCTCCATGATTTTTTTTCTCCCCCTTATGGAAAAATGTCTATATATCAAGCCCTCTGTTCTGTCATCCCATTCTTCTTCAGACAAGTAGAGGCATGTTTGTTTCCATCATTGTATCAGTTTGCTCTGGGTTTTTGGCCTTAAACACTGGATTGTCTGTAGCACCTACAAAGATCTGGGGCACGCTTACATTTCCTCTCCAGGAATTAAAGAGGCCAGCAGGGCACGTGTTTCCCGGAATGATTCTGAGTACTCTGCCTCTGTGAGGTTTAGTCAGATGCAAATGTCAAGGTGAATAGGTTGAGAGATCCAACGTATAGCATGATGACTATAGTTAATAACAGTGTATTGAATACTGGAAATTTGCTAAGAGAGAAGGCTTTGGGGGGTCTCACAACACACACACACACACACACACAACTATGTGGGGAGATGACAGGTCAATTCGCTTGATTTTCATAATCGTTTCACTATGTATATCAAAACAACATATTGCACACCTTAAGAATACACAGTTTTCATTTTAATTTTTTTTAATGTGTATTTATTTTTGAGAGAGAGAGAGAAAGAGACAGAGCTTGAGCAGGGTAGGGACAGAGAGAGAGGGAGTCACAGCATCCAGAGCAGGCTCCAGGCTCTGAGCTGTCAGCACAGAGCCTGACGCGGGGCTCAAACCCACAAGCCGTGAGATCATAACCTGAGCCGAAGTCAGACACCCAACCAACTGAGCCAGCCAGGCGCCCTGACACACACAATTTTCATTTTAAAAAGTAGATGAATGGGTGGCTTCCATTAGCGCTATCTCAGAGTCTCTGAGTCTTCACTTGCTTGTCATGACATGTGGTAGAAAGAAAAGTGAGCCAACATTGGTGCTGTGCTAGAGGCTAAGTACAGCAGGTCTGGCAATAAATGCACAAAGGAGGATGTCCTCCCAAAGTCTGCAGCGGAGCTTGCCAACTCAAAGGCCCACAGGGCCAAGAGGGCAACTTAAGTGACAGAGATGGTCCGGGTGGACATTGGAGCCAATGGCAATGTGTGGCCATATTTCACGAGCAGCCTCTTCTGGCTCCTGCCAGTGGCTGGCATGTGGGAGTTCTAGTCCATTGCTATCAGAAGTTTGCAGCTTTTCAAGATTACTTAAAAATGTGGATGTTTATATAAAATCTGAACTTTAATGATGGCTAATAATTAAAAAAAAAAAGAAGAAATCTTCCAGGTCCACACACAACAGGTCTTTGGGTCTGATCTGGCTAGACTCTGCCAGTTTTCAGCCTCTGGCTTGGATTTTCACACAGGGCTAAGCAATTAAAGTGATTGGGTTTAAGTTTCCATTCTATCACATTTCCCCAGCGAACCTCGGCAGGTTGTTGAACATCTCAGAATGCTGGATTTATGGGTAACGTAAGACGCTCCCCTCACAATCCAACTCCACCGAAGTTGGAAAACACCAAGACTTTTGCCCGTTTAGCTTGCTGAGTTATCCTGGATTCTTATAACAGTGCCTGGCACATAGCAGAGACTCAGTGATGTTACTAGAGAGAGTGTATGTTACCGTATCCTGACTTCATTGTAAGGGATGTGATGAGTAGAACCCAGGTGTATCATGATGGGATTTGAGCAAAACTGTCCACTACCAATTAGGACTCATTTGCTTGCAAGTGATAGAAATCTAACTCCAGTGGTTTAAACAAAATAAGAAATCCATTGGCCTGTGTCTGTAAGGCTCAAGCCTTAAGGTATGGCCAGATCCAGGCCCAACTTGACGCTTTGTATCATTGGCTCTGCTCTTCTCTGTGTTGGCTTTAGTCTCAGACAGGATCTCCCTTGGGGTAAGATGACTGTGGGCAACCTGGTTTTAGATCTTCCCCCGTGTAAAGACTCTTGCCTTTCTCTGCAACTCTTGCCTTTCTCTGCAACCAACTAAATTCGCATTGACTTGGAGTCACATGTGCATTTCTGACCAATTTCCTGTGGCTGGGAGACTGAGATCCTCTGATGGGCTGAACCCGAGACACACACCCCTTCTTGGACCCCGGCACTCTTCTCCGAACCATGCGAATTAAGAACTGCGAGAGACTGGTTCTCCAGAGGAAGGAGAGAGAATAAATGCTGGTGACAAAAACAGTGTCAGCTCTGGAGGCCACATCTGGATGATTTGCACCTGGAAGCCAGCCCACCTAACCTGGCCTCCAGAGAGCCCTGTGTTTCTCCTTTCCTAAACCTAGAGATGGCCACAGAGTGATAAGCACCAGCTGCATACCTCCCACCATGCAGTTAAGCCCAGGGCTGCTTTGACCCAAGGCTAATGAGGCATGGGGGAATTTGCAAACCCCTCTCCAGAGAGGCTGCAAAACACAGAAGAAATGTAATAGTACCATCAAGTAATCGCACCACAGACTGGACTCTTTAAAATGCACTCCTTCTTCCCTTTGATCTTGTTCTAATGGATAATGCCCATGGTACTTGCTGTGACCTGAATCCCTCACAAGATTGCTGGAGAGAAAAGCACACCAGAGAACACTGGCCTGGAATATCAAATGCAAGGGGCCAATTATTCCTGCTCCTTGAGACCCCATCTCCCCGGCTTGCATATTCATGGGATCTCCAATGCAGATGAGATAGCAGCTGCTGATTAAAATCGGCTCACTTTGTTGTGGGGGAATTTGGGGACTCCGGGGAGGCCTCTTGAAGCTGATCCGTGGTGAAACATCCTCTACAGGGGTTGTTCTGTTACCGCGTAGCGTGGTCCTTTAGAATAATAAAACAGTCTGGATCTTTCAGCTCCAAGGAGGAACAAACAGATGCTTGCCCTCCAGCTGCGTTGTGTGGGAGGGTTGAAAGCCTGGATATAGATTGGGAAGGACAAGGTCTTAGTTTACCTGCTGCGCAACTGCCAGAAGTTAGATTTGTTTGTTTGTTTGTTTGTTTCCCTCTTTGTGGGGTAGGGTAGAGATGAGAGTCTGGAAATTTGACTTGGAAGAGGTCGGGGACTTCATACATTTCCTGCCCGGGATGGTCTAGGTAGTGCTTCTCTTTAATAGACACACAAACCATCTAAGTGCCTTGCGAAGACTGCAGATTCTGTTTTAGTAGGTCTGGGGTGTGGACTCAGATTCTTTGCTTCCCTCAAGCTCCCAGGTGGTGCCCATGCTTCTGGCCTCTGGGCCACTCTTCAAGTACAAGGGTGTAGACTGACGGTTCCCAAACTCAGTTGTGTTTTGGAATCGCTTGGAGAGCTCTTAAAAACCAGGATGTCCAGGCCACACCCCACACTGGTTAGACCGGAATCTCTGGATGGCTCCCAGGAATCAGTATTTTTATAAAGACTCTCAGGTAGTTCCTGTGTATAGGCAACTATGTATTTGAGAATCAATGGTGGTAATTGTTCTCAACCCCACCTGCTGTGCATTATCATCACATGGGGGAGTCTATAAAGTACCAGTGCTGGGGCACCTGGGTGGCTCCGTTGGTTAAACACCTGACTCTTGATTTTAACTCAGGTGATGATCTCGTAGTTTGTTGGGTTCCAGCCCTGAGTTGGACTCTGCCCTGATATAGCATAGAGCCTGCTTGGGATTCTCTCTCCCTCTCTCTGCCCTCCCCTGCTCACACTCCCTCTCTTTCTCTTTCTGTCTCTCAAAATAAATAAAGACACTTTAAAACGTAAAATAAAAAGTACCAAGTCCTGGCCCATGGTGCAGGATGAGTCCCGTGGGAGGAATGGTGGGGTTGGACACGAACAGTTCTATCTTGTAAAAGCCTCAGAGATTATTATCCGCAGCCAAGATTGGTAATCATAGATGTAGAAGGATTCAAACTGCATGGTCTCTCCGACCCTGAGATCCTGTGAGTTGATCTAGCTGTTATTATCATGGGAGGTGTTATCGTCTCTTCTGGACTCAGCTCCTCGTCTTCCAAGGCTGATGGATGTGCAGAACCTTCACTCCCACCCTCCCATCCACTTCCCCACCCTCGTATGCCTCTCTTTCCTGATACCACAATTGCAAAAGTAATACGTGTTTATTGTTAGAAATTTGGGGACACAGAAAAGCGCGCCAGATAAAATGTATCCCAACGGTGTCTCCAAACACGACTACTTTGGCAATAGCGCTCCTTGAAGAGAACCATTACTTCCATTTGGCTTCTCTCTCTCCCTCTCTTTTTTTTAATGTGGTAAGAACACGGAACATGAGACCTACCCTCTCAGATTTTTAAGTGTATAATACAGTATGGTTGACTATAGCCACGTTCTGTACAGCACATCTCTAGAGTTGATTCATCTTGCTCAACTGAAACTTTAGGCTCGTTGATCCCTCCCCCCTCCCCCATCTTCCTGACCCCACCTCCTGGCGATTATCCTTCCACCCTTTGATTCTTTGAATTTGCCTCTTTTAGATACCTTACATAAGCAGAATCATATAGTTTTTGTCTTTTTGTGGTGTGGCTTATTTCACTGGGCGTAAGGTCCTCAAGGTTCGTCCATAATGTATGCATTGCAGAATTTTCTTTTTCTTTTTCTTTTTTTTTTTAAAGTTTTTTAATGTTTATTTTTGAGAGACAGCGAGAGCACGCACGCTCATGCGTGAGTGGGGGAGGGGCAGAGAGACAGGGAGACACAGAGTTGGAAGCAGGCTCTAGGCTGTGAGCTGTTAGCACAGAGCCTGACGCAGGACTTGAACCCATGAACCCTGAGATCATGACTTTTGCTGAAGGTGGCCACTTAACCGACTGAGACACCCAGGTGTCCCAAATTTCCTTCTTTTTTTAAGGTGAATAGTGTCTGTAGTATGTATAGACCACATTTTCTTTATCTATTCCTCTCTTGAGGGACATTTGTGTTGTTTCCACCTCTTGGCTGCTGTGAACAGTGTTATGATGAACCAGGAAATGCTTATATCTCTTAGAGATCCTCATTTCACTTGTTTGGGGTAAATAGCCTGCTGTGGGATTTCTGGATGGTTCTGATTTTTGGCTTATGTTCTCAGTCATTTTTAGTTTGCAGGTTTGGGGTTGTTTCATAGCCAAATTTTCCTTCTTTTTAATACATGACTACCCCATAGCATATCTTCTTCAATATTTCTTTCTTTTTTTTTAAGATTTTATTTTTAAAATAATCTTTACGCCCAACATGGGGCTTGAACCTACAACCCCAAGATCAAGAGTCACGTGCTCTGCTGACTGAACCAGACAGGTGCCCCTCTTCTATATTGCTTAATGACTGTCACTTATAATGATTCATTTACCCATTCTTGTACTCTTGATCAATATTTAGATTACTCCTTTCTTTAAGACACAATGCCTTTAAGAAAACTTTTTACATGTGGAATTATGGGCCCAAAGAGCAGGAACATTTCTTTAGGAAAATGGATTCCTACTGTCTAAGTAGGGCTTCAGAATTGGAATTCAGTATTTATTGTTGAATGCCTTGCGTTGAATGAATGAGTGAATGAATGAGTGAGTGAGTCATTGCCTCTCAGTATTTAACAAGGACCTGGCCCAAGTGTTCCTAGAGTGAATGCAGGAGTAAACTCTGAACAAAACATTAAAAACATTAAAAAGAAAAATAGTTATCTATGGATAACATATGTCAGGACATAGATCTAAAATATAATTTACTTTTTTCCCTTGCAAGCAGCCAAGCCCAATTACCTACAAACACTTCCCAAAATGAGGGCTCACATCATACTTTGCTCGTGGTAAGGTATCGGGAAATTAATTGTTCCATTTCTCAAAGACCTTTACTGTGCAATTAAAAAAAAAGCAGCCCTCCACCATAGCAATTATCTATAATTACAAATGAAAACAGGTGTCTTAAATGCCTTTTCAAATTGAGACATAACTGGTTCATTATAGCAGGCAACTACCAATATCCAATTTTCAATGGGATGTTGAGATCAAACATAATGCAGAGGATTGTGGGGGCACACAAAGGGAACGGCACTTCCTGGATGCTGTTTATTAGAAGAATTTGGTGGAGGGGCAGAGGTTGACAAGCATTCAAATAAGAAGCAGAGAGTATCTTGGGGAAGTGGAGCCCTGCGTGGCTGAGAAGTATAAAATAGCAACAGTCTATAGAGATAAAATCTCTTCCTGCAAAAGCTTTTTCAGGTAGTGGAATTAGCTCAATCATGCTGTTTATTATCTCTGGGCTCAGTTTCTGCATCTGTTGAGTGGCCTTGAGAAAACCTAAATGTGTTTGACCACAGAACTCCTTTTATATGTAAGATATAGGGGTGCCGTGGGGAAGTAACTGAGAGAATGAATGAAAGGGAGTATATAATGCCCGAGGGTCGAGATGTGATTCCATTCTCTTATTCTCCTAAATTTAAAGTTTTCTTCATTTCCTAGTTTCTGTGACCTTGTGATGATAAAGGTGGACCAAGTATAATAAGGTATCCAAGCATGGAGGAAATTGGAACTGTGCGTTCCTGTTCCTACACTTCCTGTGTCATTGCATGCTGGGAATTATAATTCGTGAGCAGGTGCATAAAGCAAGGAGTTCAAGGGGACCAGTTGAGAAGGGTCAGACCTTGGCCTGGCTGGTTCAGGACACCATGTTGATGGGCCTGAGAGGTGGACACATTTGCTGGAAGTGTGTGCATTCCCTACCTCCTGGTTTTAGCTGGAAATAGTGACGTGGAATCAATATTTACTCTTAATTTCATTCTTTGGGGATACCCTGTTTTAATCCAGAGGATGGAGCTTGTGGTATCCATCCTGTTGACAGTATACCTACCAGAATGCCCCTCTGGACTTCATGATTTCCACAAATGGAAGCCCCAGGAGCTGTTCTGCTCTAAAACACTTCCATAGCCATGTGTCTGAGGAAAGCCGCATTCACCCTTTCCCTCCTGGGAAATTCTCAATGGAAATTGACATATTACTGCAATGAGAGTCCTACAGCAGAGAAACCCAATTAACTGGACTTAGCAAGTCCTTCCTAAATCTATTTGGCCACAGAAGCCCTTTTATAGGTAAGAGCTATTAACAGCCCACTGAGCTAGTGTTCCATGGAGTGCATTTTAAGAAACATCGGTTTACAGTCTTTCTCTTTGGCTTCTCTATCAACTTTCGAATTCTCATGTATCTTGATGAGTATCTTTCTCAGTTAATGAAAAACTGAGCTGCAGGGTAATTTTGTTTTTGTCCGTCCAATAGTCTGTGAATTTATCTGTCCTCCTCTCTGGCAGGTGATTCTGGGGAGTTTCCAATTACAGAATCCTCATTTCTGCCTCTATTCCAGGTTTGCCAGATAAAATATAAGACAACCAGTTGAATTTGAGTTTCACATTAACAATGAATAATTTTTTAGTCCATACTTACACTGTCTTTTTTATTCGACAGAGCTGGGAACTGTACCATTAGGGTGGCTATGTACCCCAAGGCTGGCCAGTTAGGGAACCCCTTTGCTCTAGTTCCTAAAGTCTCTTCCGGGGGGTTAGTATCCTACCTAAGCCAGGTTGATAGAAGACCTTCCCCTGCAATTCCTGATTTGGTGCTCGAGGAAAAGGACTTTGCCTTTCATGTCACAAAGCTGAAAGAATGGTAGTTGGTGACTGGGGACAACCATCCACTCCTCCACGTGGAGAAAACGGTCTCTGGGGGGCGGGGTGAAGATGAGGCCACCACCTGTGGAGAAGCTAGCCAGAAGATGGAGAGAGCCAGCTCTCACACCCTCACCGATGTCCACTGAGAGTTACTCCTTTCTGAGACTAGTCCAACCTTCAACTTGCTAGTCACACAGCCAACCCACCATCTTTTCCTTTATTTATTTTTATTATCTTTTTTTTTTTTTTCAACGTTTTTTATTTATTTTTGGGACAGAGAGAGACAGAGCACGAATGGGGGAGGGGCAGAGAGAGAGGGAGACACAGAATCGGAAACAGGCTCCAGGCTCCGAGCCATCAGCCCAGAGCCTGACGCGGGGCTCGAACTCACGGACCGCGAGATCGTGACCTGGCTGAAGTCGGACGCTTAACCGACTGCCCCTATTTTTATTATCTTTAACATCTGCTCTGCTTCTGGGATTTCTTGGTGATTACCTTTGCCCAGTGCCTGGTGTTTAAGATGACTCAGGTCACTTCCTTGACCTTCGTAGTACAGTCAGATTCATGGAGCCAGCATGTCACCTATGGACCTCCTCCCACCCCCAGCTTACCACTTTTGACCACTGCTAGGTTGCTAGTGTTTGGATTTGAACACAGTCCTGAAGGATCAGTATTCGCCAGCACAAAACACAAGCACAGCTACCAGATGTGATTTTGCTGCAAACTTTCTCGCTCCTGTCATTGCAACAAGGAGTGGTTCCTGCGCACAGTTTGCTTTGTCACTTAGAATGCTTAACAGTGGAGCAGCTGTTTGACATCAGCATGAGAGCGAAGTCATGGAAATCTCTGGCGTGTTGAAAGGAGGTGAAGCCAAATCCTCCTCATTGGAGCCCCTGTGCATTATGTAAGGGATGCAGTGACTGTTGGAGGGGTGGCTGGCAGGCTCCTGATTGTCTCAGAGACATTCATTGGGATGAACCAAGCTCTGCTAATATTCTGGGACTAATAAAGAGTTCGCTCGACTTGCAAATCTCCAGCCCTACTGTATGTATGATATTCAAAAAGATGTTAAGAGAAATAAATCCTAGAACCAATGTTTCTACTTGGGGACTGAGATGACCCTGTCCTTTCCCTAGGCCCCTCATACCTTTTTGATTTTAGGTTATGACCCAGCTGTTGTGAATTATTCATTCTTTGTACACGTTGTCTCAGCCCTGTGTCTGAACACACTGCTCTCTCTTACTGGAGTATTGGTCCTGTAACCACGGCATCCCAGTCCACCAATCAGCAATGTCCATTCCTCTGGCTATGGTGATTGGTTTAGGGGTGGCCATATGACCTCTGGTGTATCTAATCAGAGTAAAGAGCAGGTCTTTGTCTGGAAACCGTGGACCAGAGAAGCTGTTTTCTTCTGGCTGCTGTGTTGGGTAGATGCTAAGCCAGGGACTCTTACAGACATTTTGCTACTGGGAGGAAAGCTGTCCCCAGGACACAACCAAGAGAACTGCAGAGCGTTGAAGATGGAAAACTAATGATTGCTGCAAAACTAATGATATTTTCAATCTCTGGAGCAACCTTCATCAAAAATTCATGCTAATTCTGGACTTTTCTGTTATACAACTCAATACATTTTCTGTCTTGCTGAAGCCAGTGTGAGTTTAATTTTCCATTACTTGCAACACAAAGTGTTATACTCAAAGCTCCTCTTTCTTTCTCATGAACTTTTTGTAGCGAGAGCTATACTTAAAATCAAGTCAGTCATTCCAATCGGTATGATTGACTTTAGCTGAAGGTACAGGCTGCATTTTGATCTTCTGGGAATACCCTCCGCCTCCCTTGTAATCTACCTTGTCAGCGTTTATTGAACACCCGCTCTGTTCCAAGCACTGGGGCAGATGATCTGTGACATCCCGTAATAGCAAAGATCCCATCTGCACGGTAGTAGCAGTATTGAGAAGCACACAGAGTCCTGAACCGTGGCTTAAAAAATACATGTGGCTTTGCCCCCAATCTGTCTGGTGACCTTAGGCTGATCACTACCCCTCCCTGGGCTTTAGTGTCTAATCTATGATGTGAGGGCATTGGTTGACCATTCTCTAAAATCCTCTCCAGAATTGCATGCCACTATTTTTACATTACATTATTACATTACAGTTACATTATTTGTGTACAAATAATGTAAATATAGTTGGTATTGTATCTGGTCAAAACGGAAAGAGCTTCAGGCTTATTTACCTAACAATATATGTGAAGAGTCTACTATGTTCCAGTTTTCAGAGACACAGTCGTGAACAAAGCAGATAAAATTACCTGCTGGTGGGGAAGGCAGTCAATAAATAAATACCTAAGGTAGATACATAGTTGATCCCCATTTTTCATGGATTCTGTGTTTGTGCATTAGTCTGCTTGCTAAAATTTATTTGTAACCCCCCAATCCATACCCAGGGTGCTTTCACGGTCATTGGCTCACATGTGCAGGGTGGTGAAAAATTTGTCACTTAATGTACACGGTTCCCAGCTCAGGTCAAACAGGGCAATGCTCTGCCTTCTTGTTCACCTCTCACACATGAAACAAGTGTTCTTTTAGCAATCCATCTAGTGCCAAGTTCTTCGCGTTTTTGTGCTTTCCGTTGGTCATCTCGCTGTTGAAGTCAGCCCCCAACCGTAGTTCTGAAATGCTGTCTAGCGTCCCTGAGTGCAAGAAGGTTGGGATGTGCGTCACAGACAACATACCTGTGTTAGAGAAGTTTCATTCAGGTGGGCCTTCAAACAGAGAGACACAGAAAACAAGGTTCCGGATTGTTTGGTTGACAGAAATGTTGTTCCCGGAGGCTTGCAGGAACCTAATCCCCTATTTCCCCTAGTAGCAAATGATTCAGTATTTGCGAATTCAGACTGCCCTGCGATTTTACGGCATGTAACTATTGCAAATAACAAGCAGGGACTGGATACTCTGTCAGATTCCGACGAGTTACTGAGAAGAGTACAGCAGGGAAGCAGGAAAGGGAGTCCATGTTTTAAAAGGCTATCATCCAGGTGAGTTTCAGGTGGAGGAAATGGCAGGAAGGAGCCAGGAGTCTGCAGTGGGAGTGTGTTTGCATGTTGCAGGAGCAGCTGGGAGCGAGCTGGGGGCAGGGGGAGACGATGAGGTTGAGGAAGGAGTGGAGGGGTGTCACGTAGTGCTTTCTGGGCTGTTGTGTGGACTTGCGCTTCGCTCTGATCCCCAAGGAGGGATTTGATCTGAGTTAGTTTGAACGGGGTCCCCCTGGTTGTGCCGTTGAGAATGGACTGACACAGGAGGAGGGGAAGGGAGAACAAGTAGGGAGGCTGCAAGTAACTCGGCCAGAGCTGATGGTGAGTCTTGAACAACAAACCTGCACCGTCACCATTAGCCTCCTAACTGAGCAGGGGTTGCTGGGAGTTTGAGAGGCTCTCTCTCACTGCAAAAGTCCTTGAACTTGAGCTGTAAATTATCCCCAAAGTTTCATTAGCGCGCCTTGGCATGGCTCTCTCCTCGGTCGCCCTGTGCCACGTTCCTCCTGGAAAGCGGCTATAAATAACCTGTGACTCTGCTCTCATCAAGGGAATAAGACCTAGAGTCGCCTTCCGGACACATTAACAACCACCCTTTCCTCGCCCCCAGATTAATCTTGTTATGAGGCAGCGTGGCCGTGGGTATCTCCTAACCATCATTCGCTTCCAGCGCTTAACCATCCTGTTAGTCACCAGGCCGTGGTTCTCCCCGGCGGCCTCCAGAGCTTCGTGTTGGGTCGGTTCGGGTCGGGTCGGGTTTCCAGCCAAATACCTTTCCCAGATAAATCCATTGTGTTGTGATAGGGAGATGGTACATTTGATCTAATCAACTGAATTCGTCCTTATGGCCGATCCACAATTGCATGTAATTTTGGACAAGTTCTGTGCAAAGTCTAAGGTTCAGGGGGAAGGCAAGAAGTCCGAATTCAACTTTCACCAGGCTCCTTAGGGGCAGCAGGGGAGAGGAAGGAAGAGAGAACTAACGTCTGGGGAGCACGTACCCTGTTCATTCAGTCATTTGTTAATTCAGTATTTACTGAACACCTACCATGTGCTAGGCATCATTCTACATGCTGAGAGCAGAGCACGGAGCCAGTACATGTATAAGTCAGTTAAACGAGAAGCAGAATGGTTCACTGGATAGGAGCATAGACTCTGGAGCCAGCCGGTGCTCAAACCCCAATCCCAGTTACATGACCTTGGGCAAGTCATTTAACCCCCCCCCCCCCCGCCCCCGCCTCAGTAACATCATCTGTAAAATAGGAGATGACAAAAGTACTTTACTGAGAAGTAGGAAGTTATTGTACCCCTAAATACAAAGTACCCTCCCCCTTTCCTCCACCTGAGGAACACTGGGGACAAGAATCTTAGGAAGAGAACAATGGAGTATGAGCCTAGTGGGAAGCCTTAAAGCCCCGCTGGTCCAACACTCCCTTTATGCTACATTACAAATAACAATGGGTTTTCTTGACCGTGGGTTTTCTTGACCGCCTCTGGGGGTGCCTACTTCCACAGGCAGCCCATCTCATTCTCAGACCTCTGGTTTGCCTGAAATGCCTGTCGTGTGTTAACACATTCCCTCTCCTGCTTCTTTTCAAGCCAGTTTGACTTCCTGTTTATTCACAAAAGGTTTATTCCCATTCAGAGGACACATGCCCTTTGTTTTTCCAGTCTTGAAAGGAGCTATCAAACCTTCTTGGGGTTCGGTGAATTATTCTTCCTCCTGGCATTTTTTTTAGGATAGTTCTGACGGTGGTTATACTATCTTTCGTTCAAATAAAAAAGGCCTCTATTTGCCGAATGGGATTAATGGTTTCTGAGCCCAGAGTAGGTGCTGGTGATACAAGTCTTGTACAGGTAGAATATTCTAGAGATAATAATAGCTAACATTTATTAGGTGCTCATTGTGACCAAGCACTGTGCTAACACTGTATATGGATTGTTGGTTCATTTAATCCGATTACAACCCTATGATTTTTTTTTTTAATTAAAAAAATTTTTATTTGACAGAGAGAGAGAGAGAGAGAGCACACAGGCAGGGGAGAGGAGCAGAGGGAGAGGGAGAGAGAATCCCAAGCAGGTTCCATGCTCAGTGCAGAGCCCAACGCGGGGCTCGATCCCACAACCCTGGGATCACAAACTGTGCCAAAATCAGGAGTCAGATGCTCAACTGACTGAGCCACCCTGGTGCCCCAGCCCTATGATTTTTATTAACCCTTTTCAGTAGTAGTAGAATCAAGGCTCAGAGAACACAAGTTACTTGTCTACTAACAGGTAGAGGAATTGTATTTTGAGGTCATGTCATCTAACCTCAGAGCCCACTTTCTTTATAACCAGACCACAGCTTCCCTGATTCATCAAGGTTCCCATGATGTAATATAAAATACCATGTATACTCTAAATTACTACATGGCTGCAAAGCTAAGTTTATCTCTGTGCCTCATGGAATCCTTGACATATGGTACTCCATAAACACTGGTGAATGAATGAATGAATGACTTCATGCATAGGATTGGTACAGTATGACTGGCTATTTAAAAGTTTTTCTTTTTCTTTCTTTTTTTTTTTTTTTAGAGAAGAGAGAGTAGGGGAGAGTCAGTAGGAGAGGGAGAGGGGAGGGAGAGAGACAGGGAGAGAGAATCTTAAGCAGGCTTCATGCTCAGTACAGATCCTGACATGGGGCTCAATCCTATAACCCTGGAATTGTGACCTGAGCCAAAATCAAGAGTTGGACGCTCAACTGACTGAGCCACCCAGGCACCCCATGTGTGGCTTTTTAAACCTTTAAAAGTTAAATTTTCTTTTATTGACCACCAAAGTTATTATTGAGTATAAAGCCTAATTTCTTGGAACTGGAGTTTTTGGAAGCACCCTGGGAGCAGTAACCTTGGGTTTGGTGATTTAGGAGCATTTGGGGGAGCCAGAAACCTGCAGTGACTCTCCTTCCCTGCCCCTGTCCGCTTAACCTTGATAAATCCCTAGGTCTCCTCTGAGGTCCAACCTGCGGCATTAAAAAAACAAATTGGAGAGTTCCAGTGTCAAAGAGATTTTTATTGCTATTTTTTTTTTCCATGAGCTTCTTATCCCTAAGGTACTTGAAGGAACAAACAAGCTGTGGATCATTTGCAAGGGCATGTAACTTATTCATTTGTCCATCGGCTCAGCAATGGAATGGAGTGAAGGGGATGACATTAATTTTGCTAGAAGCAACGAGTGAGGTCACACCACTTCCTGGTCCAGACTAAGATTATCTGTAGGAGCTGGTTGGTGGTCCAGAGGTGGGAGAACTGGTAGGAGGTGCACCTGGAGTTTGAAACCAGTGTCTGTAACCACTCATATTTAGCAATGTACACAGGGATCACTGTCCTGGGACCGTGATAAGGTTGGGACACAAGCTCCTTGAACAGCTGTGTTCACAAGTTAGCAGTCCCACTTAAGGAGTTTGTTTGGAATAGTTATACTGCGAGCTGACTTAGTCCCCAAAGCAGGCTTCCAGAATCAGGAGGACACAGAGCTTTAAAGTGAGGGAGATTTTGGGTGCCAGCTCCACTCCTTGGTTGTTTGAATTCCTCGTTGGTGAGGATGTCAGTCTGGTGGAATCTGCATGAGGCGAGGTGGTTTCATAAAAATAGCAAGTTTTTTTAGAGTTGATCACTCTGGGGTTCAAATCCTGATTCCACTACTTACCAGCCATGAGAACCTAGGCAGGCCTCTTGGCCTTTCAAAGCCTCAGTTTTCTCATCTATAAAATAGCAATGAACGTGGGGTGCCTGCCTGGGTGGTTCAGTTGGTTCAGACTCTTGGTTTTGGCTCAGGTCATGATCTCAGGGTTCAGTTCAAGCCCCGCATCATTCTCTGCACTATCAGCGTGGAGTCCGCTTGGGATTCTCTCTCTCCCTCTCTCTGTACCCCTCCTCCACTCTGTCTCTTGAAATAAATAAACTTAAAAAAAATAGCAATGAACATATTTAATCATCCAGGATTGTCTGAGGATTAATGCAAAGTTTCTGGCATAGGCATGATTTTCAAGGTCTGGTCTCATTTTCTTTCCATGTTCGTCCTATATGCTACCAATACGAAAGGACAGATCCTACTCTTAGCCAATACTAATAATTTGTTAGAAACCTGATGCTTGAGGGGCGTCTGGGTGGCTCAGGTGGTCTAGCATCCGACTTCAGCTCAGGTCATGATCTCACAGTCTGTGAGTTCAAGCCCCGCATCGGGCTCTGTGCTGACAGCTTAGAGCCTGGAGCCTGCTTCAGATTCTGTGTCTCCCTCTCTCTCTGCTCATCCACTGCTCATGCTCTGTCTCTCTCTGTCTCAAAAATAAATAAAAACATTTTTAAAAAATTAAAAAAAAAAAAACCTGATGCTTGAATTTAATAGAAAATCCAACCCAAGTTGCCATGAACAGCAAAGGGACATCTTGACCTGGGTAAACGAACATCTCAGAAGAAGTTTTGGCTTCAAGCAGGATTTGATCCAGCCTACACAGATATTCTTCATCTTCCTCTCCAAATTCCTCTTTTGTCTCATTTCTAAAAGTGACTCCCCGCATGATTCAAAATGGCTGCCAGGAGCATGCAGGAGCCCTGTGCTTCCTTGTCCCAGGTCAGTAGGAACCAAGAATGCCTTTCCTCCTACAGATAGGAGGGAAAGATTTTTTTTTTCCTCTAGCCAAAAGAGTTCTTATCTCATTGGCTCAAAATGTATCAGAGGCACTGAGCGGATCAGAGTGGCTTCCTGTTGAATGTGGACTGTTTTAAGCCAACCAGAGCCCCATCACTGCAAGTGAGTGTGTGTAGGCAGGGGACCAGGATCCCCAGCCCCAAATACCCTGTGGCTTTGTTGTGGACAGGAAAGGGGGACTGGATGTTAGTTGTTCTTTTTTCTTTTCACTTGCCCCCAGAACAGACTACCTGGAACCCTCCAAGTTGTGACCTTGGACCATTTTGGAGGACCTCATGTGGCCCTAGATTTCAATGGGATGCTATTTTTAATCTTTAACAGCCCTGACTCATTTATTTTGTGTCACAATGAGATGAGAATCATCATCTGGGTCAGACTGTGGTCTCTGGGTCTTCCCAGCTGGAAAATCTCATGCAGCCCCTTTGAGAGTGGAAAATACACTCAATTATAAGGGAGTGAATTGGTACTAACTAAAGCACAGTGCCACAATTTGGTGGTGATTCAGAGGGAAATGATGGGTAAGGCTTAACAATGATGCCATAAGACATTTGCTTTAAGTTTAGTTGCATAGCTACTCTTTTTTTTTTCATGTTTTTATTTATTTTTGAGAGAGAGAGAGAAACAGAGTGTGAGCGGGAGGAGGGGCAGTGAGAGCAGGAGACACAATATGAAGCAGGGGCTCCAGGCACTGAGCTGTCAGCACAGAGCCTGACCCAGGGCTCGAACTCATGAACCATGAGATCATGACCTGAGCTGAAGTCAGATGCTTAACTGACTAAGCCACCCAGGGGCCCCAAGACCCTCATTATTCTAAGACAGCCCAGTCTCTACCACCTCCTGTGCCTGTCTTTCCACATCTGACCTGGGTTCAAATACAAGTATCAACGGTTGTGACTTTAAGGAAGACATTACCTCTGTGATCCTCACTTTCCTCAACTGTAAAATGGCAATAATGATTCATTTCCCCTCTAGGGTTGTTGCAGGGATGCTGTGAGTGAAGGTGGCAAAAATACTGGGGCACCTGGGTGGCTCAGTCAGTTAAGCGTCTGACTCTTGATCTCAGCCCAGGGCATGATCTCACTCTTCCTGAGTTTGAGCCCCACATCAGGCTCTGTGCTGATGGCGTGGAGCTTGCTTGGGATTCTTTCTCTCCTTCTCTTTCTGCCCCTTCTCTGCTCTCTCTCTTTCTCTCTCTCTCAAAATAAATAAACTTAAAAAAAAAAAAAAACACTTAGCAAGCACAGTGTCAGGCACCTATGTGCATATACGGGATTGCGAATGCACTCGTGTGGCTGTTACCTCTTCAGTGATATCTCAGCTCCAGCCCTTCCCACCTTTTGTAGATGCTTAGGAATAAAAAGAGAAACACAGATGTGAAAGCATTTTCCTCCCACAAGTCAAAAAGAGTCCTAAACGTAAGGCTGTTGTTAATATTAATTTACGGGATGGTGAGGAACATCCTGGGAGACTCCCTCTGGTGAGGGTTTCATGAATTTCAAGAGCGCAAATCCCGCTCCCCACAGAGCCTAACTTCCTCACCCAATTTTGTGATTTTGCGGAGATGAATTCCAGGTTCTGGGTTCCCCAGGAGCCTGCCTCTTATTTTCTGACTGCTTCATTTATTCCACTACAATGAATTTTCCATTTCATAGCAGAAAAAGAAAAAAGAAAAAAAAAAAGAACCACGAAGCAGAAACAAAAGACATCTTCAATCTTTTTACTAATTGTATTTCTTTGCACCTGATCATTCAGGAAAAGTGTGAATGGAGCCCCTTAGTGTGTGTGTTTGTGCACAGCGATTGTGTATCTACCTTCTGGAGGTGGGGTGGGGTGACGGTGTGCCTGACGTGTGAGTGCCTCTAAGTACCTATGCGCCTGAGTGTGTGTTCATGCCTGTGCCTGTGTATCATGTATGTGGTCCGATGTCTTTGTGTGTAGGTGTGAGCCTCTCAGAATTCGTATGTGAGTCTATGTGTGGACCTGAATGTTTGTGCTCTATGTGCATGTGTGAGCATGCGAGTTCACTAGTGCAAGCACACGTCAATTTTGTGTTTGTGTTCTTTTTTCTTAAAATTTTTTTTAACGTTTATTCATTTTAGAGACAGAGAGAGACAGAGCATGAATGCGGGAAGGTCAGAGAGAGAGGAAGGCACAGAATCCGAAACAGGCTCCAGGCTCTGAGCTGTCAGCACAGAGCCCGACGCGGGGCTCGAACTCACGGGCCGTGAGATCATGACCTGAGCCGGTTGGTCGCCCAACCGACTGAGCCACCCAGGCGCCCCAGTGTTTGTGTTCTTAAGACTGCATGTGGATGAATGTGCTGGCTGTGTGACTGTTATTTTAAGCATGTTAGGGTTCATGTGAATATTCAAACAAGTAGGCACCCATACATGTGAATATCCGTGCACCTGCTGAAGTCTAAATTTGTGCTTGTGTGTGTTTCAGTGAATATTTATCCATGTCTGTGCATCTGATACATTTGTGTGTGCTGGTAAGGGTGTATGTATGTGTGTACATGCTCGTGGGGAGGGGAGGGGGAGACAGAAGGAGAAAGAGGAGAGAAGCAAAGATCTTCAGTACCTTTTTTTTTTTATAGTTTATATATTTATTTATTTAGAGAATGTGTGAGAGGGAGCACAAGCAGGGAGGGCAGAGAGAAGAGACAGAATCCCAAAGAGACTCCATGCTTTCAGAGCAGAGTTGGCTGTGGGGCTCGAACTCACACACTGTGAGATCGTGACCTGAGCCGAGATCCAGAGTCGGACGCTTACCCAGCCCTGCTACCCAGGCACCACAGGTCTTCAGTGCCTTTTTATCTTTGTGTCCATCACTCCTCAGATTGATTGCCTTCTCTGCTTACTCTTCTCAAGAAGGAAACAGGGACAAAGACCATGGAAACTCAGAGGGAAAAAAGTTAGTAGTCAGTTACCTCCCCTTCCCCTTTCCCAGTGACTACTTACTGATACTTTAAAAAACTACAGTGTATTAAAAATGTAAGGTGGAAGCTATTTTAAAAAGCTTCATTGTGTATCTGACATTCCCAGATAGGCCCGGAGTGAGAAGGGCCAGACTCTCACCCGTGCACCTTGCTCCCTTTACGTTCCGATGGATTGCGCATCCCAGAGAATGTGCTGGAAGCCCCCAGCATAGCTGTGCGTTTACCGATCCATGTTTAAGAGTTGCCACTTGGGTGGTTTTAGAAATGATGAGGAGGACGTTTTGGTGCTGGAAGGGGAAGCCAGTGGATTTTAACTGTGATCTCAGAAAATTAAAATTATATGTAGCAGGTTTGAGCTGGCGAGGCCCTTATGTTTTGTCTAGTTTCACTTTCCAACTGCATGATGAGGAAACTGAGGCCTATGGTAGGAGAATTTCTAGGGGCTGGAGAGACAGCAGTAAGAAGATGGATGAGATCTCCATGGAGCTTAGAACTTGATGAGGGAGACTTGGGCCAGCTCATGCTTCTCCAGCCACACTGCTTTCTTCTCATTCCTCCAAGCTCTCTCCTGCCCCAGGGACTTTGCACTTGCTGTTCTTGCTTCCTGGAATAGTCTGGACTTTACGTGGCTCATTCCTTGTCATTTGGTTCTTAGCTCCCAGATCAACCCTTCAGTGTGCCCCATCTGAAATACTCCACACCCCCAGAGTCATCTCCAACAGACCACCCCATTCGTCTCTGTAGCCATTCACACTAAATACGGTGATCCCATTTGTGTGTGTAACATGTCTTTTTGGTTTGTTTCCCCCACCTAGAATGTGAGCTCCCAAAAGACCAGAATCGCTTCTGTCTTGTCCCCTGGCACATACAATTGCCCAGCACATAGTATTTGTTGAATAAATGATTGAAGGAAAGGAATAACTGTAGAATCTCTCAAACTAGTAAGTTTCATGACTTACTAAAAATAAAAGAGTGGAAGAGTCTCTCTGAGGCCGTTGAGGTAAGAGTTTGGTGACGACATCTCAACCCTGTGAAGGCAGATGAAGGGACCTTGGCCCTGGGCAAATAGGAGCTCTACAGAGGCCTGTGTTGGTGTGGCTCTGGGAGAACAGTAAGGCGGACAGTCTCAAGGGTGAGCCGGACACAAGAGCCAGGGTATGGTGGACCCAGGTGGGCTTACTTTTCCAGATAAGGGCTGCACAGTAAATAGTTCAGGGTTAGCAGACTCTTTGGTTCCAGTTATGACCGCTCAACTCTGCCTTTCCCCGGAAAGCAGACACTGGGGGTAAGAAGATGAGCAGGTGTGGCCGTGTGCCAATAAATCTGCCTCTATGGAAAAAAACAGTAGGGCGGGCCTTGGCCCCAGAGTTGCAGTTTGCAGACCTCTGAGGTAGGTGTTCCTAGGCTGTTCGTCTGCTGGGCATCGTCTGGAAATCTCACGATCTAATTTGTGAGTGTAGAGGCCATCACTCTGCAGGCTGAGGAGAAGTGGACAGAGCTGGGCAGGAGAAAGCGGGGGGAGCAAGGATCTTACGGCAGTCGTCCAAGGTGAAAGCAGAGGGTGGTGCTTGGGGAGGACTAGAGATTCCAAGCCCCCCTCTCTGGGCTCATTTCCTTTCTTACAGCCCAAAGGCAGCCCCAGCATTGTTCACGTGTACCTGAACTCAGCTGTCTGCCTCGTCTTCCTCGGTCCCCTCGGCTTATGCCACTCCCCGGTGTGAAATGGGCTGCTTGGGCTCTCCCC
The DNA here is from genome assembly GCF_028018385.1 of Neofelis nebulosa. NCBI lineage: Eukaryota > Metazoa > Chordata > Mammalia > Carnivora > Felidae > Neofelis > Neofelis nebulosa. Next base: position 34,099,971 of record NC_080799.1, read on the forward strand.
AGTGTGGAAGACTGAGGTGGGGCTCTGAACGGACTGGGCTGGGCAGCAGAGGCAGTCTGTGCATGCCCAGCCACCATGGCCCATGACCTTGTCCTCCACACTCCAGAGGCTACTGAGTGAGAACGGGAGCCCTCACCTGCTCAGGGCGAAAGGCAGGACACCACATACATCTTACACACACACACACACACACACACACACACACACACACACACACACACACACAAGTATGGGCTTAGAACTTAGAGTCAGGCAACCCTAGGTTCCAATCCCATGTAGACTTAGGCAACTCAGGTGCAGCTCAGTTTCCAGATTCTCTGAATCTTCCCTTCTTCAAAAGGGATTCGTAGAACTGTGGCGAGGATCCAAACAATGAGAGTGTCTTATGCTTACGTTTCCACCAGTAGTTCACACACTGTTTTTGCTAATGTCTAATAATAATACCCATTAGTTTATTATGATAAGGTCTAATGAAAAAATATTACTCTTATTAAATAATTTAACAAACATGGCAAGCTTAGAATCGTGCCTGGTACATGGTAAACACTCAACAACCAATTATCTCGATGTGTATTATTGCTTCACTAGTACTAACAAATTTAACCACCAAACAAGCATTAGTAATAAAGTAGTAAAGTACCGGTAAGATTTTGCAACCATTTCTCTTCTGCTGTGATCATGCTGACAAAAACTGGTGGGGACCCTGTTTTCTAACCATGCCCTGTAAGTAACCTTAACCATCAGACCACACATCCAGGGTGATGCTCCGACTTGATCAGGAAGCAGGGAGTATTCCTGGCCAATCACCCATGTCTTAGTTTCTGTAACCAATGACCACAAACTGGGTGGCTTGATATGACAGAAATCTATTCCCTCACAGTTGTGGTGGCTAGAAGTCCAAGATCAAGATGTTGGTGGGGCTATGCTTCCTTTCAAGTCTCTAGGGAAGAATCCTTCCTTGACTCTTCTAGCTTCTGGTGGCATGTCTTGGCTTGTGGCTGCATCCCTCCAATCTCTCCCTTTGCATTCACATGGCCTCTTCTTTGTGTCTGAGTCCTTTTTTTAAGTTTATTTATTTATTTTTGAAAGAGAGAGAGAGACAGAGCAAGCAGGGAAGGGGCAGAGAGAGAGGGAGAAAGGGAATCCCAAGCAGGCTCCATACTGTCAGCTCAGACACTGATGAGTGGCTTGAACTTACAAACCGTGAGGTCACAACCTGAGCCAAAACCACCAGTCAGAATGACTTAACCGACTTAAACAACTGAGCCACCCAGGCTCCCCAGTGTCTGATTCCTTTAAAAAAACAACAACAGTTCTTATAAGACACTCTTTGTATTTAGGGTCCATTTTGATCCAGTATGATCTCATCTCAATCCTTAATTACTTTAATTACATCTGAAAAGACTTTATTTCCAAAGAAGGTCGTATCTTGAGATTCTGGGTGCTCCTGAATTTTGGTGAGGAGGGTCATTATTTAGTCCACTATACCCCCTAACCTGAAAACTCTACTCTTCCTGCTGGATGCCCTCTCATCCTTCATTCTGTGAGTGTAGCATCCTTTCTACATGACTCATCCACTCACAGATAAGAGTTCCCCAGAATCATCCTTACTCTCTTGAGCAGTACCCCTTTCAGTTAATGGTGGTTGAGTCAGAAGGTGGTTCAGCTTTATTTATTTATTTATTTAGTTATTTATTTATTTAGTTAGTTAGTTATAGGGGGAGGGATAGAGAGAGAGGGAGAGCGAGAATCCCAAGGAGGCTCCGTGCTGTCAGTGCAGAGCCTGAAGCAGAGCTGGATCCTATGAACTGTGAGATGATGACCTGACCTGAAATCAAGAGTTGGATGCTTAGCCAACTGAGCCATCCCGACACACCTGGTCCAGTTATTAACAACTGTGCAAAGGAAATGCTGTCCCTGAAAACCCAAACAAGAAACTATCCAAATTTCCATCAAACAGAGAATGCATAAGCAAGCTGTGATACATCCGTACAATGGAGTCCTCCTCAATAATCCAAAGGATCAAACAACTGTTACATGCAACCACATCAATGACTTTCAGAAGCGTTATACTGACAGAGGGAAGATATACACAAAAGAGGACACAAGGTAGAATTTCATTCATATGCAAATTTAGAGAAAGTAAAGCTACACTACAGTGATACAAAACAGAAAGTGATTGCTTCCTGGGGTGGGGTCGGAGACATATCAACTGGGAAGAGTCATGAAGAAACTTCTGGAATGATGGATGTATTCTATAAGCTGAATATAATGATGCTTACTCAGGTGTGTTTATCCAAACTCATTAAACTTCATTTCCTTGGGTGCCTATTACTGTATATAAATTTCATCTTCAATAAACATGATTAAAAAAAACTAAAAGAATGAGGGAACATGAGGCGACATTAGGAGTGTCCTCTGTAAGGGATGTACTGTGTGCATATATGTATATCTGTGTGTTTATAACTGGATATTGAGTTGAGGAAAAGACACCAATGTGTTGAAAGTTGGGCTAAAACTCCTAAGGGTCCTGCCAGCTCTAATATTACATGACACCCCAACATCAAAAGGATATGTTGGTTGATGAGACATGTCCTGTCTCCTGACTTGCAAGTTGACATCAAAGATCCTCAGAGAGTGTTAGAACTCACATTCAGAGCAGGCTACTTGAGTGATCACCCTTCAGCCATCAAAGTTCTCGCTTTGCAGTTAACTCATTGAAGCCATTTTCTTTCTCAATATGAATCAACAGCCTTTTCTTATCGTCCCTGTACACATTTTACATCCAACAGCATCTTTTAATCCAAGAAAGATTGTGTTATGAAAGTTTTGTGTGGAGCTGTGATTGCCATCCTTGGAACTGAAGATGCAATCAAAGGAGAGAATGGATGCCTTATAATTCAATGAATGGATGTGCTTCTGTGGTAATTTCCTCGGTAATTACTTGTGTAAACTGTGTGTTTCTGTAATTGAAACTCGACAGTGTGGGGTAATTCATCAAAATCTATAATTTATGGTAGCTTTTCCATCGTGTTTCTGGGATTCTCTGCTTGTCCTCATTAGGATGTTATCCACTCACCACTACTTGAGTCCATCATAACCATTTAGACAAAGAAGCAAAACACACATTGCGTTTGGGAAAAAGGTTCTGATGGGCCAGATGGAAGTTTAAAACCCATTTTCCAAAGGACACAATTGTTATTGTTGTTTGCAATATGTATTTTTTGACAGGCTCTAAGATATGATTTATGAAATGGTTTTGAAGAGATTGTCTACATCAACTGTCTAGATAATAACACCATTTTTCTCTCATGGTTCCCAAGTATTCTGAGTGTCTCACGTTCCTTCACAAAAGTCTGAAGAGGGAGGCAGGGACTGAGGCATACCTTTTGTTAGTAGAGGGCATCTGAGCTTTCAGAAGGAAGCTGTGTCTCCTGTCCTGTGAATTGCCATGGGGCAATGGGAAGGGGCAGCTATGGGAGTCCCATTCCAGGCCCATACTCAAGCCACACCAGCAAATACCCAGGAGCTGTCTGTGGTGCTGACAACCGCTTTCCTCTCCAGTAGATCACAGATATCAAGGCTTGTGCTGTGTTTAAAGGACCCTAAACTCAAAGAAAGTTGAAAGAAACTTGAGAGAAATTTCCATAATCTCACATATTTTAAAGCAAAATATTTGTGTTTCATCGTCAGAATGAAGTGCAGAAAAGGGGGAAAATGTAGAAAACAACATTTTCTCCTTCCACCACCAAAAAATAATGTACTGTTAGTATTTTGACACAGTTGCTTCTAGTGTATTTTCTCTGCATTGTTGCAGTGTCACTTGATATAATTTTATATAGCATGTATAATCTCTTCATGGCATTCAAAATAATAAAAAATATAACTTTAAGTTGTTTTTCATGATTTCTAAGGTATAACTTAACAGCAAAATTCAGCCAGTTTAGCGCACCATTGCTGAATTTTGCAAATGGGTACCACCACCATAATCAAGCTATAGAACAGCCCCATTGCTACCAAAATTTCCCTCATCAACCTTTTAAGTCAGCCTGTCTCTCCACTGTAGCCACTGATGTATTTTTCTGTTCCTCTAGAAAACATTATTTTAATGACTGCTTAATATCACGAGTAGATATGCCATGTTTTTCTGAATGATTTTGTTCTTTAAAACATTTAGTTGATTTTTTTTTTATTATAAGTGATGCTATGATGAACACTTTTTGTGCACACAACTCTTTCAGGATTTTAAATAATTTCCTTACTATGGAATTGCAGAAATGAGATTGATGCATGAGAGATTATGAAAGCTTTTAAGTCTGACTCTAGATCCAGACACCAAAACAATACCCTTGATACTGAAAATCCAGAGGGACTGTTTATAAGCGCTTTGTAATAGAAAGGAGAGAACGTGGAGTAGGTCAACACTGGTGTTGGATACCAGCGATTCTGATCATGCCACTCTTTTTTTCTTTGAAAAATTTTTTAATGTCTTGTTTTATTTTTGAGAGAGAGAAAGAGAGAGAGAAGGAGGGGCAAAGAGAGAGGGAGAGACAGAGCTTGAAGCAGGTTCCAGGATTCACACTGTCAGCACAGAGTTCAACCTGGGACTCGAACCCACTAACTGTGAGATCATGACCTGAGCCAAAGTCGGATGCTTAACTGACTGAGCCACCCAGGCGCCCCTGATCATGCCACTCTTGTATTTAGTCTTCATTAACTTATTCATGACCTCAGAAAAAAAAAATGACATTCGTTTTTTGGCATTCAAGGTCTTTTATCATCTGCCCTTTGCCTATTTCTGCTGCCAGATCCTGACTTCTATGTATATCTAGATGTATGATATTCTGTAAATACACCTACTGTGAGTCTCTCGAATGTGCCACCTTCTTGCATGATTCCTGTTTTTGAAATGTTTGCCTTCCTTTCCAAGAAACCTCCTTTTCCCTCTAATGTCCCCCTTTTATCTGGCTTTTTAAACCTCTCTCTGTGCTAAAATGGGAAAGGTGCTCTTGCTCTGTGCTCCTACAGTCACTTCTGCTTATCTCTGTGTTAGGACTCATTCATTCATCTACTCAACAATCATATATTGAGAGTCTACAATGTTCTGGGTTCTGCAGACATGGAAGTAAATGAGAAATACAAAATCCCTGCCAAGTGGGAAATGACATCCTTATGTGGGTGAAGGTGATATTGGAGCAGAGACCTGAGCTATGAAAGAAGCAGCCCCAGGGATATGTAGATAAAAAAAGCTTGAGGCAGATGGCAAAACAAATGCAAAGACCCTGAGGAGTGAATGTGGTTGGCTTTTTTGGGGAGCAGTAAAAAGGCTATGTGGCTGGAGTCTGGTGAGGAAGAAGGAAGTTGTCGGAAATAAGGTTGGAGAGAAAGGTAGGTCCAGGTCATTTAAGGCATTGTGGGTTGTGGCACAGAGTATGGCTTTTATTGCAAATATGATGAAGCAATTAGAGCTTTTTTATTAGGAGAGCACTAAGGTAGGAGTTTTGTTTTAAGGACATCGTTCTGACTTCTGGGTGAAAAAGGGAAAATAATGGAAGAAAAGCTACCCAGTAGGAAGACATGGCAGTCACATAGGCATGAAACACTGGTGGCTTAGGCCAATGGCCAGCATACTTTTTTTTGTAATGGGCCAAGTGGTAAATATTTTCAGTTTTGTGGGCCAAATGATTCCTTTCACAACCATACAATTCTGTCATTATAGTATGAAAACAGCCATAGACAATACACACACGAATAAGGGTAGTTGTTTTCTAATAAAACTTTATTTATGAAAACAAGATGGTGGGCTGGATTTGGGCCAAGGGCCATAGTTTGTTAACCCCTGTCTTATACTAATTATGATGACAGTAGTGATAAATGATTGGATTAAGCATGCATTCTGGATATGGAGTAGATTTTCTCAGACAAATCAAAGTTGTGCTTTTGACCAAAGGGATTTAAGATGCTCCTTAGATGTCTACATGAAGAGTTTGAATCCACAGTTGGAGAGGTGGGAAAAGTGTAGAGTACTGTGGAAAGATTGGCTAGCAATATTAGTTGTGGGATTGTCAACATACAGGTGCCATTTAAAATAATAAGAATGGGGGCGCCTGGGTGGCGCAGTCGGTTAAGCGTCCGACTTCAGCCAGGTCACGATCTCGCAGTCCATGAGTTCGAGCCCCGTGTCAGGCTCTGGGCTGACGGCTCAGAGCCTGGAGCCTGTTTCCGATTCTGTGTCTCCCTCTCTCTCTGCCCCTCCCCCGTTCATGCTCTGTCTCTCTCTGTCCCAAAAATAAATAAAAAACGTTGAAAAAAAAATTTTAAATAATAAGAATGGATGTGGCCATCCAGGGGAAGAGTTTAGACAGGGAAGAGAAGAGAGGAGAGGAGAAGGGAGGAAGGAAAGATGAGTTTAACAATTGAGCCTTGGAGCATTTCAGCATTTAGAAACTGGCATATGAGGAAGATCCAGCAAAAGAGACCGAAGAGGAGCTTCCAGACAAGAAGAGGATGGTATCTTCAGATTCAGATGATATTTTAAGGAGGATGAGTGGCCAACTGTGTTGAAGACGCTGCAGACTCTTGTAAGAGAAGGATCGAGAACTGATGGCTAATTTTGGCAATAGGGAGGTTATAGGCAATGTTGGTAAATGAAATGAGTTAGATAAAAGTCAGATGGGTGCAGTTAGAATAAGCCTGGAAGGTGGAGTAATTTGGTGTAAACAGGAAAGGGAAATGGCATGGTGGTTGGGAGATGTGGTGGCAAGAGAAGTGTTCTTAAGAATGACAGTTGCTACAGTGGTACTGTATGCTTATGGGAATGATCCACAAATTGGGAATTGAGAGAATTAATGGTGGGGAGAGAAATGGCAACTGAAGCAGTCAAGTCTATGCAGAAGAAAGAGCCATAGGCTGTCCATTCAGCCTAACATGCAAGTCAGGATTAGTCTGTACAGATGCTTGTAAGTTGGGTGGGGGGGAATGGGACAATGAAGATGTTCTTTGGAATGCTTACAGTTTGTCAGTGAAAGAAGAGAAAAATCGTCCATTTGCCAAGGATGGGAGAAGAGGCATTGAGGGTTGGGGAAAAGTTTTCCTCCTGGAAAACTAAAGAGGCCAACTTTCCAGGGAAACACAGTAAGATTTTGTCATAGGACTGTGGCCATTAGGGTAAAATGAGGTTGGTGAGATGCGTGTGTGTTTCTCCAATCATACTGAGCTGCTAGGTTGCAAGCACAGAAGAGGTAAAGTACTGGTTTAACCTGGGCTTGGCTTGGCTAGGGAAGCAAAAGAGAGGGCAGAGGAGGGAGAAGAGTTAAGGGTGTCCCCAAATGATATGGTTTAGTGTCTGACCATGCACATAAACTGTGTGAAGAAGAAAGTGAGACCAGAAAAAAGATAATCAGTAATGAGATGGTGATGGAGAACCATGGAGTAGAGTCCTCCGTGGTGGAGGATTATTGGATTAGAGGGTCCCACAAGGGGTGAGCTGGAAGGGTAAGAAGGTGTGCTTAGAAAATATATTCCTTAAATTAGAGGTCTTAGCTCTGGTGCATTCAGAATTCTAGGGTGCATCCATAGAGATGTGTAGCTGAGGTGAGGAAGAAGATTTATGGAGGTAGGGTGGCCAAGAACCCAAGAAACTAGTTCCTGGGATGGATAACTGGGTGGGTAATTTGAGTGGGTATTGGAATCACAAGGAAAGGTAACGGGAATAATGGTGGACAGGAAAACAGTGATGCAGGTGCTAAAATCTTCAGCAGGTGAGAATAACCATGAGATCAGCTGAAGACTAAAAAGAAGGGGCTCTGAGGGTCAAGCTTTGGTGTGAACTTCAAAAGAGCTGAAATTTCAGAAGGAGAACAAATGTCTGGGAAACAGCCATGTGTAGCAAGAATGCTTTCTCACCTTTTGACATGTGAGAAAAAAAAATTGTCAATCTCAGGGGCACTTGGGTGGCTCAGTCGGTTAAGTGTCCACATCTTGATTTTGGCTTGAGCCATGATATCATGGTTCGTGAGTTCGAGCCCTGGGTTGGGCTCTGTGCTGTCAGCTTGGGATTCTCTCTCTGACCCTCCCCTTCTCATGTAATCTCTCTCCCCCCCCCCCCAAAATAAATAAATAAATATTTTTTAAAAAGTGATCAATCTCAAAGGGCAGTCATATTTTGGCCAGCATATGTATATCGTATTACTCTTTTATGTTGACAAGAAAACTGAGGCTCAGTGAGATTAGGCAACTTGCCTAAGGCCATTAAGGCAGCTTGAACTTGAGCCCACATCTGCCTATTCCAGAACCTGTGCTCTGGCTTGGTGCCATTTGTGAATCTGAATATCACACTGTCTTTCATTTTGGCAGGTGTTACCCTCCTGCCCTGGCTGCATAGCTTGCTCCCTCTAAGGTTGCCCCCTGAGGATACTCAGAAAGTTCTTGGCATTTGAAGCCTTGTCCAGGGCTGAGCTTGACTGAGAATCCTTGAATGTTGTCCTCGGGGTTAATGACCTGTATAGGGAATTCACCCTTGACTTTTCCTCCCTTCCAGATTCTATTCAGAGCAGGGACAAGTTGGTAATGACAGCTGGTTTTCATTCTCTTGGTGCTGACAGGAAGATAATGAGTCAAATTGGCCTTGGTTATGAAATGAAGCCCTGGAAGGGAATTATCAGACTCCTTCGTGGGGAGAGCTGAGAAAGGGATTTAAATTAAAGCGGTAACTGTCGACTTGGTTGGCATTCAGACAGTCTCTTTAAGTCTTTCTTCCTCTCCATGTCATCATTAAATGAGACAAATCAGGCAACTGGTAAATGGGAGGAAGGTAGGTAGATGCTCAGACCCTGTGATAGTTAATCTGTAATAGTTCTCATTTCAGTTCTGAGCCATGCACTGAACATGAAGCATTCTCTGCAGTCCTCACTGCAATCCTTCAAGGTGGGGGGACTTCCACCTGCCCTTTGTACAGGATGGCAACTGAGTCACAGTCTGATATTACTTGAGGTCTCACATACATCTCTCTGAAATCTTCCCCTTCTCCGTCTCATGATGTTCACTCTCTAGGGACCCTATTAATTTGCCTTGAATTTGTTTTGTTTTGTTTTGTTTTGTTTTGTTATTTTTTAGAAGCTGGAAGGAAGAAGGGAGGCCAAATCAGGAGGTGAAATGAAATTTCCTTGTGGTCTTCCTCTCCTCTGTATCATGGACTCTAGTGCGTGGCTGCCTGGGTTAAAATATTGCCTCTGTCACCTACCATCTGTGTGACCTCAGGGAAATCACTTAATCTCTCTGAAACTCATTTTCTCCATCCATAAAATTGGGATCATTATGACATCTATCTCATGATGTTGTCATGAGGATTAAATAATTTAAGTACGTTAATCCCTTAAAAACATGTCTGGCACATAGGAAGTGTTAGCTATTATTTTCCTAGTTGCTGCCATTGTTTCTATTATTGTTAGCTAGTAATGATGATAATGATCACGTTGGCATCAGTAAGGGCTGATCTTTTGTTCTGCCTATACTGGGATGTCAGGGTTGACTGTGACACATGATTTACGTGGAATATCTTAATTAACTCTCATAGTTTAGGATACTTTTGGAGGCAAGCAACAAATTGCACTTCCAGCTGGCTTAAATTGTAGGTCACTAAGTGCTGCCTGTAACAGGAAACTCAGAAGTATGGCAGGCTTCAACATGGGTTGATTCAAAGGGTGAACAATGATACAAGGATCCAGGCTCTTTCGAGCTTTCTTCTGTGCTTGCCTCAGTGTTGGCTTCACCCATAGGCTGGTCACAAGATGGTTGAAGTTACAGTCTTCATGTCTAGACCAGAAAACAGCCAGGAATGGAAGAGGGGGAGACTGTCCTCAGAAAGGGGAGATTTTTCCCAGAAGTCTCCAGCGATTTGCTCTGGTCTCACATTTTGTCACATGCCCATTCTGAGTCCATCAGGAGAATAGGATTTTCTCCAGAACAACCAGGGCAACTTTGGAGTGAGGCTGAAATCAGCCCTTCAGAAGCATGGAGAAATCATGGTACCTGAAGAAAACCGTCTGTCTGTGAGGAAGAAAGAAAGGGCGATAGATCTGGGTGGGCAAAATTAGGGTCTACTCTATATAGATACTGTTATTCCTCTTGAATATAGAAGGAAACTGAAGGTCTGAAAGGTTAAGTAATTTCACATGGTCATCATTATCAAAAGTGGAACTTGAACTCGATTATGTATGACCCTAAAATATATGTGCTTTAGGGCCACACTAAAGCTTTATGGGGTATGGAGAGGAGGTGTGACCATTTTTATTGAGCATGTCCATGTGCTGGGCACTATGGCGACACTTTATGAGAATCTTACTGAATTCCTTTAGCCAACAGTGAAGCAGGCAATTTAGTTCCATTGAACGGGGGTGTGGTAAACTGAGGTTAAAACAGGGGATGAGGCTTACTGCAGGCCACTAGTCTAAGTAAAAAAAACAAAACAAAACAAAACAAAAAACAAACCCAAAAATTGGATCCATGTCTGTCTGGCTCCAAAGCCCAAACTTTTCCTCTGACCCCAAAATAACTGAATACCATTCTCACATTCTTCTATTATATGGGATTCATATGAAGAAAATCCACACTTTTAATGAGGATCCTGATGAATTTCAGTTCAATGACCCAGTTTTTTTTCCAGTGTTTTTTTTTAGAATCAGGTACTTTCCAAATACATGCCCCAATGAGCTTCTCTCTCTTTTTGCCCTCTGAGCTCTGTGACCTCTTCTTTCCACCTGCTTCACTGCAAACTTGTAGGATAAAATATTTTCATTGGGTGCTCCAATACCCTCTGTGATGTTTGGGGCCAGGAGTGTGGGAATGGCCCCCTTGGCTTGCCTCCTCTACTGCCTCAGTTTTGAGGAAGGGGAGAAGTAAGTAGACTGTGATCGCATGAAACCTAGGTCACACTTAGATCTTGGGTGGCAAGCCCTCAGAAGTTTCTGCTCTTTGTTCTCTTAAGATCCCTTTTAGTTTTAAGACAGGGAAAGGAATTCTGGTTAGTTGAGGGGCCAGGAAGTATATTAGTATTTAATTTTAACAATGTCCACATGAAATCTTGGTATCCTTTGTAGAGGTGAAAAACCTGTGGTTTGCAAAGACAAAATAACTACCCAAGATAACACAGGTGAGGGAGGATCTGACTCTAAATATTTCATTTTTCTCTTGTGCTTCCTGGACTGTAAATTCCTATAGAGGCGTCTGGCAGAGTCCTGTACTTCTTTGCATCCTTCTTCTATATCCTATGCATAGTCATATTAATTTAAGTTATTTTGGTTGCAGGTAACAGAAACCCACTCAGACTAGCAGAAGCAAGAAGAAGTAATTTTAAGGATACCGATATATTACAGAGCATAAGAGCAGGCCTATGTCTCAGTAGAAAATGGGAATAATCAGGTCTTAAATGCCAGTCGACTTTCCTTCCATTATATGAGATTCCCTAAATGTTTGCTACCGTCTTCTTGTTCACTGGATAACAGTTTCCTTTAGTTTTACACACACACACACACACACACACACACACACACACACACACACACAGACTGCTGGTGCCTCTAGTTTACATGTGACTAGATTATTCATGCAGAAGCCCTTTCTTCTCTCTCTCTCTCCTGCCCCCCTCCCCCTCTCCCTCTCCCTCTCCCTCTCCCTCTCCCTCTCCCTCTCCCTCTCCCTCTGCATTTCAACCCATTCTAAATTCTATGCTTTCAGGGAAGGGATTACTTGGCAAGGCTAAGTTTTATATCTAACCTTAGACCAGTCATCTGTACCTAAAGGCTGGGAGTAAAGTTGTAGCAAAATGGTGGCTCCCCTTGTAACTTCACGGGTAAGAGGGAGGGGGTTGTGATCTCAGAAAAATGTGAGTGGGTGAGTTTAGAAATTGTAGTTGTACTATATAGACAACCTAATGGTTATCTTTTACAATAAATATTATAATAGTATATACTCAATGAGAAGATTGAGTAAGTAAAACATGGAGAAGAGTGCCTGTTCAAGTAAAAACTTTATAAATGTGCAGGTCATAGAGTTGGTCACTCAACAGTGTGGATTTATTCCCTGCTTGGAGTCTTGAGGTGAAAACCAGATTGAGTTGCCATTTGGAAAGGAGAAAAAGTCAGTGTCTCAGGGGGACATGAGTAAAAGGCCATGGAGTTTTTAGAACTAAAATTGGTGCACACTTATCTCTAAGGCAGAGGTCCTTTGGCTACAGGGAGGCTCAAAGTATTTGCGCATTTTTTTCTCCTTCACTTAAGATTGTGTTCTTAACCAGGGATGCACGTATGGATTTTCTTTTTTTTTCCTGCAGAATTTATCTCAACTACTTTTGCTTTGAAAATCCTGATGCATAGATCCCACCTCCAGGAATTCTAACTCATTTGGTCTGGGGTGGGGCACGTGCCATCATTTTTCAAAAAGCTTCCAAGGTGAGTCTAATGCACACGGAAGGGAGAGCTGCTGATTTAATGTAAGAAGCAGTTGCCTAAGGACCTGAACCTATTCCAAGAAGACACCAAGACCAACACTAAGCCATGTGATCACAGGCAGGCAGTGAAGGTGTCGTCTGCCCCAGGCAGACATTGGCAAAGCTCTAAAGTCATGTCTTCTCCAGGAAGGGCTGCGCTGAATCCACTGATGGGCCTCTTCTGGAATAAGACAGGTTTCTGATAATTACAAGAGAAATAACTGAAACTCAGGTGGATCTCATTAGTGTCAAGAACACTCCGACTGGCTCCAATTTACTCTGCCCTTTTAATTCATCATCTCCCTTTTGAAATGCTATTATAGCATATTAGGAAAAGCACTTGAGACCCAGGGTGATGGGCTAACAGTTTCAAGTGGCCGTTCCTGATATCCAGCCAGACTTCAAGAATGGAAGGAGAATACACACATGCTGCATTCGCTCACTCCAGGGAAGGCCACTCCGGTGTCGCCATTTGTTCACTTTCTAGATGGTTCCAACTGCCCGGCCTAGACAAAATTGATAAGATCACCTTGAATCTATACACTTTGCAACCTACCAACCTCCCTCACAAATGTTTCCGTGTTCCCAGAGGATGATAGCATGAACCAGAGGAGGCATATAAGATGATTTTAAGTGGTACATGGAGATTTTTAATAGTTATCTTAATGCATATTAGGAGAATGTGATTTCACAAATACCATTTCATATAATAAAGTAGATGATTGAGGTTTTTTTTTTTTTTCCCCTCCCCTTTTCAGTGAGCTGGTTTAAAGGGAAATGTTGATTTCAACTGGTAGGTAGATAGGTAAGAAGTTATGATGTGCTTTGAGGATGATAAAAGTTGGGGGAACACTTAGTTTGAGGCATCACCAACAACCCAGGGTAGATACTTGTCATTTGTTCTGAGCTGCATCTTACAGGGTAAGGAAACTGGAGGCTTTGAGAGCTTAAATGATTCAACTAATTTTTTTTTATAGACTTATATCCAGGCCAGGCTTCTTTCCACCATGTGACTCTTCTACAGAGAGGCAGTGTTTAAGCCATAACCTTTGTTTTTCTAGCAGGTGAGGAAGGGTCTTTCAGAGTCATCTAACCATCCCTCCATTGTACCTTTCCAGGATTAGTGATGCATGTGGCTCTGGATACATAGCAGAATGGACTAATTCAGTGGTTCTCTAAGGGTAGTTCTTGGGCCAGCACCTTGAGCCAATTAGAAATGCAAATTCTTAGACCATTTCTAGAACCACTGGGGCAGAAACTTAAGAGATGGTACCCAGAAATCTCAAGCCCGTAGGGTGATTCTGATGTACATGGAGGCTAGGTAACTATACCGTACTTCTCATTTGGGGGTGATTGTCTCCCTCAGGAGACATTTAGCAGGGTCTGGAGACATTTTTGGATGTCCCAGCTGGGGCAGAGGGTGCTGTGGGCATCTAGTGAGTCGAGGTCAGGGTTGCTGCTAAATATCCCGTAATGCCCAGGAAATTCTACCAATGAGGAATTACCTATCCCAAATCATCAATAGTGCTGTGACCAAGAAACTTTACACCTGACTAATCGATCTTGGCCTGATTGTCATCATGGTTAGGCCAATGGAGCTATGCTTGAGAGACCAAAAGTGTCTTAAAACCGTGGCGTACTTTGGCCTCTGGTTGACTAGCCTGACTTCGATTTGCCAACACCCAGGGATCTTCTCCAGGCTTCCCGTGGCCTTACTAATGATACCTGAAATGGATATCAAATTGTTGTCAGAGTTGGTGGTGGCATCTAGCCCAAGAAACCAGGGCATCCTGAGCCAACTGTGTGGGGCTTATATTTGGTGCACTCTGTCTTGTCTCTCTCAGCACCAGGACTTCAAACTCTCTGCTGGATGCTAAGATTCCAACCCTCCTGCACATCTAGTTCTTTGTTAATGCGGCAGTATAGCATCATGGTCAACAACACCATTTGGGGAGCCGTATTTTAATGTCACCGTTTCTTAGCAGTGTGATGTGAGGCACACTCCTCACTTTCCTGAGCCTCAGTTTCCCCATCTGGAAGAGAAGAGTGACAACAATAGCAGTACTTTCCTCTTAGCATTTTAGGAGGATCAAATTGGACGATGCCTGTCAAACTCTTAGAACAGTCCCAGACCCATAGAAAATGCGGGCCCCCACTGCTAGCTGTAATTATTATGAATATTCTGTACTGCTTCTTTAAGTCTTTCTTCTTTAAAATGGCAAGTCTGCCCCTTCCGTTCTCAGTAGGAATGCCTCATGCTCACCTTTTTGGGCTCATGCCAGCTCTGGTCTCCTCTGTCTCACCTCTAATACGCCCAGCGATGAATTGCATCAAACATACCCTGCTTCTTAGACTTTCCCGTGGCTCTGGAAGTTTGGTGTCATTACCAATGGGGATGGGACGGTTGTCTGGCACTATGCTGGCTGCCCCAAATCTCAAGGAATGCATTTTGAATGATGGGTTATCAGCCTCAGGGAAGATATTTTTCAGGCAAGGGATGGCTTTGCCCCTCATGGGCAGGCTCTTACTGCAGCTTTCATAAGGTCAGCCTAGCCCCAGTTAAAACGGCTTTCAAAATAATAAAGGGAAGAATAAAAATGTGTCTGCTTTCATTAACGTCTGACCCTTGCCTGCATATTAGAATACGTATAAATCAGCACCACATAGAAAGATGGCTGGCCTCCAGGTCAAGCTAGGTACAAGGGAGGGGAGTGGGGCTCCTCATTAATGGTCCAGGAAGCAAATGGGGTCAACATCATTAATAGTAGAGCATCTCCAATTTATCTTCAGATGATCAAACTGCTGAGGGAGGGGCTGGTGGGGAAAGCTCTGAACGTATCATTAGGATAAAAACTGTTCAAAGTTCTTTTCCTTCTATGTAGCTTCAGAAATATGCCAAAGGTCTCTCAGGAGGCTCCCAGATCATACCTGATGCTCCAAATTCTCTTTCTGGTTTTGCATCTGAGCATCACAATGGGAAATGTCCTTTTTGTCAAAACGAAAAAAAAAAAATGGAGAAACCTCACATCGATACTGATACAGGCCTCTAGCTAACAGCGCCCCCTCATTTCATAGGCAATTATTGGAAAGCAGTTTGAGCAGTTGTCAGATTCCAAGGCTGGGTAAGAAGAGAGTCAGGGGGGTTCAAATATTAGGGAAGTTCCTGTCGGGTTTCTGGCTGTTTCAGGCCTCTGCTTCAGGGCCACAGAGCATTTCCTGGGGTTTGTGTGGGCTTCATGCAAAAATAATAAAGTCAACAGCTAGCCTCCCTCCTTCAGAGGGAGTTATTTCTTCAATGTTTTTTTATGAGCTGCCCTAGGAGGAGAGCACTGATGGATGGAGCCTTCCATTTCAAAGGTTTGTTTCGTTTTTCAGGGAGAAGTGATATTTTGGTGATTCATCCCAATAACAGTTGTAGAGAGAAATCTGCTAAAGGTTAAAAGCATTAAACATAAGGAGCACAAAACAGTTAAATGGCAAACAGTATAATACACTGAGCCCTGTACTGGGCACAAAGATGGTTGTTCTCAACCTTGGTTGTGCATTTGAATTATCCCTGGCATTCAGAAACAATCTAATAAAACACACACACACACACACACACACACACACACACACACACACACACACACAATTCAGTGGCAAATCCCAGGCTAATTAAACCGGAAACTCTGGGGATTCTCCCAGACATCTTTAGTGTTTAAAGTTCCCCAGGGGGTTTCATTGTGAGCTTAGGGTGGAAAACCACTGTCCTAAACCAACAGAGTTGACAAGGACATAATTTGCTCCCTTGAGAAAGTAAATGGAGACAATCATGTAAAATAAATGCATGTGATACAAGATATTAGATGCACTGATGGTAACGCATACAAGGTATGGGCACTGGAGAGAATGGAATGACTACTTTTCTTTGGGAGGATCAGAGAAAACTTCGTGGAAGAGGCGACATCAGTGATTTTGAAGAAGATAGAGGATTTGATCAACTTGGCAGGTGGGGAAGAAGTTGGGGGAAGGGAAGCACAGGTGCCATAAATCCAGGTAGGGGAAAGCCAAGGAGATGTCCAAGATTTCCAGCCCCTAACTATTAGATAAAACAGTTAGTGCAGAATGGTCACACCCAACCTGAAAAACGCTCTTGACTGATAAGAGATCAGTGGCCAGCAAAATTCCCTTTTCTCTTAAGTGGAGGTCATAGAGGTGGAGGTGAGAACTGGAGGGCGGTACATATTCAGAGATGTCCTTCCCAGATGGAGGTGACAGAGAGGACATTGAATGACATCCAACTTTTGGCACTTTTCATATTTTTTTAAAGTGTTTTTTGTGTTTGGATTTTTTAGCATTTAAAGAACTCTGTGTGACTCCAAACCAAGACACAAGCCCCTTCCCTGTGCCCCTAATCTTTCCTTGGCTCTTCTGCTGAAGAATTTGACTGTCATCATAACAGCAGGCTTTAAGAATTTTCTCTTCCCTAGGACGTTTGGGTGGCCCCATTGTACCGCATCAATGATGGGGGCATCTCCAGTTGTGTTTATCCACATGTGATAGCATGTATCCATGTCTGCTCACTGATCAAGTTCCATAACTTGTTGAGGTAGACATAACCTCAGTGGTTCTGAGGTGGGCAGAAATTCTGGGGTTCTTTTAAGTACAAAGGCCTCACACTAATCTTGCCAAAGTAACCTGGCTGGTATTTGTCAAAGTTGACCCTGTGTTGATGTCTGCCACTAACACTACTCTGGCCTCCCGGGTGCTTCTGGTGCTTGTAGAGATGGCCATCACCATGGCTCCCATGGCCCTGAAGTTTGGGGTCTTCCTCAGTCTGGATAGCATGTCCGTGACCGATATAAATGAGATACTACTATTTCTGAAGCCGTAACAGTGGATGGATGAGTGGGTGGGCGTCATACCTCAGAGAAACAAAGACAGCTAGGGTTCTTGAGGCACAGCTTATGAGGAATTGGCACTTAGTGAAAAGGTTGAAGGCGTGATGTGAATTTGGCCAGGGACTTTCATGTTTAGAAACACTGCTTGAAGTCCACACCAATCCAACAGTATGCCCTTTGCCAGTTGGGTTGTGAATGTGCTTCTCTATCATCTGACTCTCAGCCATTACCAGTTAATGATGGAGGTACCCATGACCATGCTTCAACTAATGCTCCAACCACAATAAATTTTAAAAAATTATTAAGGGTTTACTAGGTCATAACTGGGTTCATTCTTTTAAGATATCTTTGATTATTTTCTGCCACTGACACTCCATTTCTTTTGTTCTTAATACTCATGAAATGTTCTACTCACATCTTGGTTCGGGTAATACAGTATTAATTTGAAAAGTTTACAGAGACATTTCTTTTCAACCTTTTTTGTGGTAAATCGTGTCCTTCAGAGAGAGCTTTGGAGTATTACAGAAGATACGTCCCACCTTGGGAAAGAGAAGTGTGTGGAACACAAAACACCATTTTGAGGAGGAAGAAGTAGGTGGAGGCCCATTCCTGCTGTTTTGGGTGAGGCAGGAAGGAACAGATTAGCAACGCAATGGAGCAGATGGTGAGACCTCTCTGGGCTAAAGTGGAGGGAGGGGAAACCATCAGGATAGGTGAAAATTGAAGAGGGTTTTTCTTTTCTTGTTTCCTATGAGGGGTCGGAGAAGAGAGGGATTTATGAGATGTCCCCTACATCAACATGGGTGGCTACTTCAGAACGTCATCAGAGGCATGCTGTGGTTAGGGTAAGAGTCTGAGACAACATCCTAAGCCTCTCTTCACTCTTGTGGGGGCTGGAAAAAGCCAGAATTTCTTCTGAATTCCTGAGGGATCCAGATGTTAAATCTGAGAATGACTAAGGGAGCTTGCCTTAGGGGTTCCTGCTCCAAAAGCAAATGATCAGTGGTAGGGTGCTGCAGAGTGGGCCACCTGGCCCTGGGGTTGAAAGAGAGTGGAATATGCAGCTTGAGAAGAAACATGGATGGGCCTATCACAGGCCTTGTCTGGGCTGGGAGGACAGAGGCCTCATGGTTAGCAGTCACTGGCTTCCACACTGCCCACTACCAAGCAGGGTGCCCAGAAACCAGGCAGCAAGGGACATCGCCATGGAGACCAGAGGAGCATGGATTCAGTGGATGGGCTTGAGTGGATAGATTCGAGGCCCCTCCCTTCCCTGCTCCCTGCTCCCCATTCAATACCCAAAGGAGAGAAAGCATAAAGAGAGGGAGAAGGAAATCAGGAGAGGCTGGCTTACCTTAAGAGATGATTTGAAGTATTGCATCAGACTGAGTAACCTTGCCTAAATTAGATTTGTGTTTTACCCCCACTACTCCTCAGGATGAGGATTTGTGAAGGTTATCGGGTTAATTCAGGAAATATAAATGATACATTTTCTTGGAAATCTGAGTACAATGTGCATACTCACCACCCTACTCTTATTAGTTTCCTGGACCATTGCAACAAATCACCACAGACTAGGTGGTTCAAAATAGCAGAAATTTATACTCTCATGGTACAGGAGGCCAGAAGTCTGAAATCAAAGTGTCAAGAGGGTTTATTCCTTCTGGAGCCTCTGAGGGACCTTCCGGTGGTTATCAGCCATCCTGGGTGTTTCTTGACATGTAGACGTAGCACTCCAAACTCAGCTCAGGGTTCTGTGTGTGTCTCTGTATCTCTTCATCTTTTCTTGTAAAGATATCAGGTGTTGGATTCAGGGCCCACCCTAATTCATCATGACCTCATCTTAAATAATTTTATGTGAAAAGACCCTCTTTCCAAACATTCTGAGGCTCGGGGAAGACATGATTGTTTGGGGATGCCATTCAGCACACTACAGCAACAGTATTTTTTTTTATTTTTTTAAGCTTATTTATTTATTTTGAGAGACAGAGCACATGAGTGGGGGAGGAGCAAAGAGAGAGAGACAGAGAGAGAATCCCAAGCCAGCTCTGTGCTGTCAGCACAGAGCCTGATGTGGGGCTTGAACTCATGAACTAAGGGAGTCAAAATCAAGAGTCAGATTCTTAACGAACTGAGCCACCCAGGTGCCCCTTATTTCTCTTTCACTACCTCCCTCTACAAGGACAGTGACCAGGTTGGTTTAATTTACCATATTTGGCCCCTCACACAGAGCATGTTCCTAGCTTATATTTATTCACTTAGTGAAAAAATGGATACACTCAACCAGTTACAACTTTGGCTCCTTCCCTATAATCCTCCTACCCATCCCAGACATACCTCTTTAATCCATCTTGGGGAAGACACTTCCTCTGCCCCCATTACCTGGGACCTGTATTCCCAACTTCCTCCCCTCCCTTGCAGGGGATTTCTCCAGTAATATGGCATCAATCTTATGAGCAATTTTCCCAAATTTGTTCCCTTCTGCTTCTAAATAGAGAGTGGTTACTGAACCTTCATTCTGCCCCCCCTAGCATTTGTCAAGAAGGAGAGGATTCCTGCCTCTGTGCAAACACAGAGCACATTTATTCCTTGCCTTGCATGGCTTGCAGAGGCTCAAGCTCTGTCCACCCTTCCCTGACCCTCCATTAGCTCTGCTGTTTATCTGAGTTGAGGATTAGCCTGGGCAAGACACCTCTTCTGTAGGAGAGAATGTCTCCATGCAGAATTTTGGAGGGCTTTTGATCAGCATGCCATGTAATTAGAAGATAAAATAGGTCACAGGCAACTGCTGGAAAATGAAAAAAAAAATAGGTTTTTCAGTAGTCAGAGGCATTGTCCTTCATTTACTGTATGACAGTGGTTACTTCTTATGGGCTATTTTGATGTATGCTTGCAACAAAAGAGATTACCTAGACATCCTTGGTCAGATATTTAGGACCTGCAGACTATATTCAATTCAGAAGCCAAAAGTGCTCTCAAAAATGTAGTGCCCCCAAGAAACTACATTTTTTCCTATAACAATTACACTCCTACCCCAGATCTACATGTGGTCAAATTAGATCCTTCTCCCATCTCCAACTTTGCCAGTCTACTCTAAGCCACCTCTCTCTAAAATGCTCCTACCTTGAGGCACCTGGGTGGCTCAGTCGGTTAAGTGT
This sequence comes from Neofelis nebulosa, assembly GCF_028018385.1. Lineage (NCBI taxonomy): Eukaryota > Metazoa > Chordata > Mammalia > Carnivora > Felidae > Neofelis > Neofelis nebulosa. The sequence goes on from NC_080799.1 coordinate 34,120,496, forward strand.
CCCACCTCAGCCTAGGTCATGATCTCACGGTTCATGAGTTCAAGCCCCGTTTCGGGCTCTGTGCTGATATCTCAGAGCCTGGAGCCTACTTCAGATTCTGTCTCCCTCTCTCTCTGCCCCTCCCCCGCTCATGCTCACACTCTGTCTCTGTCAAAAATAAACAAACTTAAAAAATAAAAACAAATTAAAAAAAATTAAAAATTTAAAATGCTCCTACCTTATAAAAAAACAAAATGCTCCTGCTTTTGCTAAACCCAAGGGTGAAGCCCAGATCGTGGAGTCACACAGACCCAATTGTACACCATATTGTATGTCTTCAACCAATGCTCTCAGCCTATGCTGCATGTTAGAATTACCTGTATAGCTTCAAATCTCTGATACCCAAGCCTCACCCCAGAACAGTGAAATTACAACCTTTGGGGGTCAGGATCTGGGCATCAGTGTTTCTTAGAATTCCCCAGGCAGTTACAAGGTGCATCCACATGTCAGAACTGCAACCTTGGACAAGTCATTTGTCTTCCTAAGTCATTTTGCTTTTCCATAAACAGAGGTAATTTCTATTCTCATAGAGTTTTTGTGAGAAGCAAATGGCAATTTGTGAAACACGGCTTAGCACAGTGCCTGGCATTTACTAATCTCTCAGTATATGATAGCTGTTTCTATTTTTAGTCTGGTATTTTTTCTCAAAAGGTTTCTTATGTCTTGTTTCCAAAATAAGATGGCAAATTCTTCTCCAGAGACTTCCTAATACATTTTGTTCCCAATTAACTAATTAAACAAGTGTTTATTATGGTACATTTCTATATGAAATACTATAGGGAGGAGAGTTTAAAATTAGATAAGACAAGGCTACTTACCATCAAAAGCTCAACACGTAACAGGGGAAGATGATGTGATGTACATTTCTCTAACACAAAGCGTACTTCAGGCTGAGCTTGTTAATATACATACTCATGAATGCTGTGGACGAGAGCACAGTTGATTGTGGTTGGGGTGCTTGGAAGGCTTCCTAGAGCCTGAACTAACTGGGTTTTGTCGACTGAGTAAATCTGAGATGGACATCGCAGTGCCAGGTGGACAACATACAGGGAGAAAGAAAAGCTTTTGTGAAGACAAAGGGGGTGGAGAACATAGGATGTTTCCCCAGAAAAGCAAGTAATTCAGGTCTCAAGAGTGCATTCTACAAGGGACCACTATGGTGGAAAAGAATACAAGGTAGCCAGAGGCAATTTATAGATTGATTGCCTGGAAACCCAAAGTAAAGAGTTTGGACTTTTTTTGGGGAGGGGAGGGTCTTTACTAGTTGGGGGCACAGGGTATTGGTTGGTAGGATCTTCTTGCTTCTTGGGGTTGAGTTGTACAAATAAAGAACCATCTTGCCTGCAGCATCCCATGAAACCCGACCACATGTGGTCCATTAGAAAGCCTAGCACGAAAGGGTACACGATCCCCCACATGTGTCCAGGGTAGACACTGTCAAAATATGGTCCACTGACCAGCAGCATCAACATCTCCTTGGGGCCTTTTAAAAATGCACAATCTTAGACTGTCCCCCAGAGCTAGTAAATGTAAGTCTGAATTTTAGCAAGATTCTCAGGGATTCATATGCACATTAACATTTGAGAAATATGCACATTAAACAGTTGAGAAACATTGGGCTAGGCTCTGTGCACTGTCTTCCCCAGTCTCCATGCATCCAAGCCCTCCTCTTATCACCATAACAACTTGCATCCCATAATAATCAATAAGGATGTTAGCAGAAAGGACAAAAGAGGCAAGTTAGCAAATATAACCTTTACACCCAATTTAGAAATGTTTTTGTTTCCGGGAGTCTCTTGAGGGGATACCAATTTCTTCTTTTGGGCACACCTCACGTTTTAACATATAATATTATTAACACTGGAGAAGTTACCAGTAGATGTGGACACTGTGTTGTGGCCAGTGACCTGATTCAGATGCCTACGTGTGTTTTCCAAAGTCCACCAGAAGTGCTAAGGGTGCATAAATCATAATAGTCATATCCTCCTCTGACCGCCTGAAATCTTTTTAAAATTTTTTTCGTTTTTTTAATTCAAATACAGTTCATGTGCATTTATTTTATTTTATTTTATTTTTCATGAAGTTTCTAAATTTTAATTCCAGGATAGTTAACATACAGTGTTATATTCGTTTCAGGTGTACAATATAGTGATTCACCAATTCTATACATCATGCCTGAAATCTTGATTGCCAGTAGAGAGTATTTTAAGTTATGCTCTGTTAGAAAGAGTTACACAAATAACTTTCCTGAGGTGAAATTAGTATGGATGGGCAATACCGTATATTTTCTTTCCTCTTAGAGATCGATAAGACATGCTAACATAGTTCAGATTCTCTGGTGTCCTATAGGAAATAAGCCCACTTAATTTACTGTTCCCACTGTGTTCTACCACAGAACACACTTAATAGATGCATTAATCTCTCATGGAATGCAGTTAGAGAAATTCAGCTCTAGGAGGGAAAGGGATGAACAATATCAGGAGGCATAAAATGAACCACTAGAAATGTGCTATTCATACAGAAACAGAGGCAGAGAGGGAATTGGGCCGAGATAGAATTGAAATCCATTGGCTTCAGACTTCTGTCAGAAAGTACTCAATTTATCCTGATCAATTCCAATTAACTAAACACCTTTTTAAGCCTCTCTAAAGTTCTGAATATGTTGTTGGTAAATGGGGAAAAAAAGTAACCCATTTCACAGGTAGAGCAATATATACCTTCCATGAGAGGGTCAAAGTCTTTGTTGTTACACATACCTGTGACCCTGGGTGAGTTCTCCAGTTCTATAAGACTTTGTTTTCTCATCTCTAAAATGTGGATAATGATATCCACAAAACAGGCTTTTATGAGTGTTATTAATTTTGATTTACTAACCAATTATATTTTAAGGAAATTTAAATGTAAGAAAAATATCCTATATATATGTAACAGTGTATATTATACACACACACACACACACATATAGGATTTTTTTCTCACATTTTAAGTGTATGTATGCATATATATGCTGTTATATGTATATATATAATTTTTAAATTTATAAGTGTGTATATGTATGTGTATATATACACACACATATATGTACATACATATACATATATATATATACACACACACACACACATATATATATATATATATATACACACACACATACACACATATATACTGTTACCATTTTTAGGGCTCTGAATTTTTTCATGTAGCCCCAGACTTTTATATGAAGTCAAGGTATTCTCACCAGGTATAGAATTCTGGGTCAACAGGGTGTTTGTTGTTTGTTTGCTTGTTTGTTTTAGTACTTTAAAGATACTGCTTATTGTCTTCCTGTTTGAATTGTTTCTTATGAAAATATTGTTGCTTTCCTCTACTTCTTTGTATGCAATATGCCTTTTTTCTCTAGCTACTTTTATGATTTTCTCTTTAACACCTGTTTTGAGCAATTTGATTATCACATGTCCTGATGTAGTTTTCTTCATGCTTCGTGCATTTTTGGGTTTGGTGAGTTCAGGGATCACTGGGATTGTAGTTTTCATGACATTTAGAAAAATTTTACTCATTATTTCTTCAATTATTTTTTCCTGTCCCCTACTCTTTGGGGTCTCTAATTATGCATACATTAGGCCAGATGAAGTTGATCACAGTTCACTAATGTTCTATTTGTTTTTATTCTTTTTTTTTCCTCTGTATTTCACTTTGGAAAGTTTCTACTGGTATATCTTCAAATCTACAATTCTTTTGCAATGTCTAATATTCTGTTGATTTCCTGCTGTGTAATTTTCATCTCTGGAAGTTACCTTTTGGTCTTTTATATGTCTTCCATGTCTCTACTTAGCATGCTCAATCTTTCTTCTACATTCTTGCACATATGGGATCTAGTTATAACTGTTTTAATATCCTTATCTAATTGATTCTATCATATGTGTCATCTCTGGGAAATAAGTGTTTTGATTAATTTGTTATTGTTCTTATTATGGATCATATTTTCCTGCCTCTGTGAATGCCTGGTAATTTCCATTTAGATGCCAGACATTGTGATTTCACCCAATTAGGTGTTGGATAACTTTGTGTTTCTATAAATATTCCTGAGGTTTGTTCTAGGATGCAGTTAAATCACTTCAGAACATTTTGATACTTTTGAGACTTGCCTTTCAGACTTTTTAAGGGGAATCTGAGCAGTCTTTGGTCTAGGGCTCATTTTCCCCTATTACCAATGCAATATCCTTTTGTGTACTTTACCCAATGCTCTGCAAATGATGAGGTTTTCCATTTTCATTGTCAGGGATAGGCACTTGTCCTGGCTCTTTGTTCCCTGGGGATTATTCCCTCTGTGATTTTCAAGGGGTTCTTTCCCTAGATTTGGTACTTTTCTTACACTTACGTGCTGATTGGTACTCAGCCTAAGATTTGAGAGGGATCTTCTCCAGATTTCTCTGTCTGCTATCCTCTACTCTCCGGGACTCTTCCCTGTGAACTCTTATCACCTTGGTCTCTGTGAATTTCCAGCTCCATCTCAACTCAGAGAGAACACTGGATTTTGCCTGAGTTCCCCTCCCTTCAGCGTGGCTTGAAAACTCTCTCCATTAATTAGTTGGGATAATTTGTGCGTTGGATCTGTTTGGGTCTCTTTCTTTTAGGGATCACTGTTTTGACTGCCTGAAGTCCAATATGTAAAAACAGATGTTTCATTTATTACACCCAGATTTTTAGTTTTATGTAGAAAGATAAATATGGTCCCTTTTACTTCACCTTGGTTGCAAGCAAGATTCTCTATCAGGAGGTTTCCATTCAAGCATATGTGTGGAAAATGCTGAACACAGGCAGACAATAAACAATATTCATTTATTTCTCTTTATGGTATAATTCATGATCTTCAGCTTAGGTCTCCTTTGTTTATTCTAGATATTTTTGCTTTCTTTTATGAAATAATGTTTCAAATATCACAACTAGGTGTGAATTCCCCATGTTTAGCAATAGGGTCTCCTATCCATGATGTATTTCCCCAAAAGAAGTACAGATCTGATTTCAGTTTATAAATGGCTTTTCAGAGGGTATACAACTATTCTCTAGGGTGTCATTAGTTGATTTATTAGCAGTTACTCTCACTGTATGAACATCAGCCCAAGTTTTATCTTTAGCTGAAGATACATAGTTGATGCCAAAAAGTGAACCATGTGCTAAATTTTGTTATCTCTAGGTATCCAAACCTTTTTGTATTTTATATCCTAAAAACTCAACAGAAAATTTACATTTCTCAATATCCAATCTACACAGAGTAACTGAAGTCTCATGTATTGTTCTTCCTTTGGGTAGAAATGATAAAATAGTAATGATTCCTATTTAATAAGCAAATATAACTTTAAATTATCATTTCTAAGCCTCAAAAAATAACTCCACAAGAAAAGCACACATGAGAAAACAAGGAATGTTTTCAACACAACCTCATCACATTATGCTTGTCTGCTGGTCATGAACTGGTAAGAAAGTCTATTTGGTAGTTACAGTGTTGTCTGCCAGATGAGATTATGAGAATGAATGAATGACTACCACACTAGTGTCATTTGTTGCTGTGACCCAGTCAAATGGATAGGGTCTATGGAACCAGATCTGGATTCAAATTTCGGCTCACCAACTAGTTTTGTGATCCTGGGAATAGTACTTAACTTCTCTAAATGAACCTCAGCATCTGTACTGTTAGTAAGTAGTTAGTAAATAAAAATAAAGTCCAGTATTATTTGAGCACTTAACTGTGTGCCAACCATCATAGGAAGGTGAGGTAAGGGTTATCGCTCTGTTTAGAGGTGAGGAAAATGAGGCTGGGAGATGTCCTCAACCTTAATCACATGGATAATAAGTGGAGAACCAGGATTTGAATTCTGATTCACAGTAGTACCATGCAAAAATCATGCAAAATTACACATAGCTTCAAAAGTAGTTCCTAAGGATTAAATGCCATGACATGTGTTCATAATACATAGTAGGTCTTCAGTAAATAGTACTCCCCTTCTCCTTACTGTAGTTTCTTAAAACAAGGAGTCCATAGGAGAAGATCAAATGATTAAAAATATAGTTCTTGGTGGTGAGAATACTTGAGGTCCAAGGACAAATTCATATAAGGAAAATGAAGGAAACTTTTGCAGTATCGTAGGAATAATAATAATTTACTTTATGTGGACCCAAAACTTTACATGGATATTCTCAGATCATCTTTGCAGCAACCATATGAGGCAGGCACTGTTATCATCATTTCCATTGCGAATTGTAGAGGATATGCTAAGTCCATTCAAGTTCACCCAGTAAAGACAGGGGAGCAGAGCAATCTTTTGAGTCCAGGGAATCTGAGTCCAGAGATCCGGTTCTAATGCTGAAACCATACTGTCTCACCATAGCCCTTACACGCTCTTCTGAACCAGCATTTTTTTGCATTGCTTATGGAAACCAGCTCTGGGCTTCCTGCCAGGATTGTTGTCATCGTCCAAAAAGATTCTACCCCACTCATGGAGGCAGCATCCCATTTAAAAAGTTAACAATGTGCGTTCAAGACAGGCTATGCCAATATTTCTACTGTACTTGCCATTGTGTAACCACCATCCTTCCCCAGCCTGATTTCAAATCCCTGTTCATGAAAGCCAATTTGGTGCCCAGAAACGTTGAATGTACAAAATCCTGAAAATCGTACAAGAAATCTCTTCCTCCCAGGTTTATAGCAATTAAATTCTTGATAATGAATTGCTCATCAGTTCTGCAGGTGATGGAAGTGATTGCCTCTGCAGGTAGCAATCATTTGGTGCAATTGCCACAATTATCAATCCCCTTCAGGATGATTGGAATTTAGCAATAGGGACCAGAAGAGAGGAGGGTTTTTGGAGATATGGACTAATATTAGAAACCTGCCAGTGAAAAATTATGTTTTTGCTCTGATGAACGTCTCTTAGAAAGTGAGCAGTGTGTAGGAAATGATTAGTGTTTCTGAATCTCTTCCCTTGTAGAGTTTAATGTGCTATGTGCGCCCCCCAAAGACTTGATGATTTTTTAACTCTATCGTGGATTTTATCTTTCCTCTTCACCCTGTGGGTTTTATCTTTCACTCTTCACTCTCACCAATTATTATGCTGACACACATTCATTTCTGACACAAGTCTTAAATTCTGGGTAAATCTGAACGCTGGTGATGGTGTTGGAAGTATACAGTATAGAAAAATAATTTGGCACAGGCATAGAAAGACTTAAAATATTTACACTCTTTGTCCTTTCCATTCCTGTTCTGGAAGTCTATCCTAAGGAAAGCAGGGAAGTAGAAGATTTAAACAGTCAGTGTTACTTCTAATTGAAAAATTTCTAATAGAAAACTATTAGAAAACATTTCAAAGCTCAGTAAAAGAATAGTTAATTATGTGGTTCATTAAATGATGTTGTATTATGCAGCCATTAAAAGTCATGTTTTTGAAAAGTAATTAATGACACATGGAAAATATTCATTATGGAATGTCAAGAGGAAGAAAATAAACACAATCAAAGTTGAATACTAGTAGGTGTAGAGTAATTTATTAAGCATCCATTACATAATCCTGAAAGGTAGGTATTTTTATCCCCATATGACAGAGAAGGAAAAAAACGGTTCAGAGAGATTAGGAGAGAGACAGAAACGAAGAGAGGCAGGGGCAAAGTGGGGTGGGGAGGGAGGAAGACAATTTAAAAACATAAGATAGAAAGATACAAAATTCATCAGTGGTTATCCTGGAAGAGTGGGAACTAAAAGCAATGGTCTTTTTTTTCATTATGCATAGTGGTAATTTCTACCTTAAGCATGCATTAATTAATTATATTTGCAATCAGAAAAAGAACAAACATCATTAAAATATTCTGGACACCTGAGAAACAAACAGCTTTGAAGATGACTTCTTCTTGAGCCAGGCCACACGTACTTGGAAGCACAACTTATTTCTAGCCTTCAAACAGCCAGACATGAGCACAATCTTGTTTGCCGCTCTGGCCCCTGGTGAGAGGTGTTTCAGACACAGGAATACGCTCAGCCTGTTACAGAGCTGGTAGGCTCCCTACAGTGGTCTCTTCTTATTATGTTTGATTCCCTGGCCTGGAAGGAAACATGTGGGAAATTCACCCACAGTCAGGTTTTTGGCACTAATAGTGGGGTTTCTCAAAACACCTCGTTCTGGTCCTGGATCCTCTGACCTTGAGATCACCTAGTTACTTATTTAAAACATAGATTCCTGGATCTTTCAGATGTCTTGAATCAGGATGAGGCTGGGGGCGGTGATTCTTTTTTTTCTTTTAATGTTTATTATTTTGAGAGGGGGTAGAGAGAGCACGCACCTATGCACGTGTGCAAGTTGGGGAGGGGCAGAGAGAGGGAGAGAGAGAATCCCAAGCAGGCTTTGAGGTGTCAGCATAGAGCCTGACTCAAGGCTCAATCCCATGAACCATGAGATCATGACCTGAGCTGAAATTAAGAGTCAGTTGCTTCATGGGCTGAGCCACCTAGGTGCCCCAAGCTTCAGGTGATTCTTAGTACACTGTTGTTAAAGAACCATTGCCCCAGAGAAGCCTATTGCTAGAAGGAGAAGAATAAAGAGGGACATGCTTAGCCCAGTTGGAGGTTCTACAGGGAAAACATCTGTGGGCACAAAATCCCTTTAATCATATCAGCTCGGCTACTTCCTACTAGGATCCTGGCTGTGTTCTTTCCCATTTGGGTGACCTTGACCTTGGGAAAGTTACTTCCCCTCTCTGACCCTCATTGTTTTCATCACTGACATGGGGATTATCATCATCACCATCATCACCATGGCCTACCTCATATAGAACAGCAGAGAGTGCCTAAAATGTACATGTGCAATTCCTCTGCCAGATTTTTATTTATTTTTTTATTCTGGGGGGGGGGGCAGAGAGAGAGAGGGGGGGAATCCCAGGCAGGCTCTGCACTGTCAGTGCAGGGCTCAGTCTCAAGGGGTTCAATCTTGTGGGGCGTAAACTCATCAATTGTGAAATCATGATCTGAGCTGAAATCCAGAATCGGACACTTAACCAACTGAGCCCCCACCCCACCACCACTTGCCTCCCCACCAGGCTCCTCTTCCACATGTTTAAAATGGCTTACATGGTCTGAGATGGTCCAGTCTCCACCCTTAAAAGCTCTCTGACCCCAGTGTGTTCTTTGTTTTTGTTTAATCGAGCCAAGCACACTGCCACCGTAAGATTTTCCCATTGACTGTTCCCTCCAAGTTACGTCTTCCACTATACCATCCTATTTAAAATGTTAACTCCTTCCTCCTCATCCCATTCCCTCTGGATACTTGCTTTCCCTTTGTTTGCACTGCACTTGTCACTGCCAGTCATACTGTATCATTGTCCTTTTCCTTATACTTCCTGCTTTATGAACATCTCCTCCTTCAAACCTTGGAAGGTAAACCATCCAACCAGAGATCTTTGGGGTTTTGTTGTTGTTGTACAAAAACTTCCCCAAGCCCTTGAACAGTGCCTGGTACCTAGTAGGTGCTCAGTAGGTAAGTATTGAGTGAATGCATGCACGCAGGCATGAATGAATGAATGGAAAAAGAATTTCATGAATCTCTAGTCTCTCCCTCACCCATGGGAATTGATAGTTACTTAAGGCAGAATGGCTTTAATGATCGAATATCTCCTTATTTGCCTCTTGTTTTATCTGAGTCTTAGTCGAGTCTTTGAAAGTACCGGCTAATCTACCGTATTCTTCTTACCAAAAGCCTGTGTGTCTCTGAGAGGGACTTAGATCCATTGACAGATGACTTGGGTCATTAAACAGCTGGCTAGTGGGCCAGGGTCAGAGACCTTGTCCTCAGTATCGTCAAAAAAGAACAACAAATGTCTTTGGAAATTAGGGATTAAATGCTACCCCCACCAACAGATGTAGGGGACAAGGCTTTCTACAATAGATACAGACCCAGGCTGATGAAGTTTTGGGGTGATGGTGGGGTTTGTGGGGTTCAGAGCTGACGGCCAAGAAAGAGTTCTTGAAAAAGTTTTTGGTGCAAAAAGGCGATTTTATTAAAGCACAGGGACCCGACTGGTAGGCTGGAAGAGATGCCGTGAGGTTGTGTAGAATGGCTAGTTATATACCATGGACTTGGGGGAGGTCAAGTCAAAATGCAAGTTTCCAAAGAAACTCATATGCTAAAGACTCACAGATTACTGGACGCCTAGTTATTGTCAAACTAAGGTTGTTTTTCCCTCTAGCAAAGTGTTAACGTGAAGACGGTAGGAGGTTCCTGCACTTGAGGATGTTGATGGGATTGCCTTTTTCTGGTAAACCAGAGGAGACTCTTATCAGTGTAACCATTTGTTTTTTGTCCTTTCTCATTTTTGGGGGGTAGCCGGGAGTGTCCAAGGAATATCCTACATGTCCCACCTGGAGGGGGGCGGTGCTGTTAGCCTGCCCTTTGACCTCAGCTTGCCCCACAATCCTTCATCCTGGGCGTTGGCACGCTTTGTGAAGACAAGCTTGTGCTGCGGGAGATTTCAGCACAGGAGGATGAAGCTAAAAAAATCCCCCCAACTTCCTCAAACCGGTGCTGACTCTCTGACTCCTCTGCGTTCCTCTCCTGACCCTCAGGAAACAGGACTGCTGGTTCAGAAATGAAAATATGTTCCCTGGAGGGGTACTGTCGACTGGAGAGCACAGCACAGTTTAGTGGTGGGTGGTGTTACTGTCTTATAATTATGGTCATTGCTGGCATTGATCTACCCTCCACCACACACATGAAGACACTTGGTAACTGCTCCTGCTTCTTTGCTCTAAAAGCCTTCAAATTTGCCCCAAATTGGACTGAGCGATGTAATTAGGCCAGAACAGCCACTCATTGTTATCCTGATAAAAGCAATCCTGGCCACCTTGCTTTCTCCATTACCCAGGCCTCCACGGAGGTGATCAATAAGGGGATATAAAGTACCCAGAAGGGCACTGTTCCCGGGAGAGCGGACCAGGGGACAGAGCCACAAAGAGCTTTTCACTGCTGCCTGGACTCCCTTATGCCAGGTCCACTTGACTTTAATGATTGTTTTTGTCATTCTGCACAGCAAGATGCAATTTATCTCCCCTGAGATTTCAGAACAAGATGCTCTTCTCTTGTGCTTGGGCCTTTTTCGGATGACCACGCAGGGGTCCTTTAGCAGCCACTCTCAGCAACACAAACTGGAAGGCAGAAAGAGGGAAATGGGCAACTTGCAGAACACCCAAACTCTATCTAGTTGTCTTCCTTCAATTCCTAGCACAGGAATGGAGCACATATGCAGAAGCCTGGGGGATCAGACAAACTTTATCTGGTTATCTGAAATGTTATCTAAAATGATAGGGCAGTGGGATGGTCCTCGCCAGTCTTGGTTCTGCTACTTTCCATCTGTGTGTGCTTGGGCAATTTATTGAAATTTTCTGTGACTCAGTTTCTTCATCTGTAAGATAAGAACAATAACCCCTCTTGTAGGGCTGGCGGGAAAACTAAAGGTAATCACCTAATGACCATGGCACATAGTATGTAGAGAAGACATTATTATTATTTGGAGAAGAATCCTTGAGGGCTGGGGGCCCATATGTGGTGAACAGTGAGTTTCATCAGACCACAACCCAAGTCCCTCTAGCTCTCAGTCCTGCTGTGTTACTGGATATTCCCCCCCTCAGGCAAAGATCTTGGGAGATGCTGATGATTTCCATAATCTTGTCACCTTAATTGCTGCTGTCATTGTAGGTACTGAAATTAATTTTGATTTCTTTTTGTTTCTGCTTAGCACTTCGAATGTGACTAATGGGATTATTTTTGGATTTGGCTTGGAGCAGTGTTCCCAGCAGCTTGAAGAGCAATGTTGGCCTGAGTTTTCCATATGGGGCCACTTCCTGCCTCGGGACTGCAAGGGTCTTGGAAATCTCAGGGAAGGGAATCAGTTGGTTGCAGTCATTTTCAGCCAAATGGCACATAAATGCGTGCCTTCAGGTTGTTGAGTCTATCTTGTTGAGTCTATCTGTTGAGTCCATCTCAATGAAGCCTTACGTGTTGGTCTTACCACAGTTTGGCTCCTGGAAGGAAGGGAAGAAGATAAAATTTATTGAGTGCCTAGGCCTGACATTGTTTTATCTCAATTATGGGACTCCTCATAAAACTCCAGGAGCTACATGACTTACATGTGACCCCACAAAAGCTCTCTCCCTGGGTTTTAGTCTTCGGTGAAACAGTGGACTCCCCATGAGCGAACCTGTTGCGGCTTCCAGAAGAGACCAGTGTGGTTGTTCTAAAGCTTCCTGGGGGTGCACTTTCTGAGCCTCGGCTTTCAACTTAAGTGATTCCTAGAGCTGTTCTACATTCTTCCAGCAAGTTCCCTCTCTCCCTTAGTTAGAGTCAGTTTCTGTGGTCTATGACCAAAGAACCATAGCTGGTACACCCTCCCATCGAATGTAGAATTTTTAGGATACCAATAGCTATATATATTCTTCTGTGTGCATGTGTGTGTGTGTGTGTCTGTCTGTCTATCATCTGTCTCTTGCTCTTTTTCTCCCTCATGTTGCTGCGCCTGGAATAACCCTGCCCACCTGGCCCATCCACCTGGTTCTTCCTCATCCTTAAAGACCCAGACCAAATGTTTCCTTCCCTGAATATCCCAGGGAGACTTGATGCTAGTTCCTGCATTTTCCCCACAGGGCTGTGTGCACATCTTGAGCACAGCATCTAGTGGGCCACACCCCTCAGTCTGTTTGCATGTCTGCCTTCCTGCCATGCCTCACTCCTTTGATGTGAGGACCGAACCCCTGCAGGCTGCATGTGTGACACTGGGTGCAGAGACCTGCTCACTCATTGCTCTTGGCATGTGTCTGGACACGGATGGATGCACAGACCCCGTGCAGGTGCACAAGGTCTCAGAGTCGTCAGATGCCCTGAGAGCAGGTGCACTGCATTGTCTCAGAATAAACCTTTGGTGGGTTTGTCCTCATGTGTTCAAAGTGCTCTGGGCCCAAATCAGAGTTTGTTCTTCCTGATGTGCAGAGGACAAATCGTGTCGTCACTGTGACCTCTAAGATGCTGCTTTCTTCAAAAATAACATGGATTTTTTTTCCTGATTATAAAAGCAATTCAAACATATTGTGGGGAATTTATATAATACAAGAGGCAGACAGGGAGAAAATAAGAATCAGCCATGGCTTCAGCACCTATAGATAAATGCTGGCACTTGGAAGTACTCTCTACTGGTCTCTCCCACCAGGTATCACAATTTGTTTATGATCACAATTATGTGTATGTTTGGTTTATGCACTATTTTTGTTACGTGCTTTCTCCAGTTCAGGCTTGAACAGTGTCCACCTTTTTCTTGATGTATGATGTTTACAGTCCATATGATATTCCATCCTAGAGAGGAAGTAATATGGAGTTCTCTCGCTTATGATAACTATGGTGTCCTGTTTCTGGTACGTGGCTATAACCTACATTGAATTGGGGCTTGAGAGGGGTGTTAATGGACAGCACCTTTCTTGTTCCCACCCAACTTCTAAGCCAGCTAAGGGTTCTACACACAGGGAGTTAGGGCAGGTGCAGACCCAACTGTCACCTTGGCTCCTGATGGTTACTAATTTGGAGGACGTGGCTTAGGGTGAGGCAACAAAGGACCCCCTGACATCACACACTCAAGAATATTTTTTCTGACTCTACTGAGATATCGTTGACATATAACATTGTAAAAATTTAAGGTGTATCACGAGATCACGTGATGCATGTGTATATTGTGAAATGATTACAGTAAGGTTAGTTAACACATCCCCCACCTCAGTTGCCATTTTGTGTGTGTTGTGAGAACTCTTAAGATGTATTCTCTTAGCAACTTTCCAATATACAACATAGTATTGACTGTTCAACATGTTGTCACCATGCTGTGTGTTAGATCCTCAGCACTTAACGCAGCTTTTTTAAAGTTTATTTATTGAGAGAGAGAGGAAGAGAGAGGGAGGGAGGGAGAGGGAGGGCCAGAGAGAGGAGAGAGAGAATCACAAGCAGGCTCTATGGTGACCTTGCAGAGTCCAATGCAGGGCTCAAACTCATGAACCATGAGATCATGACCTGAGCCGAAATCAAGAGTCAGACGCTCAACCCACTGAGCCACCCACGCACCCCGAGTTATGCAGCTTTTAACTGGAAGTTTGTACCCTTTGACAGACATCCTCGTCTTGTCCCAGTCCCCAGCTCCTGGCAAACACCAACCTGTTCTCTGTTTCTTTGAGTTCAGTGCTTTCAGATTCTGCACATAAGTGAGATCATTTGGGAGTTGTCTTCCTGTCTGACTTATTTCACTGAGCTTAATGCCTTCAAGGTCGGTCCCTGTTGTTGCATATGGCAGGATTTCCTTTTTTATGGCTGGATTTTCTTTCTTTCTTTCTTTCTTTCTTTCTTTCTTTCTTTCTTTCTTTCTTTCTTTCTATCTATCTATCTATCTATCTATCTATCTATCTATCTATCTATCATCTCTCTCCCCCTATATCTCTCTCTCTATATCTACAATGCGTCAGGCTTACTCAGGCAGACACAGGCAGTTCTTGCAAACCTCAGGCCTCCTCTTGGGCAGGGCTCTTAACAAAGGTCAGAAGAAACCAGAAGGCATCCTCCCTGTGGGGAGACAAATCCCACCTGAACAGAGGAGAGAAGAGAAGGCAGCAATGCTCAGACCCAGAGTCTCCTCCCAAGGTCACCAACCAGACAGGTCTCTCCCCTGTCCCTGGAGTGGCCAGGTAGTAAAATTCTAGTACGTATCTTTCACCTGACTGACTATTTTGGGTGTCTTGGAGCATAAATCTATGAGTCTTTTCTGCAGGTAGATTTCTGGAAGAGTTACAGGACCAGGGAGACTGAATGTTTTTAAGACCTTTCGAACTGGTTTCCAACTTGTTTACTGCAAAGTTTATTCCACTTTGCCTCACCACTAGCTGTATATACAGTTGACCAAGTCCCTGAATCTGCATCAACATCGAGTAATGGTACTGTGAAACTTCTCTTTTTTGATAGGAAAAAAGCAACTTAGATTTTCATTTTGTGTTTACCTAAATAGTAGCAATCCTGATCATTTTTCATCAGTTTGTCATTTGAGCTTCTTTTGTTCTGAATTGTTCATACGCATCCTTTTGCCATTTTATCCACCAAATTTTCTTAGTTTTAATGGATTCAAATGCTAAGCATACCAAATTGACCTGATCTATTTTTCATTTGCTGTTTTGCTTTGTTTATAGTTTAAGTTATGGACTTGGTTGAGTGCTTACTAATTTGCTTCTACTGCTTACAAATTTCTTACTTTTCAGACATAAAATAAATATCTACACCTTTTAATGATTTTTTAATACATATTTTCATTTAATATTTTAATTTGCTTAGGATTGATTTTGGTGTTTGTTGTCATCTTAGGACTTGTTTTTCTTCATAACAAATAGGTCATTAATTGTCCAGCACTAAGTATCTTATATTGCTATGTCATGGAGTATCTTGTTTTATAATTGTATAGCTATTTAAAACATTTTTTAAATGTTTATTTATTTTTGAGGGGGATGGGAGAAAAAGGGAGAGAGAGGATCTGAAGCAGGCTCTGCACCATCAGCACAAAGCCTGGCATGGGCTCAAACCCACAAACTGTAAGATCATGACCTGAGTCAAAGTCAGATGCTCAACTGGCTGACCACCCCCAGATACCCCCCCATAGTATCTTAGAATTTTAATATCCAGCAGGACAAGATGCCCTCAATGTTGTCTCTCCCATGTCTTCCCCAAATATCTTGGTCAGTCTTATCCATTTATATTTTCAAATAAATTTTAGAATAGTTTTTTGAAATTATGAAACAATCCCTTTCAGAATCTTGATTTACCTTGAATTAAATGTGTTAGTGGATCTTAGAAGAAGTGATATTTTAATAATTACTAGTATTAATAATATTAAGCTTTCCTATTCAGGAAAATGGCATTTTGAGCTCTTCAGATCTTCATATATAACCTCCAGCTACGATTGCTTGTGTGTGTGTGTGTGTGTGTGTGTGTGTGTGCGTGCATGCGTGTGTGTTGACCATTTGTTCCAGTGTTTTCTTTTTTGTGTGTTAATTATTGCTACTGTAAATCTTCTTTTCTTTATATTTTCTAATTCCTTTGTTTCATATATAGGAAAAATGTAGACATACTGATTTTGCAACTCATTACCTACAAAACATACTTATTATTTCCTTTTGTTTCAGCCATTTTTTTTTTCTAAGTAGTCACTTCTATCGTACGGAAGAAGCAATGAATTTCCTTAGTCTTTTATTTCCCATGACCCATTGGCTAGACTAAACTATCTAGCACATTAATAAATAAAAGCCTGCTAGTCTTATTATTAATGTTAATGGAACTATCTCCTTATATGATGGTGACCATTGACTTTAGACAATTAAAAATTGTGATGAAGGACTTTAATCTGTTTCTAGTTGCATTAAGCTTTTGTTGGTAATTTAATGAGTGCCAACCTTTTCAAATGCCAACTGTTGCTTACTAGGATGATTTTATCATTGCCTCATACACTAATAACAACTTGGAGATTTAGTGCAGATTATTGGGTCATAATCTCTCTTTCTCAAATCTTGATGATATGGAATAAAAGTTTGAGACCAGTTTGATGTTTCAGTCTTTCTAGGTAAACCATTTTTAAGCTGTTTTGTTTTGTTGTTCTGCCTGGCTACATATAGGATTTTAAGAATGTGTCCTTGAGATTCTAAAACTTTATCGTATTATTTCCTAGATGGTGTCCTTGTGTGTTTATTAGAGTTAGAGACTCGGGTCATTCATAAATCTGGAAGGTGTTTTGTTATTTTATCTTTTTTGTTATTTTATCTTATTATTGCTTTTGTTCTGTTCTTTCATGATTGCTTTTTTGGAAACCTCATGTAGTGGTATGATGAATCTCTGTGCTTGGTCCTAACATCTGTCATCTTATCTCTTACTCTTTCATTTCTTTGTTCCGTTACGCTACATTCTGAACCTGTTTTGTTTGTGTAACACATCACTGGTTAGCTTCTCTAGTCTTCTGCCCTGCTTTTAGTGTATGGTTTAATTTTGCAACTACATTCTGTATTTCCTTGCAAGATTGCTGTATCTTACCAGAACCTTTTTTTCTCTCTTCTTTCACCCAACCCCCCCTTTTTAATGTTTGTTTATTTTTGAGAGAGAGGGACAGAGAGAGAGAGGGGGAGACACAGAATCCAAAGCAGGGTCCAGGCTCTGAGCTATCAGCACAGAGCCTGATGAGGGGCTTGAACTCATGAACGGTGAGATCATGCCCTGAGCTAAAGTCAGACACTTAACTGACGGAGCCACCCAGACGCCCCTCACCCAATTCCTTTTTATAACATTATCATATATATTTTTTTCCCTTGGATATGCTTCATCAATCAAATATTTTATTCCCATCACTAAACTTTGAATTAGTAAGTCCTTTTCAGATTCTAAAAGTAATATATATTTTCTGCCGAATGTTTAGGAATACAGAAAAGTATACAGAATATAAAAATGACCATTTGTTCCATTGGCCAGAAAAAAAAAATCACTGCTAATATAATGGACTATTTCCTTTTAGTCAAAATTTGTATTTCTTTAGTATACATTTTTAAGCTTTTATTTTGAAATGATTATAGATTCAAGTAGAATCCCATGAACGCTTCATCCTTCTTCCCCACACTGGTGTCTTCTTGTAGGACTTAACCATAGTATCAACCCTAGGAAGTTGACATTGGTAAAATACTATTTCCTAGACAATTGATCTTATTAACTTTTCACCATTTTTTTACATGAATTTATTTGCGTGTGTATTTGTGTATGTATTCTGTGCACTGTTATCCCCTGTATATATTCATGGAACCAAAAAGGAACTCCCTTATACTATCTCCCTTATACTGTCTCCTTCTGTTCACCGCTGCACCCCATCTTTGTCCCTTGGCAAACACTAATCTGCTTCCATGTCTATAGTTTTGTCATTTCAAGAATGTTACATCCTACATGGAATCATACAGATACAACCTTTTGGGATTGATTCATTTTACTCTGCATAATGCCCTTGAGATCCATCCAGGATGTTGCGTGTATTAATGCATGGATGGACCAGAATTTGGTATAACCACCTACCCATTGAAGGACATCTGAGTTTTTTCCAGTTTTCTCCTATTATGAATAAAGCTGCTATGAACATTCAGGTACAGATTGGGCTTCTTTGGCATTCACTGTTTTTAAATCCCATTTTTAAAATATAGCATTCGATTGTAGCATTTCTCCCATGTTATTATTTAGTCTTTGAAAACATGGTTTTTAATGGCTGAATGATATTCTACCATATGGATGTACTTCACTTTATATAGGCGTTTCCCTATAAGCTCATGTTGCCTTGAATTTTATCGAGAGCATACCAGATGCTTTTTTAAATTTTCTTTTCTTGTTCAGTAAATCTTTCTAAAATTTGTGCACTTTCTATGCATTTTGAGTGCAGTGTTCCATGTGTTTTGTGATAGGAACTTGTTTCATTGGTGCCACATTGTTGGGTTTTTATGCGTCTTCCATTTTCTCGGAAATGAAGAGAGGCTTAGGTAGGCCTGGAGTGTGCTGATCGACAGTGGGGGTGAATTTTCCTCTCTATCCCTGACTGTCTACCTGGGTCTTGTTGGACCTTGCTCCCTCAGCCCTTTTGCTGGACAGCTGACAAATGTACCCTGTTTCCAACCATGTTGATGAAGCTGTATACTGAGTGTGGGCGAAGAAAAGTCTCTGCTCCACTGACGTTGTGGTGGGAAGTTGTGCACGGACTGTTGAATATGGTATGTAGCCCTTACCTTGACAGAAGCAGCGCATTAAGCATTGCCCGCAGCTCACTGTTCCTACCCATGTCTCCCTCCCTGACTCCTCTCACTCCAGAGCTCAGATTTTATGTCCCAAGTGGCAGTAAACAACTTCCGTGCTTTCTCTTTGCTTCCTGCACCATGTGCAATTCCAGCCACCATGGCCTCTAAGAGAATATAATAGAAAAGGCAGTGTTGGGGCGATACAGGTCAATGATGGAGTCATGACCTCATCAGAATGTCCCTCCTGCATATTGGGGCCCCGTGTGTCTCAAATGTCAGGGTTAGGGAAAATCTATTACCTTTTTTTTTTTTTTTTTCCTTGATCTTGTTGTTTGGCCTCAGATGGGCAAGAGTGACTTCTTCCTGGAAATTCTTCTGGGGTCTGGCCAGTGCTTTTGCAACCATGTATTTGGGTGTGGCTTGAAATCATTTTAACAGAAAGGAAGTTCTGCAAACAGCAGGTGTCTCTCGATTTCCACCCTCATTACCCAGAAGTCTGTAATTGCTTTGTGATCTAAGAGAATGGTACTGGGGGCAGTGTCTTATTCTCCTCCAAATGATGATGACTGTCATTTCTGAAACTCTTCATTGTTTAAAAAGCACTTTATATGCATTATCTCAGCTCATTCATCCAACTTCTGAGCACCTGTTATATACCCAGCTTTGGGGACACCGAGTGAGTGACATGTATTTTTTTTTTCTTTGTCTTTTTTGTTTAAAACCCCTCGATGGCTTCACATCGCACTTAGAATAAAATTTCCCTTCCAGACCCTCACTACAGGAGCTGACCCTTGCTGTCTCTTCAACTTTCTGGCTTCTCATTCCATCCAACCCTATTTCTCGCTAACCCCACAGGTCTCTGGCTGTGTCTCAAATGGGCTCCTTCCCACCTCAGAATGTGCTGTTTCTTTTGCCTGGAATTCTCTTTATTCATAGTCCTATAACTTGCCACTTCTTGTCATTCAAATCTCAACTCAAATGTCACCTCCTAGAGAGGTCAGAACATTCTGCTTTGAATTTTCTAATATTGGAACAAAGGCATTCTCCCTCAACCCAATCATTGCTTGTGTTATCTTCAATTAATCAATTCATTGATCAGGAATTAGGGAGTGCCCACTATGAGTCAGGCACTGTGCTAGGCATTGAGCGGGCAGTGGTGACCAGCTTAACATGGACCCTGACTCTTTGGAGTGTACATTCTTTTGGGAGTTGGCAGTCTTCAAACAGACTAGACCTTGGTGGAGGATGGGCGGAAGAGGTGAGACAAGATGATGTCAGCCTAGGAAGAAAGCTGTGATGCTCTCAAATCCCCTGCCAGGAACTCTCATTTGTTTCTGCCCTTTGGTTTCTAATCTGCTCATTTATGAGCTCAGATTCTGAAGGAAAAAGGATTAATTTTCAAAGTGACCCGAAGGCTCTCCAAGAGCACCATTAACCATACCTATTTAGGAACCTGGCCCACCTCCCAGCTCTAATTCCAGGAGTGTTTGCCCACAGAATGTTCCCTCGGAAGCTCTGTTTGACTTTTGCTTTTCCCTTCCTTGTAAGGAAATTGACTAGGCCTCGTTGTCATGGTGACACGGATGCTGAGGACCTTGCTCTGAGGAGGAGACGTTTTTCTTTGTTCTTCCTTCTCAGTGGAGGAGGGATGAGATGGGTAGGGCCAAAAGTGGGGTCTGGAATCCAAAATAGCCAGATATGTGATTCCATATGCCACTAGCTCTGGTGTAAAATCCCAACCCTGGCACGAATAAGCTGTTCGATCCCAACAGGTTGCTTAACCCTTGTTAGCCTCACTGTCCTCAAATTTGGGGATAATAAAGAGCTTTGTTTCACAAGGACTCTAAAAAATTAATGAGAAAAAAAAATAAAAAATAAAAAATAAATAAATAAATAAAAAATTAATGAGGGGCACCTGGGTGATTCAGTCGGTTGAACATCCGACTTCAGCGCAGGTCATGATCTCACAGTTTGTGAGTTCGAGCCCCAAGTGGGGCTCTGTGCTGAGAGCTTGGAGCCTGGAGCCCGCTTTGGATTCTGTGTCTCCCTCCCCCGCTTGCTCACTCTTGCTCGCTCTCACTCACTCTCTCCCTCTCTCTCAAATATTAAAAAAAAAAAGAAATGAAGTTATTCCTTTAAGTATTAGGATAGTATCTGTTACACAGCAAGGCAATCAATGTTTGTAAATATTACTTTTATGGCTCCTGTTACCATCATCATCATCTTAAAAAATTTTTTAATGTTTATTTATTTTTGAGAGTGAGAGACAGAGTGCAAGTGGGGAGGGGCAGAGAGAGAGGGAGACACAGAATCGGAACCAGGTTCCCGGCTCCGAGCTGTCGGCACAGAGCCTGATGCAGGGCTCAAACTTTTGAACCACAAGATCATGACCTGAGCCAAAGTCAGACGCTTAACCAACGGAGCCACTCAGGAGCCCCATCATCATCATCCTCTCTGATAGATTCCCAGTAGCATCTTTGTAGAGGGGAGAACCATGGTATACAACAAAGAGAACTGAGTTCAAATTCTGACTCTACCATCTACGAACAAATCTAATGTATCTGTTTTGGTTTCCTTATCTATAAAATGGAGACAATGAAATCTCTTTTTCAGAGTTATTTTAAGTTTCAATGAACTTACTTCACTGAAAGTATTCACATAAGCACTTACTACAAATTCACATAAGCACTTACTGAATTTGAATACAGGTGTTGCAACAATATAGCCTTTGGGTTTAGGATGTCTTTCACTGCTAAAAGTTGAAAAGGGCTTGCTTAATAATTAAAGAAAAATGGGAACCCACATTTCCCTCCTCCAGATCGTGAAAACCAGACAATATCTTACAACCTGTTTGAAATAACAGTTAACCCTATGTTACCTTCTCTGACAGTCTGATATTATCATTGCCACATCTTGTTAAAAAAAAAAAAAAAGACAGTTCCAGAAAATAATTCTCCTCATTTTATAAATGGGCAAATTCAAAGCAGTGGAGGAAAACTCACTTGGCAGTAAGTCTTAAATTATTTCAACATAAAAAAATTGTAAACCAAATTAATAGATGTCAGTCTGCTACCTGGGCATTGACTCCTGGTTGCAAGTGATCCAGTGAGGTTCAGAAATCCAATGAGTTTCAGAAAAATGAAGTATTGGAATGACCCAGGGCAGCTCAGAGAGCAATGTGACTGGGCCTCAGGTCCAACTGGAACCCAGCATTGAATACTCTTAATATGACCCCCTCTCTCATTCCACCTCCTTTCTGAGTGGTCATTCCCTTTCTCTCTCCCCAAAACTGGTCTTCTCCAGTTCTTACCAAGACCTCTTACACTTTACCATTTTACAGTTCTGAAGACAGATGGGATTTCTTGCTCCCTTCCAGATCCCCAGTTCTTGGGGAAGGGATCTGACTGGATTAGATGCTTATCCATGGTCCACGTAGAGTCAACTCTGTTCAGGAGTGGGGTAACATTTTTCTAATGTGGCAGCTTCTAGGATAGCCCTTTGGATGGAGTGAAGACAGATGATAAAGGATGTCTAGGCAGATACTCAGCTTGGGGGCGAGGAGGGTCTATGGTACAAGACCAAGGAGTGAAGTGTTGTTATTCCAGTGTGACTTGACAGATACACCTGCCATTCAGGAGCTTTCCATAGAACCAGAGAGGCATCGTTTACCCATTACCAGTTGTTCATCTCTGAGGCCTGACTGTTAGTTGTTGGGCACTCAGATTTGGCTGCAGGCTGGAGCAAGCTGAGAAGGAGAAGAGGGGTGATTGACACCTATGTATGTCTGTTCTAAGTCTTGCTCTGGCGCTTGATATGCACACATTTCATTCAGCTCTTACTCCCACTTTGCTGACTTGGAAACTGAGGTTCAGAGAAGTGAGGTGACTTTGCTCAAAGGCGCTGTGGTAATCAGTGGTGAAAACACATTCTGCAAGTTGTGCAATTTCCCAAACCTTTATCACTCTGAAATCAAATACCTGGTCTTCTTCCAAATTCTGCCAAGCCTTTGGTTCCACTCTGGCCTCGGGGGTGCTTGCCAACATCTCTGAGTCAGTCAAACCATCCCTGAAAGCATAAAAATGCAACCAACCCAGCACTAAATGATTCATGGGACCCAACATACATATTTATAGGCTGTATCCAAGAGGGAACTACACTCGAGGCTCTCTTGTTCACACCCCCACGCATCTGCACGCCTGTATCAGGCACTTGGAAGAACCAAAGACCCTGCCACTTATTCACCCACACGTGTCTGTGATGGGGTTTGAACTCTCAATGAACCACTGCCAACCCACGGAGCCAAGCTCTAAGTGCCCATCTGCGGAGGTAGAGTTCCGAAATGAGAATTCTGCTCCTGGCCGCCACTAAACATTCTTCTATGAGTTCTTTCTGTGAGCTCTATCTCCAGCTCGATGCACAAGCCACTCTCTTCTCTTAGAGGTGGGGAGAGGGCATGTCAGCAATACAGTCACACAGACCTAGGTTGGAGGATCTGCTCTGGCTGACTCTGACCTTGGGCATGTCTCTTAATCTCTTTGAGACGTAATGTCTGTTCTTTAAAAGGGAGCTACTGGGGCACCTCAGTGACTCAGTCAGTTGAGTGATTAACTCTTGATTTTGGCTCAGATCATGATCCCAGGGTTGTAGGATCGAGACCTGCAGTGGGGTCCGTGCTGAGTATGGAGCCTGCTTGGGATTCTCTTTCTCCCTCTCCTCCTCTCCCCTGCTTGCTCTCTCTCTCAAAAAAAGTTAAAACTAAAATAAAGTAGAGCTGTTAATAACCCTCACCATGGGACAGTTATCGTGGAAAAAGTGTGGACAGGGCTTAAAGAAACATACAAAGCATAGTGAGTGCCCCTCGGGTAGTAACAGAAGGCAACCAGAACCATCCCAGAGCTTAAAAGGTAAGAGAAAGAGGTGGTAACTGGTACCCAGAGAAGGCACTGGTATGCACAGGGCTCAAGACAGGAGTCTTCAGCAGGGTGATGCAGTCAGCTCACTCATAGTGACCACACAGGGAGGGAGCCCAGGAAAGAAATACTCAGACCATTCTCCACTCCTTCCCTCCACCTTAATTCTGCTGGTGCCTCCCTTTGGTTGAATCCATCTAGAAGCAGAGGTTGAGAGGATCCATGCAGTAGTAGGGGGATAAACCTGGTGGGACAATGGAAGAGATCTGACTCAAGTACCAAGAGGAGGGATGGAGGTACACAAAGTGCTTCATCATGGTGCTTACATGTGGTACGTGCTTCATAAATAGTGGTCCTGATTATTTAATAAAGTGCAGAACTAGAGATCTGCCATCTTGGGATTCTTTCCCATTTCAGTTTTGACATCCAATTTTATAGACAACTTGGGGGAAAACAGTTTCCATTCTCCGAGTTCTTGGCTTTGCGGATTTGCAGATCCTGACACCCCGGCAGTGACCTGTGGCACGTTCTACGTTTCATCTCAGGGAAGGCATTCATTCATTCATTCGTTGGTTTATTCCACAATGATTTACTCAGCACCTCTGTGCACCAGGCACTGTTCAGGGCACTGAGCCCACGGTGGTGGATGGACACTTAATCTTATAGTGTTGACAGGGTGGCAGAGGGTAGGAGCATGTAAATGATCAATTAGAAAACAGTGTCTGTGTGATGAGAGTGGGGGGTGGAGGAGAAGGACAGGTGGTTGTAGTAACCCTGGTAGATATACCTCCATGGCACAATTAGGGCTCCAGTCTGCCGTTTTCACTGCTAAACCACTGAAAATGAATATTTGGGGATTAGCAAAGAGGAGAAGCTTTTCACAAAGAATGATCAGTCTTTAAATGCAAAGGTTTGAGGATTAACAAAAGCAGTAGCCAGCCCCAACTTTGGTGTCTTTCCAACTCTTTGGTGTCTTTCCAACTTTGTGGTGGGGCGTGTGTTGAAATGAACAAGGTTAGGGTCATTTCTAATTGCTTATAGGAAAAAGGCTCTTGTTTATGTGCTGAGCACATGCTTTTCCAACTAATTAGCTCCACAAAGCCGAACAGAGAGTCGTTTCTGACCCTCCCCAGGCAATTAAGCAGAAGTGTTTTATCCTGTCTACAGCCCTTCCAACTGCCTTCTCAGTTTTCACTGCCAAGGAGAGGTGTATACGGGATGGACACACATATAGCTCCTTTAGCAGAGGAATCACAGCAGTGGTAGGAGCCCTAGTCCTGAGGGTCCCCTTGGTCTGTCCTCAGCCTCATAAAGCAACTGGGATAGGAGTCTGACTTGGTTTGTTCCAGAAGATGGCCAGCCTAGTGTGGTAGAAAGAGCCCAGGTTAAAAATAGCAAGACCCTACAATGTCTCCTCCTCTGTTATCTGGGAGCAGGAGAGGCTAAATGGAAATGGCCACTTGTCCTGAAATAGATGCACAGAGTCCCGAGTTCCTCAGTGGTGAGCACAGAGCAGAGAGCAGAGAGATGCTGGCAGGGTGGGGGAACCCCTGGGCATCTCCCTGTTCCCCAAGCCCTGAGAAAGCAGAACCAAATGAACATGGAAATGTTCACGAGAGGCTGAGAGTGACAGAGGCTTGGACTGGCCAGGGCTTTGACCAGAAGGGAAAGAACACTTCTCAGGGAGTGGTAGCCCAAATAGACAATGGCAGAGAAAAACCCCACTTCTTTTCTTCTCATGATGTCATTCTGGAAACCCCAGGACTTAGCCACAATCCCTTGAGAAAGGAGAGGATGAAGAATCTTGAATAGTCCAAGCTTTACTTTTGTCTGTTTGGTGGAATTGAGACTCACAACAAAAATTAAGGTGTATTAGAGGAAAAGAAAGAAAACTGCCTTCCTTGTCATCTTTCCCCTTTGGCCACACACACACCAAGCAAAGTATAGGAACTGGGAGTCAGAATTGCTGAGCATAGGGTTCTAGTCCTAACTGCTGGTTAATAGCTGTGAGAACCCATTTCGCAGTTGAGGAAACTGAGGAGCAGAGAAGTTAAGTAAGTGACCAGGGTAAAAGACTGATCAGGTTGGTTTTGTGCCTAAATCCTCTTATTTTAATAGACATGACTCTGTCCTCGGAGATGAATATATGTGCATTCATGCAATGGAGAGTTCTATGTGACATACGATGTAGATGGTGACCAAGTTCTCATGGGTATGTTGTTATTAACAAATGTTCCAGCGGTATATCCTAGAGTCAGTTCACTGGGTTTTACAAGAGAAAAATCACAGCCACGAATTTGGAGCCCCTTTGCTCAGCCCCCATGAAATCAAGGGACCATGTGATCAGTTACAAAATGGCCCCCAGTGATGTCTACATCCTCATACCCAGAACATGTGAATGTGTTTCCTTCCATGGCAAACGGGACTCTGCTAATGTGATTCAGTTAAGGATCTTGAGATGGAAAGGTTAACCTGGATTCTCTGAGTGGGCCCAATCAAATCACAAGGGTCCTTAAAAGAGGGAAGCAGGAGGGCCGGGGTCCAAGTCCAGATAGAAATGTGGCAACGGAAAGAGTAAGAGAGATTCAGGCCACTAGCCAAAGAATTTGAGCACCAGCTAGAAGCTGGAAGAGGCAAAGAACCAAATTCTTCCAGAAGGAGGCCCTGCCAACACCTTGGTTTTAGCCTAGCGAAACTAATTTAGGACTTGTAAATCTCCAGAGCTGTAAAATAATGAATTTGTGTTGTTTTAAGCCAATGAGTTTATGGTAATTTGTTACAGCAGCAGTAGGGAACTCTAAAGCCTCAGTGGCCCTAGAGGAACATCAGAATCACCTAAGCAGCTTAAGTGCATGTCCCCAAGCCCCAGAAGTGGGATTCATGAGGCCTGAGTCCAGCCAGTACACCCTCCCCTCCCCAAATCTCTGGGAGCACAGGACTGGGAAGTACTCAAGTCGGGAAATGGAGGCTAAGGATCTAGAAGGTTATTTTTCCCAGAAAATGGGTGATGAATTTGGAATCTGTTGGGCAGAACCACTAAACCATAAGTAAGTTATTTATAAAGTCCTCGGTATTAGACCCGGAATGGACTTCTAGCTCAGTGCCCACATTTAACAGACCCAGGAATAGATGCACCAGAAGTTCCGGGGTTTCTAGGGGGTGAACTATGGAGTCCAAGTCGGGACCAGAATCAAGGGCTACAGGATGAATCTTTTTGACCACAGCCATGATCTCTTGTTTGGGGAAGGCAACGGTGATTTGAAAGAATATTTTTTTCCTCAGGTCTTCAGACAGCTCAAAGGCAAATTAAAAACCGAGTTTTCCGGTGCAATTTTATGGGTTGTATATTTACATATTCTCTTTTCCTCTTAGTGTGCCTTCCCATTTTCTCCCTTTCTGCTGGTCTATCTAGTTATCTATCTGTCTCCCTGGCTTTTAAAAAAGCTTTCTACTAGTTCTATTTTTGTGAATTCTTATAGGTCATCTTGGGTTCTGAGAACAACAGAAAAGAGGAATGTATTTTGAAATTCTCTGAGCAGTTTCTCCAGAAATGGGATAAAAGACAGTAAAATCAACTGTGTACACAAAATAACCATAGGGGATCCTCCCTAAAATACTCAGCAGGCTGGACAGGAGCAGAAAGAATTGTCACACACATTACAGTGGGCCAGAATCCTAAAACGGGGCACAATTCTCAGCATCCTGCAAGAGTTCACATTTGTGTGAAAGAAAATAAATGGAAGAACTTGAGAATATATGCATGTGCCTATATACGTGTACATGTGTGTTGGATGTGTGTGTCCATGTGCTCATGTGTGCTTTGGACAGCTAAAAGGATCATTTGAGCACTCAGCAGAAGAATTCAACGTTATTTGTCTCTATGAGGCAACACCGTTCAAGGGCCTAACCCAGGGGGGCTTCCCTAAACATTACTGTAACTCCCAGAAGGAGCCTCCAAACTCCGGGCCTTGGGAGGTGAAATTGGACGACAGTCCCTGGAACAGAAATCCAGGAAGCTGGGGAATGCCCCTGCTCAACTTAGAAGCCCTTTTATGTGTTTTAAAATATACACAGACAGTAGAGTCTGTCAAGAACCTGACATGTTCCCCCTGGCAGTTTCCCTTTTTAGTTAAAGAAACTGGCGGCAGGCGGCAGGCGGATGGAAGAGGGACAGAAAGAATTTCAGATGAAAACGTTCCCAAACAAAAGAGGATCCTTGATCAGAAATACAGCAGGTCCTTAGAAAATAAGATGGGAAGAAAACCAATGGAATCTAGTGTTTTAAATGTAGATTCCAATTTGCATTGGGAAGTCCTTTTTTTTTTTTTTTTTTTTTCTGAAAAAGGAAAAGAAGGGAGAGAGACTGAGAGGAGGGAATTCGGGAAAAGGGGCTTTGAAAGGAATTTCCTGTGGGGCCAGGCTGAGACTTCTCAACCTCATCTGCTTCCTCACCTTCCACCTATGGTCGGAGCACGTCCTGACACTCGCGTGTTATTGCAAGACTATGATTTTACTTGGACTGCTGTCTGCCTTAGAATTTTTTTGGTCTGCTTTTTGCAAGGCAGAATTCTTTCTTTCTTTCTTTCTTTCTTTCTTTCTTTCTTTCTTTCTTTCTTTCTTTCTTTCTTTCGTTCTTTCTTTTCTTTCTTTCTTAATTTGATTTGATTTATTTTTTAAATTTGCATCCAAGTTAGTTATCATATAGTGCAGTAACGATTTCAGGAGTAGATTCCTTAATGCCCCTAACCCATTTAGCCCATCCCCCCTCCCACAACCCCTCCCATAACCCTCTGTTTGTTCTCCATATTTAAGAGTCTCTTCTGTTTTGTCCCCGCTCCCTGTTTTTATATTATTTTTGCTTCCCTTTCCTTGTGTTCATCTGTTCTGTGTCTTAAAGTCCCCATATGAGTGAAGTCGTATGATATTTGTCTTTTTCTGACTAATTTCGCTTAGCATAATACCCTCCAGTTCCATCCACGTAGTGGCAGATGGCAAGATTTCATTCTTTTTGATTGCCGAGTAGTACTCCATTATATATATATATATATATATATATATATCCCACATCTTCTTTATCCACTCATCCATCCATGGACATTTGGGCTCTTTCCATACTTTAGCTGTTATTGATAGTGCTGGTATAAACATTGGGGTGCATGTGTCCCTTCGAAACAGCATCCCTGTATCCCTTGGATAAATACCTAGTAGTGCCATTGCTGGGTCATAGGGTAGTTCTATTTTTAATTTTTTAAGGAAACTCCATACTGTTTTCTAGAGTGGCTACACTAGTTTGCATCCCACCAGCAGTGCAAAAGAGATCCTCTTTGTTTGCACCCTCACCAACATCTCTTGTTGCTGGAGTTGTTAATGTTAGCCATTCTGATAGGTGTGAGGTGTATCTCATTATGATTTTGATTTGTATTTCCCAGATGGTGAGTGACGTTGAGCATTTTTTCATGTGTCAGTTGGCCATGTGGGTGTCTTCTTTGGAGAAGTGTCTGTTCATGTCTTTTGCCCATTTCTTCACTGGATTATTTGTTTTTTGGGTGTTGAATTTGAAAAGTTCCTTATAGATTTTGAATACTAACCCTTTATGTGATCTGTCATTTGCATATATCTTCTCCCATTTTGTCGGTTGCCTTTTAGCTTTGCTGATTGTTTCCTTTGCTGTGCAGAAGCTTTTTATTTTGATGAGGTCCCAATAGTTCATTTTTGCTTTTGTTTCCCTTGCCTCCAGAGACGTGTTGAGTAAGAAGTTGCTGTGGCCAAGGTCAGGTAGGTTTTTGTCTGCTTTCTCCTCGAGAAGTTTGATGGCTTCCTGTCTTACATTGAGGTCTTTCATCCATTTTGAGTTTATTTTTGTGTATGGTGTAGGAACGTGGTCCAGGTTCATTTTTCTTCATGTGACTGTCCAGTTTTCCCAGCACCACTTGCTGAAGAGACTGTCATTATTCCATTGGGTATTCTTTCCTGCTTTGTCAGAGATGAGTTGGCCATACATTTGTGGGTCCATTTCTGGGTTCTCTTTTACATTCCATTGATCTGAGTGTCTGTTTTTGTGCCATTCTTCTTCTTTATATCACTTCCTTTAATAGAGCTTTCTGAGTACTTTTTTCTAGTCTAAGGGACCCTCCCCTGTGCTCCAGTGGTGTCCTGTGCTTATTGCTATCATGACACTAATTATACTGGATTGAAATAATCGATTCTTGGGACGCCTGGGTGGCTCAGTCAGTTGAGCACCCACTTGGGCTCAGGTCATAATCTCGCCGTTCATGGGTTTGAGCCCTGCTTTGGGCTCTGTGCTGACATCTCAGAGCCTGGAGCCTGCTTCAGATTCTGTGTCTCCCTCTCTTTATGACCCTCCCCTGCTTGCACTCTGTCTCTGTGTGTCTCTCTCTCAAAAATAAAATAAACATAATTTAAAAAATCGGTTCTGGTTCTGTTTTCCAATTAGACGGTGGGCTCCTTGAGGAAAGGAAGATCTATTACTCATGTTTGTTTCCCTAGTGACCAGCCCAGAGCCTGATGCACAGTAGGTATTCAGTGAGTGTTTGCCAAGACTCCTGGAATCATTACCAGTACAGCACAGGAGAAGGATTAAAAGAAAAAAAATCCAAAAGGGCTTGTGGCTGAGGAACAAGCAGGTGAAGAAAGAAAAAAGTGGGCTAGGTAGGATAGCAGAGGGGGTCTAAACAGTCCTGACCCCTGGGTTTCTCCTTTCAAACCCTGGGAAATTCAGTCTACCATAGCATGAGCTTTGGCTTATAATGATTGAGTTTGAACTTCAGAATTCTTTAAGCCCTTTAATAATGAAGGCAAATACTCTGTGTATCTGGCCATGTGTGTGTAATCATTTATACTCTTTTTTCCTCTGCATCTGTGGATTCCATGAGCGACCATGACTGTTTGGCCACTCATAATTCTCCTGAAACTCACATGTATTTGTTGAATGAATGAATAAATACACTGTAAATGAATGTTATGGTCTAACCTTGTGCCCTTTGGCAAGGTATATAATCATTGTCATATATAATCTCTCCTTCTCTCCCTCTCTCTCTCTCTTTCTCTCTTTCTCTCTTTCTGTCTTTCTCTCTGAGGCCTTGGCCAGAATCCCAAGAGCATTTCTTGGTTCTTCTCTCTCATAGCTCATAGCCATCCCATGAGTGGGCTCTGCAAACTCTACCTCCAAGACACATTCTAGTTTCTTCTCCATCATCCCTCATCTTTACTGTCACCGTATCCAAGCTGAGTCTGTCCACCGTCTCAATGGTTGCAAACCTTCCTAATTCACTTCCTTACTTTATTCCCTCTTCATCCCCTATCATGTACTCACTAAGGAATATCTAGATGAGTTTTGTAAATTCATAAACCAAGCCAAAGCACTGTCTTGCTTAAAAATCCTCCAGTTAGCAGCCACTGCTTCTGGAATGGAATAACAACTCCTGACCTTGGTTCACCAAGTCGTTCCTGACTTTTCCTGAAGGCTCCTCCCACTGCCTGGAGCCTCATCTCCTCCAGCCTTGCCCTCTCCTCCTCCAGCCACTCTGGCTCATTTTGTTTCCTTTTAGTTGTTGCTATTCTTTAAGCAACCTCTGCCTTCAGTGCCCTGATTTTCAGAAGACTGTCCCACTCTTGTCATTCAGATTTCACCTAAAACTGCTCCTCAGAGACACAACCCCCCCTACAATGATATGATCTAGGGAAACCCAATGTTCTGCCTTTGTCACATCGTATGTTTTCATGATCCTCAGAGATCTGTTCATAGCCTTGTATTTTAACTTAATTAATTCATTTAATTGTTGCATGTCTCCTTCACCAGAATGTAAATTCCGTGGGTGGAAAATACCTTGTAGAATTCATGGCAACGCCCATAGTTCCTAGAACAGTTCTAATCCATAAATCGAATAATCCATAAATATTGGTTAACTATATATATTAACCTCTACATTTTAGTGCACTTTTGAAAATTAAATGAGATAATTCATGTGAAGCACTTAGCCCAGTGCCTGACACATAAATCACATGCAATCAGTGTAGTGATGTGATTATTACTTAGCTTTATGGAAAAAATTCCCAGCTTTTGGTTTCTGTTTCCACATCGATTCTGTCTAGCCCTTTAGAAGTTGGAGTGGGGAAGTTCTCCAAGCAGAACTGAGCTGTTTTTGATTTATATGTTTGGGTAATGGTACAGACCAAAACTTTTCCCTACGGAGGGAAGGCACAGAGTGAGAGGTCAAGATTATGCTCAGTTGCAAGTAACAGAAATTACCTTACCTTAAACAGGTAAGGCGTTTTTCTTTTAACATAGCAAGATCTGAATAGGGGTACCCCTTGAATATTTGGCTCTACACTGATTAGCACATGTATGTGAAGAAACTTCCAGATGTGAGGGAAGGAACCTCCTGAAAAGATTAGTGGTGGCCAGTGCTAATTGCTGACACAGGGCTGGGAGTAGTGCCTCTTCCAACTTCTGATTTATGAGGCACTGGGTTGAATACAAAGAAGGATCTTGCCTCACAATGGTGAATTATTAGTCCAAAGCAGAGCACTACTCTGTTCCTGCCTAACATCCAAAAAGCAAGATCTGAAAGATAAAACTTTTCCAAGGGACTCAACTGTGTCCCATAAGAAAGGTCAAGAATGTTTATAGGAATCCATAGATATTCAGCACCCAAGAAGACATAACTCACAATGCCTGACGTCCAATAAAAAAAATTAACAGGCAGAAAAATACAACCCATACGAGGAGATGAATTAATTAATCAAAACTGACCCAGAGCTGGCACAGATACTAGAATTAGCATACAAGAACGTTAAATAAGTTCTGACTGCATTCAAAATATTCAAAACTTAAACAGATATATGGAATGAATATATAAAAAAGGCTCCAAGTGACATTCTTGAGATGAAAACTGCAATGTGTGAGATTTAAAAAAAAAAAAAAAACTAGGTAGGATTCACAGAAGATTAGATATGACAGCAGAAAAGACTACTGGACTTGAAGACAGCAATAGAAACTATCCAAAATGAAATACAAAGAGATAAGAGAATTTTAAAATATTAACAGAGACTCAGGAGCTCTGAGGTGAATTCAAACAGTGAAAGTTGTATGTAATTGGATTCCCCAAAGAGGGGCAGAAAAATACTTGAGCAAGGGTTACAGAGTCAAGATTTCAGAGCTAGTTTAAATAATATAGTAAAAATTTAGAATTGGAATAAACAAGGGTAGGAGATGTTGCTTCACTTTTTCGCATTTCTAGACCAGCACAAATATGTTTTATGGATCAGTGAGCCCATTTAAAGAGTCAGGAGTATGACATAGAAACAGAACATCTAGATCCCTTTGGCTTTGGAAGAGTTTGGTCCATATCTCCTCCAGTCAAATCAAACAGCCCCCTCTGGGCCATCTCATTTTGCAGAAATAAGACATTTTTATGCAGTGCTTGGGTCACTCACCAGACGATATCTTCACTTGTCTTTGGGATTCTCTATTAGCTATACTAAGAAACACAGGCAACAATTCGGTCTTTCTTTATCCTCTCCTTGTTTTTCCTCTTTCCTTCCTTCCTTCCTTCCTTCCTTCCTTCCTTCCTTCCTTCCTTCCTTCCTTCCTTCCTTCCTTCCTTCCTTTCTTTCTTTCTTTCTTTCTTTCTTTCTTTCTTTCTTTCTTTCTTTCTTTCTTTCTTTCTTTCTTTCTTTCTTTCTTTTGCTATAAAACTAGCTGACCCATATTAGATATCCTCTGTAAGGAAGATCCTAGAAATTACAGCCACCTTTTGCTTCTCTGTGGCTATATTCTCCAAGGCAGTTGGATTGTTCAAGGTAGGCTAGGCTTTGCTGTGATAAAAAGCAAAGCCTCGGGGCACCTGGGGGGCTCAGTCGGTTAAGGGTCTGGCTTCTGCTCAGGTCATGATCTCGTGATTCATGGGTTCGAGCCCCATGTCGAACTCTGTGCTGACAGCTCAGAGCCTGGAGCCTGCTTGGGATTCTGTGTCTCCCTCTCTGTCCCCCCCTCCCCTGTTCATGCTCTGTCTCTATCTCTCAAGAATAAATAAAATTAAAAAAAATTAAAAAAAAAAAAAGGCCTCAAATCCCAGTGGATTGACAGGTGAAATCTGACTTACTCTTCACCCCAAATCCATGGCACATCTGCTCACTGGGGCAGTTCCCCCCAAGGCCACATAGGAGTCCAGTCTGCTCCTTTCTTGTGGCCTTCTCAGTAGGTGCCACTCTATACCATACTCAGTATGTCTAGGGAGAAATGGAAAGTTTGACAGACACTCTTACTGCCTCGGCTTGGAAGTGGCATACACAAGTCTACTCTTAGGCTACTGACCAGCATTAATCACTGCAAGGTGGCTGGAAATGTAGTCTTTTATATTCCCAGTGGGGGGCAGAGGAGGTGAAACAGAAAAGCACTAATAATTTCCAACAAGTGTTTGTTAAATTATGCACATAGAATATAAGTGGTTTGGATGTAAATAACTTAGAATTCTAATTCTTTTTAGGATTATATGGGGTAGCAGGTGCTGTGATGACCATGTCATGCCCCTTTAGCCCTCCTGATTTTAGCACCACGGTGCTGGACAGTTCCATCCCCCATTGTCACTGTCCCATATTAAGGGTCATGATGTCTCTCTATTGCGCTTTTCCCAAAGCTGAGGAAGGCTTGTCAACTGACCAACTCAGAAGTACATGAAGGTAGTCCCTTAGGGCAACTCTCAAACAGTAAGGGAATAAGTCAGTAGATACATGTCTAAGCTTTTCTATCCTTCAACAGGACAATGCTGCAATGCATTTTACATGGATCTTTAGGGAGTCCCCCAGCAAGACTAAACTCCAATCGGCAATAGCAGTAACAAGTTCATGACTACTCTTCGTTGGCTTTCTTCCCTGTCCTGCTTTGCTTTTCATGCTGTCTCACTTCTATTCCCTGAAATCTCTCAATAAGCAAACTTTTCTCAAGTCTTTGTCTTAGGGTCATCTTTAGGGAGAAACAAAACTAAAACCTGTGGAAAGATAAATTGGAAAAGATTGGGCTAACTAGTTGAACATGTTTTTGGAAACAGGCCTTTCAGCACTTTAATACAAAAATTTGCCTTATGACTCCTCAAGAGTGGATTCAGATGAGAGCTTTTGAAACATGAGTTGTCACCTTCTATTCCCAAAGCAGCTTGGCGAATTAGCACTCTATGAAACACATGTTAAGGATGCTTGGTATAAAGTTTTTATTTTATTTTATTTTATTTTATTTTATTTTATTTTATTTTATTTTATTTTATTTATTATTATTTTTTTTAATGTTTATTCATTTTTGAGAGAGAGACATAGTGTGAGTCAGGGAGGGACAGAGAGAGACAGAATCCGAAGCAGCCTCCAAGCTCTGAGCTGTCAGTACTGAGACCAACCCGGGGCTCAAACTCACGAATGGTGAGATCATGACCTGAACCGAAGTCGGAGGCTCAACCGACTAAATCACCCAAGGCCCCCAACAACTTTTTAATTTTTAAGTAAAGAAAAATATTAAAAAATTTAAAGATACAGAAGAGTTAGCAGAGAAGTGAAGCAAAGGGATTTTAAAATGTATCAAAACATGAATACCTCATTTTGTATCACCACCAAGGAATAAAAAATGGCTACAATGCTGGCACCTTGCCCCAAGAAAGAGATGTCCAGTGACAAGTCCCAAGGTGGGGGCATAAAGTGGCCAGACATTCCTGCAACTGGAAAACCTGCAACTTCCATCGGAGGATGGAACTCTGTGCTTTTTAGGTGAAAATAGCACCCCCTTTTAATTACTGTGCTGAATGGTGAAATTAAACCCAGCAGGTAGGTAGCTCCTATACAGATTTCTGGGGCTATCTCATGCTCTGGTTAATTGTGTCAGTCTGTAGAGGCTGATTAGCATAATTAATCCTGCCCTGTGATTACCCTGAGGAGTAAGAAGTTCTGAATTTACAGGTGTGATGTGGTGAATGAGTGACTGCGTTTATCTCCAAGTGACAAGTTAAGTGTGGGATTGGAAGGTTTGAGAAGCACAAAGTCATTTGGGTGAGCCTGAAATCAGGCTTTGTGGGAGAGGACAAGAGAGGAGAGGGGAGGAGAGACCGTTTGCACAGATGGAAGCCCATGGGCTGCCGTGTGTCCATGAACCTTTATATAGGTGCAGAGGCCCAGGTCTCTTCTCTCTGCTAGAAGCTTCTTGAGGACCACATCTTTGTCTCCTGCATTTCCTGGAGTTCTCTCATCACTTGCTACAGGGACGGGCCTCCTGTTGATTTGGGGTAGAATATGATATTTAGGATAAGATGGGGAGAGCAAATAAAGAAGAATAGGATGGAATGAGAGGCAGAAATGGAAGTATTCCATTAGAAAAGTTGGAGGAAGGTAGGTGGTTAGATAGATGGGTGAAGAAGATGGAGAAGAAGATGGAAAGATGGACTGGTCTGTGGCACTGAGCAGGTGGCAGGCTCTGTGCTGTAAAGTAGCTGCCAAACTACTTTATACATGATGCCTTTTTAAAATCACAACTCACTATAGCCATTCTCAACTTACAGGTGCATAAGGGTCACCTGTAATCTTCACATGGGAGCTAGGAATCTGCATTGTTAAGTGGCTTAGCTGATCCCTGTGCACTTGGTCCCAGGACTGCACTTTGAGAAATGTTCTTTACTGAATGAATGAGTGAATGAATGAGTGGATAAAGAAATGTATCATTCTGGGGCGCCTGGGTGGCTCAGTCGGTTAAGCGTCCGACTTCAGCTCAGGTCACGATCTCACGGTCCGTGAGTTCGAGCCCCGCGTCGGGCTCTGGGCTGATGGCCCAGAGCCTGGAGCCTGCTTCCGGTTCTGTGTCTCCCTCTCTCTCTGCCCCTCCCCCGTTCATGCTCTGTCTCTCTCTGTCTCAAAAATAAACGTTAAAAAAAAAAAAAAAAAAGAAATGTATCATTGGAGGCATTATTATTCTAATAATCATTTTAGAAGGATAGAGACTGAGGAACAGAGCCAGGGAGTAGCTTGTTCAAGCTCACAGGTAATAATAGAGGGGGCACACACCCCTTTTTTGCCCTCCCTACTGTGGGAGATGTTTCAGGAAAGTTCTAAAAGGGATCCTCTCTGCATTCCCACCCATTTCCTTACATCAGAAAAGGAGGAAGAGGCTCAAAGAGGATGTACCCATTTTGAATAATATCTTCATTCATTCACCCAATACTTTAAGCAATTATTCTGTGCCAGACATTGAGGTTGTAATAATGAGTCAAAAAAAGAGACATGATTCCAACCTTTTCAGAGTTCACAGCTTAGAATAGATAGGCATTAATGAGAATAATCTCACAAATACAACCTTTTAAACGGCTCCAAATATTTTTCACAAATACAGTTTTATGGTGTTAAAAGAAGATATAACAAAGGAGCCTGACCTGGCCTTATGAGTCACAGAAGGATTCCTGTTTGAGTGAGTTAGTGTCTTAAGCATGGGTATGAGTTAATGGAGTGAATAGGGTGGGAGGAAAAAGCATGTGTAAAATTCCAGAGGTAGAGGTGATGAGGGAGCTTGAGGCAGGCTGAGGGCAAAATATAAGCTACTACATCCCTCCTCTCCCACCCCCCAGTGGGAGATATGTGATATTCCTCAGGCATTCCTGGCTGCCCAAAGAAGAAGGAGAAGAAAGAAAACAAATGACTAACTGATGGAGATCACAGTCGTACAGGACAGGGCTATCCATCAGTTTGCAAATGTCTCAGTAAATCACAAGAAAAAGGCAATCTTCTCAATAGCCTTATCTCCAGAAACCTGTAGACTCAGTTTCCTGGAGCCCCAACATCACCCCTCTGTAGCGATGTGGGGAAAAATGGCAAGAGGGAAATGGCAGGTAAAATGAAATTTCCTCAAACCTGCAGCCCGTTGCCAAATAACTTGAGGCAAATACAGAGTATAACATTTCTCCAGGAATCCCCTCCGTCCTCATGTTAATGCCTTACTAGAGGGAAAACAACCTTAGCTGGACAATAACAAGGCCTCAGGAATCTTAGGAGTCCTCTTTAGCACATCCAAGTCCTTCTGGAGGCCTCTTATTTGTCTTTACCGCCCCCCCCTCCCACACACGCACACTCCGTAGTTGAAAACCAGCCATCCTTCACAACCCCGATACAGCTTTTACTGCCCATGGTCCTGTCTCCATGCTTTAATAAAATCACCTTTTTGCACCAGAGACGTCTTCAAGAATTCTTTCTTGGCCGTTAGCTGCGGACCACCCCACCATCACCCCAAAACCTCATCACAGAGTGCTGGGGTCCCGAAAAACTGGGAGGATATAACTAGGTGGTGGTATCCTTACAGCTGCATTTGTTGGGAACCAGAGTATGATCTGGACCCTTGGACAAATCACGTCTTCAGCTAAGAAGGATGAAGCCCTATCCATTGTTTGGTGGTGGGGAAAGGCAAAACTATCTCCAGGCAAGTCTATTTGTGGGAGAAATTAAATAAGAGAAGGAGAACCTCAGAGATCAGAAGCTGGTCTGGATCATAAGGAGGGTTTAGGAGAAGACATTTAGGAATAAGCTTGGGAACAAAGTGAGGGTGTTGGATATCTACTTTATTTGATACTGACTGCAAAATCCAGGGGCTTCAAGGAGGCTGTGGGATTAAACAAGCCTTTTGAAAAGCTCACCATAAAGGAGGGCAGAAAGAAATTGCCCCCAGTCCCATTGTCCCTTATAATAAAAACATCTGCTTTTCTGCCCAGAGCCTGGAGGTCGTATTGGCTAGTTAATTAATGCATGAATGCTAAGCACCTAGTACATGTCCTGCGTTGGGCTGGGAACTGGTTATATGGAAATGTACAAAAAGATAAGCTCATTTCCTGCTCTCAGGAAATGGAAATGGGAAAGACTCTCTTTAGGTAAATAATTACAGATGTGATCAGTGATGAAGTTTTGGGGTGATGGTGGGGTTCTTGGGGTTCGGAGCTGATGGCCACAAAAGAATTCTTAGAGATGTATTTGGTACAAAAAGATGATTTTATTGAAGCATGGGGACAGGACCAGCCCTGCAAGTGTTGGGGAGGGGTGACCCTTTGGTGGAGTCAGGGAGATAAAGTCAAGAGGGAGTTTCCAAAGAGACTCTCACACGCTAAAGACTTACTGGACAAAGACTTACTGGACACCTAGCTATCGTCACGCTAAGGTTGTTTTTCCCTCTAGCAAAGCATTAACATTAAGATAGTAGTAAGTTCCTGGACTTTATGCCATTGACAGGATTGCCACTTACTTGTAAACTGATGGAGACTCTCATTTGGTTTTGTTGTTGTTGTTGTTGTTGTTGTTGTTGTTGTTGTTGTTGTTTCCTGTTTTGGGGTAGCTGGGAGTGTCCAAGGAATATCACACATATCCCAACTGGTAGGGGTGGGGGATGGAGTGCAGTGTGCTAGCTTGTGCTTTGTCCTCAGCTTGCCTCATGCTCCCTCATCAATCAATATGATGAACAAATAGTACAGGAACCTATGAGAGTTCACCTAGTCTGAGAAGTCAGTGGTTAAGGGCAGGTGCTTGGAGGACATGCCATTTAAACTGATGTGTTGAGCAGGGAGGGACAGGTGAGTGAAAAAATGACTGATAGGGTGGGGGCAGGTCATTGGCCGGTGCATAAATGCCTAGACCCTGTGATGGTAGCTACTGGGAACAGTACAGGCCAAGGACAGGACATGTGTGGCAGAAGAGGAGGGGCCCATGGAAAGAATAAGTCAAATAGGTCACAGCGAGTGAGTTTCAGCCATGGTCCAGAGAGTGAGTTTCTTCCAAAAGAAATGGGTGCATACTGAGAAATGTACAGCAGAGAATGGCAAGATCTGGCATCGTTTCTATTCTCGATGGTGCTACATCCCGGCAGAGCCAAGATAGCGATTCTTGTTCCAGCCACTCTGTGTGTCACCTCAAGGGGATGGGAAGTATGTAGCCCCTGTAAGAGGGAAGAAAACACCCAGGTGTTCGGCCTCTAACTTGGCTGTGTGACTCTGAGGATGTCGTGCCCCCTCTGTACACGAGACCCCAAGAATCTGGGCTCAGCACACAGTAAATATTTGTTGAATCACTGGAGATAAATATGCTTGCTTTCCAGCCATGAGCTTTCTCTTGAGTGGAGCTATTTTTCCCCCTTGAAAAAGGCCTCTTGAAATACGAGCACATCATTTAAAAATGAGATCTCACTGGAGATTGAGATGTTCCAATATTAGATGAGAAGGGGAATGAAACCACATCCATTTAAAATCTGACAGAGGAACAGGAAGAATAAAACCCTTTTGGTCTGTGGCGGGACTGAGATAGGTCTTGGTGTGATATGAGTTGCCATTAAGTTTCTCAGTTCTTGTGAAGAGAGAGAAAACACCTCAAGAATAGCGATGTGTATAACAGGCGAATTTCGGGAGCATTCAGACACGCATTTGGTGTGCAGGTCTTCCTTTCTGAACTGTTTTCACTTTTCAATCCAGGGACACTTCTGGTGCAGGAAAATGAACCTGGTGTTAAGTGAATAGGGAAGAAAGCAAGGAACACAGCTGGGGACCCAAGATTCCATGCGGGAGTGGAAGAAGGTGAAATGAGACAAGCCCGACATCCTGCTGGCCCCTTGGCTTCATCCAGCAGGGCAGCCTCTAGACAATATCGGTAGAGATCCATTCTTTGAATAAAAGGGTTGGTAATTTTTTCAGTTAAGGTTCAGATAGTAAATCATTTAGGCTTCTGCGCCAGGCAGTGCCTGTTATTACTCGCTGACCCTGTAGCTGTAGAGCGAACACAGTCATGGATGATACCTTCATAAATGGTTTGCCTCTGTTTTCAATGAAACTACTTATAAAAACAGGCAGTGGCCCATATTGGACCCATGAGCTGTAGTTTGTTGACTCTTATTCGAAGTCATTTCTGTGGCTTCTGATGTCTTCCCAAGAGGCAGAGGGGAAAGAGAAATGGGTGTGGATCCAGAGAGTCATGGTGTTGAATCTGGCTCCACTTTTACAGACTTATGACCTTGAGATAAATGACTCTCCTTGCCAAAGGCTGTGTGGTAAACTTTGGCTGTACTTGCTGTCTAGCATCATTTCCTCTTTCTTTTGATTGTTATAGATTATTATAGATTGTGAAGAGGAGGGATCTACCTCTCTTCTACCCTTAACCCAGGTGGTTCTGATGAGGTTTTTTGGGGTGAGAGTGGGGTTCATGGGGTCCGGAGCCAATGACCAAGAAAGAATTCTTGAAGATGTCTTTGGTGAAAAAAAAAGATTTTATTGAAGCATGGGCACAGGACCTGTGGGCAGGAAGAGCTGCCCCGGGAACCATGAGGAGAGATTGGTTATTTACTATGGGGTTGGAGGGAGGTAAAGTCCAGGGAAACTTTCCAGTAAGATTTTCATATGCTAAAGAAGACTCCCAGGATAGTAGAGGCCTAGCTGTTGTCAAGCTAGGGTTGTTTTCCCTTCTAGCAAAGCATTAGCATTAAGACAACAGTTCCTAGAGAAATGTTTTACTCTGCCTGCCTCAAGTATCTGTCAATGGTAGGAAATTTAGTTCTATCTGCCATTTCCTTCTGGCTTTGTTTCCCACATCACTATGGAGGGGTAATGCAGACTTAGTCCTGCAGGACTATTATCTCTATCACTTAACAGTTTGTTTTTTCCCTTTCCTTTGTTCTTGGGCAGCCAGGAGTGCCTGAGGAATATCACACACACCCCACCTGGTTGGGGTTGGGGTGGGGGGTGGGGTTGTGGCCTGGCAGCTTGCCTTATACTCCCTCATCTGTTCTAGTAAAGGGGACTCGATTCCTGCATTCAGAGGTGAATCATGTGGCCTGGGCCATACCAATCAGTTTATACCATTCTCCTGGCTTCAGCAATTGGTTCAGGATGAACACACGACAAAGTCAGGGCAGTCAGAGCCAGGAATCTATTCAAAGACTTTTGCTTGAGTTTGGAGGGAAGCACATTGACCAAGCCTAGAAAACTTGAGAGCAAATAGGTGGGATCTGTGAATGAAGCCAGCACAGGGGACAGCAGAACCAATAGGGAGAGACTGAGTCCTGGTATTGAAGCCTTGGCCTAAACTAGACTAGAAGCCAAATCTGTGGCTGGTTTTTCAGTTTCAAAAGCTAATAAATTAACTTATTTTGCTGAATGTAGTTTGAATTGGGTTGTTAGTAACTTGTCTCCAAAAATAATCCTAGCCTACCTCAATTTCCTCACCTGTAAAATGGAAAGAATGATGTCTACGTGATACAGTGTGTTCTGATGAAGAAATACATGGGAAACTGTACATAAAGCATCTATCCCAGAGCCTTAAGTGCAATTTGTTGCCTGCAGTGACTGCTATGGTTTGCCATGAGATCCCCTTTTTTTAAAAAAAATTTTAATGTTTATTTATTTATTTATTTATAATTTTTTTTAATGTTTACTTATTTTTGACAGACATAGAGAGACAGAGCATGAGCAGGGGAGGGGCAGAGAGAGAGAGAGACACAGAATCTGAAGCAGGCTCCGAGGTGTCAGCACAGAGCCCGATGCGGGGCTTGAACTCACAGACTGCGAGATCATGACCCGGGCCAAAGTTGGACGCCCAACTGACTGAGCCACCCAGGCGCCCCATTGTTTATTTATTTTTGACAGAGAGAGAGAGAGAGAGAGAGAGAGAGAGCGCGCGCACACGCGCGCATGAGTGGGGGAGGGGCAGAAAGAGAGGGAGACACAGAATCTGAAACAGGCTCCAGGCTCTGAGCTGTCAGTACAGAGCCCGATGTGGGGCTTGAATTCATGGACCGCGAGATCATGACCTGAGCCGAAGTGGGATGCTTAACCAACTGAGCCATCCAGGCGCCCCCTCTTTTTTTTTTAATGTTCATTTTTTGAGCGAGAGAGAAAGACAGAGTACTAGTGGGGGAGGGCCAGAAAGAGAGGGAGATGCAGAACCCGAAGCAGGCTCCAGGCTGTGAGCTGTCACCACAGAGCCCAACGTGGAGCTCCAGCTCACAAACTGTGAGATCATGATCTGAGTCGAAGTTGGACGCTTAACTGAATGAGTCACCCAGGCACCCCAAGATCTCTTTTTTAGGACCAGTGTATTTATTCTCCAAGCTGTCAAGAGTTTTGGCTTGTGGGGACTCAGAGCTGAGTCTCTGCAGTGGACTTGCCCTTGTTTATACTTCCTTTAGAGGCATCCAACATCCACTAAATGGTCAACTGAATGGTGCAAATGCCCAGTCCTTAAGTGTCAGTTGGGGATAATTCTGAGGGGGCATCCTAGTTTCACAGCCCCCATGATAGAACCAGGGGCTTCTGTTGTTCTGTTTCCTGTGTCTTATGTTCATTCTCTTATGGATGTTATTCCTAAGGGCACCCCCAGCCAACCTGGCCTAAGTTGGTGTGAGCACCCCCACACCCTATTAGAAATCCTATCCTTGCTGAACAAAATCTTGTGCCCTAGACTCTTCCAGTGACCTTTATGTCTACCAAAAATTAACCTGATCCATATTCAACTTCATTTCTGGGATTATTCTGTGCCTTGGAGCAGTGGTTTCAGGAGCAACTGTGTCCCCCACCAGAGGACATTTGTCAATGTCTGAAGACATATTTAGTTGTCTCAACTTGGGGGGAGGGGAAGGTGCTACTGGCATTTAGTGGCTTGAGGCAAGAGGTGACACTTAACATCCTATGATGCACAAGGCATCCCTCCTCAACAGATAATTAGTTATCTGTCCCCAAATGTTAATAGCGTTGAGGCATGGAAATCCTGCTATAAAGCTAATGGCTAATAGGAAAGAGCATTTTCTTTGATGGAAGGTTATGTTTTAGAATGGGGCCGTCATTATTCTTTATAACAAAAATCTTTGACCACCTTAGATCCCTAAGTATCAACATTAAAAGGAAACTTCCCACCTGTTTAGAGGTTTATGAAAATCTTTATCTAGATGTGGGGCTTAACGAATCTCCCAGGTCCTTATTTTTCTCAACTGTACAATGGGGATAGGAATAAAATCTACCTCAGGAATTTTGTGAGGAATAAAGGCTATTATACATGTGAATCCCTTAGCAGAGTGCCCAGGATATGATAAGCACTTGGTCTTAGCCACCATTATTACTTTATTATTATCATCAGTTACAGAGAAAATTTTCCAGTTGTTCTACTCAAGGG
The DNA here is from genome assembly GCF_028018385.1 of Neofelis nebulosa. Classification (NCBI taxonomy): domain Eukaryota; kingdom Metazoa; phylum Chordata; class Mammalia; order Carnivora; family Felidae; genus Neofelis; species Neofelis nebulosa. The sequence continues at coordinate 34,164,479 of NC_080799.1, forward strand.
GAATGGATCAGTGGTTTGGGGGATGAAGGATGTGATTGCAGCCTGGGCCATAACCTAATACAAATGAAGTCCCAAGAAGGAGGCTTGAGCTTGAGACAAGGAAGTGTGGTGCAGACTCCAGTTACAAAGTTGAACTATGAATCCAAAGCATCAAGGTCGAGATGGAGAGACCCAAGTGGGGAAAATACAGCCTGCACTGGGGTTGTGGGGTTGTGAGTTTGGGACTAATCTTGGACCAAGATTAGCAGCCATCCATGAAAAAGTAGACCTGTGTGGGAATGATGGAATCTACCAAGCACAGTTCTGAAACTGTGTTGTCCTCTAATAGATTTGGGAGGGCTTGGTAGCATCTCCCTGCAAACGGGGTGATGATTATTTACAACTACTCTTTATTAAACCTTCACTGAGTGCCAGGCGGTACATTCAGCTGGAGAGCTCCCTCTATCCCTCCTGATTACTCTACAAAGGGAGTAATGGAGTTTAGTAGAATTATGCCTATTTAAGACAAGGTAAGTGAGGCCCAGAAAGTTTAAGTGAGAAACCTGCTGTTAATTCTCACAACGTAAGTGTAATGGGGGTAAGGGGAAAGGAGTGTATGTCCTTGGAGTCTGGACCTTTCTATCAAGTAGCATTCTTTTGGGGCATAAGGTAACTAGGAAAATAAAAATGAAAAAAGAACAGCACCGCCAACTAAATACTGAAGTAATTAGATGAAAGTCAATATTAACAAGCTTCTGTGATTCCAGGGACCCAAAGGCAAAGATTCAAAACCGTCTGCCACACAGCAATTTTGTAGACTTAGGGAAGGAATGTGATACAGGAATCAATTCTTCCAGCTGGTTAATTGCTCGATATTTCCCAAGCAGCCAACAGTCCAGTCTGTCCTAGCCAGAACTGTGTGGATGCTGAGGACAGTAACTGGTTAAATCCAGAATCTGCTAAGGAAGCTCTTTCTTTTAGGCAACAGAGCCCCCTGCCTTACACAGAGACTCAATTTGCAAATGGTGAGGGTGATCTCCTTCACTCAGTCTGCTGATCCAAATGCTAATGTCTTCCAGAAACACCTTCATGGACACACCCAGAAATAATGTTTTACTAGCTATCTGGAAATCCCTTAGAACAGTCAAGTCGACACATAAAATTAGCCATCACCAGAGGCTTAAAACAAAAGCACTCTTGGCTTGTGCATGTCCAATGTGGGCAGAGCTCAGTAGGGAAGGTCTCCACTATGCTCTATTCAGCATCAGCCTTGACTCCTCCCGTGTGGACTGAAATCTGCTTCTAAGATGGGTCACCGTCATGGTTTCCAGGTTAGTGCTGGCTCCTGGCTCAGAATTGAGCTGAGACTAAGGTCTAGGGACCTTGGTCTCTCCCCAGGTAGGCATCTTCATGTGTCCTGGGTTTCATCACAGCATGCTGGCTATGTTCAAGAGTGACAATCTCAAAAGAGAGAGCCAGGCAGATCTGTATTTCTCATTATGATGCAGCCCTGAAAGTTACATGGCATTACATTCACCATACTCTATTATCCTAAACAGTCACAAAAGCCACCCAGGTTCTAGATTTCATCTTTTGATAGGCATGGCAAGATTCTGTGGGGCATGTGGAACAGGAAAATCCAATCTGACAAGGCATTATTGTGATAACTACATAAGATAATGAATATCAAGTGTTTCACTTGGTATCTAGCACAGAATATATATTTTATAAATATTTGTTAAATGGATGATTTAAATGATAAAGTTGACAACATTTCCTAAGAGACTAGACCATTTATTACTAATCTCCATATCACGGCTGTCCATCCTGTGGCAAGAAATAGTAGAAGTTCAATAAATATATCTTGGATATAAAGAAATTAATAGTCCTGGAATATAGTAGGTACTCAATAATTCTTGGTTGAATAGGTAGAGCCTTCATCAACAAAGGACATCTATAGCTCTTTAGAGATTCACTAAACCTTAAGGGTTAACTATCTTGGATTCAGCCACCAGGAGGGTGTCCCAGCCAGTCTTTGCAAACACTCAGCACTGCCTAAGAGGGGCAAGTGTGCTCAGGTTCAGAGAACTGTTATAATTCCAGGCTCAGATTTCCATGAACATTAATGCGACCTCAGCCAGGGCATCTCCTTCATTGGCCGAACACTTCCGGATGAATCGAAGCTGCCATGTTTCTCTGTTGTGTATTCGATAAATGACATGGTGAGACAGGGATTACTGCCTGAGAGAGCAAGACACAAATGAAAAGCTAGAAGTGGCCTAGAAGGAGTAGCAAAAGACCAGAAGAATGTCTTTGTGCCATACTGAGGAGCTGGTTGGGAGCCTGTGAAGGTTCTGCAAGCCAAGTCCAGTCAGTTTCTCTGAATGTGGAATGGGGTTTACCTTGTCTAACTCTGGTCTTCTGCATCGGTAGAAATTCAGGCCAACTGCAGTCCACCTAAGGCAGATCATATTAGAGAGAAGACAGTTTATGACCATAATATGAACCTCCTTCACTTTGAGCCACTTTGGTGCTAAACCCGTGAGTTTCCTTTGTTTTTGTTTGTTTGCTTTTATTTTTTTTTAATGTTTATGTACTTTTGAGAGACAGGGAGAGGGAGCACGAACAGGGGAGGCATAGAGAGAGACAGAGACACAGAATCCGAAGTAGGCTCTAGGCTCTGAGCTGTCAGCACAAAGTCCGATGCGGGGCTCAAACTCATGAGCCATGAGATCATGACATGAGCCGAAGTCAGATGCTCAACCGACAGAGCCACCCAGGCACCCAGAGGTTCCCTTGTTTTAAGACATCCTCCTGATAACTCTGCCATATTCTTTTAAGCATCCAGCAAGTTTATTGGAACCTGTGCCATGTGACAGTTTGTCCCCTGTCATCTTGTGTCCCAAAAATAAATTACCAGAAAAATAATGGGCTTTAAAAGTATTAGACATTCTTCTGTGTGAGTCCTGACCCTGGCATTTGCCAACCAGGTGAAATTGGGCAGCTCATGTGACTTTGAAACTTGAGCTTTCTCATCTATAAAATGTGGCTAACATGTTAGAAGTCAGGGGCTTGCTGTAAAGATTAGAAAAGGGAGCATCAAGTTTATAGCACATAGAAAGAACTCAATAAAATACTAAGTGTTTGTATTATTATTACTGTAACCCTAATGATACCACCCCTATCCTCAAGGCACTCATAGAACAGACTCATTTTGAGGTTGTTTATGTGTGTTCTGTTTCTGTACCGGTAGGTTGCATCTCCAGGAGGGCAAGAACTATATTTCTCCTTTTACATCTTCTGTGAGTCCAATGTTATTGGGTTTTGATGCTCAATTACTGACCATTGAATATGTAAATGTATATTAATAATCATGTGGAGCTTGATACTGACTATAAGGATATCTAAGGATTCATACAAACTTGTTTCTCTTTTCATACCCATTATCTTAAGGTAGATTAACTTCTAACGGCCCGATACCAGCACGATGCTTTTACTTTGCCCTTTTGCTTCTAAATTAATTGTGTTAAACACCTCCATTAAGGTCTCCAGACATGATATGTAGGGTCATTACAGTCTACTATTAGCAAACACCAGGCTAGAAAAAATGAAAAGGAATGCACTTTCTCTCTCCTCTGCAATATACATTTTTCCCTATCTGATATATAAACTCCGGTGACTGAATTTTGATGTATGGCTTGGGGCAGCAAATTATCTAATTATAACTTATTTGGAAAAACAAAGGAGATTAGTCTCCCTGCAAAAAAAGAGAATGAAAAACCAGTAGGCTAGAATGTCTCCAGGCAGATATGAAGGTTACACACATTCTTGTTTCGATTGATAATACTCCCTTGGTAACCTACTCCCCTGATCATATACTTGGTGACATGAGAGAAGGAGGGTAGACTTGAAGGGAGGGGAGAGGAAGTTTTCTTTATAAAGTCTTTGTAAAATCCTTTGTCCCCAAGGTAGTCTAGACCAGGACTTGGCTCATCAGGCAAGGTTTCATGCTAGGAATGTCTAAGGTCATTCCAGTCAAAGAATCTCTATCATTTGTATGATATCCCATGACCCCCAAAAAATCATAATTGGTAGAAAGAAAAGGTGAGCCATAACAGAATAAACATCCTGAAGAAGTTATGCTTAGGACCTTCTGTGTTTCCTCTAGATGGTTCTTTTTTCTTTAGTTCAACAGGTTGACTGGTAGAACAAGTACATCAAAATTGGAACATTTCTTTATTATCCATCACTGTATCTTAGTGCCTAGCACAGTGTATGAGATATGGTAGGTGCTCAGTATAAGTTAGTTCATCTATACATTGAGGATATATTGCAAATATTTTTGAGCTTCGAGTGACATGGCAGACATTGTCTTTGACATAAATGAAAGAAGGAAGGAAGGAAAGGAAGGAAGGAAGGAAGGAAGGAAGGAAGGAAGGAAGGAAGGAAGGAAAGGAGGAAAGAAGGAAGATAAGTGAATTCTCCCTAAGGTCTTGCCAAGAGTGGCCCTAGTCACATTATTTATTTATTTTTTTTTTATTTTTTAACGTTTATTTGTTTTTGAAGGAAAGAGAGACAGAGCATGAGCAGGGGAGGGGCAGAGAGAGAGGGAGACACAGAATCCAAAACGGGCTCCAGGCCCTGAGCTGTCAGCGCAGAGGCCAATGCGGGGCTTGAGCTCACAAACCATGAGATCATGACCTGAGCTGAAGTCAGTCGCTTAACCGACTGAGCTACCCAGGTGCCCCACATTTGTTGTTTCTTATATGGAACCATTAATTTATTGAATTTTCTTCTTATTTCTCAGGTAAATTACCCAGACCTTCAGGTCCTTTTTAGGGACTGTCCTAAGCATAAAGAATGGCAAAATGAAGCTTTGGGGACTATGTTTATTGGTAGCTGAATAGCCAGCACAAAGAAACTCAGTTCAAGATGAATTAATATTTTTAGAATATAAAATGGTTCTAAGTTAAATAAAAAGGACATGGACAAACAGAATCTGGGAGGTGAAAGGCTATACAGAGCTGATATCTGTATAGAGAATCAGCCAGAAATAGGTATTCAGAACTTAGACTGTGAGTTACAAGTTAGTGCAGGATCTTTTTATGTGGTGACATGGGGCAGGCATGTGGCTGTGAGAGGTAGACAATTGTACGGTAGAGGGAACAAAGTCCACACAAAGATGCCCTCACTCCTGAAATAAATTGCAAGTTCAAGGGGTCCCCAAAAATACTTTTAGTTCTGATAATTTGCTAGAAAGATTCATGGAACTCACTGAACATTGTTGTACTCACAGTTACAGTTTATTGTAGGGAAAGGATACAGGTTAAAATCAGTCAATGGAGGGGGGATAAAATCAGCTAATGGAGGAATCTCATGAGCAGAGTCTAGGAAAGGTTTCAAATGTGGAGCTTCAGTTGTCCTCTCTCTATGGAGTTATGGACAGTGTGACTTCCCCAGCATCGATGTGTGATCATAGGCACAGAGTAATGCCAATCACAGAAGCTCGCCCAAACGTTGGTATTTCGCATTTTTATTGGGGTTTCATCCCATACGGCTTGTGTGGCAGCCCCTCTGGAGTTAGATCTGACAATGTGGGACTGACCATTAGTCTCTAGTTCCTTCATAGGTGGAACTAATACTGTATAGCCCCAAACCTCCATTTTACATCCTATTGTTAGACTGGTGGCCAGGGTCCCTAGGAAACAAAGATACTCCTACAAGAAGTGAACATCCCAAGGGTCTAGGGATTACATCCCAGCAGCCAAGGGCACAGGTAAGTTGATTCTTCACTACACAGTGGCCTTATGCATATTAGCAACCCAGAATTGCCCCCCAATGAAACATTCATTCTTTCATTCATTGATTCATGTCTCTGTGCCAAACACCACACTAGGCACTATAGGGGAAATGGTGGTTAAGACATGATTCTTGAGCTGACTCAAATGTGAGCAATCATGGGAAACATGGAACAGATGGAAGATGGAAAGGTGATCTAGCTAACGAGAGAATATAGCCCTGGAGTGGGAAATAGGGAAGTTTAGGGCTTAGTCTAAAGGGGCATAGGGCTCCCTTTTCTTATTCCAGGAAGATCAGAAGGAAAAAGTCCAACCATGTAGCCAGGGCATGGTGACAAGTCTTTCACATCCATAGCAAATGGGCAAAGAGGAGTCACTAGCCAGATCTTTATTTTGTTTTTATTTTCTTTTGCATCTAAAATTGTCTTGCTTACTTATTTGTTCATTTAGTTTTTGTCTTTCCCAGTAGTATGAGGGAAGATGTTTGCCTCTTTCTCTCACCCCTCTGTTCCCAGTCCCTGGAAGAGTGCCTAGGACAATGTAGACACTCATTATTCATTTGTTAAATGAATTTTCCTTCAACCCCATGCCACAAGAAGGATCTTGGAACTTTCTACCTCCAGGGCTTAGGTTTCTCCAGCTAAATCAAAGAGAAACTCCCAGCCACCAAAAGAGTGTCTAGCTCCACATCAACTCCCATTCATTTCTTCCAGCAGGAGTGTGATGTATTGTATCAGGGGGAGTAGAAGCTGCTGGAACCATGCTGCATTTGTCCATTTAGATCCGCTGGAAAGCTGAGGAGTAATTATAGATGCAAACCTGCTGCCTTCAACTGTAAAAACTTCACACTGAGTTAATAAAGTCTTGGCCACTTAGCTTCATGTTTTTGCATCTTAACACATGAAGGCATTTTGCAAAGGGTTGAGTGAACATAATTATCAATTTCCACATGTATATTAGCATTCAGCTGGGGTCAGGCAAATTCTTCCTAGACACAGACTGTTGACAATGGCAACGAGCACCTGGGCTCACTTTTCTCATCCACCACGTGCAATTTTGTGTCACTTTCTTTTGACTCCACTTATCGATTTCCACATAAATCCCTGGTGAAATGCAAAACATCAAAGCTGTTCCTGGAATCAGTCCAACTGGGGATGGGGGAAAAATGGAATTTGACTTTTCTTTCTGTCGAGGAAATTAGAGGTACTTCATGGCTTTTTTTGGGGGGGAGGGTGTAAATTGTCAGAGAATGACTTGGGGACAATGCAGAGGTGGCTTCTATTTGCTGGGATGTAAGAATTTCAGACAAAGGCTGGGGCAGGGGATGATGCAAAATATTGAACAAAAGGGAGATCTTTTGTTTCAGAGATGGACTGTGTACTAAATTATGTATATAGAGTGAATTTGGATAAATGGCTTATAAAGGTATAATTATGTGGTTATATATATTTGGAAATACTCTGGTGTAGAAATTAAATGGACTAAAATAGTAGACTTAGAACATGAGTTGGACTGTGAGGTACAAAAGAGGTGGCTGATTATGTTTCCGTGATAGCAGTAGCGAGGTGAGCCAAGACCAGTGGAATTCAACCAAGTGGAGTGGAGTGTTCTAAGGGTGAACCCAGCCAAAACTCAAAAGCGCCTGGCTCTGAGATGCCCTTTCCTTAGCCTAATGCCTATGAGACCAATAAACCATATGTCTGGAAGTATGTCGTAATCAGGGGCATAAGGACACAGGTCTAGTAGTGATGATTTGGAAGAAGTTCTGAGATGCGGTATGGAGGAGGCACTGCTCCTGTCTTTTGTCCATTCCTGTTGACCCACCTCCAATGTCTAGTGCCACTTAGCGCACTACAGAGTGCCATGTGGCTTCTTTCTTCAAGATAGTATATACACAGCCATCAGAGCATGTCTGCCTATTTTTTTTAAGTTTGTTTATGCTGAGAGAGAGAAAGGGCGCAGCGCATTCGTCACTGGGGGAGGGGCAGAGAAAGAGAATCCCATGCAGGCTCCACACTGTCATTGAGGAGCCCAATGTGGGGCTTCATCTAAGGAACCATGAGATCATGACCTGAGCCAAGATCGAGAGTCGGATGCTCAGCCGACCGAGCCACTCAGTCACCCCCAAGTCTTCCTACTTTGCATCCCATTTCTGTCACTCATACCTCAGTCCTTTGGATAACTTGCTGATGTTTTTTCCTCATGTAGAGAATGAGCCCACATTTGGAGTTACTGTCGCATGGTTGGCACAGTGCTGGCATGGAACAAACACTCATCACATGTTTTTTAGTATGGTATTTAACGTGTTGAAGAGAGGACTGGCCACACCCAATGCGAGGCTGGGTGTCAGGGAGGGCAAATTGCCTTCCTAAAGTGTCTCATGTGTTGTCTGCACCTCTCAGTCCCTTTTCCTTCTTCCTGTATCTTTCCCTTTCATTCCCTCCTTGGTGGTCGACCTCGTTTCTCCTTCAAATCCAAAAACAAACAAGCAAGCAAGCACTAGTGAAAGAGGGTGTAACATTAGTTCTGGAAACTTCAACCCTTCAGAATTGTGTGTGGCTGGTCAAATATGTCCTGTAGGGGGAGCCATTCCCTTTCCCTGTCTCCTGACGACTGGCCCATAAATGAGACCATTCTGTCCTCTCAAAAGGATCAAGTAGATACGGTTGCCTTTGAAGGAGGAAGTGTTCTACATCTGATTAATGGGGGTGCAAGGTTAGAACATAAATGGGACCAGCCTCTCTACTGGAAAAAATTAATGTGTAGAGTGAATGGACCCCTCTTTTCTCTTCCCTTTACTCTCGATGGGAGTGGAGAAAGCTATGGTATTTTTCACGTAGCTGGTTGGGCAAGTGACCAGCCAGACCTAAATCTTCCCCTGTGTGGATCCCTATATCATTTGGCAATTGGCGTAAAACAAATGACCATAAAATTTAGTGGCTTAAAACAACCATTTATTATTTTTTTTTACAAGTCTGTGGGCTATCTGAGTAGTTTTTCCAGCTTTGGTGGGCTCATTAAGGCATCTTCAGCCAGCGGGAGGGTTGACTCGGGGGGTCTAGGATTGCATCAGGGTGCAAAGCTGCTCAACGTGTCATTCATTCTCCAGCAGTAGAGCCCAGGCTTGAACATGCAGTGGTGGTGGGGTCTGAGGTTGAGTAAACCTAATTGTATAAAAGGACCAGAAGAGACCCACACATGCTTTGAAGCCTCTGACTGCATGAGGTTTGCTACAGTCTTATCTTACAAAACAAGCCACCCATCTGAGCCAGGGAGCTACAAAATTATAAGCAAAGGGTGTGGATACAGGCAGGCCATTCACTGGGGCCATTCATGCAATGAATCTCCCCAGTCCCAAAGATTGCAATATGAGGTGTATACAGTTTGCAAGGGTGAGAACGGTGTTACATCAGGCCTTAGAAAGCTTTATGATAAAAAAAAGATTGTTGGGGCACCTGGGCGGCTCAGTGGGTTAAGAATCTGACTCTTGATTTTGGCTCAGGTCATGATCTCAAGGTTTGTGAGATCGATCCCTGCATCGGGCTCTGCACTGAAAGCCAGGAGCCTGCTTGAGATTCTCTCTCTCTCTGCTTCTCCCCTCCATGCACTCTCTCTCTCTTTCATTAAATAAATAAATGAACATTTAAAAAGAAAGATTCTTGGGGCATCTGAGTGGCTCAGTCAGTTGAGCATCCTACTTTGGCTCAGGTTATGATCTCATGACTCATGGGTTCGAGCCCTATGTTGGGCTGTGTGCTGACAGCTCAGAGCCTAGAACCTGCTTCGGATTCTGTGTCTCCCTCTCTCTCTGCCCCTCTTCCACTCACACTCTGTCTCTGTCTCTGTCTCTCTTTCTCTCAAAATAAATAAACATTTAAAAAGTTAAAAAAAAAAAAGATTCTGGGGCCAAGTTTTTGAAGATGAGTGTGTGTTCTTTAATAGGAGGAAGGGCAATCCAGGAAGAGAGCACAGCTCACCCAAAAGCTCAGAGGCCAGATCCAGCTTGGTGATTGGAGAAACTGGGAAAAGCCCAGCAGAGTAAGTACAAGGTGCATCATGGAGGCACCAGTCCAGGAGATTGGGCTAAACACTTGGGTTTTCTCTTCTAGTCTTCTGGGAATGACCCAAGGTTTTTACTGTTGAATCACTATTGGATTCTACCAACTCCTTTCCTTTGGAAAGATAACCCCGTGCAAGGGGTATGCAGGGGAGGAAGAACCTCACACCCACCTGATCTGCAAGTTGGGAGAATTTTGTGGCCAAATAGTGCTCCTTCCTCCACCCACTGTGCTTTGTTTAGCTCTGTCATTCCTCTCAAGAATACAGCTAAGTGCTTCTCATTCACAAACCTGGAAGCCAGCTTTTTGCAGAGTCTTCAGACAAGGACAGATCCAGACTCTGGCTACCAAAGAAAGAAAGAGAGAGTGAGAGAGAGAAAGAGAAAGATGGAAGGAAGGAAAGAAGGAAGGAGGGAAGGAAGGAAGGAAGGAAAGAAAGAGAGAAAGTAGAAAGAAAGAAGATGGAAAGAAAGAAAGAAAAAAAGAACACCAGAATTAATGGCTAGACTAAGAAGCAAGGCCCCATTTCGCATTTTCATCCTGAAGCGTGTATAATTAAACCGGAGAGAAATGGCTTATTTAATTCATGTTATTTCATACAAGATCTCTAGCAGCATTCTGTCGTGTCTTTATGACTCCGGTGCATGCTACTTCTCTAACAGTTTAGAACAAAAATGGGGCTTTACTTATCTTCAGGAAGCCAGCCCATTCTTTTGATGAAGGAGAAATGCCCCAGCCCCAGGTTGCCATAGACACTGGGAAAGGCTGTCACCAAGCTGCAGCACACCTATTTGGTGGTGACAAGCAGAATTAGAGGTATTGAGGAATCAAAGGCAAAACTAGCCTGATGAAACAAAGGGTCCCATCAGCTTCTCCCGACATACTTTTTTGCAGAAGCAAGCCTCCCGGTGTCCTTTTTCCTCTCCCTTCCGCCCTGAAGGGAATCTTAAGGGTGGAGGCAGTAACCTCCACACAGGGCTCAAATTCAGGTGCATGGCAAAGACCTTCCTTAAACCATGTGAGTGGATTCCCATGGTTCCCTCCTTCTTGACATACATGCCGACAAACCCTGGAAGGTCTGTCACACCTGCCAGTGTCTCCAAATTCCTCATTCACTCTGCTCCCCCCGCCCTTCAGTCTTCCTTTGAGTTCATAAATATGCAACACGTTTCCCACCTGGGGGACCTTTGCCCTTGGTGTTCTGCCTTCCTAAATTCTCTCTCTCCTGCCTTTTGTGTGCCTGGTTCCATCTTGTTTCCCAGGTCTCTTTTTAAAGTTGCTTTCACTAGAGGACATGCCTGACCATTTTATCTGAAATATCTCCTCCACCCCACTTGTCCCCTATCACATCCTCTTGGTTCTTGCCTGGTAATTTTCACAACCTATAATTATCTTTTATTTACTGTTTGCTTATTTATGGCTGGCCACCCCCACAAGCGTGCAAGCTGCAAAAAAGGCAGGTGCCCAATAGATGTATTGCTTATCTTTGCTTGGTTTCCTCCCAACCCTGACGCTTGAGGCAAGGATTCAAGTCCAAGGGGCATATTTGGGAGGCAAAGGAAGTGAAGTCAGGAGGTGGGAGGGAGACCAGGAAGGGAAAGCAGCCACTGAAGGGCTGTGATAACAAGTTATCATCGACTAGGGGGTTTATGAACAACAGGAGCTGATTTTTCACAGTTCCAGATGCTGGAAGTCTGAAATCAGGGTACCATCCTGATCAGGCTCTGGTGAGAGCCCCCTTCCTGGCCGCAGATGGTCGATGTCTCCTTGTGTCTTTCGTGGAATAAATGCGGAATGAGGAAGGGAGCCCGCCGAGGTCTTTTTTTATAAGGATGCTAATTCCATTCATGAAGCTTCTACCCTCATCACCATAATCACCTCCCAAAGCCCTCAAATACCATTACAGCAGAAATTAATTTTTAACATATCAAGTTGTGGGGATACAAATCTTCAGTTGATCGCTGGTGTGCTATCAAGTGAATTACCATTGGGTCTCTGGAATGTGATCCCTCTGGGAAACTCCTGGAACCAGTGAAGAGCACAAAACTCAGACTTGCCATAGCTGAGGGGTGGCAGAGCCCTGGTCATTGCCCGCCAGCTCCCATGAATCACTGAGGGCTGTTCCCAGGGAGCAGGAAGTCTCCTTGTAAACACATAAGAAACAGATTATGTACCAGAAGTAATCGTCTTTGGAGAGCTTTGTAGGAAAGAGACAATGTGGTTAATCAGAGAACGTACTACAACATAAGGGTGGGGGTAAGACATGTAGGTGAGGACAGCTGGGCATTAGGGATAAGAGCCATGTGAAAATAAGGGGCTGGCCTAAAGGGCCATGGGAGAAAAACAAGTGGACGCTTTACTCAATCAAAAGGGTGCAAGGGTCAGCATGCCATATTTTTAAAATTGAGGTGACAGTTACATACAATGGAGTACATGTGTATTAATGGCACAACCCAGTTTGTAACTCCATTTACATCCATATAGCCACAACCCAGATTAAGACATAAGCTGTTTACATCCTGCCAGAAAGTTCTGTCATGCCCCTTTCCAGTCCTCCTCCTTATCCTCAAGAAATCACTCTTCTGACTTTTATCTCCAAAAATTAAATTTTAAAGTAACATATTTTTAATGGGTAGAAGGAATAAATGCTTGTTGTAGAACATTCATACAATGACAAAGGTACTAAATGCAATAAGTTAACTCACCTGTAATCCTATAGTGCAGAAGTAGCCACCTTGAACATTTTCATCTGTTTCTTGTTGTCTTTATTCATTTTTTATTTTAACTTGAGCCCATATCGTATATTCCATTTTATATTCTGATTTTTAAACCAATCATCAGGTCACAAACGTTTCCAGGTTAATTACAAAGTCTTTGTAAATAAACATCATTTTACATGGCTTTAAATATTCCACTGAGGATTTTAGCAAAAAGTATCGACCAGTTCCATACATGTTGGTGATTTTAGTTTGTTTTCTTCCCCCACTGTTTTGTGGTAATGAATGCCTTTTTCCATTAAGTTGTCTGGCTCTCAGATCATTCTCTTAGAATGGGTGTGGAGGTACAGAGTTAAAAGAATACATATATTCAAACTCCTGTTATGTACAGACAGTCCCCGACTTACCATGGTTCACCTTGTGATTTTTCAACTTTACAATGGTGTGAAAGTGATATGCATTCAGTAGAAACTGTCCTTGGAATTTTGAATGTGGATCTTTCCTGGGGCTAGAGATAGGCAGTCTGGTCTTCCCTCAAGATCCTGGGTAGTGGCAGCAGCCACAGCCCCCAGTCAACTACAATCACGAGAGTAAGTGACTGATATGCTGATAACCACTGCAATTTGTCACTTTCAGTACAGTACTCAATAAATTACATGAGCTATTCAATACTTTATTGTAAAATAGGCTTTGTATTGGATGACTTGGCCCAACTCTAGGCTAACATAAGTGATCTGAGCATATTTAAGGTGGGCGAGGCTAAGCTATGATGTTCTATAGTTTAGGGGTATGAAATGCATTTTCAACTTATGATATTTTCAACTGACTATGGGTTTATCAGGATATAACCCCACTGTAAGTTGAGAAAGATCTGTATCTTCAGAGAGCGTTCCAGAACAGATTGATTTACATTCCTACATCTGGGTACCCAAAGGGTACCCATTAGGCATCCCGCTCACCAGCATTAAACACCATTGTTTTTTTTGTTTTGTTTTTTTGTTTTTGAAACTTGAACTACTATCTGGAAAAACTCAGAGAAGCTCTCCAAAGAACAGTTATGTTCAGTGCCACTCCAAAGAACAATGGTAGCTTATTTTCCCTCTCCTATTCTAGAATACTGAGATATTCTGAATAGGTGACCTCAGAAATCACTTTGGTTCAACATCTGGAGCCATCAGTTAGCAATGCATAGGGAGGACAGACAAGGGACATTTGTGGGCTGCCTTGGAGCAGGGTCACAGATGGCCTCCCATTACATAACCTCCTTCAGAAGAGTACATTCTGTTCACCTCTCATTTCATCATGGGCATGGAGAAGGAAGAACTTGACAGACCCAGTCTGTGACTTGCACAGCTTCAGAGGGTGCCTTTGTGAGGGTGGGATGGCGTGAGAGCTGATAATTACAGTGCAGGGCACAGCTGAGAGGCATAATGATCAGGGCCAACCTAACATTTAGGTCAGACTGGATAATGGCCTTTGAAGGCATGTTCTGCTATTTAAAATCACCCTCCCATCTCCAAGAAATCCGGCCTTTTGCGCTGGAATAAAAGGCCAGGGTGTGTGTACATGCTCTGTATAGGGCACTTCCAAATTTGTTTCTAGGAAAGCTCCTCCAATGAAAATTCTTTACCATGAGCAGGAAAACTCAATTCCCGTAGACTTTCTAAAAGCCCAAGACAGTAAATCCAATGATGGTTCTGCCCAGGAGCAAGAGCTTCATGCGAACGGATGGTCTCCTTCTAAACCCACTTTGGAAATACTGATTCTTTGCCTAAGTTTAGACACCCGTTGGGCCTGTGCCTACTGACTGTGGTCTCCCTGCCAGGTTCCCCTCTAAGTGCCTTTGCATCACATGATGGTCACCATCACTCAGTAGTTTTTGTACATCTGTTTTCACATCCATCATACGTAAAATCCTGGCTGCACAGTGGTTTTTGTTGTGAATATGCATGTGTATGTTTTGCAGGATGCATTATTAGGCACTGTAATATTTATCCACAAGAGTTAATGTCATTTCTGTGACAGTCTTTCGCTACCTAAGAAAAAAAAGGAAGAAGAAAAGAGTTTTGTGATAAATAGTACACGGTTGGTGAGGTTATGTACTCTGAGTTTCCTGAACCCAGACATTTTTGGTTCTTTAGTGTTTATTCTGTGACTGGATGTTTAAAATACATGCCCACCGCCCCCCACCCCCCAAAAGAAAATGACTGCAATTTCTTTTTTTTTTTTTTTTTTTTTTTTTTTTAATTTTTTTTTTTTCAACGCTTTTTATTTATTTTTGGGACAGAGAGAGACAGAGCATGAACGGGGGAGGGGCAGAGAGAGAGGGAGACACAGAATCGGAAACAGGCTCCAGGCTCCGAGCCATCAGCCCAGAGCCTGACGCGGGGCTCGAACTCACGGACCGCGAGATCGTGACCTGGCTGAAGTCGGACGCTTAACCGACTGCGCCACCCAGGCGCCCCATGACTGCAATTTCCATGGAGATGGGACTGGGACTAAAAAGGCAAATGCCTGGATGCTGGATACTCCAGGCTGGATACTGGTCGCCTGGATCTACGAACAGGTGCAGCATCCATAGTGGGCTTGGCAGGTGCTCCTTCTCTCCCACCAGTCCCATGTCGCTGAGCTAGCTGTCCCCTGCCACAGTCATGTCATGAGTCCAGGGACTGGGCTCCAAGCTCTCCGTACATCTTGTTCATTTCTCCTCGAGTTCCTGACATCTTCTCGTGACCCTGAACGTGGAGGGTGCAAGTCTGCAGTACATCGGGAACCCCAAACCACCCCCTCTAGACTTGGGAACCCTCCTGTCCGACTCCACCAATCCAGAACAAATCCTTTCACTCTTCTGACCCTGTTTTGTTTGCCTCACTGAACTCATAGCATCAAAATAGATTTTCAGTTTTTATAAATTATGACTGACTTGTGGGCAAACACCAATTTATTCCCCCACTTTTGCCTCCCTAGGGTTGAACTCAGTGCCAAGCACATAGTATGTGCTCATTAAATGTTTTTTAAAATGCTATTAAATGTTATTGGAAATCTGACTTCTAATTTATATAAATAATAATCTTTATAAGGAGCACTTACTATGTGTTAGGCACTAATCTAACTGTGTCTTTTATACTTACTAAGTCATACTGGCCTGGGAGGTAATATTATTACCCTCCATTTTACAAAGGAGGAAATAGAGGCCTAGAGAGGTGCAGCAACTTGCCCAAAGTCACACAAATGGGAGGTGGGGGAGTCAGGATTTTAGTCCAAGTCCTCTGGCTTTGAGTACAGTCCATGACTTTATCCTATTTTATATCATCCCTTGAATAACCACATGGCACTGTGAATTAAGACCAGAAGGTTCAGTCATAGGAGATGGGTAGTAATCAAATGGTTTAAACTTGTAAGAATAACACTCCCTTTCCACTACCACTAATATTTATGTTAATGTAGGTTCATTCATTTGTTCCTTTGCTCCATCTACAAATATTTATTGACTGGTGACTATATTGCAGAGACACTTTTAGGAATTAGCTTTCAGTAATGAACAGAAAAGGATATAGCCCGTTATCTCCAAAACCTTGGCATCTAAATTCATTTCAATTTAACTGTCCTTCAACAAACATCTCCAGAGAATCTCAGGATTATGGTAGGTTCTGGAGAAATAAGAAGGAGTCAGGAAGAGTCTGAGATCCTTCAAGAACTCCTCTGTGATAAGGGAGACAGACACAACTGCCATAATTAAAGTGAGAAGGAGTGAAAAAGAACAGAAACCCAATGTGGGAGACACTGAGTCCAACTCCAGTCCTCTCCAGAAGGCTTCCTGGAGGAGACACAGCTGCATGTGAATCTTGAGAGAATCTCACGTGACAACCAGGTGAAGCGTGTTGGGACAGCTCCAGCAAGACAAGCAGTCTGATGTTTCTAGAGCCAAGTGAGAAGAAGTGACCAGAGATAAGGCTGGAGAACATGGAACACAGGCAAGAGAACATGCTGGAGAGATGAAGAAAGTGTTTCCAGAAGACCTATGAGAACTTCCATTTTCTATAACCTGTTTAACAGCATTGAAAAGGAAACAAACTGGTCTTCATGAGGATGATGGAAGCTTCTTTGTCAGATGGCTGTGTGTAGCATAGAACCTCAGGAGATAGCTATCATATGGATGATCACTGCTTCTCCAGGCCGAGAAGGACTTCACACAAGTCACTAGACTTCCAGGCTGGACTCCTACTTCATCTGAAAAGAAAACTGCCCTTAAACAAAGCGGATATTCAGATTACCTCATAAGCGACAGAAAATAATGTCAAGGGGGAGAAAAATGAATAAAGACGGACCTGAGAAAACTAATGAAGGGGCATTAGTGGGTGGTTTATGATGCACAGCCTTTTGTTAATGCTAAGCTTTCCCAGGTGGGTTATATAAGTCACAGAACAAGGCGATGGATGGAAGTTTTATTTTCTCTTGTTTGAAGCAACGAGCCCCTGTAAACTAAATAAAAGTATAGGGGCTTGGGAACATGGAGAGTTGATTTACCAGGGCATAAAATTAATCATTGGGATTATGTTCCACCATATAGCAACAAAAACAACCACTGCCATTTCTGATGATTTGCTACTTCAGAGATTATCACGACCTTTCACGATGCATTATTACATGTGATTTTTATCTCATCCTTGGGGGTGGAGAATTATATCACCCCCATTTTACAGACAGTGGAGAATGAGATGAACGAGTCTTGTTCAAGGTCTTTCAGCCAGTAAGGAGCCAAACTGGAATTCAAACTCGGGTGCACTGACTCTAAAATGAATTCATTTTGCCCGTATAACACTTTCTCCAGCACGCCCCCTCTGAGCAAACATCTTCTGCGGAACATTAGTTAGGACTCCTCCATTCTCCTTGTCCCAGAGTCACATTTTAACCATCAACCTTGATAACATCTCTTTCACACAGTTGAAGTTCATACATTTGGAGTAGCTGAAATTCCAGTAACATTATTTTCTACTTCTCTCCGGTGAGCTTCCCCAGAAGAAATGCCTTGTTATCTCGAAAGAAAAAATGTAATGAAAAGTCTTCTTATGAGCAGCCCTTAGTACTGTCTGTTCTTGCCTTTGGGTGAGTTATGATTCTCAAGTAGCAAAGCTGCCTCTCAAAACTGGAGGCGAGTAGTGTAAATGCTGCTGTCCAACCTAGTTTGATTTTATTTACAGAATGTGTTGTTTTGAGCCATTTATTTTGTTCAGTCTTAACTTCAGATTTTGAAATAGTTATAGATTCCCTGGAAATTGCAAAAATAGTAGAGGTCCACATACCCTTCCCCCAGCTTACCCCCATGGGAACACCTAATACATCGATAGTACAATATCACCACAGAGTGTTTTAATGTTCTTGTTTTTCTGATTTAGTTACTAAAACTAAAACAAAACAAGCAGGCAAACATCAGCAACAAACCTACGAGATCCAGCATAAAAGTTAGAATTTCACTCTTAGAAATTGGAAGACCCAGCAATGTGCCCCTGCATGGGAGCTTTTGGTGACCAGTTAGTGGTTGTCCGTGTTAATCCACAAGCACCCTCCTGGTCTATGAATCTCCATTCAGTTGCATTCCCTGCCTGGCCTCTGGAGGCAGTGGAGTTTTAAGTGTATTCTTCAGAAGGGGAACTTTGAAATGACCTCGGGGTAAGTCTCCAGCACCTCCCTGAAGGCATGGAATTATATGGCTTCCCACCCACCCATAGCTGCTTCACACAGAACATCTTTGAAATCATAGTTCTTAAGTTGGGGTCCACAGATCCCTACTGTTAAGATGTGATGATCTGAGGAACTTTGGAAAGTACAGGACATTTTTGTATCCCTATTATCCCAGCAAGTGTAAGCATTTTCAGTTTAGAAGGATGTTCTTGGTGCTTGCATTTCCTCCTCCATGATTTAGCTCATGCCTGGTCTATGGACAGAAATGGGGTTCCAGGCACACCTCACACATTTTCTTATTCAATTGCTTTTATCTTGTCTTACGTCACCGCGAAATAAGATTTATTCCTTATCTGCCATCCCTTGTTTCTCTCCACTCCCTTCCCACTCCCGATCACTTGATCTAATTATTTCTGTTGGGAGTTGGATTGATCCCAGGACTTGGAACATGCCTGTACCCCTTCTTTAGACAAAACGTACAAAGATTTTAGGTTAATGGAAAAGGCACTTGGAAAGGAAATGCAAAGCAGAAGAAGGGAGACTGTTAATGGAATCACTAGGGGTCATGCGAGCAGATAGCCAGTCTTGACATTTTGAAATCTGGACGTCTTGTGGTTGCTATGCTTTAGGGCCAGACAACGTCAAAGGCTTCCTTTCTCCTTCTCCTACAATAAAAGGACTTAAACTCTATCCCTGATCCCCAGTCCAGCAGGAAACTGGATAGATGCAATCAAATGACTGACAGGTCTCCCCTAAAGCCAGAGAGAAGAGAAGGGCATGCAGGGGAAATTAAAGGCATTAAGGAGATAAGGGTGCCAGAGATTGGAAATGGAAAGTGGAGGAGATATAAAGGGGAGAGACTTCTTTCTAAGGAAAGGAAGCCCCAAGAATCTAAAATGACCCCCCCCACACACACACACATACACACTATTAAAAAGCCATCTGTACATTCATAGATTTGGTGGGGCATTTGCAGGGTAAGAGTAAGACTGAGGATTTACCAGGTTTCCCCTCCTCCAATAAGTCTATAAGAAGACCTGATCCACCCAGAATACACATCCTCCTCCATTGTGCCTGCCTAAGTATTAACTCAGCCCCTTAACAGCATTTCATGTAATCACAGCCCCAGCTGCCCATGCTGGTAAATCGCTGAGATCACTGCCCTTCTAATGGAAAGTTTGGAAGGTCAAAAGAAGCAGAGTTGGCTCCCAACTGGGCTTTTGAGAGCTGACCTTTTATTTCCTCCATGGCTGTGCTGCAGACACAAGTCCTCATTTCCCAAGAAGGTCCCTGTAATTGGGCTGAACACAATGGCAGTGGCGCAGACGCTTGGGGAGGTGGCGACTCAGACTGAAATTCAAGGAATTCAAAATTTGAGAGCTCGTGGGGCCACCAAAAGCTATTGGGTCCGGTTTCGTGCCTTCCAGTTTCAACCATTCTCTTATTAGGGTGTAACAAGTCCTCCCCCCTCGGCCCGTGTTCCAGACATATCATGCCTGAAAGACAGGCTTTCCTGAGTAGACCATTCTAGCCTCATTTTAGGTCACCTTTCAAGTGTTTCCTTTGTCCAATAAAAAAGGTCTCAAGAACTGTGCCTACATTGCCTTTGCTTTCTTTTTAAGGTCAGCTCTTCTTGTATTCTCATTATCCAAGATGGAAGTCATGGAGGGCACCTCATTTTGCGAAGGAACACAGACAATAATTAAGTTGCCACATAGCCTTTTCCTTTCTGGGCTAATTCCAATTATTTTTAACCTTTTCACATGGACCCCTTTTTCTGACCTTTTAATGAATTTTCACTGCTTACCTCTCTTGGGTCCTTCACAGTTTTGCCAAAACTTGTCAACAAGAATCATGAAATGATTACTGTTTCACCTCCTGGTTGCAATAGCAGACTCCCGTTTTTGAGAAACAGTCAATAAGAATTCTATGCCTAATTTTCAGCTCCCTGTCTGCAGTGATGTTCCCACCAAGTACATGAGTTCTGCTGTCTTCTTTCTCAGCTTAGTGTTGTACCTATAAAATAAAATGATTACTTCAGGTATTTTCAAATAGTTCCTGAGGCCTCACTAAGCATATAAGAGTGCACGACTAGGTACTGTAACTGATAGAAAATGGGCAGGTATTGTCAGATCCTTGTAATATAAGCATCCCAATGATGGGCACGTGGAAGAGATTACCCTTGGAGTAACTATTATGTGCCTGTTACGTGTTTAATCTCTTTATCGACCTAGAATCTCTTCAAAATGGATGATGTCATTGCTGCTTTACAGAGGAGCAAACCAAGATTCAGAGAATTTTAGTGACTTGCACAAATTTTTGCAGTAGTTAATTGAGTGGTAGAAAAGTCCTATAAACCCAGGATGGTCTTACCCTAAAGCAAATACTTGGAGTTTTCAGGGCTTTGGCAGTTTTTTCTGTGTTCATGTTTATGACCTTGGATCCCTTCCCCTCCAAGTCAAGGGTCACCTTGAAAAGACCGAGCTGTTATTAGTAACTTATATATGATAAATGCTGTTATCCTCAAGAATCCAATGGGACATTCACAGAAGGGATGATTAAACCCTATCAGGATCTTCCCTAATGGAATTGCCATGACCCTGTTCTTTATGGTTCAAGAGACTCTACAGAATGAAGAATAAGTGCATGGAGCCTGGGACCGGGCTGGTTTTCATCCCAGTTGCCCACCTACTGACTGTGCAGCCTTGGCAAAAATGTTCTACCTCTCTCTGTTTCCATTTTTTTATCTGTGGAATAGAAATATAGATAGTGCTCATGTCCTTGTTGCACTGTTGGGTGCATTAATACATTAAAGTGGATAGAGCTGAGCCTGAAAAAGATTAAACGCTGAATAATTAGTATCCATCTCTGAAATCTCTCCTCCCCAGGGTGTGGCAGCAGCCTTCAATGTCCATCTTTTCTGGAGCCGTGTTTTCAAGACGGTAACCATGGTAAAAGGCTTCTCTAGATGTTTCCATGACATTTTTTTGTTGTTTCTTTAAGCAAAAACTTGCAAATCTCTTTTGAAAGGCAAATATATCTAATTTTTCCAGGCCAAGGAGAATCTAGGTTTCTATCAGAGCATAAAGGGCTTTAAAACAAGGATATGGGGGATTAGACAGGATGTTCTAAAGCAATTAACTACACAAATGGAAGAGACAAAATCAAATGTATCTGAAATACAAGGTCTTTATGTTTAAGGTAACTGCGGCAGCTTCAGCAGGAATAGGAAATGGGAGAGAATTCTAAAGTGTCCTTGCTCACCTGAGCAGTTTATTTTTTTTTCTATGTCCTTGAACATAAAAATCTATATTGAAGTAAAAAAATATATATGGGACAGGACACCAATCTCCCAATTTATTTCCCTATTGAGTTTCCTTCTTAACAGCACCCTAAGGAAGAATGACAATATTCAAATGTTTAAAAATAAACCATTTTGCTTGAACTATCAGGAGCTGTGGGGTGAACTAATTTTTGTTTTTTCTCACATTTTGCCAAGGTTAAGTCCACCAAAAATAATTTAAGTACTGCCTTTCTCCAGTTATACTCCAGTAAACTTGAATTTTTTTCAATGTTTATTTATTTATTTTTGAGAGAGAGAGCACACAGTGGAGGAGGCACAGAGACAGAGGGGGAGACACAGAATCCCAAGCAGGCTCTGACCTGTCAGCACAGAGCCCCACGCAGGGCTCGAACTCACGAACCCTGGGACCATGACCTGAGAGGAAGTCAGATGCTTAACCGACTAAGCCACCCAGCCACCCTCAAATTATTATTATTTTTTTGATCCTCTGCGAATGGACGTCATTTTCCACCAACTTGGGCTCAATCACGCACAATTTTCTGCCATTTCCCGCAACATACTTTACCATCATTTGCCTGATGGTTTGTGTGTTTGTCTTGTCTTTTCCACCATTGTTCAGATTCTTTGAGGGGTGCGTTCTTGCTGAACCCCTCGGAAGCCCCTGTAGCTCCAAATACTCCTATAGTTTTCTCACTACGTGTGCTGAAGACACCGACTCAGGGAAGTTGTGCATGAATCCTCTCAGGCAATGCGTGTTGTTAAAATAATAGGAGTTTTACTACGAGAAAAAAACAAAACAAAACCTGGGCACATCTTGAAAGCTGTTGTTTTCATTAATTAGCATAATGGATCAAGTAAATAGGGAAGAAATTATGTTTGAAAAAGAACAGATTACCTACAGGGCTGAAATCTTGTCACACGATAGGTTTGCAGTGTTAGCGCATTTTTCATTTTAGAGAGGGCTTATTCATTAAGCTTAGAGGCATTCTCTGTTCACAGTATATTCTGAAAAGCACCAGTCTCTTTCCAAACAAAGGGGAATCCCACAACTTTGTAATAAGGAGACTGGCTAGTAGGCTGGCTGAATGTAACTGAGAGCCTTAGCTGAAGTTCTGCTAGAAACCTGGAACACTGATCCCATTCATTCATTCGTTCATTCCTCATTCCATTGAGAATTATTGAGCACTTACTATGTACCAAGTGTGGCTTGTCGAACACTGTGAGGTCACCAAGCTGACGAAAAAGGCAGGCAATAGATGGTCTAGACCCAAAGCACACAGAGGCTGTCTATCCTGGGGATATGAGGTTAAATCAGGTGGGTCAACCCTTCCTCCATGCTGGGCTCAGTTTTTACCTTCTCCGTGAATCCATCCACCTGTTTCCCCCTGCATTCCCAAAATGTTTACTCAAAACTTCCATTTTCCTGTATTTCCTTTGTGTTATATTATTATTACCTTGGATTCAGTCAAACACAGTGGTAAGAATGTGAACTTTTAGAGTCAGATTGAGATTTGCATTCTAGCTTCAACCCTTTATTGTTTTATGTCTTCAAACATAGAACTAACTTAACCCCTCTGGACCTCAGCTACTTTATCTGTGAAACAGGCATAATAAAAGGTTGCCCCGAGATAAAACAAATGCCCTCTGTTGCACACGCATAGAAATGATAGCCATTGTAACTACTACGTGCAGCACTAACTGAATTTTTCTAAGCTGTTTCGGTCATATTCAGTCATCTAGTTCTCACAATAATCCCATGAAGTAGGCACTTCCGTTATTTCAGATTAGAAAACAGAAGCAGAGAGGTTAAGGAGCTCTCTCAATGTTACACAGTTAAGTGTTGGGTCTGAGTTTTGGATTGAGGTATATGGCCTCCAGGCTTTCAGAGCTTACCACTCTGCTATCCTGATTTTTGTAAAAGAGTACCATAGGTGTTAGTAAGTGGTAGCTCTTTTCCTTAAAATAAACACAATTTTTATGATCTTTTCCCACCACTGTGTTCATAACATCTTGCCACGTCTATTTATCCATCTTCCACCTTCTGTGCTCTGCATATAGTAGGTCCACAACATTTGTTCATCGAATTGGATTGAAATGCCTTCCCTAAAAACAAAAGAAAGCAAAAGAAAACAAAAAAACCCTAAGGGATATATAGTGTTAAATGATTATTCTGTCCTTTTTTTTTTTTTCCCGATAAGTGTTTTTTCCAGGACCCTAGACACTAGTGCAAAATGCAAATTTTTGAACACTTTAGAATGTCACCCTCCATTCCAATGATTTCACAGCTTTTCAGCTTCCAGTCCTTTTCTTCCTCTCTCAACCCCTCCCCATAAGCCATTCTTAGAAAATAATTCTCACCTTCCATCCAAGATTTGCAACTTGTATTTATTTGCCACCTTGCAAACAGTCATCTGCCCACTGGCTCAGGGGAATGGCCCACTATGCTAAGAGGTTTAAAAAGAGTACGGATTTTTACAGAACCAGGCTGGAACGCTGGCAGAAAAACCAAGCGGCACTCAGAGATTTTGGTGGATTGGAAATTTATTTAACACCGGTGGGCTCAGAGAAGACCCTTTCTCCAAAGATCTGAGCACCAAATACAAGTGGGAAGGGTAATTTTTCGTTGTCAGTTTCATTATCTGTGGGGGTTTTCGCGTGCATGGCAAACAGGGCAAGAAGAACCTGGAGGAGGGGTTTCTAAGCTAGAGACCAGAGCTTGTTTTAGTCCCCTCGGCCATCTTTGGCATACTTTATTTATTTCTCCAACATTCCCCCCCTTGATGCCTTTTAAAAAAAACTTTTAGTAGGCATCACCTTTCGGTCCTACAGGTTGGTACTCTTGGAAGGCTAAGATATGTGCGGTAGTTTGACGAGCAACAGTGTTTTCAATAAAACATACCATGGCATTCAGTATACAGGGGCTGATGGATACAAGTAAAATTATGGAGGAAGGGTCCCGCCAGGGCAGAATCCAGGATGCCCAATCCGTGAGATCCCATCCTTTGCATTGATTGATACTTTCCTGTTGTCTACGTTGAATTCTTTTCTTGAGTTCCTTAACCTTAGTTGTAACTGTTCTTGACAGGTTTACAAAATAGGAACATCCCTCCCACAGAAAGATGCAAGTCCCTCCTTTTTCTGAAGTGAGGGGGTCGAGGGCTTGCCTATTTTGGAGAGTCACTGCTGGCAGATAGTTTATTTGGCTTTGTAAGTTTACCAGAGAATCTGCCACCTGTTCCATGTCTTCACTGAGCTCTTGAGATAGTCTATGGTATGGTCCTACAGATGAACCTATGCCTCTTATTCCGGTTCCTATTCCTGTCGCAATTCCTGCTCCTATCAGAACAGGTAGCAGGACTGCCTGTTTAGCCCGGGACTTGGGGCTAAAGGCTGTTGGGAACTGATCTTCAGTGTATACGGACATCTCTGGGGTTAGGAAGACAGAATAAAGTATCTGAGTCCAGTTGGCCTCTAAGCATCGGTAGGCTGAATTAGAACACAGAACACCCCAGGGGTTGAACATAGGGTTGTGTTCCTCCTTAAGATTATATTTCTTCTGCATAGAGAGGTACCGTTCATACCTTCAGCAACTGTACAGATTAGATTGTCAGCATTTGTGAGTTGGACCCCAGTGGCCAGGGCTCCAATTAAGACAGAGGTGTTGGTTTTGAGATTTTCAGGAGCTTCTCAGGTCAAAGGGATGGGAGTGGCTAAGTAAGCCCTCCAGCTGAGGGGCAAGCACATCCACCAGGTTTGGGTGTGATTATCTATTTTATGGAAGACTTGTAGAGTAGTGTTGGCTCAACGCTGGAGTGGGAAATTGGTAAACATCTGATTGAAGGCTGAAAGTTTCAAACCCTGGTAGGCTGCCGGGGGAGTAGTCACCTTTATGACTCGTATTACCCTATCCTGGATATCCTTTATAAATTTTTCGAGGGCCCTGTCTTGCAACCCTACCCTGTCTGAGATTCCCCCATTGAGGAAGGTAAGTGTAGCAAGCTCACTTCCCTCTCTGGAGGCCCTTCTTGTGACGTGGGTTCCTGATATTTTGGGTTATCTCTATGGTCCAATATTTAGTCCTTGGGGCACCAGGTGACAGACAGAGAGTGGGTGTTTTTCCCTTGGAGCCATCTTTGTGGAGGGAGGTGAAGGCGCTGAACGCCCTTGACCCCCTTATTGTCATATAACAATCCTGGGGGTAAGCGGCAGTTGTGAGGGTGAGAGAGGTTACCATAATATACAGGCAATACTTACTGGCCCTCCCATCCAGAGGAGGTATGTGAGACCCAACATGCATCTTTTGTCCCATGTCCAGCTTGTTGGTGCCATCTCTATCAGCCCAACAGCAAGAAGTGAGATCAGGGCTATGACACCAGTAAGGGGCAAGGGCTGGCAGAGTTGCATCAAAACCCCTGGGCTAGGTTCATGCATTGATTCCTCAAGCTTCTGCTGTGTGCAGGCCAGCCAGCTTCCAGGGTGTGGCTGGAGCAGGGATGGAGGTCTCAAGGGCCAGTGTCCCTTTTGAGGGTCAGTTTAAGCGGGTTGACTGGATCCGGATCACTTTGCCAGGTTGCGGGTTCTTCTGAGTTGACCTTCTTAACTCTGGAGTGATGAACCCATGGGGTGATACCTAAAATTTTAAGGGCTGTAGGAGTTGTTAGAATAACAGTATGAGGCCCAGTTCACTGTGGTTTAAGAGGTTCCCTCTTCCAATCTTTGACCCGCACAGAGTCTCCTGGAAGAAATGGGTGAATGGGGGTCCCTATGGAAATTGGGGCCCTCTCTGTGGTGTATCTCTGTAACTTGTTTAGGACTGCACCCAAGGTCTGGGGCTGTTCTCTTATTCCCTTATCTCCAGTCTGGTGTAGGTCTCCTGGGAGTTTTCCTAAGCATGGAGGGGGGGTCGCCCATATAATAACTCAAAAGGGGAGAATCCTAGTGCCCAGGTGTGCATTGGGCATGCAAGAGGGCAAGCAGTAGTAAATCTGGCCATGGGAGATTAGTCTCTTGGTGGAACTTAACCAGGGTTTCTTTGAGGGTGCGATTCATCCGCTCTTCTTTCCCTGAGCTTTGGGGTCGGTAAGCAGTGTGCAGTTTCTAGGTAATGTTGAGGGACTTTGTCAGGGTTTATATAATGTCTGCCACAAATGCAGGTCCGTTATCACTGTGTATGGTTAAGGGCAGACCAAACCGAGGCACAATCTCCCGTAGAAGAGCTTTGGCCACCTTGCGACTTTGTTCCGTTCTGGTTGGGAATGCTTCGACCCATCCCAAATATGCGCAGATGATTACAAGAAGGTACCTGAACCCTTTATTTTGTTGTATGTGAGTAAAGTCCACCTCTAAGTCTTTGACAGGGGCGGCCCCCATCCTTTGTGTCCTAGGTGGGGGCCATGGGGCCATCCGAGCATTGTTTTTGGTACACGTTACACACTGGTCGCTGACAGCTCAGCATAATGCCTGCAGCTGGCTGGTACAGTAGTTCTTTTTGAGGAGGGCCTCTAGTGCAGTTTTCCCTAGGTGTGTGAGTTGGTGATATTCCTTCACTAGGTGTTTTCACATGGATGACAGGACACAGATGTACCCATTTGGCATGACCCACTATCCCTCTTTGCTTAGTGTGTCCCCTTCTGTCGAGGCCCAATTCTTTCTTCATTTGTGTACAGGGGCAGGGAGGCTTCCCTCCGGGGTGCAAGAGTCATAGTGTAGCTAAGAGCTTCACCTGGATCACCACAGGTGGCTGCTCTGGCTGTTTTGTCGGCCAGGCAATTTCCTTGAGTTATGGGGTCATCTCCTTTCTGATGTCCCTTAAAGTGTAGGATAGCTACCTTGTCTGACAGCCATATGGCCTCAAGAAGCTTTAGTATTTCTTCCTTGTTTTTGATCATTTTCCCTGCAGCAGTAAGGAGGCCTCTTTCTTTATAGATGGCCCCATGTACATGCACGGTAGAGAAGGCATACCAGGAATCAGTGTAGATGTTAACTCATTTACCTTTGCTAAGGATTAGGGCTCAGGTTAAGCTGTACAGTTCAGCTTGTTGTGCTGACCACCCTTCCAGCAAGGCCTTGGCTTCCAGAACTTTGGTGGTTGTGGTTACCACATATACTGCTCCTCGGCTGCCCTCTTATAAATAGCTGCTCCCATTGCCAAACATGGTGATCTCTGGGCTTGTTACAGCCTCGTCTTGGAGGTCCAGGTGGCTGGCATAGACTTCATCCGCTACTTTGGAACAGTCATGGTCGGGTTCTCCCTCCTCTTTGGGAAGGAAGGTGGCCAGGTTTAGTGTTCTTACTGTTTCAAGAGTGACCCTTGGGTTTTCATAGAGAAGGGCTTGGTCTTGTGTCAGCTGAGAATTGGAGAGGAAAAGATATCCTTGGGTGTTCATGAGGGACATGGCCACATGTGGGACCTTAACATTAAGTGTTTGTCCCAGTATGAGTTTGTCTGCCTCCTTGATGAACAGGACTGTGGCTGCCAGCGCTCTGAGGCACGGTGGCCATCCTGCAGCCACAGGATCAAGTTTTTTTGACAGGTAGGCCACTGGCCGTTGCCAAGGCCCCATGCTCTGAGTGAGCACTCCATGGGCTATTTTGTCCTTTTTATGTATGAAGAGGTTAAAGGGCCTTTCTAAGTCAGGCAAACCCAGGGCTGGGGCTCGTCCCAGAGCCAACTTTATTTCTGTGAAAGCATCCCTTGCCTCCTCAGTCCATGCAAGGGGCTCCCGGTCTGGCCCTCCCAACAGGTCATGGAGGGGCCTTGCTATGGCTGAGAATCCGGGAATCCAAATGCGACAGAACCTTGTGGCCTCTAAAAATTCACACAAACCTCATTTTGTTTGGGGCTGTGGCAGTGTGTTCCTTTCTGGTCCCAGTTCTCTTTTTCCTTTTGAGAGGAGGAAGCCTAAGTATTGGACCTGCTGCTGACAAATGTGTGCCTTTTTCCAAGAGGCCCAGTACCCCGAGTAGGATAGGAGCTGCAGGAGGGCCTTGGTACCTTTCTTCTTGGGTCTTCTTGGGTGTCACTGGCAAGGAGGAGGTCGTCTACATATTGGAGGAGGACACACCCTGTGGTTTCCCTCGGAAAGTCAGCGAGGTCTGCAGCTAGTGCTTCCCCCAAAAGAGTGGGCAAGTTCTTGAAGTCTTGGGAAAGTCGTGTCCAGGTCAGCGGCATCTGATGCCCTGTAATGGGCTCAGTCCATTCAAAGGCAAACAGTGGTTGAATTTGAGGAGCCAGGCAGAGGCAGAAGAAAGCATCCTTTAGGGCGAGGCATGCAAACCATACGGCTGACTCCGGAATTTGGCTGAGAAGAGTATATGGGCTCAGAACCACTGGCTGTAAGGAAACAGTCACTTTGTTAATGGCCCTCAAATCCTGTACTGGTCTGTATCCTCCTCCTGGTTTCTTGACTGGCAAGAGCAGGGTATTCCAAGCCAATTGGCCCTCAGTTAGAATACCTGCTTCTCTGAGCTTGGTCAGGAGCTCTTGTATACCCATTCTAGCCTCAAGTGGAAGGGGGTATTACCTTTGTCTCTGAGGTTGGGCTCCAGGGATCAGTCAACAATGATGGGGTCCCGACTCCAAGCTAGTCTAGGTGGGTTATCTTCAGCCCATACAGAGGGGAATGTAAGCCTGAATTCTGAGGAGCTACAGGGTAGGGTCTGTACTCAGAATAGTCTCCATTGGCAGGGTAATTGCCCTTGGCAGGGTAATTGCCAAGACCAGGGTTTCCTCCTACCTTGGGTTTAATTGGAGGCTAGTGTGTCCAGTGGGTTCAAAAGTTATCTGGGGCCCAAGCTTGTAGAGCAGACCCTGTCCCAGGAGAGGAATCGGGCAGTCAGGCAAGTAAGTCACTCATGCTGGACCTTGTGACCCCCAAGTTCACATTGTTGAGCTTGACAGAAGGGCTTTTGCATCACCTATGTCCCAGTAGCCCCAAGTATGGTTATCGTCTTTTGGCTGAAGGGTGCCACTGGGGAAGAAACAACCGAGTGTTCAGCCCCAGTGTCAACCATGAAAGTTATTGTTCAGCCCCCTACTTTCATTTTGACTGTGGTCTCATGGGGGTCAAGAGAGAAAGGGCCCAGTCCCCCTCAGTCTGATTCTATTCTAGCCAAACCAACAAGGTTCTTCGCCTCGAGGTTCCTCCCAATATTGGCTGGGTTTTGAGGGCCCGATTCGGACATTCATTCTTCCAGTGTCCCTTCTCTTTGCACTATTGGTCCTTTGCTAAGGGAGCTCTGGGCCTCCCCCCTTTTGGTTATTGGGGTCTTCCTATCTTTGCAGTGTCTGTTTCTTTTAGTGCTGCTGCGAGAAGGGTGCCTTTCTTTTTTAGTCTTTGCTTCTCTTTCAGCTTCAACTTCTCTGTTCATGAAAATTTTACTGATGACCTCTATCAGCTGAGTGATATTCGTCCTGGTAAAGCCCTCCACCTTCCGGAGTTTTCTTCTGATATCTGGGGCAGCCTGTGCCACAAAAGAGGTATTTACCATTTGTTGATGACTTTCTGGTGCCTCGGAGTCAACCGGGGTGTATACATGGTATACTTAACATAATCTTTCATAGTAGTATCCGGGAGACTCCCCAGGTGCTATGTGACTGACGGTATTTTAGTCATGTTTGTGGGCTTTTGGGCTCCAGCTCTGATTCCCCGAAGTAGGGCTTCCTTGTATCATCGGATGTGGGCTTTCCTTCTTCTGTGGTGAAATCCCAAGTTAGACATTCTTCAGGCATGGCAGCTTGAACCCAGATAGCAGGGTCATTGATCCCGGATGTGCGTGATCTTCTAGGTACTGTCATGTTTCTCTCGTTCTTCTTCTTTCTTCTGTATTAAATGGAGTATGGAGTAACCGTTGACAATCTTCCCAAGTCGGTCAGTGGGTCTGGAAGAGGGACTCCATCAAGTCGACCATTGCTTGTGGCTTTTCAGAGTATGATGGAGTGTTGTGTTTCCAATTGAGGAGGTCAGTTGTAGAGAAAGGTTGATAATACATCATGGAATGGCTGGGCTGGACTGTTCCATCCTAATTCTGTCTTTCAGGCTCTCTTGTCTCCCTTGTAGGTACTTGGAGAGCATTAGGTCTGGGTCTGGGGTGCAATATGGCTGCTGGCCCCTGTGGGGAGGAGGTTCTCTGGGTCCGAGAGGGGAGGAGAGGAGATGGGCAGTGGCAGCAGTGGTGGAGAGACAGACGGGGGAGGAGTTTCAAGCTCAGGGTCAGCGGGGAGGGAGCCTGGTGAGTCATAAGGAGGCAGAAAGATGGGATCTTCTTCAGGGTCTCCTGCAAACACTAGGGGAGCAGTGGGTTGCTTCTTTGGTTCCCTGGGTGTGTCCCTGGATAAAGCAGCTAAAACCTTCGCCTGGCTCTGCTTGCTATGGATGAATTACACCCAAGGCAGAAGATTTCAGGCAATTTGAAGCCAGGAGTCAATGTATGGAAATTGATCGGGGTGACCTGGGTTCCCAGTGACTATTAGCCAAACCTGCTGCACTATTTGGCCATCTAATGTCCCTTCTGGGGGCCATTCTAGTTCACAAAAGGTCCTTAACTTCCCCAGTGTCATTTTTCACCCCATAATCACCTGAAAATTCCTTTAAAAATTTTTTGAGCATGACCTCTAAAATCTTAAGCTTACTCTGTTCTGATCCCATTATTAATTCCTTTCTCGTGTTCAGTGTCACAGAGACAGACAAAGTGAAGGTATCCCCTCGGATGAGAAGACCAATTCGATACTCCACTGGTTGCATTCCCAAGGGAAACTTTAGGTGAGGCCTGGCCATAGTGGATTCAGCTTTGTGACTTGCAATCAGAGTCTGATCTGATGCTGCCCTGGACCTTATGCTTTTACCACGACTCAGGAGAGCCCACTCAGACTCCGTAGACTTTTGGGGACCTTAAAGGTGCTCATCCATGGAGCCACAAACTTGAACTCACCTGGCAAGCCTGGCTGAGCCTCACATTCTCACACACACACACACACACACCAGAGGCTATTACATTCCCTCCTGCGAAATTTTCTACCTGTGAGACCACTAAGGTCTCTGGGGATTGATCAGGTCCCCCTTCCACCCTTTTGGGTGGGCCTGACTACTTTAGGGCCCTGGCCTTAGCGGTTCCGATGTTGGGTCCAGGCCCTCACCTACCAGGTCTCTTTGAATCCATCAGCAACAACAGAGCGGGGCTGGCCCAAGGTGACCAAATAGGAGACTGCCAAAATTCAGGCAGGGCGCAGCTTCTCCCTGGTGATTTCTTGCTCAGTCACCACCTCACTGTTCTTCCAAACCAGTGGCAACAGTGGGCCAGCACCTTTGGGTTTCCCGGTCAGGGAACCAAATATGTTACAGAACCAGGCTGGAATGCTGGTGGAAAAACCAAGCAGCACTCAGAGATCTTGATGGATCAAAGATTTATTTAACACCAGCGGGTCAGAGGAGACCATTTCCCCAAAGATTTGAATGCTGAATGCAAGTGGGGAGGACAACTATAGTTGTCAGCTTCCACATCTGTGGGGTTTTCACGTGAGAGGCAAACAGGGCAGGAAGAACCCAGAAGAGGGGTCTCTAAGCTAGAGACCAGAGCTTGTTTTAGTCCCGACAGCCATCTTTGGCACAGTACTTTACATGTTTCTCCAACAAGATGTCCTACATCTTCTGAACTTCGAAGTACAGAAAAGAGGCATAAGGGTAGACCCACTAGCTTCTTCAATTGGTCATGGAGCTTTTCATCTCTCAGAAACTATAGGATAGAAATTCATAATATGAGACTTTACAAGCCTTGGTACAACAATATTTTTGTTATTGGAATTGGGTACAGATTTCCTTGCAAGTCTTAATCCCTTCACAGGTCTTTGACCATCAACTCACTGCTAGAAGGCAGGAAGCTGAGTCAGTCCAGAACCAGTTGTTTGAACCAACTGACTCACAGATTGACCAGTCCCTGGGAAAAATCATGCCTACCACAAAAAGGGCCATTGGACATGGTATGGAAAAACAAAAAAAAAAGCAGTGAAATGATTGGTTTTTTTTCTTCCTTTCTGGCTTCAAGCTGTTGTTTTGTTGCTCAATATTCAGCCTGACAAGGCCTTGGTAAAAATAAGTTGGATGTTAGAAAACATAACTGAAGAAATTATCACATATTTGAGTTGGATGGAAATGTATAGGCAATCAACGTCAACCCTCTCCCCCAAATCAGAAATCTCTTCTGGACATGCAGTTCTTTTTCCTTTTTGGCATCTTCTG
Source organism: Neofelis nebulosa (assembly GCF_028018385.1). Lineage (NCBI taxonomy): Eukaryota > Metazoa > Chordata > Mammalia > Carnivora > Felidae > Neofelis > Neofelis nebulosa. Next base: position 34,197,251 of record NC_080799.1, read on the forward strand.
AGCATCTGCTTGGTTCCAGGAATTAAGAAAGGCAGTGTGGCTAAGGAAGTGAACCACTGAGTTCTTGTCCTGGAGAAGTTCCCCGTGTAGATGTGGAAAGAGGCAGGTGAAAAGGTAACTACTGTAAAATCACCATGTAGGTGTGGAAAGAGGCAGGTAAACAGGTAACTACTATAAAATCTTGGGAAGTCAAGTTCAAGATACTCAGTTCAGGCTGGGCCATCAAGATGATCTGGGCAGCCTTCCTCAGGTAGGCTGGGTGTCGATAGATGTGTAGAAATTTTCTCTTATCCAGCTGAAGAGGTTTCCCAAACAGCCTCTGCTCAATCATTTCTCATGAGGAAAACCTTCCTCCTTCTCCAGTAGTTAGCCATGTGGATACAGTTGTTGGAAAACTTCTTGAACCTAAATATGCCTCTCTTGTCCCTAGTTCTGTGTTTTGGAAAGATCCTTTCCTTTTCATAGAATCCCATCAGCTGCTTGAAGACAGCCCTTATGCCCCCTCTTGTCAAAAGAAACATCTTTTAATTACTCCTCATATAACTTAATATCTAGTTCCTTTATCTTTCTGGTCACCCTATGTTGGTAAAAAGGGCCTGTACGAAGCACTTTTCTTACTATCTCCATCCTCACAGCAAATCCTTTGAGATACTATTTTTATCCCATTTGCGAAGGAGAAAATGAAGACTCAGAAAGTAACCCACCGAAAGGAACACACCTCGCTTTTAGCTGTGAATAATAATGCTGCCTCCTAGATTCCCACTGATGTCATTAAAACAATTAGAGATAAAGACCTGATATACCCTTTACTACCTTTTAGCCAAGGAAAAGTATGATATCAAAAAGTAGGATGCCCTCGAGCCAATTAAGAAAATGAAGTCAAACCCCTACCTCTGACTGTGTTTGGTTTGGACCATCAAGTGGTGTTCCAAGCAGGGAGGACAGTGTTTTGGTAGAAGTGTGATATCACTGTTATGTGTACACGGAACCCATCGTCTGAAGCATGAGGCATAAGTCGCAGCTGTAATTGTGCCTGATAAACACAGCACAGCACATACTGAGCCCCTCATCACATCTGCCACATCCTTGCAAGCTAAGACCCCCAAAGTGTGGGACTCTGCAGGCCCATGCCTACGTCCCTGTCTTCCTGTCTTTATGTGTTTTTATGTTTCTTCACCTCTGCCCTTTATTCTAAAAAAATGTAAAGGATTGCTCACATATTTTATGAGAAATCATACTGTAGACCATAGCATAGATGGTGCCTACCAGGGGACATTTGACAAGGTCCAGGGACATTTTTGCTAGTCATACCTGGCGGTGAGGGGCCCGTGCTACTGGCGTCGAGTAGGTGGAGGCCAGGGATGCTATGAAACATCCTACAGTGCACAGGACAGCCCCCAACAGTGTAGAATGATCCAGCCTCCAATGTTGTTGGAGGCTGAGACACCGGCCGCAGATACATTAGCTCTTCTGCCTCATACTCTATCCACTTTCCTCTTCTCCCTTTTCCCTTCTTCCCTTTGCTTTTCTCTTTCTCATTCTTGTCCTCTCTTTCATTCAACATCTTTCCCCTTTCAGTGATGGATAAAAGGCATTTTTTACTCACTGAGCGAACATAATGCCTAAAAATTCAAATGGCAGTAGTTGCCAGAGGCAAACAACATGGCGGCACTTAGGATTCCAGGGCTTGTTCAAGTGGGATGCCTACAAATGCTTCTTCCTCTGAGCTTTAGACCTGCTCGAGTTTGCAAACCAATGATCCCTAATAGGCAACACTAATCTTGTGTCTTGACAGATAAGAATCCAGTTACCTGGAAAGACTCAATGTTCCCCAGTCCCAAGGATCTATCTCCTGCACTAGTTAGGCACAATACCATAAATGATCATTAGATTAATGAGGACTGTGTTAGTCTACTCGGACTGCCATAGCAAAGTGGCACAAACAACACACATTTATGTTCTTGCAGTTCCGGAAGCTGGAAGTCTGGGATCAAAGTGTCTGCAGGGTTATTTCTTCTGAGACCTCTCTCCTTGGTTTATAGATGGATGTCTTCTCGTTGTGTCCTCACACCATGCTGCTTCTGTGTTTATGTGTGTCCTAATCTCCAATTCTGTTTTATTTTCTTAGTTTGTCCGTCTTTATCAAGGTATACTTCGCACATAAACATGGTATATATTTAGGGTTCACAACATCATGTTTTGATATATGAAGACATGCGAAATGACCACCACAGTCAAGGTATTTCACACATCCATCACTTGTTCTTTTTTTATTAAAAAATTTTTTTTATGTTTTATTTATTTTTGAAAGCAAGAGAGACAGAGCCCGACGCAGGACTCGAACTCACAGATGGTGAGATCATAACCTGAGCTGAAGTCGGATGCTTATCCGACTGAGCCACCCAAGTGCCCCTCCACCACTTGTTCTTAAAAGGATGCCAAGTGCATTGGATTAGGCCCCACCCTAGTGACCTTATTTAACCTTAATTTTCTCTTTAAAGGCCAAATATAGTCACGTTCTGACACGCCAGACACTAGGGCTTCAACATATGAATTTTGGCCAGGTGACATAATTCAGCTTCCAACAAGGACGCTGGCACTTAAGTTGACCCCTTGCTAAATTGCAGATGCTCCCCTTGTATGCTAATATTTCCATCAACTGACAGCTATGTTGATGCATAAATACTAAAATCGATCACCAAGTCATTTTAATTGAAATTCCAAAATACCTTTGAAATGGGTTGTTGTGTGCCCCGCCCCCAAATTTGTATGTTGAAGTTCTAACCCCAGTACCTCAGAATGAGTCCTTGTTGGGAAATAAGGTCTTTGCAGATGTAATTAGTTGAGATACAGTGATGCAGGAGTAGGGTGGTGGTGGGAGGGTCTAATCCAGTATCACTGGTGTCCTTGTAAAAAGAGGAAGTTTGGACACATAGACATGCCCAGAGGAGAGACCACGTGAAGAGACACAGAGAAAATGCGCTGTTAAGATAAAAGCAGAGGTTGGGATGATGTGGCACAAGCCAAAGAGTAGCAAAGATGAGCTGCAAACCAGCAGGAGCCGGGAAAGAGGCACAGAAGAGATCTATCCCTCACGGCCCTCTGTAAAAGCCAGCCCTGCTCCCTCCTTGGCCTCAGGATTCTAGCCTCCAGAAATTGTGAGATAGTACCTTTGTGTTTTTTAAGTCACCCAGTGTTGTCCTTGGTTACGGCAGCCCTAGCAAGCAAATACAGCTCCCCTCCTCTGTATGCGCATCCCTACAGCCAAAATTGATGTTTCATTTTTCATTGCTCAGCTGGCCTCTCACACTCAACTTCAAGCACTGGGGCCACTGTAAGACTAACACCCTGTCTTTCCATCCATTCTCCACCCATCTGCCCAGGGATCTTTCTGTAATTCAAGTGTCCCCTTGTAAGGAATCTTCACCATTACCCTTAGGATGCCAGCCAAGATCCACCCAGCCCAACATACAAGTCCATTAATACAGTCAGTTCTCTTCCCCGAGCATCCTGTATCCAATTTTCAGATCTCAGAAGTGTCTTCTTAGGGGTCAGCATTCATTTGGACATGAAATGAATGGCCCACTCTCAGGAGTCTGAGTGACCATCAGGAAGCTATCCAACCAGGAACTGTTTACATCTGTCTTTAAGATTGGAGATCACCAGGGTCCTCTAAGAAGACTTCACTCTCCACTCAGTGTGTGTATTTGGGATGAGAAACCCTCTCATCTGGTTTCAGCTCTTGGTCAGTGCACTTGACAATCCAGCCCTTGTCATCTCCTTGGTGGTCCATCCAAGATGGTCCCCACTGATGGAATCCAGCTAAGGCTATAGCTCACTCATAAAAGTGTTTCTATGATTGCATTTCTCTCTCTCTTTTTTTTCTTGCTGCTGATTCTAAGCACGAATAATCGGCTTCATTATGCTGGGTTAGGAGGATGCCTTTCCACAGAAAATTACCCACAGCAAATAAAAACAATTCCATATGGCAGCCCCATTCACTGCGAGACTAGTTAAACCTTGACCCACACAGTTTGCGCTAGCGTTTCGTCTTTCTTGTCGTCTTGGCTGTTTGCCAGCATGTTGGTGTTCTGTGTCCTCAGTGACAAACTCAATCTAGAAAATTCTTTGCAGGGCTCCCTCTATCCCTAGACTTCTAGCATTTCTTCCTATTGTGTCCTCAGGGCAGACTCTGAACCTCATGTACACTTCTCCTGGAAACCATTCGATATTCAATAAATATTTATAAAACACCTACAGTGTGGTATGCCCAGCACTCTGTAGAGCCCCAGAAATGCTATACCTCTATCAAAAATGAGGCTTTTGACTCATTGCTGAGTGGGTTTGTGCCTTCATTGTTTTTTCAAGTTGTGAGTACGAGTTGTTCTAGAATGATCCCCTGTTTGTCTCCCTGTGTGATGCCGAACGAGGATGTCCCAGATACCAACCAGGATGGTTCCAGGTAGTGCCTGCTCTCAGAGAAGCAGTCTCTGGCTGCCTGTAACCGAGATGGCGCACGAGCAAGAACTAAACCTCTGGTTAGAAGCCTCTGAGACTTTGGAGTCTCCTGTTTCCATGGCAGAGCCTAGACTGTCCTGACTGATGTAGAGAATTCAATATGGTTGTGTAAGTAGAATGCTTGGGGATACCTGACAGGCAGGAAGTGCTCCAGCACTGTTCACACTATTCACAAAGCACGCAGTCAAGTAGAGATGATGTCAATGCTACATTATCTGTGTGCAGCCATTCAACTGCAATGTTACATTTGGATGTGTTCTGGAAGATCCCACAGGTGTAGACACTTGATCAAGTTAGCTCTGTGGCACTTGCTTCCACCTAATGTATTGTTTTGTCTGAAATTAAGCCCTCTAGCTTGTCTTGAACTTATTTAGTAGAACATCAATGGAAGTACTTTATTATGTGGGGTTGGCCTTAAAAGAATGTCGATAATCTCTATGGCGCCCTTTAGAAGAGAGGTCATTTCCTTTCATCACGATGGGGGCAGAGGGAAGGTGCACAGACAGTGCAAACCAGGGGTGGGGATGGGGGGTGTCCTAGATGTAGAGGCTCCTTGCTCTAATGGCTGGGGGAAATGGCTTTGGAGTCAGAGAGACCTTTGTTCAGAATGGACTCTGCTGCTTTCTGGCTCTGTGAACCTAGGGGGGCTGGCTAACCTCTTGCCACCACTGCTTCCCTTGCAAGAAACGGAGGGAAGAATAGTGCCTCTCTCGAAGAACTGTCGCAAGAATTAAATGAGATAATGCACATAAAACGCTTGGCAAAGGACTGGCGTGTAGTAGGCTCCCAGTAAATGGTCGCTGTTATTCTTATAGCAAGTTGCAGCTCAAACTGCATTTTCTGCCAAATACTCTACAGAACCCCTTGAACTGTGAAGTTCCTATTATAACAGGAAGGGGGGAAGAAAGAAAGAAAACAGCGACGTCGATGTTGAGATGGGAAAGTGGAGATAATTTTTCTGTTATCCGTTTCCCGCCCCTTAGTCTCCCTGACAGAAGAGCTATAGGGAGAGGGAAAGAAGTCACTTAACCTTGAACTGTGCCTGAGAACTCCATCTACAGCTACAGAATCAGCAGGACAACAAAAACAGCTCTAATTTCATTGTTTCTTCGAGGTCTTCAGGTTGCTTAAGAATTCTTCGTTGGGAGAAAACAAATGAGGAAATCAACAGCAGCAGAGATGCTTAAATTGGTTTTTCCAAGGTAATGCTGATCCAGAATGGAAATCAGGACAAGAGAAAGCCAAAACTGTTTTTCATGTTGATGCAAATGAGTGATTCTCTTGGAACAGAGTTTGTGTGGATGTCATGAAGTTTTTACTTGCCACTGGTTGCCTGAGATAGGAGTTTCCTTCAACCCAGAAGGATAAAGGAGAGGCTCAGTTCCAAGACAGGGGTCACAGCCTCACAGCCTCCAGGATCTAAGGCAGAGGACTCCAAGCAGTGACCCAAAGGCTAATTCTGGGCCACATCTGATTGTATAAATGCATTTTAATTGTGACGCTGCCACACCTCTTTGTTTGCACATCGTCTGTGACCGCTTTCTCATTACAGTATTCAAGAGAAAGCGCTGCAGTGGGTGACCTGATGGCCTGCCAAGTCTAGAATGTTTACTACCTGGCCCTTTAGGGAAGTTTGCCAAGCTCTTAAGAGGGAAAACCTCACTCCTTCCATGTATCTCCTTCACCCTCACTACTCTGAGACAACACTGATACCAGATGTGTGGGTTGTCCACACGTGAAACGATTCTGTGGCACCAGCTATGTGTCCTACAATTTAACTCATTTCTGACATAACTACTTGGAGAGGTTGGATTGCACAGGTGAAAGGCTCAGTCCCATGAGCTGCGGCCCCCTCCCCCTGGCTTCCGATGCCAGTCTCAAACCCGGGTTTTTGCCTCTGCTTCTGACCAAATAGCTATCAATTGGAGGTTCCCATGACTCCCCACCTTGGGTTTGATTAATTTGCCCCTGGAACTCACAGACTGCACTGTCACCTTCTTTCTGCAGAGGATATGGTCTAAAACTGGAATGCCTGAAACCGCAGATAGTACCAAACCCTATGTATACTGTGCTTTTCCTACACATACACACCTATGAGAAAGTTTAATTTACAAACTAGGCACCGTCAGAGATGAATAACAATAGCCAGTGATAAAACAGAACAATTATAATATCTTACTGTACTGTGCTCACCCTTCTTGGGCTGATGATGTGAGATGACAAAATGCCTTCCTGACAGGGGCGCCTGGGTGACTCAGTCAGCTGAGTGTCCAATTTCAGTGCAGGTCACGATCTCATGGTTTGTGAGTTCGAGCCCCACATTGGGCTTTCTGCTGTCAGCACAGAGCCTGCTTTGGATCTTCTGTCTCCCTCTCTCTGCCCCTCCCCTGCTCACACTCGCTCTCTCAAAAAGAAATAAAACCCTTAAAAAAATGCCTTTATGATGGGATGAAATGAGGCAGATGAGGTACACACTGTGGTGTAGCGCTGGGTTACTACCAACCTGACAAGATGGCGGAAGGATCCTTTGTTTCCAAACCATGAATAAGGGATGGGACTAGTGTCCTTGCATTTACCGGTTTATTACAAGTGATATGGTAAAGGATACAAGTGAACCATCAGGTGAAGAGATAGATAAAGGTGAGGTCCATAAGGGTCCCACATGCCAGAGTTTCTGTCCCCATGGGTAGCATTAGGGTGCTCCACCCTCCTGGCACGTGGATGTAGTCACCAACATGGAAGCTCACCAAATCTTGCTCAAGAGGTTTTGTTACTTTTTTTAACGTTACTCAGTTTTGAGAGACAGAGCCAGAGTGCAAGCAGGGGAGGGGCAACGAAAGAGGAGACAGAGAATCCGAAGCAGGCTCTGGGCTCTGAGCTGTCAACGCAGAACCCAACGCGGGGCTCAAACCCATGAGCCCAGACGTGGGCTGAAGTCAGCGGCTTAGCCAACTGAGACACCCAGGTGCCCCTCAAGAATTTCTATAGAGCTTAACCTGGCACTTCCTTCCCTTTTTGCTTCCCTGAGGGTTATGGGTGGGGTTGAAAGTTCCAGTCCTCTAATCACTTGGTCTTTCTAGTAGACAGAGGCTCTCAGAGGCCCCACCCTGGTCTCATTAGCATAAACTCTGGTGTGCTCAGAAGGGGCTCCTTAGGGGTGCCTGGGTGGCTCAGCTGGTTAAGCATCTGACTCTTTTTTTTTTTTTTTTTTTTTAATCTTTTTCCAACGTTTTTTATTTATTTTTGGGACAGAGAGAGACAGAGCATGAACGGGGGAGGGGCAGAGAGAGAGGGAGACACAGAATCGGAAACAGGCTCCAGGCTCCGAGCCATCAGCCCAGAGCCTGACGCGGGGCTCGAACTCACGGACCGCGAGATCGTGACCTGGCTGAAGTCGGACGCTTAACCGACTGCGCCACCCAGGCGCCCCAAGCATCTGACTCTTGATTTTGATTTGGGTCATGATGTCATGGTTTGTGAGTTTGAGCCACGGGTCAGGCTCTGCACTAACATCACAGAGCCTGCTTGGGATTCTCTCTCTCTCCCCTTCTCTGTGCCCCTTCCCCACTCATTCTATTCTATTCTATTCTATTCTATTCTATTCTATTCTATTCTATTCTATTCTCTCTCTCTCTCTCTCTCTCTCTCTCTCTCAAAGTAGATAAATAAACTTTAACAAAAAAGGCGGGAGGGCTCCTTATGAATAACAAAAGACACTCCTGTCTCTCAGGCAATTCCAAGGGTTTTAGGAGACAAGTGCTGGGAACTGGGGACAAGAACCAAATGTTTTTCTTATATACCACCACCCTGGCCTAAGCCAAGACCAGTTAGGGACTTCTTTTGACAGAATGTGACTGGGAGTAAAGGAGTAATGATGTCTGTTAAGTGTTGTGTGATTCATTATTTCTAGTTTTGTCATCATCCCCATTGGCTTCTGTTACTGTTGCCTTGGAAGAAGGCTGAAGTCTTTGGCACTGATTCAGAAAAGACAATGCAGAAAAGCATGGAAGCAAGTGATGTGGCCAGAGGTGACCAAAACCAAGGCAACACTGGAGTAGTAAATGAGAAGGGACTGGCAACAATGAAGTGATTGAATTCTGGAACACTTGGATTCACTTTGTACAAGTTTATTGAGTGCCAGCTATGTGCTGAGCCCTGGGACAGACTGCTTATTAGTGAAGTACTCAGGAGAGGGGTGGATCTCTTGCAGTTACACAGAATGGGGTTATGTGATAGGCAAGATTCTAACATGCCCCCCCACCAGATTCCTGCCCTCCTGCCCCATAAATGCCCTATATAATCCCCTCCATTTGAGAGTGGGTGGGCCTCGTGTATATGGTTACATGATTAAGTCACTCATCACTTGACTTCAAGTTCATCAAATGAGAGAGAGCATCTGGGTAAGCCTGACCTAATCAGGTGAGTCTTGAAAAAAGACAGGGCTATTTCCGTAAAGAGAGTCAAAACAGGAGAAGGACTCAGTGTGCCCTTACTGGCTTAAATATGGGGAGACAGGTGGTGAGGAATGGAGGTGGCCTCTTGGCGCTGGGAGCAGCCCTTGGCTGCAAGGCAAGGAAACAAACATGGCAGTCTTATGGTTGCAAGGAACTGAATTCAGCCAACAGTCTGAGCTTGGAAGTCACTTCATACCCAGAGCCTCCACAGTGGAACACAGCTAAGCCAACACTTTGTTTCAGCCTCATGAGACCTTGAGCAGACAACTCAGCCATACCATGCATGGACTTTGTTTTCAGTGCCTATGATAACTTGTTGTGTAGAACCAACACAGGGGAAATAGGTTGTTTTGAGTATTAAATGAAAGGCTGGTGCCACAAAGCTGAAGAACTTAGAGATGATTTGGGTAAATGCTGAGTCTCTCTTGGAGATGCTGAAAACAGATCTGGAGGGTATAAAACACAATTTAACAATGAGTATCTTTGGGGGAAGGGTAGATTGTATGGGGTTATTTCTTCCCTTTGCTTTTCTCTCCCTTTGAATATGTCTCACTTTTGTAACAAGACAAAAATAAAGAAAACAATGTCCAGGTAAACACAAGACAGATGTCAGGTGGACAGAGCCCGGTGGTGTCTCTGCAGAGTGAGTACACAAAAATTTCTGCACTGCCTGGCAGATCAAAGCCTCGTTCGCCTCAGGCAAACATTTGAATATCTGAGCCCCATCAGCTCATGGATGCTGTTCAGAGAAGATACTCAGAGCAATATCTTGGACTTGATGGAGCCCTCTCATTTCAGGGGTAAGAGAACTGGTTCTGGAGAGACTAAATTATTTACTCAAGGCCACACAACAGATTCACAGTAAGTTAGGATAGGAGCCCACATTCACCAACTTCAAGTCCTGGACACCATCCTCTTTACTCCAGAGTTACCATAAGAACATTTGATTTTAGAGCTGGCAGGAAGCTTCCTGCTCATCTGGAGTGAGACCCTCACCAGACAGATGAGGAAACAGAGACACGGGACCCATGAAATGATCATGCTAAGAACCCTGGACAGACAGTGGAAGTTACAGGGTGAGAATTCAAACTTCACTCTGCAATCCAGTTGTCTTATATCAACCACTTCCAAGGTGGTTTTCTCCAGTCTACTGGAATAGTCACAACATTAAGAAACCCCATTTTATTTATTTATTTATTTATTTATTTATTTATTTATTTATTCATTCATTCATTCATTCATTCATTCACTTACTCACTCACCTGACTCTTCTGGTGGGGAGTAACACACATGTGCCCCTTGCATTGTGCTTTCACCTGAGGATGTATGTTATATGCACCCCCCCCCCAAATTTGGAGGCTCCCTGTACCTCAGTGATGGTTCTAGGGGAATATGTGCACAATGCATTTGAGTGTGACATCAAAGGCCACATTTTACTAGTGGGTGGGTCTGGGTCCTTGACGAGTACCCTCTCCTGGGGACCCTTTCCCATGGCCTCCACAGAAAGGCCAACCAAGCAATACCAGCTCAGACCTGGCTCTGCAGATGCAGTCCTGTTAGAAAATAGAGTGAGCAAAAAAAAACCCACGTGAAAGTTGGGACCCCCACATGGGCATTCCTATGCTTGTCAGGCATTTCGTTTTTTTCCCCCTGCCTCCTGCTGATCAGACATTTCTTTCAGTGTGACTGGAAAGGATCTGCTCCAACCTGGGATTTGTTTATGCAGATGCCCCAAGGCAACTGACGAAGTGGAAAACACGACCCATGAGAGATTTTATGAGATTTCAGGCAAGAGTTGTGTAGTAGAATGGGCTGGAAGAAAGGGAAGAGAACTATTTGCTCATACACACTGCATGGCACACATTGCCTTGGGTCCTTTGACATACCCCAAGATAATATAAATTAAAATGTACTGAATGTTTACTGTGTTCATTGGACGAAGTTCACGGAGCCCAAGGATGGCACATCAGAATTGTGTAGAGTTCAGAAAGAGCATCACCTGGCACAGTCCGTGAATGTTGAGCTCCAACCAAATTTATGTCATGTCGGAAGGGAAAGGTTCACTTCCAAGTGCTCTCTAGGTTTGCATTAATTGGTGCCAGTTTAATCAGCATTGAAAATGGTGTGGAAACAGACTCTGTCCTCGCCTGGTGTGTGGGAAGAATAGAGAGTGGATCACTGCTTTTCCCTGAAGCAAATCTGAGCTTGTTGGCTTGGAGTAGCCATAACACCATCTTGTGAGCAGACTCAGTGTCTGTCTGAGATGATTTCACAGTGTTTGTCATCTGCAGGACCTCAGTTGTTCCCAGACAAGGCTGACTATGATACATCCTGATGCTGGAGAGGAAATGAGTGTGGGGGTGGGGGTCAGGGACAGTTCACCACACCAGTGCATTTCTTGGGGGTAATTCCAATTTCTTGAGATCTCCAATGCCATCTTTCCCCCATCCCTCTCTCTTTCCATTGTGGCCATACTTTTATTGGTTTCTCTAGTGAAACACCCTTTCTCTTATTTCGGTGCATCTGGAACAACTCTTTCTCCTACATGGAGTATTTCTACCCTCCCTAACATCACTTCTTCCACAAATGATCTGTGCTGACACAAGCTGCTTCCAGGCTCAGGTAAAATGTCACTTCTTCAGGGGAAGTCATTTCGGACTCCTTCATCCCCTAAGATTAGCTTAGATCCTGTGGCATGTTCCCTCCTCACCTCCAGGCTTCCCTCCTAGGCTCCGTGTGGGGAGCGTCACCTCTCCCTGCTTAGCTAAATATCCCACATGACCCGTGGTGAAAAGCACACAATGGACCTAGAGTCACCACCTGTTGAGTGAGTTTTGCATCACGTTCTTATCAACAGTGGTAGGGATAGTGTGGCTTTCAGTAAACATTCACAGGATAAAACAGAACAGAGGTTAACAGCTCTGCCTAGTGGGCCAGATCCAGCCTGCCCCTTGGTTTTATTGGAAGTGGTTTTATTGGAACACAGTGATGACCATTTGTTTATGGGATAGTCTATGGCTTATCTTGTGCTACAAAAGCAGACTTGGGTAGCTGCAGCAAAGACTATTTACTCTGGCCAATTCCTGGAATAGATTTTTTTTTTTCAAGTACAAAAAGAGATATAAAGTAAATAACCACTCTCAAATGCTTCCTCTCCTTCTGGTTACTGAATCCCTTCCTATAACCACATTCAGTCTTCTCATTAATCTTTAAACTCCTGAGTTCCATGCCTTACACACTAAAAATGGCTAGAGTTTAAAAATTTTTAATGTTTAGGAGAAAATAATTGTATCTCGGGCCAAAAGTCATTCAGAAACATTTCTAACTTTGAGATTTCTTCCACCCTCTGCTTCTTCCCTGCCTAATTAAATTTACTAACTTCCAAGGCACAGATCAAATTTTCCTCTTCCTGGAGGCCCTTCACTTCTTTCGGGCTCTCAGAATGCCTCTTCCTCTGAGGTTATTCCTATAAAACTTAATGCATGAGCCATTTATTTGTGGTTCCCTGGTGACAGCTTTTATGTTGCCTTATGCCATTATTTAATGTATATTAATTTTATTTTCCCAATTAGAAGCTAAACCCCTGAGGGTGAGGTCATTAAGTACAAAGCTTGAACTAAAACTGTTATCAAATGTAATTTGTGTCTTCATGATCCAGCTTGACACATGGGCTTATAGAAGATTGAAGATCCACATTTCTCTAGTTTTTCTTTGACTACTCAGAAAGAGCCACCAAGCCCCCTCACGTACATCTGGGAATCTCCCAAGACTGGTCTCATTTGTGCTCATTAACCAGGCTGTCAGCAGAATGCTGTGTGGTATGCAATGTGTTCCTTCTCTTTGGCTCTGCCCTTTGCTGTGGATTCTGCCTCTTGGGTTGGGCAGATGTCTCAGTGGGACCATGCCAAGTGTACTGTCTCCTGTGTTCTTAAGGTTGGTTTGAGACTTGCAGGACTTAAGATGCTAGAGCCATATTGTATGTCTGTGGGGTCATGCAGAAGGTAAATAGAATCATCCACCCCCTCCTGCGGTTCTCCAGGGCTCAGACAGGAGTCTCTGGGGCTGGTTGGGGGATCCAAGCTGACTCTTTGTTATGTACTTCATTTCTACTGTGATAGTGGGTCTCCAAAGATGCCTTACCCCCAAGAACCTCACTTTCTCATATCCATGCCTTTAAATAGTCTCCCACAGTGAATCTGGGCTGGCCCTGTCTAACTAATAGAACATACCAAAAATAATGCATGTCTTCCAAAGCTAGGTTCAAGGAGGGTTTGCAGTGTTATAGCAAATACTCAGTGCCCAGGAAGAAACAAGTGACAGTCACTCAGGGAATCAGAAAAGACTGTTTAGTTTGCACTGGTGCCGGCCCAGCAGAGTCACCTCCAAAAGTTGAGCCCCGAGTCCTGGTGTGGGCCTTCTTTTATGCTTGGCTAGCTTCTGGGTACTTGGAAATGTTCTATTGGCTACACAGGGCAGGGTGGGGTTGGGAGGGTTACTATTGGTTGTGCTATGCAGGCAGTTGGCTCATGCAAGAGGCAAGCAAGATTACAGAAGCCAAAAGCATCTGGCTGCCCCCCCCCCCATATTTTTTTAATCTGCTTTTGCCAGCTTTCCTTCTCAGCAACTTCTACCTTGAACACTTGCTCCAGGGGAAGTCAGCTATCATTTAACTAGATTGAATATCTTGAGGACCACCCTATTGAGAGGAAGCCCAAGCTGGTCATATGGAGGAAAGCAACTGCCAGTAGCCCCCAAATGTCTCAGCCATCTCATCCTAAGCACCCGGCTTGTGAGGTACTCATCTGGAACATTCCAATTTCAGCAGGTGCCCCGTGGTGAAGAATTTAGGCCCCACATACATCCCCAGGTGAGCCATTCCTGCCATCTCTAGACAGATTATACCAGACACTGTGGACATGGACATACAAGGAAGGACAAACTATCCTTTCATGTGCTTTCAAATTTTCGACCTGCAGTCATGAGCATATTAAAATGGCTGTGCCGTTTTGCCACTAAGTTTGGATCTGTTGTGTTATGTGGCAATAAAAAACTGGAACACCTCTTTCTACTTCTTTTCTTGAAGGATAATTGCTAAAAAAAAGATATGTGTAAGAGCAAATCAGACATGCCTAGACAAGGCATAGTCTCAGAGATAAATATAATTTAGTTTTAGGCTAGGGTCGCCACTCCAAAACATATCAGGTATCTATTGAATGGATGAGTAAAGGAAGAAAAGAAGGAAGGGTTTAAAGAAGGAAGGGAGGAAGAATGACAGTGAGAGCCTCCTGGTTGCAGCAAGAAAAACACCAGATGGGGCTTCTGTATTTGATGTAAACCTTCCTAAAGGTTGGACAGTGTTTGATAAATAAAAATAAGTCATAATTACCATGTCAATAGGGCAACCCACCAAACCCTCCTCTCTCTGCTCTTAGGAATTAATCTGCCCATTGTCTCCAGTCCAAGGAAGCTGCAATGCGGTGTTCCTTGAGCTGGGGTGCCCCTGCATCCTCCCAGCACCCTGCACTGGTTGACTTTGCAGATGGTGACTCCCGAAATAACCTGTGAGGGTGAGTTCTGCCTTGTGTGTGTGATGCCCATGACCATGCCATTCAGTGAAGCTCCCTCTGGTTTAGGAACAGGGATGTGGTGATGTGAACAGGTTGAAAGAGACCAACAGACAAGACTTGCAGAAGGAAACCAAGATGCTAGGACTGGAGAAAATGGAGGAAGCAGCTTTGCCCCCAACTCTGACTACTTCCTAGTTCCCATCCAGTTCTTTGGAGTAACGCTCTTGCCCTTTCGTGGACAGAATCAGTCTCCAGTTTTCTTTTTTCCCGCAAGAAACCTCCCGAATAACACAAGTGGCCAGTAGAGAAAGCTGGCTTCCATTTCACTTTATAAGTGCCTCCACCTCTGAATTTCCCCCATGACAAAACATGCCATAAAACGTGAAACATGTATCATTCCCTCCTTTGGGTGCCAACCATCTTTCAACACATTGTCATGAATCCTGCACTGTCCTCTAACCTCCTGAAATGACTGCTTCCATCCCCATCTTCTCCAGTTGCTACAGAGTGATGCAAGCGGTGATTTATTTAAAGGGAGCCTTAGGCAAGCATGAAGTTATAGCCCTAGTGACATTCTCCATGGCTGCCCGAAATTTTTGATAAACAGCCTTTCTCCAACGTACTCGATATTGGATTTGGATTTAAACATTTTTTTTTCTTCCAGAGCTAACCTAAGGGATTGTATCCCAATTCCTGTGGTTTCCAGGTTTCAGGGGGCTAAACTCAATGAGTCAAAGTGTTCCTGGGTGTCCCAGGTCCTACCATCATGAGATATGACGTCACGTGATGGTTAAGAGGTGGACCCTGGAGGTGGGCTGCTTTGGTTTGAGTAGCTGCCCTCTTGCTTCTCAGCTATATGGTCAGGGTTTAGGCAATTAAGCTTTCCAGTCTTGTTTTACCTTCTAAGGAGGGGGTGACAACTGTATTCACTTTGTGATGTTGAAAGACTCAAATAACTAATGCATAAAAGTGCAAGACTCTAAGTGAGCCTATGATGAAGTGTCAGGCCCTGTTGCTATCATTTGTATATATTTCTGCCTGCATTTAGCTCATCTCTTAACCTGGTGTGAATTTGCTTTATTATTATTATTTTTCTACCTTTGGAGATTTTATTCACGTGTACATCATATATATATTATGTATATGTATGTGTATATAATATATATACACAAGGGTGCATAGGTCATAAGAGGGCAGAGCCGTGAGTTTTCACAAACTGATCACAGTCATGGAACCAGCCCCAGATCAAGAAACAGAACATCACCTGGACCCAAGAACATGACTCCCCCTCATACCTTCTTCTAGTCACTACTCCCCGAGGAGATGTGCTGTTCTGATTTCAAGTGCTATGGGTTGGTTTTGCCTGTTGTTTAATTTTACATAATCTCCTACATGTACTCATCTGTGTCTGGCTCACTTTGATCAATATTCGATTTGTATAATCCACCCATGTTGTCTCATGTCTAGCAGCCCTTTATGTATGACATCCCACCCTGGGAATATACCATGGTTTGTGTAGCTGTTCTCTCGGTGATGGGTGTTCATGTCACCTGCAGTTTGGGAATGTCACAAAGAGTGCTAGACTCTCCTGAATGTGTCTTTGGGTGGACAGAGGCACGCGTTACTCTTGGCAATGGGATGGGTGGCTCTTAGAGGATGTGTGGCTTTAGTAGACAATGCCAAACAGTTTTTCAAAGCTGCTGTGCCACTTAACACTCCTGTTGCATGTGAGACCTCTACATGTTCCTCATTTCTGCCACTAGTATTTTCTGTCTTTTCCATATGAGCTGTTTGGGTAGGTGTGTTGGCTTCCCTTTTGAAAATCAGTTTGGCAAAGAGCAATGAAAAGGATGCTGTAGAAATAAATGAATGAATGAATGAATGAATGAATGTGATTTGAGCCCCTACCTCTAATTTACATGTTCACTTCCTAGATATGCGATGAAGGCATCATTTGACGTCTCCTTGCTTACTTCCTTGTGTTGAAAATGAGGCTAATAATGTCCCCCGGGAATTTATAGCCCTTGTTTCAAGGAATGCTGTGTGGGCATTTGTGAACTCCTACTCCATCCTGCTTTCAAGTCCATTTTCTCCCTGGATGCTAGAACTTACTCATCTGCTGGGGCTGTGCACCAATAACAAATTGTAATCATTAGGTCGAGGTAGTAATTTCTGTGGTTGGAAAGTCAGGGCTTAATGGGTCATGCTGGTCTCTCAACAGGACTTTTGAATATAAGATCGCAGCACTGAGAGGTGGTATAGGGTTTGTTTTCCTCCTATTTACTAAACTAAGAAGTGAAAGTAGAACCTGGTGATCATTTAAAACTGTAAACATATTTTAGGACACCCAATTCTATCCCATTTGTTGGCCAAGTGTGATATCTCAGCCATGAGAAAGCAAAACTTAACTCACTGAGGGAAAAGCCACAAAAAGGACTTTCCAAGACGATCTTTCAATGGTCAGACACACAGAACAGATTCATCCTGTCATAGAAATCTCCAAGTGGCCCTGTAGTTGCCTTCAGTTGCTACACTTTCAGGATGAGTTGAGATAATGTGATAAAAAGACCCAGATTCAGCTTAGGGAAATCTCATTGCCTCTTCTCCTTGGTACCTATAGCATCGACTAGACTAGCTGATTCAGACATCTGCACATGTAACTCAACATCAGAGACCCTTCCATTCACTCTATAAGCCAGTGGTCTCCAGTGTTTTTGAGAGACAAATTGCTTGTTTTCAGAGCTGCAAGGAGCCCCAGAAATAGTTCCATCTGCTTGTTTTACAAATGATTAAAAACTGCTGACACGAGATGATAAATGACTTACACAAGGTTAAATTTAGTGACAGGCTCTGTCTGTCCAAATTTCCTGATTTTTGATGATTGGATTTACTTAGATTCCATGAGGAACTTTGAAGGTGGCGTGAAACTGACAGGACCATAATTATGATTGCATAGGGGTCTCTTTCTGCTGAAAACATATTACAGACTGCTCCTTATCCTTCACAGTCAGATGAAATGTCTCCTGTGTGATCATTTCTCTGAGTTTTCACTTGATCCAGATTAAATTAACCCCTCCTTTATTTGTGCGCCTAATGTTGCATAATTCTGTGTTATACCATCTCATTCATGCGTGTGTTATTTATTTATTTATTTATTCATTCAGAGATGTATGCATGAGTGCATTCCCCAAGCATATCACATTTTATTACAGTTTGTTACCTAATTGTCCCTTTTTCTTCTTGAACCTGAGAGTTGCTTGAAGTCAGGGGTCGCAAGAAGTTCACCTTTGCATCTTGCTTGATGGCAATCACACTGAGAAAAATATAGACAGAGACACAGGGAAAGACACACAGAGAGAGAGAGAGAGAGAGAGAGAGAGAGAGAGAGAGAGAGAGAGAGAAGAGGGATGGAAGAAAGAGAATGTGGGAAGGAGAAGGAAGAGAGAGGAAAGAAAAGAAAGTGAATTTAGGAGATGTTATAGACATCTGTTGTTTGCCTACTGAGTGCCTGTATTCCCTTCCTCTGTCTTTAGCATCTATATTTTTATCTGGGAAACCACCCCTCTCTACTCCCACCCAGCCCATGTATCTCATGTGGGGCTGACCTCACAGTCTCTCACTCCAGGCATGAACACACAAGTCACGTTGTCCACTCGGCATGTTCCCCTCTTTGATCACAATGATGAGCGAGTCAGACTGGCCTAACCCAATTCTGGGAATTTTATTAGAACTACTGAAAAGGGAAACTCTCTCCATCGGTTTCAAGGGAGTTGGTCTGCCAGCAACAATTTTGTCACCAGGAGGGGAAGAATCTGCCAGTGAATGAAACTTACTCTGATAGAAGCAGAGATGGAAACGGATCCAGTTCCTGATGCTGTGATTTGAGCCCCTGTATCCAGCTGTGACTGAATCTGATTTGTGAAACTACTTCCATAAGCCAGTGTATTTCCATGTGGCTGCTGAAACCAGTTTGAGTTAGCTTTCTTTCACCTGTAATCAAGAGAGTCCCAATTACTATGAATTATAAGTGAGAGAAGAAAGAAAAAGGAGAGGTTAGGGCACCCCTGCTGGTAAATCCCCTCCAGTTATTGGGTACTTCTGGTCTAACACATCAGCAGAGCTACTGAATGGACTTTTCTGTTAAGCAGGAGGGGAAGGCCATGCCAGGACAGACCCATGGTAGAAGTATGTTTGGACAATGATCTCCTTCTCAGCCCTTTGCAAATACTCTACCTACCTCTGTACTTAGGAATGGCAAAGTCATAAGTAAAATCCCTTTTCCTTTTTTATATACAGCAACTTGAACCATACAATGAGTGTTTGACCTATATTTTCAAGGCCTCTTCTATTTTTGACACCGCAGGTTCAGCTGGTTCTCCTACCTGAAGTCTCATTTCCAGATGTCTCCCAGAAGCCCACCATAGAGCATCTTGGGTGACCAACCATCACAGTTTTCCCAGGACTGAGGGGGAACCTGGAACATGGGACGTTCTGTGCTACGATTTATTGACTGCTCATATCTGCTAAGAAGCTTGGACACTGTGACAGAGTCAGCTTGGTATCTCACCCACGTAAGTTTTCTCTGTCTCCTTCTTGCTACATTTTAGCTGGGCTGTAGCCAGTTTCTCTTGACGACAAGAGCAGTCACCTTTCTAAGTTCGAGCCCGTGGCCTGGACGCGGCAGTATCAGGTGCGATTTATAGGTTGTATTTTCAGAGAAAGGGAGTGTGCCTTTATTCCCCTTACCTTGCCTTCACTCATCCTGTGGTTTGGAATTCAGATGTGATGTCAGGCCATCTTTGCTGATGCAAAGTGGAACAGCCTATGGGGGCACGTGGGTGGCTCAGTCATTGAGCGGTTGAGGGGTGAGCATCTAACTCTTGATTTGGGCTCGGGTCAGGATCTCATGGTTTGTGAGATGGAGCCCTGCATCAGGCTCTGTGCTGATTGCTCGGAACCTGCTTGAGATTCTCTCTCTCTCTCTCTCTCTCTCTCTCTGCGCCTCCCCCATGCTCTTTCTCTCTCTCTCTCTCTGTCAAAAGAAGAAGAAGAGAAATTAAGTACTCTGCCCTTGACTGTTCACTTGGTCAATGACTGAACTTCTAGCAGACTCTGGTCTTCACTCACATACAATAGGGGCTCCTAATCCCCATGCTCTGCTGCCATTTCCACTTTTCCTTTTTATGGAGTGCCTTCTAACATTCACAGTCTTCTATAATTGTTACTCAGTCAAGGAGGCAGGAACTACTATTGTCCTTATTAGCCAGATCAGTTCGGTAACTTACCTAAACTCATCCTGTGAATTAGCAGTGGACCTGGGATGAAAATCCCAGTCTCCAGACCTGGAAGCTTTGCCTTTTCACTTGCCTCCACCAACAGAGCTCATGTAGAACACCAGCACATGTACCAAGTAACTCCCCCAGCCCCTCCTGATATTTTTAAAAATACACTAAGCAACTCAATCAGGTTTTAAATTCAAGAACATCTCATGGCAGTTGCTTTGTTTGAATTAAGGTGCCTGTGACAGAAAAAAAATAATTTGTTCATCAAACATAAATAAAGTTATGGTCCCTTTCAGTCTCCCCTCTTCCAGACAGTATCTTTCTCACTAGGTTTATTAATAATTTTTATCAGTGAAAGGGAATTTACTTAAAACACCAGCTCTTTGAGCAAACACATGGTATAATTCAGGCGCAACCTGGGGCTTTGTTTATTGAGATTTAACAGTGGTATAGAATTCTTATCATCAATTTAGCATCCTTGAAACAGCCAGCGTCAGCTCCCCGATGGTAAAGTTTCTGACAGACACTCTATTTTTCCTGCATATTTTCCAAACCGTAGGTTCTAATTCTGTGTTCTAGTTAATTAGCATCGTCTGTAATTTTAGACAGCCCCTCTCTGTTTAAGGCACCCAGAATTCCATCTTTGTTTCCAAAGGTGGCTGTGTGTTGTGCCAGGAGGTGCTTAGCTGCTGAAATAAATAAATGACATATCACTCGTGAAAGGCACGGTTGCTTCATTGGGCAGATGTCTCTTGGTGGTGGTGACTAAATATAGCATGCCAATTTTAGGGCAAAAATGCAATTTTAAAATGTAATGATAAAACTATTGATTGGAAAGATGTCACTTTGATTTCCTGGTCACTGCGATTATAGAGACATTTGCCCTTTTCAGGCATGGGAATATTTAACCCCTGAAAACTACGATTTTATCATGAACAGATTTCACACTGAAAAACAACTTGAAAGGCATGTCTCCTCTGAGGTCTGGTCTTTTGAGTATAGCTGTGAAAACACGGTCAGGGGGAAGGGAAGGGAAGGAGGAAGGAGGAAGAAGGAAGGAGGAAGGAGGAAGGAAGGACGTATGTACTGTGGGAGGTACCGTCTTAAATAATACTGACATCACTAAAAGTAGAATAGTTGCTGCCCTGTTTCAAAGTTCATTACATGCCAGACACTGTGCCCAACACTTTATTTGTATTATGGGTTCATTCAGTTTTCACAACATGCCCAGGATCAGAGGAAGATGAATTTGATGTGAAGCAAACAAAATTTACGTTTTAGGGCCCCCTCACTTGCGTGGACATTTTCTGAGGCTCTAGGATCACTGCTATTCATTTGTCTGTTTGATTGTTTTTTTAATTTGCAAAAGTAAATGTTTTTTTTTTTTAATCTCAGTCATAATTTTATTTTTTATTTTTTTTTAAATATAATTTATTGTCACGTTGGCTAACATACAGTGTATATAGTGTGCTCTTGGTTTTGGGGGTAGATTCCCGTGGTTCATCATTTACATACAACACCCAGTGTTCATCCCAACAGTGCCCTCCTCAATGCCCATCACCCATTTTCCCCTCTCCCCCTTCCCCCCCATCAACCCTCAGTTTGTTCTATTTAAGTGTCTCCTATGGTTTGCCTCCCTCCCTCTTTGTTGGTAACTATTTTTCCCAGTTCGCTTCTCCCATGGTCTTCTGTTAAATTCCTCAAGATCCACATATGAGTGAAAACATATGATATCTGTCCTTCTCTCACTGACTTATTTCACTCAGCATAATACCTTCCAGTTCTATCCACATTGCTGCAAATGGCATGGTTTCATTCTTTTTCATTGCCAAATAGTATTCCAATTAAAAATAGAACTACTCTACAACCCAGCAATGGCACTCCTAGGAATTTATCCAAGGGATACAGGAGTGCTGATTCATAGGGGCACATGTACCCCAATGTTTATAGCAGCACTTTCAACAATAGCCAAATTGTGGAAAAAGCCCAAATGTCCATCAACTGATGGATAGATAAAGATGATGTGCTTTATATATGCGAACATCAACGTTTTAACTGCAGTGGTTTAAGATGGCTAAGTCTTTCCCCTGGGACATCTCCTTTGTTATACATCCCTCTGTATTGATTAGTGGTGGAAACATTGAGAGCATTTGGGATTTGGATTTGGGATTCCACTCCAGGAATAGATTAGGATGGGCTTAGTGGGATATGTTTATGTGGTTCTCATTCATTCCCAACCCACCAGAGGAGGGAATGGGGAGAGCTTCCAGGAACATTCCTGCCCCCACTGTGCTGACTCACCTGGTGTCTTGATACAGAACAGCAGGCCCAGAGGTGGTATTGCAGTGGGAACCAAAAGAAAGGTAGGTAACACAGGAGAAATTAGGCTTGAATTTCATGGAGTCAGAAGCCAGTAGGTGGGAAAATTCTTCTAAAACATAGATCTCATGTATGAAAAAAACCTACTTGTTGGAGATTTCCCCAAATTTGATGACGATCCTAAAAATGTACATGATGTTACCAACAGTGAGTTGTGAAGCTGAAGGTAAATTTTCTAAGCCATGAATAATAATTTTAATTTTCTGTCAACCATGCTCAAAAAAAAGAATTGTTTGTTCTCTATAGAAAATGCTGTTTTAAATTATTGTTATATGAAGACAGAGCATGCAGCCGGAACATAAAGGATACAAATATTATAGAGGTTTCTTAGTTATTAATAAGAACTATTTATTATTATTATTATTATTATTATTATTATTAAATTTTAAATAAGCTTCATGACCAACAGAGAGCCCAACATGGGGCTTGAACTCATGACCCTGAGATTAAGACTTGAGCCGAGATCAAGAGTCAGTTGCTTAACTGACTGAGCCACTCAGGCACCCCAAGAACTATTATTTTTAAAAATCTTATAATGTTTGGGCATTTATAAACCTTTAAAAGTTAGAATCTACTGTTACTTCCTAAAGAGAATTATCAACTTTTTAAAATAAACTAGTCTTTTCTTTTAAGTTTATTTATTTATTTTGAGAGAGAGAGGAGGGGAGGAACAGAGAGAGAGAGAGAGAGAGAGAGAGAGAGAATCCTAAGCAGGCTCCACTGACCCAGATGCGGGGGTTCAAACTCACAAACCGTGAGATCATGACCGGAACTGAAATCAAGAAATCAGATGCTTAACCAAATGAGCCACATGGGCACCCTGAGAATTATTAATTTAGTATAAGAATAATTTTTAAATTAGAATTTTTTTAGATTTCTTCGAGTTATTTTTAGAATTTTAAGAATTATTAGAATTATTTAAACATTAGTATTATTTTTAAAAATGTATTCATTTTCATGTCTGTCTTTTATATTTTAATTTTTGTATTCTTTTACTTAAAGGGTGTGTAAACTTCAGATCCCATAAAAGTGTACAAATGGCTTGACCAATAGAGATTTTTATTTCTCATAAATAAAACATCTGGAGATAGATGGTTTCAGGGAAAGTCGATTCACAATCTACACACTGTCAGACCCTATAGCTTTTCTGTGATCTTCTTGGCTTTCTCCTCTTTTTTTTCCTTCAATTTTTCAATGTTAATTTTATTTATTTTTTAGAGAGAGAGCGAGCGAGCGAGCATGAGTGGGGGAGGGGCAGAAAGAGTGGAAGACACAGAATCTGAAGCAGGCTCCATGCTCTGGGCTGTCAGCACAGAGCCCATTGTGGGGCTCGAACTCATGAACTGTGAGATCATGACCTGAGCTGAAGTCGGGCACTGACTGAGCCACCCAGGTGCCCCTTGGCTTTCCCCTCCTAACTTCAAGTTGGGTGATGTAGCGACCGTCGTCACAAAATTGCACAGTCATGTCTAAAATTATGAAGACAGCAAGATGGGCTTGCTTTCTTCTCATTTCTCTCCTGCTGTCAGGGAGGGAAGTCTTTCCCCAGTACTTTCCAGTGGATTTCCCTTTATATCCAGTCCAGATACAGTCATACAGCCAAACCTAAAGCAGTCACTGACAAATGGAAATAGGTTATGTTCCATCTAGAAATCAAAATCCATCCCTAGTACAGGACACATTTCCCTGAATACCTGAACAGACCCAGCACTACTTTGTCCACAAAGATGGAACGACTGCTGGTTAGGCAACCAACAGTGGTCACAATGGTGCCATGGTCCCTTTTTTGCACATAAATTAAGGCTCAGTGACATGAAGTGATGTCTGCAAAGTGACACACTTAGAAAAGTGTCACTTAGAAAGTGGTGAAATTAGAAAACCCATGTGTGTTTGTCTCTGAAACCCACTGATGCTTTCTACCAAGTCCTATAGCCTTCCCAACCTACAGGGCCATATACCTGGGGCATACTAGAAAGTTCTAGAACTTTGTAGAGCATGGCCAAGGGCTGAGGTGGAGAATAGGGCAGCTGAATGCTGGTCAGGAAGTTTTACAGGATCAGGGAAGAGGAGGGTGCTCTGGCTCCGAGCCTGGAGAACAAATAGCAATAAGGACCAGTACAGATGCCCCATATACATTTTTAGTTCTTGCTGAGTAAAAAAGGTAATTTCAGGTGGTAAGGGGTAATGTAAAGAAAATAATAATGGAAAGCAAAGGGGTTGAGTATAAGGAAAGACTGGCTTTGAATTATAATATGCCATTTACAAGATATGCTTCTCTCTTGAGATATTTGCTCTTAAAATAGGTTTTCAAAGAAGGGATATCTCCTGTGGCTTGTGAGGATCAAAGAAAAGTCAGAGCAACTACCAGCTTTATGCCCCTTCCTTTACAGGGGAGGAAACTGAGGCCCGTGGAGGGAAAGCGACTGGCCAAAGAAGGCTCACACACATGGTAGCAAAACTCTCGTCTACAAAATTGGGTTATTTTACTTTTCAGTCATCTTTTCAAGAGTGCCATTCTAGATCCTGAAGTAGGAAGGAATCTTTCTGTCCTCACTTCCTGATACGACCTACTCAGAAGATGATTTAAGGTTAATGACTTGCTCCTTTCCTCGTGGAAGTATGTGTATGATGATTCTGAGCTGTACTGCCCAGTATGTGATTAAGTGCTGCTTTTGAATGACTGTCTCCACTTCCAACAAAGTGTTAGAAAGTGTCAAATCCAATAGTGATTAGGGATAACATTCCACACTGGATTCGTGGGATTCTTACTAAGGGTGCATTCCTCAGGGGCTAGCCCTCAGTTTCTGGTCCTGCAAAGGCATTCCTGCATCCCCCAAAGATGTACCGCACGCCAAATATGTGCTCTGAACTCAATTTATGATTACAGAAAGAAAGAAGTTATTTTTAAAAATTAGGTCTTTGGGGAGCCTTTGTGGTTTAATCGGTTGAGCATCCTGCTCTTGATTTCAGCTCAGGTCATGATCCCAGGATCCTAGGATTGAGTCCCATGTCAGACTTTGCACTCATTGTGGAGCCTCTTTGGGATTTTCTTTCTCTCTCTCTCTCTCTCTCTCTCTCTCTCTCTCTCTCTCTCTCTCTCTCCCCCCCCCACCCCTCCCCCCTCAAAATAAATAAATACATAACAAGTAATAAAAATTAGGTTCTGGAAGGCAGTTCAAAAAAATTTTTTATGCTTATTTATTTTGAGTGAGCAAGAGAGAGAGAGAGAGAGAGCAGAAGGGGCAGAGAGAGGGAGAGAGAATCCCAGGCAAACCTCATACTGTCAGTGCAGAGCCCTATGTGGGGCTTGAGCTCACGACCCATGACATCATGACCTGAGCCAAAGTCAGATGCTTACTGGACTGAGCCACCCAGGCACCCCTCATATTTGTGTCTAGTTTGTTTCTGGTCACATGGCAGGGATGTGAGAGAATGTCCATAGAACACATCAGTTGTGATAAGAATCCAGAAAACCTTATGGTTGGGCTGACACCACAAGATCATAGAGTGGGTGGCTTCCACAACAGAAATATATTTACTCACAGTTCTGGCAACTGGAAAGTCTGAAGTCAAGGTGCTGGCTGACAGTTTCTGGTGAGAACTCTCTTCTTGGCTTGCACTTGGCAGCCTTTTTGCTTTGTCCTCACGTGATGGAGAAAGAAGTGTCTCTGATGTCTCTTCCTCTTCTTCTAAGGGCACCAGCCCTAGTGGATTAGGACCCTTCCTTTATGGCCTCATTTAATTTTCCTCCCCTCCCCAGAGGCCCTATCTCCTAATACAGTCACATTAGGGGTTAGGGCCTCAACTTATAAATGCAGGGGGGAGGGGGGACGTAAACATGCAATCCCTAAGAGGGTCTTCATAGGGAATGGAGGTAACCTGTGCGGGCCTCGCTCAGTCTTCCAGCTCCAGGGCGATGGGACGTGCATGGCTCTGGAACCACATGGGCAGTTTGCATCCCTGCTCCCTGCGTCTGGCTGTGTGCTGTGTGACACGGGGCAATTTCCTTAACCTACCTGTGCCTTACTTTACTTATCTGTAAAATGAAGCCGATAACTGTATCTAACAAGCGAATAAAGGTAGAGCGCTCATGAGAGGAACTGGCCTGCGGACACGTGATAAATTCCCTCCAAACCAGGTGAGATTCCGTGGGCCGTTCATGCCTCTGACAGTTTACAGCAGTATTTCCCAAAGTGCCGTCAAATTCTCTAGATCTGGATCCAGCAATATGAAATTTTAGCACACTCCCAAAGTGCCTGAGAGGCAGGCTTAAATTGGAGACTCACCAGCCTACCTGCTAAGGGAGGTTGGTTGAATTGGTCTGGTTCTCTGTAACTTCCTCTCTTTATTTTGTTCTCAGATACAAAATGTGTCTTTCTTCCTTGGGGTTGAAAGGAAAGTATCTGTAAGAGAGATCCCCCTTGCTGCTCTGTACAGCTGACATCAGTGCCTACTAGGCTGTGTCCTTAGACACCTGTCTCATTTGGGGTCAGTGTCATTGGAGAGCCGGTTGCCTGCATGAAAAGGATACAGGCAAACTGAGGTGTTAGCCATGGAGTTAGGATTGTGGGAATACGTTTTTCAATTGCCATCAGATTGCAAAAGCATTGTGAGGACCCTGGAAACAACTATCTCCCTTATTTGAGATGATGTCGCAAGGAGGGCACAGAAAGCTGTGGCTGAACTTCTGCTAGACTCAGTGGGTGGTCCCTGGATGTGGCCTCTATACTCATATTGAGTCCTTCCCCACCCCCCGCCCCCCCGCACCAAAAAAAAATAGTGATTTTATATTATGATGATTGGGCCCCGTCAAAAAACCAGAAATAGCAAAATGAAAATGACTAAATCAATAAAAAAGTATTTAGTAGGTGTTTATTGTGCATTTAAAGATAGCTTGTGAGCTGGGAGCTTTCAAATTTTAAATGGATGTGAAGCTCAGGGCCATGACATTATAGGATGGCTTATAACATGAAAATGAGGAAGTTGTTTCACCTTGACAATGACTGGTTATTACAATGAGAGGTTCCAGGGGCAGCTGGGTGGCTCAGTCAGTTGAGCATTCCACTCTTGATTTCGGCTAAGGTCATGATCTCCTGGTTCGTGGCACTGAAAGTCACACTCTGCACCCACAGTGAGGAACCTGCTTGGCATTCTCTCTCCCTCTCTTCCTGCCCCTCCCCCACTCATGCACATGCATGCACACACACTCTCTCTCTCAAAATAAATGATTAAACATTAAAAAAAAAAACACACACTGAGAGTTTCCCTATGGGCAGGGGCTTGTTTAAAAGGGATCATCTAGGGGCGCCTGGGTGGCGCAGTCGGTTAGGCGTAACATTGAAAAAAAAAAAAATTAAAAAAAAAAAAAAAAAAAAAAAAAGGGATCATCTATTCCCTCACCAGGAGAGATATTGTTCAAGGGTCCAAAGTTGCAACCAGTAGCTAAATAAATCCTCCAAATCTAATGCACCGCATAATCATTGTTGTAACGATATTGTAATAGTGTCCATAATATTGTAATAGAAACATCAAGCTTGCTAAGAGACTAGAACCTAATTGTTCGCCACAAAAAAAAAAGAAATGATAGTATGTGAGAGGTGTTAGGTACCACATCATTGTCAATCATACAGCAATATATAAATGTATCAAATCAAAATGTCACACGTCTTAAACTTATACAATGTTATACATCAAATATATTTCATTAAAAATATTTTAAAAACCTGATTATCTTATACCATTTGTAGAAAGAGGACTTCAGTTTTCTTTTATTATCAGAGGCATTTACAAGAAATAACCTAAGTTCGGTTTCACTTATGTTCATGAAATAAGCTAGATTTAGTTTGGCTTAAATGGTTTTATGTGCTTAGAGCATGCTCTTCATTTTGTATTTAATTTTAACAGCCCCCCAAAGCAAACAAGCCTTTGGTCTCAGTTTGGACTCCCCCAGAAGCAGAGCCAGAGGCAAGGATTTGTTTGAGTGGAAAGAGTTGACTTGGGAGGTAGTGTCTGGAAACACCAGGCTGGGGAGGGGAGCAGAGGGGAGTGAGCGGGGGAAGGGAAGAAAGCCAATGAATGGGGCATTATCAGGAAAGTTTCTAATGTGTCTCTGTTCTGTGGGACCCCATATGAACAGGTAACTCACAATGATTCAACTAGATGGGCCAGGGGGATGGGGCATTTATCTCCTAGTTTCCTATCATTGGTTGAGATTGATCTAGGAAGCATTTACTTTCTAGCCTGTCTGGTTTACCTCACATGACAGCCAATCTTGCTCTCACGGGCTAAGAAAAGTAACAGATATTCAGAGTTGCCAGTTTGGGGCGTGTAGAGGTGCGTCTGATACAGTTGGGTAGGTTACCAACAGCGTCTGATACATCGGCAAAATGATGGCCCCTGTACTGGGTGCCTTGCAGGTATGAAATCACAACGGCCAACGTGGATGGAGCATTTACTATGCCTGCTGCAGATATCCTCGCTCCTCAGGTGTGGCCTGTGGACCAGCAGGGTCCACATCACTGGGATGCTTACATGAGATGCAGGATCTCAGGGCTCATCCCAGGCCTACTGAGTCAGAGGCTGAATTTCAGCCAGATCCCAGGTGATCCAGATGTACACAGGCATCCTCCTGATCTGTGCTAGGACACCGGGGCCACACCTGGCTGGCCTGTTGTGTAGCACTGAACAAATGGAGAGCTCCAGTGTCAGGCAAGAAAGCCACACACCCATGGAAGGAAATGGAAGTAATGGTGCCAGGAGTGACTTGCAAACTGGATCAGGAGGCTGGGGATGAGGACTTGAGTAGGCTCTTCTCAGAGCACTTGTGAGGCAGCCCTGGGGACTCAGAAATAACCAAGGGAGACCTTGAGGGAGGGTAAAGTCACATGGTTCTTGGCTGGGGATGAAAAGCCATTGCAACTTAAGTGTTTGTGCTGATTGGACACCATTTGAGGTTAAGCCAGGTGAAGCCTGGGCCATTTAGGATATATCCGTGCATGTTTCCGCGCTAGATTGGGTGCCGCTGGAAGGAAGGACCCAGGTCTTGTATAACTTTATTTAATTTAAAAAGATTTTCAATGTTTATTTATTTTTGAGAGAGAGAGAGAGAGAGCACAAGCAGGGGAGGGGCAGAGAGAGAGGGAGAGACACAGAATCCCAAACAGGCTCCAGGCTCTGAGCTGTCAGCACAGAGCCTGACACGGGGCTCGAACTCAGGAACTGCGAGATCATGACCTGAGCTGAAGTCAGACGCTTAACCGACTGAGCCACCCAGGCGCCCCTTGTATAACTTTGTATTACCAGCACCTGGTACACAAAATTCATGCTCCACTGATGATGCTCATTCACTTAACAAATAATTAGTGGCACTGGGTGAGAGCTGAGTTGTTAACATTGGTGTATCAACCCAGTTGGTGGCTGCCCTTGTGAGCGTGTCATCTTGCAGGGGGTGGACAGGCATGTAAAATTAATATATAATTGCAATTTATGAAAAGTGTTATATAGGGTATGTAGGGACAGGGATTAATGGGGAGGGGGTAGGCCCTCACGGTACCAGGGAAACCCCTTTGACGACTGACATCCAAGCCAAGAACTGAAGAGCAAGAGGGATTGAGCCATAGGAAAGTGGATGAATATTTTAAGCACACATCACAGCCTGCACAAAGGCCCTGAGAAAAGAATGGAGTTGTTATGTGATTTATAAGAAATATAACCCACACTTTAGAATCTCTGCTCGCTAAACAACCACACTAGTTAGGTAACCTAAAACCTGAAAGAGGAGGTAAGTCAAGTCTGTCTGGGACAAACCAGACTATCCTGTGAGTCCTTGGTAGTGACTTAGTTTGTGCTCCCAGTGAGAGGGGAGTCACTCGCTTGGCAAATCCAGGCAAATCCAAAATCCAGTTTGGGATTTTGAGACGTTAGCAACTGTCTTATAAAGGTTTCTAATTCATTACATTTTCCCCCACTGTTGATCACGGAAGATGAAAAGTATGAGTCATGCAATTTAGGATGTGTCATAGTGTTACATTTCAGGGCCAAGTTCCAAAAGAAAGGAATATTTTTTTCTCTGAATATAATGGAAAAGTTCTAGCTCTGCTGTTACTATTTATGTGACCCTGAACATGTTGCCTAAACTTCTCACATCTGGTTTCTTCTTCTCTGAAACAGTTACAGTGATGTCCTTGATGTTTATAAGAACTGAGTCAGTTTAAGTGAATAAGGATTTACTGAGCACCTAAGACAGTCCCTCATTTGGCAACTATTAGTTACTTCCTTCTCCATAAATTCCAGGCACTGTATTAGGCTTAGGAGATGTAATAATCAGCAAGACATACATCCTGGCTTCCAAGAGCTTATGGTCCACTAGGAAAAACAGAGGATTAAAGCGTAGTGGATGTGAATTTAAAACCAAACTATGAGGATGCAAGAAATCGCAAAGATATATCTATTTTCTAGAAATCAAGTTAGGTCTCATTCCCAGCCCCAGTCACATCTGGTCGGCAGATAATTCTGTCTCGGGCATTATTAGAACTCGCTCCTTTAATATGGGACTTGGTAACGGACCTTGATTTCAGCCTGGTGAAACTCTGAGCAGGGGACTTAGTCATGTCCTACCCAGACTCCTGGAAACTATGAGATGATAAGTTTGTGTTGTCCTAAAGTCACACAATTGGTGGTGATCTGTTGTTCAGCAATAGAAAGTGAATACACAGGTGTCTCCAACCTTCCTCAGCTCTACCCTGGCTTCCGTCAAGGGCCCTGTTGAGCACGCCTTCACATCTCTTGCTGTTGTTTCCATGACACCTAAGAAACAGGCATTCTTGCTGAGCAGGAGCTCAGACAGGGTGGGGGGGGCCAACCCTTCTGCTGGGTACTAGAACTTCAAGTCCTTGTGTTGAACACAGATCCCCATTGTTCAGCCTTACTCAGAGGGGATATCTTTTTCTCACAGCCAGACCCCAAAGCCATACTTCCCTCTCACCATTTCCCTTCTGGGATGACACTAGAAATGGCTTAGGAGTTCACAAGAGGCAGAAAACACCCAGATTCTGAATTTGCTTTAGAATGACGTGGACGCAAAGGGTCGTATAGACTCTTGGGATTAGTGTGTGTGTGTGTGTGTTTGTGTGGTATGGTTGGGATGGGAAGCATGGGAAGTGAAGCATTGCTATCTCTCGTTGACTCTGTCTGGTCCTCCCACAGCAGTGAAAAGCAAACACCAAGAAACATCTCAGTCTGTCTTCCTACCATGCTAGTGATGGCAATGTACTGTTTCAAGGGCTGTGATGGGAGAACCCACCATGTAACAGAAGCACCTGGCAGGAGCCTTCAGCGGGTCCTCATGGACCTCGAAGAGGAGTTAGGTGGTCATGTAGCCTGAGAGCAAATGAACAAGAAGGAGCCAGCCAGGGAAAAGGATAAGTGAGCTGGGGGACATGGGGAGGGAACGTGTTACTGGCTCAAAGTCATGCGAGAACATGGCACATTTGAAGCGTGAAAGAACCAAACACGGGGGCGCCTGGGTGGCTCAGCTGGTTGAGTTTATGACTTCGGCTCAGGTTATGATCTCACAGTTCATGAGTTTGAGCCCCACATTGGGCTTGCTGCTGTGCACACAGGGCCTGCTTTGGATCCTCTGTCCCCACCCCCTCTCTGCACCTCCCCAACTGTGCGCTCTCAAAAATAAAAAAAAATAAAAGAAGCAAGCCTGAAGTGGAGGGAGAAGGGGCTGGGGGCTGGGAGTTAAGGCTGAATAATAAAAGGAAGGGCCAGGCCAGGCAAAGCCATGACAACCCAATTAAAGAATTAACATGATTCTTGTACTGGTCAGCTTTAGGACCATAGTAACTCTGCATAACAAAGACCTCCCAAACTCACTGGACTATAAAAACAAGTGCTTATGTTTTGCTTATGGGTCTCTGTAGAGGCTGTGACGCTTGTGGCCTTGGCGGGGATCAGCTAGATTTGGATCTAGGCTGGGCGTTGGGTCTGTTCCACCTGCCTCCTCATTCTCTTTGGGCCAACGGCTACATGGGGCAGGTTTTTCTCATGGCAGATGGCAGGTTTGCAAGAAGGCAAGAAGAAACACGTCATGTTTCTTAAGGTCTCAGCTGGGAACTGGCACAATGACAGTTCCACTCAGGTTCCATTGGCCAAGGCAAGTCACAGGGCCAACCCAACATCACTGAGGCAGGGAAGGTCACTTTGCCCACAATGGGAGACACTGCAGAGACCCATGGCAAAGAGCATGAATGTACAGTTTCTAATTCAAGGAGTGAGGAACATAGTGGGAATAATAACCCACCTGTCACAGCATCCATGGATAACAGACACGTATGCCAGGGTTTTAGAGAGAGCCGTGAATAAATGACCAGAAACACTGTGCTAACAAGAGCTAGGCTCAGACAGCCCCCCGCACGAGTCCTGAGGGGTACGGCACCATCCATGTTTCTTGGTCACACTTGGTCACCTGAGCCCCAAAGCCAGACTGTCTGTTCCTAGAGAGTCACACAGTCTTTCATAAACTTCTGTGCTTTCCTTCAACCTTGGTCCTTTAGAGGACTAAAAGCTTAACCAACAAGACTGGAATATTTTATTTGGCTGCCCAACACAATCCCCTTCCACCATCATCTCCTGCCCCAAATCCCTCCCTACAAAGGACCCAAACAATATTGATAAATGGAAAAATCCATAGCATCATTGAGAAACCAAAAGGGAGTGGCCAGGAACCAGAAGCTATGAGAAATTCCTGTGAGAAGGTAGATGACATCTGACTGAAGGAGGGCAAGTGGGTGGGAGGTTTGGGGAGAGGACCAGATATACAATTTGCAGGGACGAGTACAAAAAGAAAAGGCTGGGCCTTTGTTCAAAAGTTACTAAAAATTTCAAGATGGCAACACAAGAGATAAGCATGGGAGTCTCCTAAGAGTGGGGTCCATGTGTCACATGCTCAAGAAGCCAGCCCCACTTGGGGCATTTCAGTCCCTCTCACAGTGGATGCAGTGAGCAGGAGGGGGTCGGGAGTGACCATTATGAGGATTGGTTTGGAACCAGGTTTGGAACTGGGGCAGCTGCTTGTTTCAGGGCCCTTCCTCTCCCAACCCTGAAACCTCCATCAATTCCAGGCACAATATTGATTCTCCTAGGCTGGGGTTCTGTGCTAGTTTGCTAAAGGCTGCTGCAATGATCAACCACCAATGGAAACTGACTGTGTCACAGTTCTGAGAACTGAGATCCAGGTGTCTGCAGGGCCGGTTCCTTCTGAGGCTGGGAGGGAGAATCTGTTCCATGCCCCTCCCCTGGTTTCTGGTGATTTTTTGGCCATCTCTGGTCCTTGGCCTGTGGAACAGGATCCAGTCTCTACCTTCACCCTCCCAAGGCATTCTCCCTGTGTGTGGGTCTCTGTGTCCAAGTTTCCACTTTTTATAAGACACAACTCGTATCAGATGAGGGGCCCACCCTACTCCAGCATGACCTCATCTTAACTAACTACATTCACAATAACCGTATTCCCAGATAAGGTCACATTCTAAAATAGTGGGGGTTAGGACTCCAACATGGGAATTTGAGATGGAAACAGCTCAACCCACAACCGGTGTATTGTGGGTGCTTGGGCCAGAGGTGCAGGGTCATGCCCTGACATAGACCTTTTCCCTCCCAGGAGCCTGGTATTAGGAAAGCTGCACCCATCACCTGGCAGGCCACTCCTTCAATCCCCACCGACCCCCAATCACAGCAGATGTCCATAAACAGACACCAGCACACCAGGACCATCAAACACTTGGGGCAAACCAAATGTCAGGGAACGAGAGTTGCTTCCGAAGAACATCATTTGACTAAGCTTCGTCATTTATCCAAAACAGATGGCCTTTTTATACTCCTCTGACAGTCCCTGAGTTGTTCCCTTAATTACCCAACAGGTGCAGTCATTTCTTGAGCCACCTTAGCTGCAGTCAGATTGCAGAGCTCTAAAACATTGTGACTTGGCTCACGGGGTTATCCAAGACCCGAGGTTGTCACTGTAGATACACATTGGAGTGATCTGGGGAGCTCTGAAAAAAAAATACTCATTGCCTGAGTCCCACCATTTAATTGGGCTGGGGTGCAGTGTGGGCAATGAGATTTCACTTTTTAAAGCTCTCAGGTGATTACAGTGTGCAGCTAAGGTGGAGAACCACTGGCTTGGAACTCTTTCAGAACCCAGCCATCTGTGTAGCTGTAATGATGCATATTGATTGCAGATGGCGGTGGCATTGGGTTTGTTGAGGGCTGGGGTTTTTTGTTGTTGTTGTTTGTTGCTTCCAAATGAAATGCTTCAGTATCTCGATACTTTAACTTTGAAGTGCCGTGTGCTCTATTTTCTTTTCTCGAACCGAACTTTGTTCAGCTGCTAAGGGGCCACATCTTTGCCCTATGGAGCTTTACTTTTGCTTACAGAGGCAGGGACTCAGCTGGAAACTGAGGCCTGTGGCAGCACAGTGAATTGTACTAAGCTGAATTTGACAGGTAATAGGCTTGCATTTAGCGCAGTTTATTATTATTTTTTTTTTTTAATTTTTTTTTTTCAACATTTTTTATTTATTTTTGGGACAGAGAGAGACAGAGCATGAACGGGGGAGGGGCAGAGAGAGAGGGAGCCACAGAATCGGAAACAGGCTCCAGGCTCCGAGCCATCAGCCCAGAGCCTGACGCGGGGCTCGAACTCACGGACCGCGAGATCGTGACCTGGCTGAAGTCGGACGCTTAACCGACTGCGCCACCCAGGCGCCCCTAGCGCAGTTTATTATAAGGAGCAACAGATCATCTGTTTTCCAAGGATGCAGGTTGATGGAGCTCACTCTACTCATGAGGAAACACCGGTATGTGGCTTCAGTGAACCTCAGACAATGTCTCTCCCACTCTCTCCTTTTCTTCCTCTTACTATCTCTCTCACTATCTCTCTACTATCTTATCTCTTTCTCCTCCTTTTTTTCCAGTTTTTTTTTTAGAGAGAGAGAGAGAGAGGGAGAGAGAGAGAGAGAGAGAGAAAGAGTCCCAAGCAGGCTTTGCACTGTCAACGCAGAGCCTGACGTGGGACTTGAACTCATGAACTGCGATATCATGACATGAGCCACGCAGGTGCCCGTCTTTCTCTTATGTTCTACCTCATGTTGTCTCCCTCTTTCTCCTTCTCGCCTCAAACTTCTTGCTCTCACAGGTTGTCATGGTCAAGGTGCATACACCTCAGTCTTCTGAGATGACTCATGTTGCCTCTTGCAGAAGACTCGAGGAGAAACCACACAACCAAGAGAGCTAAGTGAAGTCTTTGTCCTTGTTTCCCTCACCCATGATGTCCTCTCTCTAAATCTGCTGTGTCACTCTGTTTTCTGGTCCCAGAAGCTACTTGGGGAAGCTGGCTAAAGAATGTAGGCAATAATAATAGCAAGTGACTATAACATGTTTATTACATGCCAGGTACCCTTTCAAGTGTGTTTGACAGATAAAGAAACAGATGCCTAGACACAGAAGGTGATTTCAAGCCCAGCTTGTCTGCTCCAGAGTCTGTGCTCTTAAAATTTGACTTTATAGGGGAGCCTGGGTGGGTCAGTCAGTTAAGGGTCTGACTTTGGCTCAGGTCATGATCTCACAGTCCGTGAGTTCGAGCTCTGTGTCGAGCTCTGTGCTGACAGCTCACGGCCTGGAGCCTGCTTCAGATTCTGTGTCTCCCTCTCTCTCCCCCCATCCTCCACTCATGCTCTGTCTCTGTCTCTCAAAAATGAATAAACGGTAAAAAAATTTTTTTTAAAAACTTGACTTTATATTGCAAGCGTTTCAGAAGGAGGCATTGGGGGAGGAAGAAAGATCACAGTCAGAGAAGGACAGATAAAAATAATCAAGTAGAGACAAAAGATGGACATACAAAGGGATGAAAGGAGACGGTCACTAAGATGCAAAGAACTCAGAGACTGAATGGAACTATAAAAACCACAACAGAACTGAGAGAGAGAGGGAGAGAGAGGGGGGGGGGAGGGAGGGAGGAGGGAGGGAGGGAGGGAGGGAGGAGAGAGAGAGAGAGAGAGAGAGAGAGAGAGAGAGAGACCCTATAAACACACTTCATACTGCTTCTCTGAATTGGGTAAAAGAACTCTATGTCTGGGGCATAATTTCAATGAGAGACTCCCAACTCTGTGAAATGTAGGTCTGGTTCAGGTGTGATTTGGAGAATATTATTATGTCATGGTTCACTGGTTTTAGAAAATGCATGCTTACTTCTGGTTCACCTAGTGAACCCTTTGAAAAGGGAGAGAGGGAAAAAATTCCCCTGATTCTAGGCCCTAGAAAAAAAACAAAACAGTATTTAAGTTCTGTTTAATTCAGCCTTCAGTAAACCAAAGCAAAGCACTCTGATTTTTTTTTTCAAGTTTTATCGTTTGCTCTTCCCAGTTGGGGATCTTGAAAGACCCCATTGTATCAAGTGCCTAACTCAGAACTGTCCTGAGAAGTTGGGATAATGAACTGTGATGGGGGTGCATTTCCCAGATTTGATTTTCCAAGGGCACCCATCCTAGGGAGGCGGGTCAGTCCTTTGGGGTGAATGGGACTCATCCACAGTTACAACTGATGGAGATACTGCATTGTGATTTGCACATCAATCCCAGCTTCCTCAGCAAATTCATTTTGCTTCTCTAATTACTTAATGCAGTAGGTCTTGTTATGTTAGAGACCTAGGACCTGTCCTTTGTGGTCCATTGGTAGGACTCTGCATCACTGGGAGGACCTGTTTCCCTTCCAAGTGATGTTGGAAGGCTGCCATTTGCTCATTCAATGCTGTAGTCACTCGGCTGTAAGATGGGGACAATTTAATTCAATAAATGAGCTATGTCCTTCAGTAGGTGAGTAGATAAATGAACTGTGGTACATCCAGATAGTGGAGTATTAGTCAACATTAAAAAGAAATGAGCTACTAAGCCATGGAAAGACACGGAGGAACCTTAAAAGCAAATGGCTAAATAAAAGAAGCCAATCTGAAAGGGCTACGTACTCTATATACAAATGCATATACAGGTATATGACGTTCTTTGAATTTTGCTGTGAACCTAAAACTGCCCTGAAAAGAGTGTATTATTATTATTATTTTTACAAAAGGTCTATGTATTAAAGACTTGATCATCTCACTTATTAGGATGCTATTAGATATGAAAATTTTTGTTCCTTCTCTACTTTTCCATCTCCTCTGGATTAGGTCCTATCTCTTGTTCATGAGTGTTGTTCTCTTCAGTCTAAATTCATTCATGATGGAACACCTACTGTGTGCCAGGTTTTCCTATTTACAGACACATAAGACTTAGGCTCAGACTGGCTACCAGTATTCCTGAAGGCCAGAGACTTTGCACGTGATAGAACCAGATTTTTTATATTCTTGGCTTTCTCATGGCTTCCCCATCCTGAGAGTTTGCTAGGGTTTGACAGTCATTCCCATGCATGTTTCTGTAGGTTCCTCTTTGACTGCAGGGACTGAACACTCCTCATTCCCCTGCTCCATGCTGCCATTCACAAAGGCCATCCCAGGGACTGGAGATGGAATCCACCAGGACCCAGATTTTAACTAATAGGAATTGGCTTGCAGTGAACAGAGCTCCCCAGGTTGGAATGGGCTGCCACAGCAGTCTTGACTTCCCCATCACCACAGATATTCAAGCAGGCAGTGGACAGGCAGAAAGACCAAAGATTCTTAAACTGGGGTTCACAGGTGGGCTCTGCGGAGTCTAAAATTGCCACATTTCTCAATATGGAGATAGATACATACCATTTTGATTGGAGATTTTCACCAGGTTTTCAAAATTGAATTTGACCTAATGATGAAGAACTCTTAAGACCAAGGGTGGACATAAGGAAGCTATGTCCCAAACTTGATCACCTAAAAGTCTCCTGTTGGGTCATTTTCATGAGAGAAAATGAGTCATCAGGGGTAATACCTATGAAGGCATCAGCTGAAAGATTTGGGTCTTCTCCTGCACTCCAACATGGGACTCGGGCTTTCCTGGGGTCAGTGAATTAGTTGCCTAGAGTTGCTGTTAACAAAGTGCCATCAACAGGTGGCATGGAACAAAAGAATTTCATTCTCTCACAGTTCTTGAGACTAGATGTCCAAACTCAAGGTGTTGACAGGGCCATGCTTCCTCTGAAGGCTCTAGGGAAGGATCTCCACCCTCCCCTGCCTTGTCTCTTCTAGTTTCTGGCAGCCCCAGGCATTCCTTGGCTTGCGGCCACATCACTCTTTTGCCACGTGGCATTCTGTCTCAGTGTCCACATTATCCTCTTCTTATGAAGACACCATTCTTTCTGGACTAGGGACCAGCCTATTCCAATATGACCTCAACTTACTAATGACATCTACAAGGACCCTATTTCCAACTAAGGTCACATTCTGAGGTCCTGGAGGCCAGAACCTCAACTTACCTCCTTTAGTGAATACAATTCAACCCACAGCAAAATGAACCCTGGTGCTGCTTGCACACCTGTGTAAATTTGCAGAGATAGATGAAGTTTATAATATGTCAATCCTACCCTGATCAAGTACTTTTTTTTTTTAAGTGGCAAGGAGATTTATATAAATAGTAGTGAAACTTGACCTGTCATCTGAAAATTTTAAGGCCATGTTTAGTAAACCAACCATTTGATTTCTCAACACTAGATTTCTCTAAACACACTCACAGGAGTTTTCCACACTCACAGGAGTTTAGATAGCAAAAAATTAGAAATAATCTAAATTTCCACCAATAGGGAAATGGTAAATAAATTGAAGTAGAGCCAACCATGGAATACTATGCAACAATGATAAAGAATGAGATAGTTTGTATTTAGTGACATGGAAAGGAATCTAAGTCATATTGTTGTGGGGAGAAGAAGGCAAATAACAGATATAGAGATGGGCTACCATTTATACAAAACACAAAAATCAACATCAAAACAAATTATGCTACATGTCTCCCAAAAATACATGTATAATAAAAATATATTGATCATAAACTATGTATGAGGCACTGTTATGATGGAATGACACTTAATTAACTTCTCATAAGAAGTTAGCTAATATTATTATACCCCATTTAATGAATAGGAAGCTAAGGGAGAGAGAAAGTTCCTCCTCTAAAGTTACTGAGTGGTGGAATTGGAATTTGTAACCTAGGCTTGTCTGAATTCAAAGGGATATTTCTTCTGCTGCGTTATGTGTTCTGTCTGGAAGAATACATAATAGTAATGAGTAGTTACCTCCAAGAGTGAAGTATGGGGGAGGGGTTCCATGACTCCAGACAGTAGTGAATGAGATGTTAGCCTTTAATTTTTTGACAATTACAGGAAAGAATGCAGAGAGATACTGTGTGATGTTTACTCAGTTTCTACCAATGATGATAATATCTTGCAAAATTATAGTAAAATATTACAACCAGAATACTGACATTGATATAATCCACTGATCTTGTTTACATTTACCCACTTTTACTTGTACTCATTCATGTGTGTGTTTTTAGCTCTGTGTACCTTTTAAACCATTTTTTGAGCAATTTTAGATTCACAGAATTGAGAGACAGGTGTACATTTCCCTATATTCTCCCTGCCCCAACACATGCATAACCTCCCCCGTTATCAATATCCACCCCCCCCCCCCGAATGGTACGTTTAGTATAAATGATGAACCTACATTAACAAATCACTATCACCCAAAGCCCACAGTTTACATTAGGTTCATCTTGGTGTTGTACATTCTCTGGGTTTGGACACATGTCACATGTATCCATTGTCTGCACTGGAGCATTTCTGCTTTCCTACACACCCTCTGTGCTCTGCCTATTTATCTCCTCCTTTGCTTTACACACCTGGTAACCACCGATCTTTTTATTATTTCCATAGTTTTTGCTTTTCCAGAATGTCCTGTGGTTTTCTTCTAGTAGTTTCACAGTTTCAGATTTTCCACTTAAATCTTTAATCCATTTCGAGTTGATCTTTATAAATCATTTGAGATAAGGTTGCCCCTATTTACATCCATCTGCATGTGGAGATCCAATTTTCCCAGTACCATTTATAGACAACACTATCCTTTCCCCGTTGTGTGTTCTTGGCACCTTTGTCAAAGATCAATTGACTATAACTGCATGGATTTATTTCTGGACTCTCTGTTCCACTGGTCTGTATGTCTATTTTAAAGCCAGTACCATACTTTTTGGATTACTTTAGCCTTGTTGAACATTTTGAAATAAGGTAGTGTGATACCTCCACTATGTTCTTCCTCAAGAAAGCTTTGGATAGTTGGGGTCTTTTTTGGTTCCATATGAATTTTACAATTGTTTTTACTATTTCTGTGAAAAATACCATCGGAATTTGAATAAGATTTGCATTGAATCTGTAGATCTTTGGGGGTAGTATGGACATTTAAAAATATCCCAATCCATGAAAATAGGATATTTTTCCACTTATTTGTGTCATCTTCAGTTTCTTTCATCAGCATTTATAGTTTTTAGTATCAGGTCTTTCATTTCATTGGTTAATGTATTCATAAGTATTTTATTCTTTTTCATCCCATTGTAAATGGGATTGCTTTCATAATTTATTTTCCACATATTTCACTGTCAGTGTGTAGCAATAGAACTGATTTTTTTGTATGTTGATTTTGTATCCTGCAACTTTACTAAATTCCTTTATTAGTTCTAACAGTTTTTTTGGTGGTGTCTTTAGGGTTTTTACATATAAGATAACATCATCTGCAACAATTTTCCTACTTCCTTACCTATTTGGATGCCATTTATTTCTTTCTGTTGTCTAATTACTTTGACTAGGACTTCTGGTGCTACATTGAATGGAAGTAGTAACAATGGTATCTTTGTCTTGTTCCTGATCCAAGAGGAAAAACTTTTAGCTTTTCATTATTAAGTATGAGTAGCTGTTGGCTTGTCACATATGGCCTGTTTTTGTTGAGGTATACTCCTTCTATACCTTATCATTGAAAGTTTTATTTCTTAATCATAAACAAATATTGAATAATGTCAAATACTTTTTCTGCATCTATTGAGGTAATCATATGGTTTTTATCCTTCATCCTTTTAATGTGGTGTATTACATTTATTGATTTGCATATGTTGGGCCATTCATGCATCCCAGGAATAAATCCCACTTGATCATGATATATGATGATTATAATGTGCTGTTGAATTTGGCTCGCTAATATTTTCTTGAGGAATTTTGCATCTATATTTATCAGGGATATTGACCTGTAGTTTTATTTTCTTGTAGATCCTTACCTGGCTTTGATATAAAGGTAATGTTGGCCTCATAAAATGAGTTTGGGTGTGTTCCCTTTTCTTTAGATTTTTTTGGAAGAGTTTGAGGGCTGACATTAATTTTTCTTTAAAAAAAGTTTGGTGGAATTTACCCATAAAACCTTTTGGTCCTGGGCTTTTCTTTGTTGGGAGATTTTTGATTACCAGTTCAATCTCCTTATTAGTAATTGGTCTGTTCAACTGTCTATTTCTCCTTGATTAAGACTTGGTAAGTTATGTTTCTAGAGATATACCTATTTCTTTTAGTTTGTCCAATTTTTTGGTATATAATTGTTCATAGTAGTCTCTTGTGATATTTTGTATTTTTGTGGTATCAGTTATAATATCTCCTTTCATTTTTTACTTTATTTATTTGAGTCTTTTTTTTCTTAGTCTAGCTAAAGGTTTGTTAATATTGTTTATCTTTACAAAAAACAACTCTTAGTTTCATTGATCTTTTCTATTGTTACTCTAGTTTCTATTTCATTTATTTCTGCTCTGATATTTATTCTTTCCTTCCTTATGCTAACTTTATTTAGTTTGTCCTCCTTTTTCTACTTCCTTAAGGTGTAAAGTTAGGTTGTTTGTTTGACACTTTTTCTTTTCTTTTTTAAAAGTTATTTATTTGTTTGTTTTGAGAGAAAAAAAGAACATGTGCATGAGTGGGGGAGGGTCAGAGAAAGGGGGAGAGAGAGAATCCAAAGTAGGTATCACACTGTCAATGCAGAGCCCAACATGGGGTTCGAACTCACAAACTGTGAGATCATGACCTGAGCCAAAACCAAGAGTCAGACACTTAACTGGTTCCCTTTTTCTTTTCTTCTTAGTGTGGGCATTCATTGCTATAAATTTCCCTCTTAAAACTGCTTTGGCTATCTTCCTTAAGTTTTGGTATCTGATATTCCCATTTCCATTTGTCTCAAGATATTTTTTCTCCTTTTGATTTCTTCTTTGACCCACTGATTATTCAGAGGTGTACATTTAATACCTACATATTTGTGAATTTTCCAGTTTTCATCCTGTTATTGATTTCTAGTTTCATACCACTGTAACTGAAAAGATACTTGTTATGATTTCTATCTTCTTACATTGTTTACGACTTATCTTACTTATATGATCTATCCTGGAGAATGTTCCCTGTGCACTTGAAAAGAATGTGTATTCTGCTGCTGTTGAATGTTATGTATATGTCTGTTTGGTGTGTTTACTCTAAAGTATAGTTTAAGTCCAGTATTTCCTTATTGATTATCTGGATGATATACCCATTGTTGAAAGTGAGGTATTGAAGTCCCCTATTATTGCATTTCTGTCTAACTTTGCCTTCAGAAATCTGCTTAATATATTCAGTATTTGCTAAATATATACAGGTGCTCTGATGTTGGGCACATGTATGTTGATAACTGTATCTTTCTAGTTAATTATAATTTATCATTATATAATGATTTTATTTGTCTTCTGTGACAGTTTTTGACTTGAAGTCTATTTTGTCTGATTTAAGTATGGTCACCCCTGCACTCTTTTGGTTACTATTTGCATTGAATATCTTTTTACCATTCCTTTCAGGCTATGTGTGTCCTTCAATCTGAAGTGAGACTTTTTTATACAAGATATAATTGGGTCTTAATTTTTTATCCATTCAGCCACTTTATGTCTCTTGGTTGGAGTATTTAATCCATTTACATTCAAAGTAATTATTGATGGCTAAGGACTTCCTATTGCCATCTTGTTAATTATTTTCTGATTGTCGTTCCTTTCCCAACCCTTCCAATAAAGTAATAGCTCAAATATAATTAATCATTCAATATTTAAACCATACAACTACTTATTTATTGATAGATCATGACCCCGTTAGTACATACAGACTCACTGCTGGGTCAAGTAGTGTACTTTGATTATCTTTTCTCATTATGTCACTTTATGTTTTCCTTAAGTTGATAATTACCACATTTTTTTCCTTTGCTTCATTTTCTATGTATAAATTACTTTACATCCTCTAGAGAACTCAAGAAATCATTTTAACACTATTTTTCCTCATAGTCAAATGACTCAATTATTCTGTTGGTTCCACTGTTTTCCTGGAGATGAATCTATTCATATCTCTCATAGCTCTCTGTTTTACTGCTCCAATCTGCTTTAATTGCTCTCTAGGGCTAATTCCCAGATGTCATCAAGGGATCTAGTTGTCATCATTCCTTTCAAAACAATTCTTGAAATTACATTTGCCTCTATTCTCTGCTGGATCCCTTCCTTAGGCATCTTATTTTTCTGTCTTTTTGTTTACTTCTTTTGTCTGGTGGAACACATTGTCCAACAACTTTCAGAGAACTTGCAAACTGGGGAGCAGGGAGGTTCTTTCTTATACTTAACTGTAGTTTGAATGGGAATAGAATTCTTATCTGGAAGCCATTATTTTCTTAACATTTATTTATTTTGAGAGAAAGAGAAAGAGAGGGCATGCTAGCTGGGGAGGAGCAGAGAGAGACTGAGAGAGAATCCCAAGCAGACAGTGTCAGTGCACAGCCAGACATGGGGCTTGATCTCATGAACTGGGAGATCATGATCTTAGCCAAAACCAAGAGTCAGACACTTAACTGAATGGGCCACCCAGGCTATCCCATATCTGGAAGTCCTTATTAATCAGAATTTTGACATCATTGCTATATTGCCTCTTAGTCTCCAATCCCATTGTTAAGAAATCTAATACCACACTGATTTCCAATGCTTTGTGTGTTATCTGCTCTTTTTCTCTTTTAAAGCAATTTAATGTTTTTCTTTACTGACATGGTTTTTGAAGTTAATAGTGATATGTCTTCTTTTTTTTTTTTTTTTTTTTAAACCAGTATTTTTGTCGTTGCTGCTGTTGGTTGTTCTGGGCATTTGGTTAGGAAAAGAGTATTTTCCAAGCCTGGGAAATTTTCTTGTATTTTTTCTTTGATAATTTCCTTCCTTTGTGATTCCTGTACTATTTTTTTTTGAGACTCTTAGTGAAATATTGGACCTCTTGGATTGATGCTCAAATTAAAAATGTGTGTGTGTGTGCGCGCACGCACGCGAATTTCCGTCTTTGTCTTTTGGCTCTCCTTCCTCTGAGATGTCCTTGTTTTTTTTAATCTTCCTACTCTTATGCTTATTTAGTTCTTTAAAAGGATTGGTTTTGATGTTTATGATGTTTTAATTTAAATGAGCTCTTCCATACATTCTGATAATTCCTCTATTTACTGGATCCTGTTTCATGGGTGTTTCATGAATTACAATATAATATTAGCTATAATGGTAGCTAATATTAATTGAGCCAGAGTATTCTGAGAACTTTACAAAACTAGCTCCTTTAATTCCCAGAAGTGGTTTGAAGTCTGGGAGTGGTTCTCCCAAAGAAAAGAAAGGCATCGATTACACAAGAAAAGGAAATG
The DNA here is from genome assembly GCF_028018385.1 of Neofelis nebulosa. NCBI lineage: Eukaryota > Metazoa > Chordata > Mammalia > Carnivora > Felidae > Neofelis > Neofelis nebulosa. Next base: position 34,242,156 of record NC_080799.1, read on the forward strand.
GATGCGGGACACCAAAGATGACAGATACCCACTACAGGATGATTCAAAGCAATACGTGCCTACCAGGGCCCAGGCACTATGACAGGCACAGGAGCTGGGAACATGGAGAGGGAAAAAGGCACCAGCCTGCTGTGTTCACATTCTTTAATACAGTTGGAAGCTAATGTCATTTGCCACTTGTCAGCCCCTGATGAATTCCTCCCCCAGTGCCTTGAAGCAGCCAGAAGCTCTGCAGGAAAGGCAGGCTGGAGGGGGAGGAGGGAAGGGAGGGGACCTAAGAGTTGCTCCTTCTTTGTGAAAAACTCTGATGGGAAAATTGTCAGCTGTACTCCCACCCTCTCTGAAAGTCACTGTGATGCTGCGTCCATCTTAATCACCATCGGAGAGAGCAGGCATTTTAATAAGCAGCATTATTCATGAAAACTTTGTTCTTCTTTCCCACTTCCTTCCAAAATAAGATAGACGTGAACTTGGAATGAACTCATTTGCCTCCTTCTTCTTGCCTCTTCTGCATATTCAAAGCTACTACCTTCTCCCTGTGGCCCCATCCTCTGAACATCTCCCGGGGAGTAGGGGAGAAACGGCTGTCCACATGGAGGGAAGGGAGGGTGTCGCCGAAGGTGCCTGGGTCACCGCAGGGTAGAGCTCACTGGACCTGCCCCTGGGAAGTGACAGATGAAGGAGATGGGATTCCTGCTTTGGCAGAACTTAGATTTCATTCGTGCAATGAATAGATTATTTAACAAGTATTCATCGGCCACTTAAAGTGTACTTTGCTGAGTATACAAACAGTGAATCAGATATGATTTCTATCCCCAGAAGATCTGTCAGTGTATTCAACAAATATTTTTGAGCTGTGCACAGACCCCAGACAGGATCATTAGAATGCAAGTGGTCCTTGTATTCATTGTGCTGGAGGAAGTTATTGATTACCCATATTTTCAGGCACTGTACTGGACCCTGACCCTTTGACAAGAGTCAAAGCCCTTGTGCTGTGCAGAGTCTGGAAGAGGAAAAAGCTAGAAAAAGAAAAATCAATAACACAAATTATCTGTAATGGTAAATGCCATAGATAACAGACCCATTCAGAAATTCTTCATGGGTTTAGAGGACCTGACCCCACTGTACTCTCAGGGATGGGCATATGAACAGGGGCAGGACTTGAACAGAATTAATAACACAACCCAGAAACTTTGCTCTGACCCTTTGGTTATAGGCATGCAATTTATGCTAGACTTTTTTTCAGTGCATACAATCGCCCCGTCATCACATGGAGAGTCTGAGAATAAAACCAAGGCAGAGTAAAGTGGGGCAAAGAGGGATAGAGATAGACCAAGCCCTCATGATGTAATTTGAGTGTCTGAAATGAGTCACCTGTCCAGTTTGTGGATCATGAAATCAATCCCTTGACCTAAACCAGTTTGAGCTCTGTCCCTAAGTAATATAAGACCTGAGAGATCATCTATCCCTACTCTTTAGGCTTTGCGGAATATCAGGGATGGCGATGTGTCATATATGTCCAGTTTCTACCATAGTGATTTTTTCCCCTTCGTACAGAAGAAAACCTGAGACTCAGAGAAGTTATTTTTTTTCCCCAAAGTCACATAAGCAATCATGTGGCACCAATGAGATTTGGATTCAGGTTTTTCTGATTCCAAAGATAAAGCTCTTAGCCATCATGGTGGAGGCCCCATTTACCTTTCATTCAGACAACGTATTCTTAACTGGTAGTCACTAGAAGTTTTATGCAGAAATTGTGTGTGCGTGTGCACGTGTGCACAAGCACGTTATTTAATACTCACAAAATTTCTATGAGCTGGATAATTTTATGCTCACTTGGCAAATGAGAAACCTGAGACTCAGAGACTTAACTTGTGTGAGCTCACATACCATTCAGAGGCAAATCATGGATTAAAAGCTAAAACCCTCTTGGTCTCAAAGGCCATTCATGCTCTTTACAGCAAAATATTTCCCCAAACTAATGTGATAGCATTGACCAGAGATATATTTCTATCACCAAGAATATGTATTTCCTGGTCTTGCTGCTGTCCCCTAAACCTTTGTTCTGTGTACTTTGCAAATGGAGGGGAAAGGTGCTGAGTTCTTTGGATCAAAATGGTATCTTTAAAAAAATGCCTTTTCTACTTTCAACAGTTATGGAGATATCATTGTGTCGCTTACTTTTGATCTGATTTTAACAATAGCATACATCTGATAGAATGTGTATTGTTTGCGTTTAACTCTAGAATAAAACTGTACGGTAAAACGCAAACATTACAAAAGTATTCACAAAGAAGCCTGGGTTTCTCTCCTACCTACAGTCCCAGTTCCACTCTTCAGAGGCAGCCATCACCATGGAGTCACATGGTTATTCCAGAAATGATCCACACACACCCAAACACCCACAGCATACGGGTTCCATGCATCACACTCCCCCCAGTCCCAAGGGGACATGTGGCAATGTCTGGAGACATTTTTTATTGTCACAACTTGAGTGACATGACTTGAGAGTGGTAGGGGATTTCTACTGATATCCAGTGGGTAGAGGCGGGGATCCCGTTAAACATCCTACAATGCACAGAACAACCCCCACAATAAAGAATCATTGGGCCCAAGATGTCAATAGCACTGAAGTGGAGAGGCCCTCATCTAAAAGATCTTACAGCAATGGCCGAGATATACAAGGCAAATAAACTGAGAAAAGAAATGGGGGGAAAAATTGGGGAGACCCCACGGAAAACCCAAGAAATGTTATTACCAGTATCCTTGTTGAAAACTGGTACCAGCCTATTTGTGGGAGATTTCAATACTTTTTAGAGATACTACTTAGGATATACAGAAATACTGCAAACATGATGGCAGTCTACATTAAAAATATAGAATTCATTTTTTTTTACTTTCTTTAATAAAATCAAAAATATTGCAAAGAAAAGAAAAGAATCACTTTCTAACTTGCTTTTAACACCTAGCAACATAACTTGGACATCCTTCCATACCAGCTTACACTGATAAATTTTGGTGTTTTAAACAGCTTCATGGTATTCTAGTCAATAGATGTGCCATAATTCATTTAATTAGTCTGTTATTGATAAACATTTAGGTTATTTACAGCATGGGGCTCTTACAAGCCATGCAGCAAGGGAAAGCTGGTCTACATATGTCTTTGCACACAAATTAATGCACACAAATGAAGATACATTTACAGAGGGTGAAATCACTGAGCCAAAGGGAAAGCATTTTTTTCTTTGGCAAGTGTTTCCAAGTCGTTCTTTAAAGAAGCTGCACTGGTTTACACACCCACACCAATGAATGCCCCTTTTCCTCACACTCTCATCCATAGTGGGTTTTACCAAGCGTTTTAGTTCTTGTCCACCTGAGAAAAATTGGATCTCATTGCTATTTAAAATAGCATTTTATCAATCATGAGCACGGTTGCACAGCTTGGATGAGCCGAAGTTACCTGAAGTTCCTGGAAATGGTCCTTTGTTGCTAGAGGAGCAGGAGATGGGCCCTTTCAGAAGGAGGCTTTTTTTTTTTAAACACCTCTTCCCCCCCTCCTAGATCCCGACTGATTCTCCCCCAGAACCCTCAGAAAGTGTGAAGGTGATGTCAACACACTTATGACTACCTGCTTCTCAGAAGCCTACAGATTCAAAGCAGGTGGGGAATCCTGGGCCAGCCCACCCACTCCCTAAGGTATCTGAGAATATTCTAGTCCTTATCTCTAAGACCAGAGGTTGTTTTTCTAGAAAGCCCGAGAGGTTAAAGTTGCAGCAAGTCAGAAGCTGGGCTGTACCTGTGAATAAGCAGATTAATTTATCATAGGCTGATTAAAAACTAAGTTTCTGTTTCCAGGAGTAGAGGTGAGAGGATATTTCTTCTTCTGTTACTGATGAGGTCTTTATGTCAAGAAGGTGGATGACCAAAGGGAAAATAAATCAGAAGACAGCTTTAATGCCACCTCCATCTTCCCAAGGGGCAGGGGAGAGGAAAGGGTCATAGTATCTCCCCACACAATGGCTACCATGGGTGCAGGACATGGTGAGCCTCCAAGAACTGCATAGTGCCTCGAATGGTTAAGAAGTAAAAAGCTCTTCTAGTATGGATGATAATGGTAGCCTATGGGCAGCATACATTGACTGATGATCCCACTGCCCAACGACAGAAAGTTACAGGCACACCTTTTTATGGGGCAAGCTGAGTATTAAGAACAAATAGGTATTTAGGACGATGAGCTGTTCAGGCGCTGGTCACCCACCAGTTCTTTTCCATGATGTCTCCAAATGTCAATCATTCATTTATATTTCAAACAGCACATTTGTTCTCAATCTTGATGCCTCATAACCTTGCAGGGAAGAGAGGGTGAACAGGACTGTTCTAATATACCCTTCTGTTATGACTAGACCCCGTATTATTATGCCATCTCCCTATCTGGGCTATCCACTGCCTTCCCCTCAGGGAGGATTCTACCTTTTTGCCCATTGTTATCAGGCTTGGCCATGTGACTTGTTTTGGTAAATGGATTCTGAATCAAAATGATGTGAGCTAATTAGGAGCCCAAGTTTGAGGAGTCATTGAGAGGTATTCTACCTCTTTTCTTTGCAACACTATCTGCAATGTCCCAGATAGGCGTTTACTATTGCCCTGGATGCTTTTTTTGGATTCTTCATTGTAGTATATAGAAATATAACTGATTTTTGAATATAGAAATATAACTGATTTTTGCATATTGATATTATATTGTTACCTTGCTGAAATAATTTATTAGCTTCAGCAGTCTTTTTTTTTTTTTTATTCCTTTGGACACTCTGTATACAAGATTATGCCATCTGTAAACAGATGCCAGGATGCCAGTTTTGCTTCTTTCCTTTCAATATGGATACGTTTAATTTATTTTTCTTGTGTAATTGCCCTGGCTAGAAACTCTAGTGTGATGTCAAATGAAAGTGGCAAAAGTGGACATCCTTGTCTTTTTCCTAATCTTAACACTTTCAGTCCTTTACCATTAAGCATGATGTTAGCTGCAGATTTTTTATGGATGGTCTTTATTAAGTTGAAATTGTTCCTTTCTAGTCCTAGTTTATTGATTATTTTTATCAGGAACAACAGTTGGATTTTTTTCAAATGATTTTTCTGCATCTATTGAAATGATCATGTGGTTCTGTCCTTAATTATATTACTCTGATAGGGGCACCTGGGTGGCTTAGTTGGTTAAGCGTTCCGACTTTGGCTCAGGTCATTATCTTGTGGTTCGTGAGTTTGAGCCCCACGTCGGACTCTGTGCTGACAGCTTAGAGCCTGGCACCTGCTTCAGATTCCACATCTCTTTCTCTCTGCCCCTCCCCTGCTTGCACTCTCTCTCTTAAAAATAAATAATAAACATTTAAAAATTTTAAATTATATTAATCTGACATATTACATTGTTCGTATATTCTGCAACCTTACATTTCTGGAATAAATCCCTCTTGGTTATGGTGTATAATTTTTTTTTTGTATTTTGCAGCATATGTCATTTTAGTATTTTGTTCAAGATGTGTTTATGATATTTACAAGGGATATTGGCTTGTAATTTTCTTGTGATGTCTTTATCTGGTTTTGGTATTAGGGCCTAATATTGGCTTAATATAATGAGTTGGGAAGTATTTCCTCCCCTTATATTTTTAAAGATTTTGGGGAAAGATTGTTGTTATGTCTTCTTTAAACATTTGGTATAATTTGTCAGTAAAGCCATCTGGGTCTGGGATTTGTTTTGTGTAAAGTTTTTTCTAAACTTGATATTCAGTTTAAAAAAATTTTTTTTAACATTTATTTATTTTTGAGAGAGAGAGGGAGAGAGAGTGAGAGCATGAGCAGGAGAGGGGCAGAGAGAGAGGGAGACACAGAATCTGAAGCAGGCTGCAGGCTACAGGCTCCGAGCTTACAGCACAGAGCCCGACATGGGGCTCGAACCCATGAACCACAAAATCATGATCTGAACTGAAGTCGGTTGCTTAACCAACTGAGCCACCCAGGCAGCCGGAGATTCAGGTTTTTTTTAAATCAGTGTTGGTAATCTGTGGGTTTCTAGGAACTTGTCCATTTCATCTAGATTTTCTCATTTGTTGGCATATGGTTGTTCATAATATTTTCTCAGAGTTCTTTGTATTTTTATGAGGCTGGTAGTGATGACTCCACTTTCATTCCTGATTGTATTAGTAATTTGATTCCTCCCTTTTTTCTTATCCAGTCTAACTAAGGGTTTTTCACTTTTTATATTTTCAAAGAACCGAAGTTTGGTAGTTTCATTGGTTTTCCTACATATTTTTCTTTTTTCTATTTCATTAACTGCTTTTCTAATCTTTATTGTTTCCTTCTATTTCCTTTGGGTTTAGTTTGCTCTTCTTTTCCTAGTTTGTTAATGTAGAAGACCAAGTTGTTGACTTGAGATCTTTCTGATTCTCTCATCATCAGCAAGGTTTGTTGTTGTTTGCTGTGGTTGATGTTGCTAATGCTCCTCCTGCCGCTGTTGACTTTCCTGAGATATTTTAAAAAGTTTTTTTAAATGTTTATTTTTGAGAGAACAAGAGTACAGAATGCAAGTGGGGGAGGGGCAGAGAGAGAGAGAGACAGACATAGAATCTGCAGCAGTCTCCAGGCTCCTAGCCATCAACACAGAGCCCAACGCAGGGCTCAAGCTCATGAACCATGAGATCTTGACCTGAGCTGAAGTCAGATGCTTAACCAACTGAGCCACCTAGGTGCCCCATCCTGAAATGTTTTTTTTTTAATCTGTATTGTTTGTTATGTGTGGACATTGAAGTTTCTGCTTGCTTAGCTCAGCTAAGGTTTGAATAGACATTTCCTTATTCTTGGATCAGTAAGTCACCAGACTTTTGCCCAGTGTCTCTTTGTGTATGTTAAGGAACCCCTTCAGTGCTCAGACAGGCAGTTTACAACTCTTTCTTAGCTTTCACCTCTTACTTGTGCAAAGCCTAAGGTCAGCCAGCAGTGAGAATTTAGGGTCTTGTCAATTCTTTCCTGAGTATGTTCACAGCCCAGTCTTGTGCATCGTAGAGACTTTCAGATTCTCAGAAACATGTCAGAGATTTTCAGAATCCTCAATGGATATCTCATTTTTCACCTTTTCCTTTTAAGGTTTTTTGTCAGCTTGCAAAAATTTGTTTGCTCAGATTTTTATTGCTGCCTCAGGCAGCTGCTATGTTAAACAACTGTCGCTGATTGTTTTTGACAAATGCCTTCACGGAAGAGGCTGTTCACAAGAGAAGGCTCTGAGGTCAAGTAAATACAAGCCTTGTTAGTGTGTGTGTTTCCTGGGAAATGTCAGACGAGTCAGTAATGATAATTATCTGAGAATGGTGCTTTTGGAGAGCTCCAACTCACTTCCAGTGGCTTCCCTTCCAGTGGATTCTAGGCTGCTGGCTTTCATTATGGTGGCAGGCTCTTGGTTTTCAACACTACTCTGGAGCTGAGGATGGGGGTTGAATGAAGCCAGTTAAAATGCCACAAAGTTTGCTCTTCTTACCAATATTTAGCTGGTTTTCTTGAATAAGTGCTCCTTAGATTCTTGCGACGTTTTGGGTAATTTCTAGGGTTCTGAAAAAGTTGACTTTTGACAATTCTTATCATTGCTGCTTAAATGGAAAAGTAGATTTTGGGAGGTCTTTATGGTGCCACTCTCACTAATGTCCCTCTGTTGGAAGTTAAATCTGAGGCTACATGTTTTACTTTTATAATATTTTTTAAAATATCTCTGTCATTCAACTGAATGTTCCACAAGAGCAGTAATTTAATTTGTCTTATTTACCATCATATCCCTCTACCTAGTACAATGCACTGTTGCAAGTACTTACTACATATTTGATGAGTCAAGGAAGAAATTAATATGTTCCATAACCAACCAAGAGTTAAACCCAATGGAAATTTTCAGCTAATCAGCTATCTTACCCAGATCTTATTGCTGTATTTTCTCTATTCTAAACTGCCATAAATTGTTAAATGCATCGTCAGTTCAGAAACCAAGGAGGAGAAAATGAACATTTAACGTCTAAATCAATCGTATGTCACATTCTAATTTGAGAAATGTTTTAAAAATGTGAAAACAGTGTGTGCCTTAAATTTGGAAGTGTGGCAGTACTCCTGTGGCGGAAAACCCAGAGCTAGTGCACTAAGTTAAAAACACGCAGATGACGACCTGGTTAATGAGGAGGCACACACAGGGGGTCAGCAGGTAGGTACATAGGCCTCTGGGCTCCCACTTTGGAGAATGAAAAAGTTTGGCCACTTTGACTGAAGGCAGAGTTTCAGTACACTCACACAAAGGAATTAATGTCACGAGATTTATTACTTAGAGATCTTAGATTTGGGCACAAGGAACTTGGAAAAGGGCAGTCCTCCACCCCAGGTCATGAAGGTGAGCATGAGACAGACAGCGGGTACTATGCACCTGTTAGTTATAAACATGGTGGGGGCAGCGTTCACTAACTTTTGGGGGGCTCAATTCTAAGTGGTTATTTTAATTTTTCTATGTTTATTTATTTATTTATTTTGAGAGAGAGAGAGAGAGAGAGAGAGCGCACGCGTGCGCACAAGTGGGGGAGGGGCAGAGAGAAAGAGAGAATCCCAAGCAGGCTCTGCACCATCAGCATGTAGCCCGATGTGGGGCTTGAACTCAAAAACCATGAGATCATGACCTGAGTGGAGATCTAGAGTCGGACGCTTAACCAACTGAGCCACCCAGGTGCCTCTAAGTGTTTATTTTAAAAGATTCCCAAGGATATTGAGGAGGGAACATTTTGGGATGAGCACTGGGTGTTGTATGGAAACCAATTTGACAATAAATTTCATATATTAAAAAAAATAAAATAAAATAAAAAATAAAAAAAGATTTAAGAAAAAAAATAAAAAAATAAAAGATTCCCAAGGAAAAGCAAGGTAGGAACAGGTGGTGGGAATTCTAAGCTCAGGTTCTCATCTAAATGTCCAGACTCTGGGTGTGAGCAGGGTTGGCATTCTGTAAAATGCCTGGGAAGCAACTCAAAAATGCGGTTTTCTCATAAAAACTCCCTATTTTATAAAAAAGGAAACTGAGGCTCAGAGGTCTGCAGCAATCTTCCTAAGATCACATTACCAGCATGCAGCAGTCAGATGTTAACCACGATGTGATTCCAAACATGGCATCATTAACCATGAATCTATGGAGGAAGAAGTACCGGGTGTAGCCAGGCACACCAACTCTAGAGTCAGAAAAACTTCGCCATCTTTGGGTACCCTTAGTGAATGCTAAGAACTGGGGCAAATGGCTGACCAGAACCTTCAGAAGAGAATTTCTACAGGCCCCACTGTCCCAAATCTCAGCAATGTAGCCCTCATTCCTGCCACCAAGATGGTGCTTTTTATACCTGGGTGTGGTAGAGGAATTATGTTGGGACATTCAGTAGCCTTTTTGCCATATTTGCTAGGAGGAAGCTATACCACCTGACTCTATCTCAGAGTGAATATAAGCCCCATGGGGTCTTGTCTGTCTTGACTAGCCTTATTGTCCCATGATCTAGCCCAAGGCTCAGCACTCAGCTATTTGTTGAATGAATGAAATATATTGGGTTTCAGAACTCTGAGGTTTCCCTAAGCCTTCTTTAGCTCAGAGTTTCCTACACACCTGGAGACTTTCAAAAGCTGACTGAGGGATTCAAAATCCCAGGAGTCCACAAAAGGAAGGTAGGACCATGATACCTACTGCCCACCCCCCAGCTCTGCTCCCTAAGGACAAACCCTTCAGCAGTGGCAATATAGCAAACCACATTTCAGGTATGTATATAGACTTTCCTTAAAAATTGAATTATAGTTGACATACAATGTTACACTAGTTCCAGGTGTACAACATAGTGGCTTGACAAGTCTGTAGGTTATGCTCTCCTCACCACAAGTATAGCTACAATCCATCACCATACAATGCCATTACAATACCATTGACTATATTCCCTCTGCTGTGCCTTTTATCCCTATTATATAGTCTTTGGTTCCGTACATCTCTTCACCAAGGTCATAGTAGGTTCTCAGTATATATACATATATACATCAATTCAATCAGTTGAACTCACTGATGCAAAAATGAACATCACATAAGGAGCAGGTCTTCTATCATGAAGGAACATCAATGCTCTCCCTTTTATCTCTAACTTCACTTCTTCAGAAGTGTTTCAACCATGGGTGTTCCCTTGCCATTGACCATTCAGAGCTGGGAGGTGTCTGGCAGTCGTCCTCAGCCTTGGCTCCTACAGTGGAATCACTCAGGGGACTCCACCCCACACCCAATGAGTCACCACTTCCCCAGGTGATTCTCTTAAAATTTTTTTTTTAGTGTTTTCATTTATTTTTGAGAGAGAGAGACAGAGAGACAGAGTGTAATCAGAGAGAGAGGGAGACACAGAATCCAAAGCAGGCTCCCAGCTTCGAGGTGGCAGCCCAGAGCCTGATGTTGGGCTCAAACTCACCAACCATAAGATCGTGACCTGAGCCAAAGTTGGGCGCTTAACGGACTGAGCCACCCAGGCGACCTGCAGGTGATTCTGATGCACAGCCAGGGTTGAGAATCATGAAGTTGAGAGATTACCTCACCTGGAGGGTCTCGAATTTCAGATTCATTGACTTCAACTTGCTTTTAGAGAATCCAGATTCCAAGAATCCATACCCAAACCCCTCAGAATCTGTGGAGATGAGCAGAGGCATTTGCAAGTTCTCAAGTTGCCTGCCCAAGTTGAGAGCCAAGGGTCTGGCTTTATCTTTTCCTCGTACACAGGAGGATACAGAAGAAAATGACTTTTCCAGGTCTGTCTCTCTCAGGCTTCAGACACAGAATCAATGTTTACTAACTGAATAGTTGTTGACTAGCTTTTTCACTTTATTTGTTAAGAGAGGCAGTATGTCCTTGTGGTTAAATTAAGAGGCTCTGCAGTCAGACTTCCTTGGTTCAACTCTGCCACATACTAGCTCTGTCACTTTGGGCGCAAGTTACCTAAAATTCCTGCCCCCATTTTCTCATCTGTGTCATGGGAGTTCAAAGAGAACCTGCCTCATAGGGTTGTAAGGGTCAAGTGGAGTTAATAAGGTAGTGAGTTGCGAGAATCAGCAAAGAAACTCAGAGAACATATCTTTACCCAGCATTATGTGGAATTCAAGTTTAACTGGGTGTCCTGTATTTTCATTTGCTAAATCTGGCAACCCTCTCACTTAAACACCTAGAAGAGTGCCCAGCCAGTACTAATAAATGTTTGCTATTATTATTTTTTGATTTTTATTATTGGCCCCACTCCACTCCAAGCCTCTCAGAATAAAGAGCCCTTCAGTCCCTTATTAATTTGGCTTCCAGTAATGTTAATGCATGACCATTCACACAGAGGGTAGGTTAGGGCTTTTCATTACTAAGCAAACACTCCCTCAAAAATAAAATAATTTCAGGTTAAAAACAAGATTATAGTGGGAATACTTAAAATAGTTAACTGAACGAGATGTTTTTCTGAAATTTCACATGCTTGAGAAGCTTTCATTTCCACAAAATTAGGGTAATTATAAATTATGTTGTGCTTGAAAGAAGGTCCACTCAGTAGCACCTTCTCATGCCAGTTCAGGTTACCAGGATTGCTTCTGGGAAATAAATCCTTTTTTTTTTTTTTTTTTTTAACATTTATTTATTTATTTTTAACACAGAGAGAAAGCACACAAGCAGGGGAGGGGCAGAGAGAGAGGGAGACACAGAATCGGAAACAGGCTCCAGGCTTCAAGCTGTCAGCACAGAGCCTGATGTGGGGCTTGAACTAATGACTGTGAGATCATCACCTGAGCCAAATTTGGACGCTTAACTGACTAAGCTACCCAGGTGCTCCTTTTAAATTTCTTTTGTATTTATTTTTGAGAGAGAGACAGCACAAGCAGGGGAGGGGAAGAGAGAGAGGGAGACACAGAATCTAAAGCAGACTCCAGGTTCTGAGTTGTCAGCACAGACCCTGACATGGGGCTCCAACTCATGAACCGTGAGATCATGACCTGAGCCGAAGTCGGACGCTCAACTGACTGAGCCGCGCAGGCGCTCCAGAAATAAACCCTTATTAATAGAACTTCTATATTGCTTTCAAGATGGCGTCAGAAAATTAGCATTCGAATCCTGGATCTACTACTAATTAGCCATGTATTTGGGGGCCAAGGTACTTTGTGTTTCAGAATGTTGGTGTCCTCATTTTGAAAACAGGGCCACGGTATCACATGGTTCCAGATTCCTTTAAAGACTGTTGACTCTAGTCTCCATTTCCTGCTGGGATCCATGTCTGAGCAGAAAAGGCAACCAGCAGGGCTGGGAAAGCAATGTGTATGTGCAGACACAAGCTGCATGGTTGTTACCAGCCCAAGAGTATAACAGACAGAATCCATGGTTTGGGAACCCGGGAGCACACATTATAGCCCAAGGCTCTCAATCTAGGCTGCATGTTGGAATCAACTGGGGAATGTTCAATGAAATGTCCATACAGATCTCCATTCCCAGAAATGCTGAGAGAGGAGTCAGGCACACCTAAGCTGCCTCCATGTTGCTAGTATGCAGCTGGGGCTGAGAGCCACTGGCCTACCTGGCCCTTGTGAGCTCAACTTTTGTCCTCTCATGTCCCTCTCAAATTCACCCCAATCCTCCAAGATGGGGTTCACAAGATCGTGTGGCACACTGCTCCCAGCTCTGCTAATTACCATGCACTTTGCATGAAGAGGGAGCCCCACGCGGGGTCAGCCCAGAAATGGCAGCAGCACGGTTGACTCTTGGTGGCACCCTCTGTCTCTTTTGGCTGAACACCCTGTTTTTGGCTCATCTCACTCTTGAGGTCATGAGAAGGTTAAGTCCCTGCAGCCTCCCCACACGGTATCTTGTAAATCTCACTGTCCAGGATATGTTGTCCTCAACCCACCAGTTTAGCACTTTTCATGCCTTTGATGAGGAGGAAATATTTTGAATATATGAAGAAGATGTTAATTTCATCAGCCAGCCAGCAACCAGTGCTCTCTTCCAGAGTGAACACATCATAAGCTTTGTTCAGACTTTCCGGGAGTAGAGATGCAAAAAAAAAACAAAAACAAAAAAAAAAAAACCCTGGATGCTGTTCCACCAACTTGGTCCCCTCCTCTGTTCAGACGTCCCTTGTGGTCCTCCCTAACCTTGTGCCCTTTATTTTCTCCCAGGTGTCCCCATTCCTCTAAAATTCATGAGCACCGCTCTTATCCAGGAGAGAGTCTTTTTATATAAGTGAGCCTTAATAGTCAACTTGGGATATTGTTTTGTATGTTTTTAAAGCTACACATGAATGAAGTCACTCCTGAACGCTATTCCGCAGCTTACTTTTTTCATTTGGCGTTTTGTGCGAGATTTATCTGAATTCAGCTTACTTGTTTTAACAGATGTCTAATGCTCCATTATGTTAATATCTACCACTTTATTTATCCATTCTGGTCTATTTTCTTTCTACCAACATGACATTTAGAATCTATCTAAACATGCATATTCACATGAAAGAGTGTCCTTTCTCCCAGGAAAAATGTGTAATTATACACCCAAATGTGTGTGTGTTCATTTACACATTGCACGCTTATCCCACTGCAATCATATGCTCAAGATCCCTCATGCTTAATTTCTTTCTTAATTTTAAGTAAAAAGGAACATTATTACAAGTTCTAACATTTCTTCCCATATCTCAGTGGGATTTTTTCCACACGCATCTTGCTTTGGAGGCTCGTGCTCCAATCAAATGTATTTTCTGTGTTTATTAGTTAACATCTTCCCATCTTCCAATGTGAAAGAATTCACTTCTGATCAATACAACTCATCATTATCGCACCAGCCATGTTTGTCTTTTAAAAGTGTTCCCCTGGGGGTGCCTGGGTGGCTCAGGTAAGCGTCCCACTCCAACACAGGTCATGTCTTACAGCCCGCATTGGGCTCCGATTAAAATGTTTTTATCATGGGGCGCCTGGGTGGCTCAGTTGGTTGAGCATCTGACTTCAGCTCAGGTCATGATCTCATAGTCCGTGAGTTCGAGCCCCATGTCAGGCTCTGTGCTGACACCTCAGAGCCTGGAGCCTGCTTCGGATTCTGTGTCTCCCTCTCTCTCTGCCCCTCCCCTGCTCATGCTCTGTCTCTCCCTCTCCTTCAAAAACAAATGAACGTTAAAACATATTTAAAGTTTAAACATATTAAACATTATGTTTAATATGTTAAAACATTTTAAAGTTTAAACATATTAAAGTCTCTCACTGTTAAAACAAGCTTGCACTGCATTACACACACTCTCTCCTCCTCCACACTACCTCCCCCTCCACCATCAAGCTGTAAAACCTGCACAGTCCAGTGGCCCCTGGGTGGCTCAGTCGGTCAAGAGTCCGTCTCTTGATTTCAGCTCAGGTCATGATCTCCCGGTTCGTGAGATAGATCCCCACATCAGGATCCGTGCTGACAGTGCAGAGCCTGCTTGGGATTTTCTCTCTCCCTCTCTCTGCCCCTCCCCCACTTGCTCTCTCTCAAAATAAATAAACGTTAAAAAAAACCAAAATTGTACAGTCCATTCAGGTTCCAAGTTCGTATTGATTTCTGTTGATAGCTAGAAGTCATGTTCCTTCCACTTAGCACAGTTCCATACACATGGGTGCAACTAATAGAGTGTGGGGCTGGTTGGTCCGTGGTAACTCCTTGGATACCAGTTACAAGAAAGAGCCTACTTACACTCCCCAGATTCCTTGAAGTCCCCCTCTTCCCACCTCACTATGTCAGAAACTACCTCTGGCTCCCCAAGGGCTGGAAAAGTGGTTGCAAAACGATTCCCACGATTCCATCTACCAGCGCCCACTGCTCAGATCTGGCTGATTAGAAATGCCTTTGCAGGTGATCTCAGTCTAGTTTTAAGGACGTGTTGATTGACTTGGTTGATTAATCACTCGAAGCACAGTAGGGAATTGCCAGTCTGTGAGGCGTTTTTTTGGAGAAGGTTTTTCTGAATTACAGATGATTGCAGCCCTGACAATATGGATTTGGATTGTAACGAGGGGGTTAATGGTCTGGAAGACTGTGGTATACGCAGGGATAAGTAAGGGTTTATTAGCAGATTGAGGTAGGTGTGTGTGTGTGTGCGCACATGCGCATGCTCATGCACCCCCTTTAGGGAGGGATCTTCATTTTCTCGGCTCATTCGGCTAGGTGTTCATCTTATTTTAGGATCGGAGGCCATATTTCCATTCCAAATGATGTAAAATTCAATAGAAGCTGAATCGTGGATCAACAGAAACAAGGTTCAAATTCTCAGTGACCCGCTTAAGAACAAGGAGAATTTGAACAAATGGCTTAATTTCTCTGTGTCTTGGCTTCCCCTTCTGAAAAATGGGGACAAGGGTGATATTTTCCTCTTATCATCTTGTGCGGATTAAATGGGAGAATGTGAAATGCCTGGCACAGTATAAGAGCTTGATAAATGGTACCCATGGGTGGTATCTTCCCTCTCTCTGCTTTATGTATCTGGTTTGCCTGAATTCAGACCTCAGCATGACAGTATGCCATGGAGTAAATGCTACAGGGTGCCTGGCATTCAATAAGCATTCGACACACGGTGTTTGCAAAAAGTGTGATCTCTGAGTGGTTGTTGGCACTTACTGTTGGACATTTATTTAGATGTTCACCCTGGTAGGTGTTTTAATTCTTTGAGTTTAAATTTTGTTGACTGGAACTCCTTGCTGTACTGGTTTGACAGATCATCCTTGAGGTTATTAAGGTCTCTGAGAGAGGAGAGTACTGGTTTACACATGTTGGCTCAGAGTTTTACAAACCTAGATCCTTGCGACTCAAAGTGTGGTCTGGAGACCAGCAAATTTGGCATCACCTCGGAGCTTGTTACAAATACAGAAGCTCAGCACCCCCAGAACCTACTGAATCAGAACCTATAGGGGAACCTGGGTGGCTCAGTTGGTTAAACATCTGACTCTTGATTTCAGCTCAGGTCATGATCTCATGGCTCATGGGGTCAGGCTCCGTGCTGACAGTGCCTGCTTGGGATTCTTTCTCTTCCTCTTTCTGCCCCTCCCCCACTTGCACTCTTTCTCTCTCTCTCTCAAAATAAATAAACTTTTTAAAAAATCTGTATTTTAACAAGATCCTTAGGTGACTGGTATGGTCAGTAAAGTTTGAGACATATTTACCTAAATATTTGTACTACATGAAAACATGCCTCGTCTGTCCTTAGACAGACATGTCCTCTCCTTGTGCATGCTGTGTCTCCAGCAGGCACTACAGGAAAGTGCGTGGACCAGACGCAGTGTTACATTAAAGCACTACCTGTTGAGTGATCTGCAGGCTCTTTCCAAATGACATGAGCCACTTAAACAAGATACTGGCTATTTTGTCAATAGGTGAGTAACTGATGGCAGTTTTGTTCACACATTTTTCATATGGCCTTGAATGATCCATAATTTTCTGGGCCCACTGCCAGATGAAATTACCCATGTCACACCGTGTGATAATACCAAAGTAGGGGCTCCGTGCATTTCAACTTAAGGCAATTTAGAAGACTTTGTTTTCTATGAGCTAGAACTTTCCTTGGGGGAGATTCCTTGTGGTTGTCATATCATTTCACCGTTGTCCTCTATTTTTTCAGAGGTTCAAATGTACATGCCATCCATGAGGTTCCACAAGCAGATATAAACTTAGGAATCATTCTTGGCTCATTACTATCTTCAATTCCCTCCTCATCACCATCTTAATTCTTTTCAGCACATACTTATGACATCCCAAGGTCCTTGGATGTTGCCATCCACATCTGTCCCCTACATTGTCCTTTACCCTAAATTGTCCATTTCCTCATTCTTACTATTATGCAAGGACTAAACCCCTAATCCTGACATTGCCAGCAATGTGCTCTAATGAGCATGATGCTCGAACCAAAGAAATGAACCAGATATGCATGCTTTCATTATAACTGATACCTGCATTATTCAAAACATTGTCAATGTCCAGGGAAGGAGTGCATTCAGAGGGCACAATTCCTTACCCATAGAGAATCAACCCTCTTCTGGAAGTTGATCAGAGAATAAGTGAAATATGAAATAATCTTCCAGGAGCCTCTTACCATTATAATGTATAATAAAAAATATTCCCTGGTGTTCATTATAATTGGGTATTGTCTGTGTAATATTGTCCATGTGGTATATTGTCTGTTGAATAAAAATACTGAATGGTGTTGATTATATTTGGGTTAAAAGAATCATCGTGCATATTCATCAAAAGACATAAATCACCCAAATTCTGCAAGTTGAGTAAATGCTAAGTGGGGAAATATCTCTTGTTGCTTGTTCTAAATTTGTTTCTCTTTGTTTTCTCAGGGTGTCTCTTATCTTTGTGTGATTCACTGTCTTCAGCAAAGAGACAATTGCTTTTTCCTCTTTGTTAGAACATGTCAACATCAGAGACTAGCTTCTGCCCCCTCCCCAGATTCTGGTCTGTTTCATATTTTTATTAAGGACCTAGTGGACACAGGTCTTCCAAAGGAAGCTGAAGCTAGTTCTAAAAGGCAGACTAAATCTGTCAGTGTGGTGCTAAGCCAACAGCAATAAAGATAAGGGACATGTCTACAGTGGAGTTTCTCAAACTGGGCAGATCATCAAAGATATGTGTGCATTTGGTTTGGTTTTTTTTGTTTTGTTTTGTTTTGTTTTGTTTTGTTTTGTTTTGTTTTGTTTTTGGTATAGATTTTTTAGCCCCACAGCCAGCTCAGAAGTCCTCAAACTACAGCATGCATCAGAACTCACCTGGAATGTTTGTTAAAATACAGGTTGCTGGGCCCCACCCCCTCAGTTTCTGATCCAGAAGGTCTGGGAGGACCAGAGAATGTGCATTTCTAAAAAGATCCCAGGAGGTGCGGACATTGCTGGTCTTTGGACTGCCGTTTGAGTACTTCTGCTCTAGAAGTTTTGATCGCCATATTCTGAGACTTGAGAATGCACATGTGTACCATACATCCTATGGAACCATGCACCCAAAGGTTTAAGACCACCAGTGCAATTCTGAAGCCAGCAATGGGCTAGATTTAGCCCAGAGGGTACAGTAAAGGCTGGTTCTGCTTGCTCCCTGACCCTGCTTTACATCCCAGCTCTATCAGACCACTTATAGTTCTCCAAATTCCAAGCTGTTCTGTGCCTTTGTGTCTTTGCACATGGTTTTTTCACCTGTCCAGAACACTTTCCCCCATTTCTCTGTTTCATCCTTCAAAATGCTGTTATGATGCCATAATCCTCAGTATCACTCTCCCCTAAGGGGACTTTGTCCTTCTTTAAGGAAACTCTTTCCCTCAAGGAAATTACAGTCTGGAGTGGAGGTCATGAAATGAACAACTCCAATTTGTGATACTGCCTCTGTGTTTTGCTGGGCCTTACACATATTTCAATGTTGGGCTTATTACCTAACATCAAAACGGTTGTTTTCTTATGGCTTATTCTCCCACTTAGACGGTGCCCCCTTAGGGGGCCAAAGCTACATCTTTTCATCTCTGGTTGCCCAGTTCCTATAGAGAGTTGGTGAGATGGTTGAGTGTTTTCTAAACGTTTTCTGAGTTCAATACAACATAGCTCTTATTCCCAAAGGGATACAATCTTATACAAACACTAGTGCAACAGATGTGAAAACCTTAATTATATTATTAGTTGGCATCAGAATTCCTTTTATGTATCGGGACTGTTTTTGTTGAGAGAAATCCCTTGAGAAGCTACGTGCAGCTCTAAGTAAAGCTCAGAGTGCCTGGACTTTAGAAAAAAATGAAGGCAATGAAAGAAACGGCTACGGCTACGTGGCTCTGTGGGAGAAGATGAAAGAAAGGTGGCTTTGCTCTTGAGGTAGGGGGAGAAGGAATACAGAAGAAAGGGCACTAGGACTGGGAAAGTGAAATGTGAAAAAGATTGAGAAAGGGAGGGGCCCGCCATCAGTGAGGTGGGGTAAGGCTCACGCACAATGATGGGATGAGATGGCCCATTGAAATCCTCTAGTCCCAGGATGACCAAACCATTCAGTAAGAGGTAAAGGGTTTTTTTTGTTTGTTTTGTTTTTTTGTTTTTGTTTTTTACTACTGTGGAACTTTCCTATGGTCTGCCCTGTGCACCTTATAATTTTCAATAGAATGTGCCATTCACAAATGCCTTCTTCAGGTGCTTCTGTTAATGTTTGCTTTTGGGAAATAGAGGAAGAGACTGAGTTGAGTGTCTGGCTCAGCACACTGAGGACCATAGCCATGATTCAGGGAACAGTGGCAAGGTGATGTGCCATGAAGGGATTCCATTGAATCAGGATGCTACTTGGTCAAGAAATATTCACTGAGCATGGCTTAGTCCTGGACTTTCTTCTAGAACTGGGGATACTGCAGTGAACCAATGGAAAAGCCCTTGGTCCCATGGAGTGTATGCACTGGGGGGAGACATTTAACGTAACTGGGGTGCTGAGTGCTTGGAAGGAAAATGAAGCAGGACGAGATGGGGGCGTGATGATGGTACATGGTGCTTGGGGAAATCCTCTTTGAAAAGAAGATGTTGAAGCAGAGAACTGAATGAAATAAGTGGTAGGCTGTCTGCAGTAAGAGAGCTCCAGGCAGAGAGAACAAGCGGAAGAGCCTTGAGAGAGAGAATGGTTGGTGCAACTGATAGCAGCAAGGGCACCAGCAGATCTGGAGCAGAGGGGGCAGTGGAGGGAGTGGGGTTTGGCCAGACAGCAGGGGGCAGATCACGTGAGCTGTTGAATGACAAGGAATCTGGATTTCACTGTGAATGGGGTGGGGTGTGGGATGGGGAACCACTAGCGGGTGTGGAGCAGATAAGTACTGCTGATGGTAGTAATACCGAGTAACAAACGTTCATTATATAGCAGAAATGTTGAAGAGTGATGTGCATATAGAAATTATCTCATTCTCTTCTCTCAACAAACCTGTGGCCCAGGAGCTATTTTTACTCCATGCTTTGCAGATGAGGAAACTAATGCTGGGACATGTTCCGTGAGTCACCCACGGTTACATAACTATTAAGTGATGGCAGCAGGGCTTGACCTGAAGCCTTTCCGACTCCAAAACTCGAAATCTTTTGCCTCCATTCAGCAATGACAAACAGCACACAGTCAAGTGTGAATGCCCACAATACATGTCGAGTGAATAACCAGCTGAATAAAGGCTCAGTCATTCAGTAAGTCATTTGTGTGAGACAACCTGATGCAACAAAGGATACATCATAATGAGTGAAGGCAGGGGGAAGAAGCCCTGTGAGAAGAAGCGTGTGGAGATGATGGAGTGGAAGGGAAGTGTGTGGGTAATGATGCCTGGGGAGATATACAGGGGGAAAGCAGAGTGGTTAAGAACGTGAGCTCTGCAGGGTGCCTGCGTGGCTCATTTGGTTAAACATCTGATTCTTGATTTTGGCTCAGGTTATGATCTTAGGGTTCATGAGATTGAGCCCCACATCTGGCTCTGTGAGGAAGGCAAGGAGCCTGCTTGGGATTCTCTCTCTCTCTCTCTCTCTCTCTCTCTCTCTTTCTCTCTCTCTCTCTCTCTGTTCCTCTTCCCTCTCTCAAAATAAATAAATAAACAAACATAAAACAAACAAACAAACAAAAAAGAACTGAGTTCTCTGGGGCACCTGGGTGGCTCTGTCACAGTGGAAGTCATTTTTTTTACACTATTTTGGGAAACTTTCTATTGTCTGCACTGTGTACCCTATAATTTTCAATAGAATTTGCCATTCACAAACGCGTTCTTAAGGTGCTTTTGGGAAATAAAGGAAGAGGTTGAGTTTAGTGTCTGGCTCAGCACAATCAGAACTGGAGTCATGATTCATGGAACAATGGCAAGGTGATGGCCATGAAGTGATTCTGTTGAATCAGGATGCCACTTGGTCAAGAAACATTCACTGAGCATGACTTAGTGCTGGACGTTCTTACAGAACTGGGGATAGAACTAGTGTCCAACTCTTGGTTTTGGCTCAGGTCATGAACTTGAGGTTCAAGGGATGGAGCCCCATTTTGTCTCTGAGACTGCTTGGGATTCTCTCTCTCCCTCTCTCTTCCCTTCCTCCACTTGCTCTCAAGATAAATAAACGCTAAAAAAAAAAATAAATAAAAAGAACATGAGCTCTGTAATTAAGAACCAGCTCAACACTCCAGGGACCCACCCAAACAACCGTGGTCCAATTCCTTGACATCCCTGTGCCTAGATTTTGTCATCTGTAAATGAGAGTAAGAACAGAACCGTCTCTATAGGGATGTACCTGAGATAAAGCACAGAACTCGCCAGATGCTTAGCATATAGCAAATAGTCAAGAAAAGGTTAGCTAATATGAATTGAGACAGAAATAGATAAAAGTGAGAAACATTTAGGATTTGGTGGTTCATGAGGGGATGAGAAGAGAATGACCCCCAGGTTTTTGGGTTGAGCAACTGAGAGATTAGTGGTGCCATTAACTGAAATGGATGACTCTGCTGGAGAATCAGACTTTGTCAAGACACCATAAAAGTGTTACCCCAAGCAAGAGAGAGAGGAGTCCTATTTCCTCTGAGAATGGAAGCAAGATAGGCAAAGAGATGTAAAGGAAATGCAGATGGTGAATTTTCTCAACCTTTAAAGGAGAGATGGAATCATCCATCAGGGTGGGGAATGAAGGAGGAACAGTGAGTGTTGGGCAAAAGTAAGAACAGGTAACATAGTTATGGTGTTGATGTAAATCTCCCCAAACAAAACCTGAGACAAGGATTTGGGTGTAGGTACTTTATGTGACAGTTTATGTCCAAAAGCAGGAAGGAGAGACTAGGGCAAGTGACATGAGAAAGGAAGGACAGTTGGTAAGGGGTATTATTGAGCTGATTACCACTATGGACAACCAGAAGCCATCTTGTTGGGGATCCTCTGAGAAACTGTGGAGACTGCACCTCAGCATGTCCATTGACTCCCAACTCCCACTGGCTGAGGTTGCCATGCTGGTGTTACCTCCCTTGTGTTTCTAGGCTCTGCCTATGTGTGCTCTGAATGAACTGCCACCATTTTTAAAAAAGATCTGAGACAGTAAAGTGGAGAGACACTGGGGACTTGAGACAGGACACTGGCAGTGACCATTTTCTGTAGGTAAAGTCAGAGTTGGACTCAGTGAAAGTGATACTGGGCACTGACAGCATCTGCTTGAGAAAGAGAAAGAATTAATATACTTCAGATCTTAGAAAAATCACAAAATGTATAAGTACCTTCAGTATCATTTAATACACGAAGACCCACAGCTCAGAAGGTGAAAATAAGTTGGCAAATTGGGGGTTAAACTCAGATGGAATCCAAAATACACACACTTTCCCCACCTACCGTGTTGCTAGCCTTCAGCAAAAAATTCCATTACAATGAAAATGGCAATAGCATTAATGGGCCAATTCTCCCCAGTACTAATTATTGGAGTTTTGCTGACTTACTCTTCTCCAGACCAGAACCTAAAAATACCCATTTCTTGAGAGAGTGGATACACAGAGTCTAAAGAGGAAAATGAGAGCCACAGAGAATCCAAAATTGGATACCCTGCCCAGTTGAAGTCCAGGGAATGGGAATTGCATTTCTCAGCCCAATCAAGAGGTTCTTTACCTCCAGGGATATGTAGCTATTTAAGTTCCAGGCTTCCAGCCTCAAAGGGAGAATTCCAAAAATTCTATCTGTAATTTGCTTATCTCAGCATATGCCCAGTGATATGAGGTATTTTTCTGTTTTCCTCATTCTGATAGATCTTTCTTTTATTTTTTGAGACAGAAAAAGAGTCAATGGGGGAGGAGCAGAGAGGGAGGGAGACAAAGACCAAAGCAGGCTCCAGTCTCTGAGCTGTTAGCACAGAGATGGTTGTGGGGCTCGAACTCATGAACCATGAGATTATGACCTGAGCCAAAGTCGGACACTTAACCCACTGAGGCACCCAGGTGTCCTAGGTTCTTCTAACACTATTTGGCCCTAAAACACCTTGTCTTGTAGACCTGTCAACTGCATACGGTTCATCTTCCTATAACTGTGCAGAAAACCACACAAATAGTGGGTGTTACACCTGTTGTTGACACCTGAAACTCGTAACCCTCAACAGTCTGACACAGGCCAGGCATAATGTGCAAAAGAGGGTTCTAATCCTCCTCTAACCTGAGACCTTCCACTGGCTGCTTGAAGAACTTACATTCCTGCTGAATCTGTGAAAATTCTGAAAAACAGAATAATGTTCTCTGATGGTTTCTGTGTCTTGCAGGATGAAAAGGAAAGGAAGAAGCGGGGAGAGAAATTTATTAAACACTTACCTATGCCAGCTATATCCTCATAGATTATTTCATCTAATTCTCACAGGTTTCTAACAGATCCAAGAAAATTAGGGTGAACTTTCAAAGTTCAAACACCCATGCTCAAAGCCAAGATTTGAACTCAGATGGCTGACTTCAAAACCAGACAGCAAAT
This sequence comes from Neofelis nebulosa, assembly GCF_028018385.1. Classification (NCBI taxonomy): domain Eukaryota; kingdom Metazoa; phylum Chordata; class Mammalia; order Carnivora; family Felidae; genus Neofelis; species Neofelis nebulosa. The sequence continues at coordinate 34,265,651 of NC_080799.1, forward strand.
ATTTCATCTCATGCTGCTATCTCCTATTCTGCTCCCAGGCAGACATCACTAATCATTCAGGCCTTTTATTCCACTGATTCCACTGATTATTCCTTTTATTCCTTTTATTCCACTGATTTCAGAATCATTTCCATCTCAGTGTCCCACACAGTCCATTATCAATCAAGTAGAGAGTAGTAGGGGCCAACTGATGCCCTTCCTGTTTACCAAAAACTTGCAGGCAGAAGGATGATTCCCTTTCTTCAAGGGAGGCCATGCCCCATGACTGTCCAGACCAGTCTCAAAGGTCATCTCAGGACAATACAGTGGACCCTACATCCCCACCATGATCTCCCTTTGATAATAAGGAGTGCTGTGTATGGCTATCCTCCCATCCCCTAGCAGCAGCCACTGATAATACATTAATGCATTTTCTACTTCCAGAAATATTGCTCTTGGCTTGGACTTAACTCTGCCTACACTGCAGCTGCATTTCAAATCATAATCTCCATGCCATAATAAAGTCTCCATTTGTTAATTTTTTAAAGTTTTTTTAAAAAAATTTTAATGTTTATATTTGAGAGAGAGAGAGAGAGAGAGAGAGAGAGAGAGAGAGAGAAAGCAGGGGAGGGGCAGAGAGAGAGGGAGACAAAGAATCCGAAGCAGGCTCCAGGCTCCGAGCTGTCAGCACAGAACCCAACAAGGGGCTCAAACCCATGAATTGTGAGATCATGACTTAAACCAAAGTCGGATGCTTAACCAACTGAGCCGCCAAGGCACCCTGAATTTTTTAAGCTTATTTCTTTACTTAGAGAGCGAGCGAGAGAGAGCGAGTGAAGAGAGAGTGAGAACAGGGGAGGGGCAGAGAGAGGGAGATACAGAATCCTAGGCAGGCTCTGTCCTGTCAGTGCAGAACCCAACACGGGGCTCAAACCCACAAACCATGAGATCATGAGCTGAGATCAAGAGCTGGGTGCTCAACCAACTTAGCCACCCAGGCACCTGTCCATTTGTTAATCTTTATTTCTGGCCCATATATATGAAGTCAAAGAAACCAGACCATGCACTCCCACTCTTCTGCACCCGGTGGCACAGAATGTGTTTTCAAAGGAGACTAAGAAGTGGGCATTGCCACTCAGCTTGGGCAAGGCTGAGGGTTTGCAGTGGGCAAAGAGATGTTTTGGTGTTAGAACCTTCAGGAATTCTCCTTCAACTGTCACCCTCCCCGCACCACCCCCCCAGCCATGCTCATGATTGATATTAATCTCTCCAGCCTCCTTTGATGTCAGCAAAGCCATTTTTATTCGGGCAGTAGCCAGAAGGACTGTGGCTGATTCACCACCTGTTGTCATTCTCCCTCCTTCCTCCGGCAATGAATTTAGAAGAACTCTTTGCAGGGTAGCAGTGTATTTGCTATGGCACCACAGTTGCCCATGTTTGATCTCCTGTTTCTTGCCTGGAGCTTGTATTTCAGACTAGAGTAAATTATTTACCGGTGTAACAACCAAGTCTTGTGTTATTCAAAATATAAACCTGAAATATCGGAGCAATCAGACCTCACCAGCCAACGCTATTTATGCTTTGCAGATAGAGACAGATCAGAGGATGAATCATAATTATCCCAACACATCATTTTTTCTAAATGCAGGAGGGGAGATTCAGTTTTCTCTCCTGTGAACTTCAGGAAATAAACAGCAACTTGGGCAAGTGTCTGTTGACTTCCCCTCCCCAGAGCCATCACAGCCTGGAAAGAGGAGGGTGGCCAGGAGAAAGTCAGCTCTGGGGCTGCCCTGGCTTCCTTCCTTTGCTCTTTCAACGGGCTTTGCACATGAGCAGTCCTTGGTTCGGACTTTGCTCATCCATGTGTCGTACTTGTTTTCTTTCCTTTCTCTTCTCTGCCTCCCTCCCACCAGTCCATGAGCTTATGAAAGGCAGGAAACCAACTTACACAGAAGAATGTGCTTATATGGAAGCACCTACCATTTGCTTTACTTGGTAGCCTTGACACTGTCTGGTGAGGAACCCCCCCCCCTCTTTTTTCCCCATCAGATGGGCAGCCTGCTTCGGGATGGAGAATATAAGTGGCAAGTGGCAGGCAGTGTGGGTAAGTGGGTTGGAGGCTAGGCTTTGGAGTAATGTACATCTGGGTTTGAGTCCTGGCTCTGCTGCGTTTGCTGTGTGGCCTTGAGAATGTTACTTAATCTTTGTGATTCCCAGTTTCTTCATGAGTAGAATGGGGATTGTTATGAAAATTGATTGAGACAACTAACTTATATAAAAGAAATTACTCCCATAAAGAATTCAGCATTGTACTTGTACATCAGGGTTCAATAAATGATAGTCATTGTTCCTGTTTGGGAAGAAGTGAAAGCCTGTTGTAGGTCCAAGAAATACTGTTGGTAGAAGATATGAGGATAGAATGTTCTCTGGAACAGCTGGGTTCCTTGCTCTGACTTTGCCAAGGCCTCTTTTGGAGAATAAAAGAGATTCTGTGTAATAACAAGAAACATCTGAAAACCAGCCATTCAACAAGGCATTCCGAGTTCATACCCCAGTACTTTCCTCATCCTCTTTCTCTCTCTGCACACATGAGCATAGCAGCGAGGTGAGTCTTAGAATGACTTGTGCCTCTGGGGCCTGAAGTCACATCTGGAAAAGACCCACTTCTGCAAATGCATCTCTGCCTTTTAGGAGGCAGAGGCAGAAACCCAAAGCTCCCAAGAATGGCTCTCAGAGGACTGAACCCTGAGGTCGGATGGGTTCCAGGCTTATCTCAGCGGATATCAGTTTGGGCACCTTGGAAAGAGCTCTAGTAAAAATAATGGAGCTCCTGGGGTGACTGGGTGGCTCAGTTGGTTGAGTGTCCAGCTCCTGGTTTTGACTTAGGTCATGATCTCATGGTTCCTGAGATCGAGCCCTGTGTTGGGCTTTGCACTGACAGCTCAGAGCCTGCCTGGGATTCTCTCTCTTCCTCTCTCTCTTCCGCTCCTCCATCCCCCACGTTCATTCTCTCTCTCTCTCAAAATAAACATTAAAAAAAAGTAATGGAACTCCTAACTTTTGCACATCTTCTAAGGAACTAAGTCTGTCTTTATATGTGACCTGGCCCCTCCCTTCCAGGCCAGATAAAGACCAGACCCTTTTATCTGCTCATTTAAACCAAAATAGCCCTCCCTACATGAAATGTATTACTAAGTTTTCATGAGTCTAAGACAACCATTTGTAAGACACATCACTGATCTGATAGCACCTCCCTGGAAGAAAAACACAAAAATAAATGTGCACATTGATTCAATTGTGCTCTGAGAATGCTGAAATGGGGAAAGATGCAGAACTTGGGATAGAAGAAAAATTAGACATCTTAACTTCATGGGCACTGCTTGCTACAGAAATGCTAGAACTGTCAGTGGATTAAGAAGTGCAGCAGTGGCTGTGTGGCAGCAGGGTGCCCAACCCTCCTGTCTGCCTCTGTCCCACCGTCCTCATGAACCCTGCACCTAGCCTCCAGAGCTTCTGCTTAACCAGTGACGGCACACACATCCATAGTATCTGTCCCTGTGACTCCAGCCTCCCTCTCTGCAGTTAGGCAAGTTGTTTTGTTTTTGTTTGTGTTTTCTCCTGCAGAAAACCAGACTGCCACCATAGGAGACTCTGGTGGGTGATTAAGACACAATATCAAGTAACAGGAACATGACTGCTTTGCAAACCTCATTGACATTTTGCTGGAGGGGACTAGAAGGACAAAGGGGGATGATATTTATCATATGAAGTTCTCCATGGCAATCACATGCCTCTTAATTACCTCTTTGGTCCGAAACCAGATTTATTTTCTTGGTTAGGAAGGCCCTCTTTCCAGTTTGGTTGATTCCAAAGAATAAATGTCAAGACCATGGCTGCACATGAGCAGAGAGTATTTGAGAGTGACCTTGGGGGTGACTAACCCACCCACTGCTGTGTCCTCTGGCAAAGGGGAGTGTTAGTCCACATCAGATGGAGAGTGGGAAGGGAGAAGAGTTGAGGAGGCCACAAAGCATACAGCCAGGGGACTGTCTAATAGCCGACTCCTGGTGGGAGGGAATGTTGTTCCATGTGTCTTTCCTTCCTCTGCCCTGTTGGGTCTACAGAGGCCCATTGGGCCTCTGTATTGTCGTGCTGATCACATGATTAAAACAGGGCCTATCATATGTTCTCTAATAGAATTCAGAATCCAATCGAGCAGCAGCCTTTCAGTGTCTATCTGTGGTTGGCTAAGAACCCCAGTTATGAAGTCAGACACCTGGGGACCCCTCCACCACTTCCTAACTCCCCTGAGGCAGTTATTTGCTGACTTCTCCCTTGAGAACTCATAAGGGAAATGACAGCACCCACACCTTCTAAGATGTTTAGCACATTGTTGTTGGCACATAAAAAGTACTCAGTAAATACCAACATTATTGTTTCAGTTTTCTGTGGTTGCCATAACAAGTTATCCCAAACTTAGTGGCTTAATGTAACACAAATTTATCTTATCCTTCCGTAGGTTAGAAATCCAACACAGGTCTCAGCCTGTGGTTACTTGCTTCCATAGAGCCCCACCTGGATAATCCAGGAGAATGTCCCTACTTTGAGGTCAGCTGATTGGAAACCTTCATTCAATTAGCAATCTTAATACTGCTTTGCCACAAAATGTAGCACATTCCCGGGTTATGGAGATTGAGATATGGACGTCTCTGGGTCAGCAGTAATCTACCTGCCACAATAGGACAAGGTGAAAATGGTGACTGAAAGGAAGCAGTTCTACAGGAGAGCGAAGACAGGGCAGACATATAGAGTTCTGGGGCCTTTCCAGTTCCCAACATTCTCTCTCTCTCTGTCTCTCTTTTTTTCTTAAGCTGGCTCAAAAAAGCTTGAGTTGCTAATACTTAACCATTGGAATCTTGAGAAAATGGAAATGTTCCCAGTAACAGTGTTCTGCACAACAACTACTCAATCCTATCACAGTGACCACTGATACCAAAACACTACCCACCAGTGTATGTCAACTCTTCACTTTTCATGTGTAACATGCCATTGACACACTTGCCACGGTTAGGAAATCTCGGGATGTGGTCCCTGGTTGATGGGCATGTTTCCTTTTTCAGGTATAAAACACTCATCTAAAGATGACCCGGGCCTTTTAGGTCAGCCAGTGGCATCTAGGTACATAAAATTGCATCCCTCATTGATAATCTATTGCAGTATTTTCGGGGAGTCAAGTCCACAGTAGTATCTTTTCTTTGTCCAGAAATGCAATCCTGTCTTGAAAAGTGTGCTCCAGATTCCTCTTCCACCTCCTCTAAGCTTTCATTGTCTCTTCACTGTTATGTGAAAGATGGAGACTTTCAGATGCAGGATTTCTGGAGCGCTGGCCTTGTGCTGTGTGATTGCCCTTGGAATTGGGTTATGGGCAGGCTTGAGGAAGCAGGCATTTGAATCCTAACTGTGCCTCTTATGAGCTTTGGGACCCCAAGCAAGCTACCAAGCCTCTCTTAGTCTCAATATCCTCCTTGTATAAAATGGGGACAATGTTTGCCACCTCAAAGGATTGTTCTGGGAATCAAATGAGAAGGCTGTGCCTGACCTAGGGCTGAATGTACAGCAAATGCTCAAAAGTGGTAGCTTCCACTCCTTTTATTTGGTTGAACCGGGAATCAAAAGCAGATCTCTGGTATTATCTTTTCTTACACCACCAGGAAGAGAACTAAAAAGAAGTTAAAAGAGTACAATACATTGTTTTCCTTTGGTTGAACTTTTTTCTTTTAAGAGAAGTATTTCTTTGTTCACAAATAAAGCTGGCTGGATTGGTTGCTTTTTGGTGATCCTTTGGTTCTTTTGAGTCAATGAGTGAAGGCGGAGAGTAGGAGGAAACCAGGAAACCAGAGATCCGAGCGCCATATTTATATTGAGTAATGTGAATAAATCTCAAATGCCTAACCTAAGGGAAGAAAGGTAAGAAACAGGATGGGACTTATAGCATAATACCATTTATGTAAATTCAAAACATGCATATACAAACACCATATTTTTTCAAGGGTGCAGGTATATTTTAAATGTGTATAAACTATGGAAAGTGACTTGAAGGATATATGCTAGGTGCACTAGTGTGGGTACCTGGTAGGGAAAAATAGGAAATAAATATGAAAAGAAAGGAGGCTCCTACCACTGGATGATAATTATAACCTGCCATGAAATGGGAGAGTATGCCATTTCCTCTCTATATATGAATATTCTATATTCATATATGTGTGAATCCTTAGTAGGATAAATATGAATTATTATAAAACCAAGATCTACATGATGGCCAAATACAGACCTATCAGCTAGGTCTCCAATCTCATTATTCCCTTCTGTGGTCTTCCCTGAACTCAGTGAGTTAGGAAAGCTCTGATTCTTCTCTGTGACTCCTACTCAGTGAATTTCTTGGGTGACCTCATTAAAAGCATAATAATTGTAGGGTTTTCCTGTGAATGGAAGAGTACATACTGGTGATGGAACTGTCCTGTGTCTCCAACCAATGAGAAGGTTTAGAAAGCTATGGGCTCTGAGACTAACAGTGACCCAGGGGGGTGTCTGGGTGGCTCAGTTGGTTAAGTGTCTGACTTTGGCTCAGGTCATGATCTCGTGGTTCATGAGTTGGAGCCCCACATCGGAATCTGTGCTGACAGCTCAGAGCCTGGAGCCTGCTTCAGATTCTGTGCCTCCCTCTCTCTCTGCCCCTCTCCCACTTGCACTCTGTCTCTCTCTGTCAAAAATAAATAAACATTAAAAAAAATTTTTTTTTGGAAGAAAAGGACATGGTCTCCAATGCCCTGGACTCATTTTATCAGGCAAGTACTGCTTTTGTACAATGATAACAATGATTTATTTCATCCAAATGATCCTTTCTGTCACTGTTAATCTGCTGTGCTTTTCTGAACATTCTTCTATGGATTAGTATTGATGCTTGGAGTTTCTTGGAGGGAACAAGCAATGTGGAAAAAGCCTCCTAAGATGTGTACCAATGCTCTTCTCCTATTGATCTAATTAAAGATCATGATGCCTAATATAATTAGTTCAGTCGGCCTTTATGTCTGGTTAGTTCTTGCACTTTTAGACATGTAAGCACCAGAGCTAAATTGCTCTGGGCTAATGAATTGCAATTCTGAAGGAAATGGCTTTCAGGATACAAATATGTGTATCAACTAGGACATTAATTATAGGATTTCCTTTCTTCCCCCCAAGCAATTGATGCTTATTTTCCTCCTAGACTTTTTTCATCCAGAGGCCAGACACCTAGTGCCATTTTGTGGAACATGCTTTAAATTCTTGAGTTAATGAACTGTCTAGAGAAGGGGGTGTGTGACTTAATTCTTTAGTTCGGGTGGTATCCAGCATTTTATTTTATGGTACAAGAGATAAAAGGGATATATGGGCAAATGTAAAGGTCTTAAGAAAGCCAATGTATATAAGATCTGAATCACATGTCAAGGAAATGACTTTGTGGAAAGAATGAGATCAGTAAGGTTATCTGGAGGTTTGAAGAGTTGGTGACATCAAGACTAGGGAGTTGTCATCTGAAATCTTCCAGTTTCTCAATTAAGTATGAAGTAAGGTCATTAGATGGAAGAAGCATGGGTCAATGACAATAATAACAATAGTCATATTACAAATGGGCCAACATTCAATCAGTTCATCCCATGTGCCAGGTATTACTGTAATCGTTTTGCATTGTATTAGTTCTTAGTGTTCACAACGACTTTGTTGAGGCTAGATTGGATCTCGGAGAGCAGGCAAGCAAGGTCAGTAGAAACACATTATGAGATGTAAAACCAGTATCCCAGTGTTATTTTCTGTCTGGTGTTTTTAGTGGCTCAGGTGTAGCACAGAGAATGCAGATGGCTTACTGTATCTAGGGTTGGGTTTTGCCAAGCAAAGATGCTGTGGAGAGAAAATGAGTCAAGGATATTGTGTAAGTGGGCATTTGGAAGCAAGCAGTTGCAAGTGATGGGCCATGAGATCAGGATAGAAATGGGAGAGGAAAGTAGTGGTAGGGGACAAATGAATGTGGTGGCGTAAATGGCCTGGAGTCATAGAGAAGTGGAGGAATTATTGTGTAAGAGGTTGTTGTCTTCAGGTTGGAAGAATAGGAGTTTGCAGTTATGGAGTCAGAAGTTGGCATTGGTGATGTCTGTACATGGGGCAGTGTCCGGTGAAAGTTCTTTTTTTTTTTTTTAAGTTTATTTTGAGAGAGACAGAGAGAGAGAGAGAGCGCACAAGTTGGGGAGGAACAGAGAGAGGGGGAGAGAGAGAATCCCACACAGGCTCTGTACTGTCGGTGCATAGCCTAGTGCGGGGCTCGAACTCACGAACCGAGATCATGACTGAGCGAGCTGGATGCCCCAGTGATAGTGAGTTCTAAGGCATATCCCTGCGGTGGTAAAGAGGAGGTGAAAGAACAGACATGGTCAGATTCGTGTTTGGGAAGGTAAGCAGTATGCAAGGGGCAATCCTGGAGGTGGGGAGAGGGTTAGAATAGTCTCCTGGAGAGGGAGAGGTCTTGACAGCTTGGCTAGCATGGTGGCAGTGGGGGTGCCAGTGAGGAAGTGGGTGGACTGTGAAGATATTTAGCAGATGGAAGGGTGGATGAACAGTGTGGGTTTGACTGAGTGGGGAGTCAGGGAAAGGGAGGAAGCAAAGTGATGCCCAGATTCTAAGTCCTGGTTTTGACAACTGGGTGCAAGTTGATTGGGTTCAATCATAAAAATGAATGAATGAATGAATGAATGGGAATGAGAAAAACAATGAATCCAGAGTAAACACTAGGGCTGGAGATACTTTAAAAAAAGTTTCAGATATGCCAAGATTTTTCTTACATAGATACAGGACCCTTAGATGTGGCTTTCAATGCTGCATCTAGTGGAAGGAAAGGTTTCCATGTGCCTTAGTTACTAAAGAACTCAAATAGGCTCAGTGGGAGGGGAGAGTGTGGAAAATGGGAAGGTGAATGCAGAGGGTGGGGAAGGCATTACAAGGGCTGAGGTCAGGCCCAGAAGAACTAGAAATAACTGAAGTAGTGCTTCCCGGTCCAGCTGGGTAGTCTGCTGAGCCTGAGGATGAATAAAAAGCTGGTAAAATCTACAAACATCTTTCGTGTTTGCTCGAACTGCGGCCATCTTTGTTATCTGTGCCATGTGTCCCCATGTTGGATCATTTGGAAGAAGAAAACCATCAGGATTTTCTCAGTTCCATCTCCTTACAGCAGCCTGAAGGGTCTCATTGGGTTGCAGATAAGAGAACCCCACTCACAGGACAGGAAGCAAAGCATAAGAATGCAATGGAATCATGGTGAATGCCTTTGATCCTAAAGAAAATATGAGGGAGCAGGCTTCAAGAAGGGTGGGGGTGGGGACCAGGACAACTCTTGAATCCCCGGTACCTTCACTCTGCAGCTTGGCCTATCCTAGTACTAATTCATCCTCCCTGTGGGTATTTACTGAGCATCTATTATGGACCAGGCATTGTGCCAGATGCTGGGGATACAAAACTGAGCAAAAGGAAAGACGACCTCACCCTGATAGAGCCTGGAGTCAGATAGGAGATGTGGTCATTAGTCAAATGATCATACGCGCAGATGGATAGTCACAGCTGTGATTAGCATTAGGATGGAAAGACATACAGTGCGAGGAAAGTCCACAGGGGGCAAGTTTGACCCAACCAGAGAGGGGAGGGAATATTTCCCCGAGAAAGTAATCATGGAAATGGCATTGGAAAGAAGAGGAGAAGGGTAGGGGGGCGGGTATTCCAGGTGGAGGGAACAGCATGTGCAAAAGTCTCACAGCCAAAGGCAGCATTGGGAGTCCAAGGGGCAGTGAAGGCCAGCGGGGCTACAGCACTAAAAAGAAATGTGATATAGTGTGAGATGAGGCCCTACAGATCCACAGTATGTAACTAAACACGTTAGACTAAACACGTTCTTATTCCAAGAACAACAGGGAACCACATATATGTTTGAAGCAGGAGAGGGCAATTGCCTTTTGAAAGGATCAATCTGTCTTAATTATGGTGAAGGATTTGAGGGAACTCAGCTTCCAAGTCCCAGCTCCTCAGAGAGTGGATCTGATTGGTTCACCTGGAATCAGGTGCCCAGCCCTGGTCCAATCATTATCAGGAGGTGGGGTTCATGTGTCAGGAACCTGGCTGCTGAGGGCCCACCTGAGGGAAGTCTTCCCCAAAGGTGAACTGGACAGAATCCCCCAAATGACTACTGGATCAATCTCATGGCACCATCACTTTCCATGATAAGAAAACCCAAAGACTGTCACTGTCCCTTAAACGTTCCCAATGTCGTTCAGAGGAGGCAGTATCTGGGGAGTGAAGAGGGCAAAGGATTTTGGGGAAGACACTTGGCCAAATCATTTGTGTGTCTGTGGACAGATGACTTAATCGACCCAACTCCCTCCTCTGTAAAACGGGAGATCATGACAACAGCCTCTGTGTCCCAGGCTGATACACCACAGTCTCACTGTAATGCCATTGTAACCCCACAGGGTAGAAATTATCATCCCCATTTTATAAATTAGAAATGAAAGTTGAACATATTTTAAACCGGGAATAACTTCAAAGTCTACCAACACTTCATCATTTTCCTCCTCAAATCTCATAACCCTCTACATCAAATGAGTCATTATTATCATTATGATTCTTAATAGAAATAATAGCAGTGTTCAATTAATAACACAATTACTGCTGATAGCTAAGACATATAGTACACTATTTGCCAGGCACTGTTCTAAACACTCTCCATGTATTTATTCATTTAACCCCTGCAAGAACCTATAAGGAAATATTATTTAGCGTTTCCACTTAACAGGTCACTGAGGCACTGAGAAATTAAGTAATTTGAACAATTTACATAAGTAGCAGAGTCATAACTTGAACCACAGTAGACTGGCCTCAGCATCCAGGCTCTTTACATGTTTGCACTCTCTCTCTCTTTCTCTCTCTTATACATATATATGTATGTATGTAGATAGATAAACATCTATCTATATCTATATATCTATACCATTCTCACTGTGTGTTTCTCTCAACACCACATAACACACACACACACACACACACACACACACACACACACACACACACACAAACACCACAAAGGGGAAAAAACAAAACCCATGACTACCACTCACAAATTTTTATCTGAACCCATTTTCAAAAGGGAGCACAAAGGCCCATACATCTGCTGTCACAACTTGCTATTCCTACTGCTGACTCCATTTTACTGATAAGGAAACTGAGGCTCAGAGGCATGTATTACTTATTAGAGATAACACAGATTGTAGCCAGAAGAGTCAGCATTCCAGTCCAGGTCTGGTTGACCCCAAAGCCCTATTGATATTAGGACATGAAAACAGCTTCCCATCATCCTCTCTCAACCGGTTCCATCTCAGCCCTTCTTGAGTGAACTTTGGGACCCTTGTGAAAAAAATAAAATAGAAGTTCAATATGGTAAAAAGTGCCCATTAGGTATTAAGCCATGCCAGCTCCCACTCGGAGACACCCACATGCCAGGCTGTGTCCTTATTTCAAAAAAACCAAAAAACAAAAACCAGTCACAACATGGAACTGATCTCCTATGTATTTTCTGCTTCTGTTATAATCTCTGGCATGGAAATGAGTTATTTAGATTGTTGGTAGCTGACAGTCTCCATAAATTGCAAGAGGAGCCTCAACAGGGTGACGGGTGATGCTATTTTGTACTGTGTCATACTACAGCTCTCTCTTTCTGGTTCTACTCTCTCCCTGCAATTCCATGCACCAAGCAGCCATGAATTATACATGTACTTTCTGAAGTCTGATGAAAGTTTTCCCACCTATTAAATTGCCAGGTTCCCAAATCTAACACAAATAGAATCCAAACACGCTTAGGAAAATATTGCGCCATTTGTTCTTCTATGATCGTGCCTTTTGCTTTCTTGTACCATGTACTCAAAGTGCCAAGAGCTTCTGCCTACTGTATATTCACCTGGGGGTTACAAACCAGTCAGATGAGTCTGCACCGTGCTCTGAAAAGTTAGGAATCCAGAAAACATAGGCTTCCTCATTCCACCCCATCATCCAGGAGGAAACCCCTCCACTGCCCTGGAAGCAACTAGCAGGAAAAAAAAAGATTGTAGGAAAGAAGTCAAAATCCCAAATAAAGGGGTGCCTGGGTGGCTCAGTTGGTTAAGTGGCCGACCCTTGATCTCAGCTCAGGTCTTGTTCTCAGGGTCGCAAGTTCGAGCCCTGTGTTGTGCTGCACTCCGGGGATGGGGCCTACTTAAAAAATTTTTTTTTGTTTTAATCTCAAAAATCCCAAGACAGAGAAAGCTGGGCCACTTCCCAAAATGTTCACTGGCTTACTCTTGCCTGTGGGTGAAGAAATGAACTTTTTAGGAAAGCCTCCTAGGTAATTTGTGATACACCTTTCTATCTTGGCAACTTGCTCTGGCCCCAACACAGTTTCTTTCTAGCTATTTTGAACAATGACAGATCCTTGGTATGTTCATATTAAAAAATCCTGTTATGATGGGCCGCCTGGGTGGCTCAGTCGGTTAAGTGTCCGACTTCGGCTCGGGTCATGATCTCACAGTTTGTGGGTTCGAGCCCCACATCAGGCTCTGTGCTGACAGCTCAGAGCCTGGAGCCTGCTTCAGATTCTGTGTCTCTCCATCTCTCGGCCCCTCGCCTGCTCATGCTCTATGTCTCTCTGTCTCTCAATAATAAATAAACATTAAAAAAATTTTTAAAAATCCTGTTATGAATTATGAGTGACCCCGAGGTCCCTTCATTGATTAGGATTTTTTCTTCAGTTGCATGTAAAATAATCTTAACTCAAACTGACTTAAGCCAAAGGAAGAAATTATTAGGCTATACAGTTGATAAGTTCAGGGATACAGGAAATTGCAGGTGTGGCTAGATCCAGGTGTTCAAATGACATCACCAGGACCTAGAACCTCACCATCTCTCAGCTCTGTTTCCCTCTGTGTTAGTGTCATTTTAGATATGCTCCCTCCCTTAGTTGGCCAAAGGTGCTTGGCTCACATCCAGGCCAGAACAAAGATCATGCTTATTTAAAAATAATAGTAATAGTAGAAAAGCTTCAAGTACTTAGTGAAGATGTGAGTCAAGAAAAAAATCAGCATAGTACCCATGAAATAGTACCATGAGAGTATCTCTGGAAAACTCAGATGACCGGTCAATACCGAGCCTTCCTTGGCATATGGTAGCCAAGGGCCAGCTGCTTAGAGGTGTTCCCTTGAAGCAGGGCATGTGCTTTCCAGGTTATTACCATCCCTCCCTCAAACTCTGGAGTCTCCCACATTTCTAGGGCCAGACATCAGTTGTCGTCTATCACCATGCTTCCATTGTTGTTTTCGTTTTAGAAGCAAATTCTTTCTTTATGGCCACATCTTAAAGAAAAGTGGGTCAACTACTGGACACTGAGAAAGCCATGTGAATTTTCTTACACTTGTTTCACTAAAGTTACGTACGTTGCCTACCTGGTGTCCAAGGGTATGGTAGCTTATGCTTCCATGGGAGAGTAGTCTTACTTTGATGGACTGGTGGATGGAAGAGATTCCTGGGCTTAGATGACCAGGATCCAGGGGTGGACAAAACAATGCAGACAGAATGAGAGCACTAACAAACATTCATCTGCAATTTGAACATCCCACCTCACCCCAACCTGAATGCCTGCCTAACATTTGGTCCACAGCTGAACTGACAGCCTTTGGTGATTGTCCCAGGGCACATACATGGGAAATGCATTTCTCATCTTTCAAGCTGGTCATCCTCTTGGGATGGAAAGCAAGTAATCGCCAACTATTTTAAGAAATCAGTGCCATAGGTTGCTACATGCTTTCAACAAAGGAACTTCCTTTCTGGGATCAGAATGACCCACCGGGTGCTTTTTGCCTGGGACTGCCACAAACAAACAAACAAACAAAACCCCAAAACACCACCCATATATTTATGTTTTGGGTAAATCCTGGTATGCCTAAACAAGGACTCAGATTCATAATAAGAACCACAAAATGTGCATTTATTACATTATTGCTTGTTTCCTTGGAGTCCTTCATGATTTAGGATCTTCATTGATTCTTTATTTGACACAGAGGCCATGTTGTTAACTCCTTTTAACATAAGGAAGTATGAGTATTATTCCTCCACTTCTGAGTTGGAGAACGTTGATTCTGGAAAGTTGGGTAGCATTGCTGAATGCACCTAGGCAAGTGTGAGCAGGGGAAAGAGCCTTTCCACAACTCCTGGAAAGGGGAAAACCAAGAGAAATCTGATCTGATGAGAATCCACACTGGAACCCCTTCCTTCAGTATTTAACTATAATTAGCGAGAACCACCCATATGGCAACTTTTCTCGGGCCAGATGGGTGATTGTCGGGCAGCACATGATCTTTGCTTCACTTTGAAGGAGACATGAGTAATCCTGGGGATATTAATCCAACAAGGGCTATATTTATCTTCACTCGTTTGGTTATTAACACATCTCTATTTCTTCTCTAGGCATCAGGGGGTATAGGGCACAAGCACCAAGATAGTCCTCCCAGAGCCCAAGGAAATAGGGGCCTCCATTCTGCAGTTCCTACTTGATTACACACCCATGCTCTAATGGCCTCAGCCTCCCTCAAAGGAGCATGGGAACCCTGTAGGATATTCTTGTCTTGGGAACTCTGTAGGATATCCTTGCCTTAGGATATAAGGCACTATAACAGATGAGGAGACCAGGGCTCAGAGAAGGTGTGTGGCTGGTAAGTTAAAGTTGGAGTTGGAGGGAAAGTCACATGACTTCTGTTTTTTTGCGGGGGTGACATCCTATTTTGCACCCGGGGGGGGGGCAAACGATAAAAAATTATATGGTTGCCCTATTTTAAGGGACTACAGTCACCTTTAAAAGGAGCCAGAGGGTGAGTATTGCCAGCATATATATGATGGAAGTTGAGCCAGAAAAACTATCATGATTCAAGGCTGTTCTGCAACCAACCTTCTCCATCCATCCCCCTTTTAGTCCATTAGTCCACCAGTCTCCCTAATGAAAGCTCTGCATTTCATCTCTCAACTCCAGACATGATTGTGTTGCACTGGTTCTCATTCACCAAGGACTGCACCCTCCGGGGACAGAGACACCACCAACCTGTTACTCTGGGTTGCCTCTGACCTTGGCACAGAGTTGCAATAAACACCTTCAGCCTCTCCTTTCAAGTGTTGTCTTTGGTATCTTTTACCTCCTTTTCCGGTCTTTTTCCAGTCTGCATATCGATTAGATCCGACCTCGAAGATCCTTGATTATCAAGTAAAATTTTTGGCCAACATGACCTGGCAAAGTTTATAGTATCTTTATTATTTCTTCTCATTATTCTTGTTGTTATCATTGTGTATTTTATTAGCAGTCTGGAAAGCTTTCAAGATCAAAAAGTATGAACATCAGGGGCGCCTGGGTGGCTCAGTCGGTTGAGTGTCCGACTTCGGCTCAGGTCATGATCTCACAGTTTGTGAGTTCGGGCTCCACATGGGGCTCTGTGCTGACAGCTCAGAGCCTGGAGCCTGCTTCGGATTCTGTGTCTCCCTCTCTCTCTGACCCTCCCCTGCTCATGCTCTGTCTCTCTCTGTCTCAAAAATAAACAGAAACATTAAAAAAATTTTTTTAAAAAGTATGAACATCAGCTATGATATGAAAGAAAAAGACTTGAACGCAGATAGCATACTTTGGATAAGTTACTTAATCTCTCTGGATCTGTGTCTTCATCTGTAAACTGAGAACATTACTTCCAGCCTGATATAGTTGTTGCAAGTGTTGAATGACAAAATGTCCATGGAAGTGTCTCGAGAGTTCCCGACACCTAATACTTGCTCAGTAAGTATTTATGTCCTGGCCCTGTGTAATTCCTTAGGCATCACCACTGAGCTGTCTAGCTGGGACCTCCAAAACTTAAGCACCCATCTCCTTCTTTTTCCTGAAGTCTTTGCCCTGAGTCCTTTCTTTCTCCAGATGTAATTTCTCTGATATAATTACCCGTGAGCCTGATTCATCACCTGCTTATGTATTTTCCCATTTCTAATTTCAACCAGCCCTTCACACCCAAAGCCCTACCCTTCCTCCTACTATGACCATCACATTTTGTGGATGGGTAATTTGTTTCATCTTTGCCCCATGAAAGAGACATAAATCAGTTAGGGTCTTCTCTCTTTTCTGGGAGCTAGAGAGAACAAGTATCTTTCAAACCAAAGGCTGGCTGTAATTAGGGGATAGTGGCTAAGTTGTTAAGGTTCTAGATATATGGATAGGTTCCTTCCTTTTTGGGAAGGAGGTCCACTAGTGATTAGCAGTGTGTGCCTGGGCACAAAGTGGAGAGTGACAGCCCATATTCCATCTCTACTCTACACTGGTGATACTGATTCATTCCCCAAGTCTTCCCAGAATTGTTGCCCCATTATGCTGCTGGTCAGGATGCAGGTGAGGTCATGAAGAAGTACAAGATCTGTAAGCTTCCACTGCCACTCGATAATCCACTCAAATATCTTCCCTTCTAGTTCATCAGAAGCTCCATCTTCAAAGGCAAAACTGCATGTTTTATCATTCCCTCTTTATTGCATAGGGAAAACAGACCCACAGAACCATACTTCCTGGGTAGTCGAGGTAATTAGGCCATTAGGTTCTCTCTCCATCTTCTTCAAATGTTTTTAATGAGCTATGCAATTAGGAAAAAAAAAACAACTCTGGGGAAACAAGGTATGACTGTGTCAGTCTTTAGGACACAACAGCAATTGCATTATCAGTAATTACCCTTTAAGGAGTGCACACCACTGTATACCTACCTCTGTGGTAGTCACAATGCTTATGGCTTCTCATTTAACTTGATGACAGTCCTATAAGGCCAGTAGTGTTAGATTTCATTTTGCAGGTGGGAAACTGGTCCACATTCACAGTGCAGGTGAATAGCAAGCTGGGTTTTACCCTGGATGCTGCCTGGGTCCAAAATCTAAGGTCTTTCAAAAGATCATGTTGTTTCCGGGTGAGGGTCTATATGTCCTTATCTATAGGTCAGCCCTCCTGATCTAAAGATGCCCTTTCCTTATTTGCTTTATAATTAGCATTTGAGGTGGAGACTTCTGTGAGAGTGTGTGTGTGTGTGTGTGTGTGTGTGTGTGTGTGTGTATTTCTGCAAGTGTCTTGGCTTTCTGCAATAGATTAGATTAGAAGATTTGGGCTCAAAAGGCCAGACTATGAAGCGTGCATCAGCGAGGTCATGGGAAAAGTCTGACTTGGCTCTTACCCCCAAGCCATAGATCCCTAGATGAGCCCATCTCCAAACCCCTAGTGTATTGGTTTCCCAGTGCTTCCATAACAGAGTAGCCCAAAATGGGTGGCTTAAAACAACACGGATTTATATCTCACAGTTCTGGAGGCCAGAAGGTCTGAACTTAAGGTGCCACCAGGGTCCTTGTCCCTTGAAGACACAGGGAAGGAAGTGTTTCATGACCCTCTCCCCTAGTCCCGTGGCTTTCTTCTCCCATGGTGTCTTCACATCATCTGCCTTCTGTGTATGACTGTTTCTGTGTCCAAATTTCCAGTCATCAGTCATAATGGATTAGGGCCCACCTTCACGACTGCATCTTAATTACTTCTGTAAAGTCCCTGTCTCTAAGGTCATATTCTGAGGTCCTGGGGTTAGGACTTTAATATTTGTTTATTGGTGGGGTGAGACACAACTCACCTATGACTCCTGGCTTTTCTCTGTGGGAATCAGAATCTAGGAATTAGCTTTGCACATGCAAAGGACCAAAAGATGAGTTAGGAAGCATGAAAAGTTACCAGAACCAAAGGTGGGATTCACATAGCCTCTTAGAAGACTGAAGTGCACTATCCTGCTTTAGGAGGGGAAGGTGGGCAACATTTTCTGAGCACCTACTCAGTGTCTGACTCCCTATAAAGACTTTACTATCATTACCCTATTTAGCTCAGTTAGTAATGGGCAAAGGAGTTTGTAGATCAGTTCACTGATCCTTCACAACAAACCTAGGGGGCAGGGACTCCTATTGTCTTCATTTTACAGAGGAAAAGAGTGACATCCAGGGAAGGGAAAGTGCCTCAGCCAGCAGGACTAGAATTCCAAATTAGGAGCAGTGAGATTTTTCATCCCACAGTTGGCCATATGTATCCATGAGGATTGGCTGGTGACCAACACTGGCTCAGACCTCAGACACTTGGGCCAATGACCACCAAGAAACAGATCCTTCCCCTTAGGGGTGGTGGAAACATGAAAGACCCAGGAAAGAGGAGACCAAACACTGAGCTCATGGGCTGGTGATGAATGTCTATTCCCAATGAGGAGAAAACAAGAATTGGGTCTTGATTCTTGACATTGAACTTTGACATTAAACTTTGAAACTTGTCCTCAAAGTCTAAAGATTGCCAAACCTCAGTTTCCTTATCTGAAAACTGGGGACATGAACATGGCTGGGGAAATCAAATGGAATAAGATATGAAGGAAAACATGATGAAAATGTTGATCTTCTTAGTTCCCATGGTTGTATTTAGAGCAGAGACAGCTTAGAGCTAGATGAGGTGGATATTTCCTAAGATACAGGGACTTTGTTATCCTTTTTAACAAGGTTGCAGAGTTTTAACAAGGAAGCATATAAAGCACGAATTATGTCAGCAAGTACAGGCAATGGAGAATGCCTCTACCCCACATTTTTTTGCTGCAAAGCAGTGGATGGTTACCTTAAGGCAAAGTAGTTTAAGTACCAGATATTCACAGAATGATTTCCTTCTGTTCCTATTTTAGGACATCCCCGCTGATCTCCCCCATCCATCTCTCCCAAATCTTTTACTTTTTTAAAATGTTGATTTATTTATTTATTTTTTTTTTGAGACAAAGACAGAGTGCAAGCAGGGAAGGGGAAGAGAGAGACAGGGAGACACAGAAGCTCAAGCAGGCTCCAGGCTCTGAGCTGTCAGCACAGAGTCCAATGCAGGGCTGTAACTCCCAACCATGAGATGATGACCTGAGCCAAAGTCAGATGCTTAACTGACTGAGCCACCAGGAGCCCCTCTACCAAAGCTTTTAAGGGGTAAATAGAAACCTGAGGTATTTTCTCCTCAAAGTTAAACAACTCATCCCTTCAAATGCATAATGTTGCTCTTGGCTCCAGAAAGTCTGAGATTGTTGGAAGATGTCCAGAAGTTCCATTCACCCTGAATGCCATGAAATATGCATGACATAAAATAGGCAGTCTTGAAAACCTACCTCCCTCCTAGATTTCAAGAGGGTGGCATTTGTGATGTACATGCATCTCGGTCAAATGTGCATCTGGGGACGTGTGGGAGACATATCAATGACTCCATCAGGGTGATAACATTTCACACGTTACCCAAACCAGCGTCTTCCTTCCCAGGTTACTGGAGAATCAAATGAAACTTTGACCGAAGCTGGAAGGGTTGTGGAACCAAGATGGTCCTGCCTATCCCTGACTGTGGCTTTATTTCCATTCTCCTAAAAGAGAGAGGAAAGGCTGTTTGGCATTTGGATGGATGTTCCAATTGCATGTGTGCTGATGACCCCAATCTTCAGGGTCTAAGAGCTGGACCAGAGAATATCATCCCTCTCTCCCTTCCCCAGTGAAAGGTGGTTTTTCCAGGCCTCTGGCTTACGAAGACAGCCACCATAGGGGACCTTTTATGGAGAGAAGAAGCAGGATGAAGGGATGGATATTTTCAAAAGAAGAGTCCATTTGCAGAGGGCAGAACAACTCCTCTGACAGCTCTAGACATGTTGGGCATCCCCAGGATTTGGTGTTCCAGGCACCAGACCACTCAGTATCTGTGCCCCAGTGGAGAGGAGAGGCATGAGTAACACCAAGACAGAACACATGAGTGCTCAAAGAAAAATTCCCAATTATTTTATTGTATCACTAATGATCTTCCCAGCTGGGGTTTCTGGGAGCCCTCCTGGAGTCACACCTGTTGGATATTTCCATTCTCCATTTCCTCTTCTTTCTCAGTGGGGAAACTCCACCTTACCCTCTCTGGGGCTTCTGAGGACATCTGGGCAGTCAGTACAGCTTCTTCGCTGCTCTGATGGAGGGTTCTTTGTCCTTGTCTGGTGGACGGATGTCATTTTTAATCAAATTTGAATCTTCTTTCAGAACACAGGTGGATTTTTGAGGGAATATGGGGACTTGCTGAGCCAATTAGAGTAGCTGAGTCATTCCTTGGTTATATCTCCCTCATCTCCAGTGTTTTCTTGAACCAGTGTTCTCTCACGTGCCCTTTCCATATTTCTCCACAACGAAATGGAGGTTACTCAGCCATCATGTTGACACTAAGTCCATCCAGTCCTTCACAGGCATGGGAAGGATCTTTCATAACGTCCACAAGCTTAAGACATATGATGACCAAGTTGTTCCAGTTAGTCTGGGCCTTCCCTGGGTCTAGCCAGTGCTAGAGGCCACATCCAGGGACCCTTCTTAGTCCCAGGAAAACCAGGCCAAGTGGGTCATCTTAGAGATATGTCCCAGCCTCTTCCAATAGGCCTGTCTTCTCCCATATAATGACAGATTCCAATTATTGTTTCGTTCCTAGTGTCACCTCTTTTGTTTGAGATCCACTTTCAGTCACTTCTCCTGACTTATGGTCCCTTATTATCTCCCCTAAATACTATTGTCTAATTTCTACCCCACCCAGGTTAACAAGAAGGACAACTGGCCCATGATAATAGGAAGCATTTTCTGAAGGGTATCAGGAAGGGGAAACAGAACGTGAATCCACCCTAATGTGTGCCAAGAACTGTACCAGCTATTAACATGTACCATGTTATCATCACAACATGGCATAAGTAGTAGCACTGTCTCCATTTTCCAGATAGCAAACTAGGGATTAGAGAGATTAAGTGACTCACTGGAAGTCACTCTGCAAACAAATAATGGGGCTGGAATGAGATTCCAGGTCTTGTCTAGGGAAGAGTAGAGGTCGTCCTGGAAAGGAAGTTTGAGGTTACAGTTATAAAATTTCCCAAAATGTTGAAGCCAAAATCTAGTGTGGTAGAGGAGAGTAGATAAAGCAGCAATGTGGGAAAACTGAAATATATGCATTTCTCTTTTTGTTTTTAATTTTAACACTATGGAATTCAAGTCACTTTGTAAGCTTTGAAACATAAAAATGTATAATGTATAATATGGTTTGCTCATAAAATTACCATGTTTGGGGTATTTATTTAAAGACACGAGGACATAGGAAGAAGGAGAAAACTTTGGGGAAAATAGCTTTTCTCTTTTATTTGAGAAAAGTGATAACATTTTGGAAAAATATTTTAAAAGTTTCCTAATTTTTTTAATGAGATTTTTCACAATCATATTTGCAGCCATTCACTTTTCCCTTACTCTGTTAAACTTTAGGAACCCTCACACTGACCCTCTTCGGGTTCTATCTCCTGCCCAGGGACCAATGCTTAATATCACCATCCCCTCCCCCTCTGCATCCTCTCCTTCTCTCTAGTGGTGGGTACTTCGTGGCTTTTCATGGTCCTTTCTCCAGTCCCAGCCTTTCATCCAGCTCCCTACTCAAGAGCTCTTACTCTGCCTGCCTCTTCATAATTAACTATTCCTTATGAGTAGTGTCCGTGGTAGTTACTGGTGGCTACTGGTCACCTCACTTAGCTGATCCCTGGGATAGGCTACGTGCTAAGTTGAGAGGACTACTTTAAGACTTCTAGAAGAGTGAAGTCAGGGAGCTGTCCTCTTACCACACCTGTTCAACTGATGACTACAGCCTTACCGTAGGGTTCCAGGTTCAGTGAGTGGAGTGTGGGCTTAAGTGTCAGTCCCAGTTGGTCCCAGATGAAGCCAGAGTTTTCAAAATAATTTGGTCCAAAGACTAGAAATAACTTTAATGCTCATAATAGAGACTGCTTAAATTATGATGTAAGCCATAAGATGGAATTCAATACAGCTATGAAAGGATAAAGATAGAGCTATACCTACCAACTCTGGTATTATCTTTAAGTAAATCTAAGTGAGAAATATAGAATAATGAGAAATATAGAAATAATGAGAAGATATCCTGCATTTATATTAAAAAGATAGCAAAAATGGGATGATAGGTGCATATTTCCTTGTATGTCCATAAAATATCTTTATGATCTTTGTAATGCCCAGGAAACCCTTGAGAAAGAGGTGAACTTGGGGATTAAAGATTAAGAGCAAGAGAGACTTAATTTTGGCTAGACACCCTTTTATAGCACTTTTTTTTTATCATTTGCATGTATTGCCTTCTGGTAGGTGGTCAAGCAGATAGATAATACAAATAAATGAAAATATAAAGGTAGTTTGACATACTGTACCCATTTATAAGTATGCCGGAAATTAATGACATGAAACTGTTGCTGATTGGTCATGTCACCTCAGCACAAAAGTTAGCCTGCATGTAGTCTAGTGGATCTGGAAACATTTGTTTGCCATTGAGGAAGGAAGGTAAATGCGTGTCCATCTGGATGTGCCTCTGGATAGTCTCCTCAGCTACCTAGTCATTGCCACAATAAACATTAACTGAAAACTTAATACATGCCCACACTGAGGTGGATGCTTATACTGCTCTGATGGATAAGACCCAGTTGACCCATCTGGATGTCACAGTGGATGGGAGTGGGATCCACCTCTGTACATCACTACAGTACAATGTAGTAAATGTTCATCCCAAAGATACTGGGGGATGATCCACTAATGGGATTATCGGGGGTCTGGAGAAGAAACTGAATAATTTCAGAGCAAAAATGACCTTTAAGAATCGTCCAGTTCAATCCCTTGATGAAGGAGTTGAGGAAACAGTTCTGAGTAGAGCCACACAAAGATAAAGTGGCAGGAATGATGTATAAACCATATATCAATTTTAAATATTGCTGCTTAACAAATTCCAATATCTCAACAGCATGCAGCAATAAGCATGTATTTAGCTCAAGTTCTGTAGGTTGGCTGGGGGCAGGGATTAGCTGGAGTGGCTCTGCTCTGCTCCATGTGGCCTCCATCTAGTGGGCTGTCCTGGGCATATTCTTCTCCTGGCATGGCAGAGATGAAAGAAAGCAAAAGGAAGCATGCGATCTTCAAGAGGCGTAATCTCAGAATTGGCACAGCGTCACCTCTGCCTCATTCTATTAGCTACAGAAAGTCACTTGGCTGAACCTGAATTAGAGGAGTGGGAATTTATTGTTTACTCCTTTAGCAAAGAAAATAAAAGACCCCAGGCAAAAGGCAGGGATAGGAGGGGTTGGAGGGGCTGAAGAATTAGGGTCAACGATACCATCTACCACATGGATTTTTATGCATGTTTGTGGGTCACAAGCCCAGGGCAAGTAGGCTGCCTCTTTGGGTGGGGCGGGGGGGGGGCAGGTTGCTAATGTTGAGAAGTTCCAACACCCTGATGGGTGGTGGAGGAGGGAGGGGTATGTAGATTATTCATGTGTAATGACACTGGTGTTGTCAAGGGGGAAAACAGACCCTTCCTACAAAGCTGGCATCTAGGAGTTGATCTTTTCTTCTCTTGCAAAGCTGTTCCAGCCAGCCAAGAATTCTGCACAGGTGTATAAGGGCTAGAGGGGGTGGGGGGTAGGGGCACCTGCTCCAGGCCCCGTTTGGAATTGAGAGAAGGGGGACAGGGGCCAAAGTATATTTAGGGGAGCAGAAGAGATCACTGTTTTCAAAAGTGGAAACTTTTCAGTCATTTGTTCAAAGCTAATGTATGAACAAGATGTTGGTATGGGTGTGAGGAGATGTTTTCGGATGACACAAGTGTCAAACTACAACCTTGAGGCCCAAAGAAAGGCAAGAGCTAGGGCCTTTTTACATGATCACTGATACACCAACTGAAAAGGAGAGGCTCAGGCTCTGCCCCCAGCACGTCCCACCCCTGGGCTCCCTTCCTCCCTGGTTAGGATATGGGTGTATCTCGAGTGGAGTGGGCAGAGAGAAGGGCTGGCAGGACTCTGTCTTGATGTACCAAGAAGAGTAAGTGTTACTTTCATGGAGTGATAATACCTGGTGTCTCCTGGAGGCAAGACTTCAAAAAATTGGTAAACACCATGGCAAGAACTGAAATAACTGTTATCATACTGTTTAACACCTAAATTGTATATACTCTTGCTGGGGAAGAAGCAAATTTGGCTGGTGGGCGTTGAGGAGGTTGTCTTCAGGATAACCAGGTGGCAAGACATTCTGAGATGATTCACTGAGTTACTGATAATAAGGCACAGAGAGGAGAGAGATGAAAATAATAACAATAGCTACATTTACGGAACATGTGTTAGGTGCTGTGTAGTCCTACCAGATCATTTTCCTCACTACCCCAATACAGAAGGGACCATCCTGTGATCTGATATCAACCAGACTCTTTCTTGGGACTTTGCCTCTTAAGTGAAGTAATGGAAGGAACTTGGAACCACTGTGGTTTCTTTATGGCACCTAAGTAAGACCACTGTGACAATTAATTTTATGTGTTGATTTGACTGGACCACTGGCTGCTGAGATACTTGGTCAAACATCATTCTGAATGCGTCTGTGAGGGTGTTTCTAGATGACATTAATATTTGAGTGGATAGACCATGTAAGTCTCTTCCTAAGGAGGGTGGGCCTCAGTGAATCAACTAAAGGCCTGCATAGAAGAAAAAAGGGAAAGATAGGGTAAGGGAGAATTTGCTCTCTGTTCCTGGTTGCTTTCAAGAAGGACATTAGTCTTCTGCATGGGGCTGGAATGTGCACAATCAATCCCCTTGGTTCTCAGGCCCTCACACTCAGAATGGAATTCTACCACCAGCTTTCCTGGGTCTCCAACTTGCAGATGGAAGAATGTGGGACTAACCAGCCTCCATAACTGTGTGAGACAATTCCTTATAATATAGTTGACCCTTGTCCTTGACCTTTGACCCTACATAGTCAGAAATCCATGTATAGGGGCACCTAGGTGGTTCAATTGGTTAAGCATCTGACTTTGGCTCAGGGCGTGGGTTCAAGCCCCGCATCAGTCTCTCTGCTGTCAGCATAGAGCCTGCTTCAGATCCTCTGAAGCCCTCTCTCTCTGCCCTTCCCCATGCTCTCTCTCTGTCAGAAATAAACATTAAAAAAACCCACATATAACTTTTGACTACCCCCCCCCAAAATTAACTACAAATGGCCTGTTAACATTATCACTAACATTAACAGTTGGCTAACACATATTTTTATGTTATATATGTTATATACTGTATTCTTACAATAAGGTAAGCTAGAGAAAAGGAAACATTACTAAGAAAATCATAAAGAAGAGAAAATACACTTACAGTACGTGCTGTATTTATATTTAAAAAAATCTATGTGAAGTGGACCCCTGCACAGTTCAAACCTATGTTGCTCAACCATAAATCATAGATAGATAGATAGATAGATAGATAGATAGATAGATAGATGGCAGATAGATAATAGATGATGAGAGAGAGAGAGAGAGATGGCAGATAGATAATAGATAATGGTAGGTAGGTATGTAGGTAGATAGATGACAGGTAATAGATGATGGTAGGTAGGTAGGTAGGTATATAGATAGATAGATGACAGATAGATAATAGATGATGGTAGGCAGGCAGGTAGATAGACAGGTAGATATAGATACATGGATCAATCCGATAGGTTCTCTGGAGAACCCTGATTAATGCAACCATCATGAGGTTTGTGCTACCAACACCTTTTGGATTTGCTCAGGCACTTTGTGCTATTTCTCGTATGCTAGAAGCTAGTCCATATTTTTCTAATTAATTCGGTTTTGCTTCAGCAATCTGGAACCAGATTCTGTTGCCTGTGACCAAAGAACCATACCTGATAATGTAACCCTAGTAGATGGGCAAAGACTATTCCTCTTTAAAGGCAAACATAAATAAAAAAACAAAAAAAAGCAAAGAACAACTGCAAGTCACAAAGGTACAATTATGTCACACAGCTAGCTAGTGAGTGGTAGAGATGGGATTTGAACCCCATCTGCCGAAATCAAGAACATGTACTCTTCTCGTACATGTTTTTCTTTGGGGATGTTGATCAGAAGATGGCTGAAAACTGAGCTGGGACCCTGGAGATGGCTCTTGAGCTATAGAAACTCTCAGAGGCAGCTACCCTGGCTTAGACCGGGTCAGGGAAGATACTACGCAATCAAAGCTTCATAGACCAAGGAGTATCAATTCTGATTGGGAGCCAAGTGCCAAACTGTGGATCTGCCACTAAATTACTGGGGGTGTTGCCTCCTGAGGGACATGGGAGACAATGTGTATGTGTTAGCCCCACCCTGGGTGCAGACTTTGTGACAGGACATGGCCAGCCTGGCGCCTGGACATGAAGCTAATCACATTTCATTTCCAAAGGGATGTCGGGTATAAATGGAATGATGAAAGCCAACGTTTATTATGACATTCACTTTCTTTGCGACCATTCCCATCTGTAAAAATTGGGTAATACATGACCTAGCTGGCAACATGGTCAAGAGAGTTAAAGGCAAGAATATCTGTAATGTACTTAGCATGATTGCTGAAAGAATACGGTATGTGGGCAATACAATATCTAGTCACAACTCTATTATGTTATTTATCAAGCATTTGTTGAGCACCTATTATATGCCAGGTATTAGGTACTTTAAAAAACATCTTAGGGGCTCCTGGGTGGCTTAGTCGGTAAGTATCCAACTATTGATTTGGGTTCAGATAGTGATCTCACAGTCGTAGAGATCAAGCCCTGCATTGGACTCCAGGCTGGGTATGCAGCCTGCTTGGGATTCTCTCTCTCCCTTTTCCTCTGCCCCTCTCCCCCATTCATGGTTTCACTCACTCTCTCTCTCAAAAAAAATATATATTTTAATATATATTAAAAATATCTTACTGAATTATCACAAATTCTAAAGACGTAATCCTTATTATTATCCCTATTTCACAGCTAGAGAATCTCAAAAAGTTAAGTCCTTGCTCAAGGTCACATTAGCTATGAATTGGCGGCTATTATTATTATTATTACTACATGGAGCACAACTGTCTAACAATCCATAAAGCCCATCTATACATTGCACACATCTACATACAAACACAACCAGAGACCGCTAAACAGACACACCTGAAGACACACAAGGAGACACAGACATTGTACAGTATTGGCTGTATTCATAGTATTCATATGCTCCTTGAATTCTCCTTCCCCAGATACTGTGTCATCCCCTGTCCTACTGCTTCCAGGCCTCCACTCATAATCTGATAGATTAATTCAGAGAAGATGCAAGTAGGCTTTATTACAGTCCTCTTCCCAGGGTAGCTGAAGTTTAACAGATGAATTGTGGACACTGTGGTGCAAAAGCTGCCAGAATTACTTGTCCTTGGGGGGAATTTCAGGCCTGTAGTAGGAAGACCAAAGAGAGAATCCTGGGGAAAGATCATTCATTCATTCATTCATTCATTCATTGTAATAGATTGATCACCAGCCATGTGCCACCCACTGTGCAAGGCTCTAGAGAGGATACCACAAAGACAGTCATGATCCTTGACTTCCCAGGTATCAGAATCTGCTAGAGTTACACTTGATCTTAACCATGTCCTCCTGATGCCACTGTAGATGGAGAGAGATAGTCATGATCTGGGGACTGTCCTTCCATTTAGAATTCTCATTGTGGATTCCTAGAATCCTGGAGCTGTGTTATCCAATATGGTAGCCACTAGCCACCTGGGCTATTTGTTTGAATTTAACTTTATTAAAATTAAATAAAGTTAAAAATTGAGTTCCTGGTAATGCTCGTAGCCTCATTTTGGGTGCTCAATACCTCCCTCTGGCTACTGGTTACCATCTTGGACAGGGTGGATATAGGATATTGCCATCATTGCAGAGATTTTGAAGGTTACCAGACTGAAATGTCAAAGAATGACAAACCCTCCTCATTGTACAAATGGTGAAAATGAGGCCCAGAGAGGGGTGGCCAGAGAATGAGTCCACAGTGTAGTTACAAATGGAAACTTACAGTAACTTTGCCAAATAATATCCCCTGCCCTCTTCTCCGCCCATCCAGTCTTCCCTCACACACCAAGGGTAAGCAATCACTGACCTCAGATTTGACATTGTTGGTCACACACCAGGGAGGAAGCTTTGGCCTTCAGAAGAAGCCCTTCTCCAGAGGTGACTGTGCTACCTCCTCAGGAGGTTGTATGCACCAGTAACTACACGACAAGAACAGCAACAATGCCTCCCTTTCTGTGCGGTGAACTTGGCATCCGTTATCTCTTTTAAGCCTCCCCAACAACCCGAAGAGTTGGTATCATTATTACGGATAAGGAAACTAAGGCCCAGAAAGGTGACTAACTTGTCTGAGGTCACCGAGCTTCAAAGAGAGAAACAAGAATTGGAACTCAGATCTTTGCGCCCCCCCCCCCCCCCCAGCTCAATGCTGTTTGCTTCCACCCTAACCTACAATTTTAAGGTTTTACTTTTAACAGAATAAGAAGCAATTATAATTGCAAATGTTCCTCTTTCTTGGCCTTGCTTCAAATTCAAATACCAAAACAAATGTAAAACCAAAGTTTAAACAAGAACCATCCCTGCTGGAAAAGCCACACCTCTTCAGTCCCTGGTCCCATTTCTTATCAGGCCTGTACACATCTCTGCACAGCAGTCCCTGGAAACACTCTCCATAGGCACCAGAAGGACCCAGAAAGAGGGTATCTGGAAGAACTTGGCTGAGATGCTGAGCCTCGGGCTGTAAACTCAGGACTGCACTTCCAGCATGGATGTGAAGAGTTGAAAAAATCAGATGGGAGACCGGTCCCCCTCAAGGCATGCATACCACTCACACCCTCCTTAGGCCCTTCTCCATCTGGGGATTCAGGGAGGGAGAAACAAAAGGCAGAAGGCTTCCTTGAAGTTGGGCTCTCTCCAACCACAGCTTCAGCTATGCAGTTTCAAATCCGTGTCAGGCAAGGAGGAGAGTCAGCTTTATTCGATAAAGCTAATGCGATAAAGCGTTACTGTCTCTTATATGTAGGGCTTACCTCTTAGTGTCACTTTGACGACTAAAATATTTGTTGGAGAGTTTTCCCACAGGTCTCTTAGGGCAGGAGAGATGCAGCTGGCTGGAGAGTTTGTTTTGCAAAAATGAACGCAGGAAAGTGAATCCAGAAGGACCCCCTGAGTCCTGATGAGACTGGGGGGTGTAGACTGGACCTGTATTGGGTAGGACTATGAATGTCAGCTAGGAATTTGAACTTGATAGGGGATGGTGGTGGAACCAGGTTTTTGTTTGCTTTATTTTCAGCAGAAAATTGCTGTGATCTGGGTTTATCTGATCATTTTGCAAATATTAAGCACCCACTGTGTGCCAGCTACTGTTCTTAGGCCATGGGAATTTAAGGATGAACCAGACAGACACAGGCAGGTTGTGATGGGATTTAGACTCATCTAGAATAGTGGTTCTCAACTGGGGGCAATGTTGCACCGCCCCCCAGGATATTTGCAAATGTCTGGAGATATTTTTATTTAGTTAGTTTTTAATGTTGTCTTTTGAGAGAGAGAGAAAGAGAGGGCAAGGGTCAGAGAGAGAGACACACACACAATCCAAAGCAGGTTCCAGGCTCTGAGCTGTCAGCATGGAGCCTGTAGAGGGGGCTTAAACTCACAGACCGTGAGATCATGACCTAAGCCAAAGTCAGAGGCTTAACCAACTGAGCCACCCAGGTGCCCCTGGGGATATTTTTAGATTTCATAATTATTGGGGAATAATATTTGCTACTGGCACCTAGGAACAGAGGCCAGGGATGTTAAACATCCTACAATGCACAGGACAGGCCCCCACAACAAAGAATCAACAAAATGTCAATGGTAGAGAAGGTAGGAAATCCCTAACCTGGTAGGTAATAAACTTATGAATGATACAGAACCTTTTACCCTGCATATAAATTATGGACACTACCACAGTGCTGGGCACAGAGTATGTAAATAGTAGATTAAGTCTAAAAAGGCACATGTGGGATGGCTTTAGAAATTATCCTTTTTTTTAAGTTTTAATTTTAGAAAGAGAACCCCGACAGGCTCCATGCTTAGCATGGAGCCCAATGCAGACCTCGATTCCATGACCCTGGGATCACGACCTGTGCTGAAACCAAGAGTCAGATGCTCAACTAACTGAGCCACCCAGGTGCCCCAGAAATTATCTGTTTATATACCATGTGAGATATTAGGTATTTCAGACAGAAGATTTGAGCAAAAAAAGTATTTTTTTGCTTCCAAGTGAGGACCCCAGATGATCAAATGGGAGGCATTTCCAATTTTAGGGACACAAGGTATGTCTGGGAAAACAATGATTTGTGAAGCTCTAAGAATCAGGAAGATTCTGGGACAGCCAGCCATTGCTGTTGAAGTTAGCCATGTATGGGGACAAGCTGTAGACAGTGAATACACGCAGGGTGCGAGGAATTGTTTCATGTATCCCCCCACCCAACAACCCAGCAAGGTAAGGCTGATGTGATCTCCATTTTCCTCTGGAATGGAAGTGCAGGGGGCAGGGGGGTGGTTCACCCTGCTAGTAGGCAGAACCAGCCTGTGGGAGAAAGCAGCTTGACCCCAGAAGCTATGCTCTTCCCCCAGATCTCCTCTTGGGGAACCCTCTGCTGTGTGCGAGATCAGGAAAATTCTAGTGTCCTACTGAGCGTCCCCTGTCATAATCCACAGCAGGCCAACAGAACTCTGTCCTGGAACACGGACTCTTGAGCTTTGACCCAGATTGAGGAAAACCAACCAGAAGTGGCTGCTATAGAGCCCTTTGAGCAGATGTTCGAAGCTTCCCTGGCATCTAGACTCCAGGGGTTCCCCTAAACCCCAGGTCCCTGACCATTCTGCAAGCCTCCCCTTTCTCATCAATAAAACTCCCTCTTTTGTTTATAAATTATTGGTAGTTTCTGTTGTTTGCAACCAGAGAAGTCCCAGAAAGAAAGATCCAGGAAAGGGTCCCTGGACCTCCTGGGCTGTGCTGGCCTCTGGAAGTAGGGAGGGAGTCAGGCTGTGCAGCAGGGAAGGCTGGAAGGTGTGAAGAGAAGCCTAAGGCTCTTTGGGGAGGAAGTAGAGGAGGAACAGGCAGGCTTCCTGCCTGATGTGCAAGGAGAACAGATACCTTTCAGGCTGTTGGAATCCCACAGGCTCGCATCAGTCTGCTGAGGCTTAAGCCTTGGTTCTGTCTGGCTAGATGTAGAACTTCAAACACATTATTTAATGTCTCTGGACAAGTTTCCCCTTCTTGAAGGGGTGCATCTTAAGATCTGCTTTGTGGAGTGGATGGAAGGCCAAAGGCGTTAACAGCATATTTTATCATCACTTCTATGGGGCACATCTCCCATGTTTTGTCATCTCTGAAACTAAAATGTGGCTCACAAGTGACAGTTTATCATCAATTATTGGATGGAGTGGGGTTTTTCCTTAACATAAAATACAAGCGTGAACTATTGATGTCATCTTAGATTCAGTGATACAGAATGGCTGGACTGTGGTACAGACTTCAAATGTCAGGAATTATTGTTTCTATTTAGATCACCAGCTCCTAGTGCACATCGTAAGCACTCAGTAACTGTGGACGCAAAGAAGATCCCTCAGGAGTTTGAGCCTGACCCGAAGGTATATTTGAACCCTTGAACCCAGTAAAAAGCAAGGAGAGGTCACATTCTGGATTCCCTTCCTGGGGAAAGTGGTCAATACAACCTTATGGACAGAATCCCCAAGACAGGAAGAAATGGTGACACTCTGGTGAAGAAATGGTGCCTTCTTTGTTCCACAATTTACCAGACAAAACTGACCCATCCACCTCTGTTTCCTGCCTGCTGACAAACTGCTCAGACCACAGGTGGTAACCGGGGACTCACCAGTGAACAACTGATTGCTCCGTGCCCAGGATCCGTCTGACCAGTCATCAGCTTTTTCCAAAAGCTGTCCCTCATCTTGGCCACACAACTGGGTGATGGTGACTCCCCGGCATTGTCCTTGTCATTGTTCAGGTCCCACGCTCTTTAGCAGATTTTATTTACTCCGACCTACAGATGTGATTATAAGAGGACATGCTGTTCATCTGGGCATTTTTCTCAATATGCACGCATGTTAAAGAGTTGGCCAGGGAGAGGAGAAGTGCAGCACAATGACTAAGCTGCCTGGGTTCGTGTCCTCACTGCTAAACATGTGACCTTCCTTCGTAGGAAAGCCATCCGACGACTGTCAGCCTCAGTGACCTCATCTGTATTATGTTCCAGGCACTGTTCCATGCAGTTAACATAAAATTATTTATTTAATCCTAGCAACCGTCTATGAGGTGGGTACCCTATGAGCATCCCCATTTTACAAGTGATGAAAAGGATGCTTCCAGACATTATATAACTTGCCCAATTATATAGCTGGACAGTAGCAGACAGTCTGTCTCCGGTGCTCAGGCTGTTAACCACAGTTCTGTTGTCTCCCGATAGAACTACCTCCTTGATGCAAAGTGTGGTAAGATTAAATGAGATAATGAATGCAAAGCATATAGCTCAGTGCTAAGCTTTATACACACAATAAAGTTGGCTTTTACTGCAACAGCTTCCATTTATCAAGTACTTCTCATGTGCCACTCATTGTGCTATGTCCCCAAACATTCAATTTCTCTCGCCCTCATAGGAAATAGGAATAATTATCACCTTCCTTTTAAAGGCGAGGAGCTAGGTTCAGAGAGGTTTCTTCATTACAAATTCTTGTGGACCAGACACATTATAGGTGCTGTGCTAGGGGTGGTTGGCCTCAGGGCACACAGCTATTGAGAAGGCAGGTCTCCCTGACTCCAAGACGGTTCTCTCTCCAGGGGACCCCTGGCTCCAACAGCAGGTGGCATCTGACACAGAGGCAAAAGATCACTTCAAGGGGACCAGGAAAGACTGGGGGACCATTGCGATCAAAGGATAAGGAGTTGTTCCCAGCTCATAGCAAACTGCCCTAGGACTGATCCCAAGATGCCAGAGCAACAAGGGAACTTGGCGATCCAGCCTCGTCTGTGCAGTGGAAGGAAAGCTGGATCCCTGCCGGAGGGATACAGCTCATTAGCAGAGCTGGAGCAAAGCCCCGTGGCTTCTGACTCCCTGCCAAACAATCCCTTTTGCTAGCCACTCCGCACGAGGAGAGAGGAGAGGATAGCAAACTGCACTGAGGGCTTCCATTCGAGTCTTGTGATATCCAGTTTATTTTGGCATTCGAAAAGCTGTGCATGTTTGCCATAGAAAATTGGGAAAATACGGAAATGCACAAAGTGATGACAAAAATAAAATGATCCTGTTTCCCACCACCCAGGGAGCCGTACATAACTTGGCATGTTTCCTTCTAGGCCTTCCCTGTGCATAGCTTTTTGTTTGTTTTGGTTCTAGTTTTTATATACTTGTGAATGCACTGTGTATATAACTTGTTACCAGCCTTCCCACTTACATTATAAATATTTTTCCATGGTATTACAGACGCCTCATAAACATTTTTTTCCCCTTTTCAATAATAAAATGCAACAGTCCCCCGCCGTATTCCCATCTTCTGCCCACGTAGGCACACATTCGGAGATTCCCTGGGAAACCACTTTTAACCTTTTACCTTTAAAGTTTTTCTACTGGTCCCTCCCTATCGTTAACTAGTATGTGACCTCTAGAAGCCTCTACTTGGGCAATTATCTGTGGATTTCCTGCTATGATGGATGGGAGCTGGTCATGTTATGTTGGGACTGGGGCAGGGGGGCAGAAGGAAACGTCAAGGAGTTACTGTCTTTGGGATACTTAGAATGTCTTTGATCTAGGATGTTTGCCTGAGACCTGTCGATGTTGGGGACACACTATGTGACCAACCTCATCTCCACCAACTGTCCTCCCTAAATGGTCTACCTTAAATAGTGTCATTTCGGGACCCTTGGCATGATGGTTACAGGGAGTGGATAAAGACCAGCAGTCATTACAGTGGGTACCAGTCTCTTGTCCCACCATTCTACCTCAACAGACATTGACACCCGAAATTTACATGGTGCTTTGCCTCCACGTCCTCCCTTCTATAAGCACCAAAACAAGATTTTTTTTTCCCCAAGAGAATGGGCCAGGAACAGACTATTTTGCAAAATAGAACACTTCATACAGTCTGCTGCTTTGGCGGTTAAAAAGTCCCAGAACATTCTATTCTCTTTCTTCACTATCCTATTATTCATGTGATGCCTCAAAATAATTATTTTCTGAGAGGATCTTTGCTTCTCAGATGCACTTTGAATGTCACGAAAGAGCACTGGAAATGAGCATTGGATGTGGCACCAAGCAAGAAGAGAAAACAAATTGCCCCTAGCCTGTGATATATGGTGCCCAGAATAAACACAGGGAGCTTCGTGAAAGCAAGTCCATCTTATTTATGGTGAAATCCAACTTTAATCGCTGGCAAGACCATTAACTGTCCTCATGTAATCATGGAAATAAGCCCATCTAAATTATCCTGAAAATCCCAACTTGTTGGGTAGATGAAAAGGATAGTCTTTGCTAAAGGTAAAACATTTCAAAGTCCCTTTTATAAAGTGCCAAAATCTGCGTTCTGTTCATTTCCTCTCTATTAAAGGTGTCTAAACAACTTATCGATTCCTGTAAAGAAAAAGAACAGGAAAAAAGATCATGTATGGATTGAATACAAACTTTGGGGTTTATTGCATTAGAGCTATAATTCAAACAGGCTTTGGAAGGAACTTTTGTCTAATTAGTCATTGTAATCAGGTAGCTGTGGGAATAACTGTTAATGCTTGGAATAGACAATCAATTAATCATGTCTACAGTCAGCATAATGGCTGGCATCAGGCTCCGTGCTTTTTAGACTCCTGTATGGCAAATATAAAACAAGCAGCTAGCCATCCTGTGCTTTTACTAGAACAGAAGGCGCATCCCTTTCTGCACTGTGAGGCTCCTGTCAAAGCTCATCCCTAGATACCTGAATCTGTAAAGCGTCAACCACTAGCCAAGGGAAAAATGATGCCAGAAGAACAGGGAAAGTACACGGAGGGCCATTCAGGAAAGCATGATATCAATAATTAATGGCATTAAAAAAAATTACTGTACGCCAAGCAGTGGACTAAGTTCTGTGCATGTATTACATTATTTAATCCTTCTAGCAACTTTGGTATATAGGCGCTAAACCATGCAACTGAACTTCAGAG
The DNA here is from genome assembly GCF_028018385.1 of Neofelis nebulosa. Lineage (NCBI taxonomy): Eukaryota > Metazoa > Chordata > Mammalia > Carnivora > Felidae > Neofelis > Neofelis nebulosa. The sequence continues at coordinate 34,300,881 of NC_080799.1, forward strand.
TAGTTACATTATTTGTTCTGGTTTGCACAGATGGTCCTGGGGCTGGAAACTCAAGCAGTCTGACTGCAAAGTATACGATCTGTCTCTGATGTGAAAATTAATGATGGGAACTCTCGTTTAGAATGGAGCTGGAAGGCCAGCAGGGGGAGCCCTCACGCCCTAGCACTCATCAATTGTAGTCCCAGACCCAACAGGAAGAGGGGTGCCTTGCGTGTGAATACCACTTCAGCCACTACTTCACTACTCCAGCAGGAGGAAGAAAGACTTTCCTCCTCCCTCAGCAACAGCCCAGCCAATAAGGGTGATGACTCAACTAATGAGAAGCCACTATACTTTGAACTCCCAGTCCATTCCCAGTTTATTTATAATAACCCCTCCCTGGGGACGCCTGGGCAGCTCAGTCAGTTGAGCATCCCACTTCGTCTCAGGCCATTATCTCACGGTTGGTGGGTTAGAGCCCCATATCGGGGCTCTGTGCCAACAGCTCAGCTGATAGGCTCCAGACTCTGGAGCCTGCTTCAGATTTTGTGTCTCCCTCTGTCTCTGCCCCTCCCCTGCTCACGCTCTCTCTCTCTCTTTGTCAAAAACAAATAAACATGAACAAAATAATAACCCCTCCTAATTCCCCCTTTCCTGTGTAAAAGAGCGTTCCTCATCGTTGTGCTCCAGACTTGCCTATGGCTTTGCTGTAGCTTGCTTTTTCTTGGATTGCAATTCTCTGTCATTCCTGAATAAACCCATATCTGCCGGTAAAATAATGGACAGTTTTATCTTTCCAGTTAACAACACCATGGAACCATGTTCGTAATATATTAAGTGAGATAGAATAAAGCTTGTGCATGCAATGTAATTGTTCCATTCATAAATATTTGAGTACCTACTGTGAGCTCAGCACTGGCATAAAGACATGTGGATATGTATACACACACACATACACAGAGCTGTGTATGTGTGTGTGTATACGTTTCAGATATGTCCACATATTCTTTGATGTTCCTCACTTCTAATGAATGGAATAAAGCAGAAGTGACAGTGTAGGACTTAGAAGACTAAGTTATAAAAAGCCCCTTGGCTTCCTGATTATTCTCTCACTCTTGGGCTGCTTTGCTCTGGAGGAAGTTAGCTACCATATGGAGCATCCCCACAAAAAAGCTCATGTAGAGAGGAACTGAGGTCTCCACCCAACAGCCATGTGGTGGGGCCATCTTGGAAGTGGATCCTCCTGCCCCACTCAAGCCTTCAGATGACTACAGCAATGGCCAACATCTTGACTGCGGTTTTGTGAGAAACCCTGAGCAGCTAAGCCACTCTCAGAAGTCTGACCTTCAGAAACTTAATAAATGTGTGTTGTTTTAAATCACTAAGCTGTGGGGTATTCTGTTACACAGTGATAGATAAGGAATACTCTGGCGTGTGTGTATGTTCTCAAAGAGTGATCGAAGAAAGTGAGAGAACAACAGCCCGGAATATATCTGGGACCTGTTCCAAAGGCTCACAGCCCTTTTTCTGTGGTTTCCATCTTAACTGATGGCACAACCACCCACCTGTTCAACCAAACAAAAAACTCTGGGTCACCCTTGACTCCTTCCTGTGTCTATTTCTCAATTCCTACAGATTGGTCACCAAATCATGATAATCCCACTTCCTGAATCTTAAATGGTCTTGCTTCCCATCTTTTAGCACTCAGCCCTCTTCATTTGTTCAAAAACTTACTGTTTCTAGGGGCTCCTGGGTAGGCTCAGTCAGTTGAGCGTCTGACTTCAGCTCAGGTCATGATCCTGCAGTTCATGGGTTCGAGCCCTGCATCAGGCTCTGTGCTGACAGATCAGAGCCTGGAGCCTGCTTCAGATTCTGTGTCTCCCTCTCTCTCTCTCTGTCCCTCCACCACTCATGCTCTGTCTCTCTCTCTCAAAAATAAACACTAAAAAAATTTAATTTCTGTCTCTAGCATCTACTTAGTAAACTCCTACTTATATGTCAATGCCCCAGAACCCTTCATTAACACCGGATCCCCTCTACCAGCTCTGTGCCTTGCACACATTTCTAAACTTTCCATTTTAAATGGTTCTCTTTTCATTCTTTGAGCCATGAGTTAGTTACTGCAGGGTAGAGACTATGTCCTGGTCCTCTCAATCTCTCCTGTCTCTAGGAGGGCCTGACAAAAGCTGTGCTTTGGAAACATCACTGTGCCGATTATCTGCTTCTGCATAACAAATTATCCCCAAACATGGTGGCTTAAAACAACAAAGCACACATTACCTTGTCACTTTTGTGGGGCAGGGATCTAGTGTGATGTAGTTGGGTCGTTTGACTTGAGGTCCCTTGTGAGATTGCACTTTTCATCTCGAGGCTCAATGGGGGGCAGTCCATTTCCAGGCTCACTCATGGGGCTGTAAGGAGGCCACGGGTCCTTCCCACCAGGTGGACTGTTCTGTGGGGCAGCTTAGAACACAGCAGCTGGATTCCATCAGAGCAGGCAAGGGAGGGTGCTTTGCCATATATTTTTTTTAAGTTTTTTTTTGTTTTGATGTTTGTTTATTTTTGAGAGGGGAGTAGGGGCAGAGAGAGAGGGAGACACAGAATCTGAAGCAGGATGCAGGCTCTGAGCTGTCAGCACAGAGCCTGACACAGGGCTCGGACTCATGAATGGTGAGATCATGACCTGAGCTGAAGTTAGACACTCAACCTATTGAGCCACCCAGGCACCCCGGCCATATATTTATTAGAAGCAAGTTACCAGGCCAGCCCAGAGGGGTGATTACAGGGCCTGAATACTTGGAGGTGGGGATCACCGTGAGACATCCTAGGAGCTGCCTACCTTGAGTATCTTGGCCTTAATCTGCTCCTGCTATGCTCCCCTCCTGCCTCCTCTGCTCCCTGCAGTCAATGAATGAATGGCAGTCCTCTCTACACTCAGTTCATCACTCATTTATTCCATATTTCAGCCCAGGGCATGGTCCTCAACCTCACTAACCCTCCCGTTACCCATCTGTAAAAAGGGGTTAATAATAGCACTGGCCTCTTAAGGTCGTGGGGATTAAAAATGCACATAAAAACTTCTGGCACAGTTCTCAGAACAATGTAACTGCTCAATAAACAGTTATTATTGTTTGTTATTACTCTTATTATTTTGTATCTACAAAGGCCAAGATATCTAGAAACCAGCTTCCTCTGTTCAATTTACACTCGGCGTCAAATTACACACTCTCGCCAACTTGATTTAGTGTGCACGTGTTTTTCTTCAGTTATTAGAACACAAAACTATCTTTAATAAGTAATAAAGTAATAATAAAGGAAGAAGGAGGAGAAGAAAAAGAAAAAAAAAAAGAATAAAGGCAGCTTCTGTGTGGTGGGTGGCAAGGAGATACCACTTGTACAAATCTTCCAAGAACTAGAAACTGAAAAACCCAAGGAAGACAGTGGAGTAGCCCAGAGGTGCATGAGTGTGAATGCTCGAAAACAGAGGTTGGAAGTGGATTGAGAATCAGAGCCCAAAAAGCTGTAGTCTGGACAGAAATCAAGTTCGGGAGTGGGACCTTTTTGTACACTTCCTCCTGTAAAAAAATTCCAGTTGGTTTCCCGAAACAAGTAATATGGTACTACCAAGTTAAGGATAACTCAGCTGTGATACAGGACCCAGGGATCTGATGCAGATTCACATTCCTAGCCTGTGAAGATTCACTCTACGAAGAAGAAGGAAAATCACATGTATATTGAGTGACAACTGCTGATTCCCAGAGTGGATTTGGAGTTACACCTGTATTATCTCATTATCAAATCATTCATACCCAACCGTATCATGTGGCTGGTTATTGCTATCCCTCACTTAAAAAAAAAAAGTGAAATTCACATAATAAAATCAATCACGTATTATTATTTTTTTTAGAGAGAGGGAGTGTGTGAGTGGAGCAGAGGGAGTGACAGAGAGGCAGAGGGAGGGAAGGAGACGGGGAGGGAGAGAGGGAGAATCCTAAGCAGGTTCCATGTTCAGTGCAGAGCCTGATGCAGGGCTTGATCCCATGACCCGGAGATCATGACCTGAGCTAAAATCAAGAGTCGGACGCTCAACCAACTGAGCCACCCAGGCGCCCTGGCATGAATCATTTTTAAGTGGATAATTCAGTGGGATTTATTCACAATGCTGTGTAGCTGCCACCTCTGTGTAGCTCCAAAAACATTTGCATCACCCTAAAGGGAAACCCTGTATCCACTAACCACTTAGTCCCCTTTCCGTCCTCACTCCTCAGCCCCCAGCAACTCCCCATGTGCAGTCTGCCTCTATGGATTTACTTACTTTGGAGATTGCACATCCCTCGTTTCTTTCACTTAATGCTTTCATATAACGGTTTTGAAGCTGACCCACATTGCGGCAGGTATCCACACTGCCTTTTTAGGGCTGAGTAATGATCTGTTGTGTGGATGCAGTAATTCATTTATTCATCCATCCTCCGATGGACATTGGGGCTGCTTCCACCTTTGGGTATTGTGAATAGTGCTGTTGTGAGCACATGTACAGCTATTGGTTTGAGTTTCTGTTTTCGGTTCTTTGAGTTACACCCCTGGGATTGTGTTATTGGCTCATACGGTAATTCTGTTTAACTTTTGGAGAAGCTGCTTCATATTCCCTCTTTATAGATGGGGAAAACATGAATGCTTTTTAAAAAAAAAAACTGACTGAGCCACCCAGGTGTCCCTAAAATTCAAGTGTCCAACTTCGGTTCAGGTGATGATCTCACAGCTTGTGGGTTCAAGCCCCGCATCAGGCTCTGTGCTGACAGCTCAGAGCCTGGAGCCTGCTTCCGATTCTGTGTCTCCCTCTCTCTCTGCCCTTCTGCTTGTGGCTTGGGGCTCTGTCTGGCTCACTCATACATGTGCACAAGCTATGGACATCTTTGCTTTCGTAAAAAAAAAAAAAAAAAAAAAAAAAAAAAAAAGTTAATTTCCTGCCTGCACACCTCGGTTCCAAGGGGCAGAAATGAGAGATGACACATAGAGATTGCTGGCTCGCTGGCTTCCCCTTCTCATGACTCAGCAAGACCAAGAGACGTCGGTCTGGGTCCTACCAGTCCGGCCCAGATCATGTCACCGCCGTCTAGTAAAGCCTTCTGTGGCTGCCCAGGACGCTTTAAAAACCAGCATGTCCCCGTGGTGCCTGGACTGTAGTCCTTCCACAGTGGCAGAGTCACCATCACTGCCCTCAGCTCTGTTCACCCTCCATCGTCTTGTTAGCCTTCACAGTGACTCTGCCGAGTGGATGAGATAATCCTCATTTTACAGTGAGAAAAGTGGGGTTCAAAGAGAACAGGTTTGGCAGAATCAGTGTTCGAGCCTGAGCGTGGCTCAATTCTGAATTCTGCCGCTTGTCTCCCGGTCTCCACGTGGTGGGTTAGGTCTACTAGAACTTTGCAGAACTGTAATGTTGTAACCTCTGACCAACATTTCCCCGTACCTCCCAGCCCCTGGCCACCACCATTCTGCCCTCTGCTTCTGCGTGTTTGGCTATTTTAGCAGCACTTTGTAGGAAGATAAAAGAGAGGACAGGAGAAGGCCAAGAGTGAAGGAAGGAGGGAGAGATAGAGAGACAGACACACACAGAGGCAGGGAAGCAGCGAAGGACGGAAGTAGGGGGCTGGGGGAGCATGGGGGGCGGAGAAGGAGAGACCCATCTCATCTTGGGGCTGAGGAGTGCCCCACCTTGTGCATCTGGCAGAACCCACACCTCTCCTAAATGGCACCTGGTCCCTTGGAAAAATTTCCCCCTGGCTGAGGGCCAGCGGGGGAGAGTGGAGACAGGATACAGTGACACAGGCACATTTATCGATTCCAAACAGACTCCCCTGGGAGCACGTCGGAATGATTTTCAGGATTCAATTGAATCGACTCGTTCTTTAAATTAAATTCTTTCATTGCGGCTCAGCTCCTCACCAACCGCCTGGTTGCTGTCCTAAACGGGCTCCGATTGCCAATTAATAAACGAGACCTTGAGTGATCGGATTCTGAGTTTTGCCGACGGGGCAGACCAGACGCCAGAGCAGATCGGGGAAAGGCAGGGGAAGGCACCACCTCATTTCTCTCCGGGAAGGCCCGCCTGGATGAGCCGTTGTGGAGGATCAAAGGGGAAGGAGCGGGGTTACACTTGCAGGGACGCTCCAAAAACCGGTCCTTGCTCCCGGAGAGCTGGCTCTGCTCTTTGTAGCGGGTCACATCATGAGATCCCACTCAGAAACGCTCCAGGGGTGGACTGGGTCTAGGAAGTCAGCACACCTTGCAGTGCAAGGGTTATCCGAGGGAAAGATGGGCAATAACTTGTTACGTTGGGCGTCTGGACTCCGGCTCGGGTCATGATCTCACGGTTCCCAAGTTCGAGCCCCGCGTCGGGCTCTGTGCTGACAGCTCAGAGCCCGGAGCCTGCTTCCGATTCTGTGTCTCCCTCTCTGCCCCTCCCCTGCTCACACTCTGTTTCTCTTTCTGTGTCTCAAAAAATAAACATTAAAACAATTTTTTTAATAAAAAAAAAAAAGTGGATTCTAGAGCCAGCCAATCTAGATTTCCGTCCAAGCTCTTTCCCCTACCCAGATGTGCGCCCTTGAGCAAATTATATAATGTCTCTGTGCCTCAGGTCACCTTCGTGAAAAGGGAGATCAAAGCCTACCCGCTTCACAGAGTTGTGAAGAGTGCGTGAGAATCTAAGTCTAAATGATCTGAATGGTCAGTCGTTTCGAGCAGAGACTGTACAGGGTAAAGGGTGATGGAAATGTGACCAAAGAGTCTTTACCTTCTCAACCATAAAGCAATATTCTGTGCAATGAAAGAGCATGCGGGTGAAGGTGGGGGGGTGGTGGTGGTTAGATCAGGGGAGAGGGGTCTCTCAGTGGGCCTCCATGGAATGAGCAGGGAGTCTTTGGGCTGCCCTTGGAGCATCCTGATGGGGGTTCCCTCCAGGCCAGTCTTCACCTTGTTCTTGCAGTTCACGGGGATCCAAGGAGACTGCTGATTTCGGCCAAGCAGATCTGGGGACAGGCCTCCAGGCACCCCGCATGGGGAGCTTCCCACTCTGGCTGCGACCGGAACCCAGTGGTGTGCAGAGGGGAGGCTGAACGTGCCCTCCCGAAGAACCAAGCCCTGCGCGTTGCTGGGAGAGCCATAATTAGGCCAGATCTCAGCATGGCAGCCAGGATGTGTTTTGAGCGGTTTCCAGCCCTCCTTCCCCAGGGCCTAGTTAACTGAATAAACTCTTCCAAAGGGCTGCATATCAGCATTTCACCAGATAAAGTATGGCTCTGAAAGTGCTCTCTCTGAGGCAAACCAGAAGGTAGACAGAGGTCGCCAGACAGAAGTGGGTTCGAATCCCAGCTGTGCCCGCTTACCAGCTCTGTTATCCTAGAGAAGTGACTTTACCCTAAAGCCCGGTTTCCTCCTCCTCCGAAAAATGAGGATAATAATATTACTGACTTCTTAAGGTTGTTGAAATGATTAAATTGAGGTAATCTATATAAAGCTTTTAGCCCAGTGCCTGGGAGATAATCTCTTAGTATTTACGAGCAATTATTTTCATTGTTGATAATACACTGAGGTTAATAATTAGCAAAATTAAGAAAGTTAATAGCAAATTAGAGTTTTCAGGGGGGACTTTTTTCCAGAAGGAGCTTCAACATCGGTTCCTTCTAGCATGGAGGGTCTATCAAAGTCTCTGAGCTCCTGAGCCAGGAAGCCCACTGGGTTTCTATGAGGACGGGAGCACCTCTGCCTTAGGTAAAGGTCACCTCCTTGTTTACCAATCAAGTAGCAAGTATCAACCAATGGATTGAGCACCTGAGCATATCCCCCTGCATCCAGCAAGTTCATCAAAAGTGTTTCAGAAAGTCCTGGACGCTGTGTGATTGGAGAAAGGACACTTCCGGGTAAGCTGCCCTTCTTGCTCTGGTGGCCAGGAAGCTCAGGGCCAAGAGTCAGCCCATCCTTCTTTCCGTTCTTTGCCAACTCAAACCTTTTCCGGCCTAGGGGATGTTGCATCTGCCGTATCCTTGCTGGGAGTCCCTTCCCTTAAATACATACGGCTCTTTCTCACCTCAAGCAGGTGGGTGTCATTGTGTTAGGCCACTTGGGCTATGGTGACAGAATGCCACAGACCGGGTGTATTATAAACAACAGAAGTCTACTTCTCACAGCTCTGGAGGCTGGAAGGCTGAGATCCGGGTGCCAGCATGGCCAGGTTCTTCTGGTTCCTTCCACTTTGCAGATTGCTGACGTCTTCTTGCACCCTCCAGAGGCAGAGAGCAAGGAGAGGAAGCAAGCTCTCTAGTGCCTCTTGTAGGGTTCCTGATCCTATTCCTGGGGGCTCCACCGTCATCCGTTTATTGAACCCTAGTCACCTCCTCAGGGCCCCACCTCCTAGTAGCATCACATTGCCAGGTAGGGTTTCAACCCATGAATTTGGGAGACACAGACTTTCAGTCCATAACCGTCACCTTGGCAACACCATCCCTCACTGTCCTGCTTCAAATCTCAGCTCCACACCAGCACTCTCCAGGCATTCACCTGTTTTCTGTTTTTCCCTGGGACAGAGGGAAGCCCCTACGACGGGCTGATATTGACCTGGTCTCAGAAGACCACATGGTATAAATTTGCACCAACTTCCTACAAAATTATCAAGAGCCTTAGAAATATCCATTCCCTTTGACTCAACAATTAAAAAAAAATTTTTTTAACACTTATCAATTTTTGAGAAAGAGAGAGAGACAGAGCATAAACAGAGGAGGGGCAGAGAGAGAGAGAGAGAGAGAGAGAGGGAGAATCCCAAGTAGGGGCCAGGCTCTGAGCTGTTAGCACAGAGCCTGATGTGGGGCTCAAACCCACGAACCATATCATGACCTGAGCTGAAGTCGGACGCTTAACCGACTGAGCCACCATGTGCCCTGAATTGTGAGCAAGGACATTTATCCACATGTAGACGTGAAAACCTGGAAATCGCCTAAATATCCACGCAGAGGGGAATGAAGACCTTATTGAACATTGATATGTTGCAACATTGTGTGGGCATTTCAAGTCTTTCCTGCTATGGGGATGCCATTAAACTGCAAAATAAATCTGGATATTAATATATATTTATAGAGTCGTCCTGAATGGGTGCATGGGAGACAGTATTTCACACTAAGTTCCTTACAGATGGAAAGACAGGTGATTATTCTCTTTACCCCTTCTGTATTTTCTAAGGTATGTTTACAATGAACATGCATTACACGTACAATAAGGAAATAGTATTATAATCTGCACGACGGGTTTTTCACAATCCCATCTTGGATGGCTTTGTTGCTGTGATGCCGTTGTCAGTCCCCCAAGCAGAATGGGATCAAACACATCCCCAGCGTTCCTGGACACAGTGAGGCACGGATCTGCCTTTTTTTTTTTTTTTTAATTTTTCTGTGTGCCTTTTGGAAAACAGCAGGCACGGCAAATAACAACCCTCTAGATAATACAAGTGGGTAAATATTGCCAGGATTTGTTACATAAAATGCTAAAAAATTATAACTTGAGGATGTAACCACCTATTTTGCCACCTTCAGAAATCCCCGTGTCTGTTCCTGCCAAAAAAGATGGAGGGTGGGGAATTTTGCAGAGAAAAAAAAATCGTAACTCTTTTCTTTCAAACTGACAGAGCTTAAAGAGGTGGGGCTGGTAATGGAGGCAAATGCTGCAGTAAGGAAAATAAGAGATGTTGGCTGTTATCACCTCTGAAGGCACAAGGGAGGTGGATTTTGCAGGAGGAGTGACAGGTGTCACCCTCTGGAAAGACTGGTGACAGAATACTTTTCAGATGTGCAAGGAAGGCAGGGAGGCTTTTTCCCCCCTCCTCTAACTAACAGACCCGCACAGAGTCGGGTACAGATTCAAGAGGGGCAGACTGAGCCCACAAAAACCTGCCTTGTGATTTGGGGCAAGTCAAGGAGAAGCTCCCGAGAAAGGAGAAGAGCAACATCTCTGAATCAACGTTCCCTCCTCTGCACTTTCAAACTTTTTCTTTGCACACCACAGGCGTTGTTCCTCACCCTGCATTGCGGGATGCATTTTTCATCACTAGTTTTCCCATTCTCTGGTCTTCCTAAGGTTTTCCTCTTCTAACCCCCACCCCCTCCTGCCCAGCCAAGTCTTGGCAACAGTGTTAAACTGCACTGCACCTGCTCAGCACTGGAGACATCGCTTACCCGCCCAGGCCCCTGCAGGAGGGTGAACCCTCCAAGGTGAAAAGGCCCAAAGCTGACCCAAACCTGATATGTATGGCCAGTCTCTGCCTGGGGCTCCATTTCTAATTTCTGATGCCCTCAGAAGGACTGGCCAATGTCAGGCAGGGCCTACCTGATACCTTGGGCCAGTGCCAGGGCAGAAGCCTCAGCCAGAGCCCCGTTAAGACACTGCTGGGATCTTGGGGATTGATTTCGGAAGCTTTGATTGAGTTCAGTACTTTTCCGGAAGGGTAGGAGGCCTGCAGTGGCTGGGCGGCTGCCCTAAATTCAGGCTCATAAAATTCCCCTGGTCAGCCCAATATTCTAGGTTAGCTAATGGTCTTAAGCTAGAGGCCCACAGTCAAATTCAGCCCATAAAGATACTTTCCTTGGCCTGCATGTGATTTTTGTGTATTTAAATTACTTGTCAAGATGTAAACTTGAATGATTTCATGTGAAAGTCTGCTTTCCCGGCTTTTTTTTTTTTTTTAATATAAAGTGTTGATTGCAGAGTGTAATATTTAAGAACATGAACTCTGGAGCCAGGTATCTGGGTTTAGAACCCCGCTCTGTGATTGGGGGCAAGTTACCAAACCTCTCTGTGCCTCAGTTTTCTCATTTGTCAAATGGGAATAATAACAATAATAATAACTATCTCAAATGCTTGTTGTAAGGATTAAATGAATTAACATAAGCCATGCTTTTACACCAGTGCCTGCCATTTATGTGTTGGAACAGTTACTACACTATGCCACAATTAACACCAGACAGGCATTCCCAGCAGTCTCTCCCTCACTCAAGACAGGGCATAACCTTCCATTTTATTGTATTTCCCACCCCACTCGATTCACTCATTACATTAGCTGCCTGACCTCTGTAAGTATTTGAGCTTAAAAGCCCTGGTCTCAGATGAAGATACAGTACTTGCCAGTGTGGGACTTCGTATGCCCAACGTGGAAGACTGACTCGGGCACCTGTCAGGAGATCCCACAGCTGCACACTTTTGGGCACTAGGAAGTCTGTGGGCATAATGCGTGGGACATTATTTCCTGCTCCTGATTTGGCCATGTGACTTAGTTTGGGCAACTGCACGAAAGCAGAATGATGATGTGTCAGTTCTGAGCCTAAGTCTTAAATGTTTTCTCTTGCATTTTCATTGCTATACAGAAGGAAAAGCTCAGGCTAGATACTGGTCCTAGAAAAAGGAGGAGTGGTACACAAGGCAGGCCATCCCCGGTTAAGGGGACCTATCCAAATCCAGCATGGAGTAGGGCCCCAGCTGAACTGCAGAAGTAGTAGCAAACCCAGCAGAGATGTGCTGAAACCAATCCAGACCAGCCAATCCTTGGAGAACCCACACTACACGCCACAGAATAAGAAATGGTTGTTGTTTTAAGCCACTGAGTGTTGGGGTGGATTGTTACACAGAAAACACGAGCTGATAAACTGCCCAGTGGAACCCCTTAGCATCACTCAGTCACTGAATGGGACATCGCAAATTTTCCAGGGGACACAGTGATGATGTCATCTTTGTTAGTGGTGGCCAGACGCTGAGAATGGAGCTGCTCTTAACCTCACATGAAGAGTCCAACATTCAAGAGTGGGAGTGTTGGATAGCCACCTGTCAGTTGGGTGTCCCAACCCTTCACACAGCCTTGGGCAAAACCATGGGATTACAAACCAAAGCCCTTCAAAGATTTTCTCAGTTCCCTAGACTTCACATGGTTCTTGTCATTTCCACATCAGTGTAAATGCCCTATCACCAGGTTTTTGTTCCTTTGTTTAACTGTTTAGTCTGGCTACACAATGGAAGAATGGACTAACGGAGGGAGAGCCCGGAAGTTCAAGAGCTATCTCAATAAATTTAAGAAGATTGAAATCTATATGCACCCTTCCCAACCACAACAGTATGAAACTAGAAATCAATCACACACAAAAAAGAAGCTATCGGTGATTTCTAGGCAGAAGATAGTGTTGGCCCTGAATGAAGAAGATTTCAGAAACGAGTAAACAGATTCTGTAATAAAAACAATGTCAGTAACAACACTTATCAGATGTAGGCCACTGTTCTAAGAGCATCACATATATTCAATCAACAATCTTATGGGTCACGTACTGTTACACCTTCTGCTTTATAGACAATGATGTTGAGGCCAAAGTGACCCAGCGTGCAGACGGTAAGTTCAAAACCGGGAAGAGCTTGAGTCTGGGCTCTTAACCACTGTATGATGTCACTACCGCATTTTTTAGGAGCTTTGCAGGTGGTGGAATAAGCAGGAATTAGTGGTTTCTTAGCCACAGGGGGTGAGGGACAGGGAGCTTGAAACAATTCAGAGACAACATGGTCTTCTCGTTTGTTCTAGGGAATGGTGTGTGTCTGTGTGTGTGTGTGCACATGCGTGCACCCATATATCATGACAAACAAGAAAAAGTCTACTCACGGAGTACAATTTTGATTAGAGAAGAAAAGACTCACGGGAGAATAATGATTCTCACCAAATATTAGGAGGAGTATCAAATATTTGGTTCTGACTTGGTTCTCTGAAAGTAGCACTGGGACAAAGAGGTATAGTTTTCTGAGAGAAGGATTGGATTTCAACAGAAGGAAGAACTTCCCTTGGTCAGAATTTTACATGGGGCGCAAGCTGCCTCAGACGTTCCGAAGGCACCTGGCACAGTGGTTGCCTAAGTGGGGCCTCCACATCCCTTGGCAGGGAGAGGGAATAAAAGAACCCAGCAGTCGTGTGTCTGCTGTGTGTCACGTCAGATAAACAAGTTATTTCAGAACAATCACAAGACCATTGGTGTAAAAGAACTTGTCCAGATTCTGTCTGCCACAGGTGGACACTCATCGCCCTATCACAGACTAAACGGAGGCTTTCTGAAATCCGTTTGCCTCTTTGACTTTTCCAGTTAATACTGCAGCCAAGATGTGACAAGATTAACAGCCGTTTGGAGGGGGAGAAACCCTGTGTATGGTTGGCTTTGTCTTGTTCTTTTTAAAAAAGATCCTTATTTGACAAGAAGCCGTGTTCCTTCTGCCTAGAACAGAGATCAATACTGGCTTTTCTGCTAAAGCTAGCAAGCATATTTTCTTTATTTCCAAGAGATGACTGCTGGGACCAGGGGGGCCAAATGTCCTCATTCAACTGGATGCACTAGAACTTTTGCTCTTTGACAACATTAAAAAATTTTTTTAAATGTTTATTTATTTTTGAGAGAGGGAGAGACAGAGAGCACGAGCAGGGGAGGGGCAGAGAGAGAGGGAGACACAGAATCCAAAGCAGGCTCCAGGCTCTGAGCTGTCAGCACAGAGCCTGATGTGGGGCTCGAACTCACGAACCATGAGATCATGACCTGAGATGATGTCAAAAACCTGACCAATTGAGCCACCCAGGCGTCCCCAACAACACTTTTTTTAACTGCTTTGGAAGAGGTCAGCCCCTCAGGGCACAGTGTACAAGCCCACCCCAGAGACCTTCCCTCCCTCCCTGCTCTTGTCCTAAAGTGAAGATTTCTTTTTGTGTGCCTCCCCCTCACCTGAGTGGTGCTCTCTGGCAGGCATGGGGACTGGGCCTCTAGGATCCGTACAACTTGAGTATACGATGGAGGCCACCAGGGAGATCGACAGATCAGTGCAAGCCAGATATTTGAGAGAGACTTCAGAAGATGGAGAAAGAGAAAAAAAAAAAACAACTCCGAACATCTGCCACTAGGTTTCGGATGAGCACAGAGCTAGTAACAGACTCCAAGTAAAAAGATCAGGGAAATGTAAACACCAGGGTCATTCCAAGAGCTGAGGTACAAAAGAGGGAAACTCCAGTCTTTCTTGATAAGCTGCACAGGGATAGATACCCAATTCCTCTGTTTGTCGGGTTCCAACCGTTTGATGCAAAAAAAGAGTGTGTCACGAGTAGCCAGAATAAGAAGCAGCCATCAGGACAAACACACACATTCTGGGTTGTAATTGGGCTCGTGTATGTCGCCACCACTTCTGGCTTCTGCCTAGTCCAGGACATGGACAGAACACAGAAGCAATGGCAGCTCCACGTTTGGCCTCTTCTTTTCCTTAAGATCACATTTTGATTCGCTTGTTTGTTTGTTTTAGAGGGTGGGGGGAGAGAGGGAGAGAGGGAAAAGGAGTTGGGGAAGGGCAGAGGGACAGAAAGAGAGAGAATCTCAGGGAGAGAAAGAGAGAGAATCTCCAGCAGGCTCCACACTCCACACGGAGCCTGATGCAGGGCTCAATCCCACAACCCTGGGATCACGACCTGAGCCAAAACCAAGAGTTAGACGCTCAACCAACTGAGCCACCCAGGTCCCCTCTTGGGCTCTGTCTTTTTATATCGCATATTCTTTCGAGTCATATGACATCTTTGATGAAAAACAAATAAGTCAAATATCAAATTAAAACATGCACTTGAACATAGACTGGCGGGCATGCCTAAATGTAATTACCTGATCTACGCACACATGTTTCTATTTTCTCTTGGCCCCGGGCCGGTACACCACCACCAGCACAAGATAATTGAGAGCAGTTCATAAGCAACATCATCCAGAGAAAAGACATCAGGTATATTTAGGTGATGGAGTTAATGGGGTTATTTGGTCATTCCTGTGGGGACTTGAAATTTCTAGACTGTCAGAAGTGAAAGATGTACTTTGCAAAGATTGCCAAAAAGAGAAGTTCTATCCCACGTGATCTTTGGTGATGCCACTTTGTCACTATTCTTCAAGGGCTGGGGTCTGCTGGGCTGGCCAGGACCCTTGGTTTTGACCAACTACCAGCGGAGGAGGTGATATTGTGTAAGTTTTAGAGTACGGGTTTCTAGAGACCACCAAGTGAGGAAGTTGATCTAGCTTCCAGAAGCCATGGAGGTGGGGGCACCTAGGCCACCATCAGCAACCAGCCTCTCCCTTTGCACCTTTAGTTCCGGGGGCAAGCTGATCTCAGAGCTTGTGCTAGAAGGTGGGTCTCCAGGCCTCTATTCTCATGTCCTTAAAAAGTGTGCTCAACACTGCCACTGTCCTCTGTGAGGTGACACAGTAGGAAGGGACAACACAGAGTTGCCAAAGTCAGAGGGCTGCAGCCTCAGCTGCTTGCTGTGTGTCTATACACAAGAACAACGGCCTCTCTGGACCTCAACCCCCTCATGTGCGGGACAAGCAGTTTGGAGGCATGAACTGCCAGGCTCTGTTAACTTCTGAGAGTCCCCTGATCATGCCTTGAAAGCATGCCTCCTCAGCTCTTTTGTCACAGTGGGAGCTCAGAGATTTTACTGTGACAGGCTGGAAGCCAGCGAGGGGGAGGCAGGGGGTTGCAATTCATTCTGTCAGCTCCCCTTCTTCTAAAGGGTAACATTGTCACTCACAGCTTATCTTGCTGTGAACTTTCCTTAATGGTTTAGTTGAATTCAGGCTCAGATTAATCATCCTGGACCACAAGCAACACGACAAACTCATCACTAATTAATTGTCAGCAACTCAAGATACCACGTTCCCCATGCAGAAGGTCTGTTTCTCCATCAGCCTCTGTCCTCCTAGGTGCTCACGATGCTGTGACATGTCATTCTCTGGATGGGCATCTTGACTACAAGTGTAAGTGGATTCTCGCCATGGAAGAGAATAGTCAAGAAAAGACACAATCCAGGAAAGTGTATTTCTGTGTCCATCTTCATCCCCAAAACCAATGCTGCATGTAAGGGAGAGGCTCTGCTTTGGCTGCCTTCTGGAAATGAAAATGTTCACCCTTGCAGCGTTAAATAAAAATGCAATAGTATTGCTATGCAGGCAATACTGTAGGAGCGCAGATTAGGTCATACCATAAATGGGCCCTGAAGTTGGATTTTCAACACAGTTTTTTATCAGAGAGATTTTTTTCACACGCAGCTACGCACATCCCGTTCCACCTATGTTCAGTGTTAAATCTGTGCATAGGACAGTAGATGTGCGTTGAAGGAAGGAATGAATCTCTCTTACAAAACAACTACACGTTTGTTTGTTTTTTTCTAGTTCCTTGCCCTTGATTCCTCAAGTCAACAGTATTCGTGCTTCTGGGACCACAGCAGCAATTTCAGGATCAATGAGGATTCTTCAGAAATTATATAAAAGCAGAAGCACAACTTCAAATGAGCTTGGGGCAAAGAGGGAATTTTTGAATCGTGTGTCTGGAAGGCAAGTTGGGCGGGTCACAGTGATCAAACAAAAGGGTGTGGGAGTCTGGAGTTTGAGGATTCATCTTGGAGTTCAATACTGCCAGAAATCAGTCATCAATCAATCAATCAATCAATCAACAAACCAAGTCTACTCTCTCCACCATGTTGGGGGGACACAAGCCAGAAAGCAGGAGGAGTGATCTCATCAGATCCCAACCACGCTGGAACCCTGACCTTGGACTTCTAGCCTTCAGAACTGTCAGAAAATACATTTCTTTTGCTCGAGCTACCCACTCCTGCAGGTCTATTGGTGTGGCAGCCTGAGCCGACTAAAACAGCAAACTAGTCTAGTCTTCCTCTTATCTCCCTGATATTTTATTGTTTATGCTCTTTTCATGGTTGGTTTTTACCCAGTCCTGTGTTTTCAATTACTATTACCTTTCAGGCTGCCTGGATACACTCTTTGACCCAGATCTCCCATCTGAGCTGCGTATTAACATTTCTTCCTGCCTACTATGTGGTTCCATGGGTGCCTCACAGGTGCATGTCCAAAACAGAACATACCATTTCCTCCCAAAGCTCCTCCCTCATCGTGGTGCCCACCATACTCTTTATCTCTCTGGGTGGACCTGAATTCACCCATTGGTGAGAGGGTTTCCAAGTCGATGCATCCTTCTTCCTCACCCTCAGGTGCCAACACTCACCAGATCCTACTTAAACCACCAAGCAGTTCTAGAACTGCCCTGTTTATCATCACTTTCGCCGACAACACTTTTGTGAAACTGCCTTGGCTCAGCTGGATTTCCACCCGTTCCCCAACGTGGTCCCGGGATTGCAGTTCCGCTGTCTGTAATCTCTCCTACACTCTGGAGCCAAACCAGACTATGCTGTTCCTCTGCCTGAAACTCAGCACAAGCCAAAGTTCCTGAATGTTCTGACCCCCACTCACCTCCCCAGCATTCTTTCTTGCTCCTTCCCCCACACACTCTTTACTCGGGCCATGTGGATCCACTTAGGATTCTTTTGAAATGTATCCTTCTCACTCATGCCTCTGGATGTTTGAATATCTACTCTCTCTATCTAAAAACATCATTTCTATTGCTCTTTACCTGATTGACTCCTTCTGACTTCAGCTTAGTTGTTCTTCCTTTGGGAAGCCTTCTCATCCCCCTACATTTGATAAAGTTCTCACGGGATCTCAGAGACCAGGTTATCAATCTTGTTGTAGGACCACTTTACAGTGGTATCAACGATGGGCTTCCTTGTGAGTTCCTTAATTAGTGTCTTTTGTGGATCCTTAATTGATATTTGTTTAGTGAGTGAATCAATAAAGTAATGAGTGAAAAAGATAGACAAACATGTATATAAACCGGTAACCACACTCCAGTTGCATAGTGACTATAATTCATTCAGCTCAGCTTTTACTAAAAGCACAAAACATAAATAAATGAACTCTACACCTTCACCTTTTTAATGGAAATATGTTTATAAGGCCTCTAAGGAGTATCATCTTTATGGCTTGATACACAAGGTCCAAAATGTTTATGTGTCCTCTCTGCTAATTCCAATACCTTTTTCTTAAAAGTCTATTCTATCCATCAGTATCTGCTGTTTTGGGGTACTTTGGATGAAGATCTATTTTGTCAACAATGTCCCCCTAGTGATAAATAAACACACATGAAAGCTCTCAGATGGCCTTCGCAAATTATATGTTCCTGCCTGTTACTCTTTATCTAATATTTTATTTATTAATAGTTATAAAATATTTATTAATAGTTTATTAGATCTAATAAACAAACAATGGCTGTTGTATTTTACCCAGACAAGTGGTTCACTCAGATCTGTGTACCTTTTTTATCTGGGTTCGTGATGTTGATTTCACACAGGTGCAGATAACTTTAGTGACAAAGAAGATGCTTGGGTACAGGTGGTTAGTGAAAGGATAGAAGTAGACACTTCTGGTTTGATATCTGTGATGAAAACAACAGAAGGAAAGCATCCACATGTTCTTTAAATCTATAGGAGAATGGGGAGGAAGAGAAGAGTACCACCAATACATAATGACACAAGAGAAAGCTCTGGAAAATGGCAGGCAATGGGGTGGAGGAAATAAAGAACAATGGCCATGAGTTGTCATCAGGGCAAGGAATTAAAAGGTAGAGCAGTGGAGCTAGGCCCTGGGTATCAGAGTGGCTTTATTGACATTTATTCTAAGATAAGGTTTTGTGTACAAATCTTGTACTCAGAAATTCTGACAAAGACTCCCAGAGTGTGATCTATGGCCAGTGAAGTAGGGCTGTGCCCAGACAACTCATAGCTTTTAGGAAAGACTGGAAGATCACTTATTCAAAATGAAAAAATCCTCTGCTTACACACCTTAAAGGGAAGCCCAGTTTCCAATCTCCTCCTCCAGCCTTAAGGCCCCCATGATTGAAATCTGCATTCATTGCCAAGAGAACATGAAATTTCACTTCAACTAAAGAATTATTCCTTGGCTGCCAACATCACTCAATTTAAATTACATCAACAATTAGGACAAGCAACCAATACCTGCCATACGTTTGAAGAAAACTAACAACGTGAAAAAGAATTTCAAAATACAAGCAGCAGCAAATTAATGTCTGGGGGAACAGTTAACACAATAAACCGAAGGAAACTTACCCATTTATCACATCAGTAAGAAAAGACAGGATGCCAAGGAAAAGAAACACCCACAACTCTCAAAACACAAAATTTTAAAACCATAATTGCCAAATTAAAAACTAAAATGTAGTAAATGGATGGTCTGCATAGAAGAACGGATACCAGTGAAGACTAAAATCTGGACCGGGATACTAAGGTGAAGGGTTTTGTCAGAACTGGTGAAAAAAAAAAAAAGTTAGAGAGGGAGGGAGCCAAACCATAAGAGACTTAAAAACTGAGAATAAACCGAGCATTGATGGGGGAGTGGGAGGGAGAGGAGGGGAGGTGATGGGCATTGAGGAGGGCACCTGTTGGAAGGAGCATTGGGTGCTGTATGGAAACCAATTTGACAATAAATTTCATATTTAAAAAAATAAAAACAAAATAAAAAAATAAAAAAATGAATAAACATTAAAACAAATAAAAATTAAAAAAATAAAAATTAAAAAATAAAGTTTTTTCTAAAATTTTTATATACATTAAATATGACATTTCAGTAGTTGGCAACCTAGAATTTATTCATTTAAAATAAAAACATGGGGGCACCTGGGTGGCTCAGTCGGTTACACGGCCAACTTCAGCTCAGATCATGATCTTGTGGTTCATGAGTTCAAGCCCCACATTGGGCTCTGTGCTGACAGCTGGGAGCCTGGAGCCTGCTTTGGATTCTGTGTCTCCCTCTCTCTCTGCCCTTCCCCTGCTCATGCTCTCTTTCTCAAAAATAAATAAATATTTTAAAACATTTCATTTATTTTTTAATTTTTATTTTTTAACATAATTTATTGTCAAATTGGTTTCCGTACAACACCCAGTGCTCATCCCAACAAGTGTAAAAACATTTTAAAAAACATAAAATAAAAAAATGAAATAAATTAAAAAAAAAAAAAGAACTGGTAAAAGAGGTCAAACATGGAGTAGGGGGATATTCAGATATATCCAGAAATTCCAAATTTGCTTAGTAAATGTGCCAGAAAGAATGAAAGAGAGGAAATTGTCAAATAACTAATAAAGGAAAACCTTCCTGAGCTGTAGAAAAGACTGACCAGGTAACCACCCAGGATACCTTGATTATTCAACAAATTTGTATGGACCACCTATGTGTCCAGCACTATTCTGAATGCAGTAATAAGGAAGACAGACATCACATCTAAAGGTATCCTGATGAAGTTATCTGAATTCCAGACATTAAAACAAAGTGCCAAATTCTTCTGCTGTTGGTTATGATAGAATAGCTGGGGCTGGGCCCATCTTCTCACTGTAAACAATTGTAAAACTAGACAAAATCTGTAAGCTAATGGATTTTCAGACAGTGGAAAACAGGCAGCACAAGACTCTAATACCTGAGAGAAGGGACATCCCTGGTAAGCCCCATGATCACATAGCTCTCCGTCTATGGAAAATTCTCCCAGTGTGACACAGAGAACTAAAGTATAAGAAGAGAACAACAGTTCTGCTAACTTGAGGACGCATCAGGCAGAGTGAAATGAAGCTGCAGGGAATCTGTCTAGTGAATGAATTGATGACATAATAAAGTCATTAGTGTTTGATGAAGGCATCAAAGAAACGGGAACTGTGTGGACAGGGAACCCTGGAAGTCTATGCAGGGAGTCCCTTGCAAGTCCATAGATGAGAGCTAGGTTGTCCATTCTCAAAGTGAGCCCTCCCAAGGCTTACCAGACAGAAGCTACCATGGATTGAAAATGGAATGAGGGGTGCCTGGGTGGCTCAGTAGGTTAAGCCTCTGACTTCAGATCAGGTCATGATCTCACGGTTCCTGAGTTTGAGTCCCACGTCAGGCTCTGTGCTGACAGCTCAGAGCCTGGAGCCTGCTTCAGATTCTGGGTCTCCCTCTCTCTCTGCCCCTCCTCTGCTTGCACTCTGTCATGTTCCTTCTCTCTCAAAAATAAATAAACATTAAAAAAATTTAAAAAAGAAAATGGAATGAAACACCATAGGTCAGCTGAGAAGAAGAGTGCCAAGAGATGGTCCGTTCTGGCCCTAGAGTGGAGGGATCTTCTTAACACATCCTTAACACATCTGAAATCCAGCTCACACATAAGAATGTTCATCATGTTAGGATAAAGAAACACCCTAGAGTGAGACCTACTCCTAGCTTGCCTTAATGAAGCCTGGAAACAAGCCCCAGTAAGACCTGCACGGGACAAAGAATGTAGAGGTTGAAGTCAGCACAGTTAGAGAGGTTTGATAAACATGGATTTGCACTGGCAAAATGTAATATTAAAAGTTCACAAGTTCATGGTGATCAGCCAGGAGTTGAAGAATCAACATTCTTCAGAAAAGCATAATCCAAAGTCTCCATAATATTATCTATCACGTCTAGTATTCAATTAAAAAATCCCACAACACTAGCAATACAAAGAAATGGGAAAGAGTGATCCATAGGTAGGAAAAATAAAGTTGTCACTATAAACCAATCCCAAACTGGTCCAAATGTGAGGCTAGGCAGACAAAGATTCTCATGCAGCTGTTACAAATATGTGCAAATAATTAAAGGAAAGACTTAAAGGAAAATAACGTCTTCATGAGTAAATAGATAGAAAATCTCAACAATTAAATGGAATTATAAGAAGGAACCAAATGAAAGGGCTAGAAATTAAAAGCAAAACAATTAAAATATGATACCTGGAATTTAAAAATTCCTGCATAAGTAAAAGAAAAAGTCAGTGAATTTGAAGACAGGTAATTGGAAGTTATCAACTCTAAAGAACAAAGGACAAAAAAAGACTTAAGAAAGATGAACAGAGCCACAAGGTCCTATGAGACAATATCAAATGATCTGACATGTGTATAAAGCCCCCAAAAGGGAAAAGGGAAAAGGGAAAAGGGAAAAGGGAAAAGGGTGAGATTGGAGCAGGTTAAGTATGGAATTAATGACCTAATATTGCACTGAGGGGAAAAAAAGAGCAAAGTGAGTAAAAGGAAAGGAAATAAACAGCAGGAATCAATGAAGTTGATGAAAGAAAAAAAAATTAATAAACCCCAAAGTTTGCTTCTTTAAAAATACCAACAAAACTGATAAAGCCCTAAGCAAAGTGATCAAGAAAAATAGGAA
The DNA here is from genome assembly GCF_028018385.1 of Neofelis nebulosa. Taxonomy (NCBI): domain Eukaryota; kingdom Metazoa; phylum Chordata; class Mammalia; order Carnivora; family Felidae; genus Neofelis; species Neofelis nebulosa. The sequence goes on from NC_080799.1 coordinate 34,323,011, forward strand.
ATCATGCACATTTAAAAATCAGGAATGAAAAGAGGTTGTTAGCTCCACAGAAAAATAGAGGCATGAGAAGGAGAAGAGGAGAATATTAGAAAAGAAATTGAATTTGTCAAAAACTTTCCCACAAAGAATATTTGAAGTCCAGGTGATTTTGGTGGATTCTATCAAACATTTGTGGAAGAACTCACACCAAACTTACACAAGCTCTTTTAAAAAATAGAGAAAGAGGAGGCACCTCTCAATATGTTTTGTGCAGTCAGAGAAATGCAGATATTGAAACTGGCCAAAGTCATTCCAAAAATGAATAAAATTACAGATTAAAATCACTCCTCCACATAGACATGGATATCCTTGGAAGATTGCTAAATCAAATTTATATATATGACAGCATATTATGATCACAAAACTTAATAAGAACCTGTTGAAATAGTGAAAAGAAGGGGGAAATATTTATATAAAAGAAATCAGATTATATTGACTGATCTATTAGAACCATAGAGTAATGTCTTAAGTTCTGATAAAATGACTTTGAACTTTTATTTCTGCATCAGGCAAAACTGTATATGCAGTGAGATCTCAATCATGTAAAAATATGCACAAACAGTATCTGAAAAGAAATGTGTGTCGAACACCTAACCAGTCACAATATTAAGGGCTTTAGAAATATTATCACACTTGATCCCCACACCAGCCCTGTGGTAAAGGCCGATAAAGACTGGAGCTGAACTCCAATCTATGCCTTCTGAATAGATATTTGACTGCATGCCTTATTGTCAGATGTGAGGAATTTACACTTGACACTGAATGACAGATATCCCAGCTGCATCAAATAACCATTGCCTTGACTCAAAGTGACCCAATGACTAGCACCCTGGGCCACACTTTGAGGGCAGCTTGGCAATCTGTGCTAGACTGAGGACAGCTGACCGAATTTCCACCAATGGTTGACATTTTTCTGCTGTAGGGAATTAGTGACACTTCCCTGAAACCTGTTGGATTCCACTGGGTTTCCTCCAAAGAGATGGCTATCAACGTTCAGTGGCTTCTCTAGCTTCAAGGCAACATGAATGACTTTTTCAAGCATTCGGATCCCCCAAAGAGTCAGCATGTCATGGAATTCAGGCCACTTGTCATATTCGGGGACTCTCTCCTCCCTCCTCCTTTCAGGGTCAGCCAGCAGTGATTTCACTCCCTTCTGTCTACCCACATTACCTCTACAACGGGGAATTAACAACCACTTCCATGCACAGCTTCTAGAGGCTGGAATCATCAATTAAAATTTAAGATAAAACCACTTACAGGCCTTTGCAATTGAAACTATAAGAGTAGGTAACTTCTTCAAGGCATTTCAATTGATGAACAAGGAAAAGAAAACTTTTCAAGAGGATATTATCAGTGTAAAGTATATTTTATGAGCATATATATAAGCAATTAAACTGCACAAGCTGACATCAAAGCAGGACAATCTTGTTGTGTCTAACAATTGGAAATTTATCCAGATCATCAAAATGGATTCACGTGGGGAAATTGTGAGACGGGATACTGAATCACAAACATCCATGAGTGCAAGTGGCAATTCAAAATGATGGCCTATCTTCCCCTTCATCAGATGCCCCAACATCTCTCGAATGGCCCAATAACTGATGGGAGAAAAATACATTTTTATGTTTTGGTTTTATGAGGCTTCAAATAAGAAGTTAGCAAGCTAATGGCATGTGTTATATATTTTTGTCTAGCCAAATCTGTTACTTTTGCCTAGGTGAGAAAACTAAGATAGCTTTCTCAAAGTCACTAAATTGACTTTCTCAAGGTCACACAGCAAGTGACTCATTCCTATAAACAGTCTCACTGGAAGAGCCTAGATTCACTTTCAACATTGGTATTTTCAGTTCCAACCCACTCAAAACTGATGCTCTGAATGATGGGCACTGAGACCGCCAGATGTGCAAGTGCTTTCTGATTTCAGAGACAAAGATGCCCATGGACATCAGATGCCCAATGGATAACAGTCCTGTAGTATCTTAATCTTCTGAGGCTTGGGGGAGAGAATGAGAATTCACCGAGCCTCTACCCTGTGCCTGGCCCTGTGGCCTCTGTATAAATAATCTTGTTGAGTTTTTCTATCTACCTTTTATTTTTTTTTTTTTTATTTATTTATTTTTTTATTTATTTTTGGGACAGAGAGAGACAGAGCATGAACGGGCGGGAGAGGGGCAGAGAGAGAGGGAGACACAGAATCGGAAACAGGCTCCAGGCTCCGAGCCATCAGCCCAGAGCCCGATGCGGGGCTCGAACTCACGGACCGCGAGATCGTGACCTGGCTGAAGTCGGACGCTTAACCAACTGCGCCACCCAGGCGCCCCTCTATCTACCTTTTAAATAAGCATTCCCATGTAACATACCAATAAAAACCCTATGAGTCAAACAACTTGCCCAGGGTCACATAGATGCTCAATAGAACCCCTGAGATTTCACAATGCTTCCATCAGGCCATGCCATGGAGATGTCTCACCAGTAGCCTGAGGTCTCTTTGCACTGTCATGAGAAAGCTACATCGTTGGGAACTGGGTCCTTAATAATACTTCTGTAGACTGTTTTTGCAGCTGATGATGGCTTAGTTGGTGTGATGCAGTGAAAAGTACCAATTCTGATAGCAGGCAACTGGGGACATGGCCAAATCACCATCACTTCTCTGATTCCATGGCTGTCCCAGAAAACGAGACAGAAAGCAGTAGGTTTGGTTTTTTTGAGGGTTTAAAATTCCGAAGAAAAACAGAGTGAGAGAGAGAAGGGGAGAGAATATCACCGAGTCAATCTGGGAAGTCTTCAGTAGTGACAAAGGTAAGAAGTGATCCTAAGGGCTGTGGAGAAAATGAAAATCCCCTATGATACATGCACAGTTCTAGTGTAAACAATGGGACGAGAGTAGATCCTAGGGAAGAAAAAAGACAATATGCTTTGCCCGATGCAGAAGAAAAGAAGGGCTAATACTTATTGTACATCTTCCATGTGCCAATCTGTTTATTTTTATTTTTATTTTTCCAGGAAATCTTAGAGTCCTTACCTACTAGATTGGCCAAAAAAATCTGGTAGCCCTCTCATGGGTCTCCCCACCAATTTCACATACAGCAGAAGAAACTAAGGTTTAATGCAATCGACATGTGGTACAGGAAGGAGAGTGAAGGGAGTAAGATCCTTATTCAGCCTCCACACTCAAACAGGAAAGGAAAATTCATGGCTTTTAAACAGTCCACAACCATCATTGCTTCTTCTTGCAATGCTTCTTCTCACTGAATTGCTTTTAAAGACAACTTTATGGAGGTACGGTTTACATATCATGAAATTCATCCTTTACAATTACACACTTTGATGATTCTTAGTAACGTTACCCAAGTGGTGCAGCTATCATCAGAAATCAGTTTGGGAGCACTTTCATATGCACACACAAATACACACCCCTCCTAAGACTCTCCCCCCATGCCCATTTGAAGGTAATCGCTATTCCTACCTCCAGCCCCAGGCAACCACTAATGTAGTCTCCTTTCTATCTTTTCTGAACATGTCATATAAATAGAACTGCACAATCTGGTGTCTCTGTGTCTGCTTTTCTTTTTCATTTCACATCATGTATTTGAGGCTCATCCATGATGCAGTAGGTGTCAGTAGTTGACTCCTTTGTACCATTGAAAAGTATCCCATTGTACAGACAGACCACATTTTTGTATCTATTTACCAGTGTCCACACAGATTTGCACACAGATGTTCACAGCAACACTATTCAGGACAGCCCCAAACTGAAACAACCCACATGCTTTTTAAAGTTGGTCTACACCTGTGGTTCTCAAGTCTGGCTACACATGGTGATTTTGACTGAGTGGGCCTGTGGTAGAGCTCACAGCAACTGTTTCCAGAGCTTTCCAGATGATTCTACAGGCCAAGAGAATCACTATATTACAGAATCTAACAGAGAATGTTTGTCCTCTGTGTCTTTGTTGGCACTGCAGTTCCTGGATCACCGGTATGGTTTTTTGTTTGTTTGTTTGTTTGTTTGTTTGTTTGTTTTGAGGGGAGAGGGGCAGAAAGGAAGGGAGAGAGAATCCCAAGTAGGCTCTGAGCTGTCAGTGCAAAGCCCAATGGGGGACTCAATCCCACAAACTGTGACATCATGACCTGAGCTGAAATTGAGAGTCAGATACCCAACCAACTGAGCCACCCAGGCGTCCCACGACTATGTTTTTTTTTTTTTTTTTTATCTCATTCCTTGTGATTAAGCTTGGCCAAGGATGTCCAAACATGAGCTCTATTACAAAGCATTTCATTTGGCTGTCAGACTTAGGACATATCCCTGTTACCAACAAAACCACACAGTCCCATCAATTTCCCATCTCAGGGTCTGAGATCAGTGGTCAGTTCACTCTTTCTTAAACCCTGAGAATGGATCCAAATGCCTTATATACATTCCTTTTCCAAGAGAATGAGACCATATGATCTACTTCCCCACTGAGGCTCCAGAACAACCACCTCCCTTCTCCTTCCTCTTCCTCCTTTCTCCTTCTCCTCCTTCTCCTCTCCTTCTTCTTTCTCTCTCTCTCTGATGTTACTTCCAGTGACTCCAAACTGATTTCTTCTCTAAGGAAGGCTCCAGGTGATTCCAAGGTGCCAACTACCCATGCTTCTAATTAGAGACTACTTTTATGACTCCAAGGTGCTCTGTCGCTACTGATTTCTGTTTACTGTACATATTTCTTGGTTAATGAGACAGAGAAAAAAATACATTCAATGACTTCTGTGTCACAACCTTTGTAACATGCAAGTATATTATCCTGATTTTCAGACACTGATTCCCAGCTAGGTTAATTGGCTAAGGTTGTACAGCTGATAATTGCAGATCAACACTTCAACTCAAGTCTTCTTGACTCCAACGCCTGTGTCACTTTCTAACTTCCTACTACAATTTGCTGGCTTCTCTCTACCTTGCATCTTTGCAGAACAAGGATTCCCACATTCCTTTTAAAATGCAATTTAACTGTAAATACATTCTTGCAAAGCTCATTCTATCTCCCTCATTTTCTCCTTTCCTTCCTCAGCCTCCTAAGAGAAAGTCATTAGGAAGGTACATTCTGTTTCTAAGTCTACTTTGCCTTGTACAAAAGGTCTCTTTCCAAAAACATGATGGGGGTGTCCTCACAACCCCTGTTAAGTCTGTACAATCCTATACAGTGAGGAACACATCAGCCCAATGCTATAAAGTCCTACTCCTTGGCTTAGCCTGCAGACCCACACCATCAGGGGAAATGTAAATGAAAGGCAAACTATTTTTCAACAAATAAACAGTTGGATTTTGTTGGAGTCTGGTGAATAAGGCCTTATCAGAGCCCAGCAAACACTTCCTCCCAATGTGGCTGGTTTTAAATTTTCTGTGGCAGGTAGAGTGATGATAATTGGGTCAGCCTCTCAGGGCCTGGTTCCAATGCCCTTGCATCCAACTATACCTAACTTTTGACAAATGTCAGCCTTGTTATTGGAGAGGGGAGAGCCTTCTAGAGGTGAAGTCTCATCAGGTCTATGGTGATTGAAGGGGCATGGGATTTGGTTACCTGGACCTAGGATCAAATCCTAGATTCCCCTCTTTACAAGGTACATGGCTTTGGAAGCCAGAAAGCGTCACAGATTCTGACCTACATCTACAGATTTATTTCAACTATAGCCTCCTTTATTCCATCTCTTCATCTATTCTGCCTCAAATATATTATCCCCCAAGACCTCTGTAATACTGGTTCCTCTGCCTAAAACATGCACAGAACTTTATAGCTGAAAGGGGCCATATTGCTTACCTTGCTTATATTATAGATGAGGAAACTGAGGTACAGAGAAGTGATGGATGTAACTGGTATTATGAGTCTACTTGGGCTGTTAATAGGTTTTCAGAAAATACCTGCTGAATGTATTACAAAGCTAGTGATGGGTAGTTCCTGCAAGAATTCTTATTTATTCAGGCTGCATGTTGATTTTTTTTTTTTTAATCAAAGAGATCCCAGGATTGATTTGAAGACACTTTAGCTCAACAGGAAGGAAACATCATAAGGAAATGTGCCCACCATAGAAAAGGGGAAAACATGCCAACAATTAGGATGGAAACAGGACCATTAACAGCATGGAAGATAGTATCTTCACTTTCTCATATACATGGAGAACATTATGTGCCGCTGAGCATCTTGCAAAGCCTGACTATTAAAAAGATAACTCTTTATTGAGCGTAAGGAAAGTCTTATTCATCTCAACATCCCAAACATCACTATGAACCTCTGCTCCCACTCTCACCAAACCATCCATCTGAGAGGAACGAGGGGTGGCAGGCGGGGTTCCTGAAGCCCCCATGTGCATTTATGCAGCATCTGCCTGCACCCTGTGGCCCCCAAATCCTTTTGCCTTTTTTTCCTCTCTGCTGATGCTTTCCTGGTGAAATCCCTTGACCAGGAATCCTTTGAGGCACAGGAATATCTATCCCACCACTTGGAGCAACAGTGCCAGGTGCTAAATCAGGAAAGACTGAGAAACAAGAAAAGCACCCCCAGTCAATGTACCAAATACCCAGCCAAATTCTCACAACCACCCTGCAGGGGCCCATTAGTTCAATTTTACAGACAAGGAAGCAGGAGGAGAAATGCAAGCAGCATTCCCTGGGGCTCAGAGAAGAGAAGCCAGAACAGACCCAGGTTGGTCTGACTCATTACTAATGGTTTATAATAACGCGACCAATGGACTCCATCAGCTACTTAACCATTCCTCCTCTCGTTATGCACTTAGATTGCATTCTCCTTTTCACCACTGTAAACAACACTGCGATGAAGTTTGTTTTCTTGGTTTTTGTTTGTTTGTTTGTTTGTTTTTTAACAAAAAACCTTGGCTTCATTTAGGATTGCCCCCTTGGAGGTAGAATTGTTGAATTAAGAAGCATGGATACTTTTAAGGATCTTGATGCACACTTACAAATTGCCTTCGAAAAGGGCTGTACAAGCTCACATCGCCTCCAGCGGTGCATGAGAAGTATCAATTTTACCACACCCCCATCAGTTTGGGTATTCTTGTTTTTTTGCACATGTTACACATTTGCTGGCTGCAAATAGCATCTCCATTTTTCATTTGCATTTCTGTGATTACTAGTAAGGTGGAACATTTTCACATATGTTTTTAAAGCCGTTTTGTTTCCTCTTTGTGATTTTCATTTTCTGTCTATTTTGGCTTTCAGGAGCTTAGTGATTTTCATAATGGTTTTATAAGCTCTTTTATGTTAAGAATATCAAGGCTTGGTTTTTCATCTTTGCTTAGAATATTGTCCTGCTATGCTCTCTTTCAACATTTTTTAAACCAAAGGTACACATATATGTATATGATATGATATAATGACATAATATATGTTAGATATATATTGGATAGATATATATTAGATATATATAAGATATACAAAGCTAGAGATTATATATCCCTCTATGTGGGAATACATCCATTAAATATAATAGATTTATTATAATAATATATATCTAATATAATCTATTAGATATAATGAATATATTATAATGTTATATATAATATATAATCTATTAGATATAGATATAATATATAAAGTATACAGATAATCTATTGGACATAATAAATCTAATATATTATAATAAGACATTGTTATATATGATATATAAATAATGTATTAGATAGGATAGACACAATATATTATTATATTATTTATTTTGAAATATATATCACATGTATAATTAAATCTTTTATTTTGTGATTTTATCCACTCATAGTTCTCCCTCTTTCAGCAGCCCAATAAATGTTTACTTTTATTTTTTTTCTGGTGTTTATTTTTACTAAAAATCTAAACTCTTTTACTCGATCTGGAAGGTTTTTTTTTCTTTTTGTTCAGTATTAAATCTGACGTGAAGATCAACCCGAGCCTTTGCCAAATTGCTAACCAACATTTGTCCCAGCAGCATGTGCTGAATAATCCCACGGCTTCCCCGTGGCTTGTTATCATATATTAAGGTCTCATTCCTGAGAGTGACTGTTTCTCAGCCCTCTCCTCTCTGAGCCATGCCCGGGCCTGTGCAGATGTCTTTCCTCCTCTCTATTCCTCCCACTACCACCCACTCAGTTCCTCCTTCACCAGAGTCCCCAGAGCTATCCTTGGACTTCCAGCCAAACAGTTTCCCATCTTGAAAGTTCTTTTGCATTTGCATTGCCAGCCTACATTCCAGGAAGCTTGGTGCCTGAGTAATTCCAACTGGAAAATGGCAAGAGCCAGTGCCTGTGGGAAGGTTGCTTGTGTGTCAGAACCTGCCAACAATGACTCCCTCAAAGCTCTCCTTTCTCTCGCCTGGACAAGCCTCAAGATAGGAACAGTCTGTATGGGGTTCCCGAGATGCACTGTAGGCTCTGAGACCTATAGAATGCTCATTCTAGTCCAAGACTGGGGAAAGAACTCACCCCCATAGAAGAGAATGAAATGCTTATCTTCCCAAAGAGGGAAACCATTGATAATGTCTGGGGGAAATTAATTGTGAGACAGCAACATGGGCAGATTTAGAAATGTAGCACTGGGGCACCTGGGTGGCTCAGTCGGTTGAGCGTCCTACTTTGGCTCAGGTCATGATCTCGCGGTCTGTGAATTCAAGCCCTGCGTTGGGCTCTGTACGGACAGCTCAGAGCCTGGGGCCTGCTTCGGATTCTGTGTCTCCCCACTCCCCCCAACTCTCTCTCTCTGCCATTCCCCTACACACACACACACACACACACACTCTCTCTCTCTCTCTCTCTCTCTCTCAAAAAAAATAAACATTGAAAAAAAAAACGTAAAAAATTCTTCAAAAACAAAAAGAAATATAGCACTAACTTTGTGGAAGAAGAGCTAACCCTTAAAAATCTTTGCCTTTGGGAAGGCATCAAAGACGGGAGATGAGCAGACATGGGGAGAGGGGACCCCTACTTGTCCTTATAAAGCTGATACATTTAACTCTGTGCATGAAGTTGCTTTGCTATAAAAAAGAACATACCTGAAAAAGCACCCACTGAACATGACAATGCAAAATAAAACAAACTATGCACCTACTTCTTATCTGATGTCTGGTGTGCAGAACTGAACTTTTCTTACATCTTAACAGAAATTCTCAGCATCCAAGCCTGCAGACAGAGATGAATTAGAGTTTAGAAGATTGATTGCAGTGTGAACTGTTGGCCAGAACACTCTGGATGTTGGTAATGATGCTTTTAAAAACAAAATCCCCTAAAGCTGTTTGCTTTTCTTTGATTCTGTTTTGCCTCTTTCCCTAGAAAGGAGTAGTTTCTATGTCCCACACTAAACTCTCCACTCTTGGAGAGAAGGGACCAGTGTCTCATTGGTTTCCATATCTCGGCATGTATGGCATGGTTTGATGCTCTGTGAATGTTGAATTAATGGATAGGATAGGATAGGATAGGACAGGATAGGATAGGATAGGATAGGGTAGGGTAGGGTAGGGTAGGACAGGACTAGGACTAGGACAGGACAGAATATGATTCCTTGGGTCTAAGGAAGTCAGTATGTTCACTCACTTTCCTCCACGTGGGAATACATTAAAACCTTCCACGGCAGAGATATTTCTTACCTTTGCTTAGGATTCTGGCAGTCAGTGTTTTTTTTTTTTTAAATTTTTTTTTCAACGTTTTTAATTTATTTTTGGGACAGAGAGAGACAGAGCATGAACGGGGGAGGGGCAGAGAGAGAGGGAGACACAGAATTGGAAACAGGCTCCAGGCTCCGAGCCATCAGCCCAGAGCCTGACGCGGGGCTTGAACTCACGGACCGCGAGATCGTGACCTGGCTGAAGTCGGACGCTTAACCGACTGCGCCACCCAGGCGCCCCTGGCAGTCAGTGTTTTTAATTTAGGTAACGTTTGTAAAGTACACAGCCCAGGTCTGGCCTGTATCCTGACCCCATGTCCAGGTCATTTCTTTCCCCATATTACTCCTTACTAATAATCTCTCACACCTGTGTCTTATTTTGGAGTCTTCAGAGTGCTTTCACATGCCTGTTTTATGCACTTCTCATGACTGTGTCATGAGGGTAATGTTACCTTTCCCGGTCGGAAGACAGAAGATTGAGGCCTGGAGGCTTGTGCAAAGTGCCCTAGCTAATAACTGGTGGAACCAGAATTCAAACTTAGTCCCTGTGTCTCCAGGTCCAGACAATTTCTGAATGTAACACAGCTGCTACACAGCCTCTTTTGTGGGGTGGAGCCATGAGCTGCCATGTTTCCAACTGGAGGAAGAGACCGGGGGACTCTGGGCAGCTCTGATACTGAACACCATGGTTGGGTTATAAGTTGCCCAGAGCTTCTGGGACTAACACTGGAAAGGCTAGCACTAAAAGTGAGTCCTCTTTTCGCCCCACTTTCATTCTGACTCCTAAACCAGGGCTCATTAGCAACTCAAATCTAAGCTATTAAAAGGAGGATCTTCAGGGGCGCCTGGGTGGCTCAGTCGGTTGAGCGTCCGACTTCAGCTCAGGTCATGATCTCGTGGTCCGTGAGTTCGAGCCCCGCATTGGGCTCTGGGCTGACAGCTCAGAGCCTGGAGCCTGCTTCTGATTCTGTGTCTCCCTCTCTCTCTGCCCCTCCCCCGTTCATGCTCTGTCTCTCTGTCTCAAAAATAAATAAACGTTAAATTTTTTTTTTTTTTTAAAAGGAGGATCTTCAGAAACCCAGCTCAGGGCTAGAGACAAGAGAGACATTCTGTTAAATAAACTACGTATAAGAGAGATACTAGGATGGAATGAATCTTTGTAGTACAAAGAATTTTCCTGTATTCAGGTACTTCGTCCCGAAGTCTGTCAACCAAGAGGAATGCTGCCCCTGGTTTTCTCCATTCTCAAGATTTGAAATAATCCTTCTCTCGCCTCCGCCCCCATTTAGTGCAGAAGGAGACAATAGTGATGACACATGACAGCCCACTGGAGAACATACAATGGGAGGGATAAAGGCACTAAGCCTCAGAACTGTGTAAATAGTTATATTGGTGTTTATAACATTCTGTGGATCAAATTCCACTCTAAGAAATAGAGAAAAGATACAAATCTTCTTGAAAAGTAAACAGGTACATGCATAAGAGTCTCCCCCGCCCCGGCCCCTCCCACCCCACCATTTTATGTATCTAGTTGCTTCACGCAATGTTTCTTGAAAATGTTTCTTTTTATTGTTGAGAGAGAGAAAGAGAGTATGAGCAAGGAAGGGGCAGACAGAGAGGGAGACGGAATCTCCAAAGCAGGCTCCTCATTGCGGGCAAAGAGCTGCTGTCAGCCAGAGCCCAACTCAGGGCTCAACCTCGTGACTCAGGATTCGTACTCACAAACCAGGAGATCACTAACTGAGCCAAAATCAGGAGTCGGACGTTTAATTGACTGAGCCACCCAGGTGCTCCTTGGCACAATTTTTAAAGACTTTTTATTATTTTGGCTTATTTATAGACTCATGAGAAGTTTTGGAAATAATACAGACAAGTGCCAAGTACCCTTCATCCAGCTTCCCCCAGTGGCAGCATCATACAGAACCAAAGTACCTCATCAAAACCAGGAAACTGATATTAGCACAATTTCATACAAGATTTCATATTCCATTTCAGAGGGATTATAGGTCTCTGAAGGCTATCTACAGGCCATGTATGACTATGGGTTCGCAAAGCTAAAAGCCCTTGCCTTAGTTTACCACAGCTACCCTCACCAAAGGCAGTAGCCGAGAGAGATGTTCATGAGAGAGGGTAGTGTGTTTAGATTGAGATGAGGAGTGCAGGGTAAAGACGCTGGAAATGTGGTTTAATATTTGAGAAAAATTTTGAATCCAAACAAAGGTTAGTCATGTTGTAAGGCAACTTAAGGTAAGGAAATAGAGTCTTTTTGGTACTGAGATTGGGATGAGTAATACAGAAGAGACCTCCCCCCCCCCCCCCCCCAACGCCCGCCCAACACTGGCCATGGCTATGCAGGGAGGCAGCAGTGAAAGGCATGGCTGCACCTAGGGGAAGTGATTTAGAAGGAATAGAGAGACAGTTCATGTCCTCTTCTGAAACTTAAGGCTAAATGAAGAGGGACTGGTTTTACATCTCTCAGTTGGGTGATCTTAGTGAATGGAGTGCATTCCATGGTCGAGGTGACCACCATGCTTCATGGTGGGTGGCCCATTACATGGCAGAAACAGCTGGCATTCCTTCCTTCCTTCCTTCCTTCCTTCCTTCCTTCCTTCCTTCCTTCCTTCCTTCCTTCCTCCCTCCCTCCCTCCCTCCCTCCCTCCCTCTCTCCCTTCAACAAAAAAGTATTGAGAACCTGCTACCTGGGCCAAAATAGGGAAGCTCCATTGGTCTTAATGGCTCAAGTTAAAATGATTAATAAGATAAGAGTTTCTACCTTTAAGGATCTTCCAGGCAGGCAGGCAATGCAGCAGGTCAACAGTGTGATACAATCTGATAAGACCCCTCTTACAGATAGAGCAGTGAGTGCCATAGGGACTGGTGTGTTTGAGGAAGGAGGGAGCTGAGAAATGAAGCTGAAATTCATCAGAGGGCTGCAGATGCCAAGATCAGGAATTGGGGCTTTTAAGTTTCCACTGAATGAAAACCACTACATTCAGGCTGTGATCACCTCTGGAGGTGTTCAGGCTGCTTCTCATCAATTTGCGGCTGTTATCAACCCCATTCTTTTCAAGCACTGAGCATATCAGGACCAGTTTTTCTCACTGGATGATTGACAGCCTGTTGTTTTGCCAGACTGTTTGAGGGCACTCAAGGGTGGTGGAATGTTGGTTTCCTCTCAGGCTGAACCTCAAAGGGAACTCCTGGCTCTTATCTCCAGTTTCTGAGCCTCTGTAGAGGGAACCCACCTGGGCTGGCTGATTTAATTAATGTCTGTATTATCTCTCTGCCATGTTTGAAGCTGTTGTCATGCTGTTGATGCTTAAGTTTCACAGTAACACACCTGTAGGCTACCCCTGCCAGCAAACTCCCATTTACTATCATCCTCAGCCACAGAATTTATAGTTGAGGCAAGAGATGTTTTGATTCCTGAGCATGTTCATATCCAGAGAAAGTCGGCCACATCTCAGTTTGAATCTCACAAACCCCCATTTCACGGATTCTTCCTCAAAGTCCTCTTGGGCTCATGAAAGTCTGGTCACCTGCTCATATCCATTTCAGGCCAGGTGCACTGTTGACCCACCAGCTTTTTCCTGTATGAATTTATAAAATATTGAATACAGTGGACTCGGATTATTTTTTTTTAAAGGGTATAGTGAATATCATCACACTGTAGGATAATGGATGCTCAAAATTTCATTCTTGGTCCACTTTGGAGTAAATTCTCAAGCTCCATGAGCTTGGAAAGAGCTGGTGACAGTCCTGGGCTCTGGAATTAGGAAGAACTTCCGTATGAAAAGGACTCTGACACTGATCAGCTGTGCAGACTTTGTGATCTCACTTAATGTCAGTGTTCAGCACAAAATGGGAATGATGCTGTCATCGTCATCACCAAAGTCATGAGCACCATCATCACCATCACTATTGCCATGACGATGATAATCATCATCTATAATCCCAGCTATAACCTAAACATATGCAGGTTGGGTTAGATTCCTCTCCTATGGACTCTGAAAGCACCTTAAACATCCCTACCATAGAACATAATCATATTTTACTACTAGACTCCTTAAGGACACAGGCAATATAGTTTTGTTTGACATTCTACCCCCAGTTCCTAGGAATGTGCTGGGCACCCAGGAACTATTCAATAAATTGTTGAATGAAAGAAAAAGTAGAAGGTAAGAGAACCAATTTTTGCCGAGCACCTATTACGTGCCATATGCTTTACAAATTTGTTTCTAATCCTCAAAGTAACCTTGAAATGGTTCTACTTCCATTCCCATGTCTTGGCTGTAGTAATAAAGACCCTGGAAAGTTAAGTGACTTGGCCAAGGACACCCTTAATAAGTAGCAGTGACAATACTCAAAGACAGGCCTGCCCAATAATCTTCTTCTACGAAGGTGATTACCTAATGAACCAGAAAGTTTATTTATTCAGAATCTTCCTCTCTCTGACTATGTTAGGTAATCAAAGTTTTACTGTCTCCAAATGGGGTTGTAGAGGAGGGGCAGTAAGGTTGGAGACGTGGATGGCAGATGGCTGAATAGTGTCAGCAACACTAAATTACATGGCCTCAGGGCTGCTAAGATTTTCTAGTCAAATTTCAGCTCCTTGGAATCAAGAAAATGCACAATTTTTTCCCCCACTTGCAAAACCACCCATCCACACAGGGAGTGCTGAGAAGTCTGGTCATGATGTTTTTATTTGCAGAGAGCTGCTTTCAAATTCTCAGAGTTCCTTGCAAAGAAAATGGCAAACACGGGTTTAAGTCACCAATAAAATTAAGTGTTTAAACTGGGTTTTCCTCCAAAAAGCACAAAATGGGCAGATTTCCAATTTCATCAGCTTCTAAGCACAGAAGGGAGTCTAAAACATTAAGGGAAGAGAGAACATTCCACCTCTAAAGGTCAGTTTAAGGGCTTTTATATAAATGCTGGATCCCAGGTGGACATTCATAAAGAGGTGACAACATTTGCAAAGACATTTGAATTGTTCCTCAGAACCACAATATTTAAACTGGTGAGATGACCCTTGAAGGAAATGCTATCTGCCAGCATCCCTCTGCTTTGCAAAAAGGAGTCATCAAAATATGGTGATATTGTACAGATAAAGCATCACATAGATCAGATCGAGAGACCTGAATGCGGGGGTTTATCATAGTGGTGATGTGTGATTGTTGAGTGTGTATCGTATACAAGATACTGTCCCAGTCAACACCCTTTGAATGTTACCTATTCAACACCTTATGGCTTTGTTATTATTAGTGCAATCTTAGGGAAGAGGAAAGAGAGTCCCAGAAGTAACTTGCCACATAATTAAGAAGCCAGATGCAACTGAGACTAGCTTAATTACATTTAATTAACCTACATAGTATCTCCAAGAATCAACCAAGTCACTTTTCAGGGTTATAGCAAAGTACCTCGTATCAATAGCACCAAAGACAGAAAACCTTGTCCAGGGAAGGTTTCCATACCGATGGCCAAATACTTCAGCCAAGAGGAAATGTGATGTCCCAGGGAAACAGAGAAGGCACAGAATTCTAACCCTATCTCTACTTCTACAAAACTTCCTAAATGGACAGAGACTCTCTGGCAGATCATTTGTACCCTGGCTTCATTTCCAGAGATGGAGTTTTTAATACTGTGTTCAAGTGAGCCAGAGGTCAACATATATAAGCATTGGGAATCCACCAGTTCACCACAATTATAGCAAATGTGTTATGTGTATGTGTATTTTTCGCATAAAGGTCACATCAGATGCTCAAAGGAGTCTGAGACATCCCCACCCTAACACAACCAAAGGAAGGTTTTCAGTCCTCAGATCTTTTAAGCTACAATTTATCTCTTGTGCTCAATAAGCCTTGGCCTCTCAATGCTCAGAAAGGCACCAAGGTATAGTAAAAATAGCATTCTTTCACTTACTAATCTCTTCACTTAGTCATTCATTCAAGTATTTATCAATTGCCTTACTTTACATGCTATTCTAGGCATGGGAATTCAGAGACAAATTATTCCTGTGAGCTCCCAGTCTAATAGGGAGAAAGACACCTAAGGAGGTAATTATAGAACAATATGTAATAATCTCAATAACGGATATTTATAGGTCATAAAGAGGAACATCTAATCGAGGCTGAGAGGGTTGGGAAGATTCTGATATGAGTCTTCAAGATTCAAGAATAAGCAGAGTTAACAAGATGTCGAAAGAAAGTCATTCCAGGCAGAGGAAAAAACCAAGCCAGGTGGCAGGAAACAGCATGGTAGACATATGGGGGAACTTCCAACAGCCTAATTTTCCTAGGACACAAAAAGGTACAGAAAGGTAAAAGATGAGTCTAGGAAGGTTGCAGGATAGGTTATGGAGGGTATTAGGTAATCTATGAGAAAATTCTGTTACATTAACCCAGGCCTGATGTGATGAAAACTTATACAATGATAGTGGTCATTTCCTTCCCCTGTAGACTGAATTCTTGCCTTAATTCTGACTTTTCTGTCACTTGGTCCAGACCTACTACACGATATCAACATATAGCAGGTTCTCAGTAGTTTATGTTGAATGAATAAATTAAGAGTAAGGACAAGAAGTTGCATTTCATCTTTCAGAAATATTTTGAGTATTAACATGGCCGGAACTGGAAAGAGAGTGAACATGGAAAGTGAGAAAAGGGGAGATTGAGGCAGCTTCTCACAACACAAGCTTTGGAGCCAGCCAGATCTGGGTCCTAACTTCTGTCTTCTGAGCTTGAATGGTCCTTGACTGAAACAAGTAGGAATGGAAGATGGTGGTGATGGTTTAACATGGACTGAGCTCAAGACAGAATTAATCCTTTATGAAAAAGAGGGAGAGAGTGAAACAGACAGAGAAGAGAGAGACAAGGAATCCCAAAGATGGAGAGCAAGAGAGGAGAAACAGAAAGGATCAAAACGAGAGAATGTGTTTTGGGGGCACGCAGGCTTTAGGGGCTGAGCAGTGATGACAGCGTGGTGCCAGTGACACTTTCTACCTGGTAAAGTCAGGTATGATGAGGTGTGCGGTGCTATTAAGTAGGTGCTCAAAAGGATCAGCAGAGAGGAGAGGAGAAAGTAACAGATACAGCGTATCTCTTGCTATGCAGATGACCCTGGCTCACACCTGACCCTCCATTACCTGGTATTAATCTGCTGATCCATTACAAGCCCACATTGCCTCTAGGCACACCTGTTTAACAAAACGACTAGCACTCAACAAGCCTGAGAGGGACCCGCTCCTTCCTTTGCAAAAGTCCAGTTCTCTCATTTTACCCCAAGGTGTCCACTGAAGGTTCACTGGGAAGCCCCAGAGACAGCAGAAGTTTGATGTCACATCAGGAGAATTTGCCCTGAGACTCTATTCGGTTCTGGGCGAGGTGATGAGCCAGGCTACGAGGCCCTTTTCCGGAAAGAACATCGTGCTAATTGCTGACAGCCTTCCCTACGATGGATGGAAGAGTTCAGAAATAACAAGAATAATGAATAAGCAATCAGTCTATTCTGGGGTCTATTACTGCCCTTCTAATTGGGTGTTTCAGAGTCTCCTGGGATTCCCTAAACTACAGCACTCTTCCCCGAGAGACCAAGATACTGAGGCTGGAGACCAAATAACTCGTAACAAACATGATGATGGGAACTGATGGCCATTCTGGAAGCTGTGATAAGTTATTTTTTGTCTTATCTTCTCCCTACCCATGATCCCCTGGGCAGGCAGGACATGAGAAGTCTTTGAGCAGAGAGCACACCTGCGTTTGGATCCCAGCTCCGCCAGCTCCTAGACGCATGCATTGAGACCCATCACTTCACCAGCCGCACCCCACTTTTCTCATCTACACTTAGGGTGAATAGCTCCTGCCTCGTAGGATTTTTTATGAGGACTAGGACTAATATATGCAAATTGCCTGGCACATAGTAAACTTTCAATAAATGACAGCTATTCGTGTTATTATGATAGAGGGTATCTTTGGCGAGGATGCAAAAGACTGGCAGTCTGACAGTCTGACCAGAAGCCAGAACTACATTTCGGAAACTACCGGTGAAATGTGCAGTAGTCCTAATTAGAGTTCTCATTAAGTTCTGATAATAAGAAATGTGTGAGAAGACACTTTTCAATCTCCCAAGAGAAAACAGGAAGTGGGAGGATTTAAAAAAAAAAAAAAGGCAAAGAAAAGTAACTTTCGGTGACATCTCATTTTTGTCTTCTTAATCTGAGTGTTAAGAGAAATGACGTGAAATGTTCCTTCTGTGCTCACCTTTTGAACTAATGGGGTTGTCCCATCACACTCTTGCCTAAGGAGGACTAGTACCCCAGAGGACAGATTTCCCCCCCAGCTCAAGAACTGGGTGGACCCTCCAAATACCTGAGGAAATTATAGGGTGGAGCAAGGTGTGAGCAGGTGGGTTTGGAAAGGAGTTTCGAGATTAAGGTTGTAACTGGCAGAACTGTTCTAGAGGATGCCTGTGTATGAGGTTTGCCAAGTGACCCCAGTACAACATAGAAGCTTTAAGGGAGTTGTTTGGGGAAGTGGTCCTAAGGCACAGGAGAAAAGTCTGGGAAGAGTGAAACAGGAAAGGAGGAAAAGCTGATCTCAGAGGGCTCTATGGAGCTGATTACCACTGTGAGGTAGGGAGCTCCAGCCCACCAGGACCTGTGAGGAATTGATGGAATGCCCTCAGAATTGTCTTCCCAAGAGAGGGAAATGGGGACTGTGCACCACTAATCCCCAACCCCCATTGGGCAACGTTTAGCCCATGGGGTGGTAAGCTCCTCACACTTCCAGCTTTGCACATGCTTCAAAATGGCGGCACAGGGTCCTGACGTGACACGGTAGAGGCAGAAAGGCACTAAGGCATATGGCAGAACTCTGGAACACACATAGGCCAGGTGCCACCTGGGTAGACCACAGCAACAGCTAGAGTAAAAACCACTGGTCAAGAGGAGGTGATACTGGGGGTGGGGTGAGGGGCTGAAGTGTTCGCTGGAATATTCTCTGTCTGCAGTCTCTTTGAGTCCAGAGACAAGGGACCTGGGAGGTGGTGCAGCTTCACACACAAAGGGCATCATCTTTGATTCTGTGGAGCCTCTGAGAGTCTTCCCATCTGCCATCCCATCTCTTTCTCACAGAAATCCTGCAGAAAGACAGGGCAGGGGTGAAGAGCCCTACTGTGCAGACAAAGAAAGATGCTCAGAGACCTTCCACAACCAACTTGGAGTATTTGAGGTAGAGCCAAGCCCGAGTGCCTAGAAGTGATTCTCGGGGGTCCACCAACTACCCACATCAAAATCTCTGATGTGTTTGTGAAAATGCTGATTTCTGGGCCCCTAGAGCTATTGGATTGTGGTGTTCAAGTCCGAGTGCTGTTTCATACAAGTCACCAGAGTGCTCTCTCTATGTGCAGCAGTTGCCCTTGACTTCACAACACAAGGGTAACCGGGCTCCAGTCAAAAGAGTCTGTTTCCAGGGCCTTGCGTCTAAGTCTTTCCCAAGCCCAAAGCTAATCATCTCCCAGAATCCTGAATGAAAAACAAAGTCTGGTTACTATTATTAGGAACCCCTAGTCAGTGTCATTCCAAGACTGAGAAGCATCAAGGGGAGAAATCAAGAGATTTTTGAATGCAGAGGTCCTGGCCAAGAGGACCAGAAGAGTCCTCAAAGGTCACAGTCTCTATCCCTATCCTACGGATGAGGAAAACAATGTCCAATATCATGCAGCTTGTTCCTGGTACGAATTTCCTGGGGCCCATCCCAGTGCACTTGGGAATCCACCTATATGCAAAATAGCACGGAAATCACCTCTGCTTTCCAGACCTTCCTGCACCACCACCCACCCCTTGCCCCCAAACAATTAGCCATGTATTCTAATTTGCTCTTCTCCAGGATTCAGGACTGCTACTTGCACATGTACACCCACACCCACCCCTTACTCTAGCCTCCAAGCTTTAACTGCAGCTCTGGATGGTTTCCTGTTATCTTCAGGTCACCCACGGTCATACCAGAGGGCCTAGGATGAAGTGAATTGTCCATAACATCAGAGACTCTGCAGCCTTCAGAAGGGCCCTTGGAAAACAGCAGCGGGAGGCAGGAACTGGCTAGGGCAGAAGGTGGTAGAGTGTCCAGTTGATAAGAAAACTAGTCTCTGGGGAGGGTAGGAGGATGCAGGACAGAAATGTAGAGAGGAAGAGAAGGAGGGAGGACATGGGGCAGAAGGAGACAGAGGAGAAGGCACAGCATCGAAAATAAGACATAGATAGAGAGGAAGACAGAGAGAGAGATCACGTATGAGGAAGGACACGAAGTCTGTAATTCATACGTCTGCCTCCTCCACTAGCTGCCAAGGTCTTGGATCGCAGGACCTGTGTCTGATTCATTTCCGTGTACCAATGCTTAGCCCTGAGCCTGACATATAGCAGAAGTTCAGTATGTATTTGTCAGATAAATCAGTGAACAGAAAGACATCCTTGTAGAGCAAACCTGCAAAAAAGCATATTGTTATTCCTCTTCTACGAATGAGAACATTTAAGTCAGAGAGGCTAAAGCAGTTGCCCAAAGTGCCACAGGCAATAGAAAGGTAAGCTAAGACGTCATGGTAAGCCAGGGTGACCCCAAAGCCTCCCATTAGCCCTATTTGGATAGGTAAATTCTCCCAAACTTTCTATGCTTATGAACCAAGGAAAACTTTTCCTACTTCTTGGGGCTAGTTGGGCCAGGACTAATGTTCTCCAGAAGTCAGAAAAGGGAGGTATGACCAAGAGTTGGTGCTTCACCCAGATGCCCTCATATCCCTCTTCCTACTTTCAGGCACCAATCTTTCAGACTCTGTGTGCCTTTGATTCTAACTACCAGCACCTGAGATTCTGGAGCTCTTCCCTTGGGCTACTGGCACTGTGTTCCCCTCCCACACAGCAAGCCAGTGTTCCTGGGGGTTCCCATCCCTTTTGATAAAGACCAGCTTCCTTCCTTGGATTAGCTGCAAATTCTGAGGAACACTATACACCGATGACCCTTCATGGGACATCGCCTGAGACTGTACCCTCGTGTGGCTTCTTTCCCTTCTGTCGGACTCCCACCTTTCCCTTACCTGTCCCTTCTTGGATCCCTTTCTTCCTTGCACATGAATCTCTGTCTTGGGATCTGTTTCTGGGGACTCCAATATAAACAAAAGAGAAACACCAAGCTACGCCATTAGCCTGGGAATCCATGGGCTTCCTATTAATAACAGCTCCCCTTTATTGAGCATCCACCATGATTCAATGTTTCCTACATTTTACCTCAAATGCTCCAACAACATGACAAGTTAGGTATGATTGTGTCCATCCTGGCGATGAGAAAACCTAGGCTCTGAGACAACTCAGTAATCTCCCCAAGGTCACCTAGCTAGAAGTGCTAGGGAAGGGATTTGAACCCCAGACTAGCTGTCATGAGGCTTTCCCCTACCCATGCTCTCTTTATAGTACTTGCTTATCCATTGTTCACCTTACATTTTCATTTGTTTTTTTCACAGGGAGGGAGGGAGGGATAGTGGCACAGAGATCCTTGTATCCTCAAGGTCCTGTACAACACCTGGCACAGAGTAGGTACTCTGTATTTGTTGAGTGATTAAATGATGTGCTTGAGAGGAACAAAACACTTAGAAGTGTCTCTAAATTTTCTCCAAAATTCCATTGACTCTGCTTGAGAAAGTACAGAATACCCCCCTGAGGCAGATTCCCATAGCAAATAAGGAGACCAACAATAAAAGCTTTAAGACCTACATGGTATTAACATTTGGGACCTGAACCTGGGAGCTCGGCTGACAGCTTGTAGAAACCCTGTACATTCAGCTCAACTGCCTTCGTTAAGTGGGCAGCAAAACGCAAAACCAAAATTAGAGTATCAAAACCAGCTTCCAATTACCAGAAAATAAGGCACCTGCATGTTATAAAGTGCCTCTTTAGGATTTCCTTATTTTGTAGCTTTTAAGATGAAGACAATGAAGTGTTCTTTTTGGATGTTGAGATTCTTAAAAACGAGGTGCCCTTTTATAATGTTTTAAAAGGAGGCATCATAAGATTTGAATCTAAGTGAACCCTCTGAACTTGCAAAAAGGAAAAATTCAAGATGATGTGAAAAATTATTTCCAGCAACCATGACATTTCTTGATGTGAAGTGCTTTCTTTGAACTGTAAACATAGCACGAGTTAGGATTTGGATTCTGACAAGAAAATAAGCAAGATGCCAAGTTGACAGTGTAGACATTCTTCTCCTACAAAGATTTCACCTCCATAACTGGATCCAGATTATGCCAGCAACTTGGAGAGGGCTGAGGGGGGTACTACAATTGGTGGAACCAGCACTTGCTCTGTGATCGTAAGGAAGTCGCTTAACTTCACAAAACCCTTAGCTATTAAATGGCATTACTAGCCCTATTAAATAGAGTTCCTAGGGGGTAAGACATTGGGGAATTTCTTAGCATGAGTAGGTTAGTCAAGATGGTGATGATGATGATGATAAGAGACGACATCTATTAAGTGTCTTTTATGTGCCAGACACTGTTGAAGATGTTTCATCTATTGGATTTGTTAAGGAAATTCTAACTACTCTAACAGATAAACCCTGAAATCTCAGGGCTTAACACAATAGTAAGAGTACTTCTCACTCATATAAAGTTCAATTAGTGATAGGAACAGTGGTGGAGGAAGTCACTGCTCCACAAAATCATTCAGAGACTGGGGCTCACCAAGTCTCTGCCATCTTCAATATATGATTTCTGAGGTTGTGCTGGGTATTGGCATCTATTCAGCAGGTGGGGGAGGCAGTGGGAGGATTATGCCAGAGGTTTTATGGACCATGTCTGAAAGTTGACTACATCTCTGAAAGTTGACTACATCAATTCCACTCATATCGTCCCAAACCCAGTCACATGACTCCCATCCAGATGCAAAAGGAGAAGGATTGGGAAGCATAGATCTTGTCTGGCCTGCCATAACTCTATGTTACATCTTTACTGGGTAATTAGCTGTTTTGCCACTCATACATTCCATATAAAGGCCTCACACAAAAAACGTGAGGTATGGGGGCTCTTATTACTTCTATTATTGAAGACGGAGAAACTGAGGCACAGAAGGTGGTGGAGCTAAGAATTGATTCCAGGTTAGTTAGTTATCTCTCTGAAAGTGACAGAGATGTCATAATTGTGCTCAGATACTCAATACTCCCGAAAGACATTATGGCTTAGACTTTTGCCCTGGGGGGGCAAAAGCTGTCAGGCAGCCTCTAAGATGGCCCCAAATGATCCCCATCTTCTGGTCTTCACAGCCTTATGCAGTCCTTTCCCCTTGAGCAATGTGCTTCTAACCAATAGACTATGGTGATGTTGTCACCTCTATCATTAGATGACCAAGAGATTGTGACTTCTGTCTTGCTAGCAAATGCTCTCTTTTGCCGTCTTTGATGGAGTAAGCTAACATATTAGAGAGTACCCCATGGAAAGAAACTGAAGGTGGCCTAAGGCCAAGAGCCAGGGAAGAACCAACACCATTAGTCCAACAATCCCTTAGGAACCGAATCCTGCCAACAACTACATGAGGGAGCTTGCAAGCAGATCTACCCCACTTGAGCCTTCAAATGGTACTACAACCCTGACTTACACTTTGACTGCAGGCTCACAAGAGATCCCTGAAGTACAGAACCCAGTTAAGCCACGCTCAGATTCCTGATCTCTTATAATAAGCAACAATAAACAATACATAACTAACAAACCATCTAAATCCAACATTTTTTACTACCATGATCTCCTTAATGATGATTTTATCCCCTGTAGACCTCCAGATCTGAAAAATTCCTTCTATCCAGCAAACCACATTCATTGGGCAAGAATTTAGCTTCTTTCTAGTTTTAAAAATTGTATCAAAACTACAAGAGGGTCTGTAGTAAAATCAGGTCCATGACATGCTCACGACATCCCCAACAGCCAGGGAGATGGAAGAAAAGGTCCTACACCAAGTTCAGAATTGTCTTACCCAAAGCCAAGGTGAAGAAGCTTAATGAGCTTGAGGTTTCTTCTAATCCCTTCTGTGGGGCCTAGGGTATGTGATGATCCTGAACGGAGGTTTAAAATACTGAAAGTACTATCTGGAAACTGTGCTCAGAGCTTTACATAGATTATATTATTCCATTCTCATACCAACCCTTTCATAGGTGCTATTATTATGCCCACTTGGAAGCAGACATAGGTCCTCTGACTCCAGAGACCCGACTCTTATCCAAAAGAAAGCACAACCTCCTAGAGAGGGGAAATGACTTTCCCAGAGTCAGACAAAATTAAGGGACACCTAGTTAAAATTCCTGGTTTCCTGTCTGCTGGCCTCAGAGGGCTCCTCTGGTGCTGCTTTCTTTCCCACTCCCCAGACACTAACCCATTCTGGAGACCAAGTACTGTTTTGCTGGTGACATAAGCAGTTTGCAGGACAGGTCTGAAGAACATGAAGGATGGAAACATCAATGGAGGCAGCCTCAGGCCAGTTGAGTGCCTCCAGGTCAGTGACATTTGGTAGGAATGGATACTGACCAGTGGATACTACCTGTCCCAGAGGAATATACTTCTCCCTGCACTTAACTGAACATCCTTAGAGCAATTTTAGGACACATTATGGTTCCCAATTATTTTTTAAAAAAATTGTTAACGTTTATTCATTTTTGAGAGACAGAGCATGAGTAGGGGAGAAGCATAGAGAGAGAGAGACACACACAGAGAGAGAGACAGAGAGAGAGAGACAGAGAGAGAATCTGAAGCAGGCTCAAGCTCTGAGCTGTCAGCACAGAGCCCGATGTGGGGCTTGAACTCACTGACTGCGAGATCATGACCTGAGCTGAATGAAGTCGGACGCCCAACAGACTGAGCCAGCCAGGCACCCTTACAGTTCCCAATTATTTACTTCAGTGGAAGCAAGTGCAGGCATGGATCGTCTGAGTACGAACTGACTCATTGTGGTAGGGTTGGCTTTGGAATCATACGGGCTGGGTTTGGATTCCCAACCCTGCCACTCGCTAGAGGTATGTTCTTGTAAGAGTCATTTCACCTCTCCGAGTCTCAGTTTTCCCATCTTGGAAATGGGAACAATGCCTCTTCCTCAGAGCACTGTTGAGAGGAGAAAATGAGGCAATGCATAGAAAGTACTTAACCTGGTGCCTGGCCCATAATAAAAGTTCAATAACTGGTAACAGAAAGATGTGTTGCTATTATTATCATTATGATTATTATCTTTTAAGGCTGAGACTGTCTGAATTTATGAGGAAGATTTATTTTAGTTTTAGGTGATGAATATATTTCTAACTGGGTTTAAAAAAAACCAGAATCTGAAAATTTCTGGGACAGTGAAGTCTTTGTAGTCAGGATCTTCTAAGCACTGGGCTTGGAGAGCTTACCTTGAATGGAAAGATATTGTTATTAACTGTCTCCAACATTCCTTTAAAAATAGTCCCCAGACAGGGCGCCTGGATGGCTCAGTCAGGAGAGCATGTGGCTCTTGATCTCAGGGTTGTAGGTTCAAGCACCACATTGGGTGGAGAGATTACTTAAAAAATAAAATCTTAAAAACAAAAGTCCCCAAACATGTCTGATAAAATGTTCCTTAACCTCAGACATCTACCTTTCTCCTCAGGGAGGGGGAAAGAACTAGGGGTTTCACTGTCACTACCCCAGGGTTTGAGCTGACTCCAGGGAGTTGTAAGAACATTTAACATATTTGCATCACAAATATGTATACAACACAGTATGTGATCAACAGCTTGAGGGTGAACCAGAAAGATCTGGGGATCAGTATACTCTGTCACTGACTTGCTATTTCTCTATGCAAGTGTAACCTCTCGGAGCCTCAGTCTCTTCTACTGGGAGTGGGGGATAATAAAAAACCATTCATAGGATTGTCATAGAATGAGCTGAAATAATAATTAGGACAACAAAAGCTAACTCCTGAGAGTTTACTAGGAGCTCATTAATGTCTTTGAATCTATTACTTTATTTCTCACAACAGCCAATGAAAGAGATACTATGATTATCGCTACTTGAAGGATGATAAAATCGAAGCATGGTGAGAAAAGCAAGGAGCTCTGAGTCTTTCTAGTCCTTGGGTGCTTCACCTAGACCCACAGATCCTCAAGGGGAGTTGTGGGTAGAATTCCATGGGTTTGGGGACTTGGATGGTAAAAACTAACATCTTTATTTTCACTAGGCTCTAACTGAAATGTTGTATGTCCCTCAGTTATAAACATAGGCAAAAAACCATCATGATATTAGCACGGACCTGGGACTATGTCACCTATAGAATCACGAATGCTGTCACTTCAATGTGCACTTGTAACAGCTCAAAGGGTTGTTTGTACTCGTCACTACATTGACACCTGTCATTAGATCTTGTCATTTAATGCAATAGTTACAAATCACATATATTACTGTATCACACATGTAGGTCCTTAAAATATTTTCATGTTGCATTTCCAGATGATGGGCTTATTTTGTAATTCCATGTATTTCATTTTGTGCATTTATTTTTTAAAAAAATTTTAATGTTTATTTATTAATTTTGATGGGGGGGAGGGGCAGAGAGAGCGGGAGACACAGAATCTGAAGTAGGCTCCAGGCTCCGAGCTGTCAGCATAGAGCCTGATGCAAGGCTCGAACCCACAAACTGAGAGATCATGACCTGAGCCAAAGTCAGAGGCTTAACCCACTGAGCCAACCTGGCGCCCCCATTTTATGCATTTAAAATCATTATTCTGAGAAAGGATTTGCAGGCTTCCCCAGAATGCCAAAGGAATCCATGGCATGAAAAAGAACTATTGTCATTAAGTCCATAGCTGTTAAAGCAATAGAAATCCCTAAGCATAAAGCCAAGTACCTAGCAAGTGCTCATGGCATAGAAGCCTCTACAATAATAATTATCATTACACGCAGCAAAATCCTGTTCATCCAGGAGCAAACTTTTGGAAATGATAAAGGACTTAATCCTGTTGACTATATCAAATGCCATAGTGAGAAGTAGGGGGAAACAACCCAATCAAGTGAGAGAGTAGGATTGGAGATTTTTCTATCCCAACCTCCTCCTTCTTGGGATGAAGAAAGAGTCTCGAAGAGCACTAGTTTCAGGCCCCAGGGCACATGGCAAATGAGTGTGAGAATTAATACCAGCAACCAGTTCTTCCAGAGTCAGTCCTTCGTCTTCTATGGGACACAGTCTTCAACATTGGATATGAAGCCAAGGGGTTAGTTAGGGGCCCTCTCCTTGGAAGCACACACCTCCATCCCATTTCCTTCTGCATCCCGGGTCCCAGAGAATGAGCCCACAGATGTTGGATGATTGGCAAATGTGGTGCAACACCTTTCAGGTCCAGGGGGCTACTGCATTGTGATGACAGAACACCTGTTACAGTGAATCCTGGGTCCCCATTCAGACCCACTTCATCTTGGTTGGAGGAGCTTGGGAATCAGCTTTTTTATCAAGTTTCCCCACTGACTCACTTGCTCAACCCAGTGACAACTACTCTATAGGAATCAAAGCATCATATGAGTTCTGGAATTCAAAGCCCAGTTCCGCTGCTTACTAATTAAATCCCTTGGGGCAAAATTACTCAAGTCCTAAGTAGAACTTACCTCCAAAGCCAACACTGCCCACCTTATTCAGTCGTGAGGATCATATGTGGCAACGCACGCAAAGTCCTCAACACTGTTTGGCATGTGATGAGAGTTCTACAAATATACTTTATGTGGTGTTGTTTTTGAGTTGTGACCAAGCAGCTTCACTAGTGGGAGAGTCTGTCACTGTCCCCCCTCCCCGCCCTCCACAGAGGCATGATCTCTGTCCTACCACCGCATCCGTGGGGATGTGAAGCGTGCTGTCCGTGACTCCAACTCCGAAGAGTTCCTGAGCACTGGAGAGGCAAGCACCCTCTGCCATCCAGACTTCTCTGGTATCCACAGCTATGCCCCAGAGAGAAAGAGAGAGAGAGCCCATGAGATCTACTTTGGGAGACGCCAAGTGACCCTGTGACCAATGAAGGCTGTCTGCCTCCCAAGGCAAGAACCCTAGCTCAGACTGCAGACTGTGGTCCCGTCCCCTACAGGCGACTCCTCTAGGCATCCAGAGAGAAGCTTCATGCCAGCAGACCTCAGAGCTTTGGCTCTGAGCAGCCCCCTACAGAGAGCTCCAGCCTCTTCCCTCTGTCTTCCCCCAGTGGCTGGCTGACTTCCAGGTACCAACAGGGGCATCTCTGCGCCTGGGCCTTTCTCCAGGACTCGACAATCTCTCTGCCACCACTCAGGAGAGCCTGCGAGTGTCCATTAACAGTCCCTGAAAGCAATGCTCAAATGGTGTCAGATGGGAGTTGGTGTGTATACAGCCCAGCTCCATCTGCATTTGGGTGGGATGATTCTGAGTGTGTGTTCTACACCCTCTCCACCCACCCCCACATTTCCCTGCAGCATTAAACTCCAGTCATTCATAGTGGGAGCTGGCATGAGTAAGTATCCTCTATTGGCTCTTTCCCATTTCCTGCCTCACCTGCCCACCTACTGGTATCCCCTTCATCTCTCAAATCAACTTTTCTCAGACCCCCTTTCCAGTGGGGCCATATTAAGGCAAGTTTCTACCTGAACATTTCCAACTGAAATAATGCTCTTAACACTATTCTGTTCTTTTAACAGAAGCCAGGCAGGAAGTAAAATTTAACAAATAGGGGAAGAATCCCCTATTATAAAGAGACCTAGAAATGGTGTATTTTTTGAAGGCAGGAAGTGAACCTAAGAGACACAGACTCTTACCAAAAAGGTTTCAAACAAAAAAGTCTCAGGAAAATTTGTGTAAGTTGCTACTAAGCAAAAGCATCCTTTACCTGTAACAATTACCCATGCATCCTGAGTACGTATGAAAGATTTAGCTCTCTGTGGTAACACTGGTAGTCCCTGGTGGGATCCCGTTCAGATTAGGATGTGGGATCCTAAAAAGTGTTAAACACAAACAGAGATCCGAGTTGAAAATTCCCTGAGCAGGCAAAACCAGCTTAGTCACACAGGCAAAGCTTAATTTACCTTCTTTTGCAAGACAACCAAGGCTCACTTGACCTGGGTTGTTTCTTGCTGATACCGCTGAAAATCCCAAGCCAAACCTGCTGTTCCCCAAGATTGATACGAGGTAACCACTAACCAGTTCTCTTTCAGTTAAGAAAATTCTGTGAACCAGTCTCTGTGAAAAATAAACAATCACTGTCTCCACACTACTTAGCTGCTTTCCAACAATATACCTCTCAGCCTTATTCCACGTTTTGGTTTGAGTGCTCCCCATCTGCAAAGTTTTTGGTGTGTGCACAAGAAACTCTTAGTAAAATTACCACTTTGGTGATGCATTAGTCTTAACCTCTGTTGTTTGTTTGTTTTCCTGAACTCTGGACAAAACATACAGGGCAACCCCAACAGCATCACATATAATCAGTTTTATTGCCAGGTAAGAAATTCATATTAATATAGTGAATACATGTTTACAAATAAACATTCTTAGAAAACAAACAAATGTTTTTTTTTCTTCTTCTTCATTGTAGGAAGTGTTATTGGTATCATAAACTCTGCAGTTGTGGAACGAATATTAACACAGGTTTACTTGCAGAACATAAGGTTACTAAAATATTCGCACATAAAATATGCTCCATTTACACGGAAAACTGGGGGACTTAGGTGGGGGTGCCAGGCAGAGCCCAAGGTGGATGGAGGCTGAGATACTCTGGGAGGGCAAGGGGAAGTCAGACTCTGGTCCTGTTGGGTTGGGGGTTGGGCATAAACTAAAGGCAAGAAATAGAGGCTGATGCCAGGGCATGGGCTGAGGCAGGGAGCGACTCTCTGCTTTCTTCTGGCTTCTCTCTTCTAAGGTCCCCACTGTTAGCTACAGGATTCTTGCTGACACATGGCAGCCACAGTTCCCTCAGTACCACGAGTTTGATCCACCCTCCCTAGAGGATGCCAAAGAATAAACCTCCCTGTCCAACGGTCCCTGCTCACAAAGCCTCCTGAAAGGTAATGAGACCTAGAAGATATGTTCTCAGTCATCTGCTGCCACATCTTACTGACCACATGGTCACCTTCCTGCCCAGACCCCCAAATAACACAATTCGCTGGATGCAGTTGACTCAGAAGAGAAGGAACACGGAGGAAAAAGGAAATTCTGTAGTTGCAGAGACCAAGAAAGGTCCTTAATCGGGGTCAGGATAAAGGTGACACCAAGTGAGTTGAGGGCAGGGGGCAAGATGAGCTATAAAAAGGGAAACCAGACCCCCAGCACTTTGGAGCTGGGGGGACCCTCCCAGAGAAGCCCACCAGCATTTCCTGAAGTACGTGCCGTGCGCCACTCACGAATGCAAAATGATTCGTCGTAGCATGTGGACAGAGGACTGGCTAACACCCAGTCACAGAGGGAATCGGCTCCTTTCCATTTAGACTCCGATGGAGTCCCTTGGGAGTGCAAT
The DNA here is from genome assembly GCF_028018385.1 of Neofelis nebulosa. Lineage (NCBI taxonomy): Eukaryota > Metazoa > Chordata > Mammalia > Carnivora > Felidae > Neofelis > Neofelis nebulosa. The sequence continues at coordinate 34,353,158 of NC_080799.1, forward strand.
GTCTCCACTGGGTGCCGGTAGATCTTCAAGAACTTTTTAACATGCTCATCTTTTGAAGAGAAGAGAAGAGAAGAGAAGAGAAGAGAAGAGAAGAGAAGAGAAGAGAAGAGAAGAGAAGAGAAGAGAAGAGAAGAGAAGAGAAGAAAAATGAAAAGAGAAAAGAAAAGAAAAGAGAGGAGTGTGAGGAGGGAAGAGAGAGAGAGAGAGAGAGAGAGAGCGAGCATGTGCGCAATCCCAAAGCCTGGCTCTAGAGTCATACCCTTCCACAGGCAACACGATTTACCTAGAGCTTAACAACTGTTGCTTTGCTGCCTTTGTACTTATTTTCTTCCTTCTTTTCTATTTAGGGTGATCGATACCGCTCTTCTATTTGGAATCATGAGAGGGAGTTTTCCTTTTAGAAATTCGAGGTATTAAGAATGAATCCCTTTAGATACCACGATGGAGACACACAGGGATGCCAAAGCACACTGCAGTACCTGGAACTAACATCAAGAAAACACTGACCAAGCTTGGCGGTGTTTACTCCATGCTGGGGTGTGCTGGGATCCTGGCAAAGAGGCTGAGAAGGTGGGCACTGTATCTGCCCCCTGTCCCGCCACTGACAGCCCTGCTTTGTTCAGCACAGAACCACTTTATAAATGAGGATCTTCGATACTGGCATCTGTGGATGATTTTTCTTTCTTTCTTTCTTTTTTTTTTTTTTAACGGGCAGAGGTTTTGCTATCCAAGAACCTTGAAAAGCTTGATCTAGCCCCAACTGCCTGTGTTTCAGATGGGAGGCCAAGGCCCAGATCGATACCATGCGTTGTCAATGTCCCCAGATCAGCTGGGAATGAGAAGGCGAATAAACACCGGATTTCCCTGCTTCCATGATGCCCGAGATGACAAACAGGTGAGGCAGAACTCTGCACGTGGCCATCCTGGGGAATTCTCTGAGTCTGACACCAGAAGAGCTGGGGGGTGGGGGTGGATAGGCAGGGGGCTGTCACTTGGAGGTTCCTATTAACGGCTAAGGCCATTAGGGACTGGTTGAAAACTTCTCACCTAAAATCAAAATCTCTTGTGTCTCCACTCTCCTCTTTGGGCTTCCACTAAACAAAACTAGCAGGGACACTGGCTTTGTTGGGATACCCAAGGGCCACTGGCTATGAGAACCCATCTGAAAAACCACCTCAGGGAATTCTGGGTGGGAGCTGAATTCATGGAAGTATCTGGGGAGGTGGTTTGGAAGGATTATCGGAATTACGAGATGCAGAAATGCTTGATAGGTCTGGGGGGCTAGATAAAGGGAGGACTAGGGGTGACAGGGTGGGAGGAAAGGGGGGGGTGTCTTCGTCTTTAGGTACCCCTGACATCATAGCAGCCCCCTCAAAGTGTGTTATGGGTGGGCTCCCTGACAAAGGGTTGGGGGGATAGAAACATCTTCTATTATTGCAGGAAACAGGAGGGAGGGGGGCCAAGAGAACACAGGTTGCACTTGGGTAACAAGACTGTCATTAAACAGTAACACATTGAAGGCACCACCCACGCTTATGACATTTTCAGTCCAAAGCAGCTGAAATTTGGCAGCGGTGGTGGCAAGGGCTGAGGGGAGTCAGGGAGAGACAGTTAATGGAGGACTGGTTTCTGTGTTTCTTGTCTCAGAGGCAAGGCAGGAAATAGGGGGCCCCCTTTTCACCTCTTGTCGACTTTTCAACCGTGAATTTTGGTGTCATTGTTCTTGATGCCATTGTTTGTTTCCTAAGTCGCGAGGATTTGGGACAAAAATTGATTTGCCGTTTTGTCTGTTTTGTAGTGGGCTTGTATTCGTTTATCTTTGTTCTTTTGTTTTTTGTTTTTGTTTTTTTTAAGAAAAAAGTTATTTAACACTCTCTGGACCCTCTCCCAGCCATAGAAGCCTATCCTTCCCATGTCCATGGTCATGGTCTTTACGGGACTTTTCTACAACGTTCTTTCTCATCACTATTGGTGGGTTCAGGGTCTTATTTATTCCTTGTGAGTTCAAGTGTGTGTTGTTTTTTGCTTCCAACATTGACAATATGAAAAGTACTATAAATAGAAGGGTTGGACTGTCTCACGCTCGTCAAAAGCGTGTTTCCACGTCACTACTTCTCGGGATTAGAAAACACTTATAATGCACACAGATTCCTCCCCAAACAGCTCATATTCTCAAGTACACTCTTGTCGTACCCTCCACGCTCTCCTCTCCCCACACCCCCGGCTCTTTCACCTGGAAACAGACAGCACGTGGTAAATGGAATATGTGCTCGAATGGACAATTTCTCTAAGTTGTGCTACTTTTAATTCGTCATCATGGATTTCAGTCTTAAGTCAGGAGGAAAAGAAAAAATCAGCCCCACGGTTTGGGCGTGTGAGTCGGCCACCTTGGCCCCGAAGTCGAAAGAGCCGTGCCTCAGTTTCCCCTCTGCTGTATTGCTGAACATCCCTGCTTCGGCCTTGCTCAGCTGCCCGCCGACACGTGTTAGGCATGACCCAAGAAAAGCATGATTCCGCGTCGCCAGCAGGTTTATGGTCGGTTGGTATGGGGAGTCAGGGCGTGAGGGAGCATGTCGGGGAGGGCAGGAAGGGTGTGGGCCAGGGATATTTTTTGCCTCTCAGTTGAGTATGGTCTCCAGGATGCTTCCTGTAGTGAAAGCTCAGACAGTCACTTCTGTTTTGCTGTTGGTGATGAAGTATGGCTGTGGGGGTGGGTAGTGCTGGGTGCGAGTCCCCAAGGGGTCGCTGGAGCCTGACTCGGCTACGCCAAGTTTGCCCTTGTTACCGTAAGCCTGCCGCCGGAGAGACTGCTCGTTGGGGTCCCAGCCCTTGAAGTTGGTGGTGGAGTTGTAGGCCAGGGGATGTGGGGGCGTCTTGTTGGTGCGTGACTTCTGTCCATTTTGCTTGGCGGGCCCATGCTCAGGGCTGAAGGCCCGCGGCTCATCTTCCACTCTTACCGGGTGCAGAGGTAGGTTCCCCTTGGCGGCCAGCTCGGCCAGGTGCCGTCGCTTGGAGTAGAAGTCATCATTGACCTTGTCGGCTGTCCAAGGCGGACGTGGAAGGGGAGGAGAGAGCAAGAGAGAGGGAGAGAAAGGAGAGAGAAAGAGAGTTAGGGATTGGCAAGGGTACCAGAGCACAGCATCAAAGTGGGCCAACAGTCCAAACGAGACACACACTAGAAACTCCATCTGGAACAGACAGAAGGAAGGAGGACAGAAGGAAAGAGGCTCATGTTTCTTTCACAATCAAGATCAGGACCAACAAGGTAAGGGCATCTCCAACGGAAACTCTGGATCTCCCCCAGATAAACACTTCTCCACCACGGCGCACCTAGCATTGTACATCCTTGGCTTTTTTACAAAATTCAAGTGTTGTTTCATTATTAAAATCATGCATTCTCATTAGGAGAAATAGTGAACATCTTGAAAAATATTCGTGTCTGTCACCCACCATGCAAGACCGCCGAAATCAACACTTGGCTGTTTTTTTCCTCTGGTTTTCTGAGTAAACGCGGTTTAATTTGGGATTTCTATTAGCGTGTTTGATGCCTTTTAGCAGTTAAGCAGGCCTGTGTTCAAACCCCAACTCCACCATCTCCTAGAAGTGTGTGCATGTGTATATATATTTCATAGGGTTGTTCAGAGGGTTAAAAGATATGATGTGCATGAAGCATTTACATATTAGCCCCTTCCAAGCTAATTATCATTATAAATCACGGCTTAATTTCCACATAACTTTCTATCAAGCATTTCTCCGTGTTGCTACAAACCACTAATGAACATTTTAATGCGTACATAATATTTCATTGGGTAGAACTACTAAAATCGATCGATCCTCCCATTGATGAACAGTGAAGTTTGCTACTCTGTTGTTAACATAAATAAAGCTGAAATAAGGATCTTTGAGACTAAGGCTCTCTTTGTATTTAGAATTTTGCATTTAGAATAATTCTAAAAATATTTTCTTAATCTACATCCGATGATGGCAAGCTATAGCCCCTGGACCAGATGTGGGTGCTGCCTATTTTTGTACATAAAGTGTTACAAGAACACAGTCACACCCACTTGCTTACCTACCGTCTGTGGTTGCTGTTGCTCTACTAGGGTAGTGGGTTTGGGTACATGTGACAGAGACCGTGTGGCCCCGCAAAGCCTGAAATCTCTACTAGCCAGCCCTGAAATGAATTACCTGAAGTGGAATTACATGACCACGGGGTGTAAATATTATCTAGGGTCTTGATACATATTGCTAGCTACGCCACAAAATTGTTACACCAACTTCCACACCATTTCACCACACTATCTCCAGCATGATTTCTTTCTTCCTTCCTTTTTTTTCTTTTTTTTCCTTCCTTCCTCCCTCCCTTGTCCTCCCCTCCTTCCCCCTTTCTTTCTTTCCTTCCTTCCTCTTTATTTATCTATTTGATAATTTTATGAGATCTTTTATTTTATGTTCTCTTCCAATTCTTTTACTATAAGGTGCTCTACACTTTGAAAATTTATTTCTTAGGGGCGATGCCCAGCTAGCTCCATCGGTGGAGTGTGCAAGTCTTGATCTTGGGGTTGTGAATTTGGGCCCCATGCTGGGTGTGGCGATTACTTAAAATAGATAAGATAAATAACATAAAATGTATTTATTAGCAATAAACCTTTGAACTTCCATCTCTTGGGGGATGAAAGATATTTGCTGCTTTTTCATCCACACTTACAACATCTCACACTGTGACATGTGAATTTATGTAAATTCATGGAAGCCACTATAGTTCCAGATTTATTTTCCCATTGGCTTCTTTCAACAACTCTCAGGAGTAGGAAAGATGGGGGCTTTAACCCCTGTTTGATAGATTAGGAAATTGTCAAACTCAGACATATGAAGTGATGAACAAAAGTTACCCATAGCGGGGCGCCTGGGTGGCGCAGTCGGTTAAGCGTCCGACTTCAGCCAGGTCACGATCTCGCAGTCCGTGAGTTCGAGCCCCGCGTCAGGCTCTGGGCTGATGGCTCGGAGCCTGGAGCCTGTTTCCGATTCTGTGTCTCCCTCTCTCTCTGTCCCTCCCCCGTTCATGCTCTGTCTCTCTCTGTCCCAAAAATAAATAAAAAACGTTGAAAAAAAAATTAAAAAAAAAAAAAAAAAAAAAAGTTACCCATAGCTAGTGACTAATCCAGGGGAGAACCGAAGTCCGACAGACATCATTTTATGCGTTTGAAAGGCCATAGAGGGAAAGCTTCAGTTTTAGGACCAAGGGGACAAAAGTATGCCCTGCTTGCTCCCTCCGTGTCCGTGGCAGATGTCCCTCATGGATCACACTTGTGCTGTCCTGGCAGCCTGGCCTCCACTCAGACTCAACACAGTACCCCAGGAAGCCACATGTTAACCTTTCAGGCTTAATACAGTTTATGTTGGGTTTCTGTCCTCGTTAATGTAAGTACTCCTGGCTGATGTGGTCTTTCAAGAGAAAGTCCCCCTTTCCCATAAATTCTAGAGGTGTCTGAAGATACGGAATGTCACTGTCAAAAGGAATCTGCTACTAAAGATAAGAATATACATTCTCACCATACCACGCATTGAAGTGGCAAGAGTTAAACTCAAGTCAGTGTTAGATCTCTATCTTTCTGCCTTCCAGAAGAAAGTGCTAGGTTTCCAATGCCATAAAGTTTCAACAGAAGGATGCTCTGATATTCCCCCTTGGACTTAGTCGGGGAACATGTATCCAGGTACCTCTAGGACAGATTGACAGGTATCTCCCACTGCAAGTCCCCAAACCTGAACACATCATCATTACAAGTACTGTTCTTCTTCAGGCTCTTCCTTTTCTCTGCAATGGGGACACCAACTAGCTTGTCACTCAAGCCAGAAGCACGGTGGCATTCACTGACTTCCACTCTCCTCCTCTCCTCTATTACCACTAATAAATCACCAAGTCCTTCCAGCTACACATGCAAATGCTTCCCTTGTAACACGGTCCACCTGACCCCCAACTTTGAACATTGTTCCACTTCAGCCACCAAACTGGCCTCCCTTCCTTGAGTGTCGTGCCTCCACCCAGTCCATTCTCCACACTGAAGCCAGAGGCCTAATTCTAAAATGCCAAAGTGACCATGTCCCTCATCTACCAAAACCTCCTCAAGCAATTTGCTCATGCAGCCATTCAACACAGTGGCATGGGTCATGTGCTAGGCAGTGGAAATCTAAGGAGGAATCAGAAACAGATGTGGTCCCTGGCCTCATGAGCTGGGCATCTAGTAGGCAGAGACAGATAATGACTAAATAATCTCAGAAATTGCATAAAAGTATACATATGGTAAGTGCTATGAAGAACTATTCAGTATTATGAATATTTATAATAAAGTCTGGTCTGGGAACCAGATGTTGGAGCTTTGAAGGCAGGGACTTTATCTTTGCATCTGTGGGGCTCTCAATCCTGGCAGTACATGCAAATCACAGGGGAGAGCTTTTCAAGCATTCAGATCCCTGGATCGCTACCCCAAACCATTCGATTAGAATCTCTGGGCAGGTCTGGCCCAGACACAGATTTTCTTTTTTTGTTAAGCCCCCCAACCCAGGTGATTCTAAAGGTGCAGCCAGAGATGAAACCACAGGCACAGCCCTGGGGTCTAGCACAGTGCTGGCACATCGCTTTTCCTAGAGAACTCAAGGGAAGTGGCCTCTGACCTCACTCCTGTTCTCTCCAGCCGCCTCCCACCACCTTCCCTTCTAGGAGGTCTAACAAGGTCAGATCCCACCATGATAGGCTCTTCTCCATGGCATGCATCATAGTTACCATTCTGCCCTTGTTAATGTACTTCATTCATTACTATTTATCTCTCCCACTGCAGTTCCAAGAGGACAAGTCCAGGTCAGATTCCTGCCCAATACTTCATAAGCACTGTCCATCCTACCTCCTGGAAGATATTAGGTACCCAATCAATATTCAGTGAGTCGATGTAGGAGCAAAATATCATGAATGCACATAGAATATCAGGGCAGTCGTGGGAGTGGAAGCTTCCTTCCCCCATTCCTCTCAGAAGTCTCTTATGAAAGTCTCACTCACCCTCGTTATGTCCCCAGTCATGATTTGGAATCGTTCATTCCCCAGTTCCTCTTTCCACACAATGGAGTGGTCTAAGTTCTGCTCAGAGAAGGGAATGTATTCAAGGTTTCCCATGTCTGACAAACGGAGAAAATTGATTATGCACTAAGTGTCCCGACAGCTGGGATAGGTGATGTTTTCTCAAAAAGTTCTAAAGAGAAGAAGTCACAGAGACATTCAACTCTTGCCAAATCAGTGCAGGGATGGGGAGAGTCCTCCATTAAGAGGAGTCATGGAGTCCCACATGGAGAATCTACAACCTTCTCCATAATCAACCCTGACTTGGTCTCTTGGTGAGCCTGGCACTGGGGAGCCCCTGACCACAGAAAGTGTTTGGTACTTGGGGAAAGAGGGGGGTGGGCAGACGAATCTGGGGGTTCTGGAATCAGACAGACCTGTGTTTAGATCTCAGGAATGTTACTTAACCTCTTACAGCTTTATTTCCTTTTGTGTGAAATGGGAATAAAACAGGTTTGTTATGAGGAATAAATTATATGGGATCTATAAGCTACATAGCATAGTTCTGGAATGCAGGAACTATTCGATACATATATTTCGTCTGTCTCCTGGCTTATGAAAGAACTGGATTAAATCCAACAGACATTTATTGGGCACTCACTCTGTGCCAGGCAACTTGCTAAGTACAAAGGGGGCATTGATCCAAACCAACCATCCTTCTTTCCTTTCTTCCTTCCCCCTTAACTTCCCTCCACCTACCCTGTGTGTTGGCCTCGTTTGCCCTATGAAGTGGCCTAAGAAGGGGACTTGATCTATTTGGGATGATTAGGGAAGGCCCCCTCGGGGACGTGCCTTTAGCTGCCAGCTGGAGGTAAAGAGTAGCAGAAGCAGAATTCCAGGCCAGGGCACATGTGGTTCTTATAGCAAACACGGCCACAGTACTTTGTGGTTCCATCAAGAGGTGCAATGTCTTTCCCCATCCTTTGAAGCTGGCCTGCCCGTATGGCTGGCTTTGACCAGTAGCATGACCGGTGATGTCACTCATGTGCTGAACTGGGGCTTTTTAAAGAGTTCTACAGTTTCTGCTATCAGGCTTTTGGATTCCTGCCTCCATGTGCAGAAGGAAGCCCAAACCACAGCCTGCTAACTGCCAGATACTGAGTGAGGCCATCCTAGACCACACAGCCATCAGCCCACCTGCCAGCAGACTCCAGATACCGAGTAAAACTGGCTGAGAACAGCCACTCCAGCCCAAACCAGAAGAAATGTCAGCTGACCCAGAATTACGAGTCCGATAAGTGGTGGCTATATGAAGCCACTGTCCTTTGGGATACTTTGTTAGGCAGCAGTATATGACTGATACAGAACAGCATTTGCAAAAGCCCTGAGGTGGGAAGGAGTGTGGCAGCTTCAAGAAACAGACAGGATGCCTAATTTGGTAGAGTGAAGAAGGCAGGGGCTCACCAGACCATCTAACGTCTTGCAGGCAACACTGTATCATTCACAGCTATTCATTTGTCTGACCATCTTCCCTCCACTAGACTCTGAGGTGTTTGAGAGAAGTACAGAGATGGCACAGATTTGTTGCCTGGGGCATGACACTGTTCCTCAAACAGTGATTTTCAAGAGTATTTCAATAACAAGAATGTGGATGGTGGTGGATGAACTGTTCCCATAACCAGGAAATGCAATTTTCGTGACGCTTTCTTTCCAGTGCTTTTGGTCTGCTCTAACTTGGCTCCGGAGGGGGAAGAAATGCCTACCTGGCCTCTCCTGGCTTTGTGCCGTATGGTCCCTGTCAGTCTATCAAAACTCCTCTTGTGAAAGAAATAACAGATTCATTGAACAGCCTTGAAAGCCCCATTAATAAATGCATTAACCTAATCAGCCCCGATACCTTATGGGCAGATGGCTGACAAGCCAACCAAGAAAAAGATGTGTGAGCCTTTCAACAACATTGGCCCTCTCTAGTTTGATTTTTCTTCATTTAAAAAGAGGAAGAAAGAATGAAAAAGGTGCTTTCCTTCCAATAAGCCTCATTGCCTTGAAGGAACCAAGGCTGTAATATTAAACTGTACCTTCCTCCATCTGTCTCTCCCTTAATTAGCAGCAGACACTTGTACAGGTACAGGGTGGGATAGAGCCTCACTTCCGTGGGGATGGAGAGAGTCAAGGTAAGAACCAGTTTCCACAACATGCCACACATCTGGGGGTCTCAACAGGTGGCCTCCCACCTACCTTCTTTCCCAGAGCCAAAGATGTCTTAAGGAGAGCTTCCTACAGCTCATGACCACTCGGTGATATTCTTGGGTCTCAGGTGATGAATTTAACCTGGTAAGCAATGCCCCAACCAACCTAAGCTTTTGCTATTCCTCACTGGCCCCGGTCTTTGGTCCAAGAATAGGCTGAAAGCAAGTGATAAACCTTCCCATTACACTTAAGAATAAAATCCAAGTTATTTGCAGTGGCCCCAAGGTCTGCGTGACCTGATCTCTGGCTACTTGTCCACCCTTGTCTCTTCCACGCTTATTATGAACCCGTCACAAAGTGTATTCATTTTCCAGGGCTGCCATAACAAATTACCACAAATTGGGTGGCTTAAAACAACAGAAATTTATTCTTTCACAGATTCCAGAAGTCTGAAAAAAGTCTCAGCAGGCCATGTTCCCTCTGCAGGCTCTAGGGGAGGATCCTTCCTCGCCTCTTCTAGCCTCTGGTAGTCACCACAATCCTTGGTGTTCCTTGCCTTTTGCCTCATTCCAATCTGTGCCTCGAACTCCACCTGGCCATCCCCTGTGCGTGGGTCCATGTGTCCAAATTTCCCTCTTCTTATAAGGACATCAGTCACTGCATTAGGATCCACTTGAATCCAGTATGACCTCACCTTCACTTATTACATCTGCAAAGCCCCTATTTCCCAGGGTGGGGAGACGTTCTAATTTCTGAGTGGTACAGATTTGGAGGGATACTCTTCAACCCAGTTCGCACAGGAGTCCTTTCTGTTTCTGAACACACCAAGCTTTTCCGCATGTCAGAGCCACTGAATTGTGTCCTAGCTGCCCAAAGGCTCTTCTTCTTGGTTGCGTATCTGGATCCCTCTTGTCATTTGGTTCTCTGATCAAAGGCCACTTCCTCCTAAAATTCCTCTTGATGACCCAGTCAAAAGAGAGCCCTCTCCACCCCCAGTTGCCCTTGTCACTTCTCCCCATCTTGTATATTCTTAACCCTGTGTCATTTTGTCAAGTTATCTTTCTTAGTTACTTGGGTATTGTCTGTCTACCTTGGCTAGAATATAAGCTCCAATTAGGGTAGAGGCCATTATCAGCTCTGCTCACTACTGTATCTCCAACACCTAGCCCAGTGCCTGGCATATAGTAGGGGTACAATGATTCATCTGATGAAGGCAAGGAAGCACTGGAAATAGTTCACATACCAACAGCATTCTCTAGAATATTAGAAATGGGCAGAATGTCTCCTGTTCAGGCCATCTAGTGTGTCATGTTAATTTTATGCATCAACTAGGATGGGTCCACAGGGTGTCTGGATTAATTTTTATTTCTGGGTGTGCCTATGAAGGTATTTCCGGATGTACTCAGTAAAGTAGATTGCCCTCCCCAATGTAGGTGGGAATTACCTAATGTGTTTGGGGATGAAATACAACAAAAATCAGAGGAAGGGAAGATCCATGTCCTTCCTGACTGCCTGGCATTGGTTTTCTGCTCTGGACTAGGAGAGGCATTGCTTTTCTGCTCCTGGACTGGGAGTTACCCCATAGGCTCCCTGGGTTTTCAAGCTTTTGGACTTGGACTGAAATCACCCCACTGGCTTTCCTGAGTTTCTAGCTTGCAGACAATAGATCATGGGACTTCTCAGACTCCATAATCACATGAACCGACTCCCTATAATAAATCTCCTTTCATATATATAGATATCCTATTTTTCATATATATGAATATTTATAATATTCATATAGATACATACATATATATGAGATTTATTATAGGGAATTGCCTCAATCAAACTGATAATATATATATATATATATATATATATATATATATATATATATATATATTATTCATGTGTGATATATACAAATATATATAAATAATAGGATATATCTGTGTGTCTGTAGTTCAATTTCTCTGGAGAACCCTAATACATAGTCCGCATCATGGAAGACTAACCTGTGCCCTGTGCTTTACAGAAACTTAAGGAATAAGCAGTGGTTAAGTTCCTTTATTTCTGGGGCAGGAGAACCTGGTGCTGCCAAGCTCCATATCCCTGGTCATAGTCTTGCAGAGGCATGACTGCAGAGGAGCAGTTCGTTCAAGGAAGCAAGATGAAGGTGGGTGAAGGAGGAATGGGCTGGTTAGAGACTGCTTCATTAGAGCAGAAATCTGGCCTCCCTCCCAGCTCCCCCAGTGGTAAACTGAGTAAAAGCTCATCTTTATTAAGTGTGTGCTCTGTTCTTGGCTAGGGAATTTGTTAACCCGTGTAATACTCTCAATACAGTACTAAGGTAGGTGCCATCATCAGTCCCATTTTATAAATGTGGAAACTGAGGCTATAGAGCTTTGGCAACTTGTCCAAGCGACGGTACTGGGATTTGAACCCAGGACACCTGGCTGAATACCAGGTATCCTGGAATTTGTGAATTTGTGGCTACAGCACTCACCACTTCCCTGGTTAGGCTGCCTGACTTATGGAGAATAGTCTTGTTTCCTTTTGAAGGTTTTATATGTGGGAAAACATCCCCCTAAACTAAAGAAAATGGAGGGCAGAATGAGAATTATGCAGAAAAATCACTTTTCTCGATTCCTCCTCTCCAGACATCAGGGGTGGGGGTGTACAGGTAAGTTATCATATTCTCAAGTAAGACATATTCCCATGTCACCATGGGCAGTTTAACAAAGCCCCAAATTCCCTCTTAAGAAGATAAACTATGTTTATCTTCTTCTTTGAGGTGAGGAGGGAGCTGAGGGTGACATGAGACTCTCCCTGCCAGGTTGTGACTCTTCCAGCATTCACATTGGCTAGTGCACAGGTCTTGTGCATCTCTGAGGGGCACTGACCAAAAGCAGACCAGCTGTCCCAGAGCTGGGCTGGAAAGAACCATTCACTTCTCACAGAACTGAGAGAAGATGGAAGTTCCTTCTTCATCACTCAGGGCCAGGCACTCTCCATATTATGTCATGTATCTGGCTCCCACCCCATCCCAAGCCAATGAGGCAGATGTGCTTGCCTGGGCTCTTCACGCTACATCATGCTGATTCCCTCAATGTAGTGGGATATTTTCAGATATTACCCAATATTTCTTTTTCTTGTGGTTCTAGCATCCCCTCCCCATCACCCAGAGAGCAGCAATCAATTTCAGTGATGACAGAGAGCCAAAGTGTTGGTTTTGAATCCTACACCGGGCTCTTGACAGCCATAGCAGAGCCTGAGACTCAAAAGGCAAGGCTTCAGCATTAAATTTCAGGAATCAGAAGGATTAATGAGCAAAAGAAAGAAGTATTAATGAGGCTACACCTTGAAGGATGCAGTGCATCAGGTCTGGAAGAATCTAACGATGTCTGGAAGAAAGCCCACCTGATTTTTTGGGACCATAAATTCTTCCTTACAATATGGCGGAAAGAGCCTACCCTTTGAAAGAAGATGGATCTGGGTTCAAATCCCAGGTTTTCCACTTACAAGCTGGAGACGTTGAGCAAATAACCTGATCTCTCTTAAGGTTACCAACAAAATTGAAAATAAAACAACCAGGGTTACGTGGCAGGAGTGTGAGGGTACCAAAGGGAATCATATACAATAGCAATGTCCTTGCCTCATAAGTAGGTATTCAACAGACAGTAGCTGCTGTTGCTGTCATTGTTCGAAAGGAAAAGAAACTCACATGGGGATACTAAGACTGACTTTGAAGGGTGCAGTACAGGAATAAAGGAGACAAGGCAGGTTAAAGCACAAACCATTACGCATGGCACAAGGCAGGCCTCCTTAAATGCACATCTCCTGGGAAGGTGTAGCATGTGGTCATTTGTCTCTCGGGTCTCTTTCTACCCTTTTCTCTTGGGCACATGGCCACCCAGCTCTGAGGTACATTTCCTCACCCTTCTCGGAAGCTCAATTTGGCCATGTAGTTCATCTCTTGCCCACGTGAGGTTAGCAAAAGGGATGCACCCAATTTTCCACTTCACCTTACTTGCTTGCAAGAAAATCATTTCCCCTGGGTGTCCTCTCTTCCGCCTTCTCATAGCCTATGACAGCCACCAGCTACAACAATGCAGCCGAGGACAATCCGGTAGAGGGTGGTAGAGGAACAGTGTTGGAGGAACCTGGGTCCCCGTGGGACAGTTTGGAGTCAAGCTGCCCCACCAACCACCCCCCGCCTCGGGACTATAACAGAGATATACTTCTTTCCCTCAAGCCACTGTATCTGTAGGGACCTTTGGCTCAGTAGGACAGTATTTGCTTTTTACTTATACAGGAACATTTTCTGGGTCTCTACTTCTTTTTCCTCCCTCACAAGCTAAATTAAAAAGCAAAAGCGGGGACAGTTCATGTTTAAAAAATACCCAGGTATTTCTCTCTTCTTTTAAAATGCATTCTATAAATCTGTGCAGGTTCCTGAAACTGTCTCAGCAGGCAGAAACAAGAAAGGCAGGAAAAAAGCCTAGCTTCTCAGACAGGAGAGGGCCAGGGAGGAGATGAGAAGGACTGTCTTTATGGTGAATTAGCCCTGTTTCACCTGGTTCTGGGCCTTGCTAAAGAGGCACAAGGAAGAAAAGTCGCATTTGAACCAGGTCCCAATAAAGCTCAGGGCTCCCAGCTTTCTTGAAGTCCTGTGTCTCTCTAAGAAAGAAAATTGTCAAGGGGAGTCCAGGAGCCTGGACCTTTTTTTTTTTTTTGGTCTTAACCCTGAGGGCTCCCACTGCCTTTGCTGGAGAGGATTCTGAAACAGCGCCTGGCTTGGGCTGTGCACCAAAGGTGTCCAGGCTATGCCATGAGCCCCTCTGTTGTGAACTCCAGGCCTCGAACCCTACAGGTCTTTTGTCTTGTCCTCAGGCAGGCCTGCTATGCAGTCACCTCTTTCTGAAAGGCTGTTGAATAAAGATGGGGTCCAGCCATGGCTGCCCACAGAGCCCCCTGCACAGAATGGTCATGGATGGAAACTGCATTCATTCATTCATTCATTCATCACCCTTCCATGCATCTCACACTGCTGTTCCAGAGATGGAGATACTTCTTTTCAGAAATGCCTTTGTGTGGTTTATCTTGTGATCAACCTCCCCTCTGGTGACATTTTATGCAACTGGGTTGTTTTTTTTTTAATTTTTTTAATCTTTATATATTTTTGAGAGAGAGACAGAGCATGAGCTGGGGAGGGGCAGAGACAGAGGGAGACGCAGAATCAGAAGCAGGCTCCAGGCCCTGAGCTGTCAGCACAAAGCCCGACAAGGGGCTCGAAATCATGAAGCGTGAGATCATGACTGGAGCCGAAGTCAGATGCTCAACCGACTGAGCCACCCAGAAGCCCCAAGTTTTTTTTTTTTTCTTAATGAAACAAATACAGGTTATTATCCTTAATACAATGCACCTCCTTCCAAAATGCTATAGGCAAAGGGCCATCTCAAAGATAATCGTAAGGTTTGGGATCCTATGTTAAATTGACGCATGCATGGCTTCAATTCCTCACCCTTCCCTCTATCCATGCTCTTTTTATGTGACTTTGAAACTCACCCCAAAAGAGGAAGATCTTTTTTTCCCACCAGCGGATTCGGAGTTCATCCATGTGATTAATGAATGGTAGAAGACATGACATAACAGAAGTTTGATAAAGTTCTTTGTGTTTCTCTTTTGCACCTATGTCATCGTCATGAGATGTCTAGGCTACCCTCTCTGAGGATGAGACACCTAGAGCAGAGCCAAGTCACCCCAGTCACTCCAGCTAAAACCAGCCTAGATCAGCCAACATCCAGCCACCTCCCAGGTAGATGGGTCAACTCAGCTGAGCTGTGGAGAAACTCCCACGTCAATATAAGTCACTGGTACACAGACACCTAGTCTCAGTAAATGCTGCTAAATAAATGTTAAACCACAAGGTTTGGGGCCACTTGTTACGCAGCATTATTATGGCAAGACTAATGATACAAATACCAATCATTTACTCATCCTACTTCTAGGAAGAGCCCCGTAGGTGGCTCTTTTCAGGTGGGGAATCCACCTGTCTCCTACTGTTGATCCACATGGTTTAGATGACATACCTCTCCACTCTCCCACCCCCAGCTATTCCCCAGTGACTACAATCAACCCATTTCATTGCCCTTACTATAGCAATTTGTTCAGAGGTGGGCACGTGACAAGGCAAGCCAATGAGAGCAAAGCCTGGGATCTGTGGTTACAGAGACAGAAGGGCTAAAGAGATCAATGACCTCCAACCTTCCATTCTATAGGAGACAAACTGAAGGGCTCAAGGATACCAAAGTAGGTGGAAGCAGCAATGGATCTGGAACACAGGTCTCCTGGACTTCCATCTGCTTAATTTATCCATGTCCCAGCACCTCTTCAGAAAAGACTGCAGGATTCCCTGCAAATGCTCTGCCTCACTTCACTTAATAATTTGTTAATAAAATGCATACTGGGTGTCTGTTACCTGCCATGGGTACCATGCAAGATGCCAGCGAAGTTTGGAATGAATAAGATCTAGCTGGCTTAGCCTCTGAGGGGCATATTCTCAAACTAGCATAAAATGTTTACTGCAATCTTACCATGGCGGCCTTTTCTGCAAAGCAGAGAATTTCCCCCATGCCCTATGGGTTCCCAGGAAAGCTCATCAAAACTCCAGTGCTCACTGTGTGCTTTTAAAAGAGGCCATACTTAGGAGCTGGTGGGATTTGATTTTTATTAAAAAAAAATCCCCTCCCTATCCTCCACCTGCTCTGCACCCTCCAGCTCACCAGCAAACCAATAACCCAAATCAGAAAATTGCAAAAGGCTGCATTTCATGAAGTAATGTTCTAAGGTTGCCTTTCCGTGGGTCCTTACCCAAGATGTGCGCACCCCGACAGAACTGCAACCCAAATTACATGTTTTCTACTGCTTTGTGTCTTCTGTAGCATCTCTTGGATGAATATTTATTGAGCTACATCAATATTCTTCAAAAAAAAGAAAGAACTGGAATTTACTGAGCACCTACTCTGTGCTGGACACGCTCTCAGCCATTTCACTGACACTATCTCACTTAAACCCTCTTAAAGACGGACGAAAAGGCAATATCATCTTTTCCATGTGACAATGGGAACTAAGGCCCAGAGATACTGAGTAATTAGGCCACCAAATTTCTGTGCCACAGCTGATGAGTGTCAGGGCAGGACACCAAATCCAAGACTGTCACCTCTAATGTTCCTACTTTCCAGCTGGGGCTCCAGCTCAAACCCTCAATTAAGAAAACAGTTTTATTTCAGCAAACACCAAAAATACTCATGTTTGGAAGAATGCTGGCATGTGGAATTGGCATTGTAGGGCAAACTGCATCTAGGCATTGGGTCTTAGGAAAGGTAGGTCCACACTTTAGTATATAGAGAATTATCCAGAAGGTGCAGTTACAAAATGTAAAAAAAAAAAAAGAAAGAAACATGATGAAAAGATGTTGAGGTCCCACATCCAGTGGTTCCAGCTTCTTTGCAATGTGTCCAAAGGATTTTCATTTGTAACAAGCATCTCCAGTGATTCTGAGTCCAGGTTTTAAGCCATTCTTTGAAGACTGGGTCCGTGTCCTGGGTATGATAGAATTTTCCCATGTGACTTCGGGCAACCTCATTTATCTCAGGGGACTTGGTTCCCTCATCCATAAAAGCAGAAAGGTTGAATCAGGTGCATTTTCTTCATTGTCACCATTGCCGTGTATTACCTGTATTACCTCATAACATCCCCCCGCCCCAAACACAACAGGGTGTGGATTTTCATTGCCTCTGCTTTGGAAATGGTAGAAATGGGTGTTCAGAGCATGTGAGTGGCTTGTGCAAAAGCATATGGTCCGCTTCTGATCAGAGCCAGAGTGACTATATCACAGTACACAGCACCATGCTGGCATTTTCTCCAAGTTCAGTGCTCCAATGTAGCACTGGACTAAGCGATAGGTCAGGTTCAAATATTCATTTTGCAAATAACCAGGTTTCAAAAGACATGGCTTTGTGCTGATAAGGAAAGTCCACTGGGCTTGAGGGGGTAGTGTCTTCCCAGGTGCACTGTCAACAATTATGCCAGGAGTTCCCAGGGCTGGACACGGGTGGAGTAACAGCAGGGACCACTAGGAGGTGGTGTGCATGAGAAACCTCAGAGAAAAATGAATGGCGCGAACCAGTGTGATCTGTTTGCCATGTTCAATCCTGGCAGATATGGTTCACCTCCCAAGGGAATTATAGATCATGCAGGTGGAAGCAGGACACTTGCATCTTTAGGGACCTTGTCTTTTCTTCTAGGCAGCTATCCCTTCCTTCACCAACCTCCCCACATGGCACGCACCCCTCCTCCTACTCCTCTGCTCCTTCTTGCCCTACGTTCCCAGAGTGGGTTTCTAGCCACATTCATGCCCCTGTTTATGAAGATGTTAACTGCGTTTCCTGAAGAGGAGAGAGACCAGACATCAAAAGTGTTTGGGAAATGGCGTGGTAGAGTCTGACAGTTTTTGTTACCACGAGATTTTCCAGAGCCTTTAATTTGTTCACCTGGAAATAGTCATAATGATGCCAGTAATAGCCTTCATGTGGTTACCACTTTCCGTATGCCAGGCACCGCACCACGTGTTGTACACGTTACCTTATCTTCACAGCAACCTAGGCAGTGGGTAACAGTCTGGTCTCTGTTGTGCGGATCAGAAAACAGGGACTCAGAGGGGTTGGCTGACTTGCTGAGGGTCACAAGAGTATTGAATGATGAGCCTGATTGTAACCCAGGAGTGTCTGGGGCTAAACCCATCACACCCTGCATGTGTCTCCCTTTTGAGAAGGGAGCGGCATGTGGGAGGTGGGGGCCATCCAAACTCCCCAACCTTGTTATCATGCCTCCTGTAGACTCAGGGTCTGGAGACTGAGTAGAGAACACTAGAGAAAGATCAGTGACGCTAGATGAACTTGGGCCTGGCCAACTCTGAGACCCCTTTCCTCATGTAGACTCAGGGTCTAGAGACTGAGTAGAGAACACTAGAGAAAGATCAGTGACTCTGGAGGAACTTGGGCCTGGCCAACTCTGAGACCCCTTCCCCCCCCTCCAGCCCCAAGACAAGGCAGGATAAATAAAGATGCATTTAACAGGACAGGTGAAATTAGCCCAGTTTGGGTGGAAAAACAGCTTCCAAGCCCTTGCTTTTGACCCATCCTGAAATATTTCCTAAATGCATCAGACAACAATAAGCTGATATAAAGACAGGGGTGCTGACTGCCTCTAAATGCTGTCACAGGAATCATAATGGCTTTGTTTTTCACACGGGAGAGAAAAAAAAAGTTTATGCCTCAAATTAGTAGGTCTGTCATGTTCCAAATTGTTTGCCTTTCTAAAAATGGATGTTGACATGTAAACAGTTATTACCTAATGCAAGACCCAAAAATCTGCCTCTCTAAAGGCAACAACTGTGTAGTCAAGGGATCCTTAGCAGACTCGTGGGTCTAAGGCTCTCTCTGTGGATATGGGAATACAGTGCATCCCCTTCCCTTCCGTGCTCCCCCCAGAGCTCAGGTTGTTTCTGAGCCACTGAGACCTAGTCAAACTCCCCTCATCAGAACCCTCAGCCCACAGAAAGATCTTTAGAGACCTAACCAGAGGGTGCTACTTCCCAGCAAGATTTCTCTACTGTGGTGGTTTTCAAAGTGTGGTCTCCAGGCCAGCAGCATCCCCTGGGAACCTGGTGGCAATGTAACTCCTCGAGCCCAGCCCAAAGCCCAGTGAATCAGAAGCTCTAGGATGGAGCCCAGGGATTTGGGTTTTAACAATCCTCTGGGGGAGGCTGATGCTGCTCAAGGAGCTGAAATGTGAGAACCAGTGAGGGCCCACTATTCCGTCCTTCCTGCTCACAGGCACACACTCATGACCTTCTACAGTCCCTTGTCTCCCACTTCATTGTCTTCTGTGTTCTCTATGCACCTGGCCCAGGCCACCGCCCATGTGGGTAATCATAGGAGCCTCCAGGGGTGGCGGGGGAGGGAGGAGGGGGGGCTACCTCCAGGCCATTTGCCCCTAATCCCAGCTCCACTTGAAAACCAAAACTATCGTTCAAGAATGCAAAAATGGTACTGCCAATATCCTGTCTAGAGCCCTGTGAGGCCTTCTAATTTCCCCAGTCCAAGGTCACTAAACAGTTCTGCCTCCACCGCCTTGGGTCAGTGACATCCTCCCCACCGCCAAATCCAACAAAGCAAATGGAGTGAAAGCAGAAGGGAACAGAGTTTCTCATCTGTTCTGAAAAGAGCTACTCCCATCACACTCAGGTGGGAAATAACCTAGGCATGTGAGTCAGACGGATGCGGGTCCAAACTACAATGCCAGCACTTAGCAGCTGTGGACGTAAGCGAGACGCCCTCCCTCAGACGCCCATGTCCTCATCGCTAAAGGGGAAGGACATTGCCTGCACGGCTGGGTCATCAGGGAATTTAGTGACAACATGATGCAAAGGGCCAGCACCCTGTCTGGCACATGGTAGGGAGGGAGGAGATGCTAGCTACCTCCTGGTCCAGCCACCCAGCTGGTTAAACTCACAGACTCCAAGTAAAGGACTCCTGATTCTCCCCAGACCGCCTCAGGAAAGCTGAACAGAGCAAAAAGGCTAAATCATCCCCAAGACCTGGAGCCAAGAACCTGACTGTGTTTATCTCTGCCTCACAAGGTGTGTTTTCTCCCCTGCATTAATTCACCTTGTGTTTTGCTAGTTTGCTTGGGCTGCTTTCTGAAAAAAAAATAAAATAAAACATTTCCTGGATGTCTTACCTGGATGGTGTCTGATAGGGACATTTTCCTTCAGGCAATGAATATTGAGAAGGGGGGCGGGTAGCACATTCTTCAACAACAGCCCAGAGCACAGATACATCACACACACACACACACACACACACACACACACACACACACACACACACATGCTACATGCTGGAACTTAGACGGATTTCAGGTCCACCCAATGGGGACACACGTGTGGCACTGGGTCACACACAGACACCAGGACACTTTGTGCTTCCAATGATTAATGTCAAATGTGACAAGACCTAGACAAAAGAGCTAGAAAGAGCCGTACAGTACCTTTTGGTGACTTAAGCGTCGCCACTGCCCAGTCACCATCAGAACTTCCTAAAAAAATAACAATCGAGAGATGCTGATCTGCTGGCCGGCTTCTCATGTTCGCTGCCCTCACCTGCTGCCGGCCCCAGCAGCAGCCTCCAAGGCAGGTGGGGAGCAGGCCTCAGGGGCCCCGGGAACAGGGCGAGAGACCAAACGGGCAAATGTGATTCTGTAGGCACTTCCTTCTGCAGCATCAAGATAACACCCAACAGAGGGTCAGAAGAAGTCCCTTGAAAAAGGCCTAGATGCTTTCAGTTACGTCAGGGAGAGAGAGATTTCTCAGGCAGTGAATCTGGCTCTAAATCTCAACCCTCTAAGAAAGAAAGGGAAATGTGAGTTGCATGAGGTCACTTTGGCTAATGACAACACTTGGTTGACAAGATACATTTGGATCCTGTTTTACTGCAATCCCTCTCCTGAAAAAGTTAGAGGGAAATCCAAGGTTGGGCCAGGCTCTGCAGTGACTGCAACTTTACAGGCTGGGTGGCAGGCCCCCAAGGGGTAGGGACTGTCCATGCACATAATCTGTGTTTGAAAATACTGATGGGGCGCCTGGGTGGCTCAGTCGGTTAAGCGTCCGACTTTGGTTCAGGTCATGATCTCAGGGTTTGTGAGTTCGAGCCCCACATCGGGCTCTCTGCCCTCAGCACGGAGCCTGCTTTGGATCCTCTGTCTCCCTCTCTCTCTCTCTGTCCCTCCCCTGACTCTCCCCCTCTCAAAAATAAAAACATTAAAAGAAAAAAGAAAAAAGAAAGAAAAATACTGTTGAATGAATGAATGAATGAATGAATGAACGAACAAATTCAAGTTTCTCTGTGAGTCACTTTTCCTAAGGGAGGGAAATTCCCCTAAATGCTACAGGATTCAAGTTTGTTATTTAAGCATCACATAATGCTTGGAATTTTGTTTAGAAATCAGTTTCTCTAAGTTGAATTTCATTTCAGGTGTGCCAAATGAGCCCTGGGTGATGGTACTTTATTAAGAAAACTCCCTGGTAACCTCTTGTGTAAAGTAAAGAATGTTAAGAAGGGCAATGGCCACACCCTAAGCCTGTCTTTGTTAGACTTTCTCTGTAAGATTGGATTTTACTCAAAGGGGGGTAAACCTGCTCACGTGTCTGTGCAGCAGCCTCTGTCCATTGGCCAGAGGCCTCACCAATCAGTGTGTGCCATTGGCTCCCCTTTCCTTTCTTAAGAATCTACCTGAAAAGCCCAAGTTCTCAGCATTTTTGCACAATTTCCAGACAGACATCAGGCTGCCAGCTGAGAGGAGTTGCAGGGAACATTCTGTGTGATGTGAAAGATTACAGAGCACAGATCCGGTCTCATTTAAACATTTCTGGTTGGCCTCGTAGGCAAGCCAAAGGACACTCAGATTGCCACATTCCCCCTGCCGATATGAACTCAACACCCTCATTATTCACAACAGAGGGGAAACAAAGGGACAGGAGGGTGAAGAAGTTAAAATTAAGTGAGACCCGCCCAGGTTCATTGACATCTGGAAATAGTGATGTGGCCCCAAATCTTCCTGTGTGGGTGGACACAAGACTGCCTGAGTCACTGAGTCACGGACGCCAAACAGGTCATTACCCCTAAGCCAAGTTCATCACTTGAAGACAGGAACCATGCCATGGTCACCCCTATCCCCACCTAAGGCAGGGCTTAGCTCTGGCAAGGTGGTAACAAGTTCTCTTTCATAAATCCACTGAAAATAAGGACACTTAATCAGGTGGCACACAGGCTTCCAAATATACACGTAAGGTCCCACTACATGCTTGGTGCCACTACCCCTGACATTAGATAAATATTTATTGGGTGGAAAAACTTCAACACTTATTAAAGGGGGATGAATCAAAGGCGGTGAGAGGAAACAAACGTGAGATAACTTTCTGGGTGATGAAATATTTCTTATCCTTACTGGGATGTTTGTTATCCTAGAGTATGTGCCTTTCAACAATCATGCCACTGTAAAATTATGATCTGTAGATTTCACTACATGTAAATTTTACCTTATCTGCAGTACACCTTAAATATAGTATACCTCAATTACACTCAGCACCATGGGAAAACTTTAAACTTCAAACAAAGAAAGATAACTCAATATAAATAATCCTCCCTCCAAAAAAGAGGGAAAGGTGCTCCCCCATTTTTTTTTTTTTTTTTTTTTTTTGGTCTGGTTATAGCCTTCTGATGCCAGAAATTGCCCTCTGGAAGATGGAATCATGTCATGGAAAGAACACAGGATTCTGAATCAGGTAATCCTGAATGTGATTCTTGCCTCTGCCATTTACTGGAAGACGCTGGGAAAATTGCTTAATTTCACCTGCCAAAATTGCTTAATTTCATCTGCTAAAGATTGGGAACAATACCTCCCTCAGAGGTATAGTGTTTTGAGACTTCAATGATGTTAGCCCTCTTCTTGCCATAACTTAAAAAAAAAAAATTAAACACATAGAGGTCAATCCATGGCTGAGGTCTCATGCATCAGGTAGGTTTCTCACACATGACTCGTACAGCAAGACGAAAGAGGAAATTCCCGCCATGTTGAAGTGCATTGTTGTGGTTTTAAACAGTGCCATTGGAAAATGGAACAGGATTCTGGCAAGAGCCCCTTGTCTGTCAAATAGCAACAAAGAAGATATCTTCTTAATAAAATTTTAATGTAAAAATGAAGGCACCATGGCACTTTATCAATAATGCTGGTACGCCCTGTCTTTCTCTCACTGAGAAGCCAGGGTTGCAATGAAGCATCTAAAGGGCATGTAGGTCAATGAGAAAGAATGAAATCCTGCCATCTGCAGCAATGTGGATGGAACTGGAGGGTATTATGCTAAGTGACATAAGTCAGGCAGAGAAAGACAGATATCATATGTCTTCATTACTCATATGTGGAACTGGAGAAACTTAACAGAAGACCATGGGAGAGGGGAAGGGGGAAAAATTGTTACAGAGAGGGAGGGAGACAAACCATATGAGACTCTTAAATACAGAGCACAAACTGAGGTTGATGAGGGTGGGGGAGTGGGGGAGAGGGGAAAATGGGGGATGGGCATTGAGGAGGGCACTTGTTGGGATGAGCACGGGGTGTTGTATGTAAACAATAAATCATGGGAATATACTCCCACAACCAAGAGCACACTGTATACACTGTATGTTAGCCAACTTGACAATAAATTATATTAAATAAATAAATAAGTAGATAAAATTATACAATAATAAAATAAAATAAATGTGGTCAGGAGTTTAAGTCTTACGTGCCTAGAGGAAAAAACTGGACATGGGGCCAAGAGGAGATAAATGCTAATGCGTAGTCAATTTTCTGTATGCAAGGTCCATCAGAAATTACGTGAAAGTGTGGTCTTTTTCCAGCTCTGGAGGCAGGAACCACCCCTCTCTGAACCAGCAGGTAAGCCTTCTGGACATTTTCCCAAACACCTCTGTCCTGTCAACATTGCCTATGAAGAACCATAAAGTGGGTTCTTCACATGGTAACTACCCATCAAACTGGCGGCTCAAGCCAGGGAACTTGTGTGCTTAACGGAGACTTTAGTTACATTTCGACTCAATCTACCACAAGACACACTTTTTGTCTTCAGTCTTGGTGGAGGATGTAACTACAATGTTTAAATCCGCAGTTGTAACTTAGGAAGGAGAGTCAGTTGGAGGAGACTAGGAATCTTTTTTTAATGGACTGTAGTAGCCATATGTCTGGATCTTTGTCATTCAGGAGACATGGGGCAGTAAAGAGGTTTGGCTGACTGCTGGTCCTTAGAACGGCTCAAAAACGTCATTTGCTGTTTTGCTTGCTTGTTTGTTTTATCAGATCCTCAGTGTGAGTTAGCTTCCTTGTATGTCTTTCCCATCAAACTGGAATAAACTCTCCCTCCCTCAAAATGACACCTGAGCTACTGCATGTTAATCAAGGCATCAGTATATCTTGGAGATCTGAGGAAAAATATGGCCAACAAACCATCAGCTCCGTATTGTTATTATCTCCATTTTACAGAGGGGTGAAACTGAGACCTGAGGAGGTTAAGTAATTTCAGAAAGAGCCTGAAAATATCTAGTGAGATCTTAAACTCCGTCCCGACCAGCAGCAGAGGCCATGCCATGTTCCACCATCTTACTGATCATCTCATGCTCCTGACTTGATGTGGTACTCACCATACGCTCTAATTCACTAATTTTACAAAAACTTATTGGGAGCACTTGTAAGTTCCCAGCATGGTATTAGGTGCTGGGGATGCATTGATGAATGGGACAGACTTGGTTCATGCCTCAATGGGACCTACAATCAAGGGACACCAGATTAAATGTCTAAAATAAATGAATGAATGAATGAATGAATGAATGAATGAAACAAATGATAATCCAACCCCATCATACCTCCTTGTACAAAATCTGATGAAGTTTAGGTGCTAACATTTCCTTAATGTGTGCTAATCTTTTGCTGACACTTGGGCAGTGAACCCCTTGGGAACAGAGAACATTGTGTACTCACATGCTATATCCCTGAATTGTAGAAAAAAAGAGCTCTCTTTAAACATCAATGAGTGTGTTGGGGTGCCTGGGTGGCTCAGTCAATCAAGCGTCTGACTTTAGCTCATGATCTCATGGTTCGCAGGTTCGAGCCCTGCATCAGGCTCTGTGCTGACAGCTCAGAGCCTGGAGCCTGCTTTGGATTCTGTGTCTCCCTCTCTCTCTGCCCCTCCTCCTTTCACACTCTCTTTCTCAAAAATAAATAAACACTAAAAAAATTTTTTAACATTAATGAGTGTGATTTCAACAAGCAAATAAAGTAAAATAAAATATAAAATAAAATAAAATAAAATAAAATAAAATAAAATAAAATAAAATAAATGTACCAACAGTTACCACTCTTTTCTCTCTGGAGTTGGCAGTGAATGGATGGGACATATTTAATGGCCCACAGTATTCTAATAACTAGAATGAGTAGAATTGTTTCATTTTCTATTTTAAAATGTCCTCGCTTTTCATTCCTCATTTTTCACATGAAGAAGCTGAGGTCAGAGAGTTTCAGTGACTGCATGAAACTACCCCATGTTCTAGATATTAAAGCCACCAAGAGAAATTTATTTTCCAGGGGTATTTTTGAACCTGGCAGTTAACCCTAAAGGCTGTCCAAGTCCTTCCTTCTTTACTGGGAATTTTTAGAAAATGCATCTGCTTATCGAAGGCTGCAGAACTCTCAAAGGAAAAAAATTTTTAAACAACTTCTCTCCTGGGTGGTAATGATTTTGCTAATGAAATGCGTTTCATCATCCGCACACACATCATGGTGTGAATTATGCCTTAATAAAAAACCTTTCGAAGAGCACTTAGCCCTTCATTTGTGCAGGCAGATGCTGGACACGTGGGTAACCCATTGGGTCAGGCAATCCTTTAATTTGCTCCTCCTGGAGAGTCACAAGACCATTGGCGACTCAGGTAAAGTCTGTGAACTCCCACAACAACCAGAGAGGAAGGACAGAGAAGAAGAGGGGCACATCAACTATATCCAGGATGGAGGAGGGTTCTTTATGTAAGATCCTTCAGAGTTTTCTAGAAGATTAGGGGTGCTTCCTTACAACTAAGCTATGATTGGACTCATGCCAAAGACAAGCGCAATCATTCATTCAGTAAACACTACAGAACTCCATCCTTTATGGAAGAAAGGGTTACTTAAGGAGGGCAAAACTGCAAATGGAATTCTAAATGCACTGTAGACATGTGCTATGGGCAGGATCTCTGTACAAATCCGGGGGAAAAATCAAGGAGCATTGTGGGAATATCCATCTATGATCCAAACCCAAATAACTACTGGGTTTGGAGGGGGGACAAGACACCAGGCCTAAGCTGAAGAAATAAGTTGTTTAGGGGAATGTAACCAGTTCAAAGGGAAAAGGATGTCTGGGTTGATTTTTTTTTTAATGCCAAAAGAAGAATCAAATGGAACTGGCAGATGCCATTTGTCACCTAAAGGCAAGGCTCAGGAAGGGGGCGGGGAGGGGCAGGGCACCACACAGTGTATGAAGGCTTCCACAGCTACATTGGTGTAGATGCCCTGACTCCTTCTCTCCTAGGCAACAGCCTGCAGCTCTTCCTCCTAATATTTGAGTCTACTTAAACACGCTCAGGATGCATACGCTGTGCAAACACGTGATCTGGAATGGGGGGAATCTGTGGTCACGGGGTGTGTATAAGGGCTGAGTTCGGTGCAGAAACTCAACATGCAACACAGGAACTGGTATATGAGTTCTCGCAGGGCTTGGGATTTGGAAAAGCCTGAGTCAGTCTGCTCAGCCTGCGTCCTTGGGGTTAGAAATCTGGTCTGCCCATCTTTGAGGGACTCCATCTGGAAGCCCTAGGAGACGGGGAGACATGAATTCCTAAAGATATTTGTGATTCAAATGCTTACGGAGCTCCTAGTATGTTCCTGGCCCTCTGCCGAGCCACCAAGATGCTCTGTGCCTCCGATGTTTGGAGACCATGGTCACCTCCAGCATCACAGACACGTCACAGCGTCTGGGCTTTGGTTTCTGGTGTCCGTTTGTAATGGAATTAAGACATTGGACACAGGAATCAATCAGCAAACACCTCCCATCCCATCTCTGATGAGGGGCGTGGTTGCGAGGGAAGGAATGAAGACAAGTAGCTGATAATAAAAGCAAGCAGGTGGCCTGTGAGTCCATCTGCCCAAAGTGTGACTTTGCTGTGGCTGCTGCTTCCATCCGATAGAACTCCTGCCCACACGGTTCGTTCGGAAGCCCGGGACACCATCATACGTGACGCTCCCTCATGTGTGAGCTGGGGAAAGGGACTAACGGAGGAGCAAGGCCGGGGGAAGCTAGCAGCGGGAGGATAGGTTCTGGAGTAATAAAAATCCACAGGCTGCTTGATTTGGACCAAGGTAAACGACACTCCTTGAGTCTTAGTTTCCTGATCTGAAAACTGGGATAATAATTGTGACCTCCTCTTTGGACCGCTGTGAGAAAAAGAGGCAGGATGTATAAAATGTCCCGTGCAATCGATAAGAACTTGATCAGAACTTAGCACAAGCTCCAGGCTGCATGCCCAATCCGGAAGAGCAGAAGCGTTCCACTTACTGACTTCACAGAGACAGGGTGACTGCGGGGTGATGGATGCTACCTCCTACAGGGCAAGACACTCGGACACCGGTTGTCCTGGATTCTATGTCCTGGGGATTCACTAGGGCAGATGGTGGACGACGAAGGGGCTGAGGTGTCTGTGGGTCCAAATAAGCCTCCAGGCGCCCTCTGTCCCGGGAAACAGCCCCCACACGTGTCCCTTGCCCAACCCCCACCCTGGCTAGTCATAGGGAAAGCAACTGTTTCACAGTAACCTGGGCCCCAGGTAGAGACATCAAGAATATGTGTGAGAGAGACAGAGAGGGAGATAGAGAAAGAGATGGACAGACAGAGACACAGAGTTCAGGAGACGAGAAGAAGGAAAAGAAAACGAGAAGTAGAACGAAAGAGAGGAGCAGAAAAAGCAGTTTGGTGGGGGGGGGGGGGGGGAGAGAAAAGTACAGAAAAGCAGGGGAGAAAGAGAACAGCACTTACCAACCGCCTTCAAGGAGGCATATTTGTTGAGCTCTTTGCCCGGCGGCTGCTGCTCGTAGGGGTTAGAGATCTGGCCCAGGCTGGGGTACGAATGCGGATGGCCCATCTGCTGGAGCAAAGGGGAGGTGGGCACCGCGTTGTTCATCTGCGTAGCATCTGCAAGCAAGATAACAGGGGGTGGTCACAGACGGGGCGGGACCTTCCTCCCATGCAAAGCAACCCACCCTCGCAGGGTCCCAAATGCCCCACCCTCCTGGGGACACGAGAGCAAGAGCAGCAGGGGATGGGTGAATAAAGGGCAAAGGGTGGGCCTAGAACTTTTCATCTCCCCCTGAAATAGATGTGTTAAGGTCCCTACCATTGCAGGGGCTATTTCTGTTATTAAAACTATAGGGGTTCCCCGGGTGGCTCAGCTGGTTGAACGTCCAACTTTGGCTCAGGTCACGCTCTCACGGTTCGTGAGTTGGAGCCCCACATCGGGTTCGCAGAGCCCGCTTTAGATCCTCTGTCCCCCTCTCTGTCTGCCCCTCACCCAATCTCGTGCTCTCGCTCAAAAATGAAGAAACATTAAAAAATAAACTATATACAGATGATTAACTTCAGTAACAGTCAAGGAAATGCAAGTCAGAACAATGACGAGAAGCCGTTCCTTCGCCAAGAGATTGGCAAACATTGAGTAAGAGGGGGGAGGTACACCGATAGTCGTAAAGATGTGGGAAGTTGTGTGGTCTCAACACACAGTGGGCACACAATTTGCCATGTTTGCGGAAAGGAACATGACAGTGTGTCTTAGAATGTAAAGTGAGTGCATATTTTGACCAAACAATACCACTTCTAGGGAATGAGCCTACAGAAATGACATCAGAATACATGGATATTTGTTCAGAGATGTTCTCTGCACCATTGTCTATAAGGTGAAATATATGCACACACACAGAAACAACATGAGCTCCTAAAATTACAGGAATTCTTGGGGGCACCTGGATGGCCCATGTGACTCTTGATTTCAGCTCAGCTCATGATCCCAGGGTCATGGGATCGAGCCCTGAGTTGGGCTCTGCTTAGAGTATGGACCCTGCTTAAGATTCTCCTTCCCTCCCTCTCTCCCCCTCTGCCCCTCTCCCCCACTTTCTCTCTTATCTTTCTCAAAAAAAAATACATATGGGAATTATTAAATTATTGTACATTCATATTACATACACAATATGTACATGCATACAATGGGATATCATGCAGCTTTAAAAAAAGTGTTTAAAATCGAGTTAAACTCTGGGGCACCAGGGTGGCTCAGCCAGTTAAGTCCAGCTCTTGGATTCAGCTCAGGTCATGATCTCACAGTTTCACGAGTTCAAGCCCTGTATCAGGCTCTGCGCTGGCAACTTGGGATTCTCTCTCTCTCCCTCTTTCTGCCCATCCCACACTCGCACTGTCTCTGTCTCTCTCAAAATAAATAAATAAACTTAAAAAAAATCTTACAGAAAGATGTGTTAACTCTACACGTCAACCTGGATAGTTCCTTGGGGCTTATACTGTTAAGGAAGGAAAAAGAAAATGAGAAAGCAATGCAAATAATACAGCATTTTTGGTAAAGAAAATCTGCGTGTTGTAATTTGCAAAGACAGAAAAAAAATATGTAAAGACACATGAGCAGAATACTGACTACGTACAGGAAATGGAATTCACCTGGAGAGGTTCAAGAAGTCGGCTCCGAAGGAATATTCTCTGAGCTGAGACCCAGAAATCCAGATGTGAGTTAAATGTGGGAGGAGGTGGAGGGCAGTAGAAGCGTGTTCCGGGCACGTGCAGAAGAGGGGAGAGGGAGGAGGTAGGGCTGAACAGGCCTGCAGGGCTCACGATGCCTTGTGAAGGGTTTCTGTGTCACCCTGAGAGCAGTGGGAGGGAGGGGGCAAACTCAGATGAGGCACGGAGTCCAGAAGAGGGGGGTTATTGTTCAGTTTCAGGCAGGAAGTGGAGATTCTCTCCAGGTACATGAAGCACTCATGCAGATCCAGATAAACATGGCGGTGGATGCTGGTGCTGCTTTGAAAGATCCCCTTTACCTGGCATATGTGCCCATTGCCCAGCTGCTCTGGAGGGGACTCACAGCTCAGAGCTGGCCCTAGCACCCACTAAGTTATTCTCAGGAACCACCACCCTGGGTTTCGGGTGCTTCATGAACCTCACCCTCAACACCTGAGGTGGCTGGCCACCAGTGTCTGGCTGGCTGACACTAAGGTGCGCAGACCAGCCCCTTGCCTCAAGGTGTGGATAGCTTTATGGACCAATGGATATGCTCCAGAGCTCCCAGGGTTTGGAACAGGGGACAGCATTTTTTTGGGTAAAGGGACAAGACTGTAAATAATTCAGTCTTTATGGGCCACACAGTCTCATTAGGAATACTCTCAACTCCACCCTTGTATCAAGAAAGCAGACACAGACATTATGTCAAATAATGGGTGTGGTTGTATGTCAATAAAACTTAATTTATCAAAACAGGTAGCTGCTAGATTCGATTCAAGGGACATAATTTGACAAACCCTGGTCCAGACTTTACCTGAGACTGACACCCCCATCCATGTGAGACTCCTTCATCTTACCTATTTTGTTTCTCTCACAACCTGAGAGGGGTGTGTGTGTGTGTGTGTGTGTGTGTGTGTGTTGAAGAGCACTCCCTCAGAGTATTATACACCTGAACCCCCTCTCTGAAGTGCTGCTTCTAGACAAGTCAACCCATGACTTCTCTACACATTATACCCCATGACATGTATGGAATGCTTGCCTTTAGAAACCAATAAACCCAAATGGAAAGAGGCAGGGATACCACAGCTGAGACACAGAGATAAGAACATTTTTATCACTGCACAATCACACAACCCCAAATGCGTAATGGGGATGTGACCAAACATATGCCACGTCGCCCAGCCTCTGCTGGCATGTGAGAAAGTGGGTGTATCCTTCTGCCATAATAGCATTTTGGCTGCGATTCAGCTGGGTCCGGAAGGCTCAAGATAACAAAATAATGGAAATAGGGCTGCATAAGGCATAGCGTTTGTTATGGTGTGGACCCCGAGACCGTCTGACATCTTCCTCTCCAGAGCCACCTGCTAGGGAGGTCAACTTCATCTCGGCACGTCAGGCCAGACATGTTTTGTGCCCAAATGCTGGTCTGGTGGGAGCACTTACTATAAACTCTCAATGTTTGCTGTTTTGTGGCGGGGGGGAGCGGCTCACACTGTATCTTTTTTAATGGACAGCTACTATTTTTGTGTCTTCAGAACCGCCACTTCCTTCTACATCCTGCTTCATCTGAATTTGAGTCATGTGATGAGCTGCCAATTACGGTGACTGTCTTAGTCTGGGTTTTCCCAGAAGTCACTGAAATAAGGATCCAAGTATGAGCATATCTGGGGGGTGCTCTCAGGAACACCGTAGAAAAGGAGTAAGGGTGGCACAAAAACAGACACTCAGATCAATGGAACAGAAGAGAGGACCCAGAAATGGACTCACAAACGTATGGACAACTAATCTTTGACAAAGCAGGAAAGAATATCCAATGAAATAAAGACAGTCTTTGCAGCAAGTGGTGCTGGCAACAATGAACTGCGACATGCAGAAGAATGAACCTGGACCACTTTCTTACACCATACACAAAAATAAACTCAAAATGGATGAAAGACCTCAATGTAAGACAGGAAGCCATCTGAATCCTCGATGAGAAAGCAGGCAAAAACCTCTTTGACCTTGGCCACAGCAACTTCTTACTCAACATGTCTCTGGAGGCAAGGGAAACAAAAGCAAAAATGAACTACTGGGATCTCATCAAAATAAAATATTCTGCACAGCAAAGGAAACAATCAGCAAAACTAAAAGGCAACCAACAGAATGGGAGAAGATATTTGCAAACGACATATCAGATAAAGGGCTAGTAACCAAAATCTCTAAAGAACTTATCAAAATCAACACCCAAAAAACAAATAATCCAGTGAAGAAATGGGCAAAAGACATGAACAGACATTTTTCCAAAGAAGACATCCAGATGGCCAACTGACATATGAAAACATGCTCAACCTCAGTCATCACCAGGGAAACACAAATCAAAACCACAATGAGATACCTCCTCACACCTGTCAGAACAGCTAACGTTAACAACTCAGGCAACAACAGATGTTGGTGAGGATGTGGAGAAAGATGATCTCTTTTGCATTGTTGGTGGAATGCAAACCAGTGCAGCCACTCTGGAAAACAGTATGGAGGTTCCTCAAAAAATTAAAAATAGAACTACCCTATAACCCAGCAATTACACTACTAGGAATTCATCCCAGGGATACAGGTATGCTGTTTTGAAGGGACACATGCACCCCTATGTTTATAGCAGCACTATCTACAATAGGCAAAGTATGGAAAGAGCCCAAATATCCATCAATGGATGAATGGATAAAGAAGATGTGGTATATACATACTATGGAGTATTACTCGGCAATCAAAAAAAATGAATTCTTGCCAATTGCAACAACATGAATGGAACTAGAGGGTATTATGCTAAACAAAATTAGTCATCGAAAGACAAAAATCATATGAGTTGACTCATATGAGGTCTTTAAGAGACAAAACAGATGAACATAAGGGAAGGGGAAAAATTTTTTAAAAAAAGGGAGGGGGACAAAACAGAAGAGACTCATAAATATGGAGAACAAACAGAGGGTAACTGGAGGGGGTGTGGGGGGGATGGGCTAAATGGGTAAGGGGCATTAAGGAAACTACCCCTGAAATCATTGTTGCACTATATGCTAACTAACTTGGATATAAATTTAAAAAATGAAATAAAATAAAGAAAAAAAGAAAAAAAAAAGAAAAGGAGTAAGGGAGCAAGAAAGGGACGGGAAAACAGACAAAGAGCACAATGCCAAGCAAGGGGCGATTCTAGTAAACTGGAGTTTAATCCCACTTTGGAATGCTGGTAAATGATGTGGAATGCCTGTCTGAGAATTCTATCATTAAGCAAGCCCCTTAGTATTTATATACCAATTCCCATGAGTCATCAGTTGAGGGCTGCTTCTGGAAGACAGCAATGCCTCAGCATTTGCAACCCACCATGTTCATGGTCAGAGTGTGCTCCAGCAGGCAAAAAAACTCTTATTCAGACATGTAAGGGCTGGCAGTTGGATATCAGGCCAGTAACTATCACTTCTGGCCACAGAAGTGAGCATGTGATCAAATCTGACAAATCACAATACCTCCTTCTTCCCACAGTGATTGGGCCAGAAGCAGGCACGTGATCTAGGCTGGACCAATCAGAATAGTTCCCTGAATTTTTCTATTTGGAACCTTTGGATTCAAAAATCCAGGAAACCATGGATTCAAGTTTGAACCTACCAAGTGGAGAATCTCTTTACTGTGAAGGAATAAGGACAACAGGAGGGAAGCAGCGAAGATAGGGAAGGCCCTCCCCTTTTTTTATGTTTATTCTTGAGAAAGAGAGAGAGAGAGCACACACAAGCGTGGAGGAGGGCTGCAGAGAGAGAGGGAGACACAGAATCTGAAGCAAGCTCCAGGCTATGAACTATCAGCACAGAGCCCGACTCGGGGCTCAAACTCATGAACTGTGAGATCATGACCTGAACTGAAGTCGATGCTTAACCGACTGAGCCACCCAGATGCCCCAGGGAAGCCTCTTTCTAATAAGCTAGTATGCTTTGGGGTGTATCTCTTGCACTGTATAGTTTGGACTAGTGTAGCTGTCTGGATTTCCTCTGGGAAATGGAACCAACCAGAGGGGAAGTTGCCCATGTGGATATAAAGCAAGGCCTGGGGATTGTGTTAAGATGATAAAGGCATTGTTCCTGGGTATTCTACAGAAATATAGTAGAAATTTCAAACCGCAAGTGCCCTTACTAGTACATAGAGAATGCCCAAAGCTATTCATAAGCTAATTAACTAATGTCTTTATGGTGGTCGCCTTTTTTTTTTTTTTTTTTTAACCCCTGGAAGTAGATCCCAAACATGAGCCTGTGTAGTTAAAGAGCTGGCCTCTCCCCAGCCCACTGTCCAGTGGGCCCTTTCTCCCATCTCCTTGCTCCCTTGGTTCTAGATCCCACCCACTATGCTCAACTTCTGTTCCCAGGCCTGCCAGGAGAGATGCAAAACATGTCATTAAAGGAAAAAAAATCCGTAGAGATGTTCCTCATCACTTGCGACAGCCTTTTATGTTATCCAACAGAATATTTAATATGCCATTACAAAGTATTTGCTGCTGGATGATATCTCCCAAGTGCTGAGCTACCTCAAGGACAGTGGGTAGTTACTTAATGTAAGTGGGCATGACCGAGATGGCCCACCAAAGGGATCCCTCACCAGCCCAAAGTCACATTCCTGCTATCGCATGTAGAACCCTGGGAAGACAGCCATTTTGTGCCTGCTTCCAGGCACCAAATATTCAGAAATATTGAAATCTAGGGGGTGCCGGGGTGGCTCAGTTGGTTATGCATCTGACTTCAGCTCAAGTCACAATCTCCTCATAGTCCATCCTTGAGTTCAAGCCCCGCATCAGGCTCTGTGCTGACAGCTCAGAGCCTGGAGCCTTCTTCAGATTCTGTGTCTCCCTCTCTCTCTGGCCCTTCGATTGCACCCCCCTCGCTTGCACTCAGTCTCTCTCAAAAATAAATAAATAAATAAATAAACAAACAAACAAACAAACAAACAAATCAACCAACCAACCAACCTAAAAAAAAAAAGGCACATACTTAAAAGAAATCTGGTCTCAGGGCAGCAACGAAAAATTATTAAACGCAGGTGTGACTGGATTTTTTTTAAATGTTATTTTCATTTTACTGAACAGGAAGATGGAAAAGAGCTGGCCACCTAGGTTCCCTGGGAGTTTTCTACAAATATATCCAGCTAAGGAGGAGATACCTAAGTGTAGATGCGAAGGAAGCCCAGTTTGGCATCCAACCAAAATAGAACAATAGGGTGAGGGAAGCACAAAGAGTGAGATCTGGGTTATAATCTGCAAATCCTGTCCTTGCCAAGAGAGAGAAGAAAAATAAAAGACATAGATACATAGACAGATAGATAGAATGTAGGTATACACGTATATGCATATGTATGCGCTTTTTAAATATTCATTTATTTTGAGAAAGAGATGGGGGGGGGCATGGAGGGGCAGAGAGAGAGGGAGAGAGAGAGAATTCCAAGCAGGCTCTGTGCTGAGATCGACATGGGGCTTGATCTCATGAACTGTGGGATCATGACCTGAGCTGAAATCAAGAGTCAGATACCTAACTGACCAAGCTACCCAGGCGCCCCATACATATGTATTTTGTGTATGTAGGTATATGTACACATACATATATATTACTTATGATATATATGTTGATATGTCTATCTCATTTGATTTGCATAGTCATAACCATAGAGAGAATCCAGTTGAACCAACTCTGTCTTGCTCTCAGCCAGATGGTTTCTCTTATAGACCAACTTTGGCCCCAGAGATACCGTTCTAAGTACTTCATACCCCATGCCGTAAGAAAAACTCTTTGCCGCATTACAGTTTTGCAACTCATCCTGACCCTTATAAATAGCCAACGAGAACTTTCTGTTCTGGGATGCTGTTTTCAGTCAGGACCCTCGGTCAACAAACAAGAAGCTGATGATGTCCCTGTGCTCTCCTTCCTGAGACAGAAGAGGGGCCTTATGTATTAAACAACCATTTTCAAAGAAGGGTAAGATAGAGCACCTCTA
Source organism: Neofelis nebulosa (assembly GCF_028018385.1). Taxonomy (NCBI): domain Eukaryota; kingdom Metazoa; phylum Chordata; class Mammalia; order Carnivora; family Felidae; genus Neofelis; species Neofelis nebulosa. Next base: position 34,388,851 of record NC_080799.1, read on the forward strand.
ATTGGAAACCTCTGGCTGACTTGCCCCCAGGTAACCGCTGTGGAAATACCATTATACGTGGTATATCTTAGCCACTAAACAGAAAGGAGATAGATGCCATTCAGACAGGGTCAGTTAAGGTAAAAACGCTCCACGGCAAACGCTGGGATGATGCTGTGGGTTTCTCAGTGTAGAACAGACAAATAACAACTATCAGAAACTGGACCAATGTGGCTCCTATTGGAAGCAAAGTGACAAAAGCCAGTCTTTCATGGCACATCACAAGGAAACAGCTGAGAAAGGCACAAGACAGTCAAATGGTGTTGTTTTGTGGAGCATGCATTATATGCCAGTCATTGGTAAAGAATTTCTCATGCACTTTAATTCCCATATCAACCCTATGAGGTAGAGAGCTGCGGACAAAATATTTTTTAAAATAAGGTTTTCGAGGCGTGCCTGGGTGGCTCGGTCGGTTAAAAGTCCAACTTCAGCTCAGGTCAGGATCTTACGGTTCGTGAGTTCAAGCCCCGCATCAGGCTCTGTGCTGCCAGCTCAGAGCCTGGAGCCTGCTTTGGATTCTGTGTCTCCCTCTCTCTCTCTCTCTCTAACCCTTCCCTGCTCATTCTCTCTCTGTCTCTCTCTGTCTCTTTCTCTCTCTCAAATAAATGTTTGAAAAGTTAAAAAAAATAAAGTTTTTGTTGTAGAACAATCTTAAGAATTATAAAACTATTGCAGAGATGCCATCAGGAGGTCCCACATATACCCCAGATCCAGTTTCCCCTGATAGTAACAGCGTGTGTCGTGTAGTGCGTGTGTTACAAATAATGAACCGATTTGATAAATTACCATCAACACAAGTCCACGCTTTCTTCATATGTCCTCAGTTTTTACCTAATGTCCTTTTTCTGTTCCAGAATCTCATCCAATTACCACATTAAAGTGAGTCCCTCATGTTTCCTTAGGTATCTCGTGGCGGTTAGTTTCTTTGACTTTCCTTGTTTTTGATGACTGTGACAGTTTTGAGGAGTACCAGCCATGTATTTTGTAGAATGGCCCTTGAGAGGAATCTGATGCTTTTCTCATGACCAGACTGAGGCTGTGGGTTTGGGGGAAGGGAACTGTAGAGATAAAGTGACATTCTCATCATAACCTATCAAGGATACATACTATGATGCCTTACCAATGTTGATGTTAACCTTGATCACCTGCCTGAGGTAGCGTCCATCAGGCTTGTCCACTGTAAAATTGTTCTACTTTTTTCTTTTTCCATGCTATCCTCTATAAGCCACTTTGCACAACCCACATTTCAGGAGTGGGGAGTTACATTCGACCTCCTCGAGTAAAGAGGATCTACATAAATTATTTAGAATTCTTCAATGTAGGAGATTTGCCTCTTTTCCCACACTTGATTTTTCAACCATTTATTTATATCAGTGTGGACACATAGATATGTATGTTATTACTTTGGGTTATAAACCAATACCATGTTTTTTGCTCAAACTGTTCCGGGTCCAGTCATTGGAAACTCTTTCAGTTGGCTCCTGTGTCTCCTTTTTCAGACCCCCACGCCCTGCTCTCTAGCAATATGAGATGCTCCACGTTCATCTTGTATATTCCCTGTCTAGGGCTAGAATCAGCCATCTCTCCAAGGAGCCCTGGTTCTTTTCATTGTAGAATGGTGTTAGCAACCAAGATCTGGGTGCTTCTGGTCTCTCTCTCTCTCTCTCTCTCTCTCTCTCTCTCTCTCTCTCTGCGGACAGAGTAAGGAAAACTATGTGTATGTCCTAACTCATAAACCCCGGGATCTACAAATATTTATATATGTAACCATCTGTATCTACCTTAAGCCAAACACATGCATCCTGCTCTCTCCAGCTCTAATCCATGATCCATGGAGCATTCTAGGCTCCTCCCCTTGTTTATTTGTAATCTTTCACCCCAACAACGAGAAACATGGCTCCCATCATCCGCCATCCATTGACTGAGTTGTTAAGTCCAATATCCATGTCTAGCAATACCAGAATCATTATCCCATATCCCCATGGGAAACAACTTTATCAATTACAGCACAGTCTAAGGACAATGGATTTTTCAAGTTATTAAAGTGTTTTTCTCTTTTTGTCTTCCTAAGAGCATCATGGCCCATGGCATCCACATGCCTGGGTAATGCTGGGGAATTGGGATTTATTACAGAAGGACCACAAAGAAAAATAATCATTATGGATGGCATCAATCAATGATGGAGATGGTGAAGACACACTTACATACATGATACGCACAGAGGTGTTATTAGGTACGAGGCACTATTCTGTATACGAACTAATCCAGTCACTCCAAGAATCTCTGTGAGATACTATTATTAACCCCACTTTGCAGAGGAGGAAACCAAGACAGAGAGAGGCTTTGTAACTTGCCCAAAGTTATACCATTTATATACAGCAGAGCTATGCTGTGTTCCTGGCCATCTGCCTCTAGAATCTGCGTTCTTGACCACTTCCTTTTGGCTTTAAGGGAATTAAATTCAAATGTTTGACATTCGAAAAATTATTTTGTAGCCAGACAACAATACAATTTTAAGTCATGTGACTGACTTTGTAAAGTGGTAGGTTTTTATTCCTTTCTCACCACTCTTTGTTTTTCTTTCTTTTTTTTTTTTCTTAGTTTTTAAAGTTTTATTTTGAATTCTGGACAGTTGATGTATATTAGTTTCAGGTGTGCAATACAGTGATTCAACCCTTCCATATATCACCCAATGCCCATCACAAGTGCACTCCTTAATCCCTGTGACCTGTTTCACCCATCCCCCTAGACACTGTCCCTCTGGTAACCATCAGTTTGTACTCTATGGTTAAGACTCTGTTTCTTGGTTTGGCTCTCTCTCTTTTTTCCCCTGCCTTTGATTGTTTTTGTTGGTTTCTTAAATGCCACATATGAGTGAAATCATATGGCATTTGTCTTTCTCTAGGCTAACTTACTTCATTTAGCATAATATACTCTAGGTCCATTTATATTGTCACAAATGACAAGATTTCATTCTTTCTAATGGCCGAATAATATCCCATTACACACATTCACACACCTCACTTCTTCTTTATCCATTCATCTATCAATGGGCACTTGGGCTGCTTCCATAATTTGGGCACTGTAAATAATGCTGCAATAAACATAGGGGACCATGTATGCCTGTAAATCAGTGTATCCCTTTGAAATAGCCAATAGTGCAATTATTGGATTATAGGGTAGTTCTATGTCTAACATTTTGAGGAACTTCCATACCTTTCTCTCTGCTCTTCAGCATATGAAGGGCTGGACTTGGTAGACAAGACCACAGAGTTTTTGTCAAGGGTAGACCAGGGAAGAAATGGGATAGGAAGCCTGCCTTCTCTGATTCTAGGGAATCGAGAAAATGAAAAGGAGAGAGAGAGAGATGAAAGAATGTCACTCAACTTTTTTTCTTTGGTCTTCAGACCCAGGTTGGGATGGAGAATGATGGATGAGGAAAATGCTGACGGCAGGGATCTCTTGTCTCACTCTGGGAGGAGCTCACAGGGAAGAAGCGCTAAGCTGTCAGGGGGTAGCTGAGCCAGTTAAGAAATGGAGTGGTATGATCTGACTACCAGATGCCTAAATTGACCTTCCTCAATGACCCTCACATCCCATAGCGCTTGAGGGCAGGAATCTCGCCAGAGATCCTCTCATTGTAGGGCAGGGGGGTTCCACACATAGAGCGTTTCCTTCCACTTGATTCTACTCTCCTTTCTCTCCCAAGAAAGACAGTTAGCACGGGCCAACTCAGACAGAAGTCACACACCCACAAAGGCCAAATAGAAAAGCACGTTAACCACATAAAAAACAGATTTCTCTGCCTATCACAATCCTGTTTTACATACAAGGAAATCAAAGCCCAGAGAGATTGAGGTGCTTGCCCAGAGTCACACAGTATGTTAGTAACTATCAGGATTTGATCCCAGCTTTGTCAGATGGCAGAACAGGTGTTTCCTCCATTAAGTTAGGCTGCCCCTAGCTGGGACTAGAAGAAACTACTGTCTCAGCATGGAGCCTCCTCTATGGGGAGAGACTCTTGGGTCTTAAGTATCTTCCCTCTTTTTTAAAGAAAAAAATTTTAACATTTATCTATTTTTGAGAGACAGAGCATAAGAGGGGGGGATGCAGAGAGAGGGAGACACAGAATCCAAAGTAGGCTCCAGGCTCTGAGTTCTCAGAACAGAGCCCAACGCAGGGCTTGAACCCATTAACTGTGAGATCATTACCTTAAATGAAGTCGGACGCTTAACCAACTGAGCTACCCAGGCATCACAAGTATCTTCCCTCTTGTAAAATTTCCCACTCAGACCCGTAAACCACTAGCCAGATCTTGTGTCTTTTTGCTTCCCTTTCTACCAGAGAATGGAACTTGTGTTATACCCAAGGAGTGAGCAGGCCTCCCCACCCCCTGCCCATCCTAAGAATCCCTTACTGCCTTATGGAATGTGCCTGTGCTCTGACCTCTCCAACTTGCTCACCCATCCATCCCTCCTCATATATTTGAGTGTCTGCGGTGGGCCAGGCATTGAACTTGGCAGACAAGTCCTAGCTCTTGTACCACTTACTAAATAGAGGAACTAATTAGGGAAACATTTCCCAAGGTTTTTTCAACACCCATGAGGTTGCCTGGCCTGCGAGGCCATGTTGGTCCTGACCGGCATTGTACTTCAGATGAACCCCATGCTCCCCAACACATTCTCTGTGCCTCCTCATAATGACTCGACATAATGAAAAAGGAATGGAATTCTGACTCAGTCAGCTCTGGGCTCAAATTCTGGCTCTTCCCTTTCCCAATAGCATCACTGGGTATGTTATCATGCCTGTCTGAGCCTCAGTCTTCTCAGCTCTATAATAGGGACATAAAAGCATCCTCTTGGGCATGGGGGACTTCATGGAGACTGCATGTACACAATCCTCAGCATTGCCCCTGAAATAGAGTAACCATCCCACATATTCTAGCCAAAGCTTTATTGCCTCCAATTGTCCAGTAAACAAAGAAAACATGATGGGGGTGGCCACAGAAAGAGAGTGGCCCTCTCTCAACTCAGGATTCCTGGACATGTTCCCCATCATTCAGTTGACTCGGAAAAGGACAAATGAGAGAGAATAGGCAAGAGATGTTCCTGCGGGGGGCCAGTTGCACCGGTAATTCTCTTAACAACAACAAAAAAGAGAATGCATGTTCATAAATCATAGCAGAGCCCTCTGGCTTTTAGCTCTGTTTTCCTTTCTATCATTCCCAAACCTTTATGCCCAGTATCCTTTTAAAGAGAAAAACCCGAAAATTATAGTTTGAAACACCATGTGGATTTTTCTATGGCCGTAAGCAAGCAAAAAAAAAAAAAAAATCAAATCAAATCCAACTCAAAATTACCCCGAATTTGCCAAAAAAGAACATAGCAGGTGAGCCTCTCACCAGAAAAGGTTTATGTAGAACGAGAATTAAATCCATCTTATTGAAATTTGGTGGCAGAGAGACCAGTAGGGATTTGCAATGGAGGGAAAAAAATGCACATATATCATTGTAAAACCTTTGGTAAATGAGGCATTTGTGGTGCCCATGGGTTTATACCTCTAAGCATGCAAAACATTTTTTTCTTATTTTGACCATTTGAGATGGGACTATTTTAAAAGTGGAGTTGTTAAATATTTGTTTAATGTTCCTTTTGCCAGTTTTTATGCAGGCCCTGGCGGGGGAGGGGGCAGCAGAGATTCATTTCAAATCTCAGGTTGTACCCCAAGGAGATGACAGTCTAGGATAGGAGGCAGAACAAGAACAATGCAAGGGACACAGAGGACCGTTAAGACCAGCATGGTTAGGTGCGCCTAGGTCACTCGGTTGAGCATCTGACTCTTGATTTCAGCTCAGGTCATGATCTCAGGGTTTGGGAGATCACCCCCCATGTAGGGCTCTGTGCTGACAGTGTGGAGCCTGCTTGGGATTCTCTCTCTCTGCCCCTCCCCTGCTCTCTCTCTTTACATATATAATTATATAAATATAATAAATAAACTTTATACACACACACACACACACACACACACACACACACACACACACATATATGCATAAAGACTAGTATGGTCGTTATAGACCAGTACAGTGCCATAATACAGCAAAACACAGAGTCCCATGACAGCGCAAGGGACAGGGTACCTCGCTCAGTTTTAGAAGGAAGAAGACCTTCATCTACACTTTGAGAAAGAGAGATTGTCAAAGACAGTAACTAGAGGACCATGTTGGAAATAGCATCAGGAGCACAATCTAGAAACTACCATTTACTGGTATTGCTTCTGCAATGGGACATCTCCAAGGTGGGTTAACTCACCACCAATAGCTTAGCATCATTATAATACCAACATCTGCTTATGTGAACAGCAGCCATTCCCCAAGGTCAGTTTCATGAGCCCATCTAATGGTGTATATGCCCCTTCCTTCAATAGCCCAGGGAGCCATAGTTGCTTCTTTTTTGCTCCTTGTACTCTTCTCCTCCCCCGGCATCCTTCTCCTCCCAATTCCACCTCTATTTAGTACTTTTCTTTTCCCTTCCATCATGGCTAGTCTTTGACCAGCTGCATGGTGAGCTGCGGCCTGTCCTCTCGGACTTCATTATTTCTAGTCCAAATGTGTTGTGGGATTAGAAACTAATCCCAAAGGGTGCCTGGGTGGCTCAGTTGACCTGGTTTCAACTCAGGTCATGATTTCATGGTTCGTGAGATGGAGCCCCATGCTGGGCTCCACACTGAGCATGGAATCTGCTTGGGATCTCTCTCTCTGCCCCTCCCCTGCTTGTGCGCTCTCGCTCTCGCTCTCTCTCTCTGTCTCCCTCTCAAAAATAAATAAATAAGCTTTAAAAAACAAAAGAAACTAGAGGGGCATCTGGGTGGCTCAGTTGGTTAAGTTCCGCCTTTGGCTCAGGTCATGATCTCACAGTTTGTAGGTTTGAGCCCCCTGTCGGGCTCTGTGCTAACAGCTCAGAGCCTGGAGTCTTCTTCAGATTCTGTGTCTCCCTCTCTCTCTCTGCCCCTCCCCCACTCACCTTCTGTCTCTCTCTCAAAAATGAAGAAACATTTTAAAAAATTTAAAAAAAGAGAGAAACTAGATACCCAAGCTTGTTAGAATGGATGGTAAAATAACAACCGTATGTAAAAATACTATTTGCTTCTGCAAAATGCTCTCCTTTTTCCCTACATCTTTCCCAAGGTGACTGTGAATCATCTTTCCAGGGTCAGCTTATACATCACAGCTTCCAGGGGACCTTCCTGACCCCATCCAATCGTAAATACTCCTGCACCTCTCGTCTGCTAGGGCCACCATAACCACAGAGTAGGGCTTTAACAAGAAAAATGTAACGTCTTGCAGTTCTAGGGGCTGAAAGTCTAAGTTCAAGGTGTCAGCAAGCCTGGTTCCATCTGAGGTGATGAGGGAGGGTCTGTTCCGGGCCTCTTTCCTGGTCTCTGGTGGTTTCCTGGCAATCTTGGGCACTCCTGGGCTTATAGAAGCATCACCCAATATCTGCCTTCACCCTTACATAGTGTTCCCTTTGTGTGCACGTCTGTGTCCAAATTCCCCCTTTTTTTTTCATAAGGACATCCATTCTATTGAATTGGGGCCCATCCTTCTCTAGTATGACCTTAATTAATTCCATCTGCCATGACGCTATCCCCAAATAAGGTCACATCCTGAGGTACTGAGCGTTAGGACTTCAACACTTCAATTTGAGAGGGGCACAATTCAATGTGTAACACTTCCTTAACTTGACTTCTTTAGCCACATAAATACTTCTATTTATTTCCAGTGCCTGTTTTCCCATACCACTGAGGCCAGGGAATGTGTTCAGTTTCCTCCACCCCTCCGTTCCCAGTGCCTCTCCTGGCTCCCTCCATGGAACTGAATTCTAACTAACACAGGAAAGGATGAGAGGGAAAAAGACCATTTTTCAGGCACCTGCTAGGTGGCAGGCAGTGTGCAAGGAGCTTTACCTAAAAGTCAGCTTTTTCACTAAGAAAAAGGCATTGGATGTATCGGCTTAGCAACAGCCATTTCGGTTGCTCTGAAATTAGTTTTTTCTTTTTGGACTGTACGTGCATCAGGTAAGTATTTTGTGTATGGACAATCTGACACCTGGGACAGCAAATGATAACGACAAAAAAGCAAAGGGATGAAACAAATAAGGGAACTGGGCTCAGCTCAACCAAACACCAGGGATGGTACGCTGCTTAGGTATGTGTCCTCCAGGTGGTAACACAACACAGATGCCCCACAGAGGACGAAGTATATCCTATACCAAGTCTCCAGCAGAAACGATTCTACGCAGGGCTGCAACGGACCTGTTGCTTAAGGAATTTTCCAGGGTGCACCAAGAAGGCCTTTAGTTCCAGCTTTCATTGAAGCTTCACAGAGCCAATGCACGGATGCAGAGTAGAGACTGATTTCCTATCACCCGTATATTTTCTGTCTTAAAGAGCCCACTTGAATTGGGTGCAAATCTCCTCCACTTAGCTTGGAGAGTCCGTTTTGTAAGTGCATTTATTTATTATTTTTTGAGGGAGAGAGAGAGAGAGAGAGAGAGAGCAAGAGCGAGAGCAAGTGTGCACAGGGAAGGGGCAGAGAGAGAGAATCCCAAGCAGGCTCTGCACCATTAGCATGGAGCCCCATGAGGGGCTCAATCCCAAAAACCGTGAGATCATGACCTAAACCAAAGTTGGATGCTTAAACAAATGAGTCATCCAGGCAACCCCCCCCCACACACACTTTTTTGACAGAGACATAAGGAGAGCCTGAGCAGGGGAGAAGGGCTGAGGGCGAGAGAGAGACAGAAAAAGAGCAAGAGAGAGAGGGAGGGAAGGAGGATCCAAAGCAGTCTCCATGCTCAGCATGGAGCTTGACACGGGACTCCATCCCACGACCCTGAGATCATGACCCGAGCAGAAAACATGAGTTGGACATTCAACTGACCAACCAAGCGCCCCTGGAGAGTCCATTTTTAAGGACTTACCACACAGAGAGTGGTTGAGATTCACAGTGATAGACACAATCATGTCTCTCCCCATTTTCCATACCTTCCAAAATTCTCCAAACAGCTTCCTCTGTGAGGAGTTATCTGAGAGCAGAGTGAGAACACAGAGAATAGGTCCTTTAGAGATGGGAGACAAGGGTTTAAATCCTGCTCCAGCCACGTATTAGCTGTGAGGTCCTAAGAAAATTACTGAGCTCTGGTGCCTCTGGTTCACTGCATATGAAATGGGCGAGATGGGAATGCCAACAAAAGAAGTGGAAGCAGGTTCTTAAACAGCCGTTTGCTTGCCCATCTATACTGCAGCACTGTTCACAATAGCCAAGAGGTGGAGGCAACAGGTGTCCACCGATGGATGAAGGGATAAAGAAAACGTGCCGTATGCATACAATGGACTATTATTCAGCTTCAAAAAGGAAGGAAATTCTGATACATGCTACAACATGGATGGACCTCAAGGACATTATGCTAAGTGAAATAAGCCAGTTATAAAAAGACTTCTACTCTAGGGGCGCCTGGGTGGCGCAGTCGGTTAAGCGTCCGACTTCAGCCAGGTCACGATCTCGCGGTCCGTGAGTTCGAGCCCCGCGTCAGGCTCTGGGCTGATGGCTCGGAGCCTGGAGCCTGTTTCCGATTCTGTGTCTCCCTCTCTCTCTGCCCCTCCCCCGTTCATGCTCTCTCTCTCTCTCTGTCCCAAAAATAAATAAAAAACGTTGAAAAAAAAAATTTAAAAAGACTTCTACTCTATGATTCCACTTATATGAGGTAGCTACAGTAGTCAGATCCATGGTCACACAGAAAGCAGAATGGTGGTTTCCAGGGGTAGGCAGAGACTGGAATGGGGAGTTGGTGTTCAATGGGTAGTTTCAGTTTTGCAAGACACAAAGTTCCATAAGTCAGTCGCACGACAATGTAAATATACTTAATGTTACTGAACTGTACACCTAGAAACGGTTAAGATAGTGAATTTTATGTTATGCATTCATTGCCAAATTTTGAAACCAAGATGCATGTGCCAAGTGCTCTATCCACACACCCCTCATTATACGTGAAGCCATTCTGTAAGTTAGACATTATTGTGCACAACAGGCAGGTGGGAAAAAATGAGGCAAAAAGAAAGGGCTGTGGACCATGTATGTGAGGTCACAGGCAGCAGAGACGAAGTCAGCTTGATCCCAACCCAATGCTTCCTTCTCCATTCTAACTGATTATCTTCGACAGAGTCCAAAAAAGATCAAGCAAGATATGTCCTGAAAGCACAGACCTTAATATCTGGCACACGTAAGAATCTGTAATGGTAAACCTTTCTCCCCATAATATTTCCACATTTTAAAAACATTCAATCTAACCATTTCTTCTTGTCTCTGAGAATGTTCCAAGGGGTGATTATTGTTTAAACCAAATCCTTTCTAATTGCCGGATGAGCAAATTCATTCACTGAATAACCCACTTATCAAATAATCACAACGTGCCAATCCTAGGCCAGGTGTCTTTCTGGGTACTGGGGAAGGAGAAATGCCTAAGACCCACTCCTGCCTCTGAAAAGTTCACAGTCCAGTGAAGGGGGAACTGAAAGGTAAACCACTCCTGGTAACACATGTGATAGTAAAAGTAGGTACAAAGATCTGGGGCACCTGGGTGGCTCAGTCGGTTAAGTGTATGACTCTTGATTTCCGCTCAGATCATGATCTCATGGTTCATAGGATTGAGCCCTGCACTGGGATCTGCAGGGACAGTGCAGAGCCTGCTTGGGATTCTCATTCTCTCCTTCTCTCGCTCTATTCTGCCCCTGCTCTCTTGCTCAGTCTCAAAATAAATAAATAAACATTTTAAAAAAGTAGACACAAAGATCTGAGGCAACCTATGTTTCAAGATAAAAATTACCTGATAGTAATCCTTCCTATATCAAATTCCTAAAAATGATTATCAAGGCATAAAAAAAACTCTTAAAAATGCAAAATGAAACCACGATAATATATCACTACCTATCTAAAAGAATAACAAAAACAAAAACAAAATAAAACATCTCACAATGCCAAGTCCTGGTGAGGATATGAAGCAAAAGAAACTCTCATTCACTGCTTGTAGGAATGCAAAATGATACAGCCCCTTTGGAAAAATAAATGTAGCGGTTTCTTAAAAAGTTCAACATATACAGAAAACCTGGGATTGCAAGCAACTTGTTCTGCTAGCGTTATGCAAGACAAGCAAACATTTCCAATAAATTTTAACTTGATAAATGAGTGATGTCTTGCAATATGAGTAGTACATGATGCTGAATGTCACATGATCACAACTGAGCCATGGTTCCCCCCACCCACCCCCCGCAGGATTGTGGGTGATAATCTCCCATGCTTGCATGCTCGGCCTCAAGCTATGGTGTTTGGCAGAAGTCAGTGATTTTTCAGAACAATGGACAGTGCCCACAACTAGCGCTAGTGTATTTTTTGTCCCTTCAAAGCCCCTATGGACAGTCCTTTGCTTTTCCATACAAGAGTAAGCTTAGGAATGCTGTGCTTCATTCTAGGTCATTGGATAGGTTCCTTGTTAAAGCTGCACAAAAAGAAAAAGATGCCATTGAGCCAAGAGATAGCAGTGATTCCATTAGTGACAGTGAAAGTTGTCCTACACAATAACCCTTCTCTCTCGTCACCCTCACACTAGCCACGAAGGTTTTCTTTTTTTTTTTTTTTTTTTTTTTTTTCAACGTTTTTTAATTTATTTTTGGGACAGAGAGAGACAGAGCATGAACGGGGGAGGGGCAGAGAGAGAGGGAGACACAGAATCGGAAACAGGCTCCAGGCTCCGAGCCATCAGCCCAGAGCCTGACGCGGGGCTCGAACTCACGGACCGCGAGATCGTGACCTGGCTGAAGTCGGACGCTTAACCGACTGCGCCACCCAGGCGCCCCAAAGGTTTTCAAAGATAAGCGCAGGTTAATTTGTTTATTTTTTTTCATATTTTGTATTTTCCTTATTATTTTATATTATATTACAGTATTGTAATCACTTTTATATGGTTATTTTGGGGTTGTGGAACAAATCATCTGAGTTTCCATTATTTCTTATGGGGAAATTCGCTTTGATATACAAGTGCTTTGGACTACAGGCATGTTTCCAGAATGAATTATGCTCACAAATCAAGGTTTTACTGTACTTACAATCAGACTCTACAATCCCACTCCTAGGTATTTAACCAAAAGAAATGAAAACTTAGGCTCACATAAAAACCTGCTTGATGTTTAAAGTGGATGCATTCATAATCACCCAAAACTAAGAACAAACCAAATGTCCTTCAACTGAAAAATTGGTAAATAAGCTTCGGCACATTCAGCCAGTGGAATACCACTGAGAAGTAAAAAGGAAAAGACTATGAATACACACATTATGTTAAGTGAAAGAAGGAAGACTCAAAATGCCAGACAGGATATGATTCCATTTATATGACATTTTAGACAAGGCAAAACCAGAGGGACAGAAATCAGGTCTGTGGTTGTGATGGTTCAGGTGAGTAACCGGCTACAAAGGGGCAGCCCAAGGAATCTGGAGGTGGGGTAGAAGGATGGAGACATTTCGGGTCTTGACTGTGGTAATGATTACGTGACTCCATGCGTTTGTTGAAATTCACAGAACTGTTCCCCAAAAAGAATCAATTTCACTGTATATAAATTATAAAGTACATTTAAATAATTTTTTTAAAATATGTAAAGACATTACCCTGCTTAGCAACAAAGAGTTCTGCTGGCAGAGCAGAAACTGTGAGGAATCTCTGAAATGTGAGGCCAAAATGGGATTATATTTAAAAAAGGATTCATAGGGCAGGATCTGAACCGGAGAACAGAGCTGCAGAAGATGTGTTCGAACATCCCAGAGGGGATAGAAATGCTGAGGACACTGACAGGTTATTGGTTTTGTGCTGCAGTGGAGGTAGCTAGGGAAGTAGAACCCAAGCCATCATGCATCTTTCCAAACCCTCTGGTTTCCCAGTTTAGCAAGTCAGCCGCCATGATTGAGACATCTTAGGTCAGACAGACAGAGGAATGCCCAAGGTGGATGGGGGTGCTCAGGAAGAATCACTACCACCAAGAAGACCACCTGCTTGAGCATCCCAAAGAGTGACACAACCCACCCTCCCCTCACTCTCTCTGCATAGAATGTGGATATGGTTAAGGAACTACAAGTAACAAAAGTTCCTTCCCTTCCCTCCCTCAAGACGACAGTGCTAACAAATCCGTAGACAATCTAACAAGTAATCTCACACACCAAGATGAGTACCCAATCCAGATTCACTGAACCCATGGAGATACCAACACCATGAAATAGAAAAGATAATCTCAAAAAGTGGAAGAATGTAAATCTAAAGATACAGAACCAACAGAACCGTTAGCTCAGGACTTTAAAACGAGTGTAATTAATATTCTCAGAGCTATTGCATACATGAAAGAAGAACAGGTATTCATGAAAAAAAGAGTCAAATAGAGTTCTTCCAAAAAGAAAAGCACAGTTGTTGAAACCAAGATGAAGAACTTCATAGAGATTTAACTCTGTAGGACTCAGGGCAGCCTTCTTAGACTCTGCCAGCTCTCAGTTGTGAGATCATTCCTGGCAGGAGAAACAGTAAGGATGAAAGTAAAGAACCACAGAAAAGTATTTTGTGGTTTTTAAGGAACCATAATAAACTCAGAGTAGCTACAGCAGACAATACACAGGGAAGGCTTCTTTTTATTCTGCTTTTCGTTATGGCAGTAGCCATGAAATGCATTGCAATGAAAGTGCTCACAACCACCAGCCATGAATCACAATGCAGTGGAAGTGTCCACCTATGAGTACAAATACATAAGGTGGGCATTAGCAACTAATATGTTTCATTTTACTCTTTATCTCCTATCATCTGTGGCAGATTGCATTTTCCAAAGATGGTCGTCACAATACCTCCCCAACTCATTTGCTCTTTTTATAATATGATGTTGACAATTCTCCCATCTGGTGGTGGTATCTGTGTCCTGTATTGCAGAGCCCTCGCAGATCTTTGTGACTGCTCTCACCAACACAGTAGGGCAGAAATGATGCTTTGTGACTTTCATGGCTAGATCAGAAGCTGCCAGGCAATTCTGCTGGCTTTTTTGGAATGCCAGCTCTTGGAACTCAGCTGCCATGTTGTGGGGAAGCCCAATCTACAGACAGAGGCCATGTGTAGATGTTCCACCTGACTGTCCCAGCTGAGAGTCTAGCTGGTGGCCACAATCAACTACCAGATATGTGAGTAAAGAAAGTTCAAGATGACATCTGCCCCAGCCACTGTCTGACTGTAACTGCCTAAGAAATCCCCAGTGAGTATCACCCAGCTGGGAAGAGTCAACCTTTAGAACTACGGGTGACAATAAAATGCTTGTTTTTGTTTCAAGCTGCTGACTTGTGAGGCTAATTCAGTGCACAGCAACACATTAAAAAACATCTTAGTGTGTAGATCTGAAAATATGAGATTTGCATTTCTTTAAAATAACATCCGTTTTCAACTTCACGGGAAATTAAATGAGATGAAATTTAATCTTCAGTCCCTAACATGTGCGACAGCTGGAACCACGAGAAGAAAAATAGGATTCTCACCCCTTGACTCAGTGTTATTATCCCACCCCGTCACCACCACCAGTAGTGGGTAGGCTGAGACGTGCAGAGAAAAAAAGGGGACAGGGCAAGGGATGTGGACACAGAACCAACAAGGAATGGTGGGTTCTTCTTTCAGCTGAATATTTCTAAACCACTGGGCAAGAAGAAGGTTTTGTATGGGGATTTCTGGACTTGGAGTTCTGGCTGTGTGATCCTGGGTAAGTAATTTAACCTCCCTGGCCTTCCCTTTCCCAACTAAAAAGTGAGGGGAATAATAGTTATTTCACAGAGAGTGCCCACCATCAAAAATATCTGGGGAAAATGAACACGCAAGGATACAGAAATGAGAGAGATTAGGCCAAGGTGGGTGGCAAACCTTTTGTTTTATCTCAGGATGGATGAGAACTTGGGATGTCTCAGACTGACTCCTTTTGGACATGCCTCTCTCTGAGCTTGCTGGGCACCCCACTGCTACATGCGTCCAGCTACCACTACCCCTGGTGATGATTCCTGAATCCCCATCCCAAACACCTAAGGCCCCATAGCAGTTACACACCATACTTACTACTCAGAGTTTGGGGCAAAGGTTTTGTGGGAACTCCTAACTCATAACATGCTTCATTCCTGCTGGTTCCCTTAGAGTAGTTCTACATGAAATACGCACCCCAGCACCTCTCTAGACCAAGCCACCATTGTCTCCTATCTGGGTCCTCCTACCAAGATGCTTCATGTCCTCCCCCCACTTCTAACCCATTTAACCACTCACAAATTTCAGCAATCTTTATTATACACCTGCTATCACAACACTCCCTGTTTGAATTCCTATAATCAGTTCCCAGTGTCACTTTCAGGTAAACTCAAAATGCACACCATGTACGATGCGGTCACGCACGACCAACAGTTGCCCACCTCGCCAGCCCCTGGTTCCCTGTCACTCTCCACCACCCACACTCCACCCAGCCACACTAGCCCATATTGGGACCTTCTCACACACAAGTCATGTCCCTACTCAGAGCCTTCACACATATTCTCCCCTTTTGCTTAGAATGCTCTCTTGTCTCCTGATTTCTGGTTGATCTTTGGGGACTCATAGCTATTTTTCTAGGAAAGACTTTCTTGAGCCTCCTCCCCTGCATGAATCTGGCCCTCCCCAAATAGTAAAGATGACTATTATAACAGTAACAACAACCTTTCTCTCTGTAATCGCACTTTATAAAAATATATTTCCTTGAATGATTATTTAACCGATGCCCATGTCCTCCCCTAAACATGCAGTGCCCAAATCTAATTTGCTTACTGGGTCAATGCCGGTGCCCAGCACAATGCCCGGCCCACAGTAACCACTCAGGACATGTTTCTGGATGGAAAAAAAAAAGCTAAATGTTACTCTGATGGACTCTGCAACTCCACTGGGTGTCTCCTGAAACAGGAATAACTTTGCATGTGAAAAGGAACCTGGTCCCCAAACCTGCTTCCTGAGATGTTGAATTTTGCATTCTAGACAGTGCTCTGTGCCATGCTCGTGATTTTGAATCCATAAGGATGGCTCAGTCTGTTTTCCATTTCCAAACATTTGGTTGTTGGGGGTCTCCTCTGGTCAGTTCATCTTTTTTACTCTGAGAACACAGATCAGCCTATGGACAGGCTGCCTCTAGGTTAGGTGTCCTGCAACCCTGGTCCAAACTTCCGTGGCCTGGAAATAGGTCAAGCTAGCTCATGCTTGTCTGGACACTGCCTCATCATCTTCTGTTCCCTGGGCAGTGTTGCTAGGCTCAAATGTGGCTGCTCTGTAAGGCCCCATAGACCCATGGCAGGAGGCTGGCTTCTAGGCTCCGCATTCCCAGGTCCCTGGCACAGACCAAGGCATGGGGGCGGGAAGGTGTCTGTGTTGCTCAGGACAAGGAGGGCTCCCCCAGCGTCTCAGAGCTCTATGACTCTGCCAAATAGCCAAGTGGTTAAATGTTGAGGGCTGTAAATGAGGCTCATCTGTCAGCCGTGGGCGGGCAGCGGCTCCATCTGCTGTGTCAGGAGCCTGGAGGGCGATTGGAGGAAGCAACTTGTAAGCGTGAGGCCCAAGATGGGAAGGGAGAAACTTCCTCAGGAGACTGTAGAACGGGGGACCTTGAAGACTCTATCAGCCCCTTCAAAGTGTTCCGGATGAAAAACAAAAACAAGACCTGAAGAGGGGGTAGGCTTGGCCACCATCACTCAGCAAATACGCATCAGTGCCGGATGAGAGTCAATGCTCCGGAATTTTAGACCGCATCCCTCCCCACATAGACACACCTGACCCAACTCACACCCAGTCCACAGGGGGAGGAGATGCTCTGAGCCACCTGAGGATAAAATATCCCAGTTCTCCTCTCTGTGCTCACATTTCTTCTTCAAGAGTCTCTTTGGACCTCTAGAACCTCAGAATAAACCTGATCACATTGATTCATCCATTCGATAGATATTTTTGGAGTGCATCTATATGCAAGGCATCGGGAATTTATCAGTGAAAAAAAAATGGACCTCATTCCTGCCTCTGGGAACTCATACTCTAGTGGGAAAGAGAGAGAGTAGGCAGAAGAAAATCACATGAATATATGTACAAGTTACATCAGTTCTTTTAAGGAAAAGTATTGGGCACGAGTTGTGCCAATGCATGTGCCGTGGGATGGTATGCAGAACTGATGGCCATGTCCCTGTCCCCCCCGCCCCAATACTTCTTTTAATACAGTGACCCTTCCCCATTGGTCAGATGGCCACAGTGCAGCCAGAGTCTCGATGGAGAGTTTGCACAATGGACTCAGACAACCAAAGAGTCAGATGCCAGGTTTGTGAGCTTCGAAACATGGTGTTGATAAGGACGAGCATTTGCTGAGCTGTGTTGTCTCTGGTGCAGAAGCTAGGAGGAATCCCGGGTCGCAGGAGAGGAAAAAGCTAGGTAAGAGAATAATTTGAGTGAGCTGTCATTGGTGTGGGGTGGGGTCCTGTACGCTGCTCGTGGCGGAAATAAAATACGGATCTCTACAACTCAGACCTCCAAGCAGATCTAGAGTTTGGCCCCAGATCAGAGATCCTCCTGGCTGGTGACTGAGCAGGGAAAAGGAAATGCAGAAAGAATCAGGTTTTCCCCCGTGAGCAAACGAGGAGGCTCCCAGCCCCGGGTCCTCAAAGATCAAAGGCTGGCAAGCAGTCTATAAATGGAGTTGTGAGTCCCCCCCAGCCTCGGAGTAACTACATGGATGAATAACACCGAGTCAACATCAGGGCTTAGCTATTGTCTCTAAAAGAGATTAAAATCGGGGAGAAGAGAGGAGATGTGGGTGATCCAAGAGCTGCAGCCCTAGAAGGCCATTATCTGTCTTGAGCCTTCAGCCCACCCTACCACCCACTCCTCCGTGTGAGGTTATAGTATAACAATAAGCCTGCAATTATATTTTACTTGTGAAAAAAAAAATAATGGTGAGTCAAACACCAGCTCGCAGATGTAACGGGTACCACTAGTTATGTCAGTGGGAGGGGGCCAAGTCTTGGGCTAAATTGAGAACCCCTGCTGTGGGTCCACGTTCATAAGCCTGCCTGGCTGTCCAAGGCCACACTCCCTGCGCCTGTGAGTAGCACCTGGCCCTGGGAAGGCGTGGGACCACCAGACACAGGGGGTACCGGTCAAGATCTGGGTCCTGAAGGGAGACTGTGGCACTCTGGACAGACCCTGAGGTCAAGACGACAAACAGACACAGAGCAGCGGGCCTGGCACGGACCATAGGACCAGAGACCGAAGGAGAACACAGGCACCTGTGCTAATGTGAGGACAGGCGCCTTATGTGGGCCACGGACCAAAGCAGGTGACAAGTGCAGGCCAGACCTGTGCCTCCAAAGTGCCTGGACCCTGGGCCAGCCCCTGTGAATTTAGATGCAGTCGTGAGCACGAACAGGGAGGCAGAATAAGTTGAGTAAGGAAATCTTGCTTGGCCGATGTAAGCCTTTAACATTAGGCCAAATATGAACATAAAGCAGAGACTAAGCCAAATTATAAATAACATTTTACATATATATATGAAAACAAATATTAATACATAAATACAAACGTGATAAAGATAAATGTAAATACATATCATATAAATGTTATATATGCACAATAAGTATATGTAAGTTATAAATCTGTAAACAAATAAACATACTTATAAACAATATATGTAACATATAATAGAAACATAAATATACAAGTTACAAATATAAAAATTAAACATATATAAATATATATTATAAATATATATTTATATAACATATATAAATATAGATTTATATAACATATAACATATTTATATATCCATATATATCTATATTTATACACACACACACACACGCATATATAAACTTACATTCAGAGAGGGCAAGAATGAGAATATACGTAGGTTCAAATCCCAGTTATGCCCTTGATAGCCACATGCTCTGGGCCTGGTTATTTGCTCCCTCTGGCTTGGTCTCCTCATATGTGATGTTCTAACCCGAGTGGGGCTGCCTACCACCCTTGGAAAGGTGAGCAAGTCTGGGACAGCCCATTGTCTTTTTTTTTTTTTAAATGTCTATTCATCTTTTTGAGAGGCAAGAGGGAGGACAAATGGGGGAGGGGCAGAGAGAGAGACACACACAGAATCCAAAGCAGGCTCCAGGGTGTGAGCTGACAGCACAGAGCCTGACGTGGGGCTCAAATCCAAGAACTGTGAGATCATGACCTGAGACGAAGGAGGCCGCTTAATCAAGCAAGCCAGCCAGGCGCCCCTGGGAGAGGCCATTTTCTAATGGTCAGGTGATAAAGGGAAAGCTGTCAGCACTGTAGCTAAATGCCCTGCGGTGTGTGGGGTCCCAACACGGGTACTCATCCCCCCAACATGCTGACAGAGCCCCTGCTGAGAAACACCGCAACTCCCCAAGTCCCTTTAAGACCAGCAGGGGAGTTACCTGTAAGCAGCCCCGCCTCTCTCATGGGTTATGTTGAACCCTCACCTTCCTCCTGGCAGGCAATGTGAGGGAGCCAGAGTCCATGCCTCTCTCAGAGTCTGCCCCTCAGCATGTCCCATGCAGATCCCAGAACATTCCAAGAGTCTCCTAAGTACTTTTACCCCCCATTCTCTCCTTCACTGCTCACGGCATCCCCAGACATGGGAAGAATCGCCTCCCTCTTGGGCAGGGGAAAAGTGGAGCCCCGACACAGACAGAATGCCACAGAAAGATCTGGAACCCGAGCTCAGATCATGTCACTCCAAATCTGAGTCCCACTAGGTGCCCCAGCCTGAGCAGCCAGTCGTGGATTTCCCGGGTCTTCATCTAGGTCTGTCACCAGTGTCAGGAAGCCAAGGACAGTGGGGCAAGCTTTCTCCCCACAGGAGGGGTGTTTGTTTCCCTGAGTCAGAGCTGCTTCCATCCACAAGTGGTAAGCGAATCTACTCGACTGCTTTGTACCTCTCACATTCCCACAGGGCTTCCTGGCTCCATGAGCAGGAAGAAAGAAGGACCCGGAGCACTATGTTCATATAAAAACAGCTTCTCAGGGCACCTGGGTGGCGCAGTCGGTTAAGCGTCCGACTTCAGCCAGGTCACGATCTCGCGGTCCGTGAGTTCGAGCCCCGCGTCAGGCTCTGGGCTGATGGCTCGGAGCCTGGAGCCTGTTTCCGATTCTGTGTCTCCCTCTCTCTCTGCCCCTCCCCCGTTCATGCTCTGTCTCTCTCTGTCCCAAAAATAAAATAAAATACATTAAAAAAAAAATTAAAAAAAATAAAAAATAAAAACAGCTTCTCCTTTCCACGCCTTTCCTCCTCCAAGGGCCCGCCATCCACCTACTGCTCCGATCAAAGCACCAGGCTTCCTCCTGGACACCATCACCATATGCCCCAATAATTGACTGAGTCCTACTAATTCTTTCTTATAAACATCCCTCAAGTTTCATCGCACCCATCCCTGCGTCAGTTCTATTTCCACATCCCCTGCCCCGATCCAGGCCACCAACACCTTTCCTAGGACCATCGCCCAGTTAAGAGTAACAGCTCCCGTAGACTCACAGCCCTTTGACTCCCAGGGGCTGCTCAAGGATCATGGCAATGATGGAGGGGAGCTTCTAGGAGATTTTCAGTTGCAAGAGGAGGAGGAGGATGTGAAAGAAGAAGAGAATTTCTGTCTACTCAGAACCTAGCATGACGCGGAGCCCAAAGGAAGTCATTTGTTGTTGGTAAACAAATAGGAGGCTGCAAGTTGTCACATGAGAAGGCCCCACAATGAAAACAACAAAAATGAAACCAGGCAGGAATCGAATACTGCGTTTTGCAAACGGATACAGGCTGGAGGCACAGAATCACAAACGTAGAGCTAGAAAGGACTTTGGAAATCACCCACTCCAGTCTCTTGTTTTACAGTGGAGGGGAGAGGCCCAGTGAGGTGACATGACATACTTAGGGCCACACCGTGAGCCAGCTTTTGGGCTCTGCCATGACTCTGGCTCCCCACTCAGTGCGCTGTCTCCCCGAATATCTTTTTCCCATTTCCTTTTCTCGTCTATGTCTTTTTGCCTTTTAAGACTCAGTACGGCCATCACCTCCTCCAGGAAGTCTTCCCTCAACTCCCTAGCTGGGTTAAATGCCCTACTCCCTTTGCCCTGACAGCCTTCTAAGCTTCCTCTGGCATAGAATCCACTTAGCAAACTCAATTGTACTTGCTGAACATTTTATTCACCTTTTATGCTAGACCACAGCTTCTTGGTCTCGGCACAACGAGATCCCATCTTGGGCTGGATCATTCTTTGATCGGGTGCGGGGCGGGGTGGGGGGGGGTGGTGGTGGCTGTCCTGTGTACTGTGGGATGTTTAGCGGCATCCCTGGCCTCTACCCACTAGACGCCCATCACCCATCCCCTTAAAGTTGTGACAACCAAAATGTCTCCAGAACTTACCAACTTTCCCTGGGGTTGAGGAGCAGGGGCGGAACAGTAAAAACACCTCCAGATGAGAGGAGTGATCTAGGTTGTGACATGTGTGAAGGCAGAGGCCATGTCCTCCCGTTCTCTACATTACACTCCTACCGTGCAGCACAGGGCCTGAAACACGGCGAACATACAATAAACTGCATCTATACTTAGGACATGCATATGCGGGGCGTGACTGTGTGTACGTGTGTGCACACACACATGTACATGCCATCCCCATATTGTCGTTTCCAAAATAAACTGTCCAAAACTGCAACATTTTTTGCTCTTTTGGGATGCGCTCAACACTGCTGTGTTTATACTGCCTTGTTACAATAAGAGTAAGAGAAACTGTTGGCGCTAATCGGAATTTAATGTTTTGTTTCTGGATTGTTAATTGTGTGTGTGTGTGTGTGTGTGTGTGTGTGTGTGTGAGTGAGAGAGAGAGAGAGAGAGCGCGAGAGAGAGATCTTGACTAACAGTTCCCTCTCAAACAAAAGACCCTTGGAGAAGAAAATGAATTTTCAGTGAAACAAGAAAACCCTTTCTCCATTCCCGAATAAAGACATTATTGGGTCATTAAAGCATGGCTCTCTGTTCAGTTGCTAATGTACTGGTCTTTACTCTGGAACACATGGCAATCACAAGGAAGAATTTTTACTTACTGCCAGATGAACAGATCGGGAAGTAAGATATTATGGAACGTGCCATTAGGTGGCAGATAAGTAATTAGGTGACAAGCAAAATATATTATTCAGCATTTCAAAATATTTCCACTTCATCTCCCATTCATTAAAACCCGCCTCCTCTCTAATGGGCCCACCAGGAATTTATATCAAGATTATTTACCAAAAAAAAAAAAAAAAGGAAAGAAAGAAAGAAGAAAAAGAAAAAGAAAGAGAAGAGGAAAAAGAAAAAGAAACCAACAGGATTAGTGAATTGTGATTAAGTCGTAGGATTGTTTTTAACACTTGTCTATGAGTCTGAAGAGACAGACAGGAGAAAACAGGCTCAGATTGTCGCTGGCAGGCTGGATGATCGCTGTTCTTGCCAGCATGAAGGTGATAGTGAGGTGATGGTGTTTTCATTATTATTTCACAAAAAGGAAGAAAAAGAGGATGGAGGGGACATGGACGGTGCCACAAGAAGGGAAAACAGTCAAAACCATAAACAAGATGATGGTGCATCTACACAGAGGCTCCGCACAATGATTTGACACCATAACTAATGGCTGGGCTTGGTAACAAATTCCCCAATCAGCAAGTTACCCGGCTTCCTTAAAGCCACCTGCATGTTTAATCAAGGGCCCCTTATGCACATCCGGCCATACAGAGGCACAGGTGTGACAACTGGGGCTTCCCACACTCGCGGGTTATCTCCGTAGAACCAGGCATAAGGCTAGCCCCCATTTCACGCCCATTGATTAATCGATTTAATAAGTGCAGTAAGCTGGATGCCCAGTTGGCTGAGTCGGTTACGCATCTGACTCTTGATTTACACTGAGGTCATGATCACAGTTCGTGAGTTCGAGCCCCACGTCAGGCTCCGCACGGTACCAGCTCAGAGCCCACTCAGAAGTCTCTCTCTTTCTCTCTAAATAAATAAACTTTAAAAAATTGCAAAAAGCAGAGTACTTAGTGTGTTGTTGTTTTTAAAGAGTCTTAAGTGTCCTAATATTTAAAAGAAGCAGAATATATCTTTTGGTTAGTAGGTTGTTTCCCGCACCACCCCCCCACCCCCCCCCCCCCCCCGCCACTGGAGGTATTAGCTTGATGAAGGCAGAAGAATGGAGGGAACAAGGGACACAGAAGAGGAGGAAGAGGAAGGTGGAGTGGGGGGAGGAGGGAGGGAGGGAGGGAGGGAGGGGGGAGGAGGGAGGGAGGGAGGGAGGGAGGGAGGAAGGAAGGAAGGAAGGGAGGGAGGGAGGGAGGGAGGGAGGGAGGAAGGAAGGAAGGGAGGGAGGGAGGGAGGGAGGGAGGCTGGAAGGAAGAAAAAGAGAAAGAGATCAAGAAAGGAAAGTATCTTCCCTAAGACCTACCAACCACTAACAGAAGCATATGCACTGGGATTACTCCACATAATAGTTACTGTAAAACTACAGGCGGGTCCCATTACTAGCTTCATTTAATCCACGTGGAATGGGTCAGAGAGAGAAAACCATTCGTTCAGCGGCACGGAGTTAATGTTGCATCTTTAATTACTGCACTGTCTGTGTGCACACATATTCATAAAATGATCAGGTCACCTCCTAAAATGCTCCTATAGTTTTCTAGTCTCTTAGGGTAAAAGGTGACAGTCCTGCACAGCTCCACCCATCTGTCCCCCCTTCCACCCCTCCTCCCACACCCCCCCTTTCAGCCACCTGGCCTCTTTTCCATTCTCCACGTTTGTTCTTTTGCTCCTACAGCAGGACCTTTGCCAATCCCGTTTCCTCATCAAGGAACACCCCCCATTCACCTGGTAAAGCCCCCTCCCTTCCTGCCTTTCACCTTCAGAGGGAGCCTTGCCTGCCGCTCCCTGACAACATCTTGGAGGGTCATTCCCTCTCTCAGCACTGCATACCTCCTTCATCCATTACATATGCCCCATTTGCAATTTCTCACCAGCCTCAGAAATTTACTGATGAGCACAGAGCCCCTCTGTTACGCTAGAAGCATCTCAGTTCACGACTGCTCCATCCGCCACTATAGCCCCTGCCCGGTTTATGGCGTGGCCAGTAGCTCGATAGATATTTACTATAGGGCTGAATATATATTGATGATAAATGTGAATATGAATGAGTATATTTAAGCGGCTATATTTTTAAGCACATGGGCAAGAATCAGAACCAGATTATAATGCCAGCCAGAGACCCAGTGCATCTCAGGAAAGCCCTGAGAGAACAGGGTGATTCTGGGCTGGGATGCAGAGCGTAAGTTTCCACCCAGAGCGATCATCCGTCATCATTAGTTTTGGGGGGGAGGCTGGAGACTGGGCTACAAAGACTACATTACTCTCTGACTTCTGGCCCAGGTCGCTCATAATTATTTCAGAAATCCAAAGCCAGGAATCTGATGAAATGTTTCGGTTTTGTTTTTGTGTTTCCCCCCCCTTTAAAAAGGATGGATCAGCTGCTCAGCATTTTTCATAAATTCTTCATCCAGAGTTGCGTTTTTCCATCCACATTTCACATTAAGGATTCTTTATGAAAATGGCTTTATAAGAGAGGAATTTAATGAGATTATGATTTTTTTAAACTTTCTCTCTCTAATTAATACCCCAGAGAGGGACATTTTTCCTAACATAATGGCCTTCCAGTGTTTAACAGGGCTTTAATATTATGGTAAAATATGTTAACTTTCCTGGCACTATGACCCAACTGATGAAATGAAAAGGAGTACATCTGTCTTCCCAGAGCTTCTGCCACGGCAAATGGGGTTGTTTTCGGCATTTTCATAATGAACTAATCAACTGCTTATTCACTAATTGCATCTACATTAGAAACTTATTACCCTGGAAAAGGGCTGCCCTGCAATTGACCTTCCAACTAGAGTTGGGTGCAGTGAGGGTCACGGCACCTGTAAGACAGAGAAATGGCCGCACCCCTCACAGCGTGCCTCTCTTCACCGAAACAGGTATGAGGTCCTCCATGGGGTCACCATAGGTGAGGAGTTGGAAACCCAGAACCTGGAAGATGCTTCCACTTTGCTAGTTAGGGTCTGTGCCTCAGTAGGTTTCCGTGTAATTAATAAGGTGACAAAATGACAACTACAATGGTGACGATCACTCATTAAGCATGGTGTTAGTGCCAGGCACAACGCACGTGAAATGCCAATTTCACGTCAACTCTATAGGCAGGTATCGATGCTCACTCTTACTGGTGAAGAACCTGGGGCCCAGACAGGTGATGGGATGTGCCCAAAGCCACACAGCCAGTCAATGGCACAAGGGGATGGGAATCATGCCCTTCTAATTTCATATCTTGAGCTCCAAGGTTCTCAGGAGATGCTGGAAAAAAAAACCCTAGAAACCTGGTGCTGATGAGATCCAGAGGAAACCCAAGACCACTAGCAGCTTCTAAGCTGTCAATGCTTCCGGGACAGTTTTCTCCACGGCAGCGGACCATGGCCTCTCCAAATGCTCCCTCTTCTCTTTCATGGCGTCACGTGGACAGGAGGTGCTTGGCAGTTTACCACAACTGGGCACACAGGAAGACTATGTTTCCCAGACTCCTTTGCAGGTAAGATTAGGACCATGTGATGAAACGCTGACCAACAGAATGCTGGCAGAAGTGATGTAAGCCACTTCCAGGCCACTGCTGTGGCAATTTTAAATGCCATATGTGTGGGTGGGTTGCCGCAAAATGGAAGTGGCCTGCCCAATATGCTGCAGAGTTGTGTAAATATGAAATAAAGTTAAGCTGCTGAGTTTCCAGGTTTATTCATCACTGTTGCACAGCCTAGCCTCACTTAACTAGAGCCCTTCTCAGAAAGTGACCATATGTCTCTAGGTCACCTTTCTGCGTCTTCTCTTTCATGGCGTCACGTGGACAGGAGGTGCTTGGCAGTTTACCACAACTGGGCACACAGGAAGACTATGTTTCCCAGACTCCTTTGCAGGTAAGATTAGGACCATGTGATGAAACGCTGACCAACAGAATGCTGGCAGAAGTGATGTAAGCCACTTCCAGGCCACTGCTGTGGCAATTTTAAATGCCATATGTGTGGGTGGGTTGCCGCAAAATGGAAGTGGCCTGCCCAATATGCTGCAGAGTTGTGTAAATATGAAATAAAGTTAAGCTGCTGAGTTTCCAGGTTTATTCATCACTGTTGCACAGCCTAGCCTCACTTAACTAGAGCCCTTCTCAGAAAGTGACCATATGTCTCTAGGTCACCTTTCTGCATTCAATCAACAGACTTTATTAAACACCTCCTGTATGCAAGGCACCAGATGGTTAATTTGATGTGTCAACTAGACTGGACCCCAAGATTCCCAGATATCTGGTCAAACATTATCCTAAGTGTTTCTGTGAGGGTGTTAGATGAGACTAACATTTGAATCGGTAAACTCAGTATAAAGCAGATCATCCTTCCCAGTGTAGTGAGCCTCATCCAACTGACCGAAGACTTGTAAAGGACAAAAGGCAGAGTTAAGATGGGACTTCATCTGCCTGATACTTGAGCTGAGACATTTGTATTTTTCGGCCTTCAGACTCAAACAGGAAAATCAACCTTTCTTGGGTCTTGCACTTACTGGCTTTTGAACTAGAACTTCCACTAGATAGATAATACATAGATATCTTACATATATGTGTGTGTGTGTCATATATATAGATATATATATATATCTATATATATCTATATATATCTATATATATATATATAGTTGATATATCTCCTATTGTTTTTGGTTCTCTAAAACACCTTCAAAGAATCAGGTGGGGGAAGACAGATAACAAGACAAATGAACACACAAATTAAATAATTATAATCTCTGGTACTTCCCATGAAGGAAGTCAACAAGTGTGTTTACACAGAAATATAGGGGGGTGAGGAAAGGGCTCTCTGGGGAGATAACATTGTTTTAAAGTATAGGTTTTGTTATTAGGTATGGCATGGCCAACAGATCAGGAGATCAGAAAACCCTTTACCATTGAAATGATAGCTTACATACTCACAGATCCCAAGAGGACGAGGCACCCCATGCCATGGGGGGGGGGGGGTCACAAGGGGAAGGATCAGGGTGAGTCAGGAGGCAGAGGGACATGCAAGGGGAGGGAATATGGACAAGAGTGGTGGTTTCTATGGTCAGCAGGGGTGGGAATCGTTACTTTGAATGATTCTGGTAGGCTCTGGAACCCACAAGCCATCCTAGTTGTCCAATACCTAAACCTGGGTGATTCAGGTGGAATAACAGTCATTGGCCTGGGGTGTCAGAACTGGATAAGAAAGGTAGCTGGGGGTATGGGCTCTGGGTTGGATGGTGTGCATATGAAAGGCCTTACCATCTGTAGGAACTGGCTAACCCTGGGATGGGCAGTCCCACCAGGGTCCAGCAAGACCACAGATGTCAAAGCATCAAGTATAGAAATCAGAAAACACGGTCATTACAGACAGGTGAATGAGACCTGAGTGATGGCAAGCCAACAGCCATGGAAGAGCCAGAAGTCATACTCAAAGCAGACAGAGCAGCACAGGAAATCTATGAAATTAAATAAAGAGTGTCCAGGAACGAAGGGAGTAGGCAACTGTGCCAAATCCTCAGAAGTAGAGTAAAATAAGAACAGGGAAACATTCTTCTGACAACAGCAAAAGTCTTGGTAGAATATTCTACCCACAGCTTTCTGTTTCCCTATTCCCTCCGTCATGATCTGGCTCACCAGGGGCTTTTCCACTCATCGCATCCAATGACCTTTCCTTTGCCCTCATTTTGACAGCTTTTCTGCAACATTTGGGGGACATGTTGGGGACAGAGCACTAGATAAAAGAGACAAAAAGACCTGCCCTTGTGGGGCTGACATGCTAGTGTAGGAGAAAGGCAGCACAAGGGACAAGTGTATAATGTCAGTTACGGGGGCTATGGAGAAAGTAAAGGAAGAAAAGAGACAGGAAATGGGGAGGGAGAGGGGAAAGGGGATTTCCTAGAAGAAGTGGCCAGGAAAGTCCTCTCCAATCCTGCCTTGTCAGCCATGCTAAAGAGCATGCCCCTGATCCCATGGCAAAGGGGATGTTCTAAGACCGTTAAGCAGGGACGTAGGTGCCTTGACCATATGTTTTATCAAGAGGGCTGTGACGTGAAGGATACGTTGGCTAGTGTCACAGAGACAGAGCTGGAGGGTGCTCTGGCCAGAAAGGAACAAGCAGATCAGAAGCCCAGAAGCATGAAAGCACTGTTAGTAATCTGACAGCTGCAGTTGGGAGGAGGGCTTGGAGAAAACCCACAATCCTGGACAAGTCCCTTCATGCCTCAGGACCTGGAATGTCGCAAGGTTATGCAATGAGAGATCAGAAAACTGACAGTTGCAAGATCAAAGACAGCATATATAAAATCCCAAGCACGGTCTCCTGCTAAACAGCAGGCATTAACAAATGATCGCTATGATTACGCGAATGACTTCCCACTGAGAATTCTGTGGCTGGGGAATCATGGACTCCAGACTCTGAGTGGCGGATAATATCTACCATTTTCTTTTAAAGGCTATACGGAGCCCACCTTGTGGGGCCAAAGCTGTTTCATGGGCCCAATTTAAAAGCTCCCTACTGTTTTTATAAAGATCTGTTGACATGATTTATTGGGAATTCTGTCCATTAACATTTTTAAGGGCTCAATAGGTCCCCCGACTACCCTCGCAAATTAATCTTAATAAATTCACAGCAGAAAGCACTCTGCTTGCCTATCAGCATACGATAATGTGTCCAGTCTCCTGCCCATTATGGAAAGGGACGTTGTATGTGAAGCTGTGAACCTCCTAAAGACAGAGAAGAAAGACAGGGCAAAGTGCCTTCTCTACTCATGTTCAGAGGACTCTCTGCCTCAGCCTCAGGTTCCCCATCCATGCAGTGGGATAGGAAATCTAACAGAAAGTTTCCTAAGCTTATGACACTTGTATGGTTTTTGCCAAATTTGCCTATCTATTTACTACATACTTAACTAATTAAATAGTGTTTATTAAATAGTTCTTCTTAAACTCAGGTCTGATATCACTACCTTTGCTTCATTCTAAGCA
Organism: Neofelis nebulosa; assembly: GCF_028018385.1. Lineage (NCBI taxonomy): Eukaryota > Metazoa > Chordata > Mammalia > Carnivora > Felidae > Neofelis > Neofelis nebulosa. The sequence goes on from NC_080799.1 coordinate 34,418,142, forward strand.
GTAGCACCTAAAAAATTGCAAATTCGATGTGTTAGTTATATTTTTCTAATAAATTACTGAAGTTACAATAAATTCAATTATGTACTCCCTGAAGTCCTCTTTTTTTATTATTTTTAAAATGTTTATTTCTTTGTTTTTGAGATAGAGAGAGGGTGAGCAGGTGAGGGGCAGAGAGAACGAGGGAGAGAGAGAATCCCAAGCAAGCTCTGTGCTGTCAACGCACAGCCCAACATGGGGCTCAAACTCACAAACTGTGAGATCATGATCTGAGCTGAGATGGAGAGTTGAACGCTTAACTGGCTCAGCCACCCAGTTGCCCCAGCCTGAAATCCTCTTAAGTACAGCTAGGGATATGTATATTACACTGAGCCACTGTACTAGAGAGACAGCAAGTTGTAGAAGATACGATTCCAGACTGTGAAATCTGACTGCCTGAATTCTTGTCCTGGTTCTCGGTGATTTGAAACATGCCATTTTAACTTCTGAGACTCAGTTGACTTGTTTCAAAGACATACAGACGATAAGACTTAATTCAAATCTCTCTCCCTTTCTCCAAAAGAAAGGAAGGAAGGAAGGAAGGAAGGAAGGAAGGAAGGAAGGAAGGAAGGAAGGAAGGAAGGAAGGAAGGAAGGAAGACAGAGATTTTTTTTTTAAAAGACAGCAAATATATGAAGAGAACATTTGCAAGATGCGGATAACATTAAGCAGCCTATTATATGTGGAATCTGAGTCCCTGAGGGAGAGGAGAAAGGCAGAGAAAAAACAAGTGTTTGAATAATCAATGGCCAAATATTTTCCAAATATTATAAAAAACCAAGATGGCTAACAAATCACAAGCACAAGAAACATGAAGAAAACTATACTAAAGGCATATCATCACCAAATTGCTGAAAACCAATGATATACAGAAAATCTTAAGAACAGTAGGAAAAAAGGACACATTACATACAGAGGAATCAGACAAGAATAATGGCAGATTTCTTAGCAGGTACGACGCACTCCAGAAGACAATCCATAGACAGAACATATTCTGGGCCATGAGATAAATCTCAACTATTTTAAAAGGATTCATATACAAAGTATATTCTGTGACCACATGGAATTAAAATAGGAACTGGTAACAGAAAATTATCAAAATACCCAAACATTTGGTAACTAAAATACACTTTTAAATAATCTAAGACTCAAAGAAAAGATCAAAAGGAAAGGAGAATGTAATTTGAACTGAAGTGAAAACAGCAAACCAAATGTGTGGGATGTAGCTAAAGTAGTATTTAGAGGATACTTTATAACATAAATGCTCACGGTAGAAGATCTCCAATGAACGGCTTCAGTTTCTATTTTAAGAAACATTTAAGGAAGAAATACTATTATTACACAAAATATTTTCAAAAAAAAAAAAAAAAACTGAAGAGGAGGGAATATTTTGCAACTCATTCTGTGAGGCCAGCATTACCAAACCAGACAAACACATGAAATAAAACTACAGACCAATGTCCATCATAAACATAGCTGAAACATTTCTCACCAAATTTTAGCAAACCAAATTCAACAATACATAAAAATAAAATATTACGACCAGGTGTTAATGATCCCAGGAATCTAAGGTTAGTTTGCCATTTGAAAACCAATCAATGTAATTCATAATATTAACAATATAAGAAAGAAGCCATATGATTACTTCAATGGATGCAGAAAAGTTATATTATAAAATCCAACATCTACTAATTCTATTTCAACAGATTTGGAATAGAGGAGAATTCTCCAAATTGATAATGGACATCATATTTAATGTTGAGATACCAAAACTTTCCCCTAAGGTCAGGAGTAAGGTGAGACTATCCATTTACACTATTTAAGTCAGGATGTTACCGGAGGTTCCAGAAAGCACAATAAAGCAAGAAAAAAATGCATCTTGGAAAGAAAAACTTAAACTTGTCTTTATTTTCAGGTAACTTCATCATCTATGTAAAAGTTCTTTGGGATCTACCAAAAAACAAAACAAAACAAAACAAAACACAAGCAAACACTATTACAACTAATACATTATTCAGCAAGGTTGCAGGACATAAGATCAATATACAAAACTCAACTGTTTTTCTACAGAATAGTAATGAACTATGAGAAATAGAATGTGAAGAAAAATATCACATGGAATTGCATAACAGTATTAAATACTTAGAGAAAAATCTGACAAAAGACGTGCAAGTCCTGTACACGAAAACTACAAAATCTTACTGAGAAAAAATTTAAAGGACCTAAATGAATGGAATGGTACACTCTATTCATAGTTTGGAAGGCTCAATGCTGTTGTCAATTGACCCAAATTGATATATAGATTCAATGCAATCCCAATCAAAATCCAAGCAGACCTGTTTGTAGAAATAACCAGCTGATTCTAAAATTCATATGGAGGGGCCCCTGGGTGACTTATGCAGTTAAGCATCCCACTCTTGGTGTCAGTTTAGGTCACGACCTCAGTCACAAGATCAAGCCCCACGTTGGGCTCCAAGCTGAGCATGGAGCCTGCTTCAGAGTCTCTTTCTCTCTCTGCCCCTCCCCACTGTGCGCATGCTCTCTCTCTCGCTCTCTCTCAAAAAAATTTAAAAATAAAATAAAATAAAATTCATATGGAAATTCAAAAGATCTGTAATAACCGAAGCAATTTTGAAAAGTAAAATAAAGTTGGCTCAGAGATATTAAATAATTTTCCTAAGGTCAAGGGAAGATCATGCCTTTCTCCTCCCTTAAATGACATTTGGGATTTATTGCCTCTCTCCCTAGGACTTGTCCCAAACAAGGCTGCCTCTTCCCCTAGAACTTGGGACTTATTCTAGGTAGGTACTTCCAAACACATCTTCTCATTTAACTCTTAGTATGACCCTAGAAGTTAAGCACTATTAGCTTTCTTTCATTTTATTTCCATTTTTATTACCATTTTTTATTGAAGTACAGTTGACACACAATGTTACATGAGTTCCAGGCATGTAACAAGCCTATCAGACGAGACATTATGCTACGCTCACCACAAGTATCTTCACCATCTGTCACCATACAACACCAGTACAATATCATTAACTATATTCCCTATGCTTTCTCTACCTTCCATGCCTATGACTTATGCGTTCCATAACTGGAAGCCTGTACCTCCCACTCCCCTTCACTCATTTTGCCCAATCCCTTCTGGCAACCATAAGTTTGTTCTCTGCATTTATGAGTCTGTTTCTGCTTTTTGCTCGTTTTGTTTTTTTAGATTCCACACATAAGTGAAATCATATGGTATTTGTCTCTCTCTGACTTCTTTCACTTAGCATAATACCCCCGAGGTCCATCATATTGTCACAAAAGGCAAGATCTCATTATTTTTATGGCTGAGTAATATTCCATTATAATACACATATTATATATGTATTATATACGCATATTATATATATATATATGAATGACTTCTTTATCCATTCACCTATCAGTGGACACTTAGGTTGCTTCCATACCGTGGCTATTATAAATAATGCTGCACTGAACATCTGACAAACTTCAACATCTGTTCATGATAACAACTCTCAGCAAAGGGGGTTTAGAGGAAACATACTTCGACATAATGAAGGCCCTCAGCTAACACCGCACTCCGTGGTCAGAAATGGAGAGCTTTTGCTCTAGAATCAGAAGCAAGACAAGGATGTCCACTCACCACTCTTAGCTTTCTTTGCAGACCATGAAACTGGGACTCAGGTCAATTAAGTGAATTGTTCAAGGCCGCTCAAGTTCTGTCCACGTTCTTTTAAAGCATGTTCTTTAAGAGAAGGATGTGGGCTGGTTTAGAAAACGTTTTAAATTAACACATTAAGAATTAAAGTTGAGGGGCACCTGGGTGGCTCAGTCGGCTAAGTGTCCGACTTCAACTCAGATCATGATCTCACTACTCCTGAGAGTGAGCCCTGCCGTTGGGCTCTTTGCTGACAGCTCAGAGCCTGGGGCCTGCTTCAGATTCTGTGTCTCCTAGCTCTCTCGGCCCCTCCCCTGATCACGTTCAGGCTCTCTCTCTCAAAAATAAACTTTTTTTTTTTAAAAAAAGAATTAAGGTTGAGGAGAGCCATCTTTTGATACAACAACTACTCTGAGGCAATAAAACAGTATCTATTCAAAACTACTTCCTCTTATCAGTATTTGTTTTCATGTAAATGAAGAACTTAATTTGCTTTCCAGGGCACTAGAAACTGAAGTCTTTTTCAAGCGTTCTGACATCTACTTTGCTAACATTCTCTCCTGTTTTCTCTTAGCAGAGTGATCCCATACCTACATGGTAATAGCCACCTTCTATACCAAGAGAATTACAACAAAATCCTGTACGGTATATTGTCAAGGCCCAGGAGTGGCCTAATTACTCATTTGCTATGTATTGATTCTATCACAGAAAAGAATTTGGACAAGCCTTGAATTTGTTTTAATGGAATTTGGTGTATCATTCCAGTAATCAGTTCCATGTATTAACAACGTGCACTGTGATGGATGCTAATGTAAGGTATAAAGGAACATCCTGGCCTCTCGGTTTCCTTGACAGCGCTATAGGAACCAGCAAATCTTATTTAATTTGTTCCTTAATGACTTCTATATCCGAACAAATAACTACTTTTGCTGTCTACCATGAAGGAAGTATACTGTTCTGCACTAACTCATAAGTCTTAAAAATTCACACTATTCCCCTTATTCTAGGTCCACCAGGAACCCAAGACTGACACATGTATTCCACATCTCCAAGGAAAAGCTCTCTCCCACCGCCTTCCAAACACCCACTCTTCTGGCTTTTACCAAACCTTATATTACCTACTTGAGAATGTTGGGGGTCATATGGGCTAATTCATCTACTGCCAGGCACATCTGAAATCCACCTGTGCCATCACATTTTCCCCTTCCCCAATATAAAGCCTCCAAGGAAACAAATCTTTAGAAACTTCCCATTTCTTGCACTGGTAAGAAAAATACACAGAAATGGACTTTGCTTATAAGGGAGACTCTAAACTCTCCCACCCCAGCCAACCCAAAACTTTGTCTTGTACATGGCTGGCACCCAAAAGACCACTGTCTATAAAAGAGGCTGGAATATGCAAAGACAAGAAAAAATTGGTTCATCACTGCCTGGGTCCTGGTCAAGGGTCTGGGCCAACAGAGACCCAAGAATGCTGGGACATAAAAATGCCTTTGAATACAGGAGTGATGATTCATATGGGCACATGTACCTCAATGTTTATAGCAACACTGTCAACAATAGCCAAATTATGGAAAGAGCCCAAATGTCTATCAAATGACAAATGGATAAAGAAGATGTGGTCTAGATATACAATGGAATACTACTTGGCCATGAGAGAGAATGTAATCTTGCCTTTTGCAACAATGTGGATGGAAATGGAGGGTATTATGCTAAGTGAAGTAAGTCAGTCAGAAAAAGACAGATATCATACGTTTTCACTCTTATGTGGAATTTGAGAAACTTAACAGAAGACCGTGGGTGATGGGAAGGGGAAAAATAGTTTCAGAGAATGAGGCAAACCATAAGAGACTCTTAAATACAGAAAATAAACAGGGTTGATGGGGGTGGAGAGAGGGAAAATGGGAGATGGGCATTGAGGAGGGCACTTGGGATGAGCACTGGATGTTGTACGTAAGTGATGAATCATGGAAATCTATTCCCAAAGCCATGAGCACAATGTATATGCTGTATGTTAGCTAACTTGACAATAAATTATACTTTTTATTTTTTTATTTATTTTTTTTTTTTTTCAACGTTTTTTATTTATTTTTGGGACAGAGAGAGACAGAGCATGAACGGGGGAGGGGCAGAGAGAGAGGGAGACACAGAATCGGAAACAGGCTCCAGGCTCCGAGCCATCAGCCCAGAGCCCGACGCGGGGCTCGAACTCACGGACCGCGAGATCGTGACCTGGCTGAAGTCGGACGCTTAACCGACTGCGCCACCCAGGCGCCCCTAAATTATACTTTTTAAAAAACGCCTTTGAGTTCATATGGAGGTGGCATCTTAGCTATAGAGAGACAGTCAAAGTTGAGATAGGAAAAGTACCCAAAGGGCTCAAATGAAAAAGATTAATTAACTGCTTCAGGAGCTGGTTATAAAGATGTCTCAAGATAGGTTAAGTGAAGTTGAGAGTACTTATCATGATGAATACTGAGTCATATACAGAATTGTTGAATCATTATACTGTACACCTGAAACTAATACAACACTGTATGTTAAAAAATTACACTTGACTAAAAGAGAGATAGAATTTCCTTAGAAGTTTTCAAAAAAAAGAACACTGAGAAGGTGGTAGGGTCCAGGTCTATGTGGGGTTGTCCATATGGGCAGCTTAATCTGATGACATAAAGGCCTGAACAGCGAGGGGAGACATCCTCAGTGATGTCACAAAGATTGACCACCAACGTAGCAAAACCCCTCCTCTCTTGACTTCTGATAATCCTTGGATGGTCTCCTTTTCCATGGGTATCTCAGAAAGTCCTAGGTATCCTGGAGGCCCCCACAGCCTATAATTTTCTCTGCTCACAACTCCCTGGAGACATACAGGACAGAAAAGTCTAAGAATTTCTATGGCTCCTTTGAAACACATAGGTCTTTGGCTCTAACCAGGATCTGCCTTTTCCAGGAAATTTTAAAGTTTTGGCTCCAATGCCAACCTTTCAATGCCTCTTGCCATGGGAACCAGGCTAGGGAAAGACACCAGGGTCATTTCAACCCAACCTCTGCCCTGAGGCTGAGAATCCACTTGAATCCACTTGTTCCCTTGAAGCCAGCCAGTCTGAAAAGGAGAGTGTTGATTTCTCGCCTCCCCTGTCTCAGCCAGAGGCATCGGAATTAGGAGGCTTCAGGGAGACATCATCATTTCCCTCCTGTCAGAATGTTCTCCACGGAAGTATTCTAACAGATCTACGTGCATATGTAGGAGCTTATTAAATATTAGGTTCAGAGGGCCGTATCATTAAACTGAGCCCAAGGAGGTGTGAAAACCATCTTCAAAGAGCGCGTACTAGAATTTTCTCATCAGACTTTGTTCCTCATATCCACTGCTTGGGGTTGGGCTACACGACCCAACTTGCATTAGATGCACCCTACTGAAGCCATGTAGGACTCAATGGTCTTCTGCTTTTGGCTTCACAATTTTGTGGGAAATAGCACTTGAAGGGGTCAGGACCACCTATGTAACATAATACACAAATGAGAGAGGGATGTCAATCAACAAATGTCAACTTAAGTACCTCCTCCAGTGAACAGTACATTCTGGGCACAATTAATAACAGGCAGACATTAAGAAGTAGAAGACGCACGCTTGATTACAGAAAACCCAAGTTTACAAGCCAAGATAAAAAGTACTATTAACTGAACCCTGTATGCCATTGTCTCCTCCCTTTACTGTTCTCTAGCCGTGCTCATCCTGTACTTGTACCCAGAACACCTCAGCTCACATTTACCCAGGGCCTTGGGACACATTGTTCTCTTTACCTGGAACTCTCTCCCCTCCGAGGAACCTCCCAGTGATATCCACACAAAGTTTCCTAAGCTTCCCTAGGGCCACTGTTTCAGAGTCTCCCTAGCCCTCACCCACTACAACATGGAATTATTTTATTTCTTGTTTATTTTCTCTCTCCTCTACTAGAATGGACATTCTCCTAGAGGAGATAGCATGTTTGTCTTCATATCCACTTTATCTCCAGTGTCTGGCACCTAGTAGGCCCTCGGTGAATAACTGGAGGAGGAAGAACAAGCGTGAGAAAAAAAAGAAGATAATGGGCTACAGACATATTCATGGAAGAGAGAAATCTGGGGACTGGTTATAGAGAGCTTCACCGAAGGGGCAGACCCGAACCTAGGATGTGGAGAAAGGACAAATGGTGTGGACATCTCCGTGAGCCTAGATTCTTGAAGCAGATTCTAGAAAAAGCGAAAGGATACAGGTATTCGTTGAGTGCATATGACACGCTAGATATGATGTCTAAGCACTCCACAGGGGTTAACTCATGTAATCGTCACAAGAATTCTTAGAGATGGGTGTTGTTTCCCCAAATCTACAGAGGAGGAATCAGTATTGTAGTTGACGGTGTTTGGCTGAGTTTTTGTCTTACTGTTTTTCCAATCATCTTCACCCCCCTCTTCCTATGTTTGGGGGGGCTCCCCATCTTATGAGTCTTGGAGAGACATGGAGTCTGACTCCCTGCAGCTGCAAAGACTGCCTTTCCTAGCCTCCCCTGCTGCTCAGGCAAGAGCGTGTGACCTAGGCTTGGCCACTCACAGGCTTCAGCCTCCTGATTTGGGAGCTCATGGCACAAGAAACAGGGATGGTGAAGAAGCCATCCTAGGAGGAGAAACACTGTGACGACATCCAGTGTCCTGGGGTGGCTACAGCAGGGTCCTCATAGGACACCTTCCGTGACACAGTGGTTCTGGCTACTGTGGTTCCCTCTGTCTCTGCTCATTGTCCAAGCTAGTCTCCTAGACACCCTGGAAATTCTATGAGCAACCTAATATCCTTCCAATAAATTCCTTTTCTGCTGGAATCATTCAGAGGAGGGTCCCTTTGCTTGTGACTAAGGACTCGGGCCGATTCAACAGCTTTGGAGAAGACGAGCAAGTTCCAGTTGGGGAGAAGCAGAGCCGGGATCTGGACGCCGGTCAGCCTGACGGCAGAGCCCAGGCATTCCCCACTATGTCCACGCGGCTCTGAGGGGAAACACAGGAAGAACTCTCATCCTGTTTTATAGCAGAGGCACAGAGGAGAGAGGTAAGCCTAGAAGGGACTGGAGCCTGGGTTTGGGCCACAAACCCCTGGTTCTTTCTAGTGTACCAAAGTCATCCCCAACAGCACCACTTCCTGACATAAGGATCTTGTTTCAGACTAACTGAGGAGCCCACGTCAGAGGAAACGAGGCCCTGGAGATGAGTAGAAGCAGAGGCACGGTGAGACCAGACAAGGAGACGGGTGAGGGCCCGCTGGACCCTGTGCAGTGATGTCTCAAAGTAGCATCTCCGAACAAGTTCAAATCTGCGAGCACCGCCAGGTCCGGGGAAACTGGAAGAGGGGATGAACGACTGTCTGGGGGACTTGGGGGTGGCCTCCCCGTCCTCTGGGGAACGGGGATGGAGAGTAAAGCAGGGAGGACAGCTGAGAGGCAGTGACCGTCAGCCAAGGGTAACACTGAGCCACTCGGATCCTGTTTTCCTGCAAAATGTGGACAGTGCCATGAGCTGCACGGGCCTGCCTGAGAGAAATCGATGACAGCAATTTTAGAAACAACCAATAGCACGTGATGTGCACTGCACACCGTTTTAAGGGCTTTCATACATAAATTCTTTCAATCCTCACCAAAATCTTATGAACTGGGTCCTGCTGCTGTCATCTCGGTCTCGCTGATGAGAAAATGGGACACAGAAAGGTGAAGCAACTCATTCCATTACAGCAAGAAATTGGCACAGCTAGGACGTGAGCCCAGGTAGTCTAGCTCCAAAACCAGTAGAGCTCCGGTACTGGGCTAACCAAGTATTATAATGTATGCAGCGGAGCTTTGGGACTGTAAGTTGTTTCACACATCAGCAAGCATTTTACTTGATGCTAGGATAGAGTAGAAGCTCTGAGAAAGGAGGTGAAGGACTGTCTTATAAGCCAACATGTTTAGCCAATAATGAGCACATAAAGTGCATTAGGAAAGACAGGATGGGAGGGAGGAAGAAAAAGGAAGGAAGGAAGGAAGGGAGGGAGGAAAGGGAAGGAAGGAAGGAAGGAAGGAAGGAAGGAAGGAAGGAAGGAAGGAAGGAAGAAGAGGAAAGGAGGGAGGGAGGAAAAGGAAGGAAGGGAGGGAGGGAGGAAGAGGAAGGAAGGGAGGGAGGGAGGGAGGAAGAAGGAGGAAGGAAGGGAAGAAGGAAGGGAGGGAGGAAGAAGGAGGAAGGAGGAAGGAAGGGAAGAAGGAAGGGAGGGAGGGAGGGAGGGAGGAAGGAAGGGGAGGGAAGAAGACATAAGATGAGGATTCAGATGGGAGCAAGGAGATGGAATCTTGCCATCCGGAAGTGAGAAAGAATGGAACGTGGAAACCAGTTTATAAAAGGGGATCCTCTGAAGCATGCTTGAAAAGCCTTCAGCAGCCAGGTTTCCAAAGGAAATTCACAAACTGCTTCTATATATCGTCTACAGCCCCTCGGCGTTCAGTTCCTTTGTGTTTTCATGTTTTGATGGTGCACACATCACGGGGTCGAGCGCACAGATAAGGGCACATCTGGCTGTACACATGTGCAGGCAGAGGTGTGCACGGAGTTCTGTGCACAAACGGAATCCCGCAGGTGTGCCCGGCATTTGATGTGCACGGCTGTGTACGGACATACCACAGGACCCATCAATGAGTGTTTGCAGCACTGGGTACATACACACCTGCACAAAGTTACTAAGTAATGGGCTAGCACTAACTTGGGCTTACTATGTGCCAGGCTCTGTCCTAAGCATGTTGCAAATGTGAACTCCACTTAATGCTCCCGGCGGTGGTGATGGGTGTGCCCAGTCACGCATGCGTGCCTGGCTCTGTCTGAGCTGCCCGTACACACATTTCTGTTAGGTAATCACAGGCTCAGACTGGCTGTCAATTTTCTGCTGCTTAACCCAAGCTACGTGAATACCACCAGGAAGGCACACTTTCCTGGGCTGGAGGCAGTAACAATGAATTAAAAGATAGATCATAAAGTCCTTTCAAAATACCATCCACTTAAGAAATAGCAGACAGCTAGCCTGCGTTTTCTTGCTGGGTAAACACATTCCCACCACCCCACTCACTTAAATAAGGCTCACTCCACTTTGGCATCCCCGCAAACACATTTTTTTTACAGTTTCTTTTTCAAAAACAAGATTGCTCCCTCGGCAACTGTTTCCAAGCACATTCCCTCGTTCTGGGAGAGGGAAGGGAAAAGCAGAGCGAGCCTCTTGTTACTATACAGGGAACACAGAGCAGGGGCAGGGGGAGAGCAGACGTGGGGAAGAGGGAGAGAAGCTGAAGCTGAGGGTATGTAGTAAGATGCACTTTCCCAGAAGCGAACCGGCCATATGCCCCCTGACCCAGCACTATTTCCCCCAGGCCCAGAAATAGCTAGTTGGTTCGAAGCCTGCAGTGTGGATATGCCAGTTGGGATCATATTCTACTCCAGGGTGTGTGTGTGTGTGTGTGTGTGTGTGTGCGTGTTATACACTCACACATGCATGCACACACACATATGCACCATCAAAGGCCAGAGGTCATCCCTGGAGCAGCCTGGTATAGCTAAAGAGATCGAAATTATTTCCCTCACAGAAGGGACATCTTTTTAACAATGCCACTTGCTTTTTTTTTTAATTTTTTTTAATGTTTATTAATTTTTGAGAGAGAGGGAGAGACAGAGCGTGAACAGGGGAGGAGTGGAGAGAGAGGGAGACAGAATCCGAAGCAGGCTCCAGGCTCCGAGCTGTCAGCACAGAGCCCGACGTGGGACCAGAACTCATAAGCCACGAGATCATGACCTGAGCTGAAGTCGGGCGCTTAACCGACTGAGCCTCCCAGGCGCCCCAACAATGGCACTTTCTCAACAGCATGTTGACTACTTACAGCAGCAAAAATCGTTCCTGGGGCAGAGGCAAAGGTGGGGTGGGGTGGGGTGGGGTGGGGTGGGAACAGGAGACTGGAAACAAAGAACGCTTTCCAGCACCATCTATGCCTTTAATCCAGTAAGTCACTCTGTTCAATCCAGTTCATTCCATTCCATCCTATCCAAACGTGTCCCTCCATGTCATTCCACGAAGTCCACTCCAAGCTATTCCGTGCTCAGCCCATTCCATGCCATTCCAACTGCAACTCATTCCACTGGATTCCAGTTCAATACAATTGTCCCTCATCTACGTCCAGGGCATCTCAACCTCTTCCATTTCAAGCCACTGTGTCCCAATCCATTCCCTTCCATTTCATCCTGTTCCATTATTTCATTGCCTTCTTAACCATTTCGATCTGTTCCAGTAACCGCTGCCGTAAGTATTTTGTCAACTACCCTGTGAGCCATTCTGAGTACCATGAGGGATATGGAGAGAGAGACAGAGTCCCCATCAATGCACCCTTCTTGGGGGGCGCCTGGGTGGCGCAGTCGGTTAGGCGTCCGACTTCAGCCAGGTCACGATCTCGCGGTCCGTGAGTTCGAGCCCCGCGTCGGGCTCTGGGCTGATGGCTCGGAGCCTGGAGCCTGTTTCTGATTCTGTGTCTCCCTCCCTCTCTGCCCCTCCCCCGTTCATGCTCTGTCTCTCTCTGTCCCAAAAATAAATAAAAAATGTTGAAAAAAAAAATTAAAAAAAAAAATGCACCCTTCTTGGGGGGGTGGGGGGGTGGGCAGAGACAACCCTTCCAAAACAACAGAGGAACACATAACCCTCTCTGCCTTCAAAGACTCAGTTGAACCCAGATCATGGGCAAAACCCAAAACTAAACGAAAACCAAAACCAAGTCAAAACCCAAAGGCCTCTCTATATACAGATCATGAATAAGAAGCCAAGCCTCCTCTGGTGCCATGCAGAGGGAAAGCCAGACTAAGAAGGGGTCAAATTCCAGATATTCTCCTTCGCAGCTATATCAGACAGGGTTAGCCTGTCTGATATATCAAATAGCCTCAAAAATCTCAGGGGCTTAAAACTAAGATTTATTTCTCACTCGTGATTCATGTCTCACAAGCACTGGCTGGGGGTGCTGCTCTGTGGTATCCTTACTGCCAAGAGCCTCCTGTCGGAGCAGCCTCTATCTGGAACACTCACCACGGTGGAGGCCAAAAGCACATGGCAAGTAACGGAGTGGCCCCTAAATGCATCAGCTTCCTACCCAGAAGAGATACACTTCTCACATACTCACATACCCCTGTCCTAACCAAGTCACATGCCCATACTCGAAGGTCAGAGCAGAGAAATCACGCTTTGAGAAAGTCAGAGACCAGGCAAATTCTCACATGCTTAGGAACAGAACTGGAACTATTTGCTGGACAGTGCTAAGGGCTGCTACACCTGCTGGGTATGTCATCTATAGGGCCCTAACTTAACTTCCCGGAGCCTCAGTTTCCTGGCTTATAAAAGGCAGACAATTAACACCAACTACTTAGGTCTGCTACAGACGCTAAGTGAGATAGGTATGGAAAGAACCCGCACATAGTAGGTGCTTAATAAATATAGGGGCGCCTGGGTGGCGCAGTCGGTTAAGCGTCCGACTTCAGCCAGGTCACGATCTCGCGGTCCGTGAGTTCGAGCCCCGCGTCAGGCTCTGGGCTGATGGCTCGGAGCCTGGAGCCTGTTTCCGATTCTGTGTCTCCCTCTCTCTCTGCCCCTCCCCCGTTCATGCTCTGTCTCTCTCTGTCCCAAAAATAAATAAAAAAAAAAACGTTGAAAAAAAAAATTTTTTTTAAAAATAAATATGAGTTCCCCTCCCTGAGCCCCTGCATGGGTTTCCCTGCCAACCTCCTTACAAAAGCATCAGAGGCACAAAGTAGACAGCTCTTATCTGGGAACAGAGGAGAGATTTCAATCCCCCACCCCCAGCCCAGCCCTCATATCTGTTGCCTCTCTTTGAAACAGGAGCTTCAGCCACCTGCTCGTTGATGATCCATCTGCTTTGCAAATGTAAAAATGTAATTCTATCACAACACTGATTTCTGATGGGCATAGACCAATACCCAGAGATGCTCCGTTCCCAAACATTGCAGGAAAAAAGTACATACTCCCCGGAGCAGAAGTGTAATCAAAATGAACGATCATCAAGTACAATATTTTCTCATGCTCCAGAGAAGACTGGCAAACACCCCGGAACATCAGGTTTGGGCCCCTCCAGAGAGCTGCGTCTCTCTGTTTTCTGGAGCTCGTGATGGGTGCAAGTGGTACTCCAGGGCACATTTTTATGCCTTATCTAAAGGCCCTGCAGAAAGCAGAGATGGAGAAGCCCTTTTCTGGTGTGAAGTCACACAATGAAGTTCCAGAACACACAAGCTTCTAGAACAGCGGGCACAGAACATTCACTGTAGATCCCAAAGAACACCAGAACAGGAAGAGGCCAAAAGCAAGAAACCTCCACTGTCTCTCAATTCAGGAAGCCACCATTCACCAAGCACCTCCTTTGTGCTGGGTCTTGGAACAAAACCACAACTGTCCACCTCTGAGGACTGCTGACACCAAGCATTCCATTAAAAGCTCAACATGGAAACAAACACTTACAGGCTACCCCTGTTTTAGACAGTGTTGTTTTTTTTTCTGACTGATAAATCTGTATCTACATCCTATTACTACTGGGGCAAACGACCACACAAATGTGTGGCTTACTTAACACAACACAAATCTATTATGTTATGTTTCTTGAGGTCAGAAGTCCAAATGGGCTTCATGGGGCCAAAATCCAGGTGTCAACAAAGCTGCGTTCTTTTCCATGGGAGAATCGTTTTCTTACCTTTTATAGCTTCTAGAAACGGTCCTCATTCTTTGGCCCATGGCTCTCTTCCATCTCTAAAGTCAGCATTGGCTGGTTGACTTTTTCTTATGAGACATCACTCTGACTGCCTCATCCACATTTAAAGGACCCTTGTGATTACAGTGGCTTACCTAGACAACCGATCTCCTTGTCTTAAAGTCAGTCCACTGATTAGCAACTTCAATTTCACCCGCAATCTTAATTCTTCCTGGCCATGTTCCATAACATAATCACGGTTTCTAGGATTAGAATGTGGACATGTTTGGGATTATTATTCTTCCTACCACATCATCTATTCTTCTGATGCGTCTTGGTCAATCCAGCAAACTGGGTGTTCTCTCCTTGCCTGGACAAGGACTGCACATGGGGCCCAAGGTAGGCCCATCACCCACCCCGTTGCTGGGATTTAAATCTTGAGCGACTCACCAATGAAAAATGGTTGAGGTTCAACCATCTCAATGACAGAGCATGCTGAAAAGACCCCTTGGGTTCCAGTTCTCTGAAACTTCCCTGGTCTCTTTCCTTTCAGAAGTGCGATTCTCTAGCATTTCCTCTGAATCCACAAGCCATCCCCTATTTCGTCCAGTTGATCATTTATTTACATCATCCAGAATTAGTTTCTGTTGCTTGCAACCCACAAGCCCTGGGAGATCAGGCAAAAGGAGAGACACAGAGACAAGGAGAGAAACTCACAGAACCTAAAGATAAAGCCAGCATGCAGATACACTCTCCTGACTTGTATGGAGGACAGCAGACTTATTCTGAAGAAAAAAAAAAGTGAGTCTGAAATAAATAGCTCAACCAGATGAATTTATTTCTAGGGAGTGGTAGTGGTAGACTTGTTATATGCATCTCTGGGTATTTTCACAGCTCCATTGTTGGAACGAGCCCCTTTTATTTATTTACACTGAATGAAAAGAGCAGTATGATAATACACATGAAATAAGGTTTCTGCATATTGTTTTCTTCCCTGATCTTTTTCTCATGTAATTTCATCTAGGGAGCCATTCTGATCCCTACAGGCAGGGGCTGCAGAAGTGACTGCTCCTGTTGTCCATTCGTTCATTCAGAATTAATTATGGCACCTACTCTGTGCCAGCAAACTTGGGAACGTACAGATGAAAAAGTCAGACTCCGTGGGCCCAAAGGTCCTACTCAGTGACTCACCTAAGAAAAATGTCCTAAGCATACTTACTGGGTGTCAGCTAATCCATGGTCCTGTACTCATGGAGATTAGAGTATAAAGACAAAAGGAGGCATGTGCTGGTGTACAGAATGATCAGCAAGGAAATCTATTTTTTTTTCTGAAGGAGGGAAGTACATTTGGCTAATTGATAAGCTTATAAAATATATTTAGTTCAAGAATTTGTAAGGGTTTAATTACGCAGTCATGTAAATTTGGAAATATTCTTTATACAACAACAGTAGAGATAGATCCTAATTGAAGAGAGTTGAGGGAGCATGTATTGGTGGGTAGGATACATAAAGAGGATATAGCTACAGAGCCTTTATATTCTTGTGAACATAAGAGGAAACTAAACTTCTTGCTGTTCAGTCAAATGAAGGGAAGATAGAGTCTACTGAAAACCAAAGAGACTGGGTACCGTTCTTGGTTTTTCCATTTTTGGAGCATTTTTCCCTTGTTAATTATAATATTAAAAAATCTACGTGCAAGTAAATATGCAATAATTAAGGGCAGAGAAGACCATAGTCTGCTGGTTCCACCTTGGCAACACTGGGCTAGATCTTGGGAAAGATTTAAGATGAGGGCAAGATGAAAATAATATGGAGAAAGATTTGGGGATTCAATAAACAGGACAGACCGAGATCATATTCTTGATTGCATCTTGCATACATATGGTAACTACCTGTGTTTTCCCCCATGGTCACGGATGAAAGCAGCCAAAATAAACCAAATGCTCACAGATGGACAATATTTCACCTGCCCTGCTTGTCACCATCATTGCATAGGGGGAGTCCTAGACAGAGATTCTCAAATGTCATTATGCAAATGAATCAGCTCATTATTAAAATTTATATTCCAGCTCAGTAGGTCTGGGGCAGGGTAGAAATTGCGCATCTCTAACAAGCTCCCAGGTGACGATGACTCCCCAGAACATACGTTGAGCAGCAAAGCTTGGAGTAGACTGAACTCATTATTCTAAAGACTGTCGTCAGCCCTCCTTCTTAGCTACTCCTGCTGTCTCTTGCTGCTGCCAAACAGGGTCAAGTCTGCCACAAAAGTGAAGGATGGGGACAACGGTCACCATGCACAAGAAGCAGTGACAGAGTGGAAGAATCCTGAGTCTTTCTTGGGGGTATCTAGGAACACTAACTGGGACAAGCTCACACTTGAAGGGTGAGTAAAAGTTTGCCAAGCCAACAAGGAAGGGGATGGCAGTACGTGGAGAGGAGTCAGCATGAGCAAAGACATGGAGCTATAACAAATGTAGCATATTTGAAGAACTAGTGAAGGACCAATGTGGGGGAAGAGTAAAGTTCTACCTTCAAAGGAAAAACCAAAGAGCAGGGCTTCCTCCGAATTCAATCTTGGCCACAGTTGACACCAGAAAAATAGGTATTCTGAAGACTACTGAGTGTTTTCTACATGCTATGCTCTATTCATGACTCTATCTTTTGGACATCACAACAATCCCCATTTTAGAGTTGGGGAAAGTGAGGCTTAGAGAAGCCAAGGAACTTCTCCAAGACCAAAGAGCTAAAAGATGAAGGAGCCGGGATGTGACTCACTGTAACCTGATTCTAGGCACCATATACTTAACCACCCTGCAATACTGCCCCTCACCTGGTGATGCAGCGGCCACATCATCCCTGCCAGTAAGTAGACTCTGGAAACCCTCTGTGACCCCATGCCCAGTGAGTATGAACAGCAGAGCCCAAGGCGTTGAACCACAGTCTCTCCCCATGGGCCCCTCATCTCTATTCCCAACTGCCCTTCGACACTCATGTTTGGAACTTGAGCCTGATCACCTGGAGTCCACACTCTTTCCCCCAGATATCTGACTCACATCAAGAGAGCTTGGGAAGCAGTATGTGGCAACAACAGACCATTTTTCATGTTGTGGTCTGGGCTTTACTGTGTTCAGGAAGCTCATCAAATGGGCTGAGGGCATCACTTTCCCCCAAATATTCTATCCCTTAACCAGAACAGTAAATATCCCTTTGCCTAGAACACCTGCTGCTGTTGCTGCTGGTGGATGAAAGGGCCTTACACTCCCATTACCAAGGGTAGACAGGCACTGACGTCAGAAGTCAGAGCTGTTTGAGTTACATAATCCCGGAAGCTGCCTGAGCATGGAATAAGGCCATATTTAACCTCAGGGGAGCTAAAAATAGGCAAATAGAATTTTATTTTCCCATAAAAATTTTAAACTTTAAATAATATTTTTTTAGTGATCCTAGACAAAGATTGCACTCAGCCCTGGGCAATGTTTTCACTGTTGACTTAGGATTCCTAGGAAATAAGTATGGCACATACACATGGTAAAATCATGGCATAAGTATATATGCATATATGTGAGCAAACGAGGGTGCATGCGTGTGTGTGTGTGTATGGGGTATGTACGTGTGGGTAAATATAGCTAGAAATGTGGCTGTGGATGCACATAGAAACATAGATATAGGTATAAATACAATATGGGCTGTGTTTGCTGTGGAGAGGTGGTAGAGGAAGGTATATGTAACTTGGGTGAGAAGGTGAGTATGAAATGTGTGTGTTTGGGGAGTGGGAAGGTTTTGATGCAGGTGTGTAGTGTATTTCTGTGGCTGAAAGCACGATTTGTATGGGTGTGTTGCAGAAACGACATGGTATGTGTGCTTGCAGGGGTGTGTAAGGGTGTGTGAGCATAAGGCATTACATCTGTTCTAGCCTATGTGAGTGTATGGTGCATATATTTCAGTGAGTGTGGGGAATGTGTGTTTGTGTGTATTCAGATAGTGTGGGGATGGGTGGGAAATGTGTGTTGACAGTGTGCATGTGTGGGCAGCACCAGAACTCTAAGTTGAGCACGCAGGTGGGTGCTGGAAGGGGTGTGTAACTATTTGTGTGTGTGTGTGTGTGTGTGCATGCGCGCATGCACACGACAGCTGCTGACATAGGAAAAGATGGTTACAGACTCTTGAGCACACCCTTCTAATGTTTAGAACATCCTAGGTCCTCCTCCAACATATTTCCAGAGACCTATTTGAAGGTGCTCTCCAGAAGGCTAACTCACTGCTCTCCTTTGTCCCTCTGGGACTCCAACTCTTGATTACCCCCTTTGACTAGGCATGAAGTATTTGGAGAAATTAGCATTTCTTAGTACAT
The DNA here is from genome assembly GCF_028018385.1 of Neofelis nebulosa. NCBI lineage: Eukaryota > Metazoa > Chordata > Mammalia > Carnivora > Felidae > Neofelis > Neofelis nebulosa. Next base: position 34,436,968 of record NC_080799.1, read on the forward strand.
ATGGACTTCTCTCAAACTCTAGTCTGTAGGCAAAGATTTTCCCACCTAATGGAGATGGTCAAAACAAAAGCAATGCCAAACGTGCCCTGAGCAGAAATAACATATAGTTAAAGCACAGTTCACATTTTCCCACAAAAATTAAGACATAGTGTGGCTCAGAAGAAATTCTCTGGCTTTAGGGTTTCTAGTTTCTGCTCTGTCACTATTCTGGGGTCTGGCCTTAGGCAAACCTTTCCTCTTCTTGGTTCTAGAATCATCTTAATTTTTAACTATTCCAACCCTTTTTAATGTGTTCAACAACTTTTCACTGACTTCCTATAGCCCCCAGATAGTATCCAACTTCCTTAGCATGCCATTCAAGACACTCGATGATCTGACTGTACTAGTTTCTCATTCCCTGCTTCTTCTCACCATATCTTCTAGGCTCTGACTGTTCCTCAGAGGCAATATAACCTCCTCAAAGAAACACAGGTTGCTGTCCTTTGTGCTGAGTAAGTCCAACTCGGCTGTCTTCCCTCTGTAGACACATCAAGGACCAGGAAGGACGTATCTTACCATATTCATTCATTCATTCATTCATTATTAATTCAAAATATTTGGGGGCAATTAATAAATTCCAGAAACTCAACTAGCTTCTAAAATGCAGTAGCCAGCCAAAAAGACACATACTTTGCCCTTGTAAAGCTTATATATTAAAATTGACAGAAATCAGACTTTTGTCCAGAAAGTTGGTCCCATTACCTGCACGTGAATCTGAAGTGAAAGGAAGTTTCAGGGAAAGATCCCACCCATCAAGTTGGTATCTCAATAGTAATGGCTAAGAGCATGAGTTCAAGATTAGGCACACCTATGCTTAAATTCTGACTCTGACACGCTGTCTCATTGTGAGAGCTCAAAAAATGTTGGCTTTAAGAAGTATGTACCGGGGCACCTGGATGGCGCAGTCGGTTAAGCGTCCGACTTCAGCCAGGTCACGATCTCGCGGTCCGTGAGTTCGAGCCCCGCGTCAGGCTCTGGGCTGATGGCTCAGAGCCTGGAGCCTGTTTCCGCTTCTGTGTCTCCCTCTCTCTCTGCCCCTCCCCCGTTCATGCTCTGTCTCTCTCTGTCCCAAAAATAAAAATAAAAAACGTTGAAAAAAAAAAATTAAAAAAAAAAGAAGTATGTACCTAACTTCCTCCCAGAGGACTTGGATAATAACCCTTTCATTTCCTGAATGCAGCAATTTTGACTTCAGTTAAGAGCCTTGTCCATTGGGCTGAGGTTTCCAGTGTCTTCTCAAGTCAAGGAACTGTAAATTTCTCAAGATGTACTAGGATGTAACTCTGTAAGATCAGCAATGTTTTGTATGTTGTGTGTGCTGATAAAACTTCAGTGTCTAGAACAGCTTCTGACACAGAGTAGGTTATTTTCAGTAAGTTATTTGTTAGGAAAATGAATACTGTGCCTGTCAGCAGATTGCAGAAATCGATCTGTCCAATCATTACTATTATTGACAACTGCCACTTTACACCTAAACCATGAAATGCGTTCCACACTGCACCTTTAATTCTCTCAATAAAATCATGAAGCGGGTCTGATTATTCCATTTTATAGTCGTGCAAGCTAAGTAATCTTAGACTTGGCGAAGTTAAAACTTGCCCAAGTCCACGTAATTGCTAAGTGACACAAGTGGAATTTGAACTCAAGGTTGGTTCCAATAGTGGACTATGCTGCAATCCAGGCACCCCTTTGGTTTCTTGGGGAGAAGCAGAGAATCTCCTTTCCCTCTCATCCCTCTGATGAAGAATCCAAACTAGACAGTGAAGAACACAGACAAAGAGACTGGCATTAAGGAAACAATAGAGCTGAAGACACTGCATGGTCAATAACTGCTGAAAAATCATGGCACTAATTAAGAAAGATGCTCCTTGTTCTGCCAAAAGCTCTATCTTCTTGCAGGGATCAATAAATCAAAAATAATTGTTTACTTTGTCTAGGCTCCCTGCCTTCTCTTCTGCCTGTGTTTTTTCTTTCATTCTTTGTGTAATGTGAAAGTTGATGAAGGAGCCTCATTTTCACTAATGAAAGAAACTTAATTTTTTCAACACTATATCCCTCATTAAGAAGAGCAAAATCTACTTAGTGAGGGTTCTACTTCCTCCCATTTGTCCAAACCAAGGCCCAAGATCAGTAGAAGGCCAGTTTTCACATGCAATCTGAGCTTCCATTAAATCTATTGTTTCACCAAGGGCATTTAATGACAGACGGTTAACAGTCACTAAAATGACGGCAGCACTTGCCTCTTGTTTTTTGTTTATCTTGCCACTCTCACCCCCAGTAGTGTATGCAAGGCCAACAGTGATGTGGCCCCAGAGAACCTGGAATCAAGAAACTAGGTTATCCACTGAATATAAGATGGACACCAGAGTAGAGGTAAATAACATCAACTTAAAGGAGTAGTAAGGAGAAAACAGTCTCCCATGCTGGGACATAACAGTAGATCCATCCATTAGCAGAATTCCTGTCCAGCCACAAAAAGAGTAAAGGAAGAAGACATCCGTCATGGCCCTCCATGGTCTGTGCAAGACATGTCCAGGACTATGCTACCAACTTAAATATGTTTTCTGATACATGTAGTAAGTCAACTGATATACTGATAAATGTTTAACAATCAGATTTCTGGGGGAGAAAAAAAAGCAGTAATTTGTAACATTTGCCAATTATCACAGTGTAAATATTCTCAGCATGCCCAACTGCAAGCAACCAACAGGAATGTTGGATTTGGGAAAAGACATGTACAATTGATCCTTGTAGGTCAAAACAAGCACGCTCCAGCATCCCTGGTGGTACCACTGAAGGAATATTTTGACTATAATTTAGCTTCCCATGTGGTGTGACCCACAGAAGAGATTTCATTCATCTACCCCAACGCTGTCTGCTTGATGACCAACTCTCTCTTTCAGTGGCAATAGATATATTTTTATGATGGTTTATACATCAATCTAGTGGGAGTCAATTGCTGGAGCCAGGTCACATCAAGAGAGACAGCCAATAAGGCTGGGGAGCACGCTAGAGCACGGTGACCAGACCAGAGCTGGCCCACTGGGGACCAGTGCAGCTGCTTACTGGTCTTCCCTGTGTCGTGTGTGAAGTTCTTATCACCCTCTGTTGTAACAGTTTGAATTCCAGAAGGAGAAGTATGGAAACATATTTATCCTAAGCACACTGTGCTGTTAGGCTGAAAATGTCCACTAATACATTGAGTAGGCTAATTGGAACAGAAGAAACATCTACTGAGGACCTTTCCTCAGCTCCATATGCTCTTAAGTTCATCCCCACTAACTTGACTATATCTTCTCCCTTAAAAAATATAAAAAGGGGAATTAGGGAAAAGCCTTACAGCCCCTGTGACATACTGTATAGCATCCTGAATAATGTTCCCTCTAAAAAAAATTCCTAAACAGTATACTAACATGCTTTAACTTGCTTCAAAATAGTAAGGTCTCTGCATTGCCATGGAAATGTCCCTCCCTCGGTGAAATAATGACATGATAAAAAATAGCATTAAATCTGGGGTCAAAAAAAGGCAGAGGTGAGCCAGGTGATGGACCATCAAAAGGATGATTTGATAATGCATCGTCTGCAGTCTTCATAGGCAGGGCAAGATAACTATGCACAGCTCTAATATCAAGACTTGGAGCCTGAGTATTATAGACTAATGGTCTCTATTTGCAAAGTTTCCACTGCAGCTGGCCAAAGAGTTATAGTCATAAATTGGGTTATGATTACATGTATTTACCTGGACTGTGAAAACCAAGTGGAGCCAAGAGGAGCTCAGAAGCTGCAGTTAAACTGCCTGGCTCAGGCAGTATGGTTTGGGGGACTCAAATTCTCTAGCTACAGAAGGGAATGTGTAGGCTGTTACTGACGTGGACTCAGGGAAGACCTAACAAGTACTTGTGGCTATGCCACTCGGCCTGGCCGTGCTAGACACCCCATTATCTATCACAATTATAATGAACCTTGGACTCCCATTTCACCCAGTCCACATCCAGAGAGGAAAGACCTAGAGCCAGACCCAGCATAGCTTTCTCCAACTGGCTATGGGTTCAAGGATGAGGCTCAGAAACGTTTCCAGCATGGGAATGCTGGAACTTAATTTCAGGTAGAATAGAAAGCCATGTTTATTTCAACTGGTATGGTGGGGAATCATTCCACCATCTGAGTTAATTTCCTGCTTTGGCAAAGATGACCTACGGACAGGTCCCTGCACAGTTATCAATGTGAACTGTCATCCTCAATGTCCAGTATTATAACTACAAGGAGAGGGCAGTCATGGGGAAGTACCAATCAGCCACCACATTTTTAGACAAATCCCCATGACTTGCCTATTGTCTTACCTGACTAACAAGTGATGGCAATAAACCTCAATTAATTAAGACTATGAAATGGGAAACTGGGGAGAGAGGTACATAGAAGCTCTCTGTAGTATCTCTGCAACTTTTCTATAAGTCTAAACTATTCTTAAGTAAACACTTGGAAACAAAAGACTATCACATAATTTCCGGTCCATTGAGATTTTGCTTAGGGTTCCAGATGTCATGTGGCCCACAAAATGATTGCTCTCGTGGGCAAGTCTGGATTTGATTATCCTGTTGAAAACTCACTGTTGGTATTGTTTCCACTATATCAAAAAATGCATAGTAAAAAGACTAGAAAATAAGCAGTTGCTGCCTTTGGACCATGGGCTTCCACAGGTAAGATGTTTTGTTTTGTTTTTGAATCTCTTTGATTTCTGTCTCCTAAAATTTCCACCATGACTTTTGAGGGAAATCAGATTTGCACATAGGCTTCACTGTTGCCCAGTCATCTACAAAGTAAAGCTTCTCAGTGTAATATACCAGAGCCTTCAGGGGCTGGTCCTGCTCCTGTGATTTCATCATCCACAACTCCACCTCCTTCTGGAGATGACAGTTATTTTTCGATAGTTCTAAATGCCCATACGTGTAACACACATGTCCTGTGGCCTCACAACTCGGAATCTTCATACATCTAATCCTACAACTTCAAATGCCTCACCTCCTCCCCAGTCCAATTTTGGGAGGTTTCCTTCAAAACCTAGCTATGACCTTTCTTGGGAAAGCCTCCCCAATGCCAACAAGCCTCCCTACAGCGTTCATGCTCTCCCCTCGCTGCCATGCACAGGTTTCTGTCATTGCACTGCTGACACTGATAGGTATTGATGCGTTTGCATGTTCAGCCTGACTACAATATCACTGAGGGCAAGATAGCGTGTGATGTATTACTACAGTCCCATGGCTATTACAGCGTCTGGCATATGGAACTCACTGTAATGAATCTTTGTTGGGTGGATAGTGAATGGACCCATGAGATGTTTGCTTACCCCCAGAAGAGAGCATTATTGACCTATAAAAGAAAAAAGCTTGACCGACAGCCAAGAGCCAAAACAGAAAGACAGAGCCAAGCTGGGAAGTAGGGTGAGAAATGGACAGAACCATGACAAAGGGTACAAGGATACAGACGACCAGGAGCCTCACTCATCTGAATCAGAGCCAATATAAGTGAGTCTGAGCCTCAAGGGTTGTCCTTTCTGAGGCCCTGGGGTAAGAGCTTTAAAGTTGTCTTGCTGTGAGGTGCCAGCAAGACATTCTAACCTGACTTGTCTTGTTTACTCATATGATCTTTAAATTATTGGGAACAAAATGTTCATCAGAGATCATCAAATCCAGTGGTCTGTAAACTCCACTTCACAGGAATTTGGGATTCTACAGAATTGTTTCAAAGACAGAGAAAGTGGAAGAGGCTGGTGGTGCAGGCACACCAAGTGGGGCAGCTCCATTCGTGACTGGCTTACAAAGTGGCACCCACACAAGATTCCTGAAGAAATGGTTATGCTGATAATGCAAAGGGAAGTGGGGGGGGGGGAGGGGAAGGGGGAAGTAGAAGGAAGGAAGGAAGGAAGGAAGGAAGGAAGGAAGGAAGGAAGGAAGGAAGGAAGGAAGGAAGGAAGGAAGGAAGGAAAGAAAGAAAGAAAAAGAGAGAGGGGGAAGCTTGGGAGCGGGGAGATGAAGGTTGAGAAGGAAGGGAAAGGAAGAGAGGAGACAGACAGGGAGATGAAGGGAGGAAGGAACAAAACCAAAAAAGGAGGGAGGGAGAGAGGAAACTAGAAAGGAAAGGAAGGAAAGGAGGAAAGAATGAAGGAAAGAGGGAGGGAGAGAAGGAGAAAGGAAGGGAAAGGGAAAGGGAAAGGGAAAGGGAAGGGAAAGGGAAGGGGAAGGGGAAGGGGAAGGGGAAGGGGAAGGGAAGGGAAGGGAAGGGAAGGGAAGGGAAGGGAAGGGAAGGGAAGGGAAGGGAAGGGAAGGAAGCAGGAAGGGGGGAGGAAGGGAGGAGAGGTTGATGGAGGGAACAAAGTTAAGGAAGAGAAACAAAATAAGGAAGAAAACAAATTACTAATAACATCCAAACCTATCACAAGAGAATGAAGTCAGGAGAGGAGAATTTCTGAGGTCACTCTGGAAGGAAACATTACTTTCACAATGATGACTCTAGTCTTCTAATTCAAACTCAGTGCATTTGTTTGAGAACAGAAGTTCCATTAGCTCCATCCACCCCACCCCCACTCCCCTTACCCTGCAATGCAGCAAGGTACCCTAATTAAAGCTCCCAGCCTGAGGGGCACCTGGGTGGCTCATTTGGTTAAGCGACCGACTCTTGATTTCAGCTCAGGTCATTATCCCAGAGTCATGGGATTAAGTCCCGTATTGGGGCTCCACACTGAGTGTAGAACGGGCTAAAGATTCTGTCTCTCCCTCTGTCTCTGCCCTTCTCCCCTGCTCATGCTCTCTCTCCAAAATAATAATAATAAAAAAAAAGCTCCTAGCCCAAGGTGCCAATGAAGCAAAGGTGAAGGTAGGTGTAATAGAATTAAAAACTTCAGATAGACGATCAGACACTCCAGCCATCTCATGAGGCACTAATCCTGCAAAAAGATATTGCCAAATAGGGAATCCTCATGACCTGCTCCCATGAATGGGGGAAAATGATTCATAATTACAACAGCAATTGTTTGCAGGGAAATAAGAGCTGATGTGTCTGGAAATCCCTTGTCCTCCTAAATGGCTCAAATGCTCCCTTTGTGAGGCGTCCATATTCCTGAATCAGTGAAAAACTAAAATCCCTCTTCAAAGATCATCCAAGAGAGAACTTGAATAACACCTGGAGGGATGGTTAGTGGAGTCCAAGGTCTGGAGACTACCATATTTGCTCATTCAACGTACACTTCTCTGAGGGCCTCCTCTACACAAGTACTGGCCTAGGAGATGGATATACAGAAGTGAGGATGTGGGGCCGTGTTCTCAAAAGGTAGATTACTCTGATTATAATCATGTGATAAGGGAGGGATGTGAGGGAGGGATGATGAGAACCTAACCCACCTCTCCCAGCACAGCAGAGTAGACAACAGTTCCTGGACCAGAGGTTCTCAACTTTAACTGGCATATGGATTACCAGGGGATCTTGTTCAAGTGCGGGTTCTGATTCAGCAGCTCTGGGATGGGGTCTCAGATTATGCATGTCAGATGGGCCCAGCTGATGCTTATGCTGCTGTTTGCAGAGAGAAGGTTCTGGAACAGGGCCACTCAAAACACGGTCCACGAAATAGCAGCATCACAGCCATTTATGAGTATGCATAAATGCAAATTCTCAGGCTTTACTACAGACCAACTAAATCAGAATCTCTGACGATAAAGCCCAGAAAGCTGTGCTCTATCAAATTCTCCAGGTGATTTTTATACATGCTAACATGAGAAGCAGCACCCTTGTGCATGTACATAAACTGAGTCCTAAAGAAAGAGGTAAGACTGCCAGGTTAAGAACTCCACCCAACAGCATCTAGCATGCCTCCAAGTGCAGTTCCAACAAATATTTCTCATTCACTTGGCTAGTTACAAAAGACAGACATCCTTGCGAAAGCAAAACTCTACCTGATTTCCCACAAACTGAGACAGGCTTGAAAACTCCTGGATGGGAAAGGATACATCCTGCTGATGTTGCCACAAAGACGGCAAGTGTGTGCCATGTGTGGCCCCATATGCTCATTCTGTTCCTGTGACAGACATCATTAATCAATCCCTGTTCTCTTTCTTGCTTAACCCAGCCCTTGTCTCTGAAACCTCAGAGTTTCAGCAAAGTTATGTAAGTTGTCTGCGGTCAAGCAGCTGCTAATAAAGAGTTCGAATTCAAGCCCAGGTCTTTCTGGCTTGAAACACAGGTCTTTTGCTTGTACAGTCTAATACACAGAGGCATCGCTGATACGGTTGATTAAAAAAAAAAAAAAGACCACAGAATCGCAAGGGCTTCAGGACAGTTATTTCTAGGTAGCTCTAACCCTTAAAAGAGCCTGTGGATTCTCTTAAAGGGCCTATCTTAGCCCAGAATCTCTGAGTGTCAGAGGGCCTGGGATGCAGATTTCAGCTTCTGATGGATCACAAAGGACCTGATCGTGGCCTGGAATATTTACCCCAGGAACACAAAATCCTGAAGAAACAAACCCAAAGGAATGATCATTGCTTTAAATACTCATTCTTCAGCCTGGTTTATTTCTCTCAACCCAAGGGAAATGTGGCAATGTCTGGGCACATTTTGGGTTATTACAACCAAAAGAGGGAGAGGATGCTCCTCAATCTAGTGGGGAGAGGCCAGGGATGCCACTAAACATCCCCAAATGCATGGGACTTCCCTCTCCTCCCAGGGAGTTACCAGCCCAAAATGTCACTAATGCCAAAAGCAAGAAACTCTGCATCACTGGCACTGGCGGTTAGAAGCAGTCAAGATAAGCAGTCACGCGTTCCCTAAATTTGGGACTAATGATAATGAAGATCGTGATAAACAGCGGCATCAGCAGTAAACCTCTACTGGATGGCAGACATTCGCCTAAATGCGTACACACTTCTCACTGTTCTGGTCCTCATCCAACCACCCTTTGAGGCAGGGACTGTTACTAACCCCATTTTACTAATAAGGAAACTGAGGCTCCCAAAGTCACCCAGCTGGTAAGCATCAGAGCTGCTGTTCCACCACTGCCTGGCCCTAAATATGGATTCTTGACTACTCTGGTGAACTGAAAATCAAGAGAGGATTTCTGTTCTGGCTTCTAGGTTCATTTCTTTAGGAAAGAGAACGCAAGACAGCAAAGTGTTTGCCCTTCTCTGGGTTTTTGTGGAAGGAAGCTATCAGCACTAAAGACTGAGCAGTGGGACGCCTGGGTGGCTCAGTCGGTTGAGTGTCCGACTTCAGCTCAGGTCACGATCTCGCGGTCCGTGGGTTCAAGCCCCGCGTCGGGCTCTGGGCTGATGGCTCAGAGCCTGGAGCCTGCTTCCGATTCTGTGTCTCCCTCTCTCTCTGCCCCTTCCCCATTCATGCTCTGTCTCTCTCTGTCTCAAAAATAAATAAACGTTAAAAAAAAAAATTTAAAAACAAAAAAAAAAAGACTGAGCAGTGACTAGTGTTTGTAGTGGAAGGGAACAAATGGCAAATCTCTGAGTCTGAGATCAGGTTCTCTCCCCGCCATAGGGGCTAAGGAGGAAGACTGGTGTACTGGAAGGAACATTATGTCAGGAAGCAAGAAACACAGATTTGGGGGCCAGCTGTGACACGAATATGTTGTGGGACTTTGGGCGAGTTACTGAAACTCTCAAGCCTGATTTTTCCTTTCTGGTATTTTCCATTTTAACTCTTTCCATGATTGTGTAGATCAGGAGTTGACAAACTGTGGCACGCAGCCCAAATGTGGCTGTCCCTTGTTTTTGTCAATAAAGTTTTATGGGGACGTGGCCACACCCATCTTTTACATACTGTCTATGGCTGTATTTGTGCTACCAGGAAAGAGCTGGGTAGTTGCAAGAAAGATTGTATGATCCACAAAGCCTTAAATATTTATTGTCTAGTCTTTTACAGAAAAAGTTTGTTGACCCTTAGTGTAGAAGTCTCTTTATAGACTTTCTTTCCAAATCTGTGCAATAGGAAAATAAAAACAAGCCTCTGATACAAACTACACTGAACTATCATGATATTCTGATGAAATCACCTATGTAAAAGTACTTTCAAAAAGTACTAAAAAAATGTGAACCATACTATTATTATTTATATATTTATTATGTGGTATATAATCATTTATAAATTATGTAACAATTATATTTAAAATTATGTAAAATATGTATTATATATTTGTTATATATCAGTATTAGTATTAGATGATGGGATATGATAAAGGAGAAATGATACAGGAGAAATATGATGCAGAAATTCATATGGAGCCTGTTTGGGATTCTCTCTCTCTCTCTCTCTCTCTCTCTCTCGGCCTCCCTGCTTGCATGCTCACTCACTCTCTCTCAAAATAAATAAACAAACTTAAAAAATCCAAAAGGCATGGAATTGGGAATCAAGCACACCTGAGTATGAATCCAAGCCCACCCAATTATTATTCTTGTGATTTAAAGTAGTTATTAAATTCCTTGAGAGTCAGTTTTCTAACCTGAGGGTAATATTAAACTAGGGAAGAGAAATTATGCATAATGGGATAATTACACTTAATTCCTAAAGTTGCTGGGAGGGTGAAATAAGATATATTCAATCATGTATGCATGTGCCCACTGAACATGCCGTACGGATGCTCCACTTTGTACCCGGGACTGTGCCAATCACCAGATGTACAGCTGTGCTCAGACAGCCATGGTCCCTGCACCCTGGCACCCACAGTCTAGTTGGGATACAGGCCTTGAGCCCGAAGTCCCAGCACACCGAAGTTCACTAAAGACTCTGAAGGCCATTCAAACGAAGCATTGACATTAGTGTGACTGCCACGAAGAACTGAGAATTTTTCAAAGGTACAAGAAATGATCTGGGTTCCCAGTTGTGAGATGCCTTTGAGGAGTGGTGGGGGATTCACAAGGCCAGAAGATCTGAACTCAGGCAAGGGAGAAGGGAAACAGAGCACTGTCTAGGCCTGAGCAAAGGATAGGACATGGGTTAAGAGACAGAAAAGGGAGAGAAAGAGAATGTGAAAAAGGCAGGCTCAGAGGTCAGATTTTCCTCTACTGAGCATCATGGCACCAGGGGCGAGGCGGGGGGGGGGGGGGGGGTCATCACACACCCACCAGGGATGCCTCCTTCCCTTGCAGAAAGTGGCCCCCCCAGGCTCCTCCAAAGAAGCCCATACAGCTGCAAACACCCAGCAGAGCACAACCACACTCATGAACGTGGTGCCAGAGGACATAAGCATGTTTTACTAAACTGGTTCCCTTTTCTTCCTGAGAAACTGGCCACACCGTATTTGCCAGTCTCCCTCATAACAAGGTACAGCCACACAATAGTTCTGGATAATGCAACCTAAGTAGAAGTTATGTTTGCCCCTCAAGGTCTATTTAGTAAAAACCTCTTGTCCCCCGTCTTACACTGTCCCCTGGTCTGCTAGGGGCCCACTGGAGGACTTCAGGGCCCTAAGAAAACGGCAGAACCAGCAGAAGGTAGGGTCCTGAGGCCCTGAATGATTGCGTGGAGCAGCGCTCACTGTCATGGGAACAAGTGAACACGGGTCATATTCACGCACTGGGTGTTTGAAGTTTCTGGTTTTCCTTCGTAGACCTAATTAATACATACGAGTATTTTGGGGCACCTGGGTGACTCAGTCGGTTAAGTGGCCAACTTTGGCTCAGATCATGATCTCAGTTTGTGAGTTGGAGCTCCACGTTGGGCTCTGTGGTGACAGCTCAGAGCCTGGAGCCTGCTTCGGATTCTGTGTCTCCCTCTGTCTGCCTCTCCCCCATTCACACTCTGTCTCTCTCTTTCTCTCTCAAAAATAAATAAATGTTAAAAATTTTTTTAAAAATATATACAAGTATTTTATTTTCCCTTTATACACTTACTGCCACTAGAACAGAAGCTTCATGAAGACAAGAACCCTGTCTTCTCATTTGCTCCTCTAAAAGAGTCCGACAAACAAGATGCTCAGAAACACATTTGTAGACACAACTATTGGTAGGTTGAGGACGAGATGAATGTCAATCAGTGACCGAGGGTCACTGGGAAGAGATAAAAGCTGACACATGGGACGCCTGGGTGTCTCAGTCGGTTAAGCGTCCGACATCAGCTCAGGTCATGATCTCACAGTCCATGAATTCGAGCCCTGCGTTGGGCTCTGTGCAGACAGCTCGGAGCCTGGAGCCTGCTTCGGATTCTGTGTCTCGCTCTCTCTCTGCCCCTCCCTTGCTCATGCTCTGTCTCTATCTTAAAAATAAATAAAAACATTAAAAAAAAAAAAAAGCTGACACACAACACGGCTCTTCTGTGAACAGTAAAGTTCTGTGAAGATATTTACTTTTTCCGTCACTGCAGAAGTGGGTTTGTGGCCACATAGGCACAGAGTAGGCATACAGGCATGGACACAGTGAGTTCTTACAGCACTGTGGTGTAGACACAAGCACACAGCCATGGTACAGCTCAATTCCTAGAGCACGATGGGAACCGGAAATGATTACATACTAAACGGAAGAGCGACTTCTTGCTGTCCACGTGGGGCCCATGTCTGTCTCCCAGTGGGTCACAAGCGAAGCTCACAGATTCATACACTGAGCTTAGGCTCTGGGCCCAGATAATGTGGGAATGAATGAGAATGCTAACACACCACTATCAAGTTCTTTGTAGCCACCTGGCACTGTGATAAGAGTGTTATATATGTCCCATGGTGCTGAATTTGCTTCTCGACCCTACATGGTAGGTGTTACTGCTATTTTCATTTTACGAATTCAGCATATCCAGCTTTAGAGAGGTGAAGGAGAGGTCTCAGAGCTACCCAGCCAGAGGGGCTTCCCAGATGCTGATCTGAGGCACAAGCCTTCACCCCTCCACTAGTCTGTCTTCATCTGTAAAATGGGAACAATAATGCACACCTAACAAGTCTGTTCAGGGGATAAAAGTATATCAGACAAGGCATGTAGAATTCCCTGCCGATCACCTGGCACTGAGAAGGAGCTGGGAAATATGCCACCTTCTTCCCCTTCTCTTCCCTTCATTTGCCCAGGAGAAACATTATGTCCTAGGCAAGGGTCTGAGCTCCCAACTCCAGCAGCAAGCAGAGGCTGTGTCCCCAAATGACTCTGCCACCAGGGCCAGGCAGTGTGCATCAAACCCTTCATAGTATTTAAACTCCGTCTAGGCACCTAATTATCTTAATGATGCAGAATTCAAAATAGCACAGTCTGTGAGCACCCCAGGAAAGGTCCTGATCGCAGACATGGGCCTATTAAACCAGAGAAAAGAGTCTAATAAAAGAATGTAACAATTGGAGTACTTAGAAGGCGAAAGGCTGACAGGTCACCATGGGAAGCTGGGCCCTCCCTGAGATTCCCTCCTCCGGTCCGAGCTTCTTGGAATAGGTCCACCTCCTCGCTTGGGTCTCCACGCTTCAGGGGCCATGACTCTTTTATCGTGACTATGTGACTTCATTCTCACAATCGTGCGAGGTAGACATGGCTAAGCCTGTTTCACAGACAAGAGGACTGAGCCCTAGAGAAAGGTGGGTCTTGTGGAATAAAATTCCTAAGCTCACCCTGCAGCCTGGTGTCCTGGGAAACCAGTCACATAGACAGCTTGAGTTCATGACTTGCAAGAGAGCCAAGGAGAAACCCTTCAAGAGTTGGCCTGTGGAGTCTTTTCTTCCATCCTTTCTTTCCCCTTCGTCTCTTCCTTCTTCCTCCTTCCCTTCTTACTTAAATTCCTTATTTTCTCCCTCCATTCTCTGCCTTTGTTTTCTCTCTTTCCTTCCCTCCTTACTTTGATTGTCTCCCTCTCTCCTTCCCTCCTTCCTTTCCCTCAATTTCTCTCTACATCCCTCCTTTCTTCCCTCCCTCATGCACCCTCAGGCTCTCACAGTATTGATTAACTACCTACTCTTTGCCTGGCCTTACGCAACACGTTGGGAACACTCAGATCCATTAGACATATCTGTCTTCTCAAGGAATTCACATTCAGGTGGGGTAGGGGGACAGAGAGCAAAACAGACCCCACAGTAGTGAGGTTAAGTATTACGATAGGGAAACCAGAGTTGGCTGTGAGTGTGGATGAGGGCCCCAGGGAAAGCTTTCACTTCCAGGCAGCCTCTTCATCACTGTCTAAACTTCCGTCCAAGCTCAAGATGTCACCATCCACCCACATCGGGCTGCGAACACTTTGTCAGCCTCTGCCAATCACGGAGTTCTCAACCTGTGCCATAAGACACCTAAGGACTTGCCACTAGCTAGGATATGTCATTGAATTGGACCCTTCCTCACTTCCTGTCAATTTCGAAGAGGGCCCACCATTGCTGTAGTAGCCAAAGAAGGTAGTCTATTGCCTACCTATTCTTAACAAAAAATTTTTTTAATGTTTTATTTAATTTTGAGAGAGAGAGAGAGAGAGAAGAGTGCGAGCAGGGGAAAGGCAGAGAGAGAGGGAGACACGGAATCTAAAGCAGGCTCCAGGCTCTGAGCTGACATCACAGAGCCTGACGCGGGGCTCAAACTCATGATCCGTGAGATCATGACCCGAGCCGAAGTCGACGCTTAACCGACTGAGCCACCCAGGCACCCCGACTGCCTACCCATTCTTTATGCCAGGTAAGGATCAACAAGACTGGTAATATTAGTTATGAACCAGGGGACGTCCAACACTAACCTCAGAGCTGATTAGTGCTCAGGGCTGAGGACAGATTAATGAACAATAAACACATAAATACTTCTTTTGTTCCAGGTAATACTGAGAAATAATTGGCATGCACCACTGTGTAAGTGTCAGGCATATAGCATAGTGCTTTGATTTACGTAGACTGTGAAATGATCACAATAGGTTCAGATACCATCCATCATCTCATACAGATACAGTAAAAAGAAAGGAAAAATTTCTTCTTGTGATGAGAATTCTTAGGATCCACTCTCTTAACTTTCCTATATGTCATATACCAGCACTAACTACAGTCACCATGTTGTACATTACATCCCCAGAACTTAAAACTAGAAGTTTGTAGCTTTTGGCCACTCACCAATTCACCCTCCCCTCACCCTCTGCCTCTGGTAACCACAAATCTGATCTCCTGAAGAAAGAATCAGTGACCTGGAGGACAGAACATTAGAAATTATCCAGCTCTTTCCGCCACCTTGGAACCTGGGGAGGCCTGCTGGGAACAGGACTCCTAAAACAACAGATATGTCTAGAAAGCTGTGGTCCAAAGTCATTTTTGCAGGTTAAAGTGGGGTCTCTGGAAACAGAGGGAGGGCATGGCTCTTCTTAAAACTGAAGGTGTTTATGCTCGAGATGAAACTAAATTCTATCTAGGCAAGTGATGTGCTCATGTATACAAAGCAAAGAACAACACAGTGACTCCTGGTGGCAAACTGAACAAAACCAGAGGGATCTTGGGAAAAGTAATTCGTGCTCATGGACACAGTGGCATATGGCTCGTGCCAAATTCCAAAACAACCTTCCCGCCAAAGCCATGGGCCACAGAATCCGTGTAATGCTGTACCCCCTCGAGGACTTAAACTTACTGAAAGGTAAATAAATAAAGGTGCAGATTTAAAAAAAAAAAAAGAAGAGGAAGAAATTGTCCAGTGAAAGGAGAAAAAAGAAAAAAGATCAAAAAATACTGAAGAAAACCTAGCAAACATGGGAGACAATGTATAAAAAAAAACAACCCCACAATATTCACATTATGAGAATTCTAGAAGGAAAAAAGAAAGAGAAAAGGACAAAGTATATTTAGAACAATAATAGCTGAAAAGGCCCTGAACCTAGGAAGAGAAATGGACATCCAAATCCATGAGGCTTGAAGGATCCCAAGTGGGCTGAACTCAATTAGGGCCATACCCAACACATTCTAAGTAAACTGGCAAAAGTCAAAGCAGCAAGAGAAAAGAGAGGGGTTACATACAAGGAAACACCCATGAGACTATTGGCAGGTTGCTCAACATGAATACTTCCTGAGCAGCATTCCTGCCCCGGACTGGGTGGTTCTGGAACCAGCAAGTGACTCATGTGGAGGTATTATTCTTGCATAGATGGATGAGGTAGCATATTTGGAGTCAAGCAGATTTTGGTTCCTAATTGTGAGGTCCTGGATGACAAATCTCAACTTTACGAGGCTCAGCATCTCATTTTTATAATGTGGATAATAATCCATGTCACAGGGCTGCTGATCAAAACAGAGCACAGTGTCTTTCTCCACCATAAAAGGGCAGCACGGCAAATGATACTTATTTCTAAATACTACAACTATAATTCATCCTAATGGTTCTGTGAGATCCCTTCATTTATCAGGCAAAAAGTGGAGACTTAAAGTGAAGCCAACTATCTTAAGATACACCCCTACTAAAAGAGAGATGGGATTTAAGATACAATCCTTCCTTCCAGCATATCCCATCGGGGAAGCTGCGGTCAGGAAATCGATGGTGAATTCATATCTCAAGTAGGTCCAGATTGTGATGGACGCCAATGGATTTACAGTTTTATTCACCTGTCTGGAGCTAGGAGAATACAAGGTGTGCCAACCCTTCTTGTCCCAGCATCCCCTGGAAAGTTACCAGGCAAACTGCAAATAGTGTAAGGCTCCAAACGCTTCATGCTCCAACAGATCCAATCTTTCTTGGGCTTGGGGAACTGACACTATCTCTCTCCCCCTCCCCACCCCAGCTAATAACTTCGGTCATGTGGCCACCGCTCTCTGAAGCCTTTCTTTCCTCTCAGCTTGAGAAAGCTCCAATTTGGTGATTGTTCATTATCCCCCCATTTAGACAATTTTCAGCGCACAGTGGAACCTTTAAACAGTGTGAACAATGTTGTCAATCTTTCTGCATGCTGCCTCTACCAGGCATTAAGAGGTAAATTGACTGCGCAGCGGGGAGGGGAATTAGGAACACAGCTTCCATTAATAGTAATAGGGTAAGCCAAGTGGGCCCTGAAGTTTGGTCATGGAAAGGGGCAGGCATTAGAGATACCTGTATACCAAGGGCTGGACTGAGTCTGAGTCAGGATTCGGTGCTCCCCGATGAGGCCCTTCCTCAACAAGGAGAGAATCCCCAGATGCAGGGTACAAGACAGTGGGTGGAGAGGAAGGGAACGATCTATGGATCACAGAGCACCGGCTGTATGCAAAGCACTTTAATGATGTTATGTCACGTCATTCTCAGAATAACACCGAGCGTCAGGAGCAGTCCTCACACACTCTGGATGAGAACATAGAGGTAAAAGCCCGGTGACACAGCTCATGAGTGGTGGTGCCAGGATTTGAAATGTGACCTGCCCAGCTCCAAAAGTCCCACTGTTAGTAGCCACTTTACTGGAAGAGGCCCTTGCTTTCTGGATTCTTCCGAATGTCTCTCTTTTGCCCAGACTGGGCTGCCTCCCTTCAGGGCAGTTGGAGAGTTGTCAAGTTCATGATCTCTCGTTATAACACAAAATGAGGCCTTTTTTGCCCATTTTCGCTGGATTCTGTTTCTGCCAGGTGTGCTCACCATTCACCTCATACCTCTGTTGTCACGATGGTACAATCCAGCCACCCTTATTTATGCCTTTCCTGTATGACTCAGAAGGGTCACCTCTCTGCTCCAGGAGTAGCAACAGAGATCTAGCAAACAGGCCACTGATTCCTTATCCCACGTGCATAAGGGGCCCCATCCGTCAACTTCCCACCAAGCACCAGTACCAAACAGATCAGATGAGACGCTCAAGATTGACTCTGGTTGCCAGCCATGAGCGGGGCCACACACAGCTCCCAGGTGAACAAGGGCATGTATCCTTTTTTTTTTTTTTCAACGTTTTTTATTTATTTCTGGGACAGAGAGAGACAGAATATGAATGGGGGAGGGGCAGAGAGAGAGGGAGACACAGAATCGGAAACAGGCTCCAGGCTCTGAGCCATCAGCCCAGAGCCTGACGCGGGGCTCGAACTCACAGACCGCGAGATCGTGACCTGGCTGAAGTCGGACGCTCAACCGAGGGTCCCAACCCCTAGTTGGGACGCTCAACCTAGCTCCCAAACCCTAGTCCTATCCCATTTGTTTGAATTACAGGACCTTAGGCGAGCTGGCTTCTCCATCTATAAAGCAGGAATGCTAATTTCACCCCCGCAGCATTGTGTGAAGATCCAAAGAGAAAACACCCAGGCAGCACCAAACACAATGCCTGGAAAATGGACAGTCCATCAAAGCTGAACTGAGAAAACACTCAAACATCGTAGGGGCATCTGTTTCTCCACCATCACCACCACCGCTTGGCTGGTTTCCTATGGGACAGAGGTTTTACGGTTCTGCTCCCTCCAGCATTTAGGAAGGACAGGACTGTCAAGTCAATCTGAGGATAACTGCTTGCCACAGGCAGAAACAGTTGCTGGTGGCCTGGCAAGAAATGGCCACATCTTAAAGGGACAGTGGAAGACCCTTGGAGGAAAATTCCGCAGTGGCCGGTCACCGCCTACAGCTGTACTGTACACGGAGGCCGGACCTCCTTCTCTCAAAACCAGGGTCAGCCCCAGCGTATTTCTATCTTCTTCTTCAACAACAACAGAAGCACTGAGCCCCTACTATGAGCATGGCACATGCATGCTCCATCGACCACCACTCTGTGCCTTTCTCCAAGGAGCCATATGCTGAAAAGAGGACCGTGACATCTGACATGGATGGAGAGCTTCCAGTGTGCTGGGCACTGTGGTATTTTATGTGGACCATCTCGCTCAGTCCTCAGAGGATCCCATGAAATAGGGCGTTTGCTGTCATCGCTCTACCAAAGAGAAGGATGCCAGATATGCCTGTTATATAGACCCGTCCTCTGCGTGTGTGTGTGTGTGTGTGTGCACGCGCGCACAATTTAGTGATAATGCTCCTTTTAACACTTCTGAACAGAAGTGGACAAAAATGTTAAAAGGATTTCATGTGCTTTAGCAAAGTGCCTGTCATATAGGTATCCAAGACACAGATAAACAGTGTCAACCCCTCCCCTCCCCTCCCTAACAGCATTATGTGATCAGCCCTGCCCTCTGTACCCTCTTCTTCCAACAAGGCAGCCTTGTCACAGCTCGGGGCACCCTTGATGGTTCTGTTCTCCTCTTCTGCTATTCTCTTCCAGGGCTATTTCTCTCCCAGCATTTTCCTCTCTCATAAATATTTGCAGAAAGTCAGGCTGCTCTGTCTCATTGTGTTTTCACGCCTTGTTTTGCCACCTTCTTACCAGAGCTGATTTGACATAAATATTTATGTGTAAAAATATGTTCTCCAGTCCTCGGGGTTCTCCGCCCTATATACCACCGCAGGGAAATCAGGGCACGGCTAACACAACAACGCCCTGTAGCCTGGAGCAGGCCCAGGCCACCAACTCTATCCTGGGTCGTGGGGAGGAGATGTTTGATGTGTGACCCTTCTGTGAACAGGTCCCCTGGTCACATGACCCCAGGTAATAGGTCAAAGGGCTCCAAAGCTCTGGAGTGGAATTTATCAGCTCTCACTGCTTTACTATAGTGGGAGCTCCCTCAGCAGTGGGAGTAACTCTGCAACCCAACTCATGTGGCCAAAGCTAAGAAATACTGTAGACATATCCAGATATATCTAGTTACAACCTTCCTTCCTTTGATTCATCCTCAGGGCTGCACTACCTGTCCCCTCCTGTAGCCAACTACCATCATGCCATTTTTACGGCCATGCCAGCTGCCATCACCCATTCCCACCGGACGTCTAGGAGGACGCTGTCTTCAGATCACATTTTCATCTACCTTGGAGTGCACTCGGCTCTTTCTGAGGTCGCCCATCATCCTTCTTCCAAAAAATGTACCTCCAAACTACTGACTGCACATGGGTTTGCACAGTAGCTTAGATCTCATGCAATCTACAATAGCGACAGCAGCAACAACAAAATATCAGCCCCCTTTTAATAGTCAGTACCTACCCAATAGAAGCAGTGGCCAAGAACTCAGTGTTTGCCTGAACTAAGCCTAAGCCCCACACTATAGTCATCTAGGGCTCTGTCGGGGGAAAGCTGATTTGGGTGTAGCCCAGTTCACCCCAGACCCCACTAGGTCACTTCTCCTAAAGGTAACAACACAAGGAGAGACTTCTGTCCACACCTTTCGGGAGACTGTGAAGAGAGGCAGCTTAATAAGAATTAATTTAATTAGATGTAATTAATGATGATTATTAATAACCCACTGATAATTGTTACTTGATTATGTAACTATTTAATAATAGGAAACATAATAATTATTATTAATGGCCAATAAACGTGCCTGCTACATCAGTAAGTGGATATAGGATATAAACAATCTGTTAGTAGAAAACGCCTCTCGGACCGGGTCAGAAAATAGAAACCTAGGGGCGCCTGGGTGGCACAGTCGGTTAAGCGTCCGACTTCAGCCAGGTCACGATCTCGCGGTCCGTGAGTTCGAGCCCCGCGTCAGGCTCTGGGCTGATGGCTCGGAGCCTGGAGCCTGTTTCCGATTCTGTGTCTCCCTCTCTCTCTACCCCTCCCCCGTTCATGCTCTGTCTCTCTCTGTCCCAAAAATAAATTAAAAAAAAAAAAAAGTTGAAAAAAAAAATTTAAAAAAAAGAAAATAGAAACCTAACCCTTATTCGTATGCCACGACAAAATGGCATGGTGAATTATTAACAAGTGTACTGTCATCAGAATCAGAAAACCTGGGTTCGAAAATCAATGGTGCCAGTGGAGGCCAGGTGACCTTGGGCAAGGCCGCTCTTCTCTGAAAGCTTCTGGTTTCCCAGCTGCAAATGGGGAACCCGCCATCCCCAAGGGAGGCCCACATGTGGTAAGAAATGGGCAAACAGTGCTGGACACTTCGGAACACTGAGGTCTTGCTGTCCCAAGTGTGGGTGGCAGAGCAGCAGGCCGTGAAGACACAGCTGAGGGAAGCTGGACTCTGTTCTGGAAAGCTGCGGCTTGAACCTGGTATTCTCGCTTACCGGCTGTTCGGCCCTGGGAAGTCACTGAATTTCTCCCTCTCTCAATGTCCTTATCTGTAAACTACGGACGGTACTGGTACGTCTGTCGTATCTGCCTCATAGAGTCGCTATGAGGATTAGAAGTAACATAAAACCTGTCAGAAATGATAAAGTTGCTACAACTGCAGATACGGCCGAGATTAGGAAAATGAGAGAATGTTATTTAAAATTTTCACCCTAAAATAGAAATCTCGTTGAAATGGCCACGTTTTCAAGCAAAACATACATTGCCCAACTGGCCCGAGAGAAAGTAGAAAACCACAGTAGACCAAAAGCCATATAAAAATTCAAGTCATTTCTGGGGCGCCGGGGTGGCTCAGCCAGTTGAGCAGCTAACTTCAGCTCAGGTCATGATCTCACGAGTTCGAGCCCCACATCGGGCTCCGTGCTGACTGTTCAGAGCCTGCTTTGGATCCTCTGTGCCAGACCCCTCTCTTTACACCCCCCCCACCTTCCCACCCCCCCTCTAAAAAATAAACATTAAAAAAAATTTTTTAAACCAAAGTCATTGCTGTTGTACTTTCTTTCAATGTTTCTGTAAGTTGAACATGTTTCAAATTTTCAAAATAAAAGCCAGTGTTAAAAAAAAAAATACACTCCCACAAAAGCAAATATCCCAATTACTTTTATAGCCAAAGTGTAGCAGACCTTTGAGAAACAGAGAATTCCCGGTTTAGTCAGACTGTTCTAGAATACAGGAAAGAGGTAAGTTACCCCAATCATTTTATGACACAAGTATATAATATCAGTACCAAGACTGGACAAAGACCATAAGGATTGAATCCAACCCAGTCTGCCTTCCTCAACAAAGGCCACACAAGAAAACCAGTCTCCATTATACACATGGATGCAAAACAAAATCCTCCCCCACCAAAAAAACAAAAAACAAAAAAACCCCAGCTGAATGAATGCCCCTTAAGGCCTGGAACCTGCTCCCTAATTAGCCCTGATTAGTAAGATGTCATAACTTACCAGATAAGAAGGACTTATTATTACTATTAATTATTATCTTAGAAACAGTAATTTTGTTTCCATCCCTCTAGCCCCTCCAGCTTCTTCAAATTGTTTTAACAAAGGAAACCATGGAAATACAGAACTAAAAGCTGAGCAACCTTGGGAAAAGAATGTGGCTCTTACAAGTGTCGATGGAAAAGTCAAATAGTACAAAATAAACAACACCAACAGAAGTGAACGAAACCCACAGGCCACAGAGACATACACCCAGAGCTTACCAATTACACTGGAATCGGGATTTGCTGGAATAAAGAGGGCTAACAGGAAGAGGCATGTGGGAGTGAATATCCACATTTGTCTCAAATGTTTTCACAATAACGAATTAAAAGATTCCACTTCAAAGGGATTGATACAAATGAAAGAAAAGAACTGAATGTACTAGTTAAAAATACATAGGTGATGGGGTGCCTGGGTGGCTCAGTCGGTTGAACGACCAACTTCGGCTCAGGTCATGATCACACGGTCTGGGAGTTCGAGCCCCGCGTCAGGCTCTGTGCTGACAGCTCGGAGCCTGGAGCCTGTTTCGAATTCTGTGTCTCCCTCTCTGTCTGCCCCTCCCCCACTCGTGCTCTGTCTCTCTCTGTCTCAGAAATAAATAAACATTAAAAAAAAATTTTTAAATATATAGGCGATCAACTGAAGAACTTTAAAAATTAAAAAATTAAGAATTTTTAAAAAAATTAAAAAACCAAAAATGAAACCAACAAAAACCCCCAGAAATTAGGCAAGTAGCAGGAAGGGAGCGAAAACCGAGGCCAAAAAAACTAGATCAGTGATTCCCAACCTTGGGTGTATTCATTAGAATACGTGGGGCTAGGGGTGCCTGGGTGGCTCAGTCGTTTGAGCGTCTGACTTTGGCTCAGGTCACGATCTCACGGTCCGTGAGTTCGAGCCCCACGTCGGGCTCTGGGCTGATGGCTCAGAGCCTGGAGCCTGCTTCGGATTCTGTGTCTCCCTCTCTCTCTGCCCTTCCCCCGTTCATGCTCTGTCTCTCTCTGTCTCAAAAATAAATAAACATTAAAAAAAAATTTTTTTTAATAAAAAAAAAAAAAAAAAAAGAATACGTGGGGCTAGTCTTAAAAATCCTGATACCTAAGCCACATGCCAGAGCAAATAAATCCAAATCTCAGGCGGAAGCCAGACAGCAGAATTTGTTAAAGCTCCGTACAGGATTCCTATATGTGTCTATTGCTGGGAAGCACCAATCTAGAGGAAAAGACACAAGTGGGAGGGTAAAGAAAATTGCAAGGACACGTAAGGAATAAAAGCATCGCCAAAAAATGAAGACAGAATTGATAATAAGCATGCAAGGTACGAAGGAAAAGAAAAAAGACTCTCAGGCTGGGTCTAAATCAAAATCCGGTCTTCATTTGCATATCATAAGAAATCGCACGATGCCTTGTTTAAAACGAGCACTGGATTCAAAGTCAGAAAACCTAGGTTCTAAGATCAACGATGTCATCTGAGGCTGCGTGACCTCAGGCAGGGCCCTTCTTCTCAGCGGGCTCTCTCCGGGGCAGGTTCAAATAGTGTTAGGAACCTCAGAATCCTAAGGCTTTGTGCCTCTGCAGACCAGCGACACCAGCAGCCTCCGGGGGCTCATAAGAAATGCAGAATCTCCGAGTCCGCCCCAGAGCCACCGAATCGGAGTCTGCATTTTAACAAGATCCCACAGGTGATCCGCGTGCACCTCAATGTTTGAGAAGCACCGCCCCAGACAGCTCTCTGACCTTCCCGAGAGACTTGGCAAGACAAGAATTATTGCCTGTTCTTGCTGTCTCATGCCTCTGTGTGTGGCGCCCTCTCCTGAAACGCCCTCCCACATCCTTGTCTAGCTGCCTCCTCCTTGATCTCTGGGACACAGCTTCCATGAACTCCAGGAAGTATTCCTGGAAACACCCACGCACCACCTTGCCAAGGGGTTACCTGTCCTTCCTGGGCTCCTCTCTATCGAACCCTCACCTGCTGCGCTGTGGAACTGCTGGCTTCTGTGTCCTCTCCCAGCATTGTATGGTAAACTTTTTAAGGGCATTTCAATAAGCACCTGCAATGCGCAGAAAACGTTCTTGCGTAAGCGGAATTCGGCACAGAAATTAGTTAGTTTCCGGCGGCTGCTGTTAACGAATGACCACACACTTGGTGGCTTCACAGAAATTCATTCTCTCACAGGGTTTAAACACAAACAAACAGCAACAGCATCAAACCTTCCCGGGATCACAACTAGACTAGCACTGGGACAAATACATGTGTCCATCTCCCAAGGGCTTGTCTTTAACATACACAAAAGCCCTAACCTATATTAAGTGCAATGTGTTTACGGCACACACACTTTGTGTAGGTAGTTGTGTTAGGCATTACACATCCAGGATGCCTCCTTTCTCCAACAACCATGAAGGTGGATATTCCTGTCACCAGTTTTCAGGTAGGGAAACTGAAATTCAGTTCAGGTGAGAAATATGTCCAAAATCTCACAGGTATCAGCCAGCATCAGAGCCAGGATTTGAACCCGGGGCTATGTGGCTCCATGCACACACTCAGCAAATATTTACTGAGTGCCTACCGCATGCCAGGAATGACTGTGTTTAAGACGCACACTTTCCCAGGCTTCTCTAGGCACAGCCCCACAGAGGTGAATGTCTAGCTCCAAAGCCAGCACTCTGCTCACTGGTCCACACCGCCCAGCTGTCAACCACCATCTCGCCTCCATCTTCTCAAAGCAAGTCTTTTATCTGGGGCTTCAGCTCCTTCCTGATACCTTCAGCAGCGTCACTGTGCCATACCATGAGCCATGTTACTCTGACAAGCTCTGTCAAAGGCAAGGACCCGTAGGGCCAAGAACACCTTGGGAAGTTCCTGTGAATGAGAACGTGAAAACCAGATATCTTCGTGTTGTCCCAGACATACTCCTGACGTTGCATTGCAAGTAGACACCACCACTGATCCTTTGCCAACCTGACAAGAGTTTGTGGTGTGCCCCAGAGACCAGCTGACATGCATGTTTCAGTGAGAGGTGGGTACAAAATAAAGTCAGATGGACCAGTAAGGTACACTACCGGGTCCAAAGAACCTACAGTCCATTGGAACAGGCCACCGATGGACAATGCTACAGATACACCCCCAACTATAAGAGTAGAGAATCAAAGCAAACATTTGCCTTGGAGGTCCGAGAGTTATCCATGCAGGGAGTGCTATTTGAAATAGGCCAAAGAGGCTGCTTAAACTTCTACAAGGAGAGATGATGTGAGAGAGTCAGCAGTCAAAGGAGAAAGTCTTCCTGAGGAAGACATTCAGATGATTTTGTTTCTAAGAACATCACCCCTGGAAGGAACGGCAGTATTGCTAGTGTGGGGTTTACAAGTCCAAGTGCCTACAAGCAGGCAGACTGGTCAGCTGGTGCGAACCAATAGGACAGATGTACCACTTGTTCATAGCCAAATGGAGTCTGATGGGGCCGTCACAAAGTTTTATTACGGAGCATATGGGTTATTAGATATTTTGAGTATCACCCCTGTTACTCGATGAGGCAAGAATAATGAGTGAGTAATGCAGAATAAGTGTAAAGTAGGTACAGCCAGACAGACAGATGAATAAGTAAGTAGATACGTAAATGATGATGATGACAATGATGATAGAAAAGAAGGAGGCAAAGAAGAAAAATGATACAGATGGATAGGAAGGAAGGAAGGAAGGAAGGAAGGAAGGAAGGAAGGAAGGAAGGAAAAAACAGAAATGGCTGGCTGAATGGATAATGGATGGATGGAGCTAGATGGAATACCTAGCTAGACAGTAACATATATAAAGCCCCAGAACATAATGTTGAGTGAGGGGGGGGGAAAGGCAGGTGGAGAATGCAATGTCAAATATTATACAATGAACAAAAACTGAAACATAAAATACTATATATTACTTACCAAAACATAAATCTGTATGTAAAAGTTAACAAGAGGACCTCCACGTAAGAGTCAAAGCCATCACTCTTAAAAAACAACAGATGTTGGGGCGCCTGGGTGGCGTAGTCGGTTAAGCGTCCGACTTCAGCCAGGTCACGATCTCGCGGTCCGTGAGTTTGAGCCCCGCGTCAGGCTCTGGGCTGATGGCTCGGAGCCTGGAGCCTGTTTCCCATTCTGTGTCTCCCTCTCTCTCTGCCCCTCCCCCGTTCATGCTCTGTCTCTCTCTGTCCCAAAAAATAAATAAAAAACATTGAAAAAAAAATTAAAAAAAAAAAAACAACAGATGTAAAAACCTTCATGACAATGGATTGGTCAATGATCTCATGGATTTGACACTCATGGGATATGACACCAAAAGCAGGGACAGCAAAAGAAAACAGGCAAATTGAACCACATCGAGATCAAAAACTTGTGCGCACCAAAGGACATAATCAACAGAGTGAAATGGCAAGCCACAGAATGGGAGAAAATATTTGCAAATTATTTATGTGATAAGAGGTTGATATCCAGAATGCATAAAGGACTCCTAAACTCAACACTAAAAAAGAAATGAACAACCAAATTCAAAAATGGGCAAAGGACCTGCAGGTACACTGTTCCAAAGAAGATATACAGATGGCCAATAAGCTCATGAAATGAAGCTCAATTATCAATCATCATCAGCAAAACACAAATCTGGACCATAGTGAGACACTACCTCACACCCATTAGAATGGATGCTATTAAAAAAAAAGATAGGAAAAAAAAAAACAGAAAATAACAATTGTCAGTAATGATGTGGCGAAATTGGAACCCTTATGCACTGCTGGTGGGACTATACTTGATCTTAGCCAAAAGGCCGAGAAGCGATGGGACTATAAAATGAAACTGTGGAAAACAGAATGGTGGTTCCTCAAAAAATTCACCACAGAATTTCCCTATGATCCAGCAATTCTACTTCTGGGGATACACCCAAAAGAACGGATAACAGGGTCTCAACCAGGTATTTGAGCACCCATGTTACGAGCCACATGATTCACAATGACCAAAAGGTAGAAGCCATCCAAGTATTCACGGACGGAGGAACAAACGCAATGTGGTATACACACACAACAGAATCCTTACTCAGCCTTAAAAAGGGAAGAAATCTTGACACAGGCTACAACGTGGCTGAACCTTGAGGACACTGTGCTGAGTGAAATGTCATTCACAAACGGACAAATACTCTAGGATGCCATTTCTATGAGGTACAGAGAGTACTCAAATTTATAGAGGTAGAGAGTAGAAAAAAAAAAAGTAGAAGGGTGGTTGCCAGGAGCTGGGTAGGGGGAACTGGCAAGCTAGTGTTTAATGGGTACAGAGTTTAAGTCTTGCAAGATGAAAAGAAATCTGGAGATGGATGGTCGTAGAATTGGTTGCACAATTCATGCCACAGAACTGTGCGCTTAAAAGTAGTAAAATGGCAAATTTTGTGTTACATAAATGTCACCACAATTAAAAAAGAAATAAATCTTAAATACTTAAATGTTATCCGGGTTAGATATAAAAAGGAACTAACCAAAATTCATGACCCTTAACCCCATGCCTGAGAGAGGGTAAGACAGATGGTGACAGAGAAGGGGCAATTTCAACATGATCTGTCACTTACTGGTTCTGATGTCAAAACAAAATACATCCCGAAGAAATAGGACCAAAAGTTAACAATCATAGAGTCTGGGTGGTGGAAGGCCGGGTGATTTTTACCTCGTTCTCTGTACTTTTCTGTACCCTTTTTAACTTCTTCGAAATAAAAACTGTAGTCAAAGAAGAAAAAAACATTGCGAGTGGAAGGGACACTTCGATATTATGACTTGGCTAAATTGTTAAATCTTTGTGTTCTGGGAAAACAGTCACTTGTTTCTAGGAATATTTTAACCAACACAGGTAATCTCTGAAAAATTTCCAGGCATAATTCCAGGCTTATAGCAGGTCCTAGGTAACTATGTGGTGAATGAATGAATGATCGCTGCTAGTTTAGGGTAGAAGCCTACACTGACCCGGAGTCAGATTAAACGACCTCTTGGCTATGGCCACAAAACCCCTCTCATCCCTAAGATACTGGCCTGGGCCTTTTCCCAGTTTCCATTGTGTTCAGCCCTCCCTCCTCCATGGGTTCCAAGAACACAGCCAGAGAATGCAAACAAATGAGCCAGTAATTTTCAGGACATTCTCAATTCCTTGGCTAGGTCCCTGCAGCAACTGAATATTAAGCACATTAGCTCTGACCTCCCTGCCCAAATTCCTTTGTATTGGATGCAGTAATGAGCCTCTCAGGCAAGACAATTTTCCCAAGGTTTCAATATCTATTCCTGTCCAATGGCTGTCACCTACAAGTCCTGAAGGCAGCCAATTAATTCAGAGATGCTGTACCAAGCAAGGATGACCATCCTCTACTCTGGTGATGGGAAATTCAAATCAGGCAATCACCAGCTAGGTCACGATGGGCACTGCCTGGAAAAACAGATCACTCTAACCCTAACCTAATGCTAACAGGCAGGGAGAACATCCTCATGCAAACACACAGGAGATGCTGTCTCACTGGTCCCTTGGGAACCTCTGCCGTGGCCACCATCGCTACAATTAGTGAAAACATTTTTGATTTAGGTCCATTTACACCTGAAAATCTTTAGTCCTGAAAATCAGGAAGATGTGTACAAATCTGCTACTCTAACATCAGCGAGCTAAAGCGAGATAAAGGTACAAAAAGAGACTCTGGTTCCAAGTGACACAGGGTTTGCTTAAAGGGAAAATGTCAACCCCGCACACTCCTTGGCCCTCACAAGGGCAAAGGGGGCCTTGACCCAGCGGTGCCTTTTAATGGTCCCTCAGTGCGTCACTGAGCACACCTCCGACAGGGAAATCAGTCCGGAGTGTCTAAATAAGAGACCCAATCAACCCAGACTCACAACCTGTAACAAATCATTTGCTAAATCTCAATCAAACCTAAATTTGCTTCAAAACAACCAACCAACCAAACCAAATAAAAAAACTACAAACTCAACAGTTCTCGATGACAGTTACAATGTCGATTTACCTGTGTTTACCTGCCCAGGAATGACCCCGGGGATTCCAACTCACTACGTGTGGGGTGTAAGCCGAGAATACAAATTTTGAAAATGTTCTGCTGGAGACACTAAGGCATAACCTGGTGAAGTCCCATAATGTATTACATTGCAAGGCATCCCTCGGGGCGCCTGGGTGGCTCAGTTGGTTTAGTGTCCCATTTCTACTCAAGTCATGATCTCGCGGTTCGAGGGTTCAAGCCCCGTGTCAGGCTCTGTGCTCACAGCTCAGAGCCTGGAGCCTGCTTTGCATTCCGTGTCTCCCTCTCTCAGCCCCTCCTCTGTTCATGCTTTGCCTTTCTCTTTCAAAAATACACATTTAAAAAAAAATTTATATTAAAAAAACAACAAAGTAAAAAACCAAAGGCATGCCTCATGAAGGAAGACAAAAACCTTTTCTGCCCTCACTCCCTCCCTTCCTCCTTTCCAACCTTCCTTTCTTTTTCTTACGTTCTTCCCTCTTTTTTCTTTCTCTTCTCCCTTTCCACTTCCTTCAATTCAACAGATATGCACTGAATATACCTTGTTAACTGAAACACCATTGCTTTCTAAACTTAACAAAAACCTTTTATCTGGCAGATGACTCAAGTAAGTACCCAAGGTCCTCTCTGCCCGGTCACAAGGCAATCCTAGTCCATTCCTCAAAAAAACCCTTTTTCCCCTTGGTTTTCTAATGATGGGACCATCTGGACTTAAGGTGCACAGGCCTTCAGGTCACATTTGGCAGCCACATAGTAAAGAGCAAGCCCCTGAAGTCAGACACACCTGGTTTTCAATCTGGGCTCCATTTTTCAGCTGTGTTTCTTTAGGCACGTTTCCTAATCTCTCTGGGCTTCAGTTCCTAAAGCTGCAAGTAACACGATAAAATGAGCCTCCATAGATATCAGCCTGGACAGATGATAACTCAAGACAGGATGGTCCCGCACCCAGGCAAGGATGACCACACTCTCTCCATGTGCTTCACCTACAACCCTACGACATTTACAGACACAAAATCTGTGAGGAGAGGCAAGACTGAATCACCAGGGGCTACTTGGAATACATCAAGATTCAATTGGTAGAACTGAATGGGAGAATGTACCAGATTCACCCGATAGAATAGAGACTTAAAAACTCACCTTAGTAATAAATAAAGCATAAATTTAAAAATAAAACTAATGGTAGGTAGGATTTACTATTGTCTTTCTATGAACCCATCACTTTGCTAAAGCTTATACAAAAATAATCCCAGTTAATCCTCAAAACAAGGAGATATTCTTTTCAGTCCCATTTAACAGATGAAGAAGCCAAGGCACAGAGAAGTTAAATAAATTATCCGATGATTTTGTATAACTAATCTGATGCCTGAGATCACCTTCTTTTTTCTAAAAGTTGATTTATTTTGAGAGAGAGGGAGAGTGCATGTGCATGTAAGCAGGGGAGGAGCAGAGAGAGAGGGAGGGAGAGAATCCCAAGCAGGCACCAGGCTCAGCGCAGAGCCCAACAGGAAGGCTCAATCTCATGAACGGGTCATCTCTCATGACCTCAGCCGAGATCAAGAATTGGATGCTTAACTGACTGAGCCACCCAGGTGTCCCCTGAGGTCGCCTTCTTAACAGCACCTTCTCAGCGACCAACAATTCCATCTTGGGAACCTGGTTTTGAGTCTTTTCCTAAAATCACCTTCGGCCCCATTAGGGGAGGATCAGTTACCAGTAAGAAGACTGGTACCGTTGGCATCTGTTCAATTTACACTGACCTCCTGTGTCTTAGACAAGTGAAGATTCCATTGGGCACCATGTGGTTGAGCCCAAATTCCCCAGGTTCCCACGGGATGAATGAAGCCACGTGTGGCTCTCTGATCACAGGCTCCCCATCACAGCTGCTCAGCTGGCTGACTGGCCTCCCTGACCTGTCACACCATCTGGAGGCTGTCTCCAAGTCTCCAGAGACCTTTGATTCCTGCTACAGTCTCAGTCCCCTCCCCTCTCTATGCTTCTGAAAGTTGACACAGACCCAAGCCGCAGCTGAAGCTGAAAAATGGACCGGACCGCTCCTCAAACGCAGCTGATTCCTCCCAGGGAAACGCAGAGCAAACAGTGCCCAGGTGTTTTCATCCCAGCTACCTGGGTTCACCTTTCCAACACGACATTCAGCTCCTTTGGCCCTTGCATGAAAAACCCTTTGCAGCAGGGAAACCTTGTACCTGCTTTTACAGGACTGCACCAGTCTGGTCCAGGGAGAAAGCCCAGTTCAGAGAGACATGGCCCTCTTCGGGTTCCCTCTTCCTCGGAGCTGGGAGGGGGCTGCATGGACAAGTGGCTGGGGGTGGCAGTGGGGATCTACTCTGGCAGGTGGCAGAAGGTCCTGAAAATCCCGTTGTAAGTCCTGGGATAGTCACGTGGGGAGGGCATCCAGGACCACCAACAGCCCTTTGCAAGCAGCTGGGAGGACATTTTAACATGGCTTAAAAACTAAGCTATAAGCCTGGGTGGCTCAGTGGGTTAAGCGTCTGACTTCTGCTCATGTCATGATCCTGCGGTTCATGGGTTCCAACCCCGCATTAGGCTCTGTGCTGACAGCTCAGAGCCTGGAGCCTGCTTCGGATCCTGTGTCTCCCTCTCTCTCTGCCCCTCTCGTGCTCTCACTCTGTCTCTCTCTCTCTCTCAAAAACAAAACGAAAAAGAAAAGCATTAAAAAAAAAAAACCCTAAGCTATGAGTTTCCTGAAAACTTAAAAGTAGTCTTCCTGTATGACCCAACAATTCCCCACCTTGGTATCTACCCAAGACAAATGAAAACGGACATCCACACAGACGTGTGTGAGAATATTCAGAGCAGCATTGTTCACAATAGATTCCAAACAGAAAAGAGCCAGAATGGATACATAGAGTGGTCCCTGCATATAATGGAATATTATTCAGCAATGAAAAGAAATGAAATCTCAATACCACCTACAACACGGATGAGCCTCAAAAACAGTGCGCTTACGCGCAAGAAGCCAAACACCAAGGGTCACATATTGTATGCTTCCGTTGATATTAAACAGCCAGAATAGGCCAATTTACAAAAACAGAAAATAGACTGGTGTGGCCTGGGGGTAGGAATGGGCACAAGAACAACGATGTTATTGGGGCGATGAAAATGTTCTAAAATTGGATAAGCAGTGATGGTAGCACAAGGCATTGAATTTACTAAATATCCCCCAAATTGTACACTTAAAATGGGTGAATGCTATGCTATGTAAATTGTACCTGCATACGGTGGGGTCTTTTGTTTTAATCATCAAACATGCAGATTTTTCTGAATTAGTGAAGGATGCATGTATCAGACTTTTTTTTTTTTTTTTTTGAGGCTGCCACCATTCCTCCATATCCCTGAGCAAAAGGAGAGACTGAGTAAGAAATGAGGGACATGGGCATCTGATGCCCACAATACTTGGTAACTCAATGAATGAATGAATGAATCAATCAATCAATCAATGAGACAATTATTGGATTTTTAGAATCCTGACAAGCTTGGAAATACCAAGCTTGACTGTGGTCCCAAGAGAGCCAGGTCAAGACACTCTGCCCCCCACTCTGCCCCGGATTCCTGGAGCTTGTACCTGTCACAGGCCTGGAGACAACAGCCTTGCCTGTCCCATTTCAGGGCACTCTGGGAAGTTTTAGTCAATTGAGGACATAACATTTGTGGGAGGAAGGTGGATAACTTGACTTTACCTGGGGGAGGCTGTTCTCCCTCTCGGTCTCATGACGGTCTCTGATATTAGTATCAATGGCAATGAGAGTCCTTTCAAATCATGAAAAAAAAAATTACCAAAGTTGCTTAAGGAAAAAGAAAAAAGATTGGCTCAGATTCAAGATTTTCCCATTGGTAAAAGCAATCCTACTCTATCCCCAAATGGTCTGTCGTTCCTATGCTGATTTTCCCCATTTAGTATTACACCATAAACAACCTCCCCAAAATTAATAAGCATCCCCTGCCATGAGCCTTGAATTTGAGGCAGACTTCCTGATCAGCTCCCCTTGCCCACTTTCCCTAAACAGCACGTGCTCCTCCATTCGGTCTCCCCGTCCCCCCCAAAACCCAAATGTCTTTTCTCCTCAGCTCTGATCACCACCTAACATACCCCACACGCACTACCCCATGAGAAGTACACTCTAAGATGTCTGGGAATCCCTCTTTTTTTTTTTTTTTTTACCAGCTGGGCCCCCAAGGGTGCTTGGCCTGTGATAGGTGCTGCATAAATACCTGCTAAATGGATGGTTTAAATGAACGAAACCTAGGATAATGTAAAACTACAGTCAACAAGCTCAGTTCCTTAAAAAATAATCAAATCAAATCAAAACATGCCTGTCACACCTACCATGGGCAGGGCTTATGCTATGCGTGGTTAGACCCCTACCCACATCCCCTTGCCAACCTGGCTTTCACTGACTCAAGACTGAGAACTAGCTGTGCCCCATACTTACCAGTACTGTCCTCCTTCGTGCCCATTCCATATGACCTACCGGCCTTTGGTTTCACTATCCACTGCTTACCCTCCAATGCATCATCATGACATTTAAAGTTCTTCGTCACCGGGCCTCAACCTGCCGTCATTATTCCCCAACCCCATGGTGGCTTTTATACCAGAAAATAGCTAGGTCTAGATGTCCTGCACCCTGCTGAAGAACCTCCTGCCCCGTGAATTCTAGACCCTGTCCCATGTCTTCACCTTGCCTGCCTATCTCAATATGTGATATTCGCTAAATCTGAAGTTCAACTCTGATCACTTCATACGCACGTATGATTTCATTCACTCCTTCAAGCACTGACCACGTAAATAAAAATAAGACTCATCACTTTCAGATGCCTGCTGTGTGAAATGTAGTTTCACTTGCAAGTGACAAAACCCAGAGAAGCTAACTCGAGCCAAAAGTTTCAAGAAAGGGAGAGGATTTATTGGTTCGTAGCTGAGAAAGTCCAGACGTGGCTGGATCCAGAAAGTCAAATAATATGACCAGAAATCTCTTTCACTCTCCTCTTGGTTCTGTTTCCTCTGGGCTCTCAGGAAAGTATTTTCCTGCCTGGTGAAAGCAATACCTCACTGTCTATATGGCCCTTAGCACCCGCTATCTTAGAAGGATGGAATGTGTCTCTTCCTGGTATTTCTAGCCAAGGTCCCAGAGAGGGCATAGATTGGCCCATCCAGATCCCATGTCCACCTCTGAACCAATCCCTGTGGCAAAGGAATCCTGTGGCCTGGCAATCTGGCCAGGCCAGCCGGGGGTCTGTCAGAGTCCCTGGAGCTGAGATTAAGGTAGACCCCATCCAAACTGAGTGGGGGCCCCAACCTTAGTGGGCATGGAGCACCATGCATAGATCACTTCACCAAATCTTCACAAATGGCCTGGGTAGGTGTTATTCACCAAGGCTCAGAAAGTTTAAATGAGTCACCCAAAGCCAGAGAACTAGCAAGTGGTAGAACCCAAGGTCACTCCTGTACATCAGGCTCTGTGCTGAGCCCGGAAGATACAGAGGTGGACAGATGTGACATCATCAAGTCATGATATAATGAGATAATTATTCACACCAAATTATTCACACCAAAATTTGGGAGGCAACAGAGCTTAGTAGCCAAGGGCTCTTGAATCATCGAAACCCAGATTCTAATTTCACCTCTGCCACTTACTGGCTGTGTGACCTTGAATGAATTGCTTGACCTCTCAAGGTTCAAAGTCTCCCTCTGCAAAAAAAAAAAAAAAAAAAAAAAAAGGTCGGCGGGGGGGAGCTGCAGGGATGAAGACAAAGAGGCAGAGGGGGAATGGTACCTATGGACAAAGGGAGCCCAGGACATTCAGAGGAGCCAGGCCTCGGGGGGAGATGCAGACTAGAAGCCAAATGATGAAGACTTCGAATGCCACTATCATCCAAGATGGTGCTCCCAATGTCATTTCAACATTTCCCAACCTCAAAGCTCTGTGTCTCCCACCATGCAGTGCCAGGTTTTCAGGAAGCCCAAGAGGTGCTGGGAGACCTGGAAGGATAGAGTTTCTCAGCCCCTGGCAGCTCTCCTCGGCAGAGTAGCTCAATTCCTCCTGACAGCACAAGCAATTGCCAAGCCCAGAATGAAACTGGCTGCTTCGACAGTTCCCTTTCTGTGCTCTGTGTTCTCTCCCCAGACTCCCAGCCATCCTGCTGGCACGGGCCCAGACCTCCCTCCTCCAGAGTCTCCCCACAACTAGTCTAATTGGGAGGCTGCGGGAAGCCCCGTGGGGCCATCCTGCCCATCCTCCATCTAAGCCTCTCCACAAGAAGCTTTGCAAAAATAAGAAGCAGGAGCCTGAGAGCCCAGGGAGCCTGAAAGACCGTTGCGGTAAGCAGGGCACCATACGTCCGAAAATTCTTTCCAAGATACAGAAATGGAATTACTTCACTAGCTGTGCACTCCTGAGGTCCATTTCAAAAAAACCAAAAAAAACTTTTAATAATATAAAAGTATCTCAGCATGGAGGAAAGACAATAAAAAAATTAACTTGCATGGAGCACAGAGTGTATCAATGTTCATTTTTTTTATACATGTTAACTTTTATTGTTACTATATTTTCCTGATGCTAACAGCGCTTTGACCAATTTTAACCCTCCCAACAACCCTAGGAAGCAGTGCTTATGCCCATTTTATGGATAAGGAAACAGAGGTTCAGTTAAATGAAGTAACCCTCAGGGCACCTGAGTGGCTCAGTGGGTTAAGTGTCTGACTCTTGATTTGGCTCAGGGTCATGATCCCAGGGGGTGGGATCAGGCCCCAGGTCGGGATCTGCTCAGACAGCACGCAGAGCCTGCTTGGGATTCTGTCCCTCTCTCTTTCTCTTTCTCTTTCTCTCCCTCCCCCGACCCCCGCCCCTGCCCTGCTTTCTCACATGTACACTGTCTCTCTCAAAATAAATAAACTTAAAAAAATAATAAAATAAACGAAGTAACCCACGATGGCACAGCTAGTAAGCAATAGAGTGGAGACTCAAATCAAGGTCTGTCTGAATCAGGGCCCACATAGTTGTGGGGTTTTTTTTTTTAAGTTTTATTGAGGTATAATTTACATATCATGAAATTCATCCGTTGTATGTATGCAATTCTATGATGTTTTTAGTAAAGTTATAGAATGTCCACCATCAACACCCTCCAGTCTTACACATTCCCAGCATGCCCCCAATTTCCCCCCATGCCTATTTTCTATTAATCCCTACTCCTACTTCCCTCAGGCAACCACTAAGCTACTTCCTGTCTCTATAGAGTTGCCTTCTCTGGACATTTCATAATGGAATCGTGCAACGTGCCCATACATCTGGATGTCTTCATCCAGCATGTGTTTGAGGGTCAAAAGCGAATTTGCTAGCAGTTATCAGTATTTCATTGCTTTCTTATTGCTGAATTGTATTCCACTGTATGGAACTACCACATCTTGTATATCTATTCACTGATGGATGGCCACTTGGCTTGTTTCCACTTTGGGGCTATTATGAATAATACTTTTCAGAATCCTCATGGCTGTATCTTGAGTAACTTCCTGGGAGTGAAACTGATGGGTCATAGAGTAAGTCTACATTTAATTTGTTTAAGGAATCGGCAACCTGTTTTCCAAGCCCCGTGCACCATTTTACATTCTCATCCAAGCCCATACTATTAAATATTACCAGGCCCTACCTTGAAGCCAAATTGGAATCCCAACATGTCTGAGAGGTGCGCTGGGCCCCCTGGAACAGTGCTTTTCCATGAGCCCACTGCATAAGGGCACTGGTTGGGGATGAAGAAGAAACAAGAGGCTTTGATGTCCCAAGAGACAGAGATGGGGGAAGAGTAAGAACCAAGGGCGTGGTCCCTGGTGCAATCTAGAGAGAATATGAATGGATAAACTGAAGCCTGTGTTTTTATGAGACACTTTAAGTGCAAAGCACAAGATGGATGGATTTGGAGCTCAAATGGTAGAGTGTATCCCCGAGTTCAGGAGACAGGACTTCTTCTCACTGCTCTGGAAACTTAAGAGTTGGCATCTTTGCAAACGTCCTAAGACAGAGCCTATGGTGCGGTAATACATGGGTGCCAGCACCATGAAGCACCCACAAGAGCATCTCAAGCTGCAAACATTGACAATGAGGCCAAAGTAGAAAAAAAAAAGGTGGCGGACACTGTAAGAAGAATACAGCCACGGGGCGCCTGGATGGCGCAGTCAGTTAGGCGTCCGACTTCAGCCAGGTCACGATCTCGCGGTCCGTGAGTTCGAGCCCCGCGTCAGGCTCTGGGCTGATGGCTCGGAGCCTGGAGCCTGTTTCCGATTCTGTGTCTCCCTCTCTCTCTGCCCCTCCCCCGTTCATGCTCTGTCTCTCTCTGTCCTAAAAATAAATAAAAAAAGTTTAAAAAAAAAAAAAAAAAAAAAAAAAAAAAAGAAGAATACAGCCAGACCAAAGCAGAAACACAACGGACCCACTGCACAATCCTCAGACATAACAGAGGAGACTTTGCACAGGCAGGAGTTCTACATGTGTGCGAGATGATCAGTGCCCGAAAACGGGGCCAGTCCCTGACCCTGTGACTCCCTGTTCCCCACAGGCTGGAAGAGAGTGTTCAAGAGCAGAGCTGATCTCACTGGAGACCCTTCTTGCTCTGCAGATGCCACCCTGGCTTCCTTCCCATCAGCCCCTGCTGCTCCCACTCACCTGCTCACGGAACTTTAAAGACACTCTGACCTGGAATGTGCAGTAATTCACCCCAGAAACATGATCACATCCCCCAGGCATATCCCAAACTCTACAAACCAAGGATGAAAGAGAAAGATAAATCATCACACTCCTGCCGGAAAAGGAGTTTTGAGAAGGGGGCTTTCAGGCTGTCCCAGGAGATGGACAAGGATGAAAGGGCAGGGAATGAAGTTACCAGTGGGGCTCTTGCTCAATGTACTTGTGAGCTTTGGAGCGTAACATACCTCCACCACCCCAATTAGTTATATGACCTTGGATAAGTCATGCAATCTCTTTGCCTCAGTTTCCTCCTGTTCCAAAAGGAGTAAACCACCTTATGGGCAATTGAGAGGCCCAGAGATGATGTGCTCAAAGAGATCCGCATACTGTAGGTGCTCCGTCAAAGCAGAAATAAGAAGGCACTTTTTTAAAGATAAAAAGGGTATTATTGGGGCGCCTGGGTGGCGCAGTCGGTTAAGCGTCCGACTTCAGCCAGGTCACGATCTCGCGGTCCGTGAGTTCGAGCCCCGCGTCAGGCTCTGGGCTGATGGCTCGGAGCCTGGAGCCTGTTTCCGATTCTGTGTCTCCCTCTCTCTCTGCCCCTCCCCCGTTCATGCTCTGTCTCTCTCTGTCCCAAAAATAAAATTAAAAACGTTGAAAAAAAAAAAAAAGAAAGAAAGAAAAAGGGTATTATTATTATATGAATAAACTATCATATTGGAATTGATAGGAGGAAGCGTTGCCTCCCTCTGCCAACCCATGACCTGTCACTTTAAGAATGAAAAACCTGAAAGTTGACTTAGCCATTTATCCTTGAAATTAAGATGACTTTTGGCCCAGGGAGAATAATTATTATTTTCCCCTGAACAGTGACTGCACTGGATGCCACATATTGATTGGGGATTAACAGGGACAAAACAAGTCACGGAGAGTGAATTTTCCCCAAACATCAAGGGGAATCAGTAAAGCATCATAGCAGCAGAGACGCAGGGAAATGGGGGGGCGGGGGGGGCAGGGGGGAGTCAGGACATGGAAAATCAATTATGACATCATGGATGAAATGTTTCCCAAGGGCCAGCTGGGACCCTGACATTGCTGTATGATCACTTTGCCTGAGAATGCTGCACCAGGGCACCAGAAGGGGTGGAGGGAAAACCTGTCCTCTCTCTCTTACCCCTCAGTATTTCAGAGAGGCAGCAATGGCTACCATGGGCACACTCTGAGAAATGATGATCTGGGCCACCAGGTGAGGACACAGGAACCTGGCAGAGGTGAAGACACCAGGGCAGGTCAGACGTCTACCAAAACAGCAGCACTCGGCCTGTTGGTAGCTCGTTCTGGAGGCTGCTCGGCCCCAGAGGTTGAGCCCAGAGCACTGTGCCAGAAGCTTGGGGATACACAATAAATAGGAGGGATCCTAACTGGTCACTGGTCATGGCAGACACATGAGGGACTGAGTCCTGGGAATGAATGCAAGTCCGTGGAAGTCCCTAGAGACAGGATACGGCCGCCAGTGGGTCTCACTCAGATCTGAAGCCCTAATTTCAAGATTCAGACTCCAAAGCCTGCAGGGAAAAGGGGGACAGGCAGGGACCACAAATTAACAAAGTAGACCCGGACAAGGTGTGAGTTGCTAGCACATACCCCATCTCAAGGAAGCAGCCATTCTCAGCACCATTCAATTGTCTGGACCGGAATTTGAGCAGAATGTGACTGGATTCTCCTGACGTTTCAAGAGAAGCACAAATCTGGAATTTACTGTGAAATGTTTCCATTTTCAAAAGCCAGTACCTAGGGGCACCTGGGTGCCTCAGTGGGTTAAGCATCTGGCTTCAGCTCAGGTCATGATCGCGTGATTCATGGGTTCGAGTCCTGCGTCGGGCTCTGTGCTGACAGCCTGGAGCCTGGAGCCTGCTTCAGATTCTGGGTCTCCCTCTCTCTCTCTCTGTCCAACACCCCAGCTTGCACTCTGTGTGTCTCTCTCTCTCAAAAATAAACAAGGATTTTAAAAATATTAAAAAACAAAACAAAACAAAACAAAAGCCAGTACCTAGCTTAAAACAGACACACACACACACACACACACACACACACACTTGTGCAACCCAAACAACACATGATTGTTGGCTAGGTGCACCTGAGGACTCCAGTTTGCAACCCGGTACTAGCCAGTATTTCTCTGTTTTTCAGGACATTTGTGCCACCTTTTCTTCTAGAGTGGAAACTTCAGGAGGGCAAGAACAAGACTGCCAACTCTGCCCCTTGGAAAGTCCAGAGCACAGAGCCAAGCCTGGAGTATGAATGAGCCGGGCAAACAACCATCACTGCTGGGCTAGTTACACCCTCAAGGTTTTAGAAGCCAGATAGGGCCATGCAGACCCCAGTCCTGGTGCGCATGTGAGGCTATAACCCGCTTGGCATGAGCAGCCCCACCCAGAGCACTATTTGTACTCTGGTTTATGTCACAGTTCACCAGGGCACATTATTAGAAACAACAATTTGCTAATGCCAGGTCCAATCGGCCCTCTCCGAAAAAAAAATATTCAAAAATTTACAAGCCCACAGTCCAAATCCTGGTGGAGCTTCGGTAAAGCTGGGAATATTTGTATTTGTGCTGGCAAGATACTGCAGATATGTTTTGTTGTATGTGGTATTTAGAAAGACAAGCTGAATCACTAGCAAACATACAAAGGCTGGAAGACTTGATATTAAAATCTGCATTTCTGGGTTCTCTTGAGGAATCAGCTCTGGGGACGTGGAGCTCACATTCCCATATGGTGACAACCTGCGGGAGCTAATCAGCAGCTATCTCTCTTTTTTTTTTTTAATATTTTTTTCAACGTTTTTTATTTATTTTTGGGACAGAGAGAGACAGAGCATGAACGGGGGAGGGGCAGAGAAAGAGGGAGACACAGAATCAGAAACAGGCTCCAGGCTCCAAGCCATCAGCCCAGAGCCCGACGCGGGGCTCGAACTCACTGACCGCGAGATTGTGACCTGGCTGAAGTCGGACGCTTAACCGACTGCGCCACCCAGGTGCCCCAGCAGCTATCTCTTAAAGGGCCACGCGCCCACTTTGCTACAGTCCCTGCTTTCCTGTGGGATCACACGCCCCGTGGGTACGTGGTTTCTGAACACTGCCTTCAGGTGCCAAGGGAGAAGGTCAAGGATGGAAGGCTTGGAGGTCCATGTGGAGACCCCAGGCTCTCCAATCTCCTAGATTCTGCCCCGCTCAAACACAGCAGCCAGAGTGACACTCGTGAAGTACAAGCTCGACACCGTCCATGCTCCCGGCTCACTCAGGGGG
This sequence comes from Neofelis nebulosa, assembly GCF_028018385.1. Classification (NCBI taxonomy): domain Eukaryota; kingdom Metazoa; phylum Chordata; class Mammalia; order Carnivora; family Felidae; genus Neofelis; species Neofelis nebulosa. The sequence continues at coordinate 34,478,040 of NC_080799.1, forward strand.
AAAACGGAAAACACACAAGGTCTCAGAAGACCACTCTGAGATGAGGATTCTCAGTCTCCTCCTTCTCCCCACTTCTCTGTCCCCACCCATGCTGCTCCAGCCACACCACACTCATGAGGCTTTTAGGACACACCACACATGCCCCTGCCTCAGGGCTTTTGCACTTGCCATGCCCTTTACCTGGAACACTCTTCCCCCAGGTACCTCACTGCTCATTCCCTGACCTCCTCCAAGTCAGGGCTGAAACGTCACCTTCTCAGTGAAGCTGGTCCCGGTCCACATGTACAAAATTACAACTACATTCCCTCCCCAGCAGGCCCTGTCACCCTCCCCTGTTTTATTTTTCTCCACTTTCTAATATATTATAAAATTCAGTTATTTATTTGGTTTCTTACCTGCTTCCTCTCTCTCCTCAAATTAGTGAAGAGGTGTGTGCATGTTTTGTTTATTCCCTATCTCCTCACCTACGAGTGTTCTGGAAAGGGTAAGATGGCAAAGATTTTAAGCCTTATGAGCCATGTGGTCTCTGTCACGGCGACTCAACTCTGCCACCGTGGCACCAAATCAGCCAGAGGATACGTAAACGAATGAATGTGGAAGTGTTCCAACGATGCTTTACTTACAAAAATAGGCAGCATTTGACACGTGGGCTGTTTGCCAACCCCACATCCAGGACATGCCTAGCAGACACTGAGCACTCAAAAAAGATTTGCTGAACAGACTCAGAGCTTTAATGTCCCTCCCATATAGACAGCACTCTCTTTAACAACCACACCAACCACGCAGATGAAGAAACCAGCATGGAGAGACAAAGGGACCTGTCCAAGGTCACGGGGTCTGGAGAGGCAGAGCCAGGGGTGTGCCCGACTCCAGAACCACCCAGCCTCTGCAAGCCCATTATCTCAGCACCGAGCTCCATCCCTGAGGCAGCAAGGGCCACATGCACAGAGTGCACGGGAACCCACGGCCAGTCCTTGAAGAGAATCTGGACATTCTGCCCTGTGCATCCTCCAGAAACCACTCAAGTCATTTGCGTTAATTTCACATGCCCCTTTCTCCGAGCCTCTTTCGTTTCTTGCTAGAGGCTGGAAGTGGCTCCCAGGCTCTGCCAAGAGAAAAGCCCCCTTCCCAGTGGTCATTAATTACAAGAGCCAGCATTTAAGGATGCCAATTATGCACCAGGGATTTCTTCAGTACCGAATAAGCGTTATGTCTAAATCTTACAACAATCTGACAGGGGGTGTAGTTTTACTCCAATTCGACAGAAGAAGAAAGCCACGTTCAGACAGGTTGTCATCTGCCCGAGATCACACAGCTCCGTAGAATCACAGTCCGGATTTGAGCCCAGGTTTCTGTGACTCTTCAGCAATAACATTAGGCGCACATGCTCTGGAGTCAACCAACCCGTGTTCAAAACTTTGGACAGGGGACCTCCTGTCCCTGGGCCTCAGTTTCTTCTGCGAAATGGGATAACTATAGTATCTGATCTGCAGGTTGTTGAGAGGAATCTGCATGTAAGACGTTAAACACAGTGGCTCACACATAGGAAGTTAATGCAGTCAGTTAATGACAACAACTATCATTAGAACTACAAGTACCAGACCCAGACCTAGCACTACTGTCACTACCAAAGCCACGAAGCTCTGACTCTGAGCCTTACAAGGTTCCCATCACTGGCCAGGGGCAACCTGGTGAAGCAGGATGCTGTCTACCTTGATATTCTACCCACTTTGAAACGCCTTTCCAGCCCACACCCAGTCACCCAGTGCTATTAAGCTGTATTCTGTATAGGAAATAATAAAGTCAAAGCCCCTGAAGACTGCATGACCCAGACAATGCCACTATAATGCAAGACTTTCTACCATCTCATGGCCCACCCCATAAAGTACCTGTTCTCTGTTTGGGCTAGAAGAGGAAAGAGCTCCGTTCTAGGACTCGAGGTCCTGGGTTCAAAGCCAGACCTTACAGCAACTCACTACATGGCTTTGGGCAACTCCCTTCCCCTTCCTGGGCTTCTTCCAATACAACAAAAGAACAGAACTAGATAATCTCCAAGGAGTACTGTAGGGGTCTACACAGGGATTCAGTCACTTAGCCACTGTCTCAGTTACTCATACATTATGTCAACAAATGCTTATCAAGTGCTTGCTATGCCCTAAGCACCTATGGTACAAGGCACGGTATGTGTCTTAAGGGAGACGATCATCTAGTGGGGAAGAGAGATAATAAATGAGAAAATAAATATATAAGTTCATGGGGTGATATGTGTCTTGAAGAAAAATAAAGCAGGTTAAGAATATGGTGAAGAGGACAGAGTAGCTACTTTAAGACAGGTATCAGGAATGGCCTCTCTGAGGATGACATGAAGGGAGAGAGTCCTCCATGAGAAGGTCTGGGGGAAGAGAGTTCTAGGTGGAAGGGACAGCAGGTACGAAAGCCCAGCGGAAAAACCACTTGGGGTCTTCATGAAAGCTCAAAGGGTCAAAGAAGGCAGAAGTGAGCGAGTGAGTCAGGGAGTCTATGCCTGATAAGGGCTCAGTGAATTAAACTTCCAAGACTTGCCTCAACCCCCCAAAATTATGGTAAGACTCAGCACCGTGAATGGCCTTTGGTTCTCTACAAGGACACCAAATGGGAGATCCCAAGTCTACCCAAACATTTTCTTCACCTAGAACAACTTTCTCCATCTTCACTATGTTTCTTAAGGTTCCACAGGGGCATCAGCCTTGCCCAGGGACCCTCCTTAAGCCCCTAGCCCCAGCTAGGTTGGGTGCCTCCCACTGTGCCCCCATAGAAGCCTGCATCTCTCACATGTGGTCATGGTAGATAACCATTTTTAGCCCTTTGCCTTCCCAGCTAATCTATACAGTTCGTGGAAACAGGGACCATAGCTTACTTGTCTCTGCCTTCCCCACTGCATAGCACGGAGCCTTGTAGACAGCAGGTGCTCAGCATATCATCAAACTAGCTTCCATTTATCGAACAGCTACTCTGGGACGGGCTTACGTTTAACACCTTACATGCATCCTCACATCTAATTTTCTCAACTACCTTATGACATAGCTGGTGTTAGTCCCATTATATAAAAATGGAAACTGAGGCTCAGAGCAGTGACGTGACTTGCTCAAAGTTACCTGCCTAACATCTAGTGAAACACGGATTCCAGATCAAGTGTTCCTGCCTCCAAAGCTTTCACTCTTGACCACCTGAGCAGTGGCTCGCAAAATGTAAAGTCTCTGGCCCCACCCAGGACCTAACGAAGGGGCAGCAATCTGTCCTCACCAGCCTTCCCAGTAATTCTGATGCATGCTCAACCTTGACAACCACTGCACAGGGCTTACTATCTGGCAGTGTAAACTCACTCACAACTTACAGAGTATTCACCATGTGCCAGATAGTATGTGGAATGCTGGGAATACCGTGGCAAGAAAAGACCATCACCAGCTCCTGTGTGTATGAAGCTAACTGTTTAGGGCTTGCCGAGAGAACGTTATACTCTATCATACTTGGAATCCCAAGGCTAGGGCTCTGTAAAATGAAGACTGCCTGGAACACAATCTTTTTTCCTTAACACATGGCAAATATTGTGTCCATGTGAGCTAGAACAGTCCCGAGGAGGAAGCTGGCAGCCCCCCAGCACTTTCTTTTTTTGGTTTCCCTTCCCTGGCCCAATGGGGTAGCCACACTCAGATCTGAGAAGTTATAATTTGCCTCTTCTACCCATTAGCCCTATAAAGGTAGGGAGTCAGCCAATGCAGCAAAGCTGACCACTTCCTGGCATCCTTAGCTCGGTGTGAAAACACCAAGACAAATTGCACGTTGTGGGCTAATGAGGCTGGTCATCCCCGAAGTAGAGATAAGAAGTGAAAACCCTTGCAACTAGATGCCTGCCAGCCTCCCAAGAAACATGTTCCAAATACAAGGTGCCTGCACGCACGGTCATAACTGATTGCTCAGGGAATTCTGCTCTTCTCTCTCACAGTTATCCCCGGGGCCCAGGAACTGTTTGACAAATCACTGAACCCATCAAGTTGGCTCTGTCAAAAGGTGGGAGGGGGAGGGACTGATCACATCTAGAGAGGGGAAGAAAGGAAGGAAAATGTATTTACTGAGCACCTATTATGTCGGGCACGATACTAGCTGCTTTCCGCGTACATTACCATTAATTTTCCTGACACCCTTACACAGTTAAATTAATATCTCTATTTTAGAAGAAGAAACCAAGACTCGGAGAGGTTATGTGACTCTCCCAAGGACAAACAGCTAGTACGCAGCAAAACTTGAATTCAGTCCCAGCCAAGCTGGACCACAAAGACAGGGTCTTGTGGATTATATAAAATGTCAGTCCTCATCACACCCCATACAAAGCCTGCAAGCCCATTAGGAGATAGATCGAGAAAAGTCCTTCACCAGGGAAAATATATTTCATCCCCATTCTCAAAGGTATGAATTTCACTTAAGAGGGGAAACAGCATGTGTGGTGTCGAGGCACCAAGACAAAACGGAATTAAGGTTGTCTTTCCCTCCGACTTTGAGAGAGATTCTGAGAATGTTTTTCTATTTTAGGCACAGTTACAACCAGAACAGTCAAAGTGAATTAGTTTGGGGGATATATTTATTTTTTTTTTCATTTTTGCCTAGTCATCTGTAAACAAGATCTATTAAAATAATTAAATGCAAATTTGGTAATTTCTGCAACATTTAACTCAAAAATAGCAGATTTTATAAGAATGGGTATATTTAGCACCAAATTGGCTCTTAGCTTACTTTTGTCTAATGGCCTATTTTAAAGTCATCTTCCAAGGATGGTAAGTTCAGTTTCATGTTTTGCCCATGGTTTCGGGCCCTTGGGGGGGGGGGGGGGTGGGGAGGGGGGATGTGGAATGCATCTTCTACCCCCATCCTGAACCAGAGAAGCACGCTTGGGGAGTTTGTCATGTTACCTTTTCTCCTTTCCTGTGACAACGATAAATTTTTCTCTCCCAGAATCCCTTCCACTGCCGCCTTGGCGAAGGACAAAGGCAGAATGGAAAAGTACCAAGGGGCAGGACCTGGGCAGCCTCCTTGGGACGGGAGGTTTGTGAATGGGCCCGCCCCTGGGGCATTCCTTCTTGGGGTGTGGCCTGGAGCTGAGCAGGCCACAGGGAAAGGCAGAGGAGAAAGGAGACAGACAGGAGGGCAAGCCACACCCACTAAATCCTGCCTGCCTGTCCCTTCTGCCAGAGGAGTGAACATCTGAGTCAGTGACAATTTCATCTGAACTAGATTGCCCTCCCAACTATATATATCCCTCACAGCACCATGTGGTGTGTAAGCAAAGGCCTGCCACAGTGGAGATGCACAGGCTGCAGAGGGAAGGGGAAGGCCAAGGAAAAAAAGTACCCAAACTCCCAAGGAAAGTCTCAAAACACACCTGAGCACCTGGGGAAAAAAAAATTCAGGGCTGAAAAGGAACAAAAGAACTGCCCAAAGGGAAACACGAGGTTCCCCAGAGGGAATTTATAATGTCTGCGCCCCGCCCTCTCCTGTATGCACACACCATACCTGGAATTTTCATGGTTAAGGCACTTCAGTCCTTACCTGGGATCCGTGAAGGCTGAGGGTCAGGGATCTCCTCAAAGTGGACCCCTCCCATCCCAAGTTGTGAACTGTGTCCAGAAATAGTCATGAGTAACTACCTTTCTGCAACGTTTATTACCAAGTTTAAAGCAAACCTGCCGTTTTACGCGTTGCTCAGTTAATCGTGTCTAAAGCCTTGCAAGGTGAGTCCTACTAGCATCCCAGCTTTACAGATGAAGGAACAGAGACCCAGACACAGAAAGCAACCAGACCAGGATCACATAGTTAGTGGCAGAGTTGGGAGTTGGGGTTTTCTTAACCCCTTTGACTCAGGTCATGATCTCGCAGTTTGTGGGTTGGAGCCCCAGGACAGACTCTGTGCTGACACTGTGGAGCCTGCTTGGGATTGTCTCTCTCTGCTCCTCCCCAACTTGCTCGTGCCCACACTCGCTCTCTCGCTCTCTCTCTCAAAATAAATAAATAAACTTAAGAAAAAAAACAAAGAATTTCCTCCTAATCGCCTGAGGTTGAGTAAGTCCTAGGCCAAGACCCAGAAGAACAGAGTTCGTGCCCTCCATGTTCCCCACCCACTCCGCCTCTGCTATTGCCCGCCAGATGCAGGAAACCTCAAAGCTGCATCCCTTTAGACCCCGGCTCAGTATTTCTACAAATGGGCTTTGGTGCCAACAAGAACTAGAATCATGTTTCCACCAGTAGTATTCAGAATAAGAATTCATAATGTCTCCAAGCCTGGTTCTTAGAAAAATAAGAATGCACAAAAACCAGCCTCCCTCCAACTTCCATGCATTACTCTTTGTTTTCCACTCAGAGGACAAGCGCCCTACTATCGGCCTAAGCACATTCTTTGGCTCAATCCTGAAATACAAAGTTTCCTAAATTCCATTTTATTCTCCATTTTCACTGGCACCACTTTTTCCCAGAACACAACAACCGTCTCTTACCTACATAACCCAAGGGTCTCTGAATCTACTCTTGACTTCTTCCAATCTAGCAATACCACTTTGCTGCCCTGTGGCTAATTTCCTCCAGTCTGTCTTTCAATTCACAGCCTCTCTCTGAAGCTGTGTCTAATCTGCTGTTTAACTCTGAAATAGCGTTTTTCATTTCAATAGGGAGATTCTTGATTTCTATAAATTTTAGTTGGCTTAAAAAAATCTCTCTTTTTTTATAACATCTTCTGCTTTCATTATGATCTCTCATCCTTCTTTTATCTCTGTGGTCATTTTCAACAAACTTATTTTATAGTCTTTTCCGGATGGTTCTATAGTCTCAAGTTCTTGAGATGCTATTTCTACATATTCTGCCTGTTAACTTTCCTTTATGTAATATGCTAATCATGCAGTCTGTAATATTTTAATTGTGAGCTCACCTTCAACATAGGTTCTTTATTCTGTAAAACTCCTGTGAGCCTAGGGATACAGAGGTCACCCTACAAAGAGATCTTTATCTCAGGTTTCCTGGGCCCTAGATTAGTTAATGCTTTCATTGCCCAGGATGGAATTTCTAACCCAGGTGTGTACAGCCACACGTAACACAGATTCAGCCTTTCACTTTCTCACCAGAAATCTTTTCCCAACCTTGAATCCTGGGCAGCCAAGGACCTCCCTTGGATATGTGGACAGAGTTTCTCTAGCCCATTAACAAAAGAGGACAAGTCCTAGCCTTATATAGGAGTGCCAGTTAATAACATATTAATTGACTAATAATATATTGTCACAGGGGACAAAGGGGGCCCAGGGTAAATAAAAAAGATTAAGAGAACACTTATCATGATGAGCACTGAGAATTGCTGATTCATTCTATTGTACACCTGAAGCTAATATAACACTGTATGTTAACTTACTGTAGTTCAATTAAACTAAAGAAATGTATCTTGTATAGGTGCTCATGGCCAGCTTAAACAAATGATCAAAAGGCCAACAGGAAAAGGAGAGCTACAAGAATGCACACCCAACTATCCTTTGCAGAGTCATAGAGGAAAGACAAATCTAGTATTGAGTTTAATTAAGAAGTGACCAGCAAGAGGTAACCATGAAGCCAAGACTCCAGAGATGAAAGAACCAAAAAGAGAAAACAATAGATATATACAAATTAATATATAATAATATATATATCAAATAGTTCTATATGTTTTAAGAAGGGAAATAGCTATGCCAGTTGAGTCTGCCATATTGCCAAGTCTATTCTCCCTACACCATCACTAACAGAATGATAGTTTGAAAGCACAAATCTTATCCTGTACCCTACACACACACACACACACACACACACACACACACACACACACATCATTCCTCATACCCACTCCTGCCTACCTCCACTTAATGTCTTTCCCTCAACTAAAGAGCCAACTCTCTATCCTCATCTCTTATAAAACTCCTCCCCTGTCTACCTCCAGCCACCCTGGCCTTCACCCAACAAGTAGGTCTCCAAAAGACCTTCCCACCTTGGAGATGATGCACAAGCTGTTTCCTCTGCCTAGAATGTTCTTCCATCTGCTCAACCCCCACCCCTGGTTAATTTCTCTTCATTCTTTAGATCTCAATTAGAACATCACTCCCACAGAGAAAGCTTCCTGGCCCCAAACTAGGTCAGGTCATTTGGTTCTATGTTCACACAATACCCTGAACATCTTCATAGCACTAACCATGACTGTCATTTCAATCGCAAAAAGAGTAGTTTAATTTTTTGTCTTTCCCACCGGACTGTAACCTCCAGAAAAAGGAACCCATCTGGATTGTGTACCGCCACACCCCCCACTGTCTAGCACAATAAAAACTTGCTACAGAAATGCAAGCCCCCTGGTGCCAGCCCTCTCTGGCACCCTCACAAACGTGCACCTGAGCTCACTGCACTTTCCCACAAGCCTCTTCTGAAGCAAGAATGCTGTTGTCTGGGAGGTGTGTTCACCACATGATCAAAATTTTCTTCTAAGTGGCAGGGGGTCATTGAGTTCATGGGAACTTATTGCCACAAACCAACAGCCACTTTCTGAGCTGTTTTCAAAAAGCAGCAGCAGGAGGAGCCTTGCTGGGTTTGTTTGATGGGTATGTTTGGGCAGGTTTGATCTTGAGTCTGCCCTACTCTCTTTATGAATTTGGGTCACTTGGTCTTTTCTGGGCCTCAGTTTCCTGGTTTGTACAATAAAAGGGCCGGTCTAGATAATCTACAAGAGACTGCTCTGGGTTTTTTTTCAGAAAGCTGACAACACTAAAAACCTCACCGCAAAAGGCAGAAAGAACTTTATACCTTCACCCTCCCCCCTAAAGCCCTAGCGCCAACAAGAGCTTGAGTAAGAAACATGGTCTCTTTACATCAGTTCCCAAATCTATAAATCAGAGTTAATCACAAGGCTTATGTCCCTCCCCCATTTGCCACCAGATTGTATCCAGCATGGTGTAGTGGGTGCCATTGGTGCCCTGCCCAGATTCCTTTCACCGGGAGGGGGGGGGGGGGCATTCCCAGATGCTATGAATGATGATTGCTAATGACTCACAGCCACCCTCTTCCATGGAAAATTGGCTCCAACTGAATGGGAGTTGCCTCACCAGTGAGGTTATGCCCCCGCAGCCCCTTGGAGCCACCCACAAACGATGACTGAATAACACAGGGGCACAGAAATCCAGACCCTTTGCCTTAAAGTGGGACCAGCAATTGATATCCCAGAGTCTCCCATGGGGTCAGGCTGAAGACCAGCTGAGACCACCACAGTCTTGCTGAGCTCCTTCCCCTGAACTATTTGCTTTTCTCACCACCCTTCTCCGGAAAGCCTCCCTCAATAAACCACTCGTGCAAGAACCCCCGTCTCAGAGTCCGCTTCTATAAAACCCAATCCAAGACTCAAAAGGAGGCACTCTTGCTTCGCCTACATCATCTCATGTAATGCCTATGGGAATCCTCAGAATAACTCACTCATAACACCACTGCAGTGAGAAAGCATACGGCCGAGAAGAGACTGGGCAACTTGTCCAAGGCCAAGTCTTAGCACATCCCCATCCCATTCCCTCACCAGACCCACGGAGCAGCCAGCATGAGGCCCAGTGGGGGCGAGGAGAGACAGAGCAGGAGAAATAGCATGTACTTCTCAGGTGACTCCTTTACCAGCCAACAGGGGGGTCCCACGGTTGGCTGCTCGCGCCCCAACCTTTGGGGGCTGAGAAAGCCCAGGTCCACCCGGCACACCGGTTCTGAACCAGGCACACATGGCAGAGTTGTTACGGAGGGCAAGCTTCAGACCAAGCTGGTGGAGCAAACCACTGGCAAAGATGACCCAAACCAATTTCTGCACGAAGAGGCGGTAAAGAAGGTGATGGACTCTCTTGGGGAGCCAAAGATTTTCTCTAAAATGTGCACCTTGAGAACCTACGGACAGGATAAACTTTCCATCTTTTCCTTATTCCCATTTTATTTAAGGGAGGGCTTGTAAGAAACAGACTTCCGCCCCTTACCCATCCACTCACACATATAAAATCTACAACTGCAGACAATAGCTTTTAGGACCTCCTCAGTGTCCAGCCTCCCCTCTCCTTTCAATCTGACCCGGCTTCTCATTCGGGGAATTTACCTCCACTCCAATCTCAGCCACGTGGTTTTGGCAGAGTGAGCCATCCCTCAATTCCAAGGATTGACCTTCATACCGGCCCCCACCCAGTGACTGGTTCAGGGTACGGCACACTGGCCAATTTGGACCAATGAGAAAGAAAAGATGCCAGGACTTGAGTAGGAGGTATCTGAAGAGACACTCTTCTATGAATGCCGTGGGCTGAAGATGCCAAGTCTGCAGCTGTTGTAGTCATTTGGGGAACCAGAAGAAGACAGTATGGAACTCTTGATGACCCACAGAGAGGCGTCCCGAGGATGGGGCTATGACCATGGAAAGACAAAGTAAGAGGAAATCGGGTCTTTAAACCACTAGATCAAGCCCTACCTGAACTAAATCAAGATCATCTCTTGATTTTCCTGTTGTGTTAGTCAATAAGTTGCATTGATTTTTAAGTCAGAGGGATTTGTAGTTTGGGGTTTTTTTGCATACAACGCAAAAGTTCTTAAATGGTACGTATCTACTCTGTGTGTTCTCAAAGGAGTCAAACACTTCTGGTTAATGCCTTACTTGCCCTCAGTGAATTCACCCTGACAAAATCCCCTGTCCTTTTTTTCTCCCCATGGGGGTTTCCTGTTGTCATTGTTGGCTCGGCAATTACCTAATGAGTTGTTCAGTGACTCCTAAGCACGGCACAACACTGAGAAGATATTTAGTGCAGTCCCCTGATTCCACTCATAATTTCAATTTTGAATCTAGATTCTGGGCCGTAAATTGTTCACCTCCCCCTCCCCCACTTGCGAGTTGATCCTGTTGAGAGGTAGAGGCCATCTCAGAAGCTGAGTTGAGAAATATTCTGAAATCTGATCCTGCCTGGAAGAAAGGCGGTGATTACCCGATGATACACATCACAGACACAGGATTTAAAAGCAGGAGGGAGGGGGAGAGAAGGGGCACTAGCTGACCACCTTGAATCAAAACCATACCTTGAAGTCCTGCTACAATGTCTGACTTTCCTGGCAGCTACAGAGTCCTTCCTCGTGTCCCACTTAAATAATTCACATCGCAATTTCGGTCCAGCTAAGGAATTCGCCTATTCACAGTGGCCGTTGAGGACCGGCTTGGCAGCCTCGTCTGACCCGGTTACGTTCCTGATAAAGAGTGTTATGAAGTTGTCTTGCTCATCTCTTCTTCTTCCGGGGACTAAATGATGACCCCTTCCCATAGCTCCGCGTCTAAATCCAGATGTGGCCCTCCCTCTCTGTGTAAAATGACCACAAAGCCCAGATCACTAACAGGCTCTGACTCTGTGTCTCACGTTTTTCTATCCATTCTTGGATACAGCAAAAACTCCCTGGACTAAGAATCAGAGAAGACTAGGAATGGTTTTGAAACCCCAATCCTCCGTGAAGTGACAACCCCCTTCTTTCACAGCATGCCTATTTTAAATCTCCAATAGCAGTCAATGCATGGCTAAGTCTGGACGTTAATCAGTCACTGCAAAGTGCTAGCCGGGATTCTGGTAAATGACAACTAGGGAAAAGGAGGCCCCATGCATACACACGCCATGACCCCGCTCCTGTCACATCTACTCTCAGGAAATTTCTTCAATGTCTGTGGTCTCAGCGAGACTGAGTCATCATGTTTTAACCGGCCAAAGAGTAGACAAAAGATCCAAGCTAGACCAATAGGATTCTTCCCGGGACCTCAATCCTCACCTGGAAGGAAAGAAGGTTGAGAGAAAGGTGGAGCTGACCATGTGGTGGTATCCAGAGAAGACTGTCCCGGCTGTCCTGCTTCCCACACACTTGGAGTTGCCCCAGGTCCTGGTTCCCTAGCCTTCCCTTCTCTTACGCATTAATAACATTTCCATTTCACGTATGCCAGCCAAGGTCGGGTTCTGCAGCATGCATCAACAAACATTTAAAAACCTTAATAACATAGTTTAAACAATCAGCATTTCACATTTTGTGTTGGCAGTCCAAAAGAGTTTGGGCCTGGGAATCAACGGCACAGATTCTCCAGGTATAAACCAAGTCTTGCCATGGTAACAGAATCCTGTCAAGGAACCACAGTCATCTGAAATTACTTTTGTGATGTTTATCTAATGTCTCGTTAAAATTGGGCAAATCAAGGGGAATGTGCATGCCATCAAGCGGAGCCAGCACTGTCAGGAGAAAATGGATCATCCGGGGGCAAAAAATTGTTTACAGCCTGTCGTGATTGGCACAAATGCCTTCCTTTTGTTAAAGCACTTTTGGGAAAAAAAAAAAAAAAAAAGAAAGAAAAGAAAAGTGTAACTTTCTAACTGCACAGCACAAACTGGTTAACAGTGGAACGGTTTTCACATTGTCATTCTTAATAGCCCACCATCTTTTTTTCTGCACTTCTTTAGTCCATTCCCCTAGAATGCTGATCACAGTAATAACAATATGCAGCAAAGTTTACATTACTCGAGATACAGGACTAAGTACGTTCCCTGAATTCCCTGAATTCTTCCTCACCAGACACCACGAAGTAGGATCTATCAGCGACCATGAGAAAACGGAAGCTTAGCGAGAAGTAACTCCCAGTGGGTAAAGCTTGTAAGGCACACAGCCGGGATCTAGTGTGTCCTCAAGTACTAGGTCACGGCATTTACTCAGCATCTACTATATGCCAGGTGCTGTGCTAGGCATTTACAGAGGCTCTCTGTCGCATTTAACCCTCACCCCGATCATCTGAGGCAGGTGTTCTTTATCCCCATTTTACAGAAGAGGAAGCTGAGGCTCAGAGAGGTTAAGTAACTCACACAACGTTGCTCAGCTCGTTTCAAACACAGGCTGCTTGGCTCCTGTGGACTCCCACCTCTTAACCACTCCGTTATGCCTCCTCTAGAGGAGGTTAGACATACCCTTCCCTTTCTCCCCCTAACTAATCCCCAAAGTATCTTCAAAGCATTTGTGCAGCCCCCAGCTTCACGGTCTAGTACTGGGCTTCACATCCTTTAGGAATCTCCCTCAGTGAGTTGCTGCAGGAGTAAGTGAATTGCTTTTATAATCTACCAAACACTTAGAACGGTGCCTGACACAAAGTAAATGCTATACACACACTTGTTTCTTTTCTTTCTTATCATTGTTATTACTTAAGAGAATCAAACGAGCACCTGTTTCCATTTCAACTGTTTATGTGTTTATTACAACCATTATGGTTTTATTGAATAAAGCAGGTCCCCCTGGGATTTTTATCGCTTAAGTTTCTATTCATCCTTCTTGGCTTCTTTTTACTTGTTTTTGCCACCACATTTTTACGACTGTAGTGTAACTCCTCGTGTGTCCTTACAAGTAATCAAAACAGAGGAATATATATGTATCTGGCTTTTCGTTAATGTAAACTGGACTTCTGCCTCCCAATTAATCCCGATGAACTAAAACTGGCTGTAATTAGCAACTGGGGACAGCATGCCTCACCCAATTCTCCCACCCACTCCAACCTTCAGAAGATTTGCACTGAGTACCTGCCTTTCACCCAAGCTAGGGAGAGCTGCCACTTCTCATCTGGGCAACAAAAGTGTAGTGGACGCCCTTGGAAGTGTTTCCCCAACCCCCACCTTTCTCAGGACTGCCCCCCAACACATGGAAATGGACCACTGGGGTCATTTTTATACTAAGCAAGCCCGACCTGCTTCCTGGCCATTCCGGACTGGACCAGACAGGACCACCTGATCCAAACTAGGCCAATCAGATTCTCCCTGCTGAAAATCTGAAATTGATAGTAAGAGACCTCCCTTGATCTGAGTCTGTGTTCAAACTAAGGGGTCAAGTAAGTTTGGAGGTCCAGAATTTGATTTTTCAAGGTCATCTTCTGCCGTGGGGGTAAGGTAGGGAAAGCCGGTCTGGACATGGAGAGGGAATGAAAAAGAAAATGAGGGGGTGGAGGAGCAGAGAGAGAGGAGTAAGAGAGAGATGGAACCCTAAGATCTGAAGCTGTTCATGCAGAGAGAAGGCGGACCCCTAGCCTTAGTGGTCCAGTTCCTGGCCCAGATGCCTGCTGATGCTGGGCTGTCCTGCCCCTGAAGTCTATGCAATGTCCCTGGGGCTTCCCAATAAAGGACGTCTTTTTGCTTTATCCACCTTAAGTGGGTTTCTGCTTCTTGTCTCAAAACCAGTCGTTACCAAGGTGTTGCTGGTACCAAGAGGTAACGAATGCCCCTGTGATTTTCATTCATGGAAACAGCCCTAACAGTGATTTCTTCATCAATTCAACAAATATTTACTGAGGGCCTACTATGTGCCAGTGCCATGATGGCATTGAGGATATAGTACCGAACACACTACAGACATCTATGACTCTGTGGAGATGATAGTTCTTGGGAAAGAATGGAGGGAAAGTAAGGAAACCAATTATTCCAAGATGCTATGGCTGACGCAACATAATGAATCTTCAAGAAGCCCGCCCAGCCTTCTGCAGGAGCAACACACAGGCCTTGGAGCTGCAGGGAGGTAGTGGGAAGAGAAGGCAGAGGCAGAGAAAGGACTGGATGAGGGCCTGCAAACAGGACTTTCTCCTGGATTCAGTTATTTGTAAGGTCAAACAGACCTTGAAACAAGTGGACAAAATTCTCTGTTGTTCCATACCTCAAAAATGTGTGTGTGTGTGTGTGTGTGTGTGTGTGTGTGTGTGTGTGTGGAAAAGGAGTCAACTAGAAGGTAATGAAGTTAATGAGTTGTATCATATGTAATTTATACCTTGGTGCCTCACACAAAGGTGCTCAGATTCGGAACGTTTGCTGAGACAAACTGGCATTGCAGAAATAACACAGTATCCGAAGCTAGACCAGCGGTTCTCGGCGGGAGATGATTTTGCTCCCAGGAGACAGTTGGCAATGTCTAGGCACACTTTTGGTTGTCACAATGCTGGGGGCAGGGCACTACTGGTTTCTAATGGGTAGAGGCCAAGGATGTTGCTAAACATCCCACAATGCACAGGGCAGCAAGTCCCCCCCCTCCCCCACCCCTACAAAACAGTCTGGTCCAAAATATCAACAGCACCAAGGATGAGAAATGCCATGGGAAACAAATCTTCATGGTACCTTAGGAGCTGTGTGACCTTTGGCAGGGTACTTTTTCCTTGGGCCTTATTTTGTCTTCTACAGGACAGGAGTCAATAATACCTTCTGGGTAGAGCTTTTATGAGGGTCAAAAGATAACGTATAGGAAGCACTATGCATACAGGAGACCATCAATAGATATTCTTAACTGAATGGGCCGTTCCTGGTCAGCCATGGCTGAATTTTCAGAACCAGAAGGATCCCTGGGGGGGCCCACAGCCACAGGTGACGCTCCTCCTAGCCCAGTCTGGAGATTTTCATGGTTAGACACCTTCTTCCCATCTTCCTATCTCTTGCAAGAGGCAGGCAGAGCAGAGCACCTTGGATTCAAAAGATGGTTCCAAAGGTTCAAATCATGAAGGATGTGCTCAGGAGCTGTTGGCTTTAGGGCCTGAAAGGCCAGGCAAGCGTCTCTGGCCACCCAGGCCCTCTGTCTCCGGAGGGGCCAACAACACCAGGTGTTGGAGATGAGAACACAGTGAATAATGGAAACCTTCTCAAGTATGTAAGTACGTGGCATGTTGACTTCATTACACCATCCAAGCAGATGATCAGGAAATTTCCACATTCCTGCTCTGCTTTCTCAGGGGTCCGGCCCCCAGATATGGATTAGGGAGTCAAGCGTCATGCCTATCCTGGTAGTTGTGTGCAGTGTGCCAGAATGCATTTACAGTGCAGGGCAGGTGTGGAGGCCTAAGTGGGTACATGGGTCTCTACCACAAACCACGTTCACCTCCTTCCCTTGCCAAGAGCGGAGAAGCAGAGATACCGAGCAAAAAAAGAACAGTAACAACGATAATGGTAAAAAATAACAATGCTCCTGCAAGCATAGGGAGCTGGCTAAAGTAGGGTGTCCCTCAGCTGGCCTGGCATGGGCAGGCAGGGGAGGAGAGACAAAGGTGTTTACCTGCAATACTCACGAGTGCTAAATTCTCCCAAATTTGACTACGCCTGAAAATCACCATAGACGCTTGTTAAAACTTAAACATCCTTGGGTTGACTTGGTTTGGGTGGGCAAGTACTAGGGCCTATGTATCTGCACACCCGGACAGGTCCCGCTCTAAGCCAGGGCTTACTATACACCAAGATCACCTAGCAGGTTTTGTGTCGGTTTCCCTTGGCGGTCTCAACAGATGGCCACAAACAAGGTGGTTTAAAACAGAAACGTGCTCTCTGACAGTTCCAGAGGCTACAAGTCTGAAATCCAAGTGCCTGCAGGCTGGCTTCCTTCTGGAGGCTCTCAGGGAGAACCCACTGCATGCTTCGCTCCTAGATTTGGGGGGTCGCTGGCTTCTCCGCCACCACCCCAAACTCTTTCTCCGTCTTCACGTGGCTTTCACGTCGTGTCCTTTTCCCCTTTTCTGCCCTTGTAAGGATACTTGTCATTGGATTTGGGGCTCATCCTAACTCCAGAAGATCTCTTCTCAAAATCCTTACCTGAATTAGATCTGCAGAGGCCCCTTTCCCAAATAAGGTCACACACACAGGTTGCAGGTGGACATACCTTTTGAGGGGTGACCAGTCAACAAAGATTGATGGTTTCTGGGCTCCATCCACAGAATTTGTATTTCTAACAAGTTCTCAGGAGATGCGGATGCTTTGGACCAGGGACCGCACTTGGAAGACCAGTGCCTGCACTTGGAAGACCAGTGCCACAGGCAAAACACTCCACGCCCACGTGATCAGATGTTCTGGTATTTAAGCACTAATGTCAGATGTGTGCACTGAACAGACTATGACAGATGGTAGACTCTTGCCCCCATCTTTCATCCTTGACCACCTCATAAGTCCCTGCCCTGACTCCCTAGTGACCCCAATTAATCTTCAGGAGGCAGGAAGACCTGCAGTACAAAAAAAGAGAGGTTGGGCTTAAGCCAGACCCAACTTTGCATCTTGCCAGGTGTGTGAGTTTGGATGAATCATTTCATCTCCCTGAGCCTGCTTCCTCCTTTGTAACATGGGGAGAAGAATCATTTTTTTTTTTAAGTTTATTTATTTATTTAGAAGGAGAGAGAGTGGGGGAGGGACAGAGAGAGAGAGTCCCAAGCAGGCTCCACAATGTCAGTGCAGGGCTTGACACGGGGCTCGAACTCACAAACCATGAGAGCGTGACCTGAGCTAAAAGCAAGAGTTGGGCACTTAACCGACTGAGCCACCCTGGCGCCTGGGGAGAAGAATCGTGACTGGCCCAGTCATAGTTCTTGAAAGGCTTAACGGACTGTGTGTATAAATGAAGCCATTGCCACGGCTAAAACTCTCAGCAAGCCAGCAGTCCTCATGTGTGATGGGCACATGGTGGCTAGAAGGACTCTTGGCTCTAATTTTGCCACATGACTGCAAGGGAATGTATCCTGCCCCCTCCCTTCCTCTCCTGGCCCTGCAGAGCCCCAGATTCTTCCCCTCTGGCCAATTACTGCCCGGCCACATCTCCAGAACGGACAGTGGCAGGCAATCGCTCAAGGTTGCCCACCTCCACTGCGTTTCCCAAAGATGTGCCTCATTAGCTTTGATCTGGCCGGCTTACTTGTGCTGGGTCCCTGGTTTATTTCCAGCCACCACTTTGCAACATCACTGAACTGGCTTTGACACTTTCAGGACACTAGGGTGATGGCTTGGGCCAGCCAGCTGCCCGCTAGGAGACAGATGGGCACCAAGGCCCTGAGAAGGGACTGAGCTGGAATCAGGGACAAGGGATCATCTAATCTCCCGGGACCACAGAGGAGTGGCATCCTCGGAATGATAAGGTAGCAAGGAGGCCTTCAGCAATTCAGGAGGTGTTCTGGTGTCAGAAAGGCTTGGGTTTCAAACCAGAAGGCATCGCTAGCTAGCTGTGTGAAGTCCAGAACTTCTTCAGCCTCGCAAAGCCTCCACTACTCTATCAGTAAAATGGAGATCACGAGGGAAAGTGCCTCACGGGGTGTTGAGAAAAATCAGTGAAATAATCGACGTTGAAGGGTTTAGCAGACGGCCCACCCAGCAGAGAGAAAGCACTCTGAAGCACCCTGCCAGCCAACTCTTCTCTCTCCCACGGGACAGGCACAGGGCCAGAATTACAGGCCCCCAAGACCCCAAGTGGATGCATACAGGACTCTGGTCACTCTTTTAATACACAGAACATACAATTTGCCACTCATCTGCAGCATTAGGTACCTTCACGTCATTAGAGGACCATCACCAACCATCCATTTCCAGAAGCCCTTGTCATTCTTGAAAGATGAGGAAGCAGGTGTGATACATTAGTTCCTGAGCACCCCAGGCCTGCATGAAGCAGTGGGCTACTCAAGAAAGACTGGGGTGTCTGAGTGGCTCCGTGGGTTAAGCATCTGACTCTTGATCTCAGGTCCTGATCTTACAGTTCTTGAGTTCGAGCCCTACAATCCGGCTCTGCTCTGATGGCACGGAATCTACTTGGGATTCTCTCTCCCTCTCTCTCTGCCCCTCTGCCTACCTGCCCCCCTCTCTCTCTGTCTCTCAAAATAAATAAATAAACTTAAATAAAAAGAGAGAGAAGGGTGCCTGGGTGGCTCAGTCAGTTGAGCATCTGACTTCAGCTCAGGTCATGGTCTCATGGTTCATGAGTTCAAGCCCCACGTCGGACTCTGTGCTGACAGCTCAGAGCCTGGAGCCTGCTTTGGATTCTGTGTCTCCCTCTCTGAGCCTCCCTCGCTTGGGCTCTGTCTCCTCTCTCAAGAATAAATAAACATTTAAGAGAGACAGAGAGGGGCGCCTGGGTGGCTCAGTCGGTTAAGCGGCCAACTTTGGCTCAGGTCATGATCTCACGGTCCGTGAGTTCAAGCCCCACGTCAGGCTCTGTGCTGCCAGCTTAGAGCCTGGAGCCTGTTTCAGATTCTGTGTCTCCCTCTCTCTGCCCCTCCCCTGTTCATGCTCTGTCTCTCTCTGTCTCAAAAATAAATAAACGTTAAAAAATTTAAAAAAAAAAAAAAAAAGAGAGAGACAGAGAGAGGGAGAGGGAGCGAGAAGAGCAGATCAAAGGACAGGGCTGGGGGAATGGGCAAAAGGGTTTTGGAAAGCCATCTCATCCATGCCCCTGCCTCCATGAGCAGTGATCCCACATGTTCCATCCCTTCCCTATAGATCCCAGGCAAAGTGGCTTAAATACAGGACGTGCCTGGATTCAAATCCTGGCTCTGCTTTACCAGCACTGTCGCCTTAGCCAAGATAGTTCTCTCTCAGCCTCCCTCTCCTCATCTGTAAAATGGGGAGAAAAAGATCACCTATTGCATAGGTTTGCCAAGGAGCTGATAGATATAAAGAGCTCAGAAAAGAGCGACTGAGTAAGTAGGTGTTAGCTATTACTATTATAGCCCCTCCCAAAGCCTCCTGCAAGCATGCCCTTTTAGAAATTTCTTAGTGCGACCTCATTCTGTAACTCTGAGTCCTCATTAGGACTCATTAGGACAGGAATCCCTTCCCCGGCTGAGAAGCCCTGCTCATCGCAGCACACTGAGGTTCCTTTTGTGTCCTGGACAATGGCCCTTCCCCCAAAGGGGACTGAGGACAAGAATCACCCCCAAAATCTGCCCGCCAACCCAGAGTCGAGCCCCAATCTGGCCAATCACATGTGCTCACCCTGCAGTGGTTTCCTAGGTAACCAGTACTCTGTGCCAACAGAGAGACTGGATGCTGGGCGAGGGGGCGCTGAGGGAAGACACAGAGAGGGACCCAGGAGTGTAGACTGACAGAGTGAGGGTCAGAGACGGTGGGGGGGAGGGGAGGAAACAGAGGACAGAGACAGGCACGGAGACCAAGTGACACGAGCAGGAACACAGGGAAGAAATGCAGAATGCTGGAAAGAAAGAAAAAAAGAAATTCCATCTCTTCTGCTATTTTCACACATATACGCACACACGTGCACATCCACACACATGTACACATACACGTATACACGCGCGCATATATGATCACACACACACACACACACACACACACACACACACACCTATCACCCTCTTCCATCTGCAAATCACGGGGAAGCTGGGCTTCCTAATGGCACAGCTGCTGTGTTCAATGGCATCCGGGACGCCTGCCAAAGCCATACCTCCAAATCAACTTACTGAGCTACCAGTATGGGACGGAGGATGACCCCTGAGAAGACAGGTCCCGGCTTCCATCGAAAAGTAAGGCCACTCCCAAACCTGCCCGACTGCACCACAAGGTCTGGTACTTTGAGGGGACTGTCCCCAATGTCCCCTAGTGACAGGGAGAGAGAGAGAGAATGACTACGTGGGTGTCACACACCCTTTTAGGAACCTGTTTACTTTTCAGGTTCACAAAACGACAGGCTGAAAACAACTTAGAAAACCATTCTCTATGTGCCAGGCACCACTTAACATGTGTGATCTCATTTCAGCTACGCGGCATATGGCTGTCGGCCTGTTTGACGGGTGAGGACACCAAGGCAGAGGAAGGCCTGGTGTGCTGTCCAAGGTGCTGAACCACTCAGCTCCTCAGCCCTCCCAGGATGATCGCCCCATCCCAGCCAGCCTGAAAACGGCCTGTGCGTTACAGACTGAGTCCTGTTAGTTGAAATGCCAGGGCCTGGGGTTCGAGGAGGTGACACCGACAGAGAGATCTGAAGGTCAAGGAGGAATTAGCAGGAAGAGGGAAGTCAGAATGAAAGGCAAGCATGTGGGGTGAGCCACGCAGGGTGAGAAACAGGTGGAATCAGGAAGGGAGGCAAAGCCCAGTGAAGGCAGGACCCTTGTGGAAGGCAGAGTTGAGACCCTTCCCTGAGGGAAATGCCACACACCCGCTGAAGATTTGTTCTTTAGGTGACGAGTCACATGATCAAATTTGCCTCTTAGGAAGAACACATCAGCCTCAGCCAAGAGAACAGATTGACTGAGGTTAAGTCCAGCTGGAGACACAGAGAATCTCACCTGCTTCTCCCCAGAAGGGCAGATAAAGGAAACCAACACACAGGGAGGAGAAGCCATTTGCCCAGAGTCTATAAACTTGTGGAGCCCAGATTCAAGCTTGAGTTCATACAACCCCAGAGCCCAACGCTTCAGCACCAACACGAGCCCCTGCCCGTCGGGTGTTTCTTATAGACTCATCCATCTCTCGGCCAAGAGGAATCTGGAAGATTCCACTGTGGCCCTATCCCCAACATCAGAACCAGATTCCATACCGAGCAATGAGAAAGAAAGTTAAGTGTAAGCACCCCGGCTCTTCTGAGGGTTTGAAAAGTTTAATTCTCCATGTAGAATCCCTAGAAACTGCACAGGCACGAGGTATCCCTTCCTATTTGAACATCCATCCCAAGACCCAAAGCACTTAAAGCTCCCTGGGGGCTCGACTGTGCACCAGCCTAAGGTAGACCACCTTCTTTCCCCACATTCCATTTCCTGCTTGTGAACCTAAAAGCAGACACTTAGAACAAGTCTCGCAGAGTCTCTCTGAGTGAGGACCTGGGATTCCAGTATAACGATGCCACCCATTTGCAGAGGGACCTTTTATAAGTCTGGGGAACTGTGTGAACTATATCTGCCCAGTGTAACTGGCAACAGGGGCTCTGTTTTTGGTTCACGGTTACAAAACAACAGCACATATCTACTGCACACCTACTATGTGCCAGGCATAGTGCAAGGTGCTTTATATTCTTGACACTTCAATTCTCAAAACATTTCTGTGACACAGGTATGGCTAGTACTCCCATTTTACTGATGAGCAGTGTGAGGCTTGTGGGACTTAAGTGACCTGCCCACATTAATCAAATTATTAATCAACTCGATACATATTCATTGGGTGCCTACTGTGTACTAAGCACTTTTCAAGATACTAGAATTACTCCAGTAAACATTAACAAAAAAGATGGTTCTCGGGGCACCTGGGTGGCTCAGCCCATTAAGCGTCAGACTTTAGCTCAGGTCATGATCTCATGGTTCGTGGGTTTGAGCCCCACATTGGGATATGTGCTGATGGCTCAGAGCCTAGAGCCTGACTTGGATTCTGTGTCTCCCTCTCTCTCTCTGCCCCTTCCTCCCTCTCCCTCTCTCTCTCTCTCTCTCTCTCTCTCTCTCTCTCTCTCTCTCTGTCTTAAAAATAAACATTAAAAAAATTTTAACTTCAAAAAAACAAAAAAGATGGTTCTCGTGGAACTTGTGTTCTAGAGAAAGGAGATAAAAAATAAGTAAGGATAGGGGTGCCTGGGTGACTCAGTCGGTTAAGTGGCCGACCTCGGCTCAGGTCATGATCTTGCGGTCCGTGAGTTCTAGCCCCACGTCGGGCTCTGGGCTGACGGCTCAGAGCCTGGAGCCTGCTTCAGATTCTGTGTCTCCCTCTCTCTGACCCTCCCCTGTTCATGCTGTGTCTCTCCCTGTCTCAAAAATAAATAAACGTTAAAAAAAATTAGAAAAAAAAATAAGTAAGGATAAATAAGCTTGGTGGGGGTGATACAAGCTATAAAGGAAAAAGAAAACATAAAGGGGATATCGTATCCGTCAGGAATCATTAGGCTGTGTTACAGTAACACACAATCCTGAAGAGCCAGTGGCTGGTCTGTCACTCACACTTCATGCCAAGTACCAGCCGGCAGAGGGATGTGTTC
This sequence comes from Neofelis nebulosa, assembly GCF_028018385.1. Taxonomy (NCBI): domain Eukaryota; kingdom Metazoa; phylum Chordata; class Mammalia; order Carnivora; family Felidae; genus Neofelis; species Neofelis nebulosa. Next base: position 34,500,819 of record NC_080799.1, read on the forward strand.
ACCATAGTCACTCAGGGACCCAGGCTGATGGAGACTCCATCTCAATGTGTGTTTGATCTCAGCGTGATCTCCAAGGCAAGGGAAAGACGACACAGGAAATTACGTACTGGCTATTACAGCTTCCACAAGAAGTGATACACACATGTCACTTCTGCTCATGATTCACTGGCCAAAGCAAGTCGCATGGCCACTCCTAGCTTAAAACGAAGACAAGCATGACCCTACTTTGCCCCTGGAAGGGGGAGAGACATTACTGTGTTCAGCCCTCCTGAACCTGAGCCTCCCTCAGGGTAGTGGGGGCAGGAGGCGGGAGCTGCTCAGGGTAGAAAGATCATAGAAAACGGACATGTGAACGCCGGTCTTTCACAAGCCTGCACCTGCCCACTCGGCCAGGCTACTAGGATGACTTATCAATGGACGCTGACATGAGACAGTTCATGCAGCACAGGTACCCGAGAGAAGCCCTTGCCAAGTGAACTATGGCAGGGAGTGCATGGTGAAGGTCAAAGTTCAGGGAGATGACGACCTGCCCAGTCTTCCTGACAAGCAGAGATTCTAGGAGCTGCAGACAAGACTCACTGCTTTGACCTCCCTTGGCAAATTCAAAGGACTTCCATTTTGCTTTAGGAACTTTTTCTTTCTCTATTCCTTTCCACAGAGAGCCACAGCATGGAAACCATGGCAAACCTTGTAACCCTTCCACGGCGACAGGATTATTCACGTAGGCAAAGAATGTTAAGAGCATTAGAAAGAGGTGGGGAGGAATCTCACCTAGAAGCATGAAAGGCCATCTGGATTATCATTATCATTTTTATATCTAGTCGATAAACAGATGTGTCTTTTTTGCGCGAACAGTGGCTGTACCCTGGACGTGGTTTGGCAACCGTGAAAATTCCATCCTATTCTCTCTGAAAGCGTCACTGGTCCTTTGCTTATGTACATCTGGTCTGGACCCGAACGATGAGGTGGTGTCCAGATGGGGGCACAACTCACGGAGTGGTGAGAGGCTGGGTTTGTGAGAGGGAGGAGACAGAGAAAGAAGGAAAAGACAGGAGACAAGAAGAGAGAGAGAGAGAGAGAGAGAGAGACTTCCACTGTTAATGGGCTGTGTTCACTGTCATGGATGGAAACTGAGGACAGAAGAATAACGCAGCAGGGGGAGGCCCAGACTTAAGTGATGCCTTCTTAGACTAGGACTGTGGTCTGGGACCCCTGGGGGAGATCAAGGCAAGGTTTCTGACACTCAGGCCAGATTGAAGGGCAGCGGTCAAATGCCAGCTGTGTCTACTCCTAATGACACCCCGGGAGGTGGGATTCTCACCCCTGTTGCACAGATAAAGACACAAAGCTCAAAGGAAGGATGCAGACTGTAGTCTACCGGGCCTCTGCTCCAACATCACATCTCAGTGTACGTCCTCCCCAAGCCCTGTCCCTTGGCCCTGCTTGGTTTCCTTCCCCCCACTGGAAGTCGTCTTGCTCATTCATGTGCTCTCCCTCAGCGTGGAGACCCGTCTCTGTGACTGTACTGCTGTATCCCCAGCATCTACAGACATGCCAAGCACAGATGTTCCGGATCAGTATCTGTGGACTGAATAAATGAAGGACTATAGCCTGCCACTACATCTGTTTGAGTCTCAGCTCCCAGGGGAGTGGAGACTCCAAAGTCACGATCTAGGAAACGGGAGATGAATCCAAGTGCAGGGACCCAGACACAGAGAGGTGCAGGGGAGCCAGGAGCCTCGGGACCCAGCACAAAGCCTGCCTCGGCCAGGAAGCCTGGAGAGCATGGCCGGGGCAGGGCAGATTCCAGTACAATGGGAGGCAGACACAGGGGCCCAAGGGTGGGAGAGAACCGAAGAGTGGGCCATGGGGAAACCCCGGCTTTTCCCAGTGCACGAACGCTCAGGACCCCCATTTTTTCAGGTTCATCGTCACCACACCCACTCTCCCAGCACGCACATTTCACATTTCTGTTTCAGGCTCCTGACTGTGCGCCTCTATCACATATGTGCCCTTGATTAGAAGCCTGCGGGGGGCCTGGGTGGCTCAGTCGGTTAAGCGACCAACTTCGGCTCAGGTCATGATCTCAGGGTTTGTGAGTTCGAGCCCTGTACTGGGGTCTGTGCTGACAGCCCAGAGCTTGGAGGCTGCTTCAGATTCATTCTCTCTCTCTCTCTCATTCTCTCTCTCTCTCTCTCTCTCTCTCTCTCTCATTCTCTCTCTCTCTCTCTCTCTCTCTCTCTCTCTCTACCCCTCCCTGGCTCGCACTCTGTCTCTCTCTCTCAAAAATAAATAAACATTAAGAAAAAAAAGAAGGCTTCCCCCACTGCTTACTGGCAAGTGGGAGATGTAACTAGAAATGCCCAAAAAGGGGCCCCTGGGTGGCTCAGTCAGTTGAGCGTCCGACTTCGGCTCAGGTCATGATCTCGCGTTCGTGAGTTTGAGCCCCACGTCGGGTTCTGCGCTGACAGCTCGGAGCCTGGAGCCTGCTTCCGATTCTGTGTCTCCTTCTGTCTCTGCCCCTCCCCAGCTCTCTCTCTCTCTCTCTGTCTCTCAAAAATAAACATTAAAAACTTAAAAAAATAAAATAAAATACAGAATCAGTACTGCTGTGCCAAGCCAAATTAGAGCCCGAGGCCAACAACCAGTAAACACCCTGCTCACACGAGTCCAGGAAACTGCTGTGTACCTAGTGCCAGGGGCTCATAAGGGGCGGCATCGTATCTTGTGCCCTCAAGTTATAAAACGCTCAATACCCCTTGTGGCACTTTAGCAAATATTCTGCCACTGAAGCCTCAGTAAAACCTGTTGAGGCCCGTGAGACCCAAAGAGGAACTCTGTTTTTCCGCCGTGGCGGCTGGGGCCCAGCGGGGTTAAGCAACCTGCTCCAGGCCCCACGGTGGGATCCAATACCCAGACTCAGTCCTTATTTCTACTCCAGAGTCTTTGACCGTTAGATTGATTGGAACGCCTCCCTCTATCTTCGCGGTCTGCATGGAATATTGGTGGATCCCTCCAGCCAGGGTGGACAGATTTAGCCATGCAGGACACCCAGGTGCATTTGAATTTCAGATGAACAAAGGATAATATTTTAGAGTAAGCCCCATGTAATATTTGGGACACACAGTCAAAGTTACCTGCTGCTCATCTGACCCTTGAGTTTCTCTGGGCATCCTGGATTGCCGTGAGCAACCCTAACTGCAACAGATTTGGAATAACTAAAATAATCGGATAATAAAAAGAATCGCCTGAGCGGGCACTTACCTGCCCCCGCTTGTGCCCTCCCTCACTCAAGTCCAGCCCCACTGGCCTTCTCCCCTTTCATCAGGCACAGGGAGCTGTTGCCAACCTGAAGGACCCTGTACAGGTTCTTCGGTCAGCTTGTGATGTTCCTTCTCCCACTATTCAACGGCTCTCTTCTGTCCTCCGAGCCTTGGCTTAAACGCTTCCTCCTCAGAGAAGCCTTCCCGTTACTTCACGTCCTATTTCCCTGTCTCTCTGCCTGTTTGCTTCTTTTACAACAGGAGTGATAACTTGCAATGGTTTTCTTACATGGCTGGTCACTTGGTTTGGGGCTGTCCCTCCACAGGGCAGCCGCCGCACCTGGCGGGCCCCGTCTCCGCGCCCAGCTTCCCGCACAGTGTCCAGCATTTAGAAAGTGCTCAACAAATGTGCGGAGTCGAAAGAACCACTGGGCAGCCCCAGGCCAGCAGCACCCTGCCTGTCCTCAAAGCACCCTCCCACGTGACCTCATGCCCACGTTCCCTTTAACCCGGGCAATGTGCAAAACTGCAAAGTTCAAAGGCTTTGCCGCTCTGCAACAGTCTTAGACCTTTGGACTCACCAACCGTCACGTTACTTCTCTTAACAACAATAACAACCAAAAATATATGTATATTATATAACTCTAGATGGGGGAATAGTCATCAAAAATATTTCCCTGCCTAACATCATCCTGTTATTATTTTGACATCTGTGTAGGCTGGGGAATGATTCTTTTAACACTGTGTGTGAGGCATATTTATATCTCCGGCTGTAGCACGGAGCATATGCAAAGGCTTTGGAAGCCTATTCTAGTAGGTCTTGCCTGTAGCCGTAGCAGGCCCCGTGTGGAGGCCAGAAAAAGCATCCCTACTGTTTACTATGGTTAATGGGGATTAGCATCCAAGTGGCAGAGTGATAGCCAAGGCTTGCTCTTCCTATATGCCAGTTCCTTTGATCCCAGTGGAGATAGGAAGATTAGAGCCAAAAGGCTCACCTCTCCCGAAACGAGCACCTTGACTTGAAAGGCACATCGTCTGATTCCAAGGAATCACAGAGGTGGCTACCAACCACCCAGAGCCTGGTGGGCCCAGTGCTGGGCTTAGGCTGCTTCCGGGCCTTATTTCTTCTGACCGTCAATGTCGCCCTCTGTGATAAGTTCCATTCTCCCCACTTCTCAGAGAGGGAAACAGAGGCCCAGAGAGAAGTTAAAAACAAAAACAAAAACAAAAACAAAAACAAAAACAAAAAAACGGTCCCATGTCCTCCAGATGACAAGACACAGAGAAGGGGAATTCAACCTCAGTCTGTTGCTTCCGAAGGCAGACATGAGGTCTGGAGACAGCTCAGTTAATACCCTCACCGTCCTCACCGGCAGCCCCCATCAGACGAAGGAGGGGGAAGGAATCCAAATGGTTTTCCCAGGATGATGACTGTACAGCCTAAATAATGTGGCAGGGTGGAGCACAGCAAGGGAAGGGAGAAAGCCAGGACACTGGGGTTGGGTCCAATTGGGGTTCGGCAGGGCGAGACCCTGGACCAAGGTCGTGACCTTTGTGAATCCCAGTTACCTCACCTGTAGAATGGGGGTAAACAACAGTAATTACTTCCTACATCGGTCTGCTCAGGAGACAGTAACAGGGCACCAAAAACTGGTGGCTTAGACAACAGTCTCACAGATCTGGAGGCTAGAGGTCTAAAGTCAAGGTGTCCAGAGGTGCCTGGGTGGCTCAGTGCATTAAGCGACCGACTTAGCTCAGGTCATGATCTCGCAGTTTGTGAGTTTGAAGCCCATGTCAGGCTCTGTGCTGACAGCTCAGAGCCTGGAGGCTGCATTGGATTCTGTGTCTCCCTCTCTCTCTGCCCTACCCATGTGTGCTCTGTCTCTCCCTCTCTCTCAAAAATAAACAAACATCAAAAAAAAATTTTTTTTTAAATCAAGGTGTCCACAGGCTGTGAGGGAGACTTGTTCCAGGCCTCTCCTTGGCTTGGACATGTCTGCCTTCTCCTGTGTCTTCCCTTGTCTTCTCTCCATGCATGTCCCTGTGTCCAAACCTCCCCTGTTACAAGGATACCAGTCCTATTTCATCAGGGCCCACTCTAATGGTCCCACTTGAACTTGACTCCCTCTGTAGAGACCCCATCTCTAAAGAAGGTCATATTCTGAGAGGTTCTGAGGTTTAGGACTTCAAATATGAAACGTGGGGGTGGGGAGGGACACAGCTCAACCCATAATATGACCTCATGAGAATGTTTTATTGATTACTACAGAAAATACACATGGAAACACCTTTCCAAATGTCCATCCCCAACACAAAGTCAATGCATACCTTGGCCAAATGGTCTAGGATTATGGATTGCTCTTTGGTGAGCTACTTGATGGTGTTAATGTGTGTTGGACCGGAGTTGGACCCTCACCAGCCAGAGATATCTCCCCCACAACACAAACACCAGCCAACAGCAGGCCAATGCCAAGGTGCCCGCATGGTGCATGGTAGCCCTGAGCACATGCAAAACCTTCAATGACCCACCCCGACAAGCTGATATATGCAGCTATTTTAAGCTTGGAGCGAAAGCTTGGAGGAGAACCTTTGAGGCTGTAGCATTTTACACCCAGCTTCACCATTTCCCAGCACCATGGCTCCCTCCCTAGGCCTCGACTTTGCTCATGTGTAAATGGGGAAGATCATGAACACCTATTATGAGAGGTGTGAGAATAAAAAAAAAGGAGGAGCACAAAAGTGCCTCCTGGCTCCGGGCCAAAGAGCAGATACTTGTCAACATGACCTCCCTTGCTTGTGGCCACCAGGAAGCCCTTGAATAACAGGCACAGGAAGGGACCCCGTGTCCCAAACTTTAGCAGATGCTGAGAATCACCGCTTCCCATAGAGGCAAATCCAGCAACGCTGGGGCCAGCCTGGGATGTGGCATTTTAAACAAGCGTGCAGGTGTTGTTACCGCCAGGCGAAAAGTGACTCAAGTTGGTATTCACCCAATTGTTGGCAAAGCATTTATTTTTAAATCCACCTCTAGCCCTACCTAATCGGAATCTCCAGAGGGCAAGCCCTGCACATGTATATGTGGAAACAGCTCCCCAGGCAATTTTGCGGTAGACTCTTGATCAAGAATCCCCGGTTTGGAGCCGCAGTTCCCACACTGCGTAATGTATCAGATCCCCTTTGGTGCGTATTTAAGATACAGGCTCTGAGGCCCTTACTCCCTCCACTCGGATTCTTGGGTCTGTGGTAAGGCCCCAAAATCTGCATTTTTAACAAGCTCCCACTGAATACGAGTCCCTCCCCAGACCTAATGTTGGTCTACACGTCTGACCTTGATGCCAATAGGTGAGTCCACCATAGGTGGGCCAACACAGATCCTGTTGGCCCAGAGAAGTTGACTTGGAGAGCTGGCTGTTACCTCCTTGCGTTCCAGCCCCTATTAGGTGACCAAACCCTTCCTCGGACAAAGCCTGGTTTGCCTCCACCCTGAAAAATACACTTCTCTCCTGCCTCTACCGACACGTCTTCCATCACCGTGAACGTCCCCCAGCACGTCTCCCATCATTTCGTGTGCTGAGGCAGCACACACGTGCTTTCCATGCCTTCTGCTGCCCTGTATAAAGAATCAGACCACAGCCCATTTGCACATACAGCCCCCAAAACTCATGCATCCATTCAGCCAGTATTACCTGAGCTCCTGCTATGTGTCTGGCCCTGAAGAGTGCCCTGGGGAGTCCCTGGTGAGCCCTTGCCTCTCCTCCCACCACCAAAGCTCACAGCCTACTGAGGGAGAGAGGTGTGGGACCCACAAAGCACATCTGTGTCCCCAGCATCACAAAAACCACGGATGACAGCATTGACTAGGGTCCGGAGATCCGAACAGCAATGCACGAACTCTGTTTAACAAGGGCTCACAGGCTGCTACCAAGGACAGTTGGTGGTTTTCATCCACTCTCACCTGAGTGCAAGAAAGGTTTTTCTAAAATACACCTTGGTTGACTGGGGCACGTGGGGTGGTGGCAGGTGGTTAAGCATCCGACTCTTGATATGGGCTCAGTTCATGATCTCCCAGTTTGTGAGATCGAGCCCCGCATCAGGCTCTGCGCTGATAGCGTGGAGCCTGCTAGGGATGCTGTCTCTCCCTCTCTCTCTGCCTGCCTCTCTCTCTCTCTCTCTCTCTCTCTCCAAAGAAATAAACATTTAAAATTTTTTTAAATAAATAAAATAAAATAAAATACACCTTGGTTGAGTAACGAATAGGACGATATCAACTTTGCTACTCCCTCAGCAATTCCAGAATTTCTCTGTATTTTCAGGATTTCTCTGGGTGGCCACGACCTCCAGAGCTCCGTGATGGAAGCAAGGGTAGGTGGACGTGGAGGGTGATGTCAACTTCTGCTCGGGTGTTGTAAACCAGAGAGGGATAGCGACTCATTCCCCAGTGAGTCCAATGAAGCCCCAGGATAGCTCTCATGAAACTGGGATTCGAGCAGAGAATCAAGACACCTTCTTCCGGTGACTATCACCAAGACTAAGGAAATAGTGGGTGTGGAGCACAGAATTAGAGAGAGCAAGCCATTAATCATCCCCCAAATACTTAGGTGGAGCCCACTGAGTGTTGAGCCCTGTAATAGAACCAGAAAGATGGTGAATAGAAAAAAAATCACCACAGTCATTGCTCCCACTGTGCTCAAAGCACAGACTCTAGAACAAGGATGCCTGAGTTCTAATCCTGGCCCTACTTACTTGCTGTGTGGTCTTCCATAAATCACTTACCCACTATGTGGCTCAGTTTCCCCACCTGAAAAATGGGCATAATCGTAGTACTTCCCTCACGAGGCTGTTGTGTGAATTATATAAACTAACACGTGTGCAGTGCTTAGAACAGCACCTGGCACAGAGAAGAGGTTTGAAACAGGTAAGCTATGGCGATGATGTCGATGGACAAATTTAACAGGATTATTCATTTAACAATGATGTGTGTGAATACAAACTTGCATCTGTGATCACGGGGACATTCTGACAGGGTGAGGCAAAGGGATTTGATTTGGAAAGGTCAGAGAAAGTTCTCGAAGAACAGAGGAAGTTCCACTATTTGAGTGGAAACTTAAAGGCCAAGTCCAACTCGGGTTGGACTAGAGAGAACAGTGAGTCAGACAGCGAGCACAAAGCAGTATGTACAAAGGCCCTGTGGCCAGAGGGCACATGGACGTTTCCAAGAACTAAAAGGAGGTCGGTGTAAATGCAATGCAGAAAGTGAAGGGGACATAGGTTGAAAGGGGGCTGGAGGTGCAGGTAGAGGCCAGAGAGAGGCAGCGCATGTTGCAGATTTCCCTCTAATGTAAGCATGCCTCTGCCTGAAGGCAAGTCTAAACCCTCCCCACATGGGGCAATTTATTCTTTGCCATTTCATCAGCCATCTCCAGAGGAGTTTCACAAACCCCCTTAGCAAAATCCTACTGTTGCCCTGAAAATAAGTCAAATTTGTCAGCTATTTTTAAAAGGAGGTTATGATGGAAAGTTAAAGGCATTCTCCTTGATTCGCCAATAAGAATTGCTGTGGCTGTGTGTGTAGTCAAATGACTTACAAGGCTCCTTGGCTCCCAGAAATATCGGGGAGTTTAAAATAGAACAGTCATCATTTGCTGCTGAGGAAACTTCAGTGTTACACAAAAAGGCAGAAGAAGAAAGAGAGTAACATTAGCCAAGGCCAAGTGTGCACGGGGGTGGGGGCCGAGCCACAGATGGGCTCCACCCTGGTATTTCTAATTCCACCCCCACACCCCGCTGTAAAGCTAAAGATCTTCAGTACCCCGACTTTCTACAGATGACTGAACTAAGTCTCCTTTGATGGTTTGAGGCCAGTGTCTCAAGCAAGGCCTGGATCTATTGTGGGCCTGCTACCCTTGATTAACGGTCAAGGTGAGGAAGAAAGACAAAGCGATGGTCAAAGGGCTAGCCGTAGGTTAGCTGGTCCCCGCTCATCAGAGTGACCTACCTTGCCAGTTTGCCTGGGACTCTCCCAGTTTTTAACAGTGAAAGGCCTGCCAGGAAACCCCCTAGTCCCAGGCCAAGCGGCACGGCTCCCGGGGTACCGGAGCCCCCTGAGCAAATTCCGGATTGAGTAAGGAGGCACCTTGTTTCCTGGCAAGGCTGCTCACACCCGAAGCCCCCGTAAACTTACAATAAATAAGAACGCATGAGCCTAAGGGAATTGAAGAGCTGAGGCCACGTTTTCCAAACCCAAGGATGGAGTCATCTACTCCATGATCAGAGGACTGTTGAACTCGCATTAAGTGCCCAACATGGTTCTACGTGCGACGGACACGCAGACATCATTTCTGCCCTGGCGGACATTGTATTCTAGTGGGAAAGACGTAAAATTAAGCCAAAGTACTTCTGACTGACGTGGGCTTTGACAAGTACGCGATGTAGAAGGCACAGACTAGGGGGGGAAAGGGCGGGGATCTCTCTGGCTGGAATGGTCACAAGCACCTCTTGGGGAGGGGACACGGACCTGAGATCTGGACCGAGAAGCTGCGTCCAGCATCTGGAGGCAGAGCATTCCAGACAAGCGCAAATGTGCTGTCAGTGAGGCAGACGGGAGCATGGCTGGCAGGTGTCAGGTGCACGGGGAAAGGTTCGGATCGCTGAGCTCAGGGAGGAGAGGGACCAAGAAAGGTGAGTTCAGAGGGGGAGCTCATGCGGAAGGGTGTAGAGTTTAAGCCTGGCGGATGAGAAACCTGTGGACGGGTGCCGGGGTGAAACAACACAATCCGATTTACCGTTTTAAAACAAACACTTGGACGGCAGATGGAAAATGGATCTCAAGAGGCCAGCGAGGCAGCAAGCAGGCCTGTTTAGCATGGGTGAGAGGTGGTGGAGACTCGGGCCAGGGTCCAAGCACTGGGACAGAGGAAGTGATCTGGTGTATACCACGTAAGGCAGACAGGACGCCAGCCCAGGGGAAGGGTGGGAGACAGGGAGGAGAGACGGAAGGGAGTCCTAAAGGATTTCCTGGTGTCTAACAACCACATCAAGCCACGCCCTAAAATTGTGAGCCTCAGTTTCCCCAGCCGTAAGCGAGAACAGCCAGGCCCACATTGATGGTTGCTGGGAGGTGCCCTGCGCAGGGCACAGCCCAGGTAGCATTAAAAAAAAAAAAAAAAAAGTTTTCCAGTAGTGTCTTGCAGGTTTGGTTAAAGAAATTTAACTTAATCCAGGAAAACACAAGTGACTCTCCAGCAACTTGGAGCCATAGGGCCTTCGCAGCTCGGTCAACTCACCTGAATAGGGTTTGGGCACAGAGTCCGCCAGTCAGTTGTACTCTCGCCACAGTGGGTTCAAGACTCTATAATTTCTGTGCGACTGGCAGCTCTGAGTATTTAAAAGATGGGGTTGATTCACTCCTCATCCACAGCAGTGGGACAAAGGACGAAGCTCTCCAGAGAAGGCTGATTGTGGAACTCTCAGAAGACAGAGCCCAATGATGCAGCTCCCTGGTCTTATTTTTTCGCTCTCCCACGCACAGCCCTTAATCATCCTTAGACCCAAACAGTTCAGGTGACATGTTCCCTAAGAGTTATCAGAAAAACGAGCTTATTTCCAAAGCCCAGAAACCTATTCAGGAAAAGGGGGGAAGATCTCTAACTCACTAATGGGAGCATAAAGCCTTTTGGCGATCAGGTTCTAATTTGGACTTTCACACAATATTGCTTTTCTTTTCTCTTTTCTTTTCTTTTCTTGGTGTGTTATTTTTCTAATGGCTGGGGTTTTCTAGCATCTGTGGGTAAGCTAAGTTTGGTCCTTCCTCAAGGCTTTAAGGGTTGCAATGAGGAGTATTCAAAGTCTAAAAATGCCTTAAAAACACAAACACTATATGGGGGCATGACTGAGGGCACAATGGACTCTAATTCAAAGTGGTACTCCCTCAGAACTGGACAGCAACATGCAGAAGAATGAAACTAGACCACTTTCTTACACCATTCACA